>NC_071329.1:10294378-11614378 GCF_010183535.1 Caenorhabditis remanei
CAAGAGAAAACCTATTGGATTCCGAGAAAATTTTATATCTTTGCGAGATTTATGCGTATTTTTCGCTAGTGATGAAATTGGAATGAAAAATTCCCATGGAACTGCACAGATTGACAATTACCTCACAGACGCAATTTCAAAAAAGAGAAATAAAGGAAATTGGAAAACTGAAGTTCGTTCCAAAAAGAAAAGTTAGAATTTTCTATGAGATTCAGAAACAAGAAGGCAAGCAGTATCGAAGTACAATTCTTCAAAACAAAGGAAAATAGATGATTCTGAAAGATGTGAGTAAGGTATTCGACGCCTTTCCTAGTGAATGAACTTCATCTGGAACAAGGAGAGTTAAAGATTCTGGTCAAATCAAAAACTTTTCCAATACTAGCTTTTGTAGGACAAATTTTTGTAGTGTTGAGACAATTCAGAAGATATGCTTGTTTATAGGAAAATAGCAGTTAGATGCGAGTACTATGGTAATTTTCAGAAAAGATCTTCAAGTTCAGATCTAGATCTCAACTTTTTACTTTCAAGATCTAAATTCTGAGAAGAAAAAAAAGAGTGTCTTCATATATTCCAGACAAACCTTTTCAGAGACAACAAACAGGAAAACCCAAAAAACAAGTCAAATCTCTTCTTTATTCTTCTTTTTTCCGCTTGCAAACGAAGACAAAAAGAAAAAAAACGATATTGAAAAAATGAGTGCGGAGCGGAAAGAATTTCTGAATATTTGCCTTGAGGAGTCAAAATGAAGAGAGAAAAAAGGGGAGAAAAAATGAATGAATGGATGAATGAGCTGCGAACGACCGGACCATAAAAATAAAACAAGACAAACTCTGGATTCTGACTCAGAAAAATGGAACGGATGCAGTTGTGAACGAAATAGAGAAAGAAGAAAGAAGACGGATATGGAGAAAAATAAATCCACGGTTGGATGTAGCGAAAGGGACTGAAAAATTACTCGAAACTCGAAAATTGCAGTGTTTTTTAGAATTTTTTTTTATTTGTGGAATCTACAGTAACCCTCATCCAATCCTATTTCTCTCCGACTTTCCTGCTGAAGCGTTTTCAGTGAAATTCCATAAGTTTCAGATAAAACACTTCCAGAATAAACAATTTGAATAGCTTCTGCAAAATTGTGTCATTAAAGTTGGATGGTGTGTGGCTCTTTTCTCTTTTAATGTGTACTTCTCACTTCTTTTTCCCTGAAAACGGACACAGAAACTAATTAAAATAATGGAGAAAATGCAAAAGTTTTAAAATGAACGCATCATGTGCTGTACGTAGAACATACTGCTGACCAATTTAACAGAAACTATTTTAAGCTTTCAACATTTCTATGGGTGTGGGGAATACAGAAGGCATTTTTTGTCGGGTCGAGTCATTCGAATCATTGTGAGTATACTTCCAGCAATTTGGAAATGTACAGTAATACTATCTTGAAACTCGAACAAGCGTTTTTACTGAATCTTCATGGTTGAAAAAATTAGACTTCTCAACATAACAGGAGAAATCTAGAAAAAAGGTCTCATTCCAATTTTGAAATGTGGTATTGATCAATCAATAGTTCAACATTTCAGACAAAACTAAATTTGAAATTAACGATATTTTCTTTTTAAACAGAAAAAACGAAGAACTACATGTTTTTTTAGAAAAACAAAAACATTGTATCCTTCATTAAAATTCGAAAAGTCTCTAGTAGGTCTCCTAGGTTTTCGCCTTCTTTTCGACCAGAATTCATAAAATATTCGATGAATTGAAAATTAAAAAAGAAAAGAATCACGAACAAAACTTGTCTAGTTTCCGTTTCTACGAATGGAAAGAGCTTTTCGAAAAGAAAAGAGGGTGGAGGAAGAAATTAATGGAAATTGAAGAATGGAATGAGTGGAGAAAATAGAATTGACCTTAAACTCGTCAGTAACGACTGAGCTTAGTCTTCGCCATTTTCCGTTTTCCTACCAGACTCTTGAGACATAACAAGTCAATTAGAGAATGCCTCCTCTTCCCTTTTTTTTCCCTTTTGAAAGTAATGCTCATTGAGCACTTTTCAACGGTAAGAGATGGTGTAATTGGACTGACGAAACGAGAATGACAAGTGAATATATATCTATGGTTTGAAATAAGTACATTCTTTAATTTCATTTACTTTACTGAATGGAATACGAATGAATGTGATCTATTGACATTCTATGATCAATATATTATATTCCGGTTCGGCTTGTTGAATATATCTTTCTATATTTGTGTTTTATAACTGGAAAGTGTCAAACAAACTAATAAATCAACTTTTTTCCCCGATTTGAAGTTGAAAAACTAGTATAACTCACATCCACTCAATTCTAAATGGGAGAAACATTTGTATGAATCCACTGCTGATATAAACTGAATACTCACCAACTGAAAAAAACGAGAAAAGCCGAGAACCTCGAGGTCCATGACGAATCAATGTCTGAAGTGGTGGTACTCTTGGAAGGAAACTATGGAAATAGACTACTTGAAAACTTACATGCGCTTCTATTGCATATTTTAAAAATCAACGATGTGAATGGTTGAAATCTTGGGTATTGTAGGTTAAAAAAAAGTCTAAGCTTCCCAAGATTACGATTCCAATATTTCTTTTTTCCACTACTTATACGATGGTTTTCACAGTTTGGAAATTGTATCTGTTCAGCCTGATTCCGTCACTTTGGTTTTTTCAGTTCTGTAGATTTACAGATCTGAAAATCTACGTGTAGACTATTTTCCAAGTTCGAATTGTTCGCAATATCCCCGGATCATCCGGATGACGTTAATCTGTTAATAATACCGAAACGTTGTTACTTACTTCGTTCGTCCCCCACTTTGTTTACGCAGCCTTTTTGTAAACATTCGAAAGGAAAAAATGGGAAAGGTGACTGACCAAAGTGGTAAACAAGTAAACAAAACTAATAGTGTTTGATCAAGAACTATGTCACTTCTTCCGCAAGGCGGATAGTATAAAATGGAGTATATGAAACTCAAAACGTGGATAGAGAACTGTCACGTATTGAAAGATTTATTATTATTATTATTTGCATCTCTTTTGTTGCTTCTTTGTCTGAAACCTGCAAGAAGAAGAACAGAAAAGCTATTCGATGCTAATGGATTACGGTGAAACGCCAAAACGTGCAATCACCGTCACGTCCGATTGCAGAAAAAATCCACGTAAATTCACGCGTGAAATTTCTGAAAACTATTTGGAAATTCTTGTTTCTTTTTTCCATTATATTCAAGTTCTCTTGAAAAATGAATATAAATTGTCATTGTCCCATGACTTTCCTGTCAGAAGCCATTCTTTCACTGAACAAATTGGATACAGAATACATGTCCTCTTCGTACAATGATGACATTTATTTTTTGTTGCTGACAATGTTTCCCTGTATAAAAAGCAACCGAAATGGGGAGAAAGGGCCAGAGACCGGCCGCAAATGTGTTTTCATGTTTTTGTTGTTCATCTACCCTACTTTTTCTTTTTCAATATTCTCTCACACGACAGAGGCCACTCTCACAGGAGGGGTTTCCCGATCTCTTGGTCGGTTTGTATGTTGTTTTTTTGGTTTCTGGTCTCTGAGCTTTCGCTCTTATATAAGCTTCATCTTGAATACTGAAAAGGTTTTTTTAGACGTTATAGAATCTATTCGCACACGTTGTGGAACTCCATTTTCTAAATGTTCTAGTTCATTTCTCACCGTCTTTCATAAACTTCTGATTCCGTTTCCATCCTCAAACAATTTCTTCAATTTTGCTTTCTCCTCGTCGTTTTTTTCGCACTCTTAATTCTGTTTGTTTCCAGCATCCGTTTAATAAAACTCGCCTTCAAAGAGCTCTCAAAATGCCGATGCTGCCACATATGGTCAAATTGAGTGAGTTCCATTTCCAATTCCTCATTCTGTGTTGTATCAAATTACATAGTTTGCAGGAGTATCATACTTTCCTTTCATAAGAAGTTTTCGTTTCTTTTCAGCCGTTGACGATTCTACTCCCGGAGTGATGGCAGACGATCAATTAAAGCAATATAGAGATAGCCATAAAGTAAGTAATCGTTGTGTTGCTAATGTTAAAATTATTAATTCAGGAACCTCATGTTCTCACAACTTCAAATGGAGCTCCAATTTATACTAAAACCGCTGTAATGACTGCTGGAAAACGTGGACCAATGTTGATGCAAGATATAGTTTATATGGACGAAATGGCCCATTTCGATCGGGAACGTATCCCAGAACGCGTTGTTCATGCGAAAGGAGGAGGAGCTCATGGATACTTTGAAGTAACACATGACATCACAAAATACTGCAAAGCTGATATGTTCAGTGAAATTGGAAAAATGACACCGTTGCTCGCAAGATTCTCAACTGTTGGAGGAGAGAGTGGTTCTGCAGATACTGCCCGTGATCCACGTGGATTTGCAATCAAATTCTATACCGAAGAAGGAAATTGGGATTTGGTTGGAAACAACACTCCCATCTTTTTCATCCGGGATCCAATTCACTTTCCAAACTTTATTCACACTCAAAAAAGAAATCCGAGAACACATCTCAAGGATCGTAATGCAATGTATGATTTCTGGATCAACCGTCCTGAATCCATTCATCAAGTCATGTTTCTGTTTTCGGATCGCGGAACTCCAGACGGTTTCCGTCATATGAATGGATATGGTTCACATGCATTCAAGATGGTTAACAAGGAAGGAGAACCTATCTACTGTAAATTTCATTTCAAGGTATCAATTTTATGATAAAATCGTTTATTAAGTTGCAAGTTACAGCCCACACAAGGTGTCAAGAATCTGAGTTCTGCCGATGCTGATAGACTCGCTGGAGAAAACCCGGATTACGCTATCGAAGATTTGTTCAATGCCATTGAGAAGAAGGACTTCCCCGAGTGGAAGTTGTTTATTCAAGTAATGACATTCGAACAAGCTGAAAAGTGGGAGATGAATCCATTTGATGTTACCAAAGTTTGGCCACACGGTGACTATCCACTCATTGAAGTCGGAAAGATGGTTCTCAACAGGAATCCGAAAAACTATTTTGCTGAGGTAATGCCTAGTGCACTTAAATAATTATCAATTTTTTGTACTTTTCAGATTGAGCAATCTGCTTTCTGTCCAGCTCACGTCGTTCCTGGAATCGAATTTTCTCCAGATAAAATGCTCCAAGGTCGTCTGTTCTCATACACTGATACTCATTATCATCGTCTTGGTCCAAATTACATTCAACTTCCTGTCAATTGTCCATACCGTTCTCGTGCTCATAACACTCAACGCGATGGATTTATGACTATTGACAGTCAAGAAGATGCTCCAAACTATTTCCCAAATAGTTTCAATGGATATCGTACTCGCGATGATGTGAAAGAAACATCGTTTAGTTTGGTGGGAGACGTTGATCGCTACGAAACTAGAGACGAGCACAACTACGAGCAGCCACGTCAATTCTGGGAAAAAGTTCTCAAGGAAGACGAAAGAGATCGACTCGTGCAGAACTTCACCAGCTCATTGGCACCATGCTATGAGCAAATCCAGCAAGCAATGATCAAGATTTTCAGCAACGTACATCCCGATTTCGGAAACGCCGTTCGACATGCACTGTGCCAAAAGAAACAGTCATAAGTTTGTTTTTCAAATATGTATATACAGCCCGTCGTTTAATAAACTTGTTTTTCAAACAATTCAATTCGAAAAGAAGTGTGTGCTTGACCATACGAATGATAACATGTTTGCACGTTGCCGATTATAAATCAAAATGCGGCTCTTTTAGAAAGAAGAACCGGACAACGATCGATAAGAATAGAGAGGAAAAAAGAATATTTAGAAGCATCTTATCGTTGATCATAACCCATGCGACGTCATCATCTTTCGTACAGAGCATTCGGAAAATCAGTATAATAATAGCTCTGGTTTCAGACACAGACAGGTGTTGTTGATTTTCCGGTTATTGAAATCTCGTTCTGTTTTGAGATGAAGGATTCTACCTCTCTTCCGTTAACGAAAACTAAGTAGCCGAATACCGATGTTTAGAATAACCGTTTCAAATTTCTCTTCTGAATATTTTTCCTTTTTTTAAAATTATTCTCCTTGTTCGAAAAATAAGTTTCAATGTAGATTCTCGAAAAAAATAACTACGATTTTTCTCCAATCAATATGTAATCTTTGTCTTATTCCTGACATATTATCACTGACTATATCGTAGTCTTTTATGGTCAAATAGGAACAACATGTCCCCTCTTCTCTCTACTTCAAATGATAACGCTACAATCTTTCTTCTATCTTTTTCTCTCGACAACCATCACACCCATTCCTTCTTTCGAATTATTGTGGCATTCAAACTGTCTCGTGCTTTCTTTTTCATTTAACAAACAGTTTTTCTTTGGATTTCAGAGAACCATGCCAAACGATCCATCTGATAACCAATTGAAGAATTACAAGGCGACTTATCCAGTGAGTAAGGAATGGATTTGAGGGGCTCCTGAATGAGAAAACTTTCTCTAAAATGAGAGGAATTTTTCAGAAGCCGCAGGTGATTACCACTTCAAATGGAGCTCCAATCTACACTAAAACAGCCGTGTTGACAGCTGGTAGACGTGGACCAATGCTTATGCAAGATGTTGTATACATGGATGAAATGGCCCATTTCGACCGTGAACGTATTCCAGAACGTGTTGTTCATGCGAAAGGAGCTGGAGCTCATGGATACTTTGAAGTAACTTATGATATTTCAAAGTACTGCAAGGCTGATATCTTCAATAAAATTGGAAAGCAAACTCCACTTCTTATTCGTTTTTCAACTGTCGGAGGAGAGAGTGGTTCTGCTGATACTGCCCGTGATCCACGTGGATTTGCAATCAAGTTTTATACCGAAGAAGGAAATTGGGATTTGGTTGGAAACAACACTCCCATCTTTTTCATCCGTGATCCAATTCACTTCCCGAACTTCATTCACACTCAAAAGAGAAATCCTCAAACCCACTTGAAGGATGTAAATGCGATGTTCGATTTCTGGCTCCACAGACCAGAAGCTCTTCATCAAGTGATGTTTTTGTTCTCTGACAGAGGACTTCCAGATGGATACCGTCATATGAATGGATATGGATCTCATACATTCAAGATGGTTAATAAGGAAGGAAAACCAGTTTATTGCAAATTTCACTTCAAGGTACTAACTTGTTATTTTATGATAGTTGAATGAAAACAGAATTTCAGCCAACTCAAGGAGTGAAAAATCTCACTGTGGAACAAGCTGGACGTCTCGCTTCTGAAGATCCAGATTATTCGATTCGTGACTTATTCAATGCTATTGAGAAGGGAGACTTCCCAGTTTGGAAGATGTTCATCCAGGTCATGACATTCGAACAAGCCGAGAAATGGGAGTTCAATCCATTCGATGTTACCAAAGTCTGGCCACATGGAGACTATCCACTCATTGAAGTTGGAAAGATGGTTCTCAACAGAAATCCAAGAAACTATTTTGCCGAGGTGAAAAACCATTATCTGCCTAGACTGTCTTAATTGAAGTTTTTCAGGTTGAGCAATCTGCTTTCTGTCCAGCCCATATTGTCCCAGGAATTGAATTCTCTCCAGATAAAATGCTTCAAGGTCGTGTCTTCTCATACACTGACACTCATTTCCATCGCCTTGGTCCGAATTACATCCAACTTCCTGTCAATTGCCCATACCGGTCTCGTGCTCACAACACTCAACGAGATGGATCAATGGCTTACGACAATCAACAACATGCTCCAAACTATTTCCCGAATAGTTTCAACTATGGAAAGACACGTTCTGATGTCAAAGACACCGTCTTCCAAACCGTTGGGGATGTTGATCGTTATGAGACTGGAGACGATCACAACTATGAGCAACCACGTCAATTCTGGGAGAAAGTGTTGGACACTGGAGCACGCGAAAGAATGTGTCAGAACTTTGCAGGAGCACTCGGAGGATGTCATGACTTCATTGTTTCTGGAATGTTGGATCATTTCACTAAAGTTCATCCAGACTTTGGAGCTCGTGTCAAGGCAATCATTCAGTCTCAGACTCGTTCTCACATCTAAGAAATCTTTTTTTAAATTTGTTTTATTGTATAAATATGAATAGTCAATAAATAAACGATTATCATTATCATAGTATATCTAGAAATACCTCACAGCGGGTGCTTTGCTCTGAACTTATCAGCCAATCGTTGACCCAGAAGAGAATCGTGTTTCATCGTTTCTCTCTCAATTAACAGTTGTGGAGTCAAACTCCAGTTTTTGGGATCTTTACTCATTATACAAGACTGGATGAGTGTCTGAACAAACACATCTCTTTGAGCATGGGATCCTCCAATTTGAATAACTTTGTCTCGAATCGGAAACATCGTTTCAGCAGCTACATCATACTCGCATCGAGCATAATCCAACATTCCATCGTAGAGAGGCATTCCAATTTCCTTGCTGATTCTTGCATTGTCTTCCGATAAAAGCCTGAAAATTATTAATTACGCTATATTCGAATATATTCAACTCACGAAGAATACTTCTCCAGAGAGTCTCTCAAATTCTTCTCTGTTTCCAATTCATCCTGTCTATACAATGCAACTCCGAGATGAACATCATTGAATACAATTGCATGATTATCAATGAATTTTCCAAGATGTTCGATATTTGCCCATCTTTCTTTTCCAACATCAACTCCTTCTAATTCCAATCTCCAAAGCAGTGAACTTGCATCCACCATATCCAAAAGAGAGTTCGTTCTGTTGAATCTTTTCGCAATCTCTCTATCGAATATTCCCAATGCATCTTCATATTCTGCATATTCAATATGGAACAGAGCAGTATGCCAATAATTGTGAGTTGCAATCATCCAACCTTGCTGAAAAATACTTGAATACAACTGAAAATGAGTCTGAACTAACCCTCCAATCATCTTCTGTTCTATACATGAACTCTTTTCCTTCTTTATGTCTTCCATTCATTTCAAGTACGTGAGCTTTCGCATGAGATGCCCAACAATCAAATCTATTCAGATTCAATGCTTGATCTGCTTCTTTCTCTGCGTCTCCATACAGACCACACTCCTCCAGACCGAATGCGTACATTCCATGCAAATAACTGAAGTTTTCATATTTTCAAACTCTTAAACACAAACTTTGTATTTACCTATAACATGGCAAATCGTGACTCCATTTGTTTATAACTTTCTCGATTGCATTCTTCTTTCCCTTACAATTTCCATTGAAAAAGTGAGCATCGTGAGAGAATTTGACAGCAATCAAATCAGTTGGATATTCATCCATAATACTATCCCATTCATCTGCTGCTTCGTGATGTTTTCTGTATGAAAAAATTGAAAAACTGTAACTCAAGAACTAGAACTAACCCTCTTCCCCACAAAACAGCAGCTTTCACGTGTCGTTTTTCTCGCTGGTTTCCATATTTTTCAGCATCAGATTCAAGTTGTGTCATTGTTTTAGCAAATACCGGATCTCTGGCAGCCGACTCTGTGCCTAGACCAGCTAATCCGACAAAGAATGCTCGGGCCATGACTGAAATTGGGAAAGGTTGTTCATTCTCGAAACAAAACGTCAATAACTTCAAAATCTAGGACACAACTATCAATGTTCTGTTCTAACCATTCCGAAATTATAAAATATCTATAAGATTAAATTCTTTAAACTCACTTGCACCAGGATCGGAAGCTGTCAACCTGACCAAAGTCTCATGAAATCCTCCCAAACTGACACAATCTGACCATGAAACCAACTGTCGAATCGATGCATCCAATAGTTTCGCATTTTCATCACTTGTCGTGGATAACTCCAATCCAGCCGACTTCCAACCTTCACAATTTCGTAAATGATCTGCACACCATTCTGCCATTTTCTGAAAAAAAAAGATAAATAGAATCAAGAATGGGCGGAGAACTGATAAAATACGAGTATATTTAAGAGAATCATTCACAGTTAGATGATGAAAATAATCAGGGAAATCGGGTGAACCGAGGAAAAAAATAGAAAAAGAAGGAGGAAAAGAAGATGGAAAATTGGAAGTAGAAAGAAGATCAGCTTCATATCAAATGTGATACAAATGGCCGTCAGACTTTCGACGAATACACTTTCTCAAAAATATGTTCTAAATATGGCACGCCAATGGTCGTGTTTTTTCTAAAAAAAAAAAAAAGAAAGTGAAAACAAGTAGAAAGTAAAGAGACAACAGATAGATAGTGCGTGAAAAAGAGATAGGATAGAGAAAGAAGAGAACAAACAACCAGCACGTGGGGTCTTATAGATCTGCACGTTCACTTGTGAGGATGAAAAAAAAAGGAACTTTCATGCAAAAAAGAAAATGAATGAGGAATGAAAGTGTAGCTGATGTCTATAGCAGAGAGCAGGCAAATTGTGCAAAAATGATAATAGATAACACCCGGAAATATGTGATTTTTGATGGTGATTCATGAGAAATTGGAAGCAAAAATAAAGAGTGTGAGAAGTTGAAACGAGATTTAAATCTTCTGTAATTTTCAGTGAAAACCGAAGAGAACACATTGGAAATCGAAAATTAATTTGTTTTGGTATAATTCTGAATAATTAAAGTTACACACTTTACTCCGTCTGAAATATTAAATGAAAATTAGATTAATTTTTCAGAAAGAAACTAGAAGATTGGAGATCATGAAAGTGTTCTAGCAATTATTGATCACGCTTTCCCTTTTCTTCTGCCCGATATTCACCTGTCCCATGTTTTCAATTCTTTTTCTTTTTTTCATTTCTTTACTCATTGATTCGATATATGCCAACAGTTATCCAATCCACTAGTTGCGGAAACATTTCATATCTTGCAAGTGTAAATTTTCTAGAAACTGGTTGTCACATCGGTTCGATATTGATGCTTTCTCTATCAACATATACTCTTTTTCTTATAATGACTAAAAGTCCGGTAGCTATGAAATCAAGTGTTCCTTACATGATAAATCTACATATTTGGACGATGTTTTGTGATTTTACTTGGGCGGTTCTGATACTTCCCATGTTCTTTATGCCAGTTATTGCTGCTCATGCTTCTGGTTTATTGTTATATAACGCATTCTCTGTAAGACTCGAGTATAGTCACTGTAGGTAGGGGCGTAGGGCGGCTAAGTTAGCTACAGCTTTGAAACTTTTAAAGAACGTATATGAGGACATGTGCAACACATATGCACAATATTGGGTCGCAGCTCCGGGTTACTGTAGTACGGTAGGTGCTCATAGGTCAAAAAATGAACTTTTTGAGAATTGATCGGGAGAAGCTGAAATTTTTAGTATATATTGTATAAGAATAGAGTATTCATTTCACAAAGTTTCAAATTTTTTCAAACATTTTTAACCGAGTTATGGTCAAAAAATACACTTTTTTGACCGATTTTTTGAGAAAATCAAAAATTAGGATTCTTAATCGGAATTTCCCCATTCCAAAACTATTATTTTAACATTTTTTATAATTTTTCCTATCAATTAAAAAAAATTTGGTCAAAAACAATCTCTGGTAAGGGGGTGAAATTTGATCTAGAAAAAATCAAAAATATTTTTTTTTTGAGATTTTTGAAATTTTGTTTCAGAAATGCATTTTCCGTGTCATTTCCAACATTTTTTGTATTAACACTTAATGTTTATCTTTTCATCATCAGTTTTAAATCTTGATTTTAGTGCAAATCTTCATTTCAGTGGCGGGTGAATTCCAGGTGTCGCAGAAGAGCGTCGTACAAGAAATAAGTGTTTTTTACAAATATTTATATATTTAGGCAAAGTTTGACAGTTAATTATTCACTGTAATAGACAACTGGTCGTGTTATTCATTGACAGAATCGTACATAAATTTTACCAACATCTCACATGAGAATTTCAAGCGTTGGGAACCGCAGATCTTGGTGTTATATTTTGTACAAAACAGTATTTGGTCTCACTGAAAAAAAAACATCAAAGATGTGGCGCCGTTCTCCCAAGTTTTGCTGAAAAAATCAATTTTTCGTTTTTTTTTAAATTTTTGTCGACTCATTTTTGGCTCTTCATAACTTTTCACATTTTCCATATTTTTAGAAGATCATTTTTGCAAATGATAGCTAAATACATTTTCTTTATATTTGCTCATTGAGTTATAAAGCTACTACCTCATCTGAATAAGATATATTAGGAGATATCTCAACTTTGGAAAACGTTCTGAAGAGACCTAGTCCATTTGTTAGTTTGACGGATAATGCAAGTTTACACTCTCGAATGTAGATCAAACCAAATAATGAGATTTTTTTCAAATTTTAAAATCATTTACAGGTTATTCAAGTATCCCTACCCCTACCGCTACTCTATAACCAATTTTTTTAAAACTTTTCGTTTCCAGGTCACGTGATGGGAAAAATAACACAGTGTCATGGTTTCTATTTTATCCTAGAGCACTTTTTATGTTGACACCCTTTTCTGAAAAAAAGACCCATATCAGAATTTTGAAAAAAAAGATGGTGGAACGATACTTTTGTGGTGTAGTGTATATGTAAGCTAGGAATACTTGAATAACCTGTAAATGATTTTAAAATTTGAAAAAAATCTCATTATTTGGTTTGATCTACATTCGAGAGTGTAAACTTGCATTATCCGTCAAACTAACAAATGGACTAGGTCTCTTCAGAACGTTTTCCAAAGTTGAGATATCTCCTAATATATCTTATTCAGATGAGGTAGTAGCTTTATAACTCAATGAGCAAATATAAAGAAAATGTATTTAGCTATCATTTGCAAAAATGATCTTCTAAAAATATGGAAAATGTGAAAAGTTATGAAGAGCCAAAAATGAGTCGACAAAAATTTTTAAAAAAAAACGAAAAATTGATTTTTTCAGCAAAACTTGGGAGAACGGCGCCACATCTTTGATGTTTTTTTTTCAGTGAGACCAAATACTGTTTTGTACAAAATAAAACACCAAGATCTGCGGTTCCCAACGCTTGAAATTCTCATGTGAGATGTTGGTAAAATTTATGTACGATTCTGTCAATGAATAACACGACCAGTTGTCTATTACAGTGAATAATTAACTGTCAAACTTTGCCTAAATATATAAATATTTGTAAAAAACACTTATTTCTTGTACGACGCTCTTCTGCGACACCTGGAATTCACCCGCCACTGAAATGAAGATTTGCACTAAAATCAAGATTTAAAACTGATGATGAAAAGATAAACATTAAGTGTTAATACAAAAAATGTTGGAAATGACACGGAAAATGCATTTCTGAAACAAAATTTCAAAAATCTCGAAAAAAAATATTTTTAATTTTTTCTAGATCAAATTTCACCCCCTTACCAGAGATTGTTTTTGACCAAATTTTTTTTAATTGATAGGAAAAATTATAAAAAATGTTAAAATAATAGTTTTGGAATGGGGAAATTCCGATTAAGAATCCTAATTTTTGATTTTCTCAAAAAATCGGTCAAAAAAGTGTATTTTTTGACCATAACTCGGTTAAAAATGTTTGAAAAAATTTGAAACTTTGTGAAATGAATACTCTATTCTTATACAATATATACTAAAAATTTCAGCTTCTCCCGATCAATTCTCAAAAAGTTCATTTTTTGACCTATGAGCACCTACCGTACTACAGTAACCCGGAGCTGCGACCCAATATTGTGCATATGTGTTACCGAAGACTCAGAGTACATGTTTATATAACAAACTTTGCCTAGTACCTCTGTTGCTCGAGTCTTACAGAGAACACGTTATATTTCACTGAAAATCGAATACTTCTTGTATGGATTCGATTTGCAACTTTAGGAGGTCTGGATGATGATGTTTGAAAATTCCATTGAACAAGCGTCTTGCATTAGATAACTACACGATTCCGCTAAAACGATCGTACAGAAAGATTTGATGAAACGTAAAGTGCCAGTTGTTTTTTTTTTCATGAAAATCACGTCAATACTCTAGATTCTTTCTGAATTTATAAATCTCAACTTTCAGTTTCACATGAAGTAACTATAAAATACATCAATTAAATAATGACGATTATCAAGGAAATAACATGGAAACAACTAGAATGTGAAATGTGATAATTCGAAGTCCAAGTTTCAGGAATGGCGGCCTCTATTATATCTTTATTCGAACATCGTCATCGAGCGATAGTAACTAATAGTCATTTTGTATTGAAACATGATTATTTTCGTCGAGGTCTTCTCACGTTCATGTATTTCGGTCATATTAATTTTGGGATTCCTGAAATTTTAACAGCTCCACAGGATCAAGATGCTGCAAAACAGAAAATGAAGGAGAAGTATCCGTGTCTTCCACCCGTATTCATGGAACGAGTGTCTCATGTGATCCAGATGGATGCATCACTTTTCAATCCTCATATGTATTTAATATGTCTTTATTTAGCAATTATATTCTCATTTTTCTGTTCTCATATTATATGGAATCTACTGCCACGTAACAATCCGTCAATGTCATCAAATACCAGAAAAATGATGAGAAGTTTCTTTATTTCAATGTGTATCCAAGTAGCAATACCAGCTTTTGTTGTGTATCTTCCTAATCTTTATTGGAATATTTCTATTACATTTGACTTTTATTCACAAGGTTTCCCGCAAACTGAACGCACGATCAATGATTTCTCATTTTCAGAATTCAATAATTTCAGTATAATACTGTTTACATTACATGGAACATCTTCTTCCGTCGCCACAATATTCATTTATTCCCCTTATCGAAATTACACAAAAGACTTAGTTGTACATAGTAATCTGAATTCTTCTGATGCTTCAACGATAGTTAAAATGAAGTGTTTTCAGAAATCTTGTGTCGACCTCAATTCGTTCAAATGCAATCAGTCGTCAGTGTCTCTGGTCGAAGTCTTGGAAGAAGAAGAGCACCTGTCTGATAGAATATTCATAAACTAGAAGATACAAGAGTAATTCCAATAAATATCTAGTTTCACAGAAAACTAAACAACACTCAATATTATAAATTGTAGTCAAAGGTTTTGCTGATTTCTATAGCCTACCTATTTTCACCTTTTACTGAAAACTACATAAAAATTTCAGCTGTCATCCGTCATTGCTCTTTTACCCTTTCTTTACTTATGAACAATACCCCTATTTCTTCATCCCTTTGCCCTCATAATTCTTCATATATAGCTTCTGTTGAATTTCTGGAAACTGGTTGTCATGTTGGATCTATTTTCATGATTACTCTATCCTCATATAGTTTATTTTTAATTGCGAAGAAGTCTCCAACTTCTATGAAATCAAGTGTTCCTTACATGATTAATTTGCATGTTTGGACAATGTTTTGTGATTCGACATGGGCGGTTCTTGTGCTTCCGATGTTTTTCATGCCTGTTATTGCTGCTCACAGTTCTGGAATTTTACTCTTGATCACTGAAAATCAAAGTGTTCTACTCTGGTTATCGTTTGCTTCACTAGGAGGTTCCAAACCTTTCTTTTATTTTCATTGAAAACTCATTTCAGGGATGTGTGCAGCAGTAGTAAACCTATTCGAAAGTCGTCATCACGTAATAATTACAAATAGTTGGTTTGTTATGAGAAGGGAACCAACTCGTTATATATTTTATTCAATTCTTTATGTTCTTCTCGTGAATTTTGGGATGCCAGAAATTTTGACAGTTCCAGAAGATCAAGAGACGGCGAAACTGGATGCATTCCGTAAATACCCTTGTATTCCAGTTATATTGTTTGATAAAATGTCACGAATTATACAAAAAGATGCAAGTCTTTTCAACCCACATATGTATTTGACCTGTTTCTCATTGGGTGGTTTGGTATTATTTTATTGTATTCATATCATGTGGAATCTATTGCCACGTAACAACCCATCAATGTCCACTGGAACTCGAAAAATGTTAAAAAGTTTCTTTATTTCGATGTGTATTCAGGTGGCGATTCCTGTCATTGTCATTTATCTTCCGAATATTTATTGGAATGTTTCAATCACATTTGACTTCTATTCACAAGGTTTTTTGAAACTATGATTTTCCATAATCTCTAATTTCAGAGTTTAATAATATTAGTATCGTTTTATTTACTCTTCATGGAACTTCTTCATCGATCGCAACTATTTTCATTTATAGTCCTTATCGCAAGTTTACAAAAGAATTGGTTCTTTATGGTACGAGACTCAAATCTCTATTTTTCTAACTTTGAATTTGAGGTATTCTCCGATTACCTGCTCCCAGAATAACCACTGCAGTTGTTAGTATTTCAGTGAGAAGTGGTGGGAGGAACGTAATAAATTGACTCACGCAACCTGTAGCTTTAAATATCACTTCGCTTTCTTTGATGTTTCCGTTGTTTGAAATAAACTTTTTGAATTTACCTTGAAAATACAGATGATCTTGAAATTAAGTTTTCTGATAGCGAGTGCGAGAGTACCGTAAAAAATTTAGAATTTACTTCAGATTCTTAACGCATAGGGAACCAAGTTCGAACAAAGAATTGAATAAGCAAAATGAGTATTACAGGCGTATAGCACAAGAAGTTAAAAAAAACGGTTAAAATTTTTAAAGTGGTGATCAATTCAGTTTACAGACATGGAGCAATAATAGTGGCCAAATTAGTTGAGAACCTCTTTGGCGTTCAAAACGCCGAGAACGGTTCCCTTATTGTATTGAACAATATTGTCGGCAATTTCCGAGGCGACGCGGAGTTGAGCGTCGATTGTAGAGGCTCCAAGATGTGGCGTAGCAATGACGAGAGGGTGATCGATAAACTCTCTGAAGGTTGGTGGTTCTGGCTCGAAGACGTCAAAGGCGGCTCCCTTAGCGTGACCAGCATTGAGAGAATCCACAAGATCTTGTTCATTGACGATTCCTCCACGAGCCACATTGACAATACGGACTCCTTTCTTGCATTGGGCGAGAGCTGAAAGTTGTGACATAATTAAAAACTTCATTACCATAAACTACAACTCACTCTCTTTGTTGATCAAGTTCTCCGTCTGCTTGATGAGGGGAACGTGAACAGTGATGTAGTCGGCTTGTGGCCAAATTTGATCAAGTGCGAGCAGTTCAATGTTCTTCGCTGCTGCCTGCTCCTTGGTGACCATTGGATCGTATCCGATTACTCTCATTCCGAAGGCTTGAAGTCGGAGAGCGACTTCAGATCCAATACGACCGAGTCCGAGCACAGCGAGAGTGCGACCGTAAACTTCCTCTCCCATGAAGTCCTTGCGAGCCCATTTTCCAGCTTTCATCGAAGCAGCGGCCTGTGGAACGTGACGAGAAAGGGACAGAATAAGGGTACATGTTAGTTCAGCAGCAGAGCGGGAGTTGGCTTCTGAAAATAAGTAAATTTTAATAATACAAAGTTCAACATTTGAAAAACAGCGTTTGTTCGGGAAATACCTAGTGACAGAGAACAAAAACGAAAGTTTTTTAATCATGAATGTCAAACACTCTCCTTGAAAGTAAAAATCAAAACACTCACGTGGTGTATTCATCACAAGAATCTTGTTGGCGGTGGCGGCCGGTACATCGATGTTGTCGACACCAGTTCCCGCTCTTCCGACGAGTTTCAGCTTTCCAGCTGAAGCGGCCAATAACTCAGCGGTGATCTTCGTGGCACTTCGGACGATAACGGCATCATGTTGAGGGAGAGACTCGAGAAGCTGATCCTTGGTTTGCTTCGTCTTGACCGTCACCTCAATTCCATTTTGCTTCAAAATATCGGCACACTCTTGCTCGATGTCATCAGCGATGAGAACCTTACTAATCGGAGAGCTCATTCTGTAAAATTAACTTGAAAATTGTACGAACAACACGGAAACAGGTTAAGAGAAAAGACGAATTGAAATTTACAAAAAATCAAAATTTTTAAATTTAAACATCAGAAGAAGACAAGTCAATCTGTTAGGAAAAATCGTTGTTCTGGTAACCAAATTCGTCAAACTCTGGCCTTTTATACCAGAATTATTTAGAAAGTGATGTAATCTGCGCGTGAACCTATTCGTGCACCCGCCTCTCTAGCCATATTTAGACTGTAAAAGTCACGTAGACAGTAAAAAGATGATTGTTCCATTACGAGATAAGATACAATAAATGGTGGATAGAAAGATTTACAGAAGCGATAGGATCGATTGTGGTGAGGCCATCATACAAAAGACTGCAAACAATCCACATATACAGTGAAATATGGGCTGATCGGGAGGCTTGATAGCAAGTTTTGAGAGGGAAATGAAGAACAGGAAACGATGAAGCGAGGGTAGGTCAAAATTTCGGTTATCAGTTACGTAGGAGTGGTCATTGAAATCAGAGAACACACAACAGGCATGCAGTTATGAGCATAAACGTATGGTTTATGATGTGTTTTCAACAAGATTCATAAAAGGAAGACTATCGTTTTCTTATAGAAGTGTAAAACAAGAAAACTGAGAAACCAGACATGAAAACAACACAAGAAGTGAGACAACGAGTTTGGTCAGCAAACCGAGGAAAGAGAAGGAGAAGGAACGTAAAAACGTAGAAGGAAAAGATGAGCGAGAAAACTGAAAGAGAATTAGAGTGAGAAACAAAAGGCACGAGAGGAATAAAAATGGGTGCAAAACGGGTGAAAGTAGAAAGAAAATGAGAAAAATTTGACAGTCGATGTTTGGATGACATTTCGAAATTTCAATTTTTGTTTTCGAGCATTGAAACAGAACTTTGAATTGAAGGAAAAATCAAAAGAAACAACTTTTCATGATAATATGCAGTGCGATAGCAGAAGCGTCGCGGGAGACAGACCATGATTACGGGTATGCGCCTTTAAAACTACTGTGGATTCGTTTCAGAAACCCACTTCTATCCAGATATGACTTGAAATATATAATTGAAAAACATTATTCATACAGTTTCCAAATTGATAGCTTCTTACAGCCTGAATAAACCATTATTCTAAAAATTTAAATTATTCTTAGTTGGAATATTCAATCCAATTTGTTGTCTTGGAATAATATGATGACTTTACATGCGTATAGATACACAAATCTATGCTTAATCAATTAAAAAGGTCACACAAGAAATGGTACAGAGCATCCTCCAAATGCTTTCCTTAGGAGAAACTGGAATTTTGCAGACCTTTCTTGCTGTTAAAAAAAGTGAAGGTAGTAAAAAATTTATTGTGGCTGGATGCTAATTACCGCCACATTCCCACAGATAACAATGGAATATATTAATTGTATCTGCATACAATTGCCACATTCGTCGGATATAACACAGGCAGGATGATAATTCAAGAGTTCTTTCAGTGAAGTTTAATAATTGTGAATTTAAATGAAGATATTGTTCGAGATGGGAAAAGGGAACTCGGCCTCTCGTAACTCCATTCGGTTGCGACTAAATGTCTCAGTAAATATTCAGAATCAAAAACTGGTTCCTTAACTGTATCATGCTGGACAAGATCCCTAAAACAAAGCTATGTTTTTTTTTTCTCAGAACAGTACTGAGCATAATTTTTTATTCTTCAGGATTCTGTTAATCTGAAGGACAAAACAAATAGGCGAACATTGATTGTATGGATAAGTATCAATCAATTTCAGCAACTCTGCTAGTCATCAAAAGATGTTCTCATGAACAAGATTCTCCCTTTTTCTAAATTTCTATTCCGATATATTCTGACCACTTTTTCGAGAGATAACACGTGTCCAAAAGTCGGGTTCAATATAATTTGAACCCAATTTTTCTCGCATCTTTCTTCTGTTCTTATGATCTTTCAAAACCCTGCATCAGCAATAGAAAACTATGCATTTTCATAAATGATCGTTCTTTTATCCGTTCATTCCGTTCACTCTGCGGGGTCTCTTCACTTCTATCTCACGTTTCTGATGACAGTTTTATGCCTATTTTCGTACTGATTTTTAGATAATGTTGGGTGTGTATTGTGATTTCAAGAAATGCATCAACTGATGGATGATCTTCTCTGTATACTGTATTTAAAAGATGGTTTCATCAACAGAGAAACTGACGACGTGGTCTCTGTGCTCTTTGCTTTGCCTTAATGAAAGAAATGAGAAATGTGTTGGGAGACTTTCAGTTTGAATGCACAAAGGCCTTCTTCAAAATTCTCGAGTAACTTCCGAAAACGTTTCCTAACCTAGCTTCATCCAATACTTTTCCATAAATCTGATTTGATCATTCATCGCTTAGAATTTCATTTGTTCTCAAACTGTCACTAGCCTACTGGACTAGTTTTTCACTGTTCATAGACTAACATTCCGACTAATACTGTATATTGTTCAGGATGTCTTCTCTCTCTCGTTTTGAAATTGTAGTTTTATATTGGGTTACTGTAGTTTTGATATACCTTTTTCGATATACGAAAGTTCTGAAACACACGTTTCTAACTTATGGTCATTGTTAGAGGATTAAGCTGGAAATGAGTTATTGAACAATTTCTTCTAAATTTTTCTGAGAAATTACGCTTTCTTTGTTTCAGAAACCGCACAGGATCCATACTTTGTTCTAAAAACCTGCCCCCAAAATATCCGAGCAGTCTCTGATTACAGTAATCCAGTTGGCTCCCTGAACACAGTTCATTTCAAAGATCATTTATTTCATTTTTGATGAAACTATTTATCTGTGAACCATCTCTCTTTTCTCTTCCTTTTCTGATATCTTTATTTTCGTACTGGGCGAAAATATCTTCTTTTTCTTCTTCCCTTTTCTTCTATTTTTTATTTTCCCACATTCCACAATATTCTCATGAATTCCAACACTCCAGACAATATACTGGAGTTCACGTGAACTATATCTCATATCTGATCAGAGATTTCTCAAAATAGAAACAATCAACCACCCAGTGAATACCAAAATAGCCGATCACGTCTTCTATTTCGATACTTGATCGAAGAAAAAACGAAGAAAAATGATAAGAAAATGATACTGTCATCACGTGAAATAGTAGCCGTTCGTTCAGATTTTCTGTCTGTTTCGAAAATAAGAAAGAGTGTAATAATTGAGTACCAGTGGTCATTTTATCAAGTTACTCATTTTGAAATGATCAGAAAATATTACGGTAGATATTGTGATAAGGGAAAGTTGTTTATATCTCATTTCAAGGTTGATCTGATATGTAAATGAGATAGGAATCGAATGACAACCGGTTCTCCACATTTTCAGACTGTAACTTGTCCTCAAAATATCAATTGTACTATTATCTTTTATCACCAAAAAGTCAATTGACCTACCAGAAGAAGGCGAGAATTCATTATTTCGTGACGTCTTCAGACTGATCTTTTTATCAAAATTAGCAAGGTGCAGAAAACGATTAACTCAACACGTAGCACCAATAGACTACTGTACTTTTGGAAATCTTTCGAAATGCCGGGGAGTTGCAAATTAATACATAAAATGACGCGATATTGTTGTTTTGTTGGGCAAATGAGAGAAATGTTTCTTGTTTGATTACAAAGTACCTGATCATTAAATTGGCTTTTGTTTCCTTATGAAAAAGAGAAAAATCATATGATATCATTTAGCTGGAAATGACAGAATGACATACAAAATGAACGTATGTTTTCGATTCTTGAGAATGACAAGCTTGTCTTAAAGGGAATTGAATCCCACTCACTCACTCAAAATGAAATTGAAGTGAAATGTCTAGATCATGATCTTAAAAAAACGTAAAAGAAGATTCTCGTTTTCAGGAAGTCTTCAGAAAACATGTAGGCGGATCTCCTCTCCCGAAAGAGTAATCTTCAATCGTTGAGCAATGATTTTAATTCTACCTTTAATCTGCCTTTAATCTGGTTGCAAACGTGATTCTTGAGCCATGACATCTAGCCTGATGCTGGAAGTGTTCACGAGACTACTGTAGTTTTACTTCCTCGTTACTTGGAAAAACACGCGAAGATGAAGAATGCAGTCCGGATTACTGTAGAGTAAGACGAAAACAACATTTTCAATCCAAAATCAGCAGGATCTGTAAGCCATCATATAGAAGTTAATCAGATGAATGAATTCTCGAAATACCTACCGTAATCCTTCTCATATCTTTCAACTCAGTCACTTTGGAATTTCTATATTTATGAATTGATCTACTTCTTGGATTCAGATCCTAAACCGGAACAATTTGAAACGACCCATGTGGAACGTTTTTCTGAAACTGAAAATCTAAAAAAGAAACCAATCACAAAGAAAGAATGTAACAAAAGGAACTGTTTCTGGTTCCAATCAAGAATCTATTTATTTCTAAAAAAAACAAAACAAAAAACCCAAACAAAAAAGTCAATTAATTAAACAGTCCGTTCTTTTTCCATTGTCAAAAAAAGAAAGGAGAGACCTACCGTAATCCTTGTTTCTCATAACCAAACCAGTCTCTCTCTCTCTTTCTATTTCTCAATTGTTCTTTCCTCTCTTCTATTTCTTATTCTAGACAGTACACGGAGTACCCAGAAAGCAGAAAGTTCTTTTAGGCTCCGCCCATTTGTTGGCACCCTGCCAACATGGTCTCAATAGTTGGTCGAAACTGCTGCCGTGTGAGAAGAAGAAGGAGAAGGAAAAGAAGAGGAGGAGTCACAACGCCCCGCCTACCTCTTCACTATAAAAGCGTTGCGTTGTCGTCGGCATATCGACTCTTTAAACTGATAATAGACACTGATAAAGAGACAAGGAATTCTATATATCCTTGAGCTCATTCCTCTCTTATTCTTCAAAAATGATCAGCATCATTCATCCATCCCGTGATACCCTTGAATTCGTCTCTTTCCGAAGATTCAAAAGATTCGAACCTTGTACGAGAGATCGATTCACTAAATGGTGAGTTTGAGCATTTCGAAAAGAGCATCTCAAGATGTTTCTTTGACTTTCTCAACCCTTTTTTCTTTTCTTTCAATTTCTCATTTTCTATATTTTCAGTGAACAATCAACTACAACAACATCAACAACAACATCATCTTAAATTCAAAATGATCTCCAATTCGACATGGTTTCCAACACGATTACATCTGAGAAACCACGACTTCTTGCCTCATCTGAAATTTGCTTTAATTCAACACCATCTTTCTTTCTGCGTCTCTCGCTATCTCTCCCTCCCAATTGTGATCCCAATTCCCACTTTTTGCCAAAGAAGAATCTCATACTGAAAAGCACAAATCATTTGTGCATTTGTACATATAATAAATGATGATTATCATTAAAAACTGGCTTGAGTTACATGGAGAAAATACCGTAGAAATGGAGATGGTTTTGAATTAGAGTGAATAGAGCTGGAAAGTTGATAAAGTGAAAGTTAATTTAACAACGCTTTTCATTTTCGAAGAATTCATTTCAAACTTAAAACAATGGTAACAAAAACAACTAACTTTTCGGTGAAACAAGAATTGTGAAGAAAAATTAAAAATTCAACAATAAGAGCAAAAACAAGATTTTCAATTAAGAAAAAAAACAATTGCCAAAACAAGGTAACAGTGAATTGATCTCTAAAACGCTCTAATAACTGTGTTTGGCTCCTCGTCTTCGAGCCCGTTCGGCTTCGTGCTCTTCACGTTCCGATTGCATTTTTGGGTTGAGAAGAAGATCAAATGATCCAGTTCCTCCACGTGGAAGTGCACCCATCACAATACGAGCAGACGGAGAGTTCACATTGTCTTCCTCGCCTGAAATCAAGTTACATCAAAAACAATTTTTCTAGTTCTGTGCGTAGATGTCAAAATGTGAATTGTAGTTCAATTCGGACGTTATCGTCTTATCAAACGAGTGCGAGCGCGAGGTATCGAGTGTGGGTGCTCCGCACGCTGACAATAGTTTCTTTCCAAGTACTTTAAACTGTGACGTCGTGAGGGGCTCTGAGAAAAATAAGGCTTCCTACGTCTTCTGCAACAATTAGATATTATTGTTGTTCTGTTCCGCTCTCAAATCCTTTCTCTCTATACGTAGCAATATTTGCTGAATATTGCTCATACACGTAGACTCATTCCCATAGATGAATAATAAAAACTGTAATCTTTGCCCTTTGCTGTTCAGAAAAATAGTATTAGTCATAGGAATGAATCACAGTGATGTAGAAAACGAAACATTTAAATTTCTGGCATTCAAAATAGAATGAAATCTGAAACAACACCTCGTTGAACTTGAACTTTTCCCCAGGTTCTCATACAAACATTGTGATCTCATTTTTTTAAAATAAAAATTAGTTTTTACTTTCCTTTTTCTAAATAGATCATGGCCTTATCAATTCACTTTCGGACACTCAGTGGGAACACACATCACACATCCTATGACTCCGAAGACACTCAAAAGAAAGGTATATTTTAGGTGCAGTTTCAAGGTAAGAATCACACGTGAAGGGCATCGTCAAAAATTATTTTCCTGTAACACCGGACTCTCTTTCAGGGAAACAACTGCTCGCGAAGTTAATTTGTCGGCTACTAATTTTTCGGTTGCGAAGAAAGAGTTGACGTCAAAATTCTTGCTTGAAACGCCAAAACAAGAATCTGAGAGTGAATCAACCTTTAAAAGTACGAAATACTGAGTGGACTACAACCGGCGGACAGGGTCACACTATCCAAACGATAGCAAAACTCTGAAGTGGTTACTACCACGTAGCTGTTTCTGTCATTACTGTCACCAATCATCATCGTCAACCACCTCCGTGATAGATGGAGATTGAAAAGGCGCTAAGCAGGCCAACATACACTATCACTAGTTGATGTTGCCTGCCAACCACATAATCAACAAAACAAAAATAAAACAAGTATTTCTTCTTCTTTTTCCCTATTTCTCATAGAAGATGGAGTACTCTGAAAATGAAGACGTCCACGGTAGAGAGAAGAGGAGCTGGTTGTTTGAAACGGTGCCCAAGTAAGTGGAACTGCTCGATAAGATTACGTCTTTGTAAGGTGTCACCCGTCGAAAATATGTTTTGACGGCTATAGGCAATTGCTTGTCAACTACAAGAATATTGAAGCAAAATCCTATACTGCAGACATAATCTCATTCCTATTAGACAGAAAAACAAGGAAACGAGTCACACATTCTTCCTGGTTGCAATCAACAATAAGATAAAATGAAAACACTAAAATTCTAATTTACGAAATTATACGAACACTGCGACGGCTTATTCACGTGAAAACAACTTCAGTATCAATCAGACCGCACGTGGTGAAGTACTCGTCACTTTCTCACAACCCACTATGTGACTGGTCAAGATCGAAGAGAAATGTTAAAAAAGAATTAGATGGCATCAAGAAATACCTTCCTTATTTGACAAACAAACTAATAATAACTGTGTTTCACCTGTATACGAATAAATCACTATCACAGTAGTTTAGATGTTACGATACTCGGGTTATATTCTGATTTCCAGTAAAATGTTTGGCAAATGAAGACGAGATTGTGCTTCGATCTCAGCGAGTGTGTAGTCCAGTTATTTCACCGCCGGTGACTAACATATGGTCTCGCCACGTCATTTCACGTGGTGAGGGGTGCTAATGTAAACAGATAACATGAAGATTTGTGCTCACTCCGTTTATCTTTTTCTCATGAACCATGATCTCTTGCAACTTCCGCATGTTCAATGAAAGGGAAGTCAGGAACACAACAACTTTCAAGCCAGATGTGACTTTTTTCTGCAAAAAAGCAGTCGCAGCAGCAACGACAGTGCTTGCAATTGGAGACGGGTAAGACGGCGTTCTTCAATGATCTTCACGCGTCATACACATGCGTGCAGAGACAGTGATTTTCACGGCGAAATGAGGGCCTGAATGTCTGAGGAAAAGCATCGGGGAGAGAAATGGGAGAAAAATAGAAAAACATAGTGGAATGAAAGTATACAGCTTAACAAAAACTACTTTTTTCCATTCAGACAGACAGAAAATCGTTCATTAGATCGCCTATTGATTGGACTTTGAAGGCCTACAGGAGAAACAAAGAACTTTGCTCATGAAAACAACCCTATAAATTAGAATCGCGTAGAATCTTCTTCCCATGACGAAAAAAACATAATAGTTTACTTTGTTACTCACTTTTTCCTCATGATCAATTTAACCGATCACCATAGATTTTTTGTCTCATTTTGATTCTTGAATCAAGAATCTTGATGTACATCCATTCCAAAAAGATAACCAACAAATATAAATTTTCAAATTTTGCTTCCTTCCTTCCCGTTCATCAACAATAAAATTGAGAACACTTTTTGATACCAATGATCGTTATCATTTTCTAAAGAGTGATTGACTGGATAACTTTGTGAACCCAGAATGAGGGGAAAGATGATAAATATCTCTTTTGCGATGGTGATCCTGTCTACTGCCGTTACCAAAAGATCACTGTTCATTGTGTCTTTTAAAACTGGTCATGATCTTCAAAGGACACAATTTCCTCCGAAAATTTCTGCAGAAACCTAATCTCACAACTTCCAAATTTTTCCGCTCAAAACGCCCTTGGTATACCACTCCCAAATTATCCAAGTATTCCAAGTATTTTGGGGGTCAGAAAAAGACAAACCTTGCAAGAGTGCCTCACGTAGAAATGCCATCGTCGTTTCGAATGTCATCTTTTGAAGAGGTGATGAACTGGAAGACATTGCTCCACGATTGAATGGTTGGATTTGTCCAGTGAATGTCATGTAATCGGCAGTTAAAGAAAGATGCCGTTTTGACACTTCGATACCGTAAACCGCAAACACATTGTTCATTTCCTGAAAAAGGATAATGTCATTTAGTTGGTTCCTTACAATAATTGCATTAAAACATTCTTCTTGGAATGTTTGGTGTATTGGATTTCAATCAGAAATGTTCAAATTGATGTTTTTAGTTGTCTCTATTCAATACCAATTAGGTTGCTTTTCAGTGATCCCTGCTGTTTCAGTTCTCAATTATTGAAAATATTTTTTTAACCTTGTGATATTCAAGACAACTTCCTCGTAGTAAATTACTAGAATTTGAACGAAAAGTCTTGTTCTTTGTCCCTCGTTCACTTTACAACTGTTTATCAACCAAAACTGGACTTGTTTTTCAGTGTGAACTTCTTCTAAATATAGCATGTGAGTGTTTCTCACCAATTTTTCTTCCTTGTCATCAAAAAATAGTTATGATTGAAACAATTGGTCCAATATTTCTACCCTTTTATAATAGTAAAAGTTAGGAAGAAATAGGGGAGGAGAGGTGGGAGGAGTAGGAGGAAAAGTTTTAATCACCTTCCACACTCTCCATCTTCAATCATCTTCATCACAAATAGTCAATAATCGATGAAAGAGAAGAGCACGTCTCAAAGAATATAGTCAGCGGAGACATCAGAAGAACGGGGCGCAGTGACGTCGCGAGATCAGAAAGAGACGAACACACATAATCGGCGACACTAGAAGACGACAAAGTCGATGCAGCGCGGTGCGACGACGGACACTGAGAGAAACACTTCGGACCGCCCATTCCTAAACAGCCTTTTTCTCTTTGAGTATCTCTTAGATCCACACTATTCTTTTAAGATACAGTTTCTACGGTGTCATTTAGAGAGAACGACATTTCAAGAGAAAAAAGATTCCTCACTGTGTCTATGCCTCACTAACACTAATCACTTTCTTTGAATTCGAAGAAGAAAAGGGTACCAGGCAGAGAGAGTGGAATGTAATTTCGGAACTCTCTTGAGGAAGTCCAGTCGAGGAAGGACACTGACGACTTTCGTGTCGATGTTTATGTGATGGTGGGTACTTGGCACTCGGTACCACCATGTATATGGTCTCAAGACAGGTGGATATTACTGGTATTCAACAAAGGAAATATTGACAAAGGTTTCGGACGGAGTGTTCTTTATCGACAACTTGCTTGTGATTAAAAAAATGTTTTTCCTCTATTTCAGATAAATCAACGTGAACACTGTCTTCTCCATTCAGCATGTGACACTACTTGCACTGTAACAGCTTCTGTAAAACGTCTACTTTCGGTCTTTTGACTTCGATTTGCAGCCGTTGTTGCCGAAAATAATTCGATGAAAAAACGTCTTTGTGTCTTGAAGCAATCTCATCACTCATTCGAGAAATCATTAAAGAAACCGGGCATTTCTTACGAGACAAGTTCAAAGTTTATCATCGCTCGTCTTTCGAAAGCTTCCGCAATTACGACGATTAGGAATTCGCGTTTCCTGCAGAGATCCGACCTCGTCTCCTTTTTCTTTACGAAATCTTTCGAAGATCAACTACGTCACTGAAGAACTCAAACTAATTTACAATATCTTCCAAAAAACAGGCAGACTTCATAGTCTTTTCGTGTTAACACGTGTCGTTCACATGGGAGTGTGAATGTAGTTCGCGCCAATACTCTCTCTTTCTTACTTCTCCTCGCTCAATTAATAGAAGATATATCACACTGACACGAGGAGAACAAAACGGACGCTATTTTTTTTATTACGGTGGCGCCTAGTGAAAGACGCCGCATCAAAAACGATAGAAACCATAAATCTTGAATCTTCCCTCTGTTCTCGGGCCGCCATGTGACATGCGTGGGAGAGTGTGTTAACGAAGCCACATCTGGTTCAGTTCAAGTTGAAGAAGACACAATTTTCGTGATATGTACCTGTGTGTGCGGTAAAAAGAAATTGATAAATCCATTGAATCTTGTAAAATAAGATATGAAAGCTCAAATTCGAAAGCCACAATATACTGTAATCCTGGACTTAATATCGCGATTGACATAATCAAGTACACTGGAGAGCACAAGTATGTAAATTTTTAAGATTTTGATTGAAAAAAATAACTTAAATTTTCATAAAACTTACAGTAGTAATAGCCTTGGAGCACGCTTCAACACCATAATTTTCGAGAATCAAATTCAGATCATTTGAGTACACTGAATTGACGTCGAGAACATCAGCATGTTTAAAGAAAGCAGCCAAATTGACTCCTTGAGTTTGCAGAATGATAACCTCTTTTCCGTTTTTCTGCTCTGTAGTTTCAACGCAACGCTCAATTCCAGGAGTTTGATGAACAATAAACAATTCGACTTCACTGTAAATGAAATAAAATAATAACTTTTAATATGAAATCAAACAAACTTTTCAACAATCGATGATACATCCATTTTAGTCTTATTTCTCAATGGAAGCTCGAATACAATTTCACACCACTTGTTCGATTTCACATCATAAGTATAAGAGGAAATGTTTTCGGATAATCGCTGGACCGCCTGAATTCTTGAAGAATTCACCATTTGTTCTTTTTCTCTTTCCTCGGTCTCCGGTCCTCCACCTTCTTTGTTCAAATCTTCTGTGTCTGAATCCATCGGCTCATCGTCGCGCTCACGAACTTCAACTCGTTCTTCATCTTCTCCTTCATAATCTGCTCCCTCATCACGATGTCTCTGATGAAGACGTGCCTCTGCAGCATCAGCATCTCTACCTCCTTCAGCTTCTTCGTCTGATGAATCCCCATTGTCTGGTCCTTGGATTCCACGCGACCTCTGCGCTCTAGTAAACTCAATTCCAGCAGCAGCGTTTCCTTGTCGCATTGTACGATGAGACATTTGCTGATAATCAGTAATCTCATTATACTTTTTCTTAATGGCTTGTGCAACGCGGAGAATAAATCTCTTTTCAATCTCCTCCATGATTTTAGCTCGCTTTAAATGACGTGCGCCTTGCTCTCGTTTTTCGGCAGCCAAAATTTCGATACGGAGATGATAGCGACGTGAAGATTGGCTGAAACATTGTATTGTTTGAACTGAAAATCTTAGAAGTCTCACTTTTCAGTCAGTGTGATCTTTTCTTCCAGAGAGAAATTTTTGAGCAATTGCTTTAAATAGACACGATCCAACTCTTGTTTGATTGCATCGATTCTCTCACGGGGTGTTCCAGTAATGACTGCAATAGAAGCACTTGGAGTAGCGATGCTTTTCGAAGCAGTCATCAGAATTTCTCGAAGGCGAGGGATTCCGAGGGTAACGTTCATTTCTCCTCTTCCGGCGAAATGGAAAGTGTTCAATGTCATTTGAGTAGATGGCTCTCCGATCGATTGAGCGGCTAGAAGACCTACGTTCTCTCCCGGATCAGCCAGCGATCGCATACCTGGAAAAAATTGTAAATTAATTTAAAAATTATTAATAAATTCACCTTTCCAATACAATGTCCGCTTCAGTGCATCATTTGGTTCTTCTCTTGTTTTCGTACAGAATCCTTCAATTTCGTCCAACATTTTCTCAGGAAGAGCTCCAAGTTTACATGTTGGGTTAAACCTCTCATCGACAGCTTCTGGACATTTTTTCGGAACTCCTCTGGCATATTCGGCTCGTTCTTCCAACGACAGTTCAAACCACATTCCTAAAATTCGCTTCTTGTCCAACCCAGCGTTTTCAGCCGAAAAATTCGTGAATGCGGAGAAATAGGACTTCTTTTCCGACTTAGATGCTTTCTTCTTCCACTTCGTGATCTTTTTGTACCGTTTCTCAGTTTCATTGACTCCGAAGTCGTTATCATTAACACCCTCTGGTTTCGAAGCAAGAGTAACTGCTTCCAAATTGTCTTCGAGGAACGGCATCGTCTTCTTATTCAAGAATGTAGCTTTTGTGGTGTCCATTCCATCTTCTCCGTATCTGAACTGAATTACTGATCCATCGTGATCTCTAACTGTTGAGTCGTAATGCACGCGAATTCCTTCGAGATGCTTGATGATACAACGTTGAAGATATCCGGAACGAGACGTTTTGACAGCAGTATCAATAAGACCTTCACGTCCAGCCATTGTATGGAAGAAAAGTTCTTGTGGATTCATTCCTGTCAAGAAACGTTGATCGATATAACCACCAGCTCTTGGTGATGGATCGAAGCATCGGAAGGAAGGAAGAGTTCTACCAGCAATAGTAACAGCCATACGTTTTCCTTCCAATTCAATTTGACCAAGACATCCAGAAATTTGAATAGCATTCACTGCAGATCCCTTGGCTCCAGATTGAATCATAAGCTGAAGAGCATTCTGTGGGAAAAGACGTAGAAGACCTGTTGGAACACAAGACTTTGTGATTGCGTCGTTGTATTTGGCGATTCCTTGTTTCATTCCAAAATCCAACATCTTAACATCTGTTCCTTGTCCACGTGGATTGCAGTAAGTAGCAGCAAGTGTTCTTTTGATTTCAGTTGGCGTAGCAGTGTCCGGAAGGCCAAATGCTGTTTTAACAACTTGATTTCCAATAGTTCGTGACTCCATAACAGCTTCTTTTCTCTTTCCATCTGCTTCTTTGACTACGAGAATATCAGCAACACCAAGAGTGAATCCGTGATACTGAAAAAAAGAATATGGTGAAGCAATTGATTTTATCAACTCTACCTGTAAATATGTTGTGAACAGTCTTGAAAAACATGATAGAAGTTGCACTCCACAACGATGTCCATAAAGTTCAAATGCACAATGAGCTAATCCGAATTGAGTAGCACCGAAATGAGCTTTATCGAGGACTCCAACTAGCAGTTCTCCTTGCCGGAATACCACATGCGATTCACTCATGTCGAAAGAAGGCTGATTGAATCCAGGAACAGTCCAGCAACTGAGCGGAGTTTTCGCTTTTCCGTCCAAGTTGATGAGGGGCTTTCCTTCAGGAATACAATTTTTGACAATAGTGGTCACAACTTGTTTTCCTGTCCAGAGTCGTTTTGGATAGAGAATTGTTGGCGGTGGGATTTCGATCCTTTTGGAATATTGAGCAAAAGAAGAAAGAACGAGATGCATAAAGTCTTCCTTATTCAAGAAACGATCTCGAAGAGTGAGAAGTACACCAGAAACAACGTGATCTTGAATCAGACCGAGAAGCGGTGTAGCATCTTTAGGAACCAAAAAGTTACTTCCGACGTTTGCAATCTCGCGAACCTCAGTTTGGGCAATATGTGATTGTACTAAATGTCCATTCATTTCGTCTCCATCGAAATCAGCATTGTAAGCTTTACATGGCGCGTAGTTCATTCGAAGAGCTCTTTGTCCAGTGAGAACTCTTGCTCGATGACCCATAATTGATGGTTTGTGAAGAGATGGTTGACGATTCATCATAATCATATCACCGTTCTTCATATGCCTCAAGACTTTTGGCGTTTGACGAACACTTTCAGTTGTTGCTGCATTCAACGTTTTCGCAAGATGATATCGTCTCTTCTTCTCATCGGGTTTATCTCCAAGCATTGTCTTCTTTCCAGATGGCTCCACGAAGAAATTAGCTCCTGGATGTTGGTGAGGGCCTTTCTTCAACAGTTCTTTCATCTCTTTCATGTTGAAGGCATTCACTGGTTCGGTGAAAGTGAGTTTTTTGGCGAAAATATCCGGAATACCGATTTCATCAATATCAAGATATGGATCTGGAGTAATGACCGATCTACAAGCAAAGTTAACACGTTTTCCCATCATGTGCATTCTGAACAATCCCTGTTTCTTTTCAAGAATCTGCTTGATTCCAGCGATGCTGTCACGATCTCCTCTGTTCAAGTCTTGATCAAAAATAGCATTTGCACGAAGTTGTAGTTGAAGATAAGCATCGTGCATTTGAGCGTTGATAGTTTTTCCTCGCACTCTGTTTGCAACCAGTTCTTTCAGCTGAGCGCTCTTGTCCCCTTTCATGATGAGTGAAATAGCAGAGATTGTTTCAGTGGCTTCAAGTACTTTGCGAAGATTAAGAGTTTGTGGATCTTCATATTGGGCTCCTTTGAACATTCGAATAGGACGAAATTTCTTTGGGGGCACTAAAATTCTTTCTAAGAACAATCCATCTAATGGACAAACCATGTCTCCTCCATTCAACTCGTCCACAAGCATCGGAAACAGTTTCAGCAGTAGATTTCCATCGTTCTTAAACATCATTCGGAAATGCTCTCGGACTTCGGCTCCTCTCCAAGCAAGTTTATCACACTCTCCACTTCTAACGTTTTTCATTTGCAGCTCTAGACTTCCTTCATCTAAATCAACAACACTTGCGTTTACTTCGACATGTTTATCTTCCTTTTTTTCATCTTCATCTGTTGATGGTGATGATTCCTCATTGTATCCAATATCTCCAATAATAGACATTTTCTTGGATTTTTTACGGGCACCAGTGAAATCGATAAGAATTGAACGAGCACCGTCGTTTCTCAGAGTTCCATTACGATTTTTGCATAATGGACACTTTTGAAGTCTTTTGAATAAGTGGTTTCTGAGGAACTCAGTGATAATGTCTTTCTTCAGTTGAACACCGTTTTTCGTCGGTATAGATTTGAATTGGGTCAGTTCCGAAAGAGGTTTATTGGCCAGCTGAGCAATACAAACGTCCATGGTGGTATCGATATCTTCATCGTTAAGCAGATCGCAATTTTTGATTTTTTCACGAAGAATCGATTCGAGATCAAGCGCCACATGCTCTACGCCTAGATCGAAGCAACGTAACTGGGCGAGTAGAATGCGTGCACTGCCGCTATCTCCTTTGCATGTCAAACGGTGGCAGTGAACACAAGAACCTTTCAAAAGCTGAAAACGAGGTTTTGCAAGTGAGAAACATAAGTTATTTGGACTCACATTGTACGTAAATTGAAAGAGAAGTGGATTGAAAACTGGAACAGCTAGTTGAATATGTCCCATGTGGCCTGGGCAATGTCTCTCGTACTGATTACACGTCAGACACATATCGAAATTATTGTCCGGACCAAGAATAGGATCATACAGACCGCCAGCAATAGGGTGACCGACCTGAAAAAATAAGTTCATCATGAGGTTCTTGATAGTGATAGTTACCTCATCAAACGTTTTTGTCTGTGTGACTTTCAGAACACTGAGCTTATCGATTTCATGTGGGAAGTAGCTTCGAAGCTTGAAATTCGAAAACTGCATATACGGCTCCTCGCCATTTCGGACGAAGAAGTCCATTTTACCCTGCAATACAGTGTTTTAATCATAAATCATCAATCAGAGGGCTAAAAAGGCGCTTTGAAAATAACAATTTTTAACGACTATTTTCTTATTTGGAAAAATTTAAATTTTCTAAAATATACCTCTGAAATTACAGAAAAATGATAGGAATTAAAAAAATTATCGAAAAGTTCCGCAAACACTGAAGTAAGGAAAAGTGAACCGTTGCGCTGAATTCTACGCGCAAAGTTTGCCGAGTCGACACACGTGTGTAAAGTAAAACGGTTGTATTAAAAATTTGAAGATGATATCACAAACTGAAGGGAAACTAATTTTTATGGAATTAAAATCGAAGCAGTAATGTGAACAGTTGTTCTTCAATCAACATTAGCAAAACAACAAACATTGGTTCAGCCATAGAACACAGAATGCGGATACTCTTAAGTGATAAGTCTTAAGTCTTAAGTGAAGGTCCGGTAATTTGGACGAGGTCCCTCGAAAGAGTCGAAAGAAATCAAAAATGTATCAAATCTGAAACTATAATTATAATTCCGTTAGCACAATACAAGTTTTTACGACCGTTGCAATACGTAAAACACACACTTTTAATTTTCAGGTGATAAATTTCACACCTTTTTTTTCTGATTTCCCTTACATTTCTATCTGTTGTCTCGTACTAGTTCTGCTTCCTATTGGCACGTAACGGAGTACAAAATTTGTTCTGCGAATTTGAAATATACGAATTCTGATTCTGATTTGACTAAACGAAAACGAAAACGAAGTCTTGAGAACTCAAAAAGCAATTTTTCCGTGGATATCTACTTGCATATACAGGTTCATCTTTTCTGTTTCTCTTTGTTACCTTTTGTCACTGTTCATTCACTAATATGTAGTTTCGAATAAGATTTGTTATTGATTTAGTGGAATATCTGATTTTTCCAATTGTAATACTTTAGTATATACACTTTTCAACTCGCAGGTATACCAGAACGGTTATACTGAACATAAACTAACATTTCTCACTTATCAGACCCGGAAAATGAGTTTTTATCAAATTATCAGTCAATTTTGTCAGACAACGAGTTGGAACGAAAATCGATAAAAACAGGGAATGATGACGATAATCAAGAGACTCCTAATAAGATTATCATAAAACAAAATGTATTTTATTGTGCAACAATTCAATTAGCTTATTTTATTCTAAATAGTACTCTCAAAATGGCACATTTCGGAGCAAGACCTTTTAGAAAGTGAGTTTTTACTTTGAGTAAATATCAGAATGATCAATGGAAAACTAAGGAATTAGTCAAAAGTTTATTGAAGTCGTGGGATAATAAAAGGATTTCGATCCTCCCACGACCCTGATTTTCCCTTCTCGGAAGGCGGTATAAATATGGAATATTCAGCTTTCTCGTCGCCGAGTTTTCATTATTGAAATTTTCTCTTCTCTTTCTTTTTTTGAAATTCAGAAGTTATACACTATTTATATGACATCATTTCTTTTCAAAGAGGTTTGCAAGAAGTGAATAAAAATCTGGAAAGAAAAGTCATTGACGTCAGAAAACCGCCCGCAGAGAAACTAATCTTTAACGGCACAAAGATTGAACTTTTCGAATGGTTCAGCTAATCTTATATATCCGGAGTCAACTGATTAATTCCGTCTTTATGTTATTATTCATTGAAAGTTGTTGGTTTCCGGTTCATTAATGTTTGCAAGTTGGCTCACAGAGATTATCAAAAACATAGAGATTATGAGACATGGAACAGATCTCAAGTCGGGAAGAAAGCTTGATTAAGAGCTGATTGGAAAATGAGTAAAAAATCACTGCCAGATGATTTTAGAAGTTTCAAAGTGAACGTTCAAGCTTGAAAAAGTAGTTTCGGGAATGTTTCATATATTTCAAGTGTTGATAAGTTCTCGTCTGTGAAAAGTTTTCGCGTCTTCTAAAAATGATGGAGATGTTCAAAAAGAAAACAAATTAATCTTTGCCTTTTGACTCATCAAATACAAGGTTTCTTTTTCGTTTTTTCACATGCACTCTAATCTATTCACACGTGCTCTCTGCCCTTCGATCTAAATCCATTATCAAATAAGTCCCACATTTTCTCTGAATCTCTTAACACTCTACCAAAAAAGAAGAAGGATATCAGATTAGTAGTTACCTCTTCTTCAGCTTCTTTTTCTTCTTCTTCAGCTCAAAAACTAGAATTCCCTCCCTGTTATTATTCACTACTTTTCTTCATTTTCCCCTTCTTATTTCTCTAAAAATGCCTCGTCGCAAATCAATAAGAAGGTAAATCGTTGTCGTTTTCGTCGTGTCTTTTCTTCTTTTTTTTCTAAAACTGAATTCGTTTTGAATCGGCTCAAGGTAAGACTCGTTTCAATATCTATTCCCGTTTCAGTTTACTTTATTTTCATGGATTTGTTGTATAATATCTTGATTTTCAAGAGCAAAAAAGAAAGAGAAGCTGATTCCAAGAAGTATAATTATATTGAGCTGAAAATATTGTAGTTCAAAATTGTGAAACTGAAAATCGAAGGGATTAAATGCGCTTTTTGTAGAGCTATGGGAGCATTTTTATACATTAGTATTGAGCAGATTGGGCCTGAATTTCATACATTTCATACCGTAGTTCTGCTATAAACTGTTAGAATTTTTATATGAAGACGCCTAACTTGTCAGAAAATCAAGCAATGAAACTAGGAGCATCTACCCCTTTTGTAGATTTTCTGCAAGTTAATCATTTTAAAAGTTGCCATCTTCACCTTTATTGAATGGAATTTTCTTCAAAAAATCGACTTAAAGTTATAGTGGAGCTAAGTTGTGAATTAAATCCTTCGAAAGTTTCTTGTCTTTTCTTGTTCTGAAAAGTGCATTGATCTCTTATTCTCTATAATTTTCAAACAAAGTCCTGATTCTTTCGAGTTCTAATCTTTGATAACTGATTTTTCTTTTCCTTTTTCTCTTGAAAATTTTCCAAAATCTCACACCCTATAATTAATCACAGTCTGTTGATTCAAGACGCAGTAAATGTTGTGTTATCACATTCACATTTTCTTTATTTTTCTAAAAGGAACCGAACGAAATCCGATGAATTCGAGTGTTTTCGAGGTCTTCTTCGCTTTCTCATATACGTATTAATTCATTCCGAACAGGGAAAAAAACATTGAAAATGAATCGATTTGTTTCTTTTTTTTCTTTTCACGGAGCATACAAATGCTCATGAAAACTTTATCATCTACACTTCTAGTTCTTTTCTTTTTCTCTTCGTTGAAATAATTCTCTGAAAAATTGGGACGAAAAAAAATCCCGACTTACTCATTTCCTGTTTTGTCGTCGTCTTATTCTCGATTAAAATCCGATTTTTGTTCGAATTTGTAGCAAAAATATGCGACCGTAGTCCGGATTTATTTGTGGTATAAGCAAGTGACCAATGTGTGGGTGATTCCATATTTTGAATAGACACAAGTCAGAAGAAAGAAAACGAAATTAGTTATTTTTTTTATTTCACGACACATCATCAATTTTCAATTTGAGTCATCTCAGTTGACGCATATCTGTCACATTTGTCGATTTTCCATAAATTGTTGCCTAGCAATCAGTTTTTTTTTGAAAAAAACCTTTGTTAGAAAAATCGAGAGAAAACTAAATAGACTTTATAGTTGAACCTTTTGATTTTAGAATCTCAGATAAATGGTATCTGAAATATGAGTTTTATTGAGTTCTTTATACGAAAGAACGAATATTTAGATAGAGAACTTCAATGTTTCCCAAAAGGTTTTGGTTTCTCATTTGATTTGTTCAATCAAGAAAACCTCTGCTCATTTCTTCAAAACTAATTATCTCCTGGGAATGCTTTCTTCAAGAAAATGAACTTTTTTCAAAGTAAAAAGTTATCATTAGAAGTTTCATATTCTTTTGAACTTTCATGGCAAACGAAGTAGTGGTGGATATCTTTTCCTTGTTTTTTTTTCAATTCAAAGTGGAGATCAATTTGCATTTTCTTTATCAAGGTGGAGTATCTGCACACTTTGATAGTTACGTCCACCTTTTCCCATTCCATTTCCCCTTTTTCCATTATATTGGTATGTGTTGGAGCATGCTCCTTTTCAGTTGACGTCAAAAAGATAGAAAATACGACAATGACTTGAAATAGAGCTCATTCGAGTACCCTTCTCTCGAAAATCATTGTAGATCAAGAGACAAATCAAAATGAGAAAAAAGAAGAGAGAGAATGAAAGAAACCTTATAATGAATCCTCTCATCTCTTTCTCTTTTGGTGTCATCTCATTGCGTTCGTAGTAAAAAATCAGCCTAATACCATTGTTTTCTCCTTTTTTTATTATTTTTAATCAATATTAATTCCAGAATGCTGACGACAAGTGGGTATCCAAATGGAGCTTCGTTGCGTTCATCTATTGACGATTCACCCCAAGATCAGAATGAAGATGAATCGGAAACTTTTCTACTTGGAATGGTAACTGGTGATGGATTAGGAAAGGTTCGTTTTTATTCAGTTTTTCTTATTTTTTCATAAGTATAATTTAAATCTATATTGATCTTATTGGGAGTCTGATCGTTGTAAAAACATATGTTCACCTACTTCTACAGAAAAAAACTATTATTTATGTCAACTAACAAACGTTTTTGTACGTAGTTTTTCTAGAAACTACATTTATGATTTATGAATTCGTAGTAGTATTATATTCGAATTTTCATGTAGGAATGACGGAAAACTCGAATAGAAGTCGTCAGAACGAGCCAGAAGATCTGGAATTGTAGTTTCAGTGCGCTCAAAAACAGAAGTAGAAATTGGCGAGCTCTCTGAACGCGTAGAATTTCCCACAAGAATTTTTTTTTCAAAATGAATTTGCTAACCAGGACTTGGATTATTTTTAGTATGATGTTCACTTCCTTATTTTGTTTTTTTTGTTCTTTTACTCTTGATCTAAAGTAATTCCCTTCAGCTTTAAGATGTTCTAATCCCACTAGATCCTTTGTATCATCTAGAAATACTATCAGTCTTTAATCTCTCTTTTTTTCGATCTGGAATAAATTTCAGAGCTCCCTTTCGAGGTGAGCTCAGCGAGCTCCGGAGCAAGCGTACTCAATCGGTGTGAAAGAGAAAAAAAGAGTGAGTAGTGGAGGTGGAGTCCTCTCTAACCTCTTCATTCCTTTCACGCTTTCTTTTTCTCAGCCATCGACTGATATTATAGTTTATATTTCTCTCGTTTATGAGAGAAAAACGAAATTACTGAATCAGAATGGACTGTACTTTGCGTCCGTTGATGTTCGTGCAAGAGGTAATTTTTCAAAAAATCTTCAACTTTGAAAACAATTCGGAAAGTATTTTAAAAATTCAAACTAATTTTTCTCAATTATATGAGCTCTTCTGTTTTTTTTTACAAAAGTAATTAGTATTATTTCACTTTCAAAAATTGAAAAATCTAGACAATTGATCTCTTGATTTCACTTTTATGTAGCTAAAAGCTCCAAGAAAAACAATTAGTTTTGCACACATTCTATGCACAATTTTACGAGTTCCACGGTAATTTGGTGTAATTGACTTTTGATCTGAACTTTAGAAATAAAAATACCTGATTTTTTCACAAGTTTATTCCAACGTTCAGTAGCGGCAGAAACAGGTAAGTTCCTAAGAGAATCAACATTTTAGTGTTAGAATTATGAAAAATGTTTCAAAATGATTCGATAACTTAATCAAATTAATCTTCTTTTCTCGTAAATGTTCATGATCTATTTTTGAGTTTCTAAACTTGGATAATTTGAAGTAAGCCTCGTTTCGAAAGATCACAAAATCACCTGACAATCTTAAAAGTCTATAAATATTTAAAACAAGAACTTTATAAGGACAATATCCAATCAAATATACACTCTCAATCAGAATTTAATTTCCATTGAGATTTCACAGGAAATAAAAAAGAAAAGGTGATGTGTCATCTCATCAGTTTCTTTTCGTTTGAACAGGGGAAAAACTAATTTCCGATTGGATGTTCCGAGCACAAGCTTTCTGTCTAGAGCGAGTATCAAATGAGTTTTTCGTTATCTTCTTTTATCTGAATGGAGGGATTCTCGTAGATTTCATTATTGCTTTCCATTCATCTCAGTGCTCTGAAAATGTTTACTTCAATACAATATTCTCGAACAGGATTATGGTAGAAGGAATACTGTAGCTTTTTCTTTTTTTTTACAAAGGAACACAACATCCTTCTAGTAGCTAACCTAATGTCAGGTTCTTATTTGCAAACGTTCGTTCATATTTCTACAAAGAATTCGGAAGAAATACTTCCTTAACGACAAAACCGTCATGTAATGAGTATTTGAGAACGTAGGTGGAAGCTGATAATCGTTCAGATTTGCATTCCCTTCCCAACTGGTGATTATCTTTTTTTCGAAATTTTTAGCCACGTTTTGTCTCCAAATATTTATTTGTCTGACGTTTCACATAAAAGTTTTTTTTCGAGTAAAAACTTGAAACTCAAAAATCAAAGAAGCACAAACTCTTTATTTTTGGACTTATTTTCCTCTTATCACAACGGATTAATCTTTCTCTCTTATCACTTTCTTTCCCTCCATATAGTTTCTTTTTCTGTTATGACCTACCAAGTGGGTCTTTTATAAAAAGTCAGTAAAAGAGCAACTCATACCACATGCATTCATAATTATTCTCTCCATCTGCTACCCATTTCTGTTCTTATTCTGGCTGATGTATTGTGCATAGTGTAAAGAATGTACAATTCATTGGATCGTCGCGGTAGTTTAACCATTGGCACATGGGAACTACGCGATATTCTTCATCCTCCCAGAAGAAAAACGTATGATACTTTGGAGGAGGTAGGCACCAATTAAGAGGTACGATTCTCTGTTTTTCACAATTTTTATGTGCCCAAGATATCTAATAGTAAAGAAAGGAGTTGCTCTTAAATTATTTTGAAAACATCTATCGTGTAGTAAATAGTTAAGTGCTTATTTACTTAACATTCTATTTATATATATTCTCTATTTGTGAAATCAAAAATTATTTGAAACAAAACCGCTCTGTTTTCTCGACACTTTTTGATCTCTTCCAATTCTGTTTTTCTCTTTGGAAGAAGAGTTCATCGTCGGATTACCAGGGGGCTAAAAGCCAAATCTTTATACATATTCTCTCATATTTTCTAGACATATTCTCAATCAGTCAACTATTATTATGTCGAACAATCTTCCACCTCCATTCAAAAAATGAGTCACTAGAAAAATTCAGTCAGCTAGATATCAGGAAATGTACATCATAGATGAAATACTCATTTCTCATTTATACAAATTTGAAAATGTTTCAGATGTTCAATGCTCGTTACCGAAATATAAAGGAGAAGAAAGCAGCAAAGATGACATATCGAGCATTGATTTACAATTGTCTGGAACGACCAACTGGATGGAAATGTTTTCTGTATCATTTCAGTGTGTTTCTGATCGTTTTGATTTGTCTTATCTTATCTGTTTTATCAACTGTTGAAGAGCATAGTCATTTTGCTGCGGAACTTCTTTATATTCTCGTAAGTTACATGACTCACAGAGACATTCGAATTGCTAGATTTCAGGAAATATTTCTCGTTATTTTCTTTGCCATTGAATATATTGTCCGGTTATGGTCAGCTGGATGCAGATCAAAGTATATTGGATTCTGGGGAAGACTGAAGTTTGCCAGGAAACCAATTTCTTTCATTGGTTTGGTACCCTTTCTATTCAACTCTAACATAAAAATGTTCAGATCTCTGCGTTGTTCTTGCCAGTTTAACAGTTATTTGTATAGGAAGTGAGGGCCAAGTATTTGCAACGAGTGCTATCAGAGGAATCCGATTTCTCCAGATTCTGCGAATGCTTCATGTGGATCGACAAGGGGGTACATGGTAAGGTTTTCGAAAATAGTGGAGTCTAGTTGAATTACTCGGAGAGAGACTGGATGTCGGAAAACGTTACTATAGAAACCAGAAGTTCTGGAAATAAAAATGTTCCGAAATATGTATTTTGGACATTTATCTAACTGTTCGCACATTGCAAACCACTTTAACAGAACATAATTAGAACTTTGAAAAATAACTGTTTTGGAAACAAATATTTCATTTTGAAGAACTCACACAAAGAATTCCATTATTTCTAGGCGACTCCTCGGATCCGTTGTATTCATTCATCGTCAAGAATTGATCACAACTCTTTACATTGGTTTCCTTGGTCTCATTTTCTCAAGTTATTTTGTTTATCTAGCCGAGAAAGATCATGTGGGAGTGGACGGGCGTCAAGCATTCACAAGTTATGCGGATGCACTTTGGTGGGGAGTGATAACAATGACAACAATCGGATACGGTGATGTCGTCCCTCAAACATGGACTGGACGAATCGTCGCTTCTTGTTTTTCTATTTTTGCCATCAGTTTCTTCGCTTTACCAGCTGGAATTCTCGGATCTGGATTTGCGTTAAAAGTACAACAGAAACAGAGACAGAAACACTTCAATCGTCAGATTCCTGCTGCAGCAACATTAATCCAATGTCTTTGGAGATGTCATGCAGCAGAAAAAAGAATATCTGCCACTTGGAATGCACACGTGGATCCGTTGGCTCATGAAACAAAAGAGACACATCATGGACATGGAAAGAAGCAATCATCCATGGACTATAGTAATGTTTCAAGAAAAAGACAGTTATTCAAAAAACAGTGAGTTTTATTCTTTCATTTTGATTTTGGAAAATCTAATTTTATTGAGTTTCAGATCGAGTCTCGTGAATACTTTCCGTAGAAAAGGTTCACCTTCTGCTGATGTTGAAATGGGAGAGATGAATCATCAAGAACGTCTTCTTCGCCATGAACGGAACTCGGATACAGATGACGAGAAACGAGTATATCGAGTTGGAACAGATATAGAAATAGAATACGAAACAGAAGAAGCGAATACTCCAACAAAACTACATCCAGATAATCATATCAGCCATGTTTGTGAATTGACAGAAGCACATCGAAATGCAATCAGAGCAATTAGAAAAGTGAAGTATTTTGTAGCGAGAAGAAGATTTCAACAAGCAAGAAAACCGTATGATGTACGAGACGTTATTGAACAATATTCACAAGGACATTTGAACATGATGGTCAGAATTAAAGAATTACAGAGGAGGTCAGTTATAAAATGATCTATTTCTCGAATTGTCAAATTCAGATTGGACCAAACACTTGGAAAACCAGGACAATACGATGGAAAAGGGTCTCGAAAGGGTCACCCAGTGACGATTGGTTCCAGATTGTCGCGTCTAGAATTGCAGGTATTTCAATGAAATTTTAGTGGGCTGATAACACTTGAAATTGATAAGGTTTTATTTGAATTTCACACCTTTTTTGATCATTTGTGCTGAATTCATAAGAACTCGTAAAAAAGGAAGATTCTTTCATTCGTGTTCAAACAATTATTGACAGTTCCAGATGAACTGAAACTGATATTTTTATATTTCAGATGTCGAGTCTCGATCGAAAAGTAGAGTCTAGTAATCGAACACTGAATGCTCTTTATCGACTCATGGCCGACAGAAACTCGTTGACAATTTCTCCGTCACCTCCAGCATTGATAAGTAGACCAGTGTCACCTGCTAACTGTTTATCACCAAGAGATCAATTGTCTCCAACAAGTATCAGCAGTCAAAGGTCAGGATCTCCAAGTTATACACTGGATCCGAATGGATGGCATTGATCTACAGCTACAGTATACTTTTACTCTCCTCAAATTATCATTTGTTCTTTTTTGTCAGTTTGAATAGCTTGTTTTCAAAACAAATTAATAGCATAATACTGATAAAAAACAAAAAACAAAAATCTTTAAGTTTTAAATATTGATTACCGGTATTCCTTCCCCTTTCCCTCTCTCTCACTCTTTTTGTTTTCTTTTTATGATGACCCATTCCATTTTCGATTGTTTTTCTTGTTTCTGTGGTTCATAACTTCCGGTTTCGAATTGGAAATGTCGATGCTATTGAAATGTCCAAAATCATTGACATCGAATAATTCAGCAATGAATGTTTTAATTTTTAATGCCATTATATTTTAAGAGTTAACAGTCCGATACCACAAACATCCGAAGTTGCCGCTGCGACGTTGTTGAAAAAAGTACTTTCATCCATCAAATACAATTAGACGTCGTCTCCGAATGATTCCTTCAACTTGCTAACCACTGTTCCCACTATCCGTTCCTAATGATCTCCTACACGCTGTTTTTAGTGCATTTCTGAATTGTCAGTTCAGGAAATTTTGATGGATCCCTACACAAAAGTTCGTCCTTAAATGTGTAATGCAAATTTATTTTATCCCTATCAACTTTGTTAACCACATAAATCTGTTCTCAGGTGGAATATCACATTTGCATGGGAGTGGGCATGGCCCCGCGTGGGGGCGGGGCGAGGCTTCCTTGCACAGAAAAATTGAATTCATAATACACCTATTCACGAAGAAAAAGTGCAAATTAAAATGCCACTTTTTGCATTTTAGTGCAATTCACGAATGCACTTTAATGTGCATAAAATACACTGTAATTTGCATTAAAACACGAATTAAAAAGCACATCGTGGCGAGACGCCCACGCGAAATGACGAAAAGACATGCGCCTTTAAACTACACTCTCCGTAAATCGGTACGAAGCTTAAAGGCGCATGCCTTTTTGCGTGGGCGTCTCGCCACGATGTCCATTTTTTTCTTCTTTATGCCAGAGGAAATCATAGTCGACTATTTGCGAGATTATGGTTTGTCGCTATGAATCCTTCTTCTGCAAGAAATCAATCTTGGAAGCATACTTGCAACGGGCCGGGCCGGGCCGGGCCGATTTGAGAATTTTCACCGGCCCGGCCCGGCCCGGCCCGGCCCGGTCGGCCCGGGTCACAGTACAAAAATTTGAAAATTTGAATTTTTTTGAAATTTTTTTGATTTTTTCGCAAAAAAGTCGAATTTTCGACTATGTTTTTACATATCGATAAAACTCAAGTGTACATAGGATTTTTGACTATTTTTGATGAAAATTTCAAAAAATTTCGAAAAATTTTGTGAAAAAATTGTGCTCATTTTTTGACTCCGGGCCGACCGGGCCGGGCCGATATTTTGCAAGTCTGCTTGGAAGTGAAACCGTTCGAGTTTTCAGTGGAGATGAAGATAGCCAGACCGAATCAATTTGGAGAAAGCGATGATATTGTGGCGAAAGGCGAGTTCAAAAAGATTCTCCAGATTGGATTGCTTACTTATGCCACTTATCAACCCGGATCCGTTCCTGGCGACTGGTTTGATGCAATATTTCAATTCTCGTAGGAATCAAAAACGAAAAATTGATAATTTTCTCGAATTTTAGGCAGTTTAGACGCGACGCTCGGTATGGAGATGTGATTTGAATGAATGCCAAATATCAATCCGGGAAGATATCAACCAGCGTACGTTTACATGATCATAGTCTCGGAGCAAACTTTATCTCCTTTTTTGCAATTTTCTCGATAAATCTAGAAGCAATTTAGAAGGAAATCCGAGTAGATTTTGGGCCAAATCATCAAAAATAAACATGTCAAAATTGAAAAAAATTGAGAGAGAACTTTTGTTATCAATTGAAAAATTCTCAAATTTTGGGTTCTGGTTGAGGCTTCTATAAATATGTTTCAGCTGAAGTTTCAGTTATCTTTTTCAAGGAGGTTGGGACAGCTCAAGCAATAATGAACGCGTTAGAAAACAAAACTACCGCTACCTTATCATTGCAGATGTCTCCCTGTCAGGGAGCTGCCGCGCGGCGTAGTCGTTAACAGTTTTGTATAGACGTGCTGATTCATTGGCTCAAACCCCGCCTTGGACAATGATTTCAAATTTTCAAATATTTTTCCAAGTTTGTGAACGGGAAATGAAAAATTGTATTGAAAAGGGGAGTTCTTTTTGGGAGAGTTGAACTCGTGGTCAGATGCTCATTGATACAAAAACGCTACCATTTGCGCCTAGAAGCTGCGAGTTAGCTCGTCATTCATTAGCATATGTATTAGATATGGTTTAATACCCAACTCGTCATCATTATGGGTAGTTTTCAGTTTTCAGAGTCATGCTCAGAGGGTAGGAGGTGTAATCAGCTGAAAAAAGTTCAAAGTTCTCTGAAATATCTAGGTGCCAACCCCTATGCATTAAACTTTTTCCACAAAAGTTTCATATAAACTCATCGGAGAACCACTCAAATTCCACTGAGATTTTCTTGATGAGGAAATATTTAAAACTTTTGAAAAAAGCAATAAACCATATATTTTGTTTGCTTTAATTTTTCGATCGCACAAGTGAAAAAAAGAATACATTACAAAAAAACCATATTTGAAAGAAAGAAAATTATTTGTTTTCGTATTTTGAGTGTCAAAACTCGAAAAAGATTGTTGAAGCAAGTGAGATCAAACCTGATTGTTTACGTGTAGCTCAAAAAGCGTTACCGACTGCGCTAACTGGCCGTCTGCCGTATCTGCTCCCGAGAGTTATTATAACGAACAACCCTTGATAAATATCAAACATTACTCAATTCATTTTCAGGGTGATCTCAAGCTGATTCGATCGGATTTGGCATCCATCACTATCTCTCCGCTGATGTCTGGCAATGGTTCGATAATGATTATGAGACCGAATATGGAATGCTCATGCAAACAGTCTGTCGTCGAATCTTCAGAGACAACTATTGCGGATTCGGAAGGAGCGACACTGGAAATTAAGATCCCATCCGAAGTCGCAAAAAGAATCAGAATTGATATTAATGCTGAGAGGAGAATTATCTCTGTATCGTCCTCTGGAAGCTTCGATAAATTGTTGAAAGGAGATGTAATTTTACGAGTCAATGATGAAGAGTGAACCTCCATCCGTGAATATCTTCGATGCATTCAGAAGAAGACGCCGATCAGAAAGTTGACTGTCTTTAGACCTCCGAAAGAGGCTGAAACATCTGGCGGACATGGACATCTCCAGAACTAACTTCAACTGATTTCGTGCCGGTTTGGTTTCAAGAACATCATGATGATATTGGACAAACACGATCCATCAATGAAAATTCAGAAGTTTGAAGACATGGCAGTTGTCCCAGAAGCTGATTCTTCATCAAATGAGCTAACGAAAGGAGATGTTATATTGGAGATCGATGGAGAGTGTGTCACTGTTCCAACCTTTGCCAATGAGAAAATCGCGAATAGAATTTTGGAGAATGACAGAGTTATACTGTTTGTTGAAAGAGCTGTGTCTGAAGAAGCGAAGAAATGGACTGACTCTGCACTGAAATCAGCTCAATCGCTCAATTTCGTATGTTTTTAGATTTGTATTACGAGAAGTTAATGTTTTTTTTTCGAAATTTAAGCATAATCCTCACTGCTCTAGTTAATTGGTAGGAGCTATAATCTTTAGTTAGTTCTCTGATTTTAACGTAGGAACAAAGTTTATCAGAAAATAGGAAAATCCTGAAAGATATCTCTACTTCTCCATCTATCGGTTATTCTGGAACTTCTACAATAGCAACTCCAAACTATATTGTTCGACTTAAAAATAATCTGAAATCGTCAATTCCTGAAACGATATTTTCTTATTGTACTTTTTCATTCAGGATTTTTGAAGAAATGTAGAGTTTCTGACGTATTTTAGAAATAGACCGCAAAATGAAAAATCGAAAAGTTTCTTCAAAATAGCTGTTTTCCAATAAAATGTAGAGAGAATTAGATTTACTGAGGATAACTTCTGTTGTTCATCTTTTTCACCAACATGATTTTCAGGATTTCCAGAAGAGTAAACGAGGCCCAGTCCCTCCCATTCCTTCGTCTTCTGTAGCTATTTCCAACACCAAGAAGCCATCGAATTCTCTTTCAGTCGTCAAAAAACAATTGGTTGGTCAAAAAGTGAGTTGGAAAAAAGTACCTTAACAAACTTTATACTTATCTTCTTGTTTTTCCATCTTTTTCAAGTCTCTAGAAATAGGATTCTGAAATTATTAAGTTTATTAGAGACTTCGAAAAACTGTTTTATTTTGTGTTTTCGAGATTTTAGATCCGGGATGCCTTTTTTTTTAAAGTGGGATACAAGAAGTACCCAATAATGTCGAGGAAAGCAAAGCTTCTGATTGTCTACATTGAATTCGATGAAGTATTCAGGAAAATTTCATGGTTCTTTCACTTTAAAAAAATAGAAAACGAGAGTGTGTCATAGCAAAGCAAGTTTTCCCATGATGTAAATTTTGTTAGAATCGAAATATCAAAAGTTGTTTTCAACTACAAAAGTGGAGTTCTAATCTTGGTCTGTTTGATCCCATAACATCTTGTGGAACAGTTAGTTTTAAATGCTATGACACACTCTCAAAGTTGGTCATTTTCAACTGAAAAAGGCAAAATATGATATCCTTTTGGTCGGTACTGTATATTCATTGTGATGTATTAAAATTAAAAAAGTTCAATGCTCTTTCTAAATTTGTATTTAATTAAGAAGGACCTGAATGATGAACGTTCCTAACTACAGTACCGCTCCAAAGGCGGCTGACTAACAAAACAATTTCTACCTATGTCGAATTGAAAGAGAAGGTTTAGAAAACAAGTGTTGTCGTGATTAGGTGATATTTACAAAATATCTGCATGAAAATCATGTTTTTAAAGATTTGTACTCAACTTTGAAAAATCGAGAAAAATAATTGCATTTCCAAGAATGATGCTTTCAAAAATTGGAAATCGAAACAGTGTTTTGTGTGAGTTTTCATCTGAAATCCGTCTAGTTCTTCACTTTTCAACTAATCAACCATAATTAAACACATGCTCCAAGAGCCCCCAGTCCCTAACGTTCATTGGTTTGGGTATGAGGAGTTCTTGAGTGGAAGATCTAGACGGATTTCAAATTAAAACCCACAAAAGAGACTATTTCTTCTTCCTTTTTTAAAACATCTTTCTTGAAAATGCAATTATGATATATCTAAATGGAAAACAAAAGGTACGACGAAAAACCTACAGTTGGTAACCTTTTGATATTGAAAGAATTTCGGAAAACTGGAGTATTCTTTTCTCGGAAAAGTTCTCTCCAGAGTTTGAATCGATGTTTTTTTGGCGATTTGTTAGTGTGGGGGCCCTGATAGTGAGGGAATTGAACTCATGAGTCCCTGCTCATGATTGCAAAAGCGTAAACGGCTGCGCCGGATGGTCGCCCTGGTTTCCTGACACCTGTAGGCAACATAAAAGACATTGTTCTCCAGACTGAGAGTCGTGTTTTTTGTTGTGCTCTAGAATCCAATTCTTTTGGATAAAAGTATTTCCTGGAAACCATATCATTTCCAGGTCGGACATCAGAATGGATCAAAGAAAAAAGCAACTGGTCAAACATCAGAACCGCTTATTCTGAGCCAGGATTCATCAATGGCAAGCAGTTCCAATTCTTCCACATTCTCTTCAGAATCCCAACACACTCAGGAGAACATATTTAATTCCAGGGTTTGCGAAAAGTAGAATTCGAAGAGTTATAGTCTAAATTGTTTCAGAGCGCGGTGATAGAGAGTACAGTGGAAACTGGGACAAGTGAAGACAGCGCCTCACAAGATCTGAACTGTTTATTCTCTCCATTGGAAAATGAGCTACCGCTAGTCAAGGTTTTAATGTTTATGGCTTTGAACCACTTATTGTGAGATTAAAATTAATATTTTCAGTCAGTTCCTCTCACTGGGAAACAGAGAGAATCTGATGCATCTTGATTATAGTTCCGCAGTCAATGAAACTCCGGCCGTCTCCAACGAAGAAACTCTTTTTACACTTTGCTTCTAAATATAATGTCAACAAGCTAAGAAGTTCAGAAGAATATCTGAAGAACGTACTGCGAGAGAAAGGGTGAGAACCACTTTTTTAAGTGTGGACGGAGACATTCATTCTGAGAGGCCAAATAAATTACCACTCAAAGGCAACAAATACTCGGTCAACTTCTCGATTCCTAAAAAAAACAAATCATCAATGGATCTGATAAACGATTGGAAGATGCTGTTCTCAATTGGAATTTTTGCAAGTTATTAAATGTAAACTAATAGTGAAAGAGCAGTATTTTCAGAAGACCGACGAACCCTTCATTTGGAAATCCATGAATGAGCTGGAATTTGTGGACACTCTGTTGTTTACAACACTGTAATAAAAAAAAGAAATAAAATAATTCAACTATTTTTCAGATCCTCCTTCGAAGGGGCAATCAAGTTACCAGAAAATATCGACAATATTCGAATAGATGGTGTCTGGAGCAACATTATCAACACACGATCCGGAAATGGTGTGATTCTGAAATTAAAAACGGTATAAAAGACTTTTCTCTGCAAAGCAAATCGAAAACCAAATAAGCTTTTCAGAATGTGTTCACTTCACTCCAAAACTATCCCGTTACAAAACTACAACCTATCATGAAAGGTGTTGGGCTTTTTGGGTAATTTTTGAGTTAGCATTTACATGCAGTTATCTGTAATAAAAAGTGCAATTCTTGTGCTTGACCAGTGCAGAGTTTTTTCTAAAAAGAACATCAATAACATCATCACCTGTTAATACATCCTGAAATCTACTCTTCAGTGAAAACTAAAATATCAGGGTACTTTGAGATAAAGCTGGGTTTTAAGATACATAATTTTTTGCAAGGTTTTTGGAGAATACCTTCAATATTACAAAACCTATATTTTGAGGATAGTCTATTAAGCATTAAGTCGTCCTTTAGATTCTATCAAAGTTTCATCAAACCCATGATTTAAAGGCTCCCGAGATTCCCTTGTTAGAAGTGCTCTACTAGTATGACTATCTGAGAATGCATAGAGAGATTACGGTTTTTGTTGCTCAGATGAAGTTATTTCTCAAAGTAAAAAAATAAAAATATGATGACCACTTTTCTCCGTTGCGAAATTACGGTTGCATCCGCGGTTGTTGACATTTCAAAATAGGAAATTCTCGAACTATCGAAATATTGTAATTTTGTAGTTTTGTAGTTTTATTTACGTGTGGCTCCGATTGCGCTAACCGCCAGATTGGCACTTTCACACTCAAAGGTTATTATAACGAACAACGTCTGATAAATTTCAAACACTTTTTGATTCATTTTCAGAGAGATCTCAAGCTGATTCAATCGCATGTGAGGTCTATCACGATCTCTCCTCTGATGTCTTCCAAAGGTTCGATAATAATTATGAGACCGACTATGGAATGTTCATGCAAGAACTTGTCATGGAATCATCAGAATCAACAATTGCGACTTCCGAAGGAGCTACACTGGAGATTAAAATCCCATCTGAAGTCTCAAAAAAAATCAGATTAGATATTAATGTTGACAGGACAATAGTCTCAGTATCGTCCTCCGGAAGCTTTGATAAATTGATGAGAGGAGACGTAATTAAACGAGTCAATGATGAAGAGTGTACCACGATCCGCGATTATCTTCGATGCATTCAGAAGAAGACACCGATCAGAAAATTCTTTAATTTGTTCTCTGATTATAACGTAGGAACAAAGTTTATCACAAAATAGGAAAGTCTTGAAAGATGTCTCTACTTCTCCATCTCTCGGTTCTTCTCCAATTTCTACAATAGTAACTCTAAACTATATTGTAAGACTTTCAAATAATCTGTTGAATTCTTGAAACGATATTTTATTGTTGTCCTTTGCATTTAAAAATGTAGAGTTTCTGAGGTGTTTTAGAAGTAGACCGAAAACTAAAAAAAAGTTTCTTTTTAATAGCTGAGATCTAATTGAATGTACAGAACATTCGTATTACTGAGGGTAATTTCTGTTGTTCATCTTTTCCACGAACATGACTTTCAGGATTTCCGGAAGAGTAAACGAGGCTCAGTCGATCCCATTCCCTCCTCTTCTGAAGCTATTTCCAACGACAAGAAAACATTCTGTTTCAGCCGCCAGAAAAGAATTGACTGGTCCGAAAGTAAGTTGGAAAAAAACATCTCAACAAAAGATATATTTGTCTTCTTGTTTCTCCATCTTTTCCGAATTTCTAGAAATAGGATTCTAAAATTATTAAGTTTATTAAAGACTTTGAAAAACTATTAATTTGGCGTTTTTCAGATTATAGATCCGTTATGCCTATTTTCTGAATCGGGATCCTTAATTTCGAGGAAAGCAAAACAACTGATTGTCTACATTGAATTCGAACTATTCAGGAAAACTACATGATTAGGATTTTAAAACTTCAGCACAAAGAAGACAGCATACCAGAATAGGAGGAAACGAAAGGTTGGACAAAACGACAGAAACTGACTTTAAGCCGTAAATAAAATGAAAATACGATGGAAAGGGTCTCGAAAGGGTCATCCAGTGACGATTGGTTCCAGATTGCCGCGCTTAGAATTGCAGGTATTTCAATGAAATTTTAGTGGGCTGATAACACTTGAAATTGATAAGGTTTTATTTGAATTTCACACCTTTTTTGATCATTTGTGCTGAATTCATAAGAACTCGTAAAAAAGGAAGATTCTTTCATTCGTGTTCAAACAATTATTGACAGTTCCAGATGAACTGAAACTGATGTTTTTGATATTTCAGATGTCGAGTCTCGATCGAAAAGTAGAGTCTAGTAATCGAACACTGAATGCTCTTTATCGACTCATGGCCGACAGAAACTCGTTGACAATTTCTCCGTCACCTCCAGCATTGATAAGTAGACCAGTGTCACCTGCTAACTGTTTATCACCAAGAGATCAATTGTCTCCAACAAGTATCAGCAGTCAAAGGTCAGGATCTCCCAGTTATACACTGGATCCGAATGGATTGCATTGATCTACAACTACAGTATACTTTTACACTCCTCAAATTATCATTTGCTCTTTTTTGTCAATTTGGATAGCTTGTTTTCAAAACAAATTAATAGCATAATACTGATAAAAAAACAAAAAAACAAAATTCTTTAAGTTTTAAATATTGATTACCGGTATTCCTTCCCCTTTCCCTCTCTCTCTCTTTTTGTTTTCTTTTTATGATGACCCATTCCATTTTCGATTGTTTTTCTCTGTGGTTCATAACTTCCGGTGTTGAAATTGAAATGTACAAAATAGTTGACATCGAGTAATTCAGCAATGAATGTTTTAATTCTTTATATCATTATATTCAAAAATACCAGTAATTTAGAGATATGGAATAACGGAATAATATGCAGAAGTAAAGGATTAAGTTGAACAAGTAATTAGGATAATTAAGTGGCCCAGATCATATTGACAGCTAACAAAGCAAATCCACAAACACTGGCAATCCATTGGAGAATGTTGGAATGATTATTGGCACGTTCAGGAGCAAGCATCTGAAAAAACAAAAGACTTTGAGTCTCAATTTTATTTCCGCGGGTTACTGTATTTCAGTTTAATGTAGTTTTGAATGGATTCATACTGATTTTCATTCCATTTTCAGATATAATCTCACCTCAAAAAACGAAATATAGATGAATGTTCCCAATGAAAAGCTCATCAACACGGCAGTCGTAATGTCTTTCGGAGTCTGGTTCATATTTGAACTTTCAATTAAAATTCCACATGAACCTCCAATTACATTGAATGCAGCCAATACCAGAATCAAAATAACAACAATATAACGTCTTCTTGGATGAGTTCTTGTCAGTTTCATTCCCAAAGAAAACATTACAATCGCTTTGTGTAATGCGATACCAAGAAAGAGAGTTGTGACGGATACTGTATCTTCTTGAACTCCGAATGCAAAACATTCGAAAAATACGTGAAGAATGAACGCAGAAGTGAAGATTATTGACTGACGAACTGGTCCTTCGCCATCTTCGTCGTAATCCTGAATTGATTTTATTTCCTTTTCATTGATCTTTTTTTTTTTTAATATTTGCACATAACCAGAAAAAACTTTTTTCTATTCTTATCTTCACGAACAACTTATCAGACAGACGTCAAATCAGAAAATATTTTTGGCTACTTCAACGAAATTTATTTTAGTGTTTTGAAAATTATTGAGTTCAAAGAACAAAGTTTAAACTCACTTGAAGAGATCGTTTGCATGGTTGAACCAAGTTTCCCTCGACGTTGAAAATACTTCCTACTGTAGCGAGACGAGCTCGTGGAAATGTGACATTTGATTCCATAATTGGGTCATTTGAATGGGAATGTCCGTGACCAACATTACAAATTATACTCGATAGTTCTTCTGTTAAATAGACAAAGAAGAATCCGCAGAGAGCAATTAATTGGACAAATGGATAATCACTTTGATAGCCAGTATCTGTTTTCACGTCTTCCCAGGCTTCTCTGAAGTTCATTTGGAATTAGAAGATCCAATGGTATCCAATGGAAGTTTTCTGATATTTATTCTTTGAATAAAATCTTAAATATTCTAAGCCTGTCTTCCAGGACTTTTATTCTCGTTTCAACGTGGGAAGTTCCGTTCGAGATTTATAGTGATCTTTGATTCAACAATGAATAGGACAACAACTTACAATGAATCAGGTAGCATATCCAAAAAGCACACTGACAAGAAAACACCTCCAGCAAAACAGGAGAAAAGAGAAAGAATAAGGGAAGAATGTTTATGAATTGAAGATTGGGAATTGTTCAGAAAGTCGATCAGCTGAAAAAAGTATACATGAAGTTTAAATGGAATGAAGAGACACAATCTACTGAATCGATTTGAAATTATCTGAAATTCTCAAACTCACTTTAATTGGCAACAAGCCAAAAAAGATAGTCATGAGTGCCATCACTCCAAGCATAATCCATTTTAACAGCTCGAGAGACATTTTTTTCTTCCGATTGTTTAGTTGATGGGGTTGAAAGAGACAAATGAGCGAGTTTTGCTGAAAGAAAAAGAGCAAAATTGATAAGAAATGGGCGGAGAGAAGGGCCTTTTTGATAAGGCCCTGGCAATAGGCCTCGTTTTTATAGGTTGACCAAATGACTGTTTCGTCATGATTCGACATCGAAAAGCTGAAATTTTCGAGTTATTTTTATGAATATGGAATGTTACATTTATTACTTCAGTTGATGAAAACGGTATTCTAGTTTTAAGAAAAGTGATTTGTGATGCGATTTGAACTTTTCATCTGGAATTCAAAACTATTTCTTATCAGTTATTCATTCTATAATCCTAAATTGACATATAAATGGTCATCAAGGCTAATTAGTTTCGACTGAGCTTACGAATACAATCCTAACTTCAGAATCGTTTTGAAAACAAATACTTTGGTGAACTATGGCGGAAAATTTTGAAGGTTCACATACTTTATGAGTTTCTGAACTGAATCTTCAGAATACAGCGAAGTAAAATATTCTATTTGACTGTTTAATATTGTATAGTTTTCAGAAGAAACAAAACAAGAATCAGTTCCGTTTGTGTGTTTATATCAAAGTCATTTCAACAATTACTTCGTTTTACGATGATACTTCGAACACCGATTTTATGGCTCTTCCGTTTGAACAAACTTCTGCGATCGAATTGATCTACAACATTCAGAAAAAATTAAAGAAACACGATGCGAAATAGAGATCCTACATTAATACTTTTATTCTGCTCGGAAATATATACATTTTTTTAATGTACTAAAAAAGGTATTTATAGAGTTGGAAAAACTGTATTTTCCGACACTAACATTAATTGAATGATGAATTTGAAAAATATATTTACTTATAAGTATTGAACATGTGAAGTCTCTGAGGGAAGTCAATCCCGCACCATTCTCGTGTGAGTTGAAACTCACTACCGGCTGCGCCACGAGAGCGAAATCGAGAACTCTTATTCAGGCTGTTGATAACCATGCACGCACGCATGTGAGATTTTATTATTCAGGATTACTGTTGACCCAAATTTATTTTCGAGGATGTTCTGAACTTGAGTGGTATCAAATCGAACAACAATACTAAAGTATTGGTTATTAGTTTTTAGAAGATGACATGGAATATTTGGCAAATTTAACGTTATTTTTCACGGGATCAAGAAAGTTTGAACATCAAGTTGGAACCACGTAGAATATGATATATTCTGCAGAAGCAAACACCTTTTCCTCAAAGAAGTTTTGTTGGAATTGATCTAGTTTTTTTTGCAGATCGTCGAAATTAATCGACACCTCCATTGAATATGAATCCTATGGAATACAAGGTCCGTTTTTTATTAGAAATATTGAATTTTTATTTTTGACATCAAAACAAAAAGGTCGTGTTTTTCTTTATTTCCATCATCAATTTTTAGAGAATTACCTGAAAATTCGCCAAAGTTTTTACCCTTTCTTCAATTTTCAGAAATACGAATCAAGGCTAGATGACATTCTTCGCAATAATGGTTTCTACCATTTCGATAACTTTTTTGGGACGGGTCAGATAGTCCAAATCGATGCCTACGGGTTTTCTCTAGATATCGCCATTTCCACCCGCCTGAATCAGGACAATTCGAGTGAGCAAGTGAAGAAAGAGCATCTGGAAGACCTGTTGAAGACGGTCATACGATCTTGCTTCTCTTTCACGACACTTGCTCCAACATTTGATTGGCATTCGGAACAGTATGACTTCAAGTGAGTTCTTTCATTCAGTTCCTTTTTTTATTGACGTTCTTGGCATGATGAATTTCAAGGAGGTGGAAGTAAAATTATTATCGAAACCTTGACCGAATCATTTTTAATACGAATTGGCAAGAAGTTTTCTTCTGACTGGTCGCTAATCTACAGTAACGTTTGGAAATCTAAAGATTATGTTATTAAGTCTAGAACATAATAATCATGTATGTTTCTTCTCTTGAAATTTCTCACAGATTTCTTTTTAAAATTCCAATCCAGAAACAGATTAGGAGATTGTTCATGACATGTAAAAGTGTGTTTCAGTAGACTTTTTGATTGTTCGCGTACCACAGAAATGTATTTTTAATACTCTTCTTAACTTGAATCTATCTTCTTTCCTCATCTTTCTTTGAATTTTTCGAAATGTCGGATGTGGAAAAGAACCCGAAAATGCATATCGAAAAAGGGAAAAATTAGGAGAAATAAAAAAAACAAGTTGAAAAGTTCATTTTCGGGAAATTATCTAGAAAATGTGAAAAATGAGCTATGTAGGCTTATGTTGGGTTTTCTTCATTGCCTTCACAGGCTCCAGATTCCTTCTCTATTTTTAGAGTAATCCGAATGTTTTTCTGAGATGAACAATGTCACGAGAAAGGTTTCATAGAAATTTTACGGAAAAGGAACTCAGGTTGAGACCAGTCTAGACTTTCGATGTTTAATAGTTCTAGTGTTCTTGCTCGGCATCCTCAGATGGGAATAGAGTTCACATTACTCTCTTTCTCTAGAGTCCCTCGGCGAGAAATAGATCAGATCTCTCATTCCCGTTTTAGTATTGAAAAATGAGGTTTTTCTTGGTTAAATGAGATTTTATCAAAAATCGAAACTGTGTTAAGTTGTAGAAGAAAACGAGTTTGCTCTTCTGATGCTAAAACGGTTTTTGGAAACTAGCTCTGTCTCAAGATATATTAACACTGAGATTACCTAAAACCTATATATCCACATAGCGGATATTTTGATCCCGATTCAGAGATTCTCGAGGAGAAATGGATCCAGATATTAGGTTGGTACATAATTTTCTGCAATTTTTCGATAAAACTTTGATTTTATTTTTTCAAATCCAGAAAGATTTCTAGAATTCAAAATACTGTTTATCAGCATTGGAAGTCTTCTGACAAGATTTTGGTAGCTTACTGATTCTCTTCGCTTAGACCATCTATTCGAGATCACTGAAAAAGGAAACTTGCTTCTTTTTGATATCCCCTTTTTATTTGGATTCTTTCCTATTAAAATGCCGTTGAAGTCAGGCAAAATGTTTGTAATTAAAGAAAACAAGGTTGGATTAATACGATAAATAAAAAAGTGTTGTCCAGCCAGATGGCAACAGTTTGTTGTGGGTTACTTTCCCAACACATGAAAAAGCTTTGTCATACTGAAAACGCCGTTTTGTTATATCTCCCCGTCCCGAAGTCACATGATTTTAAATTTATCAAAATAAGAAACGTAAACATCTGATGTTACTTCCCTGTTTTCGTTCAGGAGTTTCCACCACTCCACCCAGAATACTGAGTACCAGATTCAAAAAACCACTTTTTTCGGTTTGAGAACATCCAGAACGCGCAAATCTTAGTCCACACATTCTACTTTCCTCACATCGTTAGAGTAACAACCCAACTACTTATTTCTAACAAATAAACAGCTCGACCATACGTGTGTTTGGTATAAAAGTACTATGAACCAACTTAGGTCCATGTGATGTGCCATCTCATGTTGTTTCAAAACGTGTGGTATGTTACGACGAATTTTCTCATTCCGATAATTTGTTTCCATCCATGAACTACAGTTACATAAGTCACCCTAAAAGAAACTGACAACCTAAGGGTGGTTTGATACAGATCCGCTTCAACGGTTCGCTGCAATAACTCCAAATCTAGCTCTGACTGCTGAAAGAGAAGAATTGTTTCAGTCAGATCCAAGTTTTGTTTGTCAAATCTTTTGAATTAAGATGTATTTGCGTTGGAACTAGGAGACCCTTGTTAACATACATCAGCAACTTCGTTTTGGATGGCATGATTTTTAGACCAGAAACGAATGAAAACAAAATAACGTTTCAAAAACGCAAAAGGTTGCGTGTAAATCAAAGCTCCGTTCTCGGCGAAAAAAAAAGCAAGGAGTAAAACTTTGAAACTGTAACAAGTACTTGAGTAGGTCTACCAAACCCAAAAACAACCACATCGAAAAACTAATCCTGTGCCAAGAAAACAAAACGACAACCGGCAAGCTCGAAAATTGCAGAAAATTATGAACCAACCTAATATATCAGTTTGAAGATTTCAAGTCAACTTATCTTTTGGAACTTTATGATTAAACTTCGAATTTTATACTCACTAGGGAACGATCCCGAGTCGAGGTGGAGTTACAGGTCAAGTTGACCATTTTCAACTTAAAACTGCAAGTGTCGCATTCTTTATGACCTTTATATATATATATATATATATATATATATATATATATATATATATATATATATATATATACATGTATATTGTCTCGTTAACAAACGCTGAGAGTTCATCTTGATTGAAGAATTGTCTGGCATTCTATCAGAATACAGTTTTTATTTCATGGCGTCTTTCAGTCATTTCAACACTCCCATCAAATATGGATCAGACGTCCGAGTTACCGTGAAATACGAAGGGATGCGGCGAGGTCACGTGGAAATATCAGTAAGTTTGAAGGCCTTCAAAATTGGAATGCTAAAGAAATATGTGCAAAAACCAAGTTTTCTATCACGAAAAAAGTTGAACTGGCTCTTTCACAAAACAAAAGTTCACAAAAAATAATTCGATATTCATTGTTATTTTACAGGGAATTGAGTACTTTCTTTACATCATTCTCTGTTGTCTTTTTAGATTCAAAGCGACAAGCTTTGATACTTTATTACAGTGTAAGGAGTGAACATTTTGTTTTAAACTTATCTTACAAGTTTAGTAATATTTTGAATATGTAACTGAGTCGTTCACCACTTTCTTGCACTAGTCTCACACAATTCTGAATCTGAACATTTTGTTTCGGCCGGAGAGCCATCTATTTTGTAGCTAAGCTATTATTGAGAGATTCTTCTCCTACCGTCCACTTGATCTTTCCCAGTTATTATCATCACAAAAAGGAAAATTTTATAAATAGAAAAAAAAACAGAAAATTAAAATTTTTATATGATATTTTATTCAGACTTGTCAAAAATCGGGCCGAGATTTTTCTTGGTCGGGTTCAAAAATGGATACCCATTTTTCACCGATTTTTTTGAAAATTTTCGAAAAAATAGAGTAAAAATGCTATACTTTTTTCAAAAAATTTCAAAAAATTTCCAAAAAAAATTCAAAAACTAAATGTTTTCAAAAAAATGTTTCAAAACGGGCCGAGATTATTCCTGATTTTGTCCCGGCCCGGCCCGTGACAAGTATGATTTTATTCATTCCTGACTAGGGAATGGTCTAAACTGACCGTGGAGTTCAGAAACGAGACCTAGCACAATCGATAGACAATCAAATTTTAATGGGAAATAGTGAGTTTTTGTGTATTAACTAATGCGAATCTGAAAAGGCTTTAAAAAGTTCAATAGAAAATAGAAAAGAGAGTGCCGATAACAGCTTATTTCATAACCATAAGAATAGAACTTTACTGTAATTCAAAACAACGAGGTTAATTTCCAATGCAACTCTCCTTTTGAACATTTTTGTGTATCATGATATGTCTCAGATTTTTACCTACAGTACCGTGCAAAAAGATACGCACTATGGCCGGTTTCAGTTTAAATTGTCCAACTTTGAGAGAGTGTTACGGTATCACTTATTGGCCCACAGAATGTAAATTATAAACCATACAGAACAAAAGGTAGAGCTTCATTTTCGTAGTTGACAACTTTTTTGTAAGGACACTCTCTAAAGAGTTATAGTCATTTTAAGACAGCAGGTCAAAAATCGCACTATTTTGCACTGAAATTGGTAGATTTGATGGAGGAATTACTTTGTCGATATATAACTTGCTAGGAAGTGTCTGTACAAAAAAATAGTCAACTACAAAAATGAGGCTCTACCTTTGTTCTGTATGGTTCATACATAATTTATTTTGTGGGACAATAAGTGATACTGTAACATTCTCTCAAAGATGGTTAATTTCAACTGAAAAGACCAAAGTTCTTACTCAGGCTTGCCGCCACGATGGTTGCAAGGCCGCCCAAATTGAGGGCGAATTGCCCATTTCATGTTGTTTCGAGCGAGCGCCTTGCTTGCTCCCCTCGTCGCGTTCCATACATTTTAGTAAAAAACAGAAGATATTCATGGATTTAATCAGGGTTTATTTATTTGTTCAAAAAATACAAAATCAAAAAATATAAACATGTTTGTGAGAAGAGTTGGAGAACGAAGAAAGGAATAGAAGAGAACAAATTATATTTGAGTAGTGGAGAGAATGGCAGTGAGAAGGTGTTTCGATGTTTCATAATGACGAGAAGTCTTCGGCGAGGTACCTGAAATGATATTTATAATAGTATGAGAAGTAAGCAACAGTGTTCGCGTTTTCGATGAGATTTCGCTTTTTATCATAACACTAGCATTCTAGCATTAAGATATTGTTTAGCGAAGAGAGAAGTCGAACCATGAGCTGTCGTCCCTATAAGACAACTTACTTGAATGAGTCGAATCCGTCCAATCCATCAGAAAGTCGAAGTGCTGACTGTCCAATCAGTAGCTGCCGTTAGAAGTTCCGAATTGAGACAGCTTTCATTTCCATCGAACAGTGTTCCGAAGTCTCAAATTATTTTATTTTGGAGTAATCCAGTTTTTTCACTTACGAATATCTCCTTTATCCTTGACTATAATCTTTTTGGTAGTTTGAAAATATGCACTTGATAGAATAGTGTAATTAAAACGAATAAATTAGAAAAATAATAAATAACGTGACAACAAATTTGATGTATTTCAGAGTGCAATAGAGCGCATGATTATGAAGTGGGTGAATTGCCCAACAAATGGGCATCTTGCCATACTCCATCCTCACGCACACTCCCACTCCTTTCACCTTACCCTAGCCCAACTCTTGCCCAAGCCTCGCGCAGAGGGCAACCTGCCCAAAGTGAGGGCGATTCGCCGTAAATATAGGCGAAACGCCGGCAAAGCGCCCAACCCTCGCCTAAAATTCTCTGATTGTGAGTATCTTTTTGTACGGTACTGTAGTGCCCGAATTAAGAATGGAATAAGTGTGGAGCCGCGGGTTCCAATCAAATTTATAATTATTCTCTCAAAAAGTTTTTGACGTGAAGATAAAGGAAGCTAATTTAGATCATTAACGAAGTGATAGATGGTTTCTATTCGAATTAAAATGTTAACAGTTGCTTTACATGACTTCCTCTGTAGATTTCCAAAGTTTGGAACTATTTCTTCTGAAAAATTCAAGTTTTTGACAATTTGAACTACAAAAATCTTGATATCTGGCCCTCATCACAAACACTGTTCATACGTTTTACAGCTCTTCACAGCGGCAATAAACAATTTCTCGAATTTTAGCGACTTTGCAAAAACATTACAATGAGAAGCTTGAAACTTTTATGATTCACTTTGCATCCCGTCTAGGAACGATTGTCTCATTCTTTAGAGAAGGACTTCTGGAGATACGGGCATGAGAAACCAGAAAAAACTCCGCAGTTCTGAATGCCAGAAAGCGTGGAAAAGAAACTTATGTTCAAACTTGGGATTATTTAGCTAATAATGTTTCAAAGGTTATTTTTTATCAAAGAAAGACTTTAATTGTGAAAGCATTTTATCTCTATGATCTCTAGAAAAATCCCTAATTATCTCCTATGTGGTAGAAGGGATCTAATTGTTGTAGCTACAGTAATCCTGAATATCAAAACTGAGACAACATATCAAAAGAGATAGAGTCAAAATAACGTTCTTGATAAGGGAGTATTCAACAACTAGCAGAAAAATGAAAGTATGACTACTGAAGTTGTGACTCATCAGCATACATATTTTAACTATACGGTTTCAAAAATCCCGAAAAGTCAGAAAAAAAGTTCTTACTATTCCGAAATACCATTTTCTACAGGCTGAGATCAAATCCATTCACGAGTCCCCAAACTGCTCGACAACACTGAATGTAACCACCGGTAATGGCACAATTATTCTTCACGAAGTCTTTGAAAAAGAGCAGAGAGCGGTTAGTATTGGTATATGGTTTCAATGGAAAACAAAGTTTTTTGAAAATAAGAGATTTGGTTCGTTTTAGCTGTTTCCAGAGGAAAATAACCAACTTTGAAAGTGCGTCTCATAATGTTTTTTCGAGAAAAAAAACGGTAGATCAAACAGATTTTAAAAAAAGTGAAGCTCTAGGTTTCATCGGCATTCTCTACAAAATTTGACTATATGGGATACAAATTGGCTTAGAGACGCACTCTCGAAGTTTTCCATTATCCACTGAAAACATGGAAAAACAACCTTAACCGGCACTGCATCACGTGTCCTCACAAGTCTTTAAAAACAATACAGATAATTTTTTCTTTCAAATTCTCCAATTATGGACAAGAATTTTTGAACAATGAAGGGATGGGGTCTGTTTTTCAAGAGGAGACAAACCTATGCTCTTTTGAGCCGTCACGAAAACGTAACCGACTGCTCCACGCATTCAAAGCAGGGCTGACACCTTGTCTAATAATTCAGAAAGGATCGTAATCATAAGCTCTTTCTGATTAATTTTTGCTTTCTCCCCGTCTTCGAACTTTCCTATCTGGATTCTGAGTTAGGCTCCGTTATATGAAAGATTAGAAACTTTTTGTACTTAACAACAACATCTAAAACAGAAAACATCAAAATGTTTACAGAGAGATGAATTCAGTGTCAGACTCCAAATCCAGTCCAAAAACGACAAAGCAGAGAGAAAGAAACTACTTCTTAGCAAAAAAGTTCATGAAATCCAGCTGGAAAGGCATATGCACCAGTCACTTGGAACCACACTTGATAATGATTTAATCATTACTAGTATCAAGAACGGTTCGCTATGCGACGGAAAAATGGAAGTCGGAGACCAGATCATTCGAGTCAATGACTACCCGTGTGAAGACTCGATTGATGTGTCCACAGCACTTGCTCTCGTGAAGAATAATTTTACGATCACAGTTGCTCGGATGGATGAAGATACGCAAGAGAGGATTCGAAGATTGGCCGATGAGAAGAAAAAGGAGAAACAGGACGAGAATAAGGTAAATGTGACTAACGGTTTAAATATTTTCTATTTTTCAAATAGTTATTCTCCAGAACTTTAAATTTTAAAAAAACACATAAAATATTTTTTTCAGATGCCTCCACTGACCATATTACCAAGAAGAGGTCCAGTCCCAAGCACTAATCCAAAGACCCACGAGACCATTGATGTGTTGGTAGAACTGAATTACAATCAAGATATTGGAGTCAATCTACAGAAAATGTGTAGTGCAATTGTTGTGAAGGAAATTGCAAAAGGCGGCGGAGCGATGAATAGACTCAAAATTGGTGATGAACTTAAGATGGTAAATAATGTGGAGATAAGGACAGAAGACGAAGTGTATCTTGCATGTAAGCGGAGTGGGCCGGTGATTAAATTCACAGTATCCCGTGACATACGAACCGCCCAAAAAGAAGATGAGAAGCAGAAAGAGGTAAATATACAAAAGTGCACTCATCCTTTTGATCTTTCTATTATGATTGTCAGAGTTATTTTTAGAAATCTCTGGAAAACATCAGGAAACCGGAATCTAGTCACCATATTAATCAGAATCCAAGAAAATCTGTGATCGCAGGACCAGGGAGAGCCACAAACACATCCGCAGACCAACCCACGATACCCGATGTGGTAAGTGAAATTGGGAAATATTGATTACACAGAAGTCAAAATCTAAATAGAAGTATCATAGGACCGTTCGAATTGGGAAAATTTCAGAGATAGATCAAAACCTAGTGAAAAAATGAAAAATGAACAATGAAACAATTTGAAAAAATTATACTTTTTCACAACCTTGTCTTGAAAAAATTCAAGATTGAAGAGTTTTCTTGAAGTCTATTCAATACGATATCGGCAAACTCCGCTCTTTCCAACTAGAGTTACTCCTTCTGAAAATCCATAACACTTGGAAGTAAACATCAGTTTAGTGAAAGTAATATTCTCACAGCATCTACTGTATTCAACAATGAAAAACTGATGTTTACTTCCAAGTGTTATGAATTTTCAGAAGGAGTAACTCTAGTTGGAAAGAGCGAAATTTGGTGACATCGTATTGAATACACTTCAAGAAAACTCTTCAATCTTGAATTTTTTGCAGGGTTGTGAAAAACGTATAATTTTTAAAATTGTTTCATTGTTCATTGGAAATCATATACTTTTCAGAACCAAGATATTACCGGTGAAGATCAGATTGGATCTAAAAATGCTTCGACTGTTAATACGACGGCAGCACTCATTTTGAACCAGGATTTACCAATGGCAAGCAGTTCCACTTCTTCCACATCATCAGCAGAATCCCAATCTATTCAGAAGGAAATTCTAAATTCCAGGGTTTGCCAAAAGATGGAGTCATGAAGAGGTATAGTTATTGTTTCAGAACGCGGCGATCGAGAATACAGTGAATACAGACGATTTATCACGATTAACTGTTGAAACTGAGACAAGCGAAGACAAGGACACACAAGATCTGAACTGGTTTTTCTCTCCCTTGCAAAATGATATTCCACTGGTTAAGGTATCAATGGCTTTTGAACAACTTATTGTGAGATTAAAATTAATATTTTCAGCCAGTTTCTCTTACTGGGAAACCAAAAGCATCTGATGTCTCTGGGACTAGAAAAGGAAGAAAAAGAAGTCACAGCTCCAAAAAATCGTGCACAATGCACATTGATTCTGGAAGTTCTGCAGCCAATGAAACTCCATCGGTCATTGCTAACGAAGAATCTCTTCTGAAGTTATGTTTCTATAATGTCAACAGAACAAAAGTCTCAAAAAAAAATTTGGAAGCAGTTATTAGAAATAAAGGGTGAGAAAAGTATCTCTGTTTTTTTTTTGCATGTTTGATTTGTTTTCAGCGTGGAAGGGGAAATTCGTTTTGAGGAACCAAAAAGATTGCCACTGAAAGGTAACAAATTCTCAATCAACTTCTCGATTCAACAAAAATACGAATCGACATTGGATCTGAAAAACAATTGGCAGACAATATTCTCTATAAAAGCATTCGTACGTTTTTGAACGTAAAACACTATTGAGAGAGAAAATTTTTCAGGAGACCGACGACCCCTTCATCTGGAGATCGATGAGTGAGTTGGATTTCGTCGACACATTGCTGTTCACAACACTGTAATAAAAAAAAGAAGTGAAAATTGAATAATTATTAATTTGAGATCGACGATCAGAGGAGCTATCAAGTTGCCTGAAAATATAGATGACCTTCGTATTGACGGCGCTAGGAAACATATCATTCAGACACGATCGGGAAATGATGTGATTTTCAAGCTGAAATCTGTAAGATCCTTTCGAAAACATAACGAAGAATAGAGTTGATAATCATGTGGCTAATGGCGAGATCACGAAAAGGGTTCTGATCAGGATTAGATTTATGAGGAGCTAGAAACTTCGAAAGTTTCGGGACTCGATAAATTTCCTGTTTTCTGTTGTGGAAAGCTTCGAAAATTTAGATCGCAACTCACCATGTTACACTTTATCCAACATTAATTCTGGCTGATATGTTAGAAACTAGTACTCTGGGTATTTTAAGAATTTTGCACCGTACCTCGTTAGGCTCCTCTCGTAGTTCCTATAGTTCAACAGTACTGCTACCGTAGTTACCACTTTTCTGAGCATTAAAAAAATCGAAAATATAGGGAAATCCAGAAACGACAAACTAAAAGTGAAATACGTTGCTAAAAATTTCAAAAATTCTCATAAGAACAACTGATAAGTTCGGGTAACAAGGATAGGTTAAATAGATTTAAAATTTTTAAAATTTTCAGATAATGTGGAAACCAGTCATCGACTCCTTCGAGGCACTTCGGCATTAATGGTTGCCGATTACCCAAATCGTACAAATATTTGTTGATGTAAGAATAATTGTATTCTTCTTTTTATTTATCTATTTATTAATGTCCAATTAGAATTGTGCCATTCCTTATACTTGTATTCTTATCTTTCTTTCTTCTTATCTTTGTGTGATAATAAATTTGGGTTTCGAAAATTCAAACTGCATTTAGAAATTGCAGTAACCATGAAGTTAGTTTCAAACTACATAATTCTGATTTTAATCCATTTCCTCCTGATAAATTACAGCCAGGCCAAAGCAGCAACTCGATAGATTTACTCGTTCTAACTAGATTACTCTTCTAATTAGACAACTACCTGATGCTGTCATCGGTGTCACATGCTGTAACCAACCATTCAGATTTGGGTTTCGAAAATTCAAACTGCATTTAGAAATTGCAGTAACCATGAAGTTAGTTTCAAACTACATAATTCTGATTTTAATCCATTTCCTCCTGATAAATTACAGCCAGGCCAAAGCAGCAACTCGATAGATTTACTCGTTCTAACTAGATTACTCTTCTAATTAGACAACTACCTGATGCTGTCATCGGTGTCACATGCTGTAACCAACCATTCAGATTTGGGTTTCGAAAATACAAACTGCATTTAGAAATTGCAGTAACCATGAAGTTAGTTTCAAACTACATAATTCTGATTTTAATCCATTTCCTCCTAATTAATTACAGCCAGGCCAAAGCAGCAACTCGATAGATTTACTCATTCTAATCAGATTACTCTTCTAATTAGACAACTACCTGATGCTGTCATCGGTGTCACATGCTGTAACCAACCATTCAGATTTGGGTTTCGAAAATACAAACTGCATTTAGAAATTGCAGTAACCATGAAGTTAGTTTCAAACTACATAATTCTGATTTTAATCCATTTCCTCCTAATTAATTACAGCCAGGCCAAAGCAGCAACTCGATAGATTTACTCATTCTAATCAGATTACTCTTCTAATTAGACAACTACCTGATGCTGTCATCGGTGTCACATGCTGTAACCAACCATTCAGATTTGGGTTTCGAAAATACAAACTGCATTTAGAAATTGCAGTAACCATGAAGTTAGTTTCAAACTACATAATTCTGATTTTAATCCATTTCCTCCTAATTAATTACAGCCAGGCCAAAGCAGCAACTCGATAGATTTACTCATTCTAATCAGATTACTCTTCTAATTAGACAACTACCTGATGCTGTCATCGGTGTCACATGCTGTAACCAACCATTCAGATTTGGGTTTCGAAAATTTAAACTGCATTTAGAAATTGCAGTAACCATGAAGTTAGTTTCAAACTACATAATTCTGATTTTAATCCATTTCCTCCTAATTAATTACAGCCAGGCCAAAGCAGCAACTCGATAGATTTACTCATTCTAATCAGATTATTCTTCTAATTAGACAACTACCTGATGCTGTCATCGGTGTCACATGCTGTAACCAACCATTCAGATTTGGGTTTCGAAAATACAAACTGCATTTAGAAATTGCAGTAACCATGAAGTTAGTTTCAAACTACATAATTCTGATTTTAATCCATTTCCTCCTAATTAATTACAGCCAGGCCAAAGCAGCAACTCGATAGATTTACTCATTCTAATCAGATTACTCTTCTAATTAGACAACTACCTGATGCTGTCATCGGTGTCACATGCTGTAACCAACCATTCAGATTTGGGTTTCGAAAATACAAACTGCATTTAGAAATTGCAGTAACCATGAAGTTAGTTTCAAACTACATAATTCTGATTTTAATCCATTTCCTCCTAATTAATTACAGCCAGGCCAAAGCAGCAACTCGATAGATTTACTCATTCTAATCAGATTACTCTTCTAATTAGACAACTACCTGATGCTGTCATCGGTGTCACATGCTGTAACCAACCATTCAGATTTGGGTTTCGAAAATTCAAACTGCATTTAGAAATTGCAGTAACCATGAAGTTAGTTTCAAACTACATAATTCTGATTTTAATCCATTTCCTCCTAATTAATTACAGCCAGGCCAAAGCAGCAACTCGATAGATTTACTCATTCTAATCAGATTACTCTTCTAATTAGACAACTACCTGATGCTGTCATCGGTGTCACATGCTGTAACCAACCATTCAGATTTGGGTTTCGAAAATTTAAACTGCATTTAGAAATTGCAGTAACCATGAAGTTAGTTTCAAACTACATAATTCTGATTTTAATCCATTTCCTCCTAATTAATTACAGCCAGGCCAAAGCAGCAACTCGATAGATTTACTCATTCTAATCAGATTACTCTTCTAATTAGACAACTACCTGATGCTGTCATCGGTGTCACATGCTGTAACCAACCATTCAGATTTGGGTTTCGAAAATACAAACTGCATTTAAAAATTGCAGTAACCATGAAGTTAGTTTCAAACTACATAATTCTGATTTTAATCCATTTCCTCCTAATTAATTACAGCCAGGCCAAAGCAGCAACTCGATAGATTTACTCATTCTAATCAGATTACTCTTCTAATTAGACAACTACCTGATGCTGTCATCGGTGTCACATGCTGTAACCAACCATTCAGATTTGGGTTTCGAAAATACAAACTGCATTTAGAAATTGCAGTAACCATGAAGTTAGTTTCAAACTACATAATTCTGATTTTAATCCATTTCCTCCTAATTAATTACAGCCAGGCCAAAGCAGCAACTCGATAGATTTACTCATTCTAATCAGATTACTCTTCTAATTAGACAACTACCTGATGCTGTCATCGGTGTCACATGCTGTAACCAACCATTCAGATTTGGGTTTCGAAAATACAAACTGCATTTAAAAATTGCAGTAACCATGAAGTTAGTTTCAAACTACATAATTCTGATTTTAATCCATTTCCTCCTAATTAATTACAGCCAGGCCAAAGCAGCAACTCGATAGATTTACTCATTCTAATCAGATTACTCTTCTAATTAGACAACTACCTGATGCTGTCATCGGTGTCACATGCTGTAACCAACCATTCAGATTTGGGTTTCGAAAATACAAACTGCATTTAGAAATTGCAGTAACCATGAAGTTAGTTTCAAACTACATAATTCTGATTTTAATCCATTTCCTCCTAATTAATTACAGCCAGGCCAAAGCAGCAACTCGATAGATTTACTCATTCTAATCAGATTACTCTTCTAATTAGACAACTACCTGATGCTGTCATCGGTGTCACATGCTGTAACCAACCATTCAGATTTGGGTTTCGAAAATACAAACTGCATTTAGAAATTGCAGTAACCATGAAGTTAGTTTCAAACTACATAATTCTGATTTTAATCCATTTCCTCCTAATTAATTACAGCCAGGCCAAAGCAGCAACTCGATAGATTTACTCATTCTAATCAGATTACTCTTCTAATTAGACAACTACCTGATGCTGTCATCGGTGTCACATGCTGTAACCAACCATTCAGATTTGGGTTTCGAAAATTCAAACTGCATTTAGAAATTGCAGTAACCATGAAGTTAGTTTCAAACTACATAATTCTGATTTTAATCCATTTCCTCCTAATTAATTACAGCCAGGCCAAAGCAGCAACTCGATAGATTTACTCATTCTAATCAGATTACTCTTCTAATTAGACAACTACCTGATGCTGTCATCGGTGTCACATGCTGTAACCAACCATTCAGATTTGGGTTTCGAAAATTCAAACTGCATTTAGAAATTGCAGTAACCATGAAGTTAGTTTCAAACTACATAATTCTGATTTTAATCCATTTCCTCCTAATTAATTACAGCCAGGCCAAAGCAGCAACTCGATAGATTTACTCATTCTAATCAGATTACTCTTCTAATTAGACAACTACCTGATGCTGTCATCGGTGTCACATGCTGTAACCAACCATTCAGATTTGGGTTTCGAAAATACAAACTGCATTTAAAAATTGCAGTAACCATGAAGTTAGTTTCAAACTACATAATTCTGATTTTAATCCATTTCCTCCTAATTAATTACAGCCAGGCCAAAGCAGCAACTCGATAGATTTACTCATTCTAATCAGATTACTCTTCTAATTAGACAACTACCTGATGCTGTCATCGGTGTCACATGCTGTAACCAACCATTCAGATTTGGGTTTCGAAAATACAAACTGCATTTCGAAATTGCAGTAACCATGGAATTAGTTTCAAACTACATAATTCTGATTTTAATCCATTTCCTCCTGATAAATTACAGCCAGGCCAAAGCAGCAACTCGATAGATTTACTCATTCTAATCAGATTACTCTTCTAATTAGACAACTACCTGATGCTGTCATCGGGGTCACATGCCGTAATGAACCATTCAGATTTGGGTTTCGAAAATTCAAACTGCATTTAGAAATTACAGTAACCATGGAGTTAGTTCTATTTATGTTGTGGCAGTGACTGCTTCATTCGTTGTCGGTTCAACTTCTTATCATCTGGAATAAATACACTTGATATTTTTCTCAATTACGGTTCTTAAATTTTTTCAACTCACACTAGGCGAAACTCTGGGTAGAGATGAAGAGAGAACAGGAGGAAGGTTGATTTGATTGTTCAATAAGTGAGGATTCCAACCCTTGTGACGAGTTGCCACGATTCAACCTTGTGCTGGTTTAGTTTTTATTTAGAGCATGTCACAGAGGTCAAAGTGAAAAATACTTGGCCCACGTTTTTGTTAGGATATTTGTTCAGACAGTTCAGCACATAACTAATTAGAAATATATTTCAGAGCCATATTTCCTCTCCATACAATCTCACTAACTGGTGGTCTGGCCCAATTGCTCATTATCTACGCCTCCTCACTTCCTATATTATTTATCTTCTACCATACCTTCATTCTTCTTCCTATCTGTTTAAATCTTCTATAATTATCTTACAGTTTACATTCTTCTTAGCCCCTTCACCTCTATTCATGTATTTTCTCCGGTTATCTCCCTTTTACTGGTGTAGCATAAGTGGCATGTTCCCTCCTACAATAAATAAATACAAAATACAAAGCATTGACGACTTTGCGTCCGATTCTGTTCTACCAGGTGGCAAAGATTCTAATTCTCTATCCTCCAAAATTGCTTAATGTAAGATTGACATGGTCTTTTTCGCTTGACAATGCGCTCTGGTTTATATCTGCTTCGATTGTTTGTAACTTTTCGATAAAATTTTGACTCCACTTTATTTCATTCACCGAACATTTACAATTTGCATATTGTTCATAAGCATCAGTGGTTTTCTGGTATGTTTTTTGCTACTTCGGTGAAACTAATTTAATTTTCTACTCTAAATTAAGTAAACGGAACCAGCATATTTTTGAAAACCCGCTTTCTAACCGATATTATTTCAATCAAAATGGCGTAAGGGTAGTGAACAAAGCGAGTCGTCGGCAGGAGCATGGTTCGGAGATTACAGCGGATAAGGATCGAGATAGTTTCCCATCACTTGACAAGTTTGGTGTAGCGACTTCACCAAATTAGGTTTTTTTAGCGTTTTCATGCTGATAAAATGTTTTAGAGATTACTTGAAATATCATTTTGCTTTATCTCCATGTTTTCAAGCCTGTTTTTTCGTTCATTATGAAGACCTCAATAATTTTATACGAAACGTTTTGAGTCCGTTAGAGAATGAAGTTATTTAGAGTATTGATATACTTAAGAAAAGCTGCTTAAGTTCTTACAATGTATAACTTTTATCAATTCCTATTTATAAGTTGTTCTCCTTATATCGCTTAGAAAGTTCTTTGTGAGGGAATGAGGGAAAGGACAAAGACGTTACCGAAATCAACTGATTAGGAAAGTTTACTGTTTTTGTTGCCACTGTCGAGCGTCCGATGTTTGGAGTTTTCTTTAAGAAAAATTACTCGAATTAAGGATTTTGTTCTGCACTTAAGCTACAATAAAACCCCAGCACGACAAATTGCAGCTTGGTTTTCGAAAATTGAAAATGGATATATAACACTTTTTGAAAACGAAACAAAAATATAACAAGAACACTATTCTAAACAGAGTAATTTATCTTTTCTCTCTACTTTCTTCGGTACAGCTTGGCATACTTCTCCTTCAACGCTTTAATTTGTTCAGCTTCTTCCGGTGTTGGAAGCCCTGATCTGAAAATCATGTTGACCAAAAGTTTAATAATTTCGAAAACCTACCTTTTATCAATGTACTCGCTTTTTGGAAGACCGTATAACTGTTCCAAACTCATAAATCTGCTCCAATGTGGATACAATTTTCTTCCAGTCGGTGCTAATTCGTCTTGCCACTCCTTATTAGCCATTCGAATAGTATCTTTCACGTATTTCTCTGGATCAAATGCTTCCAACTCGGTGAGCAACGACTTCATTCGCTTTTGGAATTCTCGCTCTGCTTTCAGCTTTTTCTCGCGATGATATTTTTGGTATTTGAAAAAGTCTCGATCGTATCTCCTTCTTCTCTTATGTTTCTTCATTTTTTTACGACGAATTGTAAGAAGACGTGGAGAAAGCCACATAGGTGCCTTATTTGAGTTTCCTGGAGCAATTACAGAATTTTTCTCTACTGTTGGGGCTAGTTTTTCTAAGATTTCCGTAATATCGAGTCCAGGAGCTACCATAGGAGAACGATGCAGTGTTGGAAAGGTGTATACCTGCAAATTTTAGAGTGTTTTCAATACAATGAATATTCTTTTACCTGTTGAGGATTCTCAAGAGACGGTAGATCGATGGAGACAGACGGCTGTGGAAAATGATAGGATCCATTCGTAGGAAATCTCTGTTCGATTATAATTGTTGATGGAACAGGGCACGGTGGTAAAATCGAGGAGGCTGGAGGAGGACGAAGATCTGCGATGTAAATTGAATTATTGTTACTGAAAAATAGGAAACAAAAACGTTCAGAATTCAACTCACAATGCATTTGAGATCTCTGAGTGATGCTCAGACGATTGCATGCCTCAACAAGGCGCGATATCGCGCGGCTCATTATACCCGAGTATCTGAAAATAGTGTAATTTATATTTATTGAAATAAGTTTGAGTTGTGCTTGTTTGAGAAACAAAAAGCCATCTCGAAAAATCACATAAGTTTTGCGCGTGAAGTTCGCTGCACATTCTGTGGTAAAACACCCGCACGCAACATTACACACTCCCCACGTTTGAATTTTTATTCTTTCGCGCGCTTAGCTCTCTCCTCGGTTTTTCACTTTCCTTCTGCAAGATTGCTTCATATTTGTTTGTTTCATAAATAGCTCAATAGTTTCAATTGCAGATGTCATACCAAGCAGCAACAATCGTCGCTGCTCCCAACGAATTTCGTGTCCCATTTCCGACATATGTCCAAATCTCTAAAGTCCAGGTGGTGCAAAATTCTATAAAACTTCAATAATTTTTTGTTTTGCAGTTTCAAAAAGATAGTGGATCTCGTTTGCTTGCAGCTTCTGGATGGGATGGAACATGCAAAGTTTATGAAGTAGGAAAGCTTGGAGACATTACAGAGAAGTTCGTATACTCACATGGAAAACCTCTATTGGCATGTACATTTGCTGTAAGTATCTGTTTGAACCGTAAAATTTTTCATTTTTGGATTTGAAGGGCTATAACAAAGTAGCATTCGGAGGTGTTGATCACAACGTGAAACTGGTCGATATTGAAACTTCGAATGCAACTCAACTCGGTTCGCATGCTTTAGCAGTGCGTTGCCTAGAATTTAATCATATGGAAAGTTTGATTATCTCTGGTGGATGGGATTCGTCTGTGAAATTGTGGGATGCACGAAGCTATGGAAATGGGGCTGTGGAATCAGTAAACGTGTCGAGCAGTGTTTACGCGATGGATGTACTCAAGCACACAATTCTTGTTGGAACAAAAGATCGAAAAATCTACATGTTCGATAGCCGAAAACTCAGAGAGCCTCTACAAGTCCGCGACAGCCCTCTCAAATATCAGACGCGTGCAGTTCAGTTTTTCCCAACTGGAGAAGCGTTCGTTGTTTCTTCTATTGAAGGTCGTGTAGCTGTAGAGTACGTGGAACAAACCGGCGAGCAGGTTAAAAGAAAATACGCATTCAAGTGCCATCGCGAAAAAGATTCGGATGGAACAGAACTAATTCATCCAGTTCATGCGGTAGCTTTCCATCCAAAATACGGCAGTTTCGCTACTGGAGGATCTGATGGAATTGTGAACATCTGGGATCCATTTAACCGAAAGAGAATTATCCAGTTGCACAAGTATGTTTAAGTTGAAAGCTGTGTTAGCAATTTTTAATATTTTTCAGGTTCGAAACCTCAATCTCTTCCTTATCGTTCAATGAAGACGGAACTCAACTCGCCATTGCTTCCTCCTATCAATACGAGTACGAAGTGGATCCAGTGCCTCTCCCAAACAACTCGATCACAATCCGTCATATAACCGAAGCAGAAAGCCGGCCAAAGTAATCGAATGTTCGATGTTTTCCTGTTATATTCGTTTCTATTTTACGGGACCGGGAATCTCAAATTCTGTGTTTTAACTGATTCTCGGACTTTTCTCCATTTCAAATGACTCTTATTCCCGATAAAACACGATCGTCACTAATCTCTAATTGTCTGTCTAACTGTATTTGTGTACACCATTTTTGACTTTTTTTCGTCGTGGTTTTGAGTGAAATAAATTTATTATGATTCTGAAATATTTTGTCCTAACCAAACAAACGTTCATTGTACGAAGATTACTGTAAACCTGATACTCATGGAAAAGGGCCTGGAGAATGAAAAAAAAACATTAGATGCCAAAAGGAGACTATCCCTCAATCGGAGAGTATGCAGAAGCACAGAAGAAATTGGGTAGCTGTTTGCCAGAATTCCGGGCAACAATGGTTAAATCTTTACAAATTGGGTCAACATTTGGAGTTCCGTTCGGGCTCTATGTGGCATGGAGGTTAGTAAACTGATTAATTACCCCATTAGACTATGTTAGAACTTTCAGACAGCATGGAACTCATCTTAAACCGTTTCTTGGCAAATCATTTGCCACTTGGTTGACTTCCACATTGACATTTGCGTGTCTGGGATTGATGGGAGGTACATACAACTGTCTTCGTGTCAAATTCGAGTAGCTCTTCCTAATCTGATTTAGGTTTTTGTTGTTGTTATCTTCGTTTTTTTGTTTTTAGTTTACAATGTGAATATTCCTTCTTTGATATAAAACTTCAGTTTTCATTACCACACATCTTTGTCAGCACAAAATTTTGTTTGCGTGGAGAAGTTGTGTGCAAAGCAGAATGCTGACGGTGCTTCTGTGATAACGAATAAGATTTCACTCGGTTTCTGAACACTGAACACACTCCTTTGAACTTGCTCTCTTCATTTTTTTCGAACTGGTCGATTGCATTAGATGTAAATGTTTTAAAGCTTCAACTTTAATTCGAAATAAGAGGATTGGTTTGTACTGTTAAAATCATTATTCCGGCCATTAACAGTGTATGACAGATAGAGTGACGTGTCGAAAATAGTGTTGACCGAAATTTTCGATGAAAACCTAAATTTTTGATGCCGAAAATTTCGAACAAAAATCACGAAAACCGAAAAAGTTGCAAATTATTTCCGAAAAAACCGGCATGACATGACTTTCATTTCATTTCGAAAACCGAAAAAAAAATTTTTTCGGTTTTCGAAAAAAAAAATTTCCGAAAACCGAAAATTTTTCGGTTTTCGGTTTTTCGGAAATCGTGTCATTCCGACATTTCGGTTTCCGACACGTTTCGGAAAAAAGTCAACGGTTTTCCGAAACGAGATGGCCTAGAAAACTCCACCCGTGTACTTCACGAGGACAATTCGTGTACTTCACGAGGACAATTTGTTTGTTGTGAATTTTTCATTAATTTTTTTTTCAATTTTGCGCTTTGTTTTCTAAATTTTTTTTATTTTTCTGTACAATTATATGATTTTCAGAAAAAAAGAAGAAAATTTGCGAATAATTAATGTATTTTTACAAATAATTAATGTTTTTTTTGTATTTTTACATTATTTCTCCGATTATATGTTTTCCGAAAATCATATAATTCTACAGAAAAAAAATTTAGAAAACAAAGAGCAAAATTAGAGAAAAAATTAATGAAAAATTCACAACAAACAAATTGTCCTCGTGAAGTACACGAATTGTCCTCGTGGAGTACACGGGCGGAGTTTTCTAGGCCATCCCGTTTCGGAAAACCGTTGACTTTTTTCCGAAACGTGTCGGAAACCGAAATGTCGGAATGACACGATTTCCGAAAAACCGAAAACCGAAAAATTTTCGGTTTTCGGAAATTTTTTTTTTCGAAAACCGAAAAAAAAATTTTTTCGGTTTTCGAAATGAAATGAAAGTCATGTCATGCCGGTTTTTTCGGAAATAATTTGCAACTTTTTCGGTTTTCGTGACACGCATTGATATATATTTTTTCGATTTCCGGAACAAAAATTTCCGAAAACCGTGTCAACACGTCACTCTAATGACAGATCGAAAAACTCACTCTTCTGAATAATATAACCCTATTTGTTCCCACATAAATAAGAATAAGAATCGGAGCAAAATTCTAATATATTAGATATAATAATGAGAAGCAGAGGCCTCCAGTAGAAGCCCTCTCAAAGTACTGTGCGCGGAACAAAACCATAGTAGCATTTTAATTCTGCGCCTTTAAACTACAGTAATCACAAGTCATCTCAAAACAGTTTTTCCAACAAATTTTTTCAATAAAAACTTTTATCTCTCACACTTTGATTTCTGCCATATGTTGACCCATTTTTTCAATGTTGATTAGAACCAAAGAAGATTTTATCAATATTAATGTTATCGGTCGTTCTTCTTATTTTCTTGTGTGAGTCCATTAGAAACCTTGTTCTATGTTTCATCTCGCCAAACTTCTTACAGAACTAACGATTTCCTTTGTATATCTCTGAAAACTTAATTAAATCAGTGACAGCAATTATTCGTCGTCATTCTTTTTCCACTGATCATAAAATGTACTTTGTCCTCATGCGACTACTCACGTTTAGTCGCAAAATACACCCAGCCGTCCACCAACAGAACTGATAAAATTGGTCTCGGTCGAAAAAATTGTTGCATCACACTTGGACTTTCTCGTATTCGACTTTAAAAATACAACGTATGATTTTTCAACCCGTGTATTTTCAAATCTGTAAGATAATTTTTCTGCGAAAATTAAACTTTCTGTAATCGAGTTCGAAAAAACGTTGTTGACCATCGTTTTCTTATCACCGTTCTGTCAATGAAACATCTTTTCGTGGCGTTTTCCTTACATTTAAAGACAAATCTTCTATGGCTCGCTCATTTTTCATGATATTGCAGACAACAGTTGGTGTCAATGACTGCAAAACAGCCCGAAGTGATCTTACACCTCTATTCTTTTGGAACGTCTTTGAAAGACAGACACGATGGAGTTTAAATGAAAAGTGGTAAATATTTACCATTAAGTAATCAGTCTTTTTGACTAATTGGCTCCTCCCCTATTACTCTGTTTTCTTTTCATTTATTCAGTTCTTTACTTTTCTCCGTCAGACAGTTTCTACAGAGAAAAGAGAGAACGTGCCTTTATTTCTCGTTCATCCTTCCCGCCCGGGCGGTCTCTCACCCTCTCTCTGCTGTTCGATCTGTTAGGTCCGCCCTACGCAGCCTCTTACCTCGAATAGTCTTCTACGTCTCTTCTCGTTTCTTTGTTTTGATTGCATGCAAAACGTTTTTAGACCCCGTCTTTGGATATCTACTCGAGTTTATTATTTTATTTTTCTGTAACTGGAATCAAAACTCTTCTTCTAAGTTTGTTATCATAGGCTCAAACGTTTAAAAAAATTATAGAACAAATGAGACTGTCCTAGGCAATCGAATCTCTGATTTCTCCGAATATTTTTCAATATGTAAACTCTGACTGATTCCTTTTCATTACATGTTTTCGATCTCTGAATCTTTTTCTCTTCTGTTCCATCTTTCTTCGATTGGTCAGCCAAACATCGAATTGTTGCCTCTTTTTCTTCTTTCTCTTTCACATTTACTCCCACTCCGATCTTTAACAGTTGGTAGGGCTACCTCCTGAAAACAATATTTTTGGCACAAAAATTTGATACAACTGATGCTTTCTATATCCATGACAAGCACCAAAAAGTTGATATTTCATGTAACTTTTATTTTCTCGTTTTTGCAAAAAGAAGTAGTTCTCTACATTCTTCTTGTTTACTCCTCTGCCTGAAATGTCTCATCTTTCCACTGATTTCACAACTAGATTCGCCACATTGAAAACTTTTAAAAAAAAACGTTGGTGTTTTTGTTCCACTCTTCCATCTTTCGAACTCTTATACTATTCCGTTTTTTTAGATGACGTACGATTTGTCCCGATTGACACAAGATATTCCACAAGACAACTCAGATCTGTCACCCAAACCGTCGGTATTTGATCATTCGCCTATGTGAGTTTTTATCTATATTAAGAAAACTATTCAAAATCTGGAAATTACTCGATTATCTATAAAATAGGTTTTTAAAGTGAGAATTGATTTTATGACCTTAAATTCTAAAAAATGACTGGAATGTCCATGTGATGTTTTTCGCGTTTCCGTTATTCAGAAAAATAAATCATCTTTATTCTAGTGATCTGAAGTTAAGAATGATCAGTTTTTTCTATTTTCAGCACATCGGACCAGAATGGAAACACGAGTCATGAGATTCCCCTACAACGTCGTCGATGCACAATTAGCCGCTCCTCTTCTACTGATTCAATTTCAGGGGTAACTTTGCAAAAATTTATATTATAAATTCTAAAAAATAACTAGTTTAAGGAGACTCTAATTGGAGAATACTTCTCTTCTGACGAACTCGACAAGTTGAGTACAGCTCTCAGTGAGGTATGTTTTTATTTTATTTCAATGAAAATATATTATTTATATTTACAAAAAAAACATGTCAAAAGTATCGGAATAGTGTTTTCACATGAATTGATTTTAAAAAACTCTCCGTCAGTATTAGGATGACATCGGCTCAATAATGCATCCAATCTATTCAATCATCGTATGGGGAATCTGTCGTCTTATTATGATTATTGGGTGAGATTGAGGGGTACCACACACAAATGTTGCAAATGAGCATGGAATTCACGTGAACGACATACTCAGGGCAAAGTCCACTCATCAAAGGGTAGCAGGAGGAAGAGTGCTAGTAATGAGGTCTCTCTGTATGCGTCAGCTGGAGAAAAAAGAAAAAGGGCAACCGAACATTTAGGTGTGTTGTACGATGTTAGAAGTCTCTACCGGTTACCGTTATTCGTGATTATTGTATTATAAAAACATTTATGAAATAAAAATCATAAGCATTATCAGTTATTATCGAAACAGGAAGTTGTCTATATTTTCTCGGCTTTCTTGTAAAGTCAATTTAACGTTGGTGGTTGTTTGTATACAGAACGAGACCGACTTCTGGTGGTTGTCGGACATTAGTATGTATGTAGTATCATGCAATCGTGATGTTATTGATAATAATAATTGATTGAACACGGAAATCAGAATATTTTCTAGGAAGCGTTAAATTTAAAAACTACTTTCTGCCAGATACTGTACAACTTTCTATTCGTGTTTAAATGGTCCCTGGACGAGGGAAAAACTCCCGGTTTTGTACTTTGACCTCTTTTCGATGTCCCTGTTCTCGATGGACAAGAAACAATTGGTCTTGTTACATTCCGCATCACTACCATCGGTCACACATAGATCACAGTTTGATCGATTCCTAATCATTAACACTCAAATAAACTATAAACCATAGAGTGTTTAGTGTAGTGATCTGTAAATTGTTACAGTTAAATGATCACATGTAAACAAACTATTTTGTCATCTCAAAAAACTATGAACGATGGTTCGGAGAAACCAATCGAAAACAACACAGTTGGCTCCAACACCGTACTTGACGCTGTTCGATAGTTTTTACTCTGTCCGATCTGAGTAATAGATGTTCATCAACAATTATTTCTCGTCGCAATTTGTTATCAACTGTTTCTATCTCTCATTTTGCTGTTGCTTTTTCATTCTCTCTCAATTTATCTACTAAACAAACAAACAGATCATTGTGTTCTTTTCTCTTTTTCGATTACCCAACTGAAAGAAACATTGTTTTCGATTCCAAATGACGACGATCGGTGGCAACTTCGATGCGGACACGATATCCGCACTGTGCAAAGCCACGATTGACTATTATGCCCAATCAGTTGTGCCTTTCATCGCTACCAGTTTGGGAAAAGACAAGGTCTCTTTTTCTTTTCTTCTTGTTATTATGTGAAAGAAAGAATATCGTAATGATCGGAAATCTTGTTTGATAATAAGGGAAAAACACATGTGTGTCTGAAGGAGTGTGACTCGAATAAGATTGAAGAAGTAGATATAAAAATTAGGGATTGTTTCATGTTAAAAGTGAAGGGGAAAATATTTCTGAGAAGGGAGAATAGATATTCTCGACGAAGAATAGTTTCTGAATTACAGGTTTCTTCGGAAGGAAACAATGAACATTCTACTGCTCTCGTTTATGATTTGTTCCAAGCACAACTGGCTCTTTGGACATGCGCCTTCTCACTACTGTACTCTTATGCCTGGATGCAGCATCGCAAAAAATTTCTGCTCAGCATTGTAACTTTTTCCCACATCCTGACATTTTTCAAATTTAATGATTTCAGTTTATTGTGGTTCCAGTGACGTTCACTCTCACGTGTGCCATGTCTTGGCTTCTTTCCTGCATCGTCATTATCGGGCGTATTTTCTCAACACCTGTCGACTACAAGCACTACTTCGATTTGTCGCGTCATGGAGGTCTCGATTTTGGTAAGAGATCATCACAGTATTATAATTGTTTTCCTGCATCGGAATGACGTCATTTACGTTGTTTTCGTATCCTAAAATAATTTCGATATAAATTTCCAGATCGTGATTCCGTGTGTGAAGCGTTCCGCCAGCGTAGTATGTCAGGTGCATCATCGGCTTCGCTTCAGGATGATACAACCTTGCCAAAGCCGTTGTGTAGAAGGCACAGTTCCCATACGTTAGTTCACAATAAATGAACTTCATCTAATATTTCAATTTCCAGATCCCTGTGCAGTCGACCTCCGTCTGTTAATCGAAAGCTTTCATACGTTTTCTCACACTACAATTCACAATCAAATGATGAAGAAAATTGATTAAACCGTTCTAATCCCAACTTTTCCACATTTTTCATTTTTCTTCATGGTTTTTTTGCACTTCACATCGATTGACTAATTTTGCCTTTTCATATGTACATGGAAACCTCACTACCAATCAGTCTAAAGCGGGTTCAACATGTTTTTTGTATGTAAATACGATATTTGATCAGATTTCTCTATTTTCAGTTACGAAAAACATTGCTTTGTAATATAAATTATATTTATTAACTTGAATTACCCGAACGATAAACAAAAGACAGCAACTAATGAATACGGGATTTAGTCAACGTTATACTGTGCTGGAGGCTCTACAGTAGGCTCTTCTAGTACACTCGTTTGAGTTTTGAACGAAAGCCACGAGTTCCAGAAGAAAGCGACGACTTGAATCAGAATCACTCGATAGTTAAGAGGAACGAAATAGAAATTGATAAGTTGAACTGCTGGCCATAGTTTGAGACTTGAAGTATACACATCATACCAATCTTTCTTCATTCGATCCACTGAATTGGATAACGGGAGACCTTCCAGAAGACGGAGGTTTACCAGAATGATAGCGTTGAAAATCGGACTGAAATTATTTAATTTTTTTTTAAATCTCTGTCGAATCCGTGTTACCTGAACATGAACTGATCTATCGACATTCTAGCAAACACCTGTGCATGACGATTCGAGTGTCGTACTCTTTCCAAAACTCGAAACCAAACATTCAATGGCGGGGCAATGAAGACTGCAGCGAGACAAGAGAAACGAGCTGTTCTCATGTAGTCCCATTTTTTGTGTCCGGTTAGATACTGTGTGAATGCATCTCCTGCTCCAGAAACTGCACCAGAAACCACGATTTGAGTGATGAGAGGACGACGAGCAAGAGTTGCATTGAATGTGCGAAACAAATTCATAATCTGGAATAGTATTAAAGGTTTTAAAGATTTTTTCCATCGAAACAACAGGAAACGGGCGCTATACTAGTTGGAAGGGGTCACTTTTTTTCGCGGTTTTTTCACTTTTTTCGACAAAAAAATGATAGCTGATTATTTCTATGATGTTTTTAAGTTGTTAGGACACAAAAAATTTTCCATCAAAAAAAAAAATTTTCCCGAAAAATAGTTCTCAAAATATAATTCTCGGATTTTTTGAACCATTTTTAGTATTAATATTTTTTTGATTTTCCGAATCAGTGTGCTGAAAGAGGGACAAAGCTTACACAATGAGTGTGATTCTTGTGAGGGACCACTTTTCACTATTCTCTTAGGCTTAGGTTTCTTGGAAATTCGGAAAAAAATTGACAAATTAATCGTATTTGTCAAATTTTTTCCCGAATTTCTAAGAAACCTAAGCCTAAGAAAAAGGTTAAGTAACAAAAAAGAGTTTCTTACACGTCTTCAGCCTCACACCTTCAGCCAAAAATCTGCCTAAAAATTCGAAAATTTGAGTGACCCCTTCCAACTAGTATAGCGCCAGGAAACGAAAATAAAATAACTTATAAAGTTTGAAGGAAAAGTTTAACTGAAAGCCGATAATTAATATTTAATGTTCGAATAAACTCCAAATTAAAAAAATGTCTACAGTAAACAAACTGTTTTTCAAAATACCGCTTGAGGTATGGTACCTCATCCCTTACACTTTACTTTACGACAATTTTTCAGTGATATTAATTAATTTTAATAACTAATTTTTTCTGCTTTCACTATTTAATTAATTTTTGTTGATATAAAATTATATTAGCTCGAAGAATTTCTTTTAAACGAAAAATTAAAATGAAACAATACAATTCTCTCATCGAAATAACTGCAATCTTATCTCTTGAAGACTGTTTAGTGTTGATAACCCGAATATCTTGATAAGTGAATGACGATACCTTTGTACAATACACTGAACTGTTTGGGAATCTTTTTCAAGCATGGGTTAAGTTTTCGGCGAATGCATTTCAAAAAAAAAAAGAGAAATTGTTGTGGAAGTGAGAAATAGACATCGAGAGAGAAACCGTTCTCCTTTTTGAACACAACATTTGGATGAAAATTACAAGTTTTAATGTTGACACAGTTTGAAATTTTGAATGAAAAGTTTTAAATTTTACAGTTGAAGTTGTTTAATAAACTGAAAACAGTTAAGTTTGAAGGGAGACTCTCACAAACCAAGTAGGAGGACATGTTAAATAAGCAACTAGTGTTCACAGCTCAGAGTTCAAAGATCACAATTTTTCTCTTAAAATTTGTGTTTTTGTTTTTGTATCTTGCCTTTTGTTTGTTCGTTCTTCTCTTTCTCTCTATGGGTGACCTTCTGCACAACGAATGTTCCATGTCATATATTTCGAAAAAAGGAAAATGATAAACATATTTGAACTAATGGGTATTCTAGACAGTACTTCCTCTCAGTAAATGACTAATGAATTCGGATCTTCAGATATCAATCGTTGGCTCAAGCATCACACAAGTTTAATTCGTAAATAAAAATACATATCTTCTGCTGGTCCGTGTGCCGCTTTATACCGTCATCTACCCTAATCCCCCGCTGAAGGCCTCCTAATACTTTGTTGATACTAAACTTATACCGAACTTGACACAGGCGGTTCGCTTTGGGCACTTTCGTTCACCGTCTCAACGTCTGTCTCTCTTCTTTTTATTTCTACACACGCACACAGCTCTTTTTACAATTCGAAGGAAAGAAATGGTGGATGGATTGAAAGGGTGGCGGGTGTCGTAAAACGACAGCCAGAAGGTCAGCAAGAAAGAATGCATAAAAATGCAAAGACGACCATCATTTTTTCTTCGGTCTGCTGGTCTGGTTGTGGAAATGTATTTCTTTACCAAGATTTTTGACAAAGAAACGTTCGAAAACATTGATTTTTCGAAATGAGGAGTTTCTTAGAAACTCTACAGTTAGATAATAAGTAAATGCTCCTTCGTTGCACTATTCTTCTCTTTGTTCTCAATTCCATACGAAAAGAATTTGATTCTTTCCACATGTTTCTCTCACACTTCTCTTTTCTCTCTGTTATACTTGTGAGCCACAACCATGGGCTCCTATCTTATTTCACTTCTTTATTGCCTTCGATTCATTTTATTTCATCTTCCTCAATGGACATAATTGTTTTTTTCTCACACAGCTCACTCGTTTCTCATCTATTTCTCTCTAATCTCTGTTTATTACAGTATTATTTCAGCTTCAAATATGGCGGTTGGTGCCGTCATTGAGAATTTGAGCAATCGAAAGCTTTTTGTCATATTCTCAGCTCTTCTCGTTGTCCAAATTCTTTTCTTTTTAGTTGGAGCATGGTACGGTGAGTTTTGTCGGTCATTCGGTGAACTTCGTTGAGTTTTTATTTCAGCTCCATCACCCTCTTCGTATATGGAATTTGAAATGATCACGTGCCGAGATGAAACAAGAGGATTTTCAGGAAAATGGATCCATCGAGATGTATGTTTGTTATAGTTTGTTTTCGAAGAATCTGTCAACTACTTTTTCAGAATTGTGAACAAATCGTGTTATCCGAGTACACTCCAGTTTCATACGATCTGCGAGAAATCGTGTTCGTCGCAAAAATGCCACATGCCAGGTTAGTTGGTTAAATACTCAGGCAACTCGATGTTAGTCTAATTAGACAACCGAAGTCTAATTAGACATAATAGCAATCTAAATACAATCTAGTTAGATTAGCTCGTTTTTAAAGTCTAATTAGACAGTTTTAAAGTCTAAATAGACAGTTTTAAAGTCTAATTAGACAGGCAAGTCTAATTAGATTGTATGTTAGTTGGATTAGACAAAATTGTAGTCTAATTAGACAAAATGTTAGTCTAATTAGACTGTGGGTCAATCTAACTGGGTCGCGTTAGTCTCTAAATTTACTTGAATTAGATTAATATCGAGTTGTCTGAGTATAACAGTTACCGTTGTTCTTTTAGAGATGGAATCGAACTAGAATATTCGCCATGGTTTCAATTCCTACTAGGAGTTCTTCATGTGGACGTTGCATACAGTGAGCACTTCAAATATGTGTCCCATGCACCGTTGGAACTAGAAGTACGAATGGGATATCGCGAGAAGGGATCTCAAAAAAATGAATGGAACGAATTGACAACATCAAATGTGACAAGAATTCTCGAATGCACAATTCCAGATGAAGAAGTAAGATTTATAATACGATTTGGCTTGATTTCGGTTTATTTTACTTGTTTAAGAAGAAGAAAGGTGGAACATACGATTGTGATATGCTAGATTTGTTTGAACTCGGTTCAAGTTCATATCCATTCTACCTCATCAATATTCGTATTCCAATCGATCAAAATGCATGTCAGTACAATCCACTCAGTTCAAACTGTCAAATTGGACAACTAACTGGTCTTCGACTCATTGAAATTCATCAAAACGGTGGTTTCACTCTGATTTGGTTGTGGACAAAAACCTTGATGACACCTGTGGTTGGAGCTTGTCTTTGGTGGTATTATAATAGAGTAAGCGATTGGTTGTATTCCATCACTTATGGAACATTTCAGATAAACCAATTGGCCAGAAACCCATTGCTTCTCGAACGCGCAATTCTTTATCTCGGTTTGAGTCTGGCTATTCTCGACTGTGAGTTCTTTCCAACAATTTTGAATCTTTATCTAGAATTCGAAATTAAACTGAATATCTTTCAGTCCCAATTGAATGGATCTCTTTGACGCACCGAGTGCCGTTCCTCCTACTAGTTTCTGATCTCCGCCAAGGTCTTTTTTACACTGTACTTTTCTCATTTTGGCTCATTTTTGCCGGGGAACATCTTATTGACGACACGACAAGAAACAACATCGTAAGTTCAAGAAACGAGTTAGGAGTTCGGCTAATTTTCGTTCATTTCAGAAGTCTTACCGTTTCAATCTTTCCTTCATCATTATTGCTTCTGGTGCTCTTCTGATCTACGATCTCATCGAGCGAGGAGTTCAACTGTATGACCCATTCTACAGTGTTTGGTCATCCCCGACGGGTTCTCAAATTGCTTATGTTGCTATTTTCATCTCAGCAATATGCATACTTGCTTACTTCGCCTTTTTACTTTTTAAAATTGTAAAAGTATGGACAACCATCAAAAACAAGAGAAGTGCTCAACTTTACCAGACAAGCGAAAATCGTCGACTTAAAGTGGAAGGTGTCATTTATCGGTTTAAATTTCTGATGTTGTTCACTGTTCTGTGTGCCGCATTCACTATCATTGCATACTTCATGAAACAATATGGAGAAGCACAACTTCACGGGGATGAAGCTAGAAGCGGATTTTTGACTGGAAGTACTTCAGCATTTTTCACTGGAACATTTGGAATGTGCAATATCTACGTATTACTTTTACTTGCGATGTATGCCCCATCACATAAACATTATCGAGGAGCCACTCGTAAGTTTTGTTAATTCAAGTTTTCGTACACTAGACTCACAAATTTTCAACATTTTCAGAATTGATTGACGAAAACGACGACGAAATAATTGATGACCCATCTAACCAACACACCGAATCAAACGCCATGACAACGTTCCTCAAACCCAGTACTGATTAAACACTGTATTTTATGTGCCTTTCAACTGCTGTACCATGATTCTCATCTCACTTCTACATTGCATAATTCTCATGGCGGCTTTATCAAATGTGCTTCACGGTGCTCACTCATTTCTTATTTCGCTGACAATTTGATTAAAATTCACAACTACCAAAATAAATTTCCTTCCGTTTAATATCATACATTGTTTAGAAATTTTATTCAATAATATTCTCAGGTTAATTGTTTCTCCATTAGAATAGGAGTAATCACGAGTTCTTTTGAAATGTAGAGCACTGCACCGTAATTAGAGCCTAAATTTCGACAATAAATCATTTGTAAGTTTAGAGATAAATGAGAATACCGTATCCCGGAGCAGACCACAAATTAATCAGACGATCATTCCAACATGGAAGATAACCGAAGGGAACATGAGATTGTCCTGAAAAAGGATTCGAAAAGATACTTTAAAATGGTGAAACCTCGGATCATAGTATTACATCTCATCGATTTACATGCTCTTTTCACAGCTTCTTCACCAAATAAATCTCCTTCGGAATCTGAAAATTGAATTCCATTTCACGAGATAAAGAAAACAAGAAAACATACTTGGATTCGGTCGATACATTCTAACTTTAGATGACGGTTGATTGTATATAATATGTCGTTCAACTGCATTCATATCTTCTAATTTAACCGGTCGAAACAAGTCATGGATATCTTTCTTTTTTCGAATCATAGGAGAAAATCCACTGTAAACGGCAAGAATCGACTTTCCAATGATGGCAGCGAACGGAATATGAGAGCACATTCTTTTGATACATGACTGAATTGCACGAGTTATCACTGGATTGAGACGTTCAATCATTCGAAATAGAGATGTTTCTGGTTCACCGCGAAGAAGGAAAACATGATTTGGGAAACGGCACTGAATTAGAAAGTTAAAGTGATTGTAGAAGTATTCGACTACCTTCAATGCACAAATAAGAGCAAGACATTCAATAGATCCGGGTTCATCTCTATCCAGAATTCCTCCGAGAAATAGAATTCTGTTTTCCGGAGGCCATCCAGTCAATTGAAGCCATCTATGAAGATCTGTATATCTGAAAATATTTCGAATAAGATTTCAACAAGATTAAGTTAGTCAACCTCCCACGAATATCTCCAATAACTGTAATATCCGCATCAATTTGAAGAAGAGATGGTTCGTCGGCCATTCGATACGCTGTTTCTTCAAAAAGCTGGAATTTATATTTGAACAGTTGTTTTTTACTAAAATAAACAAATACCGAAAGTAATTCTAAAGCTGTAAATGGGTATCGATATGGCCCATGTTCAATCATTCGATATAAAATATCATTTGGAGAATTTATAGTTCTGATTGTATTCCAGAGAATGTGTCCCCATCCAGCTGCATTCGTTTTCAATGCAGGTTTTAAGAACACCTAAATTTTGGAATATTCCAGAGAAACTACTGACATTCCTGACTTTTCTCATTGTTTTTCCTTCAACAACCACTTCACTTTCAGTAATTTTCAATGTTTTCCCCGTTTTCGATTCTTTTGTCGACTCTTCTGTTGACGCTGACTTCACTCTTGAATGTTTCATCTTATCGTAATCCGGAAGTTGTGAAAGAACAAATGCAGTCTCTCTGACAGTTAAACATCCAGTAACTTCGAGTTTCAACTGAAAAAGAACAGAGTTTTCAATAAATGCTGAAATTCCACTAACATCTTGAATTATACTCTCCGGAAACTTTGATTCCTGAATCAACTCCAACTCTAATTCTTTGCATTTCTTTCCACCTTCTGCCAATTGTTTCGTTTTCCACCAGCTCATTATGAATGTCAAAATTCCATAAATGATGAGAAGAATGAACAAAGCAAATATTACAGGTAAAAGAAGATGTCTTGAATTGTATTTGTTCCTCAAAATAGTCAGCATACTCTGATCTTTTTGAAACCAATATCTTCGAGAATTCATTTTTGGCTTGTTACAATACGCATGAAAGCAGCAAGTCTTCCGAACGAAAAGTCTCGGATTTCGAATCTCATCTCCTTTTATCATATAGTCAATTGTATAATCTGATCCATTCGATTCATTCCAATCGCATTTCACTTCATTTAATTTGTCACTGAAATTTCAAAACTCTGATTAAACCAATGAACTGAAACTCACTTCAAACTTTTACTTTCACATCCAATACGATAGTAAAAGTCAAAATCGTATCTGAAATTCATTTGACTGGTATCAAAAGTGATTAATGAAACTCACTCCAAATCAATTTTGTATCTGGAAATTAACGTCTTCTGAACACATGCTGTTTCACATCGAACTACTCGACTTTTATCAAGTTTTGAGTAACATAACAGCTCATCTGAATCATAAAACTTGAACTTAATACTTATTTCTAAATGTCTTACTGTTATTATTCTCATATTCGGGGACAATATTACCGTCCACTTCGTTCATTATGTTCAGAAGATTTAGAAGATAAACCAGTAACAAGATTATCTTCATTTTCTTTTTTACTTTCAGAAATAAGATTTATTCTCTCCGAAATCACCGTTTCCTATTTGCCACTTGGTTTCAAGAGTAGGAAAAAGTTCACGTTCTCATAGATATCTCTCAAAAATTAATTATTTTTTGCAAGGTTTCCGAATTCAGTAACCAGAAGATTCTCTTCAATAATGCAGTAACTTCTGTTGTATATATTCATCAATAACAACCTGAAATTCACACATGCAACAGATATATCAAACAATTTTCTCCTTTCTCTCGTATTCTCTTTCCATTCTTCGATGACCTCGGATACTTCCCTGTTGTGAACGTTTTCTTTTTTCAATTGTCTATCTCATCTCTTTCTTTTTCCAATCCAATCGTTTCACTTTTCTCTTCGATTTTTTATCTTGCCCTTTTCTATTTTCTCCCTTTAATGAAAGTATTCAAGTGTGTATTCTAGCAGAAAGAAGTGTTTTTCATCTATTAAATTATTCGAATTTTCAGAGAAATGGCTTGGTGTACTCCACAAGTTGAATTCACAAAAGAAGTCTTCTTTCCGGGAGAAAAAGTGACCGGTAGAGCGTGGGTATCTACAAAAAAAGACATGTCAGCTCGTAATGTTGAAATTTCTTTTTTTGGAAAGTCAGTGACGGCTTGGAGAACTGATGGAGACAGGTAACTGGCAATGGGGGTATTCTTTCAACTGTAAAGTTGAAACTCTCAGAAAAAATCGACCAGTCGAGGACAAGTCATTTAAAAAAGGAGAAGAAACATATGTCGTATTGAAACATGTTGTATGGACACCAGATGACGGAAACGTGAGAATTTTCAATATTTAAAAAAGGAAATCAAATGATTTTTATTCAGAATACGTTCCCATCCGGAGATTACGAATGGAATTTTTCATTCGAACTTCCAAATGAATGCCCTCCAAGTTTCGAAGGAAAATTCGGTTTCATTAGATATTATGTCTCTGTTCATATTGATGTTCCAAACTGGATTGACAAAAAAGTTGAGAGAGCAATTACAGTATCTCCAATCATTGATTTGAACTCTATTCCGGGTGCAAATGAACCGCTAGTCCGACAAATTGAGAGGGTTTCCGAGAAATGCGCATGTATTCCATTTCTTGGAAGCAATGGAAACATTGTCTACACGGTGAGTGCCCTATTCTATCGATCAGTTGAAAAATTCCTAAGAAGAAACGAGTGTTTCATTCCAGATAAAATCTCCAACACTTGGATACGTCGCCGGTGACCTGATACGTGTCACGGGATCAATCGAGAATCGATCTTCAAAACCATTGAGTGAAATCGAAGCAATTTTCAAAAGAATTGTCGTATATAGGAAAGATATGACTAATTCCCTCATCAAGTCTCATCGAAATATGTCGAACGCTCCGGATACTTATAACAGTCGAAAAGAGAGTTATGTAATTGAAGAGATTACGGAAATATGCGAAATTGAACCAGGAGCAACTAAACATTTCCGATTCTCTTTTATAGTTCCACCAGTAGTTTCAACAATCAGAAGTTCAACTTTCATCAACGTCGAGTATCTGGTGACAATTGCAGCAGATAGACAGTTCTGTGATTCATCGGAAATTCCAACATTGAATATCATTGTTGGAAATGTACCAATATTATCAGAAGGAACTACCTCTCGTAAGTTTCGAATTGTTATTCATTTTCAAGTTTTCCGTCGTTACAGTACCCCCACATATATTCGTTAAAAGTGATTCTGCCCAGTGTTGGTCACATCTTCTGAAACCAAAGTTCCGCTACCAAATTCCATATTATGGCAGTGATGAATCGACGAAAACTGATTCAGAAGACAGCAGTTAATGAAAAGAGATAAAGTTTCAATGTGTGATATTTTTAACTTGAAAGATTTCGATTCGAATGAAATTTATGTAACTTGATACTTCCTTTTTTCACACTGCGGACGTTCAGGTTTGATCGAATATCATTTGTGAGGAGATATCCTCATTACTCGCATTCAGCTTATACCTCAGATATAATTTTGTTGTAACAATCGAATGTATTCATTTTAGTCAAAAAAAATTATAGAATATTTGATAAATTATATACAAATATCCAAATTTAAGATACTGAATAACCGCTACTTCCACATGTTCTTACCTTTATTTTCTATTTCTAAAAACTATTGGAATACCCATTTCATTCAGTTATTTTGATTGTTAATCACCTAATTTCGGTTATCAAATCACATGATTCATTCTGTATGAATTCTTCGATCAGATATAATACGACACCCTAATTCTTGATAACATTTTCGAAATTTTTTTGTTTGCCCAGCCCATTTTCTGACACAAATGACCTCAAAAATATCGTTTCCGCATTGGAATTTTTCGTCTATTCGGTGTCTCGCCTGCCTGTTTTTGTCAACATTTTCACTTTTCTGATTTTTATTGGTTTTTCTTGTTTCTTCAATTCTATTTCTTTTTATCGTCTTCATCTTCTAACACAGACATTTTCGTGATTTCAGGCAAATGGCTGACTTTCAACCGTCTATTGAATTCGAGAAAGATATCTACTTGCCAGGAGAAGAAGTCACTGGAAGAGCATGGTTATCCACTAACAAAAATATGAAAGCGAAAAGTGTTGAAATCACTTTTACTGGAAAATCAGTCAGCGCTTGGAAGGGAGGGTAAGTTCAGCATCAATATAACATCTTCTACGCAAATCTAGTATTTCAGAAAAACGGTTCCAACCAAGCCTAATCAAAAAGCCGAAGAAATCTACGTGGAAATGAAACATGAAGTTTGGACTCCGGATGATGAAGAGGTTTGTAATTAAGTTCTCTCAGCGTGAATAAAATTATATTCAAGAACACTTTCCCATCTGGAGACTACGAATGGAAGTTCTCTTTCGAGCTTCCCAAAAATTGTCCACCAAGCTTTGAGGGTAAATCTGGTTTCATTCGGTACTCAGTCCTTCTTTATATCGATGTTCCAAACGGAAAAGCTAAGAATATTGAACGAGCTGTTACTGTTTCCCCAATTATTGATTTGAATAATATCACTGGTGCAGGTGAACCAATTAAAATGAATGTGGATACTACTGCATATTTCTGTCAATGTATGCCATGTCTTCCAGCGAGAGGAAATGTCGTTTATACGGTATCTGAAATATTAATTTTTCATCCAAATATCTCACATTTTAATTTCAGTTGTCCTCTCCAAAACTCGGTCATGTACCAGGAGAAGCTGTTTCTGTATCTGGACAAATCAACAATGGAACTTCTAAACCAATAAGAATAATTCAAGCAAAACTGAATAGAAGAATCACTTATCGTGAAGAACTTCAAGGAAAGGCAAAGAATAAGAAGAGAAATGCACAGAATGCTGATGGATTCAAAAGTAAAATTGAGACCCAAGTGCTGGAGACAAAGATTGAAAGATGTAACATTCCACCACATACAAACTCAGATTTCGCTTTTGCATTCGTCATTCCACCAGTAATTGCTTCTATCAGAAACTCCAAGTTCATCACAGTTGATTACTTCGTTTCGATTTGGGGAGATACTGGGATCTGCAATCGAACTGAACCAGCTTCTCTGAATATTCTCGTTGGAAATGTTCCTCTCGCTTCGGGAACTGCCTCATGTTAGTTTTCAAATTGACAATTGAGTTCGTATAATTATATTTCAGTGCCACCTCAAAAGTTCGTAGATGGAAATGCTGCACAATGTTGGAATGCTCATCTCAAGCCAGAGTTCACTTATCAAATACCGTATTACGGTATCTGATGAGTGATAGATGTCTCCAAATTGGTTTTTTTTCTTTTCTTCGTAACAAAATTTATCTTTCAAATTCTCTTTTCTTTTTTTTGAATCGTCTTGTTCCTTTTTCATTTCCACATTTTATTCCGTATTTTAATCAAATAAATCGTTTTCTTTATCAATATATTTAGAAAACGCGGCAGTTGTGACAGGGTGTTGATTCCAGAAAAAAATTCTTGACAGCTGAAAAACTAGTTCAATTTATAAGATTTCTCTATCCTCAAACATATATCAAGTGTGAAACGAATTTCAGTGAGACCTTTTCATTTCGAATTATTTTTCGACATTCAAAGAGCCAAAATCACACGTTCGCATATATTTTTTAAACCAAAAGCAATCTTTCTTCAGTTCCATTTCACTTCATTTAGTATCGATTGCTCATTCATCAGTCACATGAGAAACAGAGGGTTTTCTGCGTCCTTCATTTGACGCCAGCGAGAGTCGTTGCGTCCTTTCAACCACATGGGACGTGTTTGAGGGCGCAGCGACTCCTTCTGACCAGTGAGAGAGTCGCTGCGCCTCAAACACATTTCTCTTCTCTTTCTCGAATTCTCTCGTTTACAATACTCTTTCTCTTGAAATGAGAATGGGTCAGCCATCCGCAGCAAAACATTTTTGTCCCGCTCCGTTTTCTTCTTCTTTTTTTTCTCGATTTGACCACTTGGCACGTTTCAGAATTTCCGCGTTCTTATCAAGAACTACTTTCTGATTCAGTTCTCCAACAACGCCCGAAACCGAGCTCCATGTCGAATTCGATCAGCCTCAAGAAGTATTCTTCCCAGGTCACCCGATTTCTGGTCGAGTCGTTCTTCTAACTGAAGACAAATACAAGGCGAAAACAGTGAATGTAAACTTTGAAGAAATTGCCCACACATATTGGGATGATGATTCCAGTGTTCGAAGAACGTAATCTACCGTTGACTTTTTACAGAAAAGATGAAATGGTTTCAGCGAAGTGGCCGGACAAAAGATTTATTATAATCAAAGAGTTCATTACTCTGCCGATGTCAATTATCTCGAGCATAAGTTACTTCTCTGGTCTAGTGGAGATGGATCGGTAGGGTTGAAAACGAATAAATTATCAATAACTCTAATATTTTCAGAACGAGTTAGCACCGGGAAAGTACGTGTGGCCGTTCTCATACAATTTGCCGAACGATATTCCACCAAGTTTCGAAGGAAAGTACGGATACGTCCGATATTCGGTGACAACTGAAGTGGATAGACCTTGGAGATTTGATAAAGCTAAGAAACTTTGTATTACCGGTTAGTGAGATAAGATTGTGTTCATAAATAACTTTAAAAGTAATTTCAGTGTCACCACTTCTGGATTTGAATATAATTCCTCATGCAATGACACCTCTCCAGGATCAAGCAAGCGAGAATCTTGGATGTTGTTGTTTCAAAAAAGGATACTTGGAAATGCGAGTGAATATCCCAAAAACTGGATTTGTACCTGGAGAAACTGTTCCAATCAATCTTGAAATATTGAATCATTCATCAGTTCCAGTGACTGAAGTCAAAGTGAAGATCATTCAACAATGCACTTTCGTTGCATTCCGTAATGGAAGCAACTTCAATTTCATAGGCGACAGTGTGATGGCTGTTTCCCAAAGAGAAACCAAACACGATACAAATACTGTCATAAAACAAAGCCAAGCATTGACAGTTGAACCTGGAAAAGAGCATAGACTTGCATTGGAACTCCGTCTTCCTTCCGTCACTCCAACAATTAATCAATTTTCACCAATCATCACTGTCGAGTATCTAGTACAAGTCAGTGTGGACACATCATCAACTTTTGGCAGTGATATTGATTGCGAAATGTCGATTTTGATCGGAACCGTCCCGATTCGCCAATATCTTCCTCCTGCCTACTATCCACCAAATCCAGCCTTCCCACCTGCTATTCCATCTCCGATGCCCACTCAAATCGGGTCAGGAGTTGTCGTTCCTCCACCGGAGTATGGATTTGTAACAACTCCTGCAGATATTGGTACAGGAGTTGTTCCTCCGTATCCAGATTGTGCACAACCATACCCAACTAAAGGGGATACCGTAGTCGTCCCGAGTGGTAAACATTTTAAACAGTTTTTTATGAGTATTGATTGTAATATTTTCAGCTCCACCACTATCCTATCAAGATTCAATGTATGGAACAGATGGAACACAATTGAATACTGATGAAAATCAGAAGCCATTTGTTCCAAAGTATCCAGTGTTCAATAATTTGCCAATTTACAATCCATCTGCTCCTCCACAAGAATAATTTCTAATTTAAACGATCGCTATTGCTTTTTTGAAATGTAACATCCTGTGTTATTGCTTTGCTGCTTCTCAAACTTTATCTTAATAACAAATCAACCACAAAACCATCTTTAAAAAATCGTAATAAAATGTCTCTCTGATTACAGTATTTTCTTCAGATAAAAATGTATGTATTGTTTTGCTAATTGAATGGAATGTAGACAAATATTATCATTTACATAAACATAGAATAGAAGAAAAGTCATAGAGAATTCAGGAGAGAGATGGAAGTTTAAACTTCATAAAAATGTTCAATTTGTGTGTTCATCACGACTGACTGCGTCAGCAAACTCTCTCAGACTTCATGTATAACGGATGTGTTGAGCAATTGACAATTTTAAAATACTACAAGTCAATTGACTTTCTTCATGTTTTTTTTCTGAAAACATCTCCATCCGAACAATGAGATTTGCTAAATTCCTAAAAACTGTGCTGTTATATTTCACTTCGTTTTGCAGAAATCCTGCTCCATTTTTATACGTTTCTGGCCAAAAACTTGTAAACATTAACCTATTCATTCTTCTCATAAATAATAATAATAGAAGCGACAGTTCATGGAACATTTCAAGTACTCTCACGACTTCTCCTTTTCTTCTTTTTGCCGTCCGGTCTCTTTCTCCAAAAGAAGTTACCGAGAGTGAGACGATGACAAACAGGAAGAAGAGAAGAAGATGAAGAAGAAGCTGGCCAGTGAAGGGCATATTACGGGAATTCTGAATTGAATGCTGTCTGAATCGGCAGATGGTTCTATAATAATAACTATCCAATCCAATATACTGTGTGACGGTTGCCCGTGTTGCGTTTTTTTCGACATTGGAAAGTCAAGTCGATTATAAATTGAAATAGATCCGACATTCATCGATCATTCAACAACAGTTCTTCTTCTTCTTCATTTTCTTATTCTTCTTCATGGTGGTCTTTATTTTTAGGATCATCTTTTTGTCATCTTCAACATGAATATAGGATTCCCTTGTGACCTCAAGACCCAGCTGAGCAAGCAAAGAATTGAGTGAACTCTTCACTTTTTCGACGTTTCCTCTCGACACTTTCTACTTTTTTCGAACTGAAATTGTTGGCAGCTGTACGAAATCTTATCGGGGTCAATTGAATCTGTTTAGATCATTTAGAGTCTTCATAGAGAGTTCATGAAGAATATTCATATCCAGATCGTCGTTTTCTTGTTTCTTCTTCTTCGGTCGCGATAAATGCACAGTTTTGTTCTATTCTCTAACTGTAATGAGATTCTTGTCAAATCAGAATATCCCATCCAGAAAATTCCAATTTTTGCAGTCTACTTTTCAACAAAAAAAAATTGTTTCCTCATCAGCTCAAAAGAAGTTACTATTTCCAATTTCTGAAAGCGGCAAAGTCTAAAGCACTCTTATTTTTTCTTCTCTTGTTCTCATAATTACCCACTTTCTCACTTTTTTTCAAATTGCCGCCTTCTTCTTTCTTTAACTTCTCAATTACTCGTGAGAACTGTCCTCATCTTCTGACCAATTTCCATGAATCAATTCAATTCGAATTCTCTTATTTTGTTGTGAAAACTCTGATTGATGTCGAATCAACAGCTCTTCATTCGGTGCATTTCCCTCAAAAAATTACTTATCGTTATTTTGCTTTTCCTGCTCTTTTCCATTTTCCCGAATCATCACCATCACTCATTTATTCCGTGTTTTACACTGTGTGTCGAATGGGATTTGCCTGTCACCTCTCAGTTAATAAATGCGCGAAACTACTAATCTGATTATACTGGACACAAGAAGAAGAAGAAGAACAGAAGAGCATTTATTGTGTTACTACAAACTAACAGAAAGTTTATTTAAATTCTAGAAGACTTGTCAGATCTGCGATAATATACTTTTTTATAACGATTGAGACCAGGGCTGGGCAAATTAGTTGAATTCTTGTTTTGAATGTTTGATATCTTTCGTAAAAGTTGAATCTATTCAAAACTTTCTCGGCTCCTTTTAATTACCAATTCTTACATTAGGTGACTCAATTCAGTGAACCGCACGGTCACGGTGAACTGAAAACGTCGTCAAATAATTTGCCCAGCCTGATTGAGACATAATGTTGAGATTTTTGTGGGTCGTACCTTGGTCCACGTCATCATTTTGCAGCTTTCTGTTGTAAATCTCCATGGGAGACGGTTGATGATTAAGTTTTCGAGTTTCTCAAATCAGCAGCTTTCAGAAGATTCCTCTTTAAAAAACAATTCACTTGGTTTCAAAGTTTCAATTTCACCAAACAGTTTCAATTTCTCTCTTTTCGGAAAAGAAAGAGAACTGGTCAAAATCAAACATTCTACAAAACCTTTTCCTCTCACCGTCTACTTTTCTTTTCTTCCTGCTCAACATAAATCGCCGCCCGTAGTTTTTTATATGCGCGCGTTCTGTTGTTCATAGACGAGAGCAATGAAAACTCGAAAAGGTGAAGGAAGAAACAAGAAATACTCGCGTACGCGTACTCACTTTCACACTTTCTGCTCCGTTTGCACTTGGACATTGTTTGTATGGATGTCTTGCATACAATCACTTTTTTAAAGGTGTCATTTCCACTTGCACTTTTTCCTGCAGTGTTCATTCCAAAGATCTTCAGTTTTTTTCTGATTTCTCGATGAGTCCAGTTCCAAAAAGTTGTTGAGAGACAGTGGTTGGAAGTACTATGAATTGATCCAATGACACATTTCGATTAATATGTAAAATACACTTGATTCTCCCACTTTGACTCACTGACTTTGAATGCGTGGCGGTGTTTTGGAGTCTCCAAATGTCAAATGTTTATTCTCATTGGGGAGAAAAACGGTCACTACTTTGAAAAATACGAGTTTTGGTATCATATTTTGAAAACAGTCCAAGAATGTTCTTCCAGATAAAAATGGGAGTTTTTTCAGAAGTGGGTCACATCTGTGCGCATGAAAGTATGACTATCATCTAACTTTTCCATTCGTTTTGACTATGGCAGATCTTCTTCTTGTTTTATTTTCCAATTCTTTTGAAAATCCAAGAAAAAGACTTCTCAAAACTCACCTTTCTCTGTTTTTACTCGTTTCTCATCTCTCATTTTTCTTCTGTTCTCTTTCCCTTTTGTTTCTGTTTTCTTCCATTCATGGAACTTTTTTCAACTGTTCCATGTCTCTCTCATTTCAAAATGCATCATGTTTGACCGTTGAGTGACACTTGTTCCACCTGTTCCAGCCGGTTTTCGTCTGTCAATAACTTCAACTCAAATTCTTTTTCAATGAAAAAATAAGCCAATTCTATTAGTTGTATATACTTTTCGACTGGAAATGACATTGAATATTCTGACGTGTTCCCTCCCGACAACCCAATGTATTATAGTATTCTGTCTGCTTCTGGCTTCTACATCTTCTTTTTTTTTTGTGATGAACCCTTCTATTTTTTGTCAGAATAAAATAACGAAATGGCTCGTCCCGTTTTCTTCCGATTCTCTTTCCCTCTCAACGCCATAAAATCATGCTTTCCGAGTGTCAGCGGTTGTTACTCTCCTTGTTTATTTCTCCTCGCTCTACCTATTTTCATTTTTATTTGTAGCCGTTTCATCGAATATTGTATACGTCTCATCTTATTTTCCTCCCCCTGTTTCTAATTTTCAATAGCTTCTGTGATTCTCTGATTTTCGTGAACTTGGAAAAAGAAAGCTGAAAGTAGAATCTCAGAAGCATGAGCTTGTTCGGAGTAGTGATGTTTATCTCAGTTAGACATGCTGCTCTGTAAAACAATTGGATCATCTGTATTCTAATCAGGTGAGTTTTCGTAGAGAACCTACAAAAATGGAGCTCTATGAGTTTTCACTCAATAAATGACAACAGATACTTCACTTGGTTATCGCATGGAATCTACAGTCTAATTTCTCTTCCTTTTTTAAAAATTATCTCATTTATCCTAACTCTTTCTCTCTTTTTCTTTCTTCTTCATTTTCTCCGTGATAGTGCGCAAACACATCCTCTCTTTTTCTGTTTCTCCTCAGTTTTTTCGAATCCATTCACTCATTTCTCTAATTCTCCAAACTCTTTTTATCTTTTCTCAATCCTCTCGAAATCAGACTTTTCTCTATCTCTTATCGTTTTTGAGTGGTTTCTACTGTAATTTTGGTGCGTGCTCTTTCGGTAAAAAAACGAAAGCTAAGAGCATTTCGGCAGTTTCTTTGATGTCCAAACTCTTATCCTAACCTTTACCTTTTACCAATGAATCAACGAATTTTGATAGATCCAGTCTCTATTTCTTATCAATATTTGATCAGATACTGTTAGGTAAACGTTAGATTTTGAAATGAAATCTTGTCTAACCCCGCAGATTTTCAAAATCTGTCTCTCTCACACACTTGATCATTTTATCTACTAAAGCTTTTTCCGAATTTTGGGACTTTTTGCAAAACCACCCAACAAAACCACATGTGTCATTCTTCATTTTCTGTCATTCTACACTTTTATTTGTGTCTTGTTTCACACATGTTTTGCGTCATTTCCTCCGAAATGAAGAAGTTCTCGAAGTGGCAAAAATCATGGAAAACGAGAAGAAGATGAAAGTAAAACAGATGATGAGTATAAGTGTAGGTAATTTGAGTTTAAAAGATGAGAGAGAAAACATGAAAAATATGTTCTTCGTGTAGTAGTAAAACATTATTTGAGATCTTAAAATGTGGGTGGATCTGAAGGGAAAAAGATCACTGGATACACATTTATTTCAGTGTCTGATTAGTCATTGAGAACACATAAGTTTTCGAACTATTTTGAAGGAACTGACAATCCCAAACAAAATAAGATCAAGATGAGAAGCATACAGTTATGCAACTCAATCCCATCGCTCTATTCTCAGTTTTCATCAGTAAAAATGAGTAACAGTTACTCCATTTAAAAATAAATTGATAAATATAAACTGGATTTGAAGTATTATGATAATTTAAAATTTAATTATTTACTTTGATTTAGTGAAATCAGTTCAGCTTTCTCAACTTGAATTCAAAATTTATCGCGATGCTACTTCAGATCATCTGCGTTAAGATCGTCAGTCCTTCTGGATTCGAAGAATTTTGAAATTATTGTTATTAAAAGTTTGTTTTTAAACTGATCTCATTTTATGGCATGTTAGATGTAATGGCTCAACATTTTCGAGAATATCCGAGTCATTGTTACTCAATACTCCAAAACAAATCAGTCTTCACAGCTTAGAGTCTTCACAAAATACTCGAGCTTCCTCCAACTTTTTTCCTGCAAAGAAAACAAATGTATCTATCAGTTTCTCCATGAATCCTCACCCCAATAAATCAATCGAATCGACAAAATGAAACAACTGATCGTACGTGTTTGACACCTGCGCATCGTGCTCATTTCATGTCGGACAACATCAAAAATCCGTTTTCTTTTCAACTTGCATCTTGATTGGATTACACACTTCTCACCCCCTTTCATCTCATTTTCTCCTCTTCTTATTTCTCTTTTTTCTCATTTCGTTCCATCATTTTGTTGAAAATATTTGCACCCGAGTGATCTTCTGTAAAACGAAAATGGGATGAAATGAACTCGAAATTAGCTACGATTTACAAGATTTGAGAGTAGTCTCTCGTAGTATTTCGCACATCTGTCAGCGGGTTATTCAATTTATTTGAGCTTTTCCTTTGTACACAAAGGGCGTTTCGAAGCGAGAGAATGACCTTGTTGAGCATCAAAAATCTCACCATAATCCACGTGAAGCCTCTGTTACTAATATGGTAATTACTGTTCTCTAACTCTGATAAAACCAGGAATCGTCTTGATCTCATTTCTGGTATATTACATTGAGACTACCAAAATTTCTCTACCACAATTTGTGTTTTGTATTTTCAGATTTCCGAAAACAAATTTTAACTACAGATTTTTAAAAAATGCCGGTAAACACTTATTATAACCACAAGTTGAAAACCTTTCAGTGAATACTGAGATTTCTTCGACTCCTTATTCTCACTCCACCCACATTTCTATTTCTGCTCTCATCTCTTTCTTTTGATCCTTTTAGAAATTTGAGATCTTCTCTCTTATATTCCCTTGCAGATGCTCTATGACCTTGCTCTCTGTCATTTGGTTATCATCTGTCGGTTCCCTTTTTGCCCTCCCATAATTCCGTTTTCTCCGACATCTTTTTATTTTTACCACCATGTGCCATTTGTCTATTTTATGAGAGAAGAACAAGAAGACGGAGACGCTTTTTCTTGCACTTGTGTCTCTTCTGTTGACATATTTGATTGCCAATAAACTGTTTGCTCGTGTTCCGATATCATTTACTTGTTCTTTTTTAATGGTTTCTCATGCAAAAACTCATTCTTCTATCAATATATCGAATCATCATGAACATATCAATTTCTCAGCTATAGTCTCTCCTAAAAAGGTTCAGTTCATCACAGATTGGACCTTTTGAGATTCGAATTTCGCGCGCTTCTCGCATTTCATTCGGCATAAGAAGTAGAGAAAAATAGATGAGGATGACCACCACTAATACTATCAACGTCCAACAATTTCACTTCAAAATATCTTACTTATTCTGTAGTTTGTAGTCTGTGATTATGCAAGCAGGTTGACAATTATTTCACTATTCTCAAAGAATGGCTGTGCATTTAATAATTATCTAGATTCATGATATACTTTCTTTTATTTTTAACTTCATAAGTATTGTTTCTTAAACTATTCCATAATTAGGCGCATGCTCATTTCATCGCACTTCTTTTGCACTTTCATCGCACTTCCTTCATTTATCTGATTGATTTTCCTAAAAACCACTTCATATAATTCTATAAAATAATTTTGTGACCTCTTTCAGCTTCTTCACCTTCTTCACCTTCTTCACCTCTTCATTGTGTTCTCTTATGTCAACGCCTTTTCCATATTCTTCCTTTTTCTTCTTATTCTTCCACTGCTTCTTCTCTTATTTATAGTGACGTTCCCTTCATTCACTCTATTTCTTTTTTTCACCATACGCCTGGTGATGCTTGTTTTTCGATGACAATGCCCTCGTTCTCTCCTCCTTCACCTCAAAATATTTTCAGACTGAACTATTGACGTCTTCATATTTCCAATTGAATAGGAACGGAATGCCAGACGCCTACATGCAGGGTTCCACAATGACAATGAATGCTCGGAGGCAGTACAGGTGAGTACGGTGAATCGTTGAAAACTTGATTTTATGGTTATTGTAAATACTTCATTCCTTTTAGAAGATTGAAAAAAGTTTTCTGTAGTTGTAGTCTGAATTGAAATTGCTTTTCTTTATCTCCAGTCTTCAATTGATTTTCCACAATTTCAGCATGTCACTCAACCTCTTTTCCTATTATAATTTCCTTCTCCAATTTTCAACGTGAGCCTTTCTTTGATTCCCTTTTTTGTTTGACACGTGTCTAGGAACCGTCCAGAAACAAAGAATTTCCTAAATATTTTTACTCAGCTTATCCGAAAGAAAACGTGCCAATGTTGAGTGCACTTTTCCGGAATCCAATATGTTTTATTAAGGCTAAAGGGTTAGAAAATTGAAAATTAGAAGCATAATAACTAAATTGTTTTCCAATTTCAGATCAGTTGCATTCGGAACATGGAAGGTCGGGGGAGCTCGGAACATGACAGAACGGCGGTCAGAGGAACCACTTTCCAGGCTCAAATGGTTAGTTTTCAACAAGATTCATTCTTCATTTGTTGAAGTTTTATGAATTGCACATTTTTTGTGAAAGGATACAAAATTATTTAATCTACTCGTATGAATAGAAGATTTTGAAAAGAGTTCTTAAGTGCTCTTAAACTAAATTGAGAAAAAAAAACACTTTGAAATTTGTTTTCAAAATAATAGTGAATTACTGATGCTTCACAAACTGTGACAGTGCGTCGAGTGATGGGTTCGGTTTTGAAAAAAGAGAACAATTTTAACACTTTTGTAGTTGGTTTCCAAGACAATTTTCACAAGGAGACGAAATTTCTGCAGGGAGTGGATAAGTAATCAAAAAGTATCGACTTTTTTATATGAATCGATTCAGAATTTTAGAGAAAAGAGAACAATTTCGCGGGCCTCGTGAGGGAAAAATTAGTGATAAAAATGGAAAAGCAATTTTTACGTTGAAAATTATTGGAAAAAGAGGCCTGCGAGAGGGTATTTTTGAGAACTTTGAGAAGCCATAACTTGTTTCAGACTGATTTTCAGCACTACCTTCAAGAGCTCTTGTTCTTTTCCTAAAAATTCTGAGTCGATTCATATAAAAATTTATACATTTTGATTGCTTCTCCACCTCTTTAACATTAACTCATGGATATTGTGAACAACAATGAAAAACGAATACTAATTTTTCAAAATTCTAGATACCTAATCCTGGTTTTTTTTGACGGTTAGAGTATGAGATTCTCAACGAACTTTCTTTTTCTGAAACAAAACTTAAAATAAAGATTTTTGAGTGTCTCACCAATTTCACAAGCATATTTAGACTTCTTCAATTTTTCAATTCTAAATTACCGCCAAGTCCCTGTAACAATTGCGAATAGTACTTGTGTTCAAACTGTGGCAAATAGGATTATGTGGATAACAATGGGATGTTCTTCCTCCTCTCTTTTCCCAAAATCTTTGAAAAGGTAATCCCGCGTTGTTCTTCTTTCCGACCAGTTCGTTTCTCTCATTCTCTCCTTTCAATCCTCTGATCCTACTCTTTCTCTCGTTATACTAATTGTCGTTGCCGATGGCCATTCAGCAGTTTCCTCTCACAACCTGAAAGCCTTTTCATCTACAATTCTCTCCTTCGTTTTATTTTGATTTGTTCCTTTTTCATGTATCTCATTCGATTTGATTGTCTTCTTAAATGAGGTGGAACCAATAGAACAAATCACTCTGAAATGTCTATTTTATGTGAATAAGTGTCTCTTCAAGAATAATAAATGAAGAGTATTCACTTAATTGTAGCCGTTTAGTACATACATTTTCAAGTTGAAAGGGAAAGAAAATCTGAAATGGAACAACTGAAATCGTGTTATTTTTGAAATTTAAGATAGACTGTTACTAGTGGTTACTGCGAAAATTAGTTTTGGAGTAGTTTTCCCAGATCTGATGTTTTGTTTTTCTCATAAGATAAAGTAAGATCTTTTTTAGAAGTCTCGCTTTTATACCGTTTGCAAGTCTTAACAAAAATTTAATTTATTCTTTCCTTTTCAAATAAAATTTCAACAAAAATCATTCCAAATGTTGAGTGTGTTTGAATTTGTCGGCATGTGCCTCATGTGTGTGACCCTAAACAACTCATAAATTAGTGTCAGTTGACCGAACATTTCCATTTTGAAATATATCCCCTATTTTGTGGCAACATTCACATGTCCTTCATGCTCACCACAATTAATTGCAATTAAGCCGTTTCTCCGTTTCTCCTGGTGGTCATCCAATCAACCTTGAGACGTTTTTCAAAGCTGCAAATGCCTTCACCGTTTTTTGAATTCAAGGACACGGAGTAGATGGAGGCGCACTTTCAAATCGAATGATGATGATTATCTGACTGTCCACTCAGATATTCATCCGATTAGAAATTCTATTTTTTTTTGAAATGGTTTAAATGGAGAAGAACGTGAGAGAGAGAGATGAATATAATCTTGGATTACTGTAACGACTTCTGATTATTTGATTTGAATTTGAATATTTCCCTTTGTGGAATTTCAAACAATCAATGTGTTCTGTTTATTTCAACGTCTGCTTTATTCAAAAGAGTTCTCAGACTATAAAAGAATGGGCAGTACTGTAGATAATGTGGTTGAAAATGAGATGGCATATGCACACAAATCGAGAAAAGCACACATTAGACAGTCGAAAAGAAACACTTTTCAATCGTTTCTCTTCTCTTTTTATATTTTTCTTTCCGTTCGTTTTGTCATTCGAAAGAAACAAACAATGAAATGTGAGAAACCCCTCGAGCACTTTTTGAGATTCTTCATCCAAATCGTCTCCTAATCCACTAATTGCCAATCCCTTGAATATCCTATTTCTCTTTTTTATTTTATCCATTTTCTGCCTGAAAATGTGTTTTTCTTCCTTTTTTTCAGCTATAAGTTCATTGGACCATCTATTGACAATTGCTTATGATTAGGCTAATGTTTGCTCATATCTTTTGAAGTACCTTTTCCTTCTCCTCCTTCAATCACTTTAGCCGATTAGCTACTAGTTTCAAGTCCTTCATTCTGCCACGTCACTTGTCATCCTCCAGCTGATTTTCTTCTTCTTTCTTAAGTCATAACTCAACTTGACACCTTCAATCACATCCTTTGAAGAAGCCAGTTTCCGGTTCTTTGACTTTTGTTTTCGTACGTTTCCTCCCTTTTTCATACCCAACAGAGAGAAAGTGTATTCCGGAAGGGCTACCTTTATGAAGCCCATTCTGTCAGATTGGTTTGTAGGTTTTTGTAAAAGATTAGTTTAGTTTAGTTCTCTAGGTTCTGTAGGTTTCGGTTTGTTCAAGAATTCAAAACGAAATCCTTAAAACAGGTAATTGCCACCCATTATCCTTATTTTCTTCCCTTTCTTGTTATTTTTTGATTTGTTGCTCGGCTTTTCTCACTTTTAACTCACCCTTGAATGGCCTCGTGAGGAACCCATTCCCAACCTCTGGTCTCTCAAATTGATATTTTTTTTGAATAAATAAATACAATACAAATGAGAAAACCTCATTTTGGGGCTTTTCTGATTATAACACTGTCTAGAACTCTAGTGTCAAAAACCATGATTGTTTTGAAAACAGACGGTTCTCACGTATCTTCCATTCGGAAGGTGATCTCAAAAACCGCTGCCCTCTTGTCTCGAGACACACACGTCCGATTCTTGATCTATCGTTTGGGTGGGTTCTCCTACTGACATGATTTGTCACTCATTCTCTGCTCCATGTGCCACAAGTCTCTATCATGAATCTCTCAACACTATCCATTATCCTTTTCTCTCTCTCTCTCTCTCTCTCTCTCTCTCTTTTTGATTCTATCCGATAGTTTCTTTATGAGCTCTTTGCTCTTTTTCCCTCCTCTCGATTCTTTCTTTGCCGTTCGAACCATATGTTTGCAATTGTGTACACACTGACTTATATGGTAGTCGGCTAGTGAGAAGAGCATCTTGCTCGTGCTCTGTTCACTCTAAGAACCGCCCATTCGTTTATGTGTTTGTATGTCTTGAGAAAGCTTTTTGCCTTCTTTTGCTCCGAGAAAAAGAAGAACGCAGATCTAGATATGCCCGTTCTCATAAGCCAGAATCTCATTCTCAATTGTTTTTGGAAAATCCCTCCACATCTGCCAAAAACCCAGCAGATTTTTCTGGATTTTGACAGTTTCCGAGAAACAAGAATCAATTTGAAAAAAGCTGAGTAAATAGAATCTCTGTCAAATCGGACACCTCTTCAATCTATATCTCTTTTTCCCACTGTTTTGACCTTTTTCATCTAAAACTTTTTCTCTTTTTCTCTGACTTCAGTCGTGTGGAATAGAATCCTTCAATCATCCCTCATCATCATTATTTTCATAATTCAACCAGATTTTTCACCGATTTTCACACCGTCTGCTACCAGGTTTTTGTTATTTTTCGGATGCTGCCATTCAAAGAAAACAGTTTTTATTCCGAAGTGTACATATAGATCTATTATCTTGAAAATAAGAGAGACTTCATGATCATTTTGAGATTTCCGGGTTCCAGTTCTAATCATTTCCATCTGAACGTTCTGTTTCACCAGAAGTTGTTTCTCTCTACCTCCAGATCATATTTGTTTTTGTACCAATCACCTCCATGAATCCACATACTTTCTACATAATATTTCATTCAATTTTTCAAAAACAAATAATAAAATGGTCATGTAATATGATTCTCCCTTTCTCTCCCTTCTTCTCATCAATAATTTGACTCTTTTTGACATGAGAGAAGATATTTATGGCGTGTGCTCCTTCTTCTTCTCCTTCTTCTCCACCCATCTGCTTCTTCTAACCCAATATTAATCGTCATTTCCTGTCTTTTCCTCTCATTTTTCTTATCTAAATCAATCTAGGAACACTGAACAAAAGCACCATTCCAAACAACCACCACTAAACATTTTATTGGTGTTAATAGAACATTCTCTCCCTTTTTCTTATCTCAATTTCAATTCCCATCAACTCTTCTTCCCCCCTTTTTTCTTTAAATGGCCACTACCAACTTTTCGTCATTTCGTCCTCCTTTTCGATTCCTATTTGAGCATGAGCACACACTGAGAAAAACATTGGGAGACACTGCGTTTTCCGGTCGCAAAGCCGAGCACAGATTTCAAGAGTCTCCGTCCTGATTTCCCCCCTTTTTTGAACATTTTATTTGAGTTGTTCTTCACGAATTACGTCAAAAGTGGAACAAGCTAATTTGAACACAATTAGATAGCTTGCTTGATATTTCCAATGAATTTCTATACAATTAAAAATCTGAACTCTTTGGTTCTTTCTATTTCGTGATCTCTAGAAATCCAGAGAACTTTACCTGTATCACCTGCCTCTTTTATTCTTTTTCCACTTCAAACAAGTAAAAATCAAGAAAAAGAAAAGAAAGTCCAACTGCTGTTATCATCAAAAGAAATTTTTCAACAGACCTCCATCAGCTGTTATCAGAAGACAAATTGAAATAAAAGTCAAGATTAAAAATAGATGAAAAGCTTCTTGACAAAAGTCTTATTTGATTGTTTATAAAATTACTCTATACAACCATTGGTCAATTTAATCCACATGTTCTTGCAGACAGCAATTTGACTTTTCGCCTTTTAATCCTTTTTTTAACTCTCATTGAAAATTTCCTTTGTGAAACTATTTCGGCATTATCTTCAATAGAAAGAAAACGTTGTTTCGTTTCAAATTGTCAAGTTGCCAGATCTCTGTATCTCCTGTCCTTTCATTATTTCTCAATTCATTTATTTTCAGCTCCTCACCGGAACTTCACCATCTGTCAACAGTCGCTTCATCCGCTGTTTCTCCAATCACTGCTTCATCCACACTTGGCCCTTCTGGTCTACTGAGTGTCGATAAAAGACACAGTCGACTCGGTGAAAGCAGTCCCAATTTATCACGTATTCATCATACTCACACTCAATTATCGCTAGGTTCGTTTTCCTTTGAATCGGATTTTATGGGGATTTCAGCAATTATGAGTATTCGAGGGTGACTGTAAAAAGTAGATTGAGTTGTAGCATTTTCAACTCTCTGGTCATTTTCTTTTTCTCTCGTCCACTTTCATCACAACACGTCGATCCTCCGATCGTTATCTCGGACTTGGAATGCCAATTAGCACAAAAAACAACAGCTTTTACGATGTTACAACCTCTTCCAAATGTTCCTTATCTCGTTCGCTTTGTCTCCGCTCGCATCTTTTCCAAAATGACCTCTCGATAATTTCTAAGTTTCCCTCCCACGCTCCAGTCAATTAAAATTATCCTGAACTAATCGCTGACATGCTAATTTTTGCAATCTCTTCAGGTCTTCCTAACAAAATGAATCAAACGAATGACTTCTTCTCAAGTACAGAGTATTGTCAGTATATCAGCAGTCGAGATGATATTGGTGAGTTATTGTGTGTCTTTATTAATGAAAATATCCATAAATTATTCATCAAGGAGACGCTGTTTTCACTCAGAACTCTCACCGCTTTCCTCGTTCTACATTTTGATTACCGTTTCGAATCCACCAACAAAGCCAAATTCATTCTCCCATCTTGACCAGAATTTCTCGTTTCTTTACTTTCATCTCACATATTCTCGCATATATATGAATAGGTGATCCATCTTCTTTTCATCATTCGAATCCCATCCGGTCTCTTATCCAATCCCATCCGTTCCTGTTTGTTCCCTTCCGATTGAATATCTAATTTTTCTCTCATCTGATTCAAAAACTGATTCATTTTGGTCCTTCTGGAAATCTTTGACCGCCGAGAAAACTGAATGAATTGATCACTGTAAAGATGACAAATGAAATATTATGAATGTGCCCCATTCTTTTATATTTCAAACCAATACGCCTACAGTTTCATTTTTGATTCAATTTGTTCAATATGGGTCTGAAATTTCATTGTTTTTGTCGTCTATTCCCGCTCTTTTTCATTTCGAAACTTCTTAAACAAAACCGTAAGTCGCTCGCGATATTCTTCTTTCTCGAAGAGTTCAGTTCAAACAAGAGAAATATATCCTACCAGGTAGGCATTGAACATCTACATCTTCTTCTTTCTTCTTTTTCATCTAATCCTCTATTTTCGATTTCTATGTTTTTCCTTCCCTTTTTTCTCATACTTTTCTCACCTTCGGATACGTCGTTGGCAACTTTCACCAGTTTTGTCTCTTTTCATCTCTACCATTTACCAGTTTACTTCCTATATATCTCAATGATATCTTCCTAAATTCAAGCTAATTCAATCAGGTGAACCCTACCGAAACACAAAAAGTTTTCTCCATTCCTACTTAACTGTACCACCTACTTTGCCACCCACTTGAACGAGTTTTCTGTCGGTTGAAGAACACTTGAAACAAAAGAAAAAAGAGAAATACATTTTTTCTATTTTTCTCACCTTTTCAATCTTCTTCATTGTCTCTAATTTTGAACGTTTTCTTTTGTTTTTGGGCTCGTTGAGCACTAACAAACAGGCGGTGGCTTCTTCCATTTTCTGAGGCTTTTTTCGCAGGCAATACCGTCGAGCAAACATTTGTCGGTCACTTGTGATTCTCTTTTTCATTGCTTACCTAACAGTTCACCTCAAGTGCCTTCCAAATCTTCAGTTCTCTTTTATGTATTTACTCCTTTGAGCTCGCCGATCGTCACCAGGATTTTCAATCACAAGGCATCGCCCGTTTTGTGTTGTTTTTCTTCTTCGGATCTATTTGAACTCTTTATCTTTTTGAGATAAATTGGAACATACTGTAGGAGATCAATGAGCAGAATGAGTATTATAGCAGATGAGAAATCAAAAGTAAATAGAAAACGTTTCATTGATTCAATTTTTCTGAAGTTGAACTTGAAGTATCAGAGCTAGGATAGAAGCATTGAACCGAAGATCATATAGCAGGAAAACATTTGATTATGGAATTCATCTGAAGATCAATAATATATAATTTAAGTTTTCAAAGTAATATTGCAATTCCTATTATCCGTTGAACCAATACTCATTTTGCAAGTGTTCTTTGTAGTCTGTGCAAATGTATTCTTGCAACACCAAACGATTGCTCTAATCCGCGTTCTCGGCGACTTTTCCAAACTTTTTCTTTTTTCGGAAAACCTATTTTGAGTTGACTAGTTAGTTAAGTGAACTTGTTTCTCCTTCGTGGTTTGATTAATAATCCAAACTGTACACATGTTGTGTTTCTGAAACCTAATGAGACAGTGCCGCGTCGAGACAAGCTTTACGTACAGTGTACTACTGTACTAGTGTGTTGCTCTTTGCGCAGAAAAGACCGGTGTCTTGTTGACAAAGTTGAATCAACCAGGGGGGGGGGCTCACTCACCTTCGTGAAGCGACTATCTTTTGAGAGGAAAAGGTTGGGCTTAACCTCCTCAACTCTCTATCGATAAACTGACAACAATAAACTTTTATCAATATTATCCGCCCCACGAGCTGATTATTCTGACGTGGGTGCTGTGGAAGACACGTTGGCGACGACGAATGTTCTTCATTCTGTCGCTAATCGATCTATGGGCGTGGCTTGTCACTTTTAAGGATTTCTCATTGGCAATCGTTGGTGCGTCTCCAGGTAATTTTTTGAACCACCATTTTTCTAACTTGTTTTTTTTTGTTTTTCTCCTGTCGACAGTATAATTAGTCTTATCCATCTTCTTCTTCTTCTTCTTTTCCTTTTTTTAAAAGGAGAAAATTCCTGAATTGTTGGAAGGACAGGACACGGACTATAAGGATGTTTCAGCAACTTTTCCGAACTTTTCGATTATTTTTAATACTTACATAGACTTTTTTCGTTTGAACCTGGCTACAAAATAGAATGTGTATTCATTATGAACTTCTTATTTTACACTATCTGTTCATAACCTGGAACTCACAACATTCCATTTATCTCTTTTCTGTTCTTGCTCTCAATGATGTTCGAGTGACGAAAAGTGGGAGAGAAGATGGAAGAAAATGCAAATTTGATTTACGTCCCATCAACATTTTTCAGTCCTTTTTCTTCTTCCTCTTCCCTACTTTTTCTTTTTTCATTCGTTTTATTTTCTTCAGAATTCTTCTGAGGGGAGCTATCACCACAAAGTGTGTAATACGATTAAACAGTTAACCGCAGTGATTTATTCCATTATCTCCTCCTTATTTCTTCTTTTTTCTTCAAATCCTATCAGTATTCATTGGAAAAATGAGAGAAATGTTTGCTAACCAACAAACATATATCCGGAGAATCCGGAGTAGGGCGCCACAAAATGTTGCGAAAAGATGACACCTGCTATACATTTGGAATCATATCTCAATTTCTCTTCTGATTTCTATTATCTTTTCATCCTTTTCTTTCTCTCTTTTTTCTCGTCTCATCACGTTCAGATGAATCTAATTGAAAGTGCCAAGGCACGGCGGCCCTCCTTCACGGAACAGTTGTCCGGTGAATCTCTTTTGAAGTTTTCGGATAGGAGGACAAAACGTTTCTTTGAGTTTTTGTTCCGGATCACTCGCTGACCCCCTCAGATACTACTACTATTGATACTATTTTTTGAGTAATGGTATACGAGTTATCGTATGTCGTTGCGAGAAATGAACAACAAGGTTTGTGATGATACTCGTTCTCTTTTCCTCGTTCTTCGAAAACAGAAAAAAAGAAGACATTTTATGCTCTTTTCGCACTTTTTATAACTTGTTTTATTCCTGTTTTATCGCTCTTCGATTTCATGTGATACAGACTTCAAGAAAAATATGTTGAAAGGATTACGTAGTGACTGAAGTTGTCTTACTGTAGCTTCCTTTTTGTTCCTAAAGAATCCGAGATATTTAGTGAATTTCAAAATAGAAACTCGCATCATTTTGTGTTTCACTGGTAACGACAATTCACGCTCTATTTAGTACACTGTTTGTAGTAAAAGGGTTATGTGTATTTCCTTTTTTTTTTCATCTATTCGACGGAGAAGAGTCTCTTGAACATAAACGGAACAAGTCCGGGTCAATAAGAAGAATGTCTCAGACGATTCAGAACTTTAAACTGTGAAGTATTCTGGTTCTGTGTTCGAGTTATTCTCTTTCTTCATATTCTCTTCTTCTTCTTCTTCTTTTCTTTTTTACTCTGAATTTATTCTGAAATTGAGATGAACTTCGTTTGCACTGAAGGCTGTATATTTCTCTATCCACAACAATTCTAGTGTTGTTTTGCCCGAATTGAGTATTTACATGCCAACTAATGAATGTTTAGCATATACACGTCCGACTCTTTCTCTCTCTAAATTCCAACTAATTCATTGAAATTCATTTCGACTATGTCTTCTTTTCGGCCCCTTTTAAACATGGTGGTCCACTTCATTTTCTTTGTTTCCCACGACCAATGACCTCCTCTCTTCAATAGGTCTTCTTCTTCCCTTGTCTCAAAATGTGTCTTGTTTTCTTTTTCATTTCGCTACTTTTTTCGTTTTTCCCATCCTCCAACCCCTCGACACCAGCCCATAAACTCAAAATATTTATGAGAGGAGCCCGCTTTCCGTGTGGTCGCATGAAAATGAGAATAGTAGCTGTAGTAGTAGTCGTAAGAAGCTTCCGATGAAAAACGAATGCATTTTGCTACTGCGGAAATTGTCTTCTTCTTCTTCTCCTACGTCGAAATTCGTCAATCCGAGAAAAGATTCGATTGCATTTCCTGTTCGATTCTTGCCAGGGACCTCATAGTATTGTAAAAAGCGTTTTCATAACATACCTAGATCTTCGGGAAATGAGTCGAAATGTTTTGATTCATTTTATTGGATCATTTGAAAATACTGCTTCCACATGGTCAGCTGTTCGATCACTTTTTATTGTTTTTATTTCGAAATCCAGTCAGTCTTTTCTGTTCGTTTCTTAGATCATTGTGACAAAATAGAAATTCGCCCCTAAAATTCTCGTTATCTTAAGAATGACGTAAACTACTTATGTCATAATTTAATTTATAGCGAGCATGAAACAAAGGGAGTGCTCCTTCCGGCTCCGTCAACACTCGATGACTATTTTTTCACACTTGTCTCTACCCCCTCGCGGCCTCGTAATTGTTTTTTTTTCCGTCTTTTCACTCGGAAAGTGTTTGTCTCAGTCACTATAATGGTAATCCCTGGAACTGCTCTTTCTGTTTTGTCTTTTTGTGAATTTTCTCGTCGCCCCGTGGAAACTGGACAAACACTCCTTTAGTTTTCCCTGCAGTCCGTCGGTTTATTAAGGAACGTTCCTCGCATTTTTTCGGTAATCAGCCGCTGGCGAAACACATTGCGTGTTGTCGCATTCCAATAATTTTTCTTATCTGCGGTCGTTTAGCAAGGTAGTTTTATCAATTGACAGGTTCGCATAGAGTGCACAAACAGCAGTACCTCGAAGACTACTTGAGATGAGAGGGGCGCCTAGCTGGTGTACAGAAACCGACATTACTTCGTTTTTTGCACGTTTGATCATGTGAAATTATCATACGTTATAATTTTTGCAAAGTTTATTTAATTTTAAAGCGAGTATTTCTCATCAATTTTTAGGATTCTGACCAAGAACATAGTTCCATACGTATAGCTATTTTGTCTGCGAATTAGAGTAACGTGTCGATCGCTATGATCATCGATAGAGTCGACGATAATCGGGAAAATCATGTCGATTTGATCAAACTTTAGTTTAGTCGATGACCAAAAAATGAGTCGAGACTCGACGATAATCAAAAAGTCATGATTATCATCTCTAAATTATCGATGACTATCGACGATCATGATCACTCATGATTATCGATAATTTATCGACCGGCGATTATCGATAGTCGGTCGACGATTATCGACGATAATGAGCAAAAATAAAAGACTCCGGAAACGGTTTTAAATGGCTCAAACTGGTCAAAAATGGTGTTTTGATAGTCTTGTAAGAGTCCTCTATTGATTCCATCAAAAAAAAATTTAAAAATGAAAGAAAATTTTTTTTTCAAATTTTTCAAAAAAAATGAAAAAAATAATTTTGTTTAAAAATGTTTTTCTTGGTGTAAATTGATAGAGTAGCTTCAGAAATCTATCAAAACACCATTTTTGACCAGTTTGAGCCATTTAAAACCGTTTCCGGAGACTTTTATTTTTGCTCATTATCGTCGATAATCGTCGATAATCGTCGATAATCGCCGCGACGATCGACGATTATCGATAATCGTCGACCGACTATCGATAATCGCCGGTCGATAAATTATCGGTAATCACCAGTGATCATGATCGTCGATAGTCATCGATAATTTTGAGGCGATAATCATGACTTTTTGTTTATCGTCGAGTCGCGATTCATTTTTTGGTCATCGACTCGACCACCTATCGACTGTGACCTATCAATTTTCGATTCAAAAATCATCGAAAATTTGGTCGACACGTTACTCTACTGCGAATTTATCCGAACTAATCTGAAAGTATCTTGAAAAAGTCGTAAAATGAAATGCATTCATATTCGGTGTTCGCGGACCCCGCGGCGCGAGTTCAAATTATAGTTTTTCTCTGTAAACTTAATATATTTCTAGAATTTCTAATTTCACAAACAAAATACACGAGTCATTATTCTTGAAAAAGATGAACTATTTTCAGATTCCTTCAACGGTAACTCAAACGGAAAGTCTTCGGAACCAATCCAAGCCGCTTTTCTCCGAAAATCGCGAAAGGATGGTGGAGGATTGCTACATCTAGACGAAGTTTCAACATCACATCACCATCATCAGCAATCGAAAAGTGCAAGAAATTTGAAATATTCGCAGAGCTCGCGTCGAAAATACGAACAGACGAATAGTGGAAGTTCGACAGACGATTCAGACAGAGGAAGTGGAAGCAGTGCACATCATCGGTGAGAATAAATTATCAGAATATCCCTGAAAACGTGTCATATATCCTGAAAGAATCATTCAAGTTCCGCATCGCATTTTTTGTTGTAAAATACGAGAAGTTTGTCACTTTTTCTACGGGCAAAAAAAGATTTTGCGGCCAAGGATTGGGTTTCAAATGTCTTCAGCAGTCGTTTGCTGGACCGCTCGGCTGTCGAGTCGTGCACTTTCTAACCGAAAAACGCATCTCATTGCTTCAAGTTTGTTCAAATTTCGACCAGACAACTTGATTACCAATCGGATCAGTTTTTTTTTTGAGTTTTAAATTTCTTTTAAATTTGGTTATTCGTTCGAATATTTTGTCGTAGTTTACCAGTACTCAAAATTTAAACTTTTAAAATTGTCGGAGATTCGTAGCTTCCAGAGTTTGGAATGACGGCCTAATTTTTGTTTTTGAAAATCACAGCAAACTCGCTCTCTCGATCTTCGATGAGTGCGCTCTCATAAAACATGTTTCGAAAACAGTTTTTCGAAGCCGGAGATATATTTCGCCTGGTTTTTGTAGTTCCTGGTTTTTATCAGATCTCATCCAAACAGTAATCATTTTTCAGTTCACACAGTGCCGGTCCTCATACTACATATTCAACAACCTCCACACACGCCATTTCAACTACCGAAATGAATCGATCTGGAGTAATGCCACGTGGCAGTGCTGGTTCAAACGGAGAGAGCAACACAACATTCCTCCGAGCAACTAAGCGATTCTTCAAAAAGATATACACATCTGCTACGCTTCCAAAAAAACAGAACAGCACATCGATGGACAATTTCCAAAAATCTTCTGTATTCTTTGATGATGAGAATCATCAAATGCATCTTAACCATCTTGGAAGAATTCAGAAGAAGGCTCCATTGTCCACAGATGAAAATGATTATTGTAATCATTTGGATGATGACTACGATGATGAGGTACATCATAATTTCTAAAACAATATCTTGTCATTATACTCAATTTTTCAGACGATGCGCTCTGAAAATGCTACCATGGACATCAGCTATCCAGATAGTGGGTTTGAAATGGATCGTGCATCAACTCCAGAACAATCCAGTATCTCGATGACATCAACATCAAAAAGTGGTGATGAGCCTGTGAACTTTAATAACTTGTTTGAGCAGTTGAAGAGAGAAATGGTAAGCTATGCAAGTCGTGATTTCTAAGTCTAGACTCCCACTTCACGCTTCTGAAGCTGTTTAGATCAAATTTCTCTTGTTTTCAGAAAGAAATGCGAGAACGTGATGCTCAAATTCTGGCAGATCTTCAACGCGTTGAGACCCAAATCCAAACCGTGAAACAAGCACAGATACTCGCATCACTACAAGACGAATTCGAACCGGTGGAAAGCATGCAACTCTGAAAATATTCAGATGAATCCTAATCTGAACCTCATAGGTCTCTCCCTCATCTTTTTATTATTTCCTTTTCATCTCCCAGTGGACGTTCCATTTTACCCAGTGTCTCCTGTTTTTGTCTCAAAATAAGTTGTCGCCGGTCTAGTCCCCCTCATCATCCCAAAATCGTTATTAAGTGTTAAACGGGTCTGTTTCCTCTCTTTGTCCCTACCGTATACCCACTTTATCACTCAACTTATCGATTCTCTCTGTAGTTCCTCTCTAAATTCCTTTCAACATCTTGATATTTTAATTATGTAAATATGACTGTTATCTTCCCTGAAGAAACTTGTATTTTCTTGTCGAGGTGCACATCCCTACTCCCTAAAACACAAAACTACAGTACCCCCTTTTGATGTTTTCTCATCCTCCCAATGATTTTTTGACATGTTCCTACGAAAGTCTCTGAGTACGCCACTCGCATTTTTGTGTGAAAGTTCATAAAATTGTGGCGGCAGAGAGACGAACATTTTTCAAGTACAATCAAAAAAGAACGACTAAATAACGTTCTAGAGAAATAAATGATGAAATTATAATATTTGTAACAACATATATGTGATTCCAGGAACGAACAGGAGAATAGATTTCTCACAAAAGTGACTTGACGTTCAGATTTGAAAATCGAAAAGATTGGTTGTACCATTTGTTCAATTTGAGGACCAAGGAATCGTAACTTGTTTCAAAGAGAAGACAGTAGATTTCCATAGTCTTGAGATATTCGGAACAATTTTTTAAACTATTGATCCTCTTTTTGGATGAAGACTGATAGTTACAGTAACGGCTTTATATTACACCTCATATATTTGCTCATTTTCCACCTCTCAATCAGAAAAATATATCTAAATGAATGGTTTCCGTTTGGTTTCCGTTTTTCCATCTATCCCTATCAAAAAAAATTTCGAAAAAAGATCTTGTCTCCAAAAATGACCATCACACAAGAAACTCATTTTCATATTTGCGGATGAAGGATATAGTGGTAGGCGGAACCAGTGAAGTGCCCGCACAAATTCCGTTCTCGTTTTATTTTCTATTCGTTGGTTTTAACCGATTTAACGAAGGTTATCATAAGTGTCATCCTTTCGAATGAATGTGATGATATATCAATTTTTGGAGCAACTTCGTCGAGGTTGTCTGTTGAAGTATAAGTTATTATCAAGTTCCATACTAAAAGCGTCAGAAGAACATGATAATAAATGATTAGAACAATGTAAAGAACTACTAATATTCATTCCTATCTTTTCCTCTACTTATTTTTTTTCAACTTATTTTCCTTTCTCTGACTCATTTCTTCTTTCTCTTTTTTCGTCTCTTTTCGAATTTCATTCTCTAAAGTTTCCTCTCCATGTCTATTCCTCTCATCCTCACGAGTTGAACATTTTCTCAAATATTCCGTGTCTCTATCGAATTTATTGAATTTTTATACTCGTTTTATGCCATATGATCTTTAATTTTTTGAGAAAGAGCAGCGTTTACCAATTTAGTTTCGAAATATGTACATAGATGACGTTATTCCTTTATCATTGACGTCATCGTTTCTGATCTCAAACGTTATTCACCTGGAACCTTAATGGTTTAACAAACCAAAGTTTTTTCAATAAGTTATTTTTTCAGAATCTTGTCATCCGTTTTTCTGTTTTTTGTTAGAGTACCGTTAGATTCCGTACAAATCCCTTTCGAAATAAAATCAATTTCTTTCCAGATATTCGATACGAAATGACAATAACAGGAAAAGATATTGAAATGGACTTGAATGACAGAATTGAATTATCGAGAGAAGAACAAGATATTCAAAATTCAAGTAGTTCATATCCTCATTGTGAATCATTCGACCATATTGTCACTATGGAATCCACGTATGACTTTCATCGTCAAATGGGATATGAAGATCTGAAACGACATCGAGACGACTATGACAATGCAAGTGAGAAGATTCTGAAATTGAGAAAACAGTTGACGGATTCGAGTCTTGATTCGAAAAAGAGGAAGTGGATTGAAGATGATTTGGATTCAGTTGTCAGAAAACAGGAAAGTGCATTATCAAGGATCAAATTGGCCGAGAAGTTAACAAGAAGAGATATGAGAAATGATCCACCACCATCATATCAACCAGATGATCCACTCAAAGATCTTCGAAGAAATTCCGATGGTTTCGACAAGAAAGTGCCAAAAAACGAGAAGAATGGAGAAGTAAAATTCAAATAAACTCTCTTTGTTTCCCAATGCTAATGTATCTATTTTGTGCTTGTGATTTATAAAATAAATGAATTTGTAAAGTGATTTTGCTTTTTGTTTGTAGTTACTGTCGTCTGAATACAATTAGAAAGTCATTCAATCATTCAAGAAAGTGATACTATTAATTTTTGTTGGTTCCAGAATGAGACGATAATTTTATAGATTTCTTCAAATAAATTACAACAGGAAAGAATTATTTGAGGATGAAGGAAAATATACACGTAATTTTAAGGGGAACAGAATGGAGAAAAACTGAATTAAATAAAATGAAAAACACGGAGAAGGAAAATAAAATGTGAATCGGGAGTCAACTATATTTTAAAAAAATTTAAAAACTATTACGTCGTAGTCTTTTCAGGTTTTTTGTCGTCATCTGGAGTTGTACTGAATCCCGAATCTTTACCCTGAAATTCAGAAAATAGTCCCCTGAAATTCCACTGAAATTGATCAAAACCAACCTCGTCAAGTGGGAGCAAATGAGAATCATTCAGAAAGTCCATACTATCAATCAAATCGTCATTTTTCAACGTATTCGTTGATCCACGTGGCACTTCAATGTCTTCGTCTCGAAAGTTCTTCGTTTCATCTTGATCTTCATCGTCGTCTTGGAAGAAACTTGAAGTTGATGGCTGTTGATGTGAGATAGCAGTATTCGAAGTACTTGGACCAGCTGGTGATGAAATATCAAGTGATGGAAGAGCTGCTGTTACAGATGCAAGTGGGGCAAGAAAGCTGACATCTGAAGCAGGAACAAGAGATTCACCTGAAATATTTAGAATGGGAATTCATTTGAATGAAGTATTCAAAAGAAAAATTGAATAGATGATAACTAACCAGCTCCTCCAGCAGTAGTATCCATTCCAGAAGTTGTTGGAGTATTCGATGAAGAAATTGGATGCATTGGAGCTCCCATAAATGAATATCTTTGAGATGATCCACCTCCATTATTCGGTCCAAATTGATACATTTGTGGGAACTGTGGAGTCATTTGAAATCCAAATTGTCCGAATGAATTGTTCGGTTGAATCTTGATTTGTTGCTCAGCTTCTTGCCATTTTCTTTTGAAATATTCCGTTTTTTTCTTCTCTTTTTCTAATTTTGCATTCGATTGAAGTAGCATTTTCACTAAATCATCTTTCTCTTTCTCTAGTTCTTTGATTTGTCTGTGATCGTTTCGTTGACCTCTCTCATAATTGAATAATCTTTCTTCATAGTGTGCTCTAATCTTTCTTTTGAGTTCTTGATATCTCATTGATTTCTTATATACTTCATCTTCAGTTTCCTCCTCTTCATCGTCTTCTTCTTCCTCTTGATGTCGTCGATGGTGATGTTGTTGTTGTTGATGACGATGATATCCAATTGGAGAAGTATTTTCACTTCCATATTCTGAAGTTTCCCATCTTTGCTGATAATGTGGAGCAACTCGATGAGAAGAGCTTGATGACATCATCATAGAAGACGATGGAATCATTTGTTGGCTGTTATTATTCCGACGACGTTGATCTCGAGGTTCTCTACGGAATGAATCAACATTGAACGACCGACTGCTTGCTGGTTCTTCATCCACACATCTGGAATCGAATGGATGAAAACAACTGATATTTTTCAGTTCATTTTTGGAAGTTCTAATTATCCCCATATACTTTTAACCATTTTTTCTAATTCTCACTAACCAAAATAATATGATACAAAGTATGCAATAAATTCAAGTTTATTGGCCACTTCTGACCCTTTCCACATATGTTTCTCATCACGAATAATGTGATTTTAGAGCAATAGAAATAACTCACTCTGGCGGACAACTTTTTGGTCCTCTTCTAACTTTTGCAGTACTTTGTGTATGATATGCAGCAGTTGGTGGAAGCATACTGTCATCTTGAAAACGAGCACCTCGAAGAGCTGATCGAGACGAGGAAGACGGTGGACGGACGGATCGACGAGAAGAGTCCCGTTCCTGAAAATGATAAAATGAATGAATCAATTTGAAATGTTGAGAAACTAACCATTGTCATCTGATCATTTCCATTCTCTTCATCTCCTTTACTATGACTCTTTTTGTGTCCGAACAGGTTTCGAAAGAGGTTCGCCATTTGGCTCTACACTGCAAATAAATTCAAAAAATTAAAACAGTTGTTGTGGATAAAAAGTGTAATATAAAGGTAGGTACTACTTATAACAAAAGAGTAACGAACGCGAGAGAAGAAGAAAAGGGGGACAGCTAGGGTGTGCTCATGGTGTGACTGGACTGAAGAAGAGGGTCAAAGTAATAGTGGGTGCAGGCAAGGGGAACTTGTATTTGCCTTTGGGAAGATGATGATGACCACTTGGAAGTACAAATGTAACTGTGAACAAGATGTTCTCAAGTGGTTGGATCGAGATAATAATGTTTGGGATATTCACGATAGACTTGAGAACTCAGAAACATTGAGATCTATACAATTGAGTTATAATTATTTCAGAATGACACCTTGCACAAAACATTGCATATTTTCGATAATAGCTGCGGATATCATAAAAGGAACCATCGATTTGTCGTACTCAACATATTTTTCTTAAGTTTAAAAATTGTAATTTCCAGCAAGAATTAGAATTGGAAAACAATCTAATTAAAAACATGAAGAGAAATAAATGAACAGAGACACAAAATGATCGATGAACCATTGCTAAATGTGCCATCTGCTCATTTTTCTCTAGAATTGTAATCTCTTCCCAGAAGACGGTTGTCACTTATGACAACTCAGTATACTGTAATCTGTGAATCAAGATTGTGATGACAGGAAAAGGAAACAAATAGTGAGATAAGATAGAAACCGAGAAACTGACAGTTTCAACGATAGGATAAGGATTTACGATTGAAGATTTGAAAATCGAAATAAAATTTTCATTGCGCCGGCTAAATGACACAGTCCTCCTCTTTTTTCACCGCAAAAAAACTTCAAAAGTATGCCGCTTCGCTCCGACTGTGACCACCCTAGCACTCTAATTAGGTTGAGGGCGGCTATTGATACCTACTTAGTAGAGACAGCCACCCAGTGGGAAGAAGAGAAAGTGACCGAATGGGGGGAAGAAGAAGAGGTGATATTTGTCGAGAAGAGAAACATCAAATGAGCCGAAACATCGGAAAATAGAAAAGGAAGAAGGCGATGGGATCGCGTGCGAAAATCTCAAATAAATAGGAAAGTACAAGATTTACTTTGTATTGTAAACGAGATGACAAGATAAACATGTTTTTGTGTGGATGTGTCAGAAAGACCAGACTATAAAAGTACAGTAAGAAATCTCTATTCATAAATAAGATTCCTCTATCAGAACCAATATTCAAAACTGATACGGTCCTAAATCAGTACCACAAACATCTTCTTCTTCTTCTTCTTCCTCTTAACCTTATCACTCGGTTCTTCTCCCCATTTCCTAATCTTCTAATCCTCTTTTTTTTGCTTTAAGCGTTTCCGTTCAATACAGATAAAAACGAAAAGGAATATGGTTGTAAACTTAAAGGGAGGGCTTTGGGAAGGAGAGAAAAGAGCAATAAATTGAACGAAGGAAACGAAGAAGAAAGCAGTTTGGAGAATTAATGACGAATGCTTTAAACCACGGACAAACGGAGAAGAAACGATGAATGTGGGCGAACGAAAAAATTAATCATTCGAGAAGGAAAGGAAAGAACAAATTTGGAGTGAGATCTGGAAGATAATGAGACTCATTTTTAATAAGCATACCGGAGGCGGTATTGTAAAAAGGAGAGCGGAAGACCGATGGATTAGACCGAAAGCAATTAACCATCTGGTTTTTTGTCGGCAACAGGTGCTCTAATCATGATATGGCGTAACAGGAGAATCATTACATGCATCGCTTTCTTTTGATATTTGAAACTCTGGAAAATTGGATTATTCGAAAAATAATCGTCGAAAGAGAATTAAGAAGTTGAGCTGAGAGGAATGAAAAGAACATCTAGGTCAAGTTATTGGAAAATTGGGATTTCCCTTTCAAAGTAACAATAATTTGAAGCGATTCCCGAAGAAATTCAAATCAATTAAACTTTGGAATCATTAAATATTGAAATTCTTGGAAAAACGGTTAACACTCGAATAGTGACAGTTTTATCAGCAACTGCTGTTTGAATGTTGCCAAATTGCCTCATAAAACTGCCAACCGAACACAAATTGCTTTTCTGCAAGACACTTTTAGAGTGGGAAGTGTTTGAGCGTGTGCACTCGTGCTATCACTGTTTTCTTATCGAAAAATTCGAATTGAACGTGAAGAAAATGAATGGAAAAATTGAATAAGGAAATCAATAGAAGTGTAATTTGTTGGAATTTATTCAATTCATTCAATATGTTTTGTGTTCAGATTCTAGACGTTGCTTTAATTTTAGAAAACTGTGAATTTAATGATTTGAAGTTATTAAACCTTTCTTTTCATTTTTGTAGTTTCGAGGTAATCTCAATTGGCTGCTACTCGTTTTGAAACTACCGTATAACTGAAAACTAAAAACTAAGAAAGCAGTCTTTCCCATTTTCAAACAAATATTCAATAAAAGGAGAATTGTCTCTCTCTCTCTCTTTCTATCAGTGTCTTTGAGATAAGCCTGATCCGTGAAACTATAAAGTTAGGAATGTAAATTCGTTGATTCAAAAAAAGAAGGATACATGAAAGCGGAGAATTCAAAGAGAATCAAATAGATTCAACACAAATTCAAACAATAAAAATAGGACATCCACCCTCATCCGATTCTTCGTTTTTCTTCTTCCCCTTCCCCCCATCGGAAACGAAATAAAGTTATTTTATGATGCTGAGATCCTGCGCATATAACATTTATTTATTAGTATTGAATCAGAAGAAGTCAATTCTGATGAAAGGACCAGACAGATTGGTATTAAGACGGAAGATTTGAAGAAACAAACGGATTTGAAAAGAGACGTTTGGCGGCAACCGCTCTTCTTCTACACCCAACAACCAGGCGGTCCCTTTTGAGAATGAATCCACGAAATAGTATAGGAGAAGTGAGAGACGCAGACAATGAAAAGAGAGACTTTCAAACACCCAACAGACACCGTCACTCTCTTGTCTCTTTTGACTGTACCGCTCACTAGGAGATACAAGGGAAAAGAGGGCATCTTCATTGATGACTGATGTGTCAGAAGAATTTGGATAAATCTAAACTTTCTCAAAACTTGAGAAATCAACAACTTTCTTGAAATTAAGGAGTAATCAGGACTTACTTTCTGAAAGTGTTATCCTACATTTCTCAACGATGTAGAGTAAAATTCAAATTCGGAAATGTATTTGATTAGAGCGTAACCTGTCCTCCAATCCCCCGTCTCACCGTGTATCGGTTACTTCAAAAGGTGTTTCTTTTGGATCTCACCGCCTACTAATTTTCAGATTACACCTTTCGATTCTCCTCCAGTATTTTGAATATCACGGAATTTATTAGAAAAAAAAGAGTGAAACTAATAAGGACGATAGTATTGGAATGGTTGATAAAATGGAGTAAATGAAGGAACTGCGAATTGATTTGGTTGAGGATTCATCCATCTTTGATCGAATTGTGCCCATTTATCTTGTGGAAGTGAAGATGGAAATATTTCGAGAGCTGTGAAACTGCTTTGTGCTTGATTCATTTCTTGTTGTGGAACTGTAACTGGTGTCTTTTGAATTGGTTGTTGAGCAGCGAACAGAGGACGAATCTCTTCTGGTTGAAGTAGCATAAATGGAGCAAATATTGGAGCAAGAAGATGGGCAACAAGACGATCAATTCTCTGAATTCAAACTTTTATATAAATTAATTTCTGAAACTTCAAACCGATTTCAATGACGAATACTTGATTTTGAGTCCAGTTCTGAAGCGATATTTGATTTTTTCAATCTGAAATAAAACTCGATTTATTACTTTGTTCTCATTCAATTACTGTTCTATGACGGAGATTCTAATCTAAACTCCAGTTACCTTTTGAATTTGAATCTCATTTCCTGACACTTCTACAGCCGTTTGAACCGGTGAGAACTTCATTACGTAGAGAATTAGACGACGTCTCAACTGAAAATTTAAAGAATGTCAATTTAAATTTGAGTTTTCACTTCTCACATCTCCATATAATTTCCTTCCATTTCTCACATAATCAATCACAATTTCTTGAGATTCTGCATCCAATTCATCCAGCTTTTCATCTAAACTCCTCTCATTAATCAGATCTCCAAATGGATCTGGAGGAGGTTTTATTGTTGAAGTACTTGTGATTCCTGGATCAATTCCATTGAATTCCACAACGTCATCTTCTATTCCATTTTGAGAAAGTATTGAAATCGGGAAGATTGATAACAAAGAAAATAACAACAGATGACGAGAACTTGTCATTTGGATTGATGATTCTAAAATATATAAATTAATTTTAAAAAATAAAGAGACTTAGATTTAACAAAAAAGTTGGGAATGTTTCTGATAAAACCGACACTTTGAGTAGTTGAAAAATACGACAAGCAAAGGAATTCGTCCCTTCTTTTCTCTAATTTCAGCGTGACTTCTGAACATAAAAATACGGAATAATCAGTTGTTTCAAGTTGCCGACAAGTCAAAATCTGCTGACCAATTACAAAACTTCGTTTCTATATAGATAAATATTCCAGAAAACATCGGGGGTGACAACATCTTTTCAGACCAGTCTGATATTTACAGACTCTCCCACCTACAGTTCAGATCTGCAAAGTACTTTTCCTTGTTTTCTTCAAAAAATAATTTCAGTCAGCCCCACGAGGTATTACGATATAATGATTTTGTTGATGATTCTGAGTTGGTAAAATTGTTTTCGCATCAGCAGCTCCCAATATTCATTTTGCACTAGACAACTTTTTTGAAAAAAAACTTTTCATATCCTGTGCTAGCATATTATGTATATCGCAAAGTTCATTTTTGGCGAAAACAAAAAAAATTGGGCTCTGTGGATGAAGGCGCAGTAAATCTACTGTAAAAAGGAAGCAATTCTACAGTAACCGATATTCTAAATACCGTCTGTCGAAGTTCATAGAAACAGAATAATGTACAAAACGAATAAAAATGTCATAATTATATTTCTTGAAATCACAATATTTGGTCTGAAGGGTCTATTATAACATCCGGTCAAGTTCTAGAAATTTCAAAAACAAATTCAGAAATGACGAGAAAAGAATCCAATGGAATTGTGAAAAAAAGAAAATGATGGGTGTCCGTCTCTCGGATTATTTTGTGTTCTTTCTCGATCTTCCTCCTTTTTTTCTTCTCCTCAAGGCTACTCGTCCTTCTTATTTTCCGGGTAAGCGGTTTACTTTTCTGTATTCTGAAGACTGATTCTACTGTACCTTTTTCTCTTTTATTTGACTTCTTATGTCCATTTTGTTTATAATTGCTCTTCTTCCTCTTCTTTTTGAAAAGCGAAATTCGAAACGCGAGAAGACGTCGAATGAGTTTGAAACCACTTGACCCGAACTCATAAAATAGAAAAGTAAGGGTTATTTCCATCTCAAATATGAAATTTCAATAAAGGATTAGTGTTCGGTTGAGTGATTTAGTTTGAAAACGTTTAGAGAAAAATATTTTGACAGATTGTCGGTTTTCGGTGAACTTCAAGAGTTTACGTAACATTCTCAAAGCATCATTCTGTTAGGTGTTTTGCGATTAAAAGATCCGATGATGTTACGTAATACCTTTGACAATCAGGAGTGCGTTTATCCTCTCATAGAGGAGAATAAAGTGGAAATGGAAAAAATGCAACAGGGATGAGGTAAACGAAAAAGATATGTACAGTACGAAAGTGGGTTAAACATGATAATGATACATGGAAAACATGGAAATTAAAAATACAGATTTTGGAACATAAATTGATTATACAAAATATAGAAGTCATGTAGAAAATTATGGCTGGAGAACAAGCAGAGTATTGTGGGGATCATCGATTTGGGCGCGTCGAGCTTCAAAGTTTTGACGACGGATGCATTTGGGACATTCACCGGAAGTACGCCAACATTCGTTGTGGAACACTGAGAAACAAACACGACACTGAAATAAAATACAATTAATTATTCTAAATTTTTAATTATTGATCATTGATCAAGTAGAGTTCAATGCATGTATAAATCGAACTCACCCTATGAGTTGATTCCGTATTGAACGGATAAATAACCTCATTTACTGAACACAATTCGCAACAGAATCCTTTCTGTTTACACAATGTACACGCCACAACGTGATTCATTGAATGTTTCAGTAAATTTTTGAGTCGTCTCTGAAGGGAACCACTCTTAACATCCATCAAATCGGCAAATGAGTAAAGGTCAATATCTGATCGAAGATACTCTTTTGGCCATAATCGCCGTCGGAAATCCTCTGCAACTGATTCGCGACATGTAAATAGATACATTGAGACTAGATGCAGCTTTTCTCGAAGTTTTCGAGTCTCTTCGAGTGCAGGAACATGTGAATACAGACGAGGATTTGAAGTTTTAATGTTGATAAGTGCCTTTTCTTGGTTTGCTTCATACCAAGCACGTCCTCGATCAGAAACTGCTCTTTCTCTCCAATCCCAATCCATTACAACCCGAGCGGGAATCGAAACTTTTCCACCGGTTTTCATACATTCCGGACAATAGTATTTACTGTCGATTGCACATGTTCTGGAAGAAAAAGAATAATTAACAAGCGATTTGTTTTGAAGCTTACTCGAACTTTGAAAAGAAAGAACCGCCAATCGTCTTTCGACACATTGCGCACCGAAAATCTTGTGAGTCCAGGCCCTTTTCTCTCGGAATTCGGCACAGTTTTTCTGCGATTTCAGAAGATACTGATGACTTTCTAGACTCATCTGTCGAGTTCACATCATCAATACCTTCATCATTATCAGCAAGATCTTGACTGGAAGTACCAAGGGATTCTGTCATTACATGTGAGTCATCATTTCCTCCGCGAGTTTCCATTGCTGATCGTAGAGCTTGTCCGAAGCTGACAACTGGTCCACCAGAATCAGAAGATGAAGAAAGATGATCAGAATTCGATTCCCACATTTGATGTCGCGCTCCAATTGCTGCAAGCGAATTTCCCATCAATCCGGGACTTTGTACATATATTGGGACTCCGTGCTGTAAAAACATCAAATTGGAAAATTGTAACCAGAATTAGTATACTTCGAAAGTGTCGTTGTCAGTACAAGGTAATGCTTCCAAAAGTTCATCGCGAAGTGAAGTTCCGAGAATTGAATCAGCCTGAAAATTAAAAATTCATAACCATTGAAGTGAAACCCTAATTCTTGAATGAAGTTTTTTTTAGAAAACTATCAGAATTCACTCACCCCACAAGGAACGAAAAACGGAAAACTCATAGTTCGACCAAGTAATAATACTGCTCACCCAAACTAATTTGTGAAGTAAAAGTGGTGAATGACCGACTGAGTAATGATCTTATCATTGACCATAAAGTGAACACAATGGTCAGGTGAAGATGAACGCAGAGCAGAATAAAAATCAATGAATATCTTATACTAGGCAGAGATACCTCGAACGGGGGAAGAGGTCAGCAAAGGCGGCGTAATTTATTGTACACGTTGCGCAGAGCAGAAAACTAGATACGCCTCTATATTAGTCTATTCCCATCATTAATTACAGAACTGTGAAGCTTTTCTCAAAAATTGATAGAAACTCTGAGACTTCTTAAATTTTATGAAAAATCTAACTCAATGTACCCTATGATAATCCCGTTGATGTACTCCAAAGTCATAGCTCTTCAATGTACCCCATGATCAAATTTTTCATACATGTACCCTTGGATTATAGGCCCAAATTCTCAGCGCGTAACGAATTTTTATCCGTCTTTCTTCACATACCACATCACAAAATAATTGTTTGGCACTTGTCTTCTCATCCTTTCGAAGAATACTAGCAATTTTAATTGTTGAGTTAACAAACTTCCGGAAAAATGAGTCTCTAACTAGGTTCACTTCAGATACCATATCAGACAGACTACTTCTCCTACGACCTGTGCTGCCAATAGATGACGATAGCCGTTTTGAAAACGAACGAATTCTTTCGAAAGCTTCTTCTTCTTCGTCTGGTGTCATCGTGTCAAATAGACTGGTTGTAGCGACAACTTTACTAGCGATTTGGGTCATATTCTTTTTCGAATCAGTGGAAATATCAGGATCAGAAGAATATAAAGAAGACAGTAGGGATGTCGTTCGAATTCTCATAGCTTGAAATTATCAAGCGCTTTCCACAGAAACAGAAATGCGGTAGATAATCTCAGTTGAAAAGAAGAGAGTACTATGCCTTTACTATCAGCTTATCATTTTTCTGCCATTGCACCACCGCCGCTTATCGAACACCATTTCGCATCTTATTGTCATGTGAATGCTGTCTAAATGTGATGAAAAATGAAACAAAGAGTTCAAAAGTATGATTTTTGTGTTGTCTGATTTTGGATGTTGTCTTGAGAAACAAGGAAATGAAAAAATGTTTCTTAAGCCAGTGCCTTCGTAAAATGTAGTACTTCGGATGAACTATTCATTCTGATTATGTTGAAAACATTGATATCAGACGATCCATGATATTTTTGTTACGTACACTCAAATATTCAATGGGAGAACGTAGTGCATCTATTGTTTTCTAGATAAAACCACACAAAAAAGTTACACACTAACTACTACTACCCGAATTCCAGTTATATTTAGACATTGCTTTTTGCTCATCAAATTTTTCACCTAATTTTCTTATCATATTAAATATCTGGAGAAGGTCACACGACCTGCCTATAAATTGAAACCCGCTGATGAGCCTTGATAACAGAGTTTAATGACGACAGGAGCAGAAAATTTCAGAATTTTTTCCGGGAAATTGAAGCGTCTGAACAAACCTTTTGTTGTGTCCTATGTATTAATTGTCGTCGACTTCCTCCTTGAATTGTAACAGGTTTACTTCGAGTCACTACGGGGTCGGAAGGTTGAGCAGCAGTACCTTCTTCCTCGTCCATTGACACTGAAATAGGAACAATAAAAAGTGTTTTGGTGGTTCAATTTTCATGCAATACTGTAAATAAGTTTAGCTAACAAGTTTAGCTCAACTGTTCTGATTACTCCTTTTCAAAATACAGATTCAATGCAACATGGTAGCTTCTTTTATTATTTGAAAAAAGAAGTGATATTTGCGGCGAAATATAAGCATATAGCATTTTCCCACTTTTCAAAAATCTAAGGATAGTTATAATATTTTTCCAGCTAGTAATAAGACATACCATCAAAAACTTCCCTATCGTCCTCAATAACACTATTTTCTAATTCAATCGGAGTTTCTTCTTCTTCTTGTTTCTGACTTATGACATCATCAGTTAATGAAATGCTCCTCGGTGCTGGAACTTCTTCTTCAACTGTAGATGCCAACTCATGCAAAGCTTCAATAAACGATAAAGATCTTTCTTCAATCCCAGTTCTTTCTTCGAGAGTATCGGGTTCTATTTCTGATGTTTTTCTTGTTCCGCCTGCAGAAGATGAAGCCATTTCAGCGATTCCACTGTCGATTGTGACAGAAATTGGTTTGGATTTTATTTCTCCTTCGCAAACTTCTGGTGAAAATGCTACGTCGTTTGGAACTGTACCGAATATTGTAGATGGCTAAAAAAAACATTGAATTTGAAACAACTCTAAAACTTCTGAGTAATATCAAAATCAGCTTACCAAATCACTGTTGGCTCTGGATTCTCTCGTTGATATAGCTTTAGTTCTTTGATACTCTTCTCGAGAAGCTTCACTAGAACTTCTTGAATTAGACTTTTGTTTAGATGGTCTTCGAATTCTTCTAGAAATGATGAGGGGTTTGGATCCGAGAGGCGCGTTCGAAGCTACATCCGAAACCACTTGAACAAAATCAGATGATCTTTTTGTGATTTTTACTTGATCTAGAATTGTGGTATCCACGGGTGTTGAGGAGAATAGAGGTGATTGCGGAAGTTGAATACGTTGATTAGATGATACACGTCGCATTCCACCAGAAGACGAGGGATTTTTTTTAAGACTTCCGACAACTGCATGCTGATATGACATTTCACCAGAATCCAACATAGAAGGATGTGAATAGACAGAAGAACATTCTGAGTGATCGTCGTTATCTGGGCCTGCAACTTCGAGATATATTTATAGTTACTGAAGCAGCGAGAACATGAAAAAACTTACGTTTGATAGGTCTACTCGATGTCCTTTTTCTTTGTCTCTCTACGTAAGCAGGCGATCCTATCTCTTGATCCTCTTCAGACACCAGGGCATCAATTGCTGGAATAGCAATTTCTTCAGTCAAATGAGCAGGTTTTGGATTTGGTCGGGCTTTCAAAACCCCGACTTTTAACGGCTCTCCAGTCATTAGACCAGCCAAAATCAAAGGAGTGGGCGTCCAAGTATTCAGGAACGAAGAGTTAGTGGCTGCAGAAATGGGAAGTGATGTCAACGGCTTCAGAAGACCACGTATCCTTTCAGAGTGTTCGGAGTTAGTAAGAAGTCGGAGAAATGCCTCATCGGAATAAAATTGTCTGCAAATTTATATATACAAAATAGTTGTGAACGTATTAAAACATACTGAATAGCGGTTATTTCTGTTGCCAGCAAATCAAGGTATTGACTCAAAGCGTTTTCATTCAGAACAATTCGAATCCATGCTCGACTCTTGCCAATTTCAGTGCGGACTTGTCCCAGGCATGAGATTTGGTTAGTGATTGATCGATGTGAAAACTTGGAAACAAAAGGCCAGAAATTCTAAATATGTGACGATCATTTGCCTTTTTCTATCATTAAAAAACTTACAGGTTCCGGATACTTCGCATATCTTGTTCCTTTCAGAAAAAAAGGATCACGTAGTCCGTGAATGAAAATTGCTTCGATAGAATTGCATAAATTCTGAGTTATTTCACTGAAAAAGTGATCTTGTTACTGAGAAACTGATGAATGATTTTACCTGGGTACATTCTCTCTTTTTGAATGAGGCGATGCGATTGCCGCTTTTACTACATTATCGAGCTCTTTTTGTAAATCCAACCGTATTTTTTCTTGTCTTTGTTTCTGAGCCGGTGTCGGTGCCGGAGCAGGCGTCATCGAGGTAGAATGTTTCTGGAAAATGTTGAATGAAATGAATAATAATAACAGTATTTATTTGAAACGAAATAAACACTTAATCTTCGATTTTTTACTATCAAATGGTTTTTGAGGTCTGAACAGAAAGGAACATTGCGAACTCGGAGGAACAACACGATGTTGAGAAACATTGAAGTAAAAATCAGAAAATTTTCTCGAAAAAATACAATCCAGTTGTGCAGACTATGCATTATTGGAGTGTTAGTCAAATTTCGGTGAAATAAACATTTGCAACCATGAACCGAGAACAAAGAAGAATAACGAGTCTTCTCGGTTATCAGTTCCACAAGTTCATTGATAATTTTACGATGCACTTTCGATTTAGGTTACTTACATTCAATCGTCTGAACATGATCGTAGTAGTTATGGAAAGAAGTCAAGTGTCGGCGATGTGGTTGCATTCACAGTGATGTGATGAAATCTGTCTGCAATGAAAATAGCCTTGGTGAGAGAGTAGCAGCGTTGCGCAAAGAAACAGAACGAATGAGTCAGAATACAAAAAGTACTAAATAAAACGAGAGACAATGTTTCGAAAGTTTTCAACGAATGCATTATTGAAAAATAATATGAAATGCTTCTGATAGTGGCCGCAGTCACAAGGCCAGACCTGTCCTCGTGATGAGTGTGTTGTTGTCATATTTACAGCGGTTTCCAACAATATATACAGTATTTCTGCCTGAAAAAAAACAAAGAAACCAATACACACGAAATACCGTTTATAAAACGCGTTTATCAAAAAATTGAGCCCATATTGCACATAAAAATGATTCAGATAGTTTCTAATTTGATTCCCTTATCTGTGCTTTTTTTTCAGAACTTTACGTGTGATTTTGGTTAATTTTTAATCAATCATTAAGTACACTAATTCAGCATTTTCCAGATTCATGCAATGATTCCTTGAAAACCTCGCATTTTTCAATAGTTTTGTATTGGAACGAAGGATTGTGCAAAAATGAGAGACGCAGCGTAAGGTCTCAACACGCTCACTGCTACGGTGTCGGTCGTTTCGACTGTGCGATTTTTATGAAGAGTCTGTTTATCGATTCTCCGGATTTAAATTTTTTTCAGGAGTTTTTTCAGTTTAAAAGTTGTTTACAACATATCTTGATTTTTTTCCATTTTAATATTCTCAAATTGTGATTCGCAATACGATGCGCTCATTAATATATTCCGATCGGTTGCAGTTAAAATATTCTCGATTTTCAGGCATGCTTGCCCCACGCTTGCAGAAGGCGATTAATGCCAGCAGATCTTTCCATCTTGCGAGAGTCATGTCTAGTAAGTCTTTTATTCAACTTTAGAAACAATTTGATTTATTTTTGCTGGAAAAATTGAAAATAAAAACAAAACGCGAATTCTAAAAATCTTATTTATCCTTAAAATATTAGAATATTCATAAATTCAGTGCGTGGACCTCTGACGTTCGATGGCTGGTACCCAAGAGATCACAAGCCGAGTGCTCCACCAACTAATGAAGAAGAGCGTCGTGCAGCAGCCGTCAAGTACGGTCTCCGCCCAGAAGATTATCACTCAATGGATAAAGATGACGTGATTAAGTTTGCTGGAGACTACCCAGACATTGGCGTAGTAACCTATGATCACAAGGATCCTTATGAAGCATGGACTGATCGTCAAAATCGCAGAAATTGGGGAGAACTCGTACCAATTGATATGATGCGCTATCGCGGAGATCGTCTCACTTTCACCGGACTCGAAGCTGAAGACTATACTACGTATGTTTATTCTTTTTGTTTTTCAATCACCTGATGTTATTTTGAAAGACAGTTTATAAAAAGAAGAAACTAATGTAAAAAACTAAAAACCAAATACTATGAGTTTTGGTAACGTTTTTCCCATTTTCATCAATCTTTTTTCCAGCTGGGGATCTATCGTGATGTGCCTTCGTGTATTGGTGCCAATGGCTTTGATTGCCTGGTATTTCTGTAATGATCATCCGAATGCTCTCCGTTGGCGAAATCCTGCGATGCCAAAACAGTATCCCTACGACTTCTATCGCGCATATCCATTCGATGATCCACGAAAATATCCAATTGTTAACTATTCGTTCGATCTCGAATAAATAGTGATTGTCGTCAGTTGGCTGAAAGTGTGTTTAAAGGGTCGTTTCGAAAAGGAAATGCGAGTTTCTGTTTTTCAGATACTGTAGGTTTATAGAATCACTCGAATTTTGATTTTTTCGTTTTTCCTTTGTAAAATAAAATATTACTTTATCAAATATTTTTTCTTAAACTGTATTTTTTTACGGATGTAACCGTAGCAATACCGTTGATTTTGGCATTTTTCTTGAGCAAAACATTTTTTGCATGTTAAATACTTAAAACGAATTGTATTACAGAACTCGAACAAAAAAGGGCGCTGGACGCCACCAGTTCAACAAAATGCTGTTTCTCGATGATTTTCTGGAAAGTAAGAACTATATTTATTTTGAATGGTTATTTAAAGAGCAAAAACGTTTCAGTGCTTGACGAACTGCCAGCTGAATTGAAAGAAAGAAGTGAGGAAATTAGACGAATTGATGCTGAAGTTGAATGTGAGTTCATGCATTTAGAGAGAAAAAACTTAAATCATTTTTAGCCAGACTCAACAGAAACCGCCAAGCTATCAATGACTTTTTCGAACAAAGTGGTGTGAATATGTCAGAAGAACATAGAAAAGAACGATTAAAAGTATTTCAAGATGTGAGCTTTGAAATCATTAATGTTTATATTTACTCAATTTTTAGGAGTTCGCCACTATTCGTCTTCTTGCTCAAAAGAAATTGTTCATCGCTGAAAAAATGCAAGAATTGCTGAAAAAGTATCAAGTCCATCTAGAAAAAGAAAAAACAAACTTTCAATGTGAAATGGAAGCTGATAACTCAGGCGTCACCGAAATGATTGAGAAACGGTATACTCATCATATTGAATCAGTCTTGACTGCTAGAAAAGAAAGAAAAAGAAGACATCGTGTGGGATCTTCCCGAGCTTCCACAATTGCATCAGGCCCTCTTCTATCGAAAGAATCTAATGACAAAATACAAAGAATACTTCAAGAAGGGATGAGACTACGAATGGATTTGTCAGATGACTCTGCACATTCAGCGCTCTCTTCCGCAATTCCGTCCCCAGCTCCTCGTGGAAGACCACCAAAAATTTCCAGAGACCATTTGATGTATTCATCTGCTATGATTACCAGTGATGATGGTTTGTCTCCGGTGCCAACACCTACTTCAAGAGTAAGTCAAATAGCGTTGCACTAAGTGGAGCTTTCATAACAACTGAACAGAGTTCATAACTTTCCTTTTCAGCGGCGCTCGAACACCAACGCACTACGTGGAACTGTCTCTATTCCGAATTCATTGTCTTCGATGAATCGAGGTGAATCCACCGGTCGTTTTTCCCCAAATCCATCGGAACGAAGTTGGTCGAATGCAGGAATCGATGAATCACCTACTCCAACCGGTGCATTAGTAACTCCTACATTTTCTTCTGGTCCTCATACCATCGGTCCGAACTTTTCCACCCCACAGTCATCTCAAGTATTACAAAACTCGGCGTTTGTTGTTTCAGAAAGTCGTCATGGAAGAACTCGAAAGTCAGTATATTGACTACTTGTGGCAAATTTAGAAACAGTGTTATGTTTTAGATTGACCAGCAGAGTCCAGGAAATGTTCAAGGAGACTCTACAACGCCAACGAAATCACGGAAATTCTATTATAGCTCTCCAGGAGCGCATGAGCGCAGCTAATCTAGCAGCACAACAAGTCTCAACAACTTCTCCACTAGCTTCTGAATCCCCAACACCTCGTGCAGATTCAACGCGAAACGGATCTCCAATTGATGAAGAAGACGAAGATGATGATGATGAAGAAGTATCCAGCAGTTACAGTATCCGGCGAGGAAGTTCTTTCATGCAGCCCGGGGATAATACAACTCCTGGATCGGATGATGAGGACGAAGAAGATGCCAGAACCTGGTGTTTTTGCAACGAAAAGAGCTATGGAGAAATGGTCCGATGTGATAATATTGAAGTAAGTTTCCCAGACTAAAAATTGAGGCTAGTGAAAATCAACATATAGCGCGCGTCATAAGTTTACTTCTGAAAAGCAGAAAATATTTGCGAAAAAAATTGCAAGAAATGTACTCGAGGATGGTCTGAAACTGTTACATTTTTGAAAAAAGAATTGAATTGAAATAGCAGAAAATCATGTTTTTGAAAATCGGGTCCTCTGTATCAAACAAGTTATTTTATGACGAAAATTGACGTTTTCTGTCTCATAAGCAGGCTTGATCGGGAAAAACTTTTCGGGAATATCGGGAACAAAAAAATTTCCCGAAAAATTTCTTCGGGAAATCGGGAACCCGGTTTTTTTCCCGACCTTTTTTTTCGGGAAAATCGGGAATTTTTCGAGAAATTCGAGAATTTTTGAAAACGAACATTTAATGACTCAAAAATGCGTATTTTTCCACATTTTTTATTTTCATCATCAATGCTAGCAATAAAAACTTATTCAATAACAAAAAGTTCGTTTGTTGAGGTTGGAACCCCATCAATTTCCCGTTTTGCTGAAGAAACATCTCTCAGCTCTCAATAACTTTCTATCATCAAAACAGTTTTTGGCGACGAGAACATACGTTCTGCTTCTGAATTCGTTGCTGGAGAGCTCAAATACTCATGATAAATACGGGAAAGAGACAGAAATGATGAAAATTTTAGCAACAAGCGATAAAAAAATTGTTCCCGATTTTCCCGGAATTTTTCGGGAAATTTCTCGTCGGGAAAAATTTCCCGACTTTTTTTTCGTGAAATTTCCCGTCGGGAAAATCGGGAAATCGAGTATCCCGATTTCCCGACCTCGACCAAGCCTGCTCATAAGATAGAGAAATTTCCATAATTCTGACGGATGGGACTTTTTTCATTCATTCTGAAGTCTGAAAACCCGAAAAATACTGCATTTTCAGTGCAAAGTGCAGTTTTTGTTTTCAAAGTTTTCAAATTGCAGTGCAGTCTTTCTTGCAGCTCTTTTTCGCAGTGTTTAATAAAAAAATATTTTGCAGTGCACCCTACGTTGGTTCCATTATCCGTGTATAGGAATGGTCGAGCCACCAACTGGAAAGTGGTTTTGCCCCCGATGTATAGTAACAATAGAAATGGCTCAGAAAATGGTTGAAGAAGGCGATGATGCTTAAACTCTTTCTCATATATTTGGAAAGCGGTAACTTAACTTCTATCTTCTTGAACATGTTCCACTTCAAAAACCAATATATTGTATCCAAAGATTGTATTGCACTGTGTCCCCATCCTGTATCATCTCCTTTACTATGTTTCATGATTCTCAAAATTGCATTTGACCCTACATTGACCCTCATGTACTTTTTAAAGATTACCATTGTAGAGAACCCTGTTCCTTTTCTGAGCCAGGCAACGTTCAAATTATATGCTTGTCTGTGTAGTTGAAAATCCTGTATTCCTCCGAATTTTTTGGAAAGTTTGCAACAAGTTGTATTGCATCAACCAGATTTTAATCGATAATACAAAATTTATATTTTTCCAGTTTTTATTCTGTACATGTATTATAATAAACAAAACTTATCATCAAAAAATATAATTATGTCTTGATATAATGTTTAACGGATGTTTTATGCTTCATGGTTGTATTTCTGGTTACACTTTCTTTTGTATAATCTCAAAACCGAAATACCACTGTAGATTGATCCAAAATGATGTCGACAAATCGAGTATTTCTGATTATGGATGAACAAGAAGAGAAACATGATCAACCATGGTCATCATATCATATCGAGACTTCCAAAAGATTAGAAGTTATACAAGAAAGACTTCAAGTATGAAATTTCGAAATTTAAACTTGAAAGTTCCATTTTTAAGACAACGGGACTTTACGCTGACCTGAGAATTGAGAAACTTTCTAGAAGAGAAGCAAGCGAAGAAGAAATACGGGGAGTGCACACAGAGAGATATGTCAAGGATGTGAAAGAAACTGAGACAATGACAAAGGTACGGTTTTTGAGTGAGTGGGGGGTTCTTTTCGAATTTCATATTTCGGTTGTTAAATACCGCACATATTGTTTTAAATATACTTTGGCAATTATTACAGCAGCAACAAGAACAATTCTGTACAAAGTATGAAGATATTTTTGTGAATTCTGCTACCTGGAAACGCGCAAAGCTAGCTGCTGGAAGTGCGATTGATTTGGTTACTGCAGTGACCAGTCATAAGATGCCTGGGATCGCTTTTATTCGGCCTCCTGGTCATCATGCTATGCCTGACGAAGGATGCGGATTTTGTATTTTCAATAATGTTGCAATTGCTGCGAAGGAAACTCTCCGGAATGGAACGGCTAAGAGAGTAATGATTGTGGACTATGATGTTCATGCTGCAAACGGAACACAAGAATGTATCGAGTCAATGGGAGAAAACGTTCGCCTGATAAGCATTCATCGATATGAAAATGGTACATTCTGGCCAAACATGCCTCAAACAGGAATTTATCATAACTGTGAGTGCGGTGCAAGAATCTTGATATCATTGAGTTATTCCAGATAACAATACGATGAACTTACCATTAAACACAACTGCTTTGAATGATTCGGACTACCTTGCTTTGTTCACTTATATCATTCTTCCGTCAATTAATAGTTACAAACCTGACGTGATTATTGTATCATCTGGATTCGATGCATCCCTTGGTGATCCGGAAGGTTATATGAATGTCACTCCTGCCGGATTCGCTACGATGATACGGTTGTTGATGAATACTGGTATCCCCGTAGCCGCTATTCTAGAAGGTGGTTATTTTCTGGAAGCTTTGGCTGCTGATTCGGAATGGGTGTTACGAGCAATGCTGGGTGAACCGATCCCCCAAATAAAATTGGAAATAATCAATCCATCGATTGCGGATACTGTAGCACGTATTCTGTCGCATTACCAGCATACTTCATCATTTTTCCAGAAGCTTCAAGAGCTTCGAAGTATTCTTGGTCACAAGCTGATCAGAGAAGAGAAACAAGACTTAAATGACTACAAAGGACAACGAACAGTACATCCGCCATATGATACTCGTGGTATCTACACTCCGTTCAGTGAAGAAAAAGTCAACTCATATAAGCGAGAATTGGAGTCACTTCTTCAAAGTTATCAAGTTATCGAGGAAACTTGTGATACTGACTCATATTTTATCAGATCAGAATCGAAGAATGTAATTGAAAACAATTCGTTTTTTATTCAAAATGGTAAACTGTCGATTGGTCCTGGAAAAGTTGCAAAACTTTTCTTCGAGCTTGCTTTCTTGTCTTCTGTAACCCCACATATTACCTTAAGCTCATTTCTAGACGTTGATGATAAAGATTTTTCTTCAATCAGGTTTGGCGACGGGTTTGCAGTCTTTAAAGATATTATTGACTTTCAAAAATCGCCCATTTTGCAATTGTAATTGTTACGCTTAAATTATTTTGTGTTTTGTGATAAACTCTGTAATATAAATAAAAGTTGTCAATATTATATTTATGTTCGATTTTTATAAATGCTTTGATTTTAGAATCAATCAATTTAATTTATCAGATCTGTGCGATTTTTGCAGTTTCAGATTATATGTTTTCTTGCACTAATGAAACTGCTCAAGTTGAACATGGGAAGCGAAAACCAAACAAGCATTTTGGCACTCTGCCTATTGAAAACCATCCGACGACGCATTGCGAGGAAGCCGCGACGCGACCGCAGCGCACCTCCCCTTCAATTTTTGTCATTCCCGCCGTCATTTCTGCCGACTCGCGATGTTTCTGTTTTGAGCGCGTCTGCAACATACTCGGCATCTCTGCTCCATCGTCAATTTTTTCTTAATTTTTACCGTAACATATTTAAAAAATGTGAAAATTCACTGAAATAACTCACTTTTGGCAAAGCAGTGAAAGTAGTCAGAAAACAACCCAAATTTATTACAGAATAAATAGAATCCACAAAAATCGATGGAAGACCCTCCAGGCGAAGAGCGATCTGAATTCTTACAGCCTGTCGAAGAGGATGTTGTAGACAGTAAGTTGCGCTTTTGGTTTGGCGAATTTCATCATATCTCTATTTCAGACGTCATAGTTGAACAAGAGGTTCATGAAGAAGTAGCACTTGAAGATGATATGCTCCAAGTTGAACACGAAGAAGTTCTTGAAGAAATAGTGGAAGAAGATGGGCTGGTGATTATTTTTATTATTTATTCGTTCTACAAATTAACATCTTCACGATCACATTATAACACGTAACCTTTTTTCTGCAGATGTACGATACCGATGGGCGAGTTGTCTATGAGGAAGATATGGTAGTATACGAAGAAGGATCGGAAGTTATTGAAGAATATGTGGAAGTTGAAGATCTCGGCAATGGAAGTTTTGCTTACGTTATGACCGATGAACACGGAAATCGGCGACTTTTGAAACCAGATGAAGTAGAAGCAGTGAAGAAAACGGTCCCCGAGCTGATGGAAGAAGTAATTGTTGATCCAAAAGCACCTGGACCAAGTAGTTCCGGAGGATATGCAAATCATAGTGAGTTAGTCCGCTGAAACTTATTAAAAGTTTGTCATTTTCAGAAAGAGGTCGATTCCCACCGAAACCCAAGCAGATTCGTCCCAATATCCGCGGGCACATTTACATGGATCGTGATGAATATTTTCAAGAAAGTTCCAGCAAGGATATCAATGACATCACCAAAATTGACGTAGAGAAATATATCCCTTCTACAACTGCCAACCGACGGCCCTTACCAGATAATCCGGCGTTCAAACCAAAACAACCGAGAAGCCGAAAAAACCCGCCATGGCAAGATGAATCAAGAGCTTTATCTGGTGGTCCTGCGGCGAGTGTAGTGGGGCATTCCCCAACACCAATGATCAAAGAACCTATTTTCCCAGCAGTGGAAGAAGATGTCATCTTCCGTTTCAAATGCCCAGAATGCGAAGAAGCATTTCCTAATATGGATCGGCATTGCGATCACATGGTTCGGAATCATGATTGTCAAACACTCGTTCGAGAAGTCGACTTTTTTACTGATCGTGAATTCGAAAACTTTCTTACAAAAGTTGAAAAAGCGACACTTGGAAAACAGACTGATGATTCATTAAGTAAAAAATCAAGACCTGGGAGCACTCAAGTGTTCGTCTGCAATTACATGACTAAAGATCGGCAAAAAAGTGCCGAGCTCGTAGAAGTTGGATTGTCTGCATTGGCTGAACGCCCGATTGAAGTATGCACTGCGTTTGTTCACAAAATTCATAGCTAGTAAGTGCTTCTTAATATGCTGCTGAAACAAGTCATTTCGTCTGATAGCAGTTACATATTTTTCAGCGAATGCATCCGTGTCAGATACTGCGATCAACACATTCACTATGATGGCAACATTGGTTTCCGTGTGCCAATAGCTGTTAAACGCCGCCTGTTTGAAATGTCTTTCAAGCGTATACCGATTCCATGTATGCAAGTCATGTTGAGCTTAGAAGCTGAACAACTTCTGCCACATCCAACCAGATTTGAAGAGAAATTGAAAAACTTGTCACACGTTGAAGTTGTCGAACTGCTTGGAATTATTAATGCGTCGTTGAGTAAAAACAGAGATCCTGCAACGACAGGGAAAAAAGTTCCAATTAAGTTTGGTGAGTATAATTTTTTTGGCTGGTTATATGTTACGGGGAAGATATTTTTCAGATACTATCAAATCATCCGAAGGTGCTCGAACTCTTGTCGTAAAACGAATGGATTCAGTAAAAAAACGAGTTCAACGGCATTTGTCTAATGAGCCATCAACCAGTGCTGAAGCACTTGGTTTTCCTGTTGACGATCAAGGCGTTCCTATAATGACAAGAGAAGAAGAAATATTGGAAGATGAAGATCCTACTGCTACTGAAGGTTGCGATGGTGTCATGTTAGAAAATTACTGTAAGTATCGTCGGTTAGATTCCATCAAGAAAAAAACAATTTTCAGTGTACGATCCTTTGAACGACCGGGATCCACTTCTTGAAGAACTTACTGAAACAGAACTTGGAGTTCTCGACGCCTATGAACGAGATATCAGCATTCAACTCACCGAAGAACAAAGAAAAGAGAGGATCCGCCAGAGAACCAAGTATTCCCTCTCCAAAGTTGTAGGAAAATATCAAGCTCTCGACACTGCAACTCATGGTTTAACAGCATCCGAACTGCATACTGACACTATTAATCAACTCCGGGAGATGGCAAGCTTTGTTGTTGAGCTTTGTTGCCAACTCGATGCAGAAGTCAAAGCACAATACAATCCTGAACTTCGTGTCGAGGAAATCAAACGGGATATGATTGCCGGGATCGCTTTGCAGGAACGTTGTTGTCAACCAGAGCGCCGTCAAAGAAGAACACTTGGATCCAACCAAACGCCATCACCCTTGAAAACTCATTATCGTTCACTACCACCTTCTCGTAGCCATGAAGAGTATACTCAACGCATCATGAGCAAAGTCAAAGAATTGCAAGCCCCACACAATCGTCATCTGACGAATATTCGAGACCCCTTCGATATGAATCAGCAACAACGGCTTCAACTACTTCGCAATCGGACACTCGGAAACAGGACTGGAAGTGTAGAACCAGAAATTGAAGAGAAGCCTTCTTTGATGGTTCCAATACCTGATGATCTGAAAGCAGTTCCCTGGTCGAAACCACAGAGAAAACGACACGCAGCAGATTCAAACCCTGCAGAGAAAAGAAAGAGAGGTCGACCAACGAAGAAAGGAGAAACTACAGAGACCATACAAAAAGATGCAGAAAGTACATCAGATGTCACACAAGAAACACTCTCAGAAAAGGACTCTGAACAAGCAGTGGAAATTGCAGAATCCATCGAAGCAGTTGTACAATCAACTTCTTCTTCTGACTCTACTGAAACAGCAACTGAAAAGGCAGTAGAAGAAAAATCTCCAGAGAATAAGAAAGAACACGCTGAGGTAGTGGCATAACTTTATTGAATATTTCGAAATGATTTTTTTGCAGACTGAAGATTCTGCCGATGTAAGAGACGAGCCGTCCACTTCCATAGCACCAGAGACTCCACCAACAAAAACTCGTACTGGACGTGTAATAAAGCCAAAAAAATGGGAAGATGACTGAAATTCAGTCGACAGTTTTGAATCATATTCATAACTACCCCCAATTTTTTAATAATTATTTTTTTTTTTCGTTGATATTTCTTATAGTATGGTCTCTTCTCTGAAAACTTTTTGAGTATTCTTTATTTTCACTTTATTCATACTGATAAATAAAACATAACTTCTACATGCTTTGAAAAATTTTTAAGAAATTTCGAATCAATATGATATGAATAGGAACAAAGTTAATAAATGTCTTGAAAGTTGGATAGTTTTAGAGTTTGAGCGGTTCTAAGTGAATACCTACCGTGTGGATTGTTTGCATTTTCATATTTTGTTTAATTTGAAAAAAATTATGTGGCTGAAAATGAAACAATCCAACGATTTGAACGGATGAATCGAAAATAAGTGGAAAACTGTAAAATTTTGAAGTGACAAAAGGAAAAAGTAAGGGAAACGGGCGCGTTTTAGTGATAAGTTTTCAAGAGAAAATAGGCACTTTTAGGATAAGGAAATGGGTAAATAAAGAGAAATTAACGAGCAGGAATTCATGAAATATCTTCTTCATCCTCTTCTTCCACCAAACCGAGAGTTATTCGAGTCTGAAAAACAAAATAAATTGAATTAATCTTTATGGATTTCTAGTCAGAAAAAGAAAGAGCTCTAAAAAGGAGCAGAATTGATGCTGATTTATCTGAACAATTGTAAAGTAATATGAAAACGAAATAACCTCATTTTTGTCTGATCGAGTAGCCATTGCAGACATTACAGCAGCTTGATCAACCAAAAAATTTGATGGTTTCTGAGCAAGACGAAGAGTTTCTTGAAGACGTGCTTCTGCTTTCCGAATTTTCTCAGTACATATATCTCCATCTGGTTTGAACCATTTTTTGAGATAGTCTCGGAACAACTGAAAATCGAATGGTTTGAAAAAGGAAAGAAGAAGATGAACAGGTGATCAAATACATGAAAAAATATGGCATTTGCCATTTTTAAACAATATTTGAGGAGGTAGAGGCGGATAAAAAAGAGTTTTTAAACAGAAACTCACAGTTGGTCTTGCACAAATTAAAACGAAGGCCATCCATCCGAAAAGAATACAAATTCCAAGATAGAATGTGTTGCGATCTTCAACTTCTTCACGGAGAAATGGATTGGGAGACATATTCTGAAAGAGAAATAAATTAATCTTGAAAATTTTTCAAAAATCTTTTCTGAAAAATTAGGTTTTCTTTCGTGAAGTTCTGGTTCAAAAACGAGAATCTGGCTCTTTCTCTTTCATTTTTCCCTACTTTTATGGTCGTTTTCTTCTCACAAAAAGTGTCCCGAGAGACTGAAAACTTTTCATTTCTCGAAAGAAAAGGATTCATCTAATTTAATGATTCATTTTATAAAGTGCATTTCTTATTTTCAGTTTGGAAAATGTCAAGCAATAAGGTTTTACTCAAAGTTTAAAAGAACTCTCTTTTCAAAAGGAAAATCGAAATTGAACAGTTATGAAGAAATAGAAAATTGATGTTGGAACTCGTCAGATAATTGGATTTCTTTGTTCACTCAATCTTGTTTTTTTTGGTAACGAAAATTAAAGAAATTATACTGAAAAAAGAGGATATTTGAGTTTCATATAATCTGGATTCCATCAACGATGTCAGTAATTATCCGGCATTTATCTATAGAATGTTTTATGAAAGTTTAATACTGAAAAGCTAGAAAAATGAAAGTCCAGAATGTGAATAACAGTGAACAATTCACCGGATTTCCTGTAATTTCCTGTGAAAATAGAGAAAGTTACCACTAGTCAGTCGATGTCATGCAAATCTTCGAAGCCACATCATCTCGATGAAATTGGAAAATCTTTTTCGCTTTCTGCAAAAAATACTGAATACGAAGAAGTTATTTTCGTGTTGACAGACAAAAATCATCCGTTCAAATCGGAGACGCAGAAGGATGAATACTTCCAAAATTAGAGTGCGGGAACCGTCTCGTTTCGGATTTCTTATTCTTCCATCTACTTCGACGACGACAAAGAAAAAGAAAAGAAGACGTAAAAATTCAGAAGGCGAGCGCAAGATGTTTAATTTTTGAACATGACCGACTCAACCGGAAACGGGTGTTTCTGGTTAGACTTTTTTGGGGAAAAACGTTTTCAATCGAATAAAAACGAGAAAAAATTGAATGATGAGCTGGTTTTGGGGGTTGCATATTTATGAATGAGAGTATAAATGAATATGATGATGAGAAGTGAATAGAGGGAAAAAATTTATGAATGGTTAGTTGACGGAATAAAGGAAAAATGAAACGATGAATATGAATGAAATGAAAAGAGTCAGGTTCAATATGGTTTCATAGTTCAATTGATGAATTTAATTTCATTTTTGACAGATATTCAGAGCTAGTACAGTAAACTCCTGCTCCCTCATAACTAATTCGAATATGAATTCGATGATCTGTCATTTCGGAAGATGATTCTTCAGAATCAAGTGATCTCGAAAACCAAACTCAATTCATTCAACCCTCTCAAAAAATGCCTGTGGTCCTTTCTCTCATTTTTCAAAAGAAACAAGACCGGAAGTTAGAGGGCAAACAAGAAGAAATGTTTGTGGATTCTCGTGTGAACCGAGCAAAACACAATGAAAGTTTTCAAATAAAAACCTCATAAAATGGTTTTTATAAGTACTGAGAACCAGTGTTTTGTGAGCTTTGGGGGGAGGAAAACTTTTGGAAATTTTGAAACTAAAAAAAGAGCTTTTTTGAAAGTTAAACTTTGGATTAGGAATAAAAAAGTGAATCATTGATGCAACACATCTCCATTTGTAAGTGAAATGTTATGGAGATCGAAAATAGAAAAACAACTGATGAAACCCTTTTCTGTACTGAAAAGAAGAGAAGAAGCCATTCAGTTATTAGTCTGTTCCGATGACTCTTTTTTCTTTGAAGAACAAAGAAAACGAGCAATAAATGAAATGAGATGATAGTTGAGCAGGAGAGAAAACGGACCCGTTTCTCTCTCTCTTTCCGAAATGAAAATGAAACACACGTTTGTGACGTCACAGAGAGAAAGAGAAGGTTCGGACCAGAAGACGGATTAAAGAGTACTCAAAATGTAGAGAGAACGGGAAAACTGACAAGTGCTTTCTTCTTTTCAATGGACACTCTCTCTATGGGGTCACACCTTTTTCACCTTGTTTGTCAATTATTTCTAACTGGTTGAATAGAAGAAATGGAGTAGTTGAAAAGAATAACCAAACGAATGTCTGTTTTTTCAATTTTTAGAACTGACGAGGACGAAGAAAATAGGAGTTACTGTATGATAACATAAGTTTTTGGTTTTCATTTCTAATAGAAATTTGAAAGAAATAAGGAAAAGCAGAACCTGAAACTTTTCGGGAAAAAAAACATACATGGAAACATCTCGTTCAATTCAATATTGGAAAATAAATGCCGGAATAAATCGAGACTACAAATAGATAATACACGTTCAGATGAATGATCGGGAACTTCAGACTGAAAGTTTTTTAAAGATTGTTTGATTATTCTGAAACTTCGTTTTCTTCATTTCTCGGGTAAACTGTCGTGCATTCCAATTTAAGAAACAAAATCAGATTAATTCGTACTTACTATATCCATCAACCTCCAAAAAACAAAAAAAACAGAAGAATCCTAGAGTTATGAAGGAAAAAAGTAGAAAAAAGTAGAGGTAAACCAGGTGAAATGAATCAAAAAAAGTTATAAGAAAGAGAAAGGAAAAGGAAAAATAGGAGAGAAAGAGTGCTTATTCATCATGTTGTTATGTTCAACTATTTTCTTTGTCCCTATTTTTTTATAATAAATTTGTTCTTGTTTCTTTTAAGATTCCAATTCTTTCGGCTTTGTTTCGGTTTTGAAATTTTATTAATTGGTCCCCAGACGACTGGAAAAAGTAGACTTGAAGAAGAGGAGATTTTCTGTTTGAGAGGAAACAATTTTCAGACGATAAAGGATAGATAAGAATGGAATTTCTGAATACTTCGAAGAAATAAACCATTATTTCCTGAAAGAATGGATATATTCTATGAATACATTGAAATAAGAAAAGTGCTCCAATCTACGTCAGAATCCAATCTTGTCCTTTCTGTCTTTCTTGCAAAACGAGCAATTGTTCAAGAACTTTGACCTAGTTTTCTTTTTGAGGACAATAGCTGCTAAACTAGTTTAAAGAAAAACTAAAAGACAATTTTATCGGATTCTTTGAAACTTTTCAAAAAAGGTCATTTCAGAATAAATATTCTGTCGAAATGAGGTGGAGGACTACGTAAAAAATTCGTGTCGAACACGCAAAGTGGCGAATTTCTTTCGAAAAGACGTTCGTTTCTTCTCTTCTGTTTTTTGATTTTTCTAACAAAACCTTTGAAAAAGTGACATGTGCTCATTGTTTTTCAGTAACTATGAGCTAAGTATGATATAAAGAACTCTCTTTCTTCCGATATCTTCTCTTGGGTCATGTGATTGATCAGAAATCAGACAAGATGAAATTAAGTTGAAGAAAATCAGAATTTCAGTGGAAAAATATGTTCGAAAATAAGATAGTGAAACTATTGTACCAGAACCAGAGAAGATGATCAAGGAAGCAAATAAGTCTAATCTGATTAGAATGAATGTTGACGAGTAAGTACTATTTGAAGAAAGCAGGATACTGTAACCTCGATTGTTAACAGAATCTGGAAGAGACTTCTAGAAACATCGAAACAAGAAGAAATCAATACATCCGAAAACAAAAACTGACACAGGTGGATTGTGGGTGGCTCAGCAGTTCAATCTCTCATTCTAAACGGAGCAAAAAAGAGAGTGAAGAGAAGAAAGAGAGTATTATTGGTTGTAAATTTACACCGCATCTCTTCCTCTCTTTCGTCACGACAATCAACTTCTTGATAGCTGAAGTAAATAGAAATGAGGAAAAACGAACGAATTGGATAGTTTCAGAGAAAAAAAACGAGGAGACGGGCCAGTAAAATCGTATAAATGTTGGGAATAGTTTGATTCAATTGAATGAACTCTGGATGTTTCAAAAGTTTTTAGTTCCTGGTCTTGATAATTTGTTTAGTTTTATTAGATCCCAGTTATTGTGGAAAAATGTTTGAGAAACGAGTCATGTGACGAGGAAAATAACCAAGACAATTATTTAAATGATCATGATATTGTAAGATTTATCTCCGGATTACTGTATACAGTGAATATGAGATGAAAATCCCTGTTTTTAATTCTCATAGGCACGACTAGTACACGTGGACTAATTAAAGTATTTAAATTTCAGATGGAATACTAACTGATTGAAGCTTTTCCAGAAGTTTGAAGAACTGTTTCACTTTTCTCTAAAAACAGAGAAAAACAAACAAGTCTGAAAGTCTTTCGAATCATTGAAGCATAACTTGTTATGAGGTCAACAACTGCAAGAAGTCACTTCCTTATTCCGACGAAACTGCAAAACCGGAAACTCAGAAATTCTGTTGCTCTGTAAATGATCTTGAGTCAAAACCAAAAATCGCAAGTGGTCCTTCCAAAAAAGAGAACCCACGAAAAGATGGAGAAAGAAAAACGTTGTGTCTATATGTGACATACATGTGTGTGTGGGAAAAAAACGGGGATGAAGTGTGTTGTTTGATGGCTGCTCGTCGGAAATATGTATAAGTTTTTTCGTGGGTGCACCACCCCTGAAGAAGCTGACGAACCAACTGAACAAGTAGTTGTGAAGACGAAGAGGAAGATATGTTGAGAAAGAAAAAATGAGATGTGGATTCTATGAATTTGTGAAAGACATTTGAGGATACTGGAAGACAATTGTTGAAAAGAAGATGCAGATGTATCCTATTTTCTTATTGAACACAAAATATCCGATTTCTTTGAGAAGAAAAGGCGCTAATGGGTTCTAACAATCAGAATGAGCAACTCTTGGAGCCAAGAGACGACTGCGTCACAATGGTTGAAACTATTGAGAAACACGATGGATTCATCACGGAACTCATGATGAATGTTCTCAATCTTCAAACTTTTGAGAAAATGAATAACAAAAATGACAAAAGAAAACAAAATATCAAGTTTCAAATCAAGACCAAACGGGTCAATAAAATGAAATGAATCCATCATCATGAGATAGTTAATACTTATTTGGAAATAGATGAACAGTGAGATCCACGCCGTAAAGATTATTGAGAGTAAGACGGCTGTGAATATCGAAGTCAAGAATCCATTCAAACATTCAGAAACGGTGAAACAACTAGGTGTATGCTGCGGCTGAAAAAGACAATTACAACACCAACAGTATACTTTTTCCAATAACTTGTTTTATTCAATGACTTCGATGGAAAATTTGACAGTTTCAATTTCATAAATTTGCAACTTAACATTGTTTTGTTGAATTTCCAATACAATTCCTCCATATTTCGATGTCTTCTGATTGACCAAGTACTTCTCTTTCAAAATACTTTCAATTGATTCTAAATCTTGATTTTCTGATTTCTCAAAAGTGATTCTGGTTCCAATCGTCCTCTTTTCATAGATCCATCTTTCACATAATTTCAATACTTCCTCTGAACTGATTTCTTGATTTACACTCAGAACTTTAAATTTAAAGCTCATAATGGCTTGAATCGGAAGGGGAATTCTTGTTTTTATACAAAGTTCCCAAGCAGAAGAAATCTGAAGAATTATTTTCCCATTGACATTACTTCGTTCGATTATAACTCACAACATCTTCCGATAGAACTGTATTATCTTCTCCATCCAAATCAATTTCAACTTTCTCAATTGGGTGAAATCGCAAACAATTGAACCATGTTGTATAATCATATCTTGAAGAACAAATCGATAATTTCCATTTCAGATGATGAACTTTTAGTGGTTCACACAGTTCAAGACCATATGGATGATTCTAAACATTTTGAATATGGATAGCTTTTCAAAATGATTTTTACCGTAATGTCGAGATATCGGATCGTTGTTCCCGAGCGGTTCAAATAGAACTCAACAAGTTTTCTGAGTAATTCATATCGACTCAAATTAAAATAATATTTTTTTGTCACAACTTGCTCTCTTTCTCTCCAAACCACTGATGATTCAGGAGAGTCTTCTTGAATATTCCAAATATATTTTCCGCCAATAATAACTTGACTTTTGGGAGAACCATCCGATATCACAAACGACTCAAAATTCATTTTCAACCAATTATGAAGATTGCGAAATTGTGGATCAATTCTCGAAAGTTGGCTTCTGAAAGACATTGCCACACACTTTTTTGGAGTTTATAGTTTTCATTCGTACCGTTTTTCCAACGAAATATGCTGAAACACATCCTTCCAACAATCGAAATTCATTGGGAATAGCTGAATACAAATCTAATATTTTGTAGAGGAAACAACGACTATATGTATACAGCAATCACGATAAGACTCGTAGTAAACCTTCACCCAATTCGCCAACTGTGGCTCTCCTTTCTCTCTCTCTCTCTTTAGCTGCGAGTTTATTCTCGACAGGACGGACTATTTTTTTTTAGATTTCAGTTCTTATCAATCCTTTCTCTCAAATGTATCAAACTGGAAACGTCTAGATCAAAATGGTGCATACTATTTTGCGCGTGAGTACGGTGAGAAAGTACGCAAACACCGCTTACTGGCGGCAAGCCTCAATTTCGGAAATTTCAAGCGCGTGAACTTCATTTTCATGACATTCTTTGATAAAGAATGTTACCGCAAAAACGCACGTATGTGCTGCTGTTTTATGAAGGTTTTCATTTTCCCCAACTTCCTCGCATTCTTTTTATCCATCCTCGCCTAAACTGAGAGTTTGCAGAATGCCTCCACGAAAGATAAAAAAGGATCCAGAGGTTACGAAAATTGTTGACGCTATCGAAGAACCTCGTAGGTTTAAAAAAGTTGTATTCTTAACGTTTGCAACATTTTTCAGTCCGCGAACTAATTGATGATTTGAAACGAAAACTTTACAAAGCCGCAAAAGACACAGCACGAGCAGAAACAACCCGGATTTTGTCCAAGATTCCGAAAGAATATCACGATATGCCAATCAACGAATTTCTCCAGTCATCACCAGCTGGCCTGCTCGAAGCTCTGAAAGGTCTCGAAATCCAAGAAGATTCTGATACTGAGGTGGAAAGTGAGCAGAGAGGTACAGAAAACATTGAGAATCAAGATGAAATGGAGATGGACGATGCGGCACATGAAACAAGCATTCCGATTGCTCATTCAGGACAGAATTCGTTAGTTTTTAACCCATTGTAATGAAGTAAAGTTAAATTTTCAGTGGTAGAAATACGGCCACGGAACCGCACCGCAACGAGATAATTACACCAGCCGGACATGTTTTCCCGATTCCAGTTCTTCATCCGCACAAACCTTTCCGTAATCCACATGCTCACGAGGAAATCGCTTTTTCAGTGAATGGATCACCTTTAGTTTTGGCAGCAAATTCGACTAACAAAAAGAAGCCAGTGAGATCAACCACGAAGAAGGGCATCGCTGAATCTGGCCTCCTCGTCCCAAAAGATGAAGACCTCGGTACTTCCGTCTAATACCATTAAACAACACTTGTATGTTATCAACCTTCTTCGATCTCCTGGAGAGAATATTTTGTAAATAACTTATTTACTAGGAATAAGTCCGAATATTGAGTTTCATTGAACCTCCAATCAAATAAAATTTAATATTTTATTACTGGAACTCCTAATCTTCCCCAATTTAGAACTTTGTACACTTCATTTTTGTTCCGTTATTTAAAGTTGTAAAAAAAAAAGTTGTTGAGGGTTATAACTAAAGTTGTTGAGGGTTATAACTCAAATCAATTGGCTGGTGTTGTTTGATGCCATTTGAAAAACGACAGAAACTAATTTGTTTGTCTTTTTGATAACTGAAACGAGAAAGAAGAAAACAGAAATGCAAACATTTACTTGACACTTTTCGAAAGAACAATTAATGGAAGATAAGTGGGAAATTTAGAACCCCTTGTCTTCATGAGAATTCAAGTGTTTACGAATTTCTGGGATGCTGTCCACCTTCTCATACCAGGCTTTGATTTCCGGGAATCCATTCAAATATTCTGGCCACCACCCAATGAGAGATCGCATGTTATCACAAATCATTAAATCGGCGTATGTGAGTCCTCCGGAGAACAAGAATCCGCTGTTGCTGGATTTCAGAAACTTGACGAGAATTGCCAAGAACTTATCTCTTGCTGGAATCAATGTTTTTGTCTTTTCAGCTTCAGTGTCAGTCTGCATTGCTCCAAGCTTCCCATAGTAGTATGGCTTGATTTCAGTATAGAAATCCTTGAACTGATCGATGAGAGCATCGGCGAGAGCTGCTTCTTCTGGAGTCTTTCCAGCGTATCCGAACTTGTTGGCGAGATAACGTGCAATAGCCATGGATTGTGGAATTTGGAGTCCAGATGATTTCAACTCCAATACCGGCATTTGTCCAAATGGCATCTTTGCCTTTTGGGCTGGCCAATCGGCCTGTTCGATACGGACGTCCTCAAATTTCGTTCCGGAAAGAGCGAAGAGCTGAAATAGTTTATGATTGGAGGAAATGGACGATAGGAGAAAAAACCTGTCTGGAAACATCGCCCAATCCACGTCCATTGAAATAATAGAACTTGTATTCAGCCATTCTCAGGTTCAAATGAGAGCAGACACCGATAGTAATCTTCTTTTCGTCTTCTCTCTTTTATACCAATCGACCACGTTTTTCCGTCTCTTCGACACTCATTGTCTCTTATCTTGAGTGGAGAGATAGAAGAAAAGAAAACGTGGGGGTCGAATGGTTGTTTGGAGGTTTATGAGATAGGAAATGAAAAGATACGGGAGAATAAATAGAGATTCATGGAAATAAAGAGATGGAGAGAGACACATCACCTACCATCTTGATATTGGTTCTCTTTTTAATTCGAATTTGTAATTGGATATGGTCATGATTCATGATCTCGGAAAAATGATGATAATTCAAAGTATGATTTCGATTTGAATTTACCAAAAGATCAGGATATTTTATAGGGAAGACCTCTGTTTTCTGAATTAAAATGCTGGAAGGCACAGAAAACAATGAAAGAACACAATTGTTCTACAGTTTCAGGTTGGCATGATTTCATTTACCCCGTCTTTAGGAGAAAAACAGATATCGCCCGTCAGGCTGCGTCAACCGACGGGTTCAATAGATTTGTCACAAGAAGCAGATCAATAGAATTTCAAAATATTTTATTCGTCGTACAATAGCTTATACAAACATCAGACAACTGAATCTGGTCTTGTTTCGTTATGCTCCTTGATTTCAGGAATCGCATTCACTTTCTCTCGGAATTGAACCAATTTTTTGTTTCCCTCTGCAGCCACATCGAAAACTCCCAATTTTTCCATTGTTGTGATGATATCAGCAATGACGAGATCTGCCCAAGTGACACTATTTCCAACTAGAAATCCTGACTGACTCTTTTCCAGAATCCCATTGAGAATCTTGAAGAAACCATCTCTTGCTGGCTCGAAAACTTCTGTTTTAACTCGCTGAATTTCCGCAGCATCACCCCCTCTTTGAGCCATTATTATCTGACGAAGAGGGGTCACAAAGTCTTTGAATTGGTCAACGATTGCATCAACCCATGCTTCTTCTTCTGGAGTCTTTCCTGCGTATCCGAACTTTCTTCCCAAATATCTCAAAATTGCAGCAGATTGTGGGATCTCAAATCCATCGACGGTAAGGAATGGAAGTTGTCCAAATGGAGTTTCTGTAATCACCCAATGATCTCATTTGAATGTAAAAAAGAAGGAAACTCACTTGGTTTCAATGCTTCCCATTCTGGAGTTCCATTTTCAATTCTGACGTCTTCAAACTCGACATGAGCCAATTTGAAAAGCTGGCGAGCTGGTTCAGCCCATCCGCGGAGATTGAAATAACACAGTTTGTATTGAGGCATTTTTCGATGAGAATTGACAAAAAACCGCTCAAATCCACGTATTTTATACACGAAGTGTTTCGAAAATCTCCGAAATTTTCGAGAGATTAGAGAGGAAAAGGAAAGAAAGACAAATAGAAGTGTGGCTTGTGGTGTCTCATTTTGACGAGAGAACCGTGGTTTATGTCTGTTCACTGGAATCAGAAAGTTGTCACAAAATGTTTATCACAAAAAGTAGAAGAGAAAAGGGAAAATAAAATTAGACTTCTGTGTCCATTCTCGTTGCAATATGATCTTCTAGATCTGGAGTTGAGTATATCTTCTCCACGTACTTCTTTAGATTCTGATGACCAATATTATCGTCGTCCAACGCCTTGAATTTCTCTAGACTATGAAGATTATCAGCCACCACTAAATCAGCCCATGTCAGTCCATCTCCAACGAGATATCCAGATTTGTTCTTTTTCAGAATTGCATTCAAATGGCAGAAATATGCATCTCTTGCTGGATTGAATATCTCATATCTAATCTTCAAAATTTCTTCTTGTGGTTTTCCAGCTCTAGCTGCGAAAAGTAAAGTTTTGAAAGCAACGGAAAAGTCTTTATACTGATCAACAATGGCATCTGCCCATGCTTCTTCTTCTGGAGTCTTTCCAGCATATCCAAATTTTCTTGCAAGATATCTACAGATTGCAGATGATTGAGGTATATCAAAGCCATCAACATTTAAAACTGGTAGTTGTCCAAACGGGGTCACTGTAACATTTTATCGAGCATTCGATTAAATAGGCTAGTCTGAAACTCACTACTTTTCAGATTCTCCCATGAAGACTCAGTGTCTGCCATTGGAATTCTGACATCATCATATGGAGTATGAGATAAATGAAAGAGTTGACGAGCAGGCTCTGCCCATCCACGGAGGTCAAAATATGTCAATTTGTATTCCGGCATATCTGAAAAGTTGACAGTTTTCAGTGTAGAAACCCAAATCGAACAGAGGAAATGTATTAAAATGTGGTAAACGCTCAAAGAGAAAGTATCCGAAACTTGGTTTTTGACTTTTGAGAATTTAGAGAACTAGAGAAAACAAATTGTTCATAAATCGAAATACTGGGCACAAAATTTAAAACATAGAAGGTGGGATCCTTGTTTCTTGTCAATGAATCTGATTATTTTAAATTTAAAAATAAAGACTGCGAACAGAAAAAAATACTGTGACTCTAGTAAACGAAAGTACAGACTGAAAAGCAACCTTTTATTCAGGAGTCACGTTCCCCTAAAAAACAAAAAATGATGTTATTTGACGAGAGACAGACAAGCAGAACTCCTCCCCTTTCAATAGAAATTTCTGAATGTTGTTTCTATTCGAAATCATCAAAGATCAATTGTTGTTTACATGGAAAACGTGTTGATGGCGGCGGTCTCAAGGTAATATTATATTTACGATAAAGGTGTTCAGATAGTTTTATTCAGGTTGAAAAAAGAGAAGAGAGATTTAATAAAAAGAACAAATTAAATTTGAGAATCTGGACGAGAGGCGAGATAGCTCTTGAGAGATGGTTGAGTATACACTTTCTCTCTAAGAGCAGCTAACTTTGGTTGCTCGGATGCATTGAAGAACCCAAACTTTTCGAGTGATTCGATGTTTTCAGCAATCACGAGATCAGCAAAAGTGATTCCATTACCAACAAGGAAACCTGATTTGTTCTTCTCTAAAATTCCATTCAGAATCTTGAAATATGATTCCTGAGCAGGTTTCACAACTTCTGAAGTGATTTTCTCAATCTCTTCAGCTGACTTTCCTCCACGTTGAGCAACGATCAATTGCCTGAAAGCCCCGAAGAAGTCCTTGAATTGATCTACGATAGCATCAGCCCATGCTTGCTCTTCTGGAGTCTTTCCAGCGAATCCGAACTTTTTGGCGAGATAACGAAGGATTGCAGCAGATTGAGGAATCTCAAATCCATCGACACTCAAAACTGGAATTTGACCGAATGGAGTAGCTGGAAAAGTTGATTTCAGTTAATATAGTTTCCAACGAAGTCAACTTACAATCTTTCAATTTCTCCCATGATCCATCTCCAAATGTGATACGTTTATCTTCAAATGGAACTCCAGCAAGGTGGAAAAGAAGACGAGATGCTTCAGCAAGTCCACGAACGTCGAAGTATGTCAACTTGTAGGAAGGCATTTCTGAAATATTGAATGGAAAAACTAGAGAAAAGTTGAAATAAACACAAACAATTATTGGAAAGGAACACAAATAATGTGAAGAGACACTTTCTTTTTATACTTTAGTCGGAAGTCTCCGTCTCTTCGTAATTTTTAATCTCTCCGTTGGTTGAGTGGTCGAATGGTGGCCATGATGACTATGAGATTGAGTTCACTTCAGATCACTTTTCAAAGATTTCCAATTGTCATCATTCTACGGGGACACAAATCTCTGGATTCTTCTGGTTGAGAGGAAATAAAGTGTTGTTTGGCAACGTGTTAACCGAAATGATGATATTGTGTTTTATGGCATCAAACTTCCGAATTCGGGAGAATATCAACAGAGAGATCAATGTTTTCAGAAACTCGTTACAAGAAGCAAGTGTATTTTTCGAATTATTTTTTTTTCGAAAAAGAATAAAGAACATAAACATTATTTTCTGAAATTAAAAAGTCCGAAATAAAAATAGCATACAAATATTTCAGTAGACCAATTGAAGCTCGAAACCCGTACTTTTCTGGGTAATAAACGTCCTAAATAATATACAGAATCAAAGGTCGATCAACAATTCAAAAAAATAATTTCAGAATGACACAGTGCTGAAGTTGAACATTTTTCACTAACAAAATACAATTTTGATTTGACATTTCTTTTTTGAATTTTGGAAGGATCTGATGGTTGAATTGTTTCTACATATTACAGATTCAAACCGATGTATAGGTTTCAATTCAGATAATGGTCTGAATAAATTTTATGAACATCTGTGAAATATTTAACTTCCCTAACTTTGTGTCAACGTGAAAAACTGCAGTTCAAACCATACAACACATAAAAGTGTGGTATTGCAGGTATATTACACCATCTCATTTCAGAAAGGATCTATGTTTATCTTCTTCTTCTTCTTCTTAACACTTTCAACATTATTTGTAGCGTCTTGAACTGATAAACACTTGTGATAAACCTGATAACAGAACACTCAACATCTCTTCTGAACCCAGTGAAAACAACAACAGATGACCGAGCTCTGGATCGATACGAATGGATGTTTGCTCTGTGTCTCTTCTTCTTATCTCATCATTCTAATTGGGTCATCCTAGTATATCTATCCATCTCTGAAGACAGTCGCCTCATTGCATCAAATCGTTTTTTGTGCAAACTTAGCACCATCACTACAGTTTTTGATATTTCAACGCCTTTCATTCCTTAATCCGCTTACAATATGTGTATGTTCAATTCTTTTTAAGAGCCACCTGAATAACGGACTCAGACTCATTTCAGTCAAAATGCTACGGCTCATTCTCTTCATTGCTGTCGTTGGTTCTACGGTGTTTTGTAGTCGAGAGAAAGACTTTCGGATTCGAACCAATCGGATATGGGAAGAGGAAAAAGAAAAGAAACCGGTAGGTTTAAATTCAGTTAATTAATTAAGAATATAATATAATTCCTTGTATTAAACAATCTTAATTTCAATCAGTTGAATGTCTCAATTTCAACTTTTCAGTACTCTGGACGATGGCAAGATCTTGAAACTGATCCATATGATAACGTAGTTCATTTTGATGGAGAAACACATCTCGCAAATGTCAAACAACTGACTTTCGAAGGAATGAATGCTGAAGGATATTTCAGTTTTGATAATTCAAAGCTAACACTTCAAGCCACTGGATACGGTACTGATTGTGATCAAATCTACGAATTAGATCTGAATATTGACCCAAAACTTCAAACATTGAGAAGAATTAGTACTGGATTGGGAGGTACAACATGCTCATATTTCTACAAAGAAGAGGATAACAATCATAGATTGTACGCTGGAAATTGGTGGAATGTCAAGATTGATGTAAGCTTCCATTGAACACAATCATCTGTTTTAATCTTTTTGATTTCTTAATAATTGTGATTTATCAGTAAGTTTGTTTAGCTTATCGTATTGGTTTCTAATCAGTTTTGAAGGAGACCCAGAAAGAAATCATAGGTGTTGGATTAAAATCAAATAATGAGATGGTGCAATACATGATAAAACTCAAAGGTATTTCTTCAACTTGAATTTTTCTCCAGAATCACACTGACGTATCGAAGACGTGCCCTCAAAAACAGTGTGCAAATCCACAAACGGATGAACTGAAACAACTTTGCAATACCAGTTACACTTGGGATATTTTCGATGATTACGATATCTTCAAGGTACTTTTGAATCATTCTTTTATCTATATTCATTTTGATTCACCATTCCAGGTTGACCGTTACGGAAACTTCGTCCAACGCCTCACTGATACTCCAGGATATGATGCAGAAGGTGTCGTCTCTCCGGATGGAACAAAAATTGCATTCACTTCAATTCGTTCGGGTGATTTGGAGCTGTATGTTATGAATACTGATGGATCAAATCTGACTCAAGTAACGAATGAGCTCGGTTATGACGGTGGATCATTCTTCACTCCAGACGGGAAACGATTGATTTTTCGAGCAAGTCGCCCGAAGACTCCCGAGGATATTGCAAAATACAAGAAGTTGCTATCATACAACCTAGTTGAGCCTATTGCAATGGAGTTGTTTATTGTTGATATTGATGGAAAGAATATGAGACAAATCACACATCTTGGTGAAGCGAATTGGGCTCCATATATGTTGAATGATAATAAGAGGATCGTATTCAGTAGTAATTACAATGCAGCAGCAAATGGATTTGGAGCTTTTAGTATCTTTATGATCAATGACGATGGAACTGGATTAGAGCAAATTACGTTTGGAAAAGACCAATTCAACTCGTTCGCAATGCAAAGCTATGATGGAAAGAAATTGGTTTGGGGATCGAGTAGAAATGGAACGAATTATGCATTGAATTTGTTTATTGCTGATTGGATCGATCATCCAGGTACAACAACTAACACAGTAATGAAAGATACCACCACAACAACGGACGCTACAAAATCAACAGACAAAACATCCACAAACAAAAATTTCTCAATTGGAGATAAAACAACAAGCACAACAACACTAACTGATACAAAGCCATCGTCAGATACAACCACTTCGATACCATCAACTTCTACAACAACAACGACATCAACTACACAAAAGACTGAAAGTAAGCTATTTGACTCATTGAATACCTAACAAGCATGCTTCAGCAACCACTAAAACTTCTGTTCCATTGTCGCTTCACACGATATTTTCACTTGTTCTAATCGCATGCTTCCACTAAGATCTTTGTGGTATCACTTTTTGTTTCCAGATAATATAAGAAATGTAATTATCTTTCAGAATGGCAGTGGTCTCGTGGAGGAATATAAATATTCCTGTAATTTCGTCTCAATCTCTCCGTTTCTATCCTGCTAAAATAAAATTTTTCTAAAATTCCATTATTTCTTTCAAATTCATTCATTCAATATGTCAGTTAATAAATCGCCTATTTTGATTGTTGATGCACATTCGAACCCATCAGAGAAGAAGAATACTTTGAGCAATCATCGCCGTAACTTGATATGGATCACAGTTAGACGACGGACGACGATCCTCCAAATATCCTTTTTTCTCCGCAGCCACTTGTCTCGGAATACGAATCGAGCATCCACGATTAGCAACTCCCCATGAGAATTGATCAGCTGAACTGGTCTCGTGACGTCCTGTCAAACGACGCAAGTTGTCTTCTCCGCCATGTGGATCGTACACTTTCATTGCTTCAAGATGTGTTCTTTTCAGTCCTTCCATTGCTGCTTCGATTGCTTTTATTCCACCAGGAGCACGCATTTCAGCAGTTGAGAAGTTTGTATGACATCCAGCACCATTCCAATCACCCATTGTAACTTTTGGTTTTGGATCAAGAGAAACACAAACACCGAATTGTTCGGCGACTCTGAAAATGAATTAAATTGAATTGTAGTTGCCAATTAAATGATCGGACCTGTGTAAAATGTATCTGGAAATCCATAATTGATCACCCATATCGATTCCTTCGCATGTTCCAATTTGGAATTCCCATTGTCCAGGAGTCACTTCAGCATTTGTTCCAAATATATTGAGTCCAGTATGAAGACAAGCACGATAATGAGTCTCAACAACTTCTCTTCCAAATGCACGATCTGCTCCAACACTACAGTAATATTTGCCTTGAGGAGCAGGGAATCCATGTTTCGGCCACCCGAGCGGATGTTCATCCCTATCAACAATCAAATATTCCTGTTCCATTCCAAACCATGGACGAGTTTCACGGACTTCATGCATTATTTCAGCACATGTTTGGCGATGATTAGTGGCTGAAATAAAATCTGTAATCTCGATTTCTCTGTATTAGTACCTGTTGGCTGCATCTCATGATCCAAAGTGTCACACATCACCAACTTATTGGCACCGCCCAAAAATGGATCAGGATAGGCAGCAACTGGACGCAAATAACGATCAGAATCACGTCCTTTCGCTTGTCCAGTTGATGATCCATCATAATTCCAAATGGGATAATCTTCTATTTTCTTTGGAAGACGATCAAATGTACGAGTCTTGGAACGGAGGTTTTCACCAGTTCCATCAATCCACACATAAGTTGCTTGAATTTTGGTTGGATGTGGGCGGAGCCCCAGAAATTGATCAATGACAGCTTGGCCAAGTGGCATACGCGTCTCGTAGTTCAAGTGTGTCATTTTCTGCTGAACACACCAGATTTTCGGTGTTATTGCAAGCACCCACCAAAACTTACGGTTTTCCTAAAAAGTTTGTGTCGAGTAGAGAAGAGCTCGTAATGAACTATTTATGAACATTTTTTCTACAAAGAAGAACTTATCTGAAAATTCAATCTTAAGGTTATCGGAGTAACACGTTTTGGTTTAACGAGGGAACACGTTTATCGAAACAGTTCACTCTTTTACTACATAGAAAAAAGACAAGATGAAATTTTGAAGGAATGTGCATAGGCGGGTGGCGTTATAGAGAAAGCTAATAACATAAGAATTCTAAAACGGAATAAAACATTGAAACATGTAGACCTGAGAGGAAGGATTTCATTTTAATACGAGGATTGGAAAGAAGATTCTTTGTTATTACGGTTGCGGAAGCTTGGACGTGGTCCATCTCGGCCGTCTTGACACTTCTGTCGATAGCGAGCAGCATCACGTTTCAATTGTTCTGGCACTTCCTGACCAGATTTTTCGAGAATCGAAATCAAACCATCAAAATTTGAACGATCGTTCCACCACATAAAACTCATCGATTCACCTTTGCGACCAGCTCTTCCAGTACGACCAACACGATGGACGTATTCTTCGATGTCCATAGGAAAATCGTAGTTGAGAACGTGCCTAAAGTATTGACATACTTTTGAGTAGTTGTCTTAGAATAGACTTACGTGATATCGGGAACATCAATTCCTCTGCTCGCGAGATCCGTAGCGACCAAAATCTGAACCTCTCCGGTTCTCAGCATCTTCAGGGAAAGCTCACGATCTGATTGAGATCTTCCACCATGAAGTCCTTGCGAATTGATTCCTTTCATACAGAATTCGGATGAAAGATGATCTGCCATCACTTTGGATTTGACGAAAATAATCATTTTGTAACTGTTTCCGTGAGCGTTGTTGAGAAAGTTGACGATTTCACATACACGTTCGAATCGGTTTTCATGGGGAATAAATTCAAAGTGTTGAGTAACACTTTTGCACGACTGAAAAGTAAAACGAGATGAACACTAAGTTTCATTTTATTTTTTCAACAAACCGTCAAGTCAAGACTACCGTTGACAGCCATAATAGCTTGCTTGGTATATCTGTCAGTCAGATTTCTCACTCCCTCTGGCCAGGTGGCGCTAGTCAACGCAACGAGCCGATCAGGACGAATTTCAAAAAGAATACGACGGATGGCGGCTTCGAATCCCATATCCAACATACGATCGGCTTCATCCAAGACAACGTAAGTCACAGAAGCGAGAGAAATTACTCCATCGTTGGAAAGATCGGTCAATCGACCAGGAGTCGCAATTACTGAAAATGGTTTATAATCGATGCACAATCCGGAAATAAGTACCGATTTCTACTCCGCCTTTGCAAGATTGCACTTGTTCCGATCTCGAGCCACCGCCATACAAGCAAACACTTTTGTAGCCGTTATAACTGTACTTTTGAACTTCACCTTCAATCTGCTGAGCCAATTCACGAGTTGGACTGAGAACGAGGACGAACGGCGATGGTTTCTTTTCGTTTTTCTCGTACTGTGCCAGTTGAGCATCGATGTGTAGAAAAGCAGGAAGCAGAAATGCAAGTGTCTTACCAGATCCTGTCTGTGATACTCCAATACAATCTTTTCCGCAGAGAAGAATTGGCCACATTTGTGACTGAATCGGGGATGGTTTTTCGAACCCATTTTTCTCAATTTCGGCCATAATTGCCGCTGAAAGTCAGAATGAACATTTTCATCAGGGAATCTAAATTCTTACGATTATTTCCAAATGCCTGCTTGAAAGAATTCACTGGCGGCGGGATATCAACTTCCGAGTCCTCACGAAAAGGGTACACATTCATGACACCTCCATTAGAGTAAAGCTCCTTGAGTTGTTCTTCTGAAAGATGTTTCTGCTCATCAGGTACTTTATAAAGATTTCTTTCGATCGGCTTCATCCAATTGAAGCTTTCATTTTCCAAGCGTTCAGCGATTGTTGATTCGATTGTTCTCAAAGGTTCCGGCTCTGGAAACAATCCGATTTCTTCGTTTAATAGAATAATTTTTAACATACCAACTGGCTTTTGAATAAGTTTGAGTTGCATTTTCCCAAATTCGACAAAAAATAATGAAAAGAAGAAAACTGAGCAAAAAGTTGCCAGAATAGTTTCAATAGATTCAAACTTTTTCATTGTTCGTTGCGAGACCATCATACTGTAATTTTCTATGGCCCTTTAAGACAGTGCGCCTTTAAAGCACTTTTTTATTAAATTTCGATTTCTTTTATTCTCAAAACCTCAATATTGATCAACTATAGTTTTATGAGGAAAAAAGACATATTTTTCTTATTGGAGTTTTTTCGAACCCGTATGTGGGAATTCCATTCGAGCGAGTCCTTGTCATTTGAAATGCATGAATGTCCGAAGTTCTAATGATGATCTCCTCTTTCCTTCAAACTTGTATGGTGATAGAAAGTCGACTTGAGTACTACAAACTATTATTCATTCATCTGGTGTGCTCATTTCAAAACGGTTTTCTTTTTCACTCTTTCTAACTTTTTCAAGTTATTTCTGACCTCGTCCCTAGGGTCTTCTCCGTATTTTTACGCATTTTGCTTTTTTTTGCAGGAAGCTTTGAATCCAATGATTCTTCAGAACATATTATAGGCAATCCAGTGCAACTCAATTATGACCTTCAGTCACTTGATTTTCTACAAACCAAGCTGAGAACTTATTTTTCTGGATCGGTTTTAATCCACATTTCGACCTATCTCTTTCCAGTAGACCAATTCAGGGAAATAACAAAATGTCGACCCAGAAATAAGAAATTCTTCTTGCAACTCTTTCGTTTTCCTCTCATCAATCTGTTCCGCGAATAATGACCAGCTCCATATCCTTTATGGCCTCCATCTTGGTGTATTCAATACTCATCCATCTATTCAGTCCCTATTCCCTATGTCTCTTTTTCATGTTGGTCGGCTCCATTCGAAAAGACATCTCAATTGTAGCGTCATATGATTAAGTACAAATGTATAGATGTCAATAACTAATGTTATACCCAATTTCTTTAAAAAAAAAACGAATGCTTGCACTGGCATCCCATAATCAAAAATTCCCGCAAAAGTAAAAGCACTAAAAAGTGGCGTTTTGGAACTTTCTTCCACATCAACGCTTTGCTTCTATCCCATAGATTCTTCCCCTTCTTCTTCCGTTCTTTCGAAACAATTTCGGATGAAACGGAAAAAGTTTTTTTTTGAAAAGTGAGAAGAGAGCAGCAGTTCGATTTTAATTCTCAGTCGCCAGAAGGCATCCACTTTTCTTCTTCGCCTTTTCCGCAGTACAACAATTCTGAAGTTTGGAGAGAGAATTCTAAAATGTTCTGAAATTCCTTTACAAGCGTTTATATTCAAGGCTATAGATATTTGCCCTCAAACCAAATTCGTCGTGTAGCTCTTTACTTGTTATATGAATTACGTCGGATAAAAATACATTTTGTTTCGAATGATTAATTAAGATGCCGTTTTTTAATTATTAGAACGAGCAATTTTTTCAACTGTCCGGTACACTTTTAAAAAGGGTCATTGCAATGATCATTGTTGTATCTACTGGACGCTCTGTGGTTTTGTCTATCTTTTGATGCAATAATCCGTCCTTTTACTTTTCAAACCTCTTTTTGAGAACTTTTAACGTTTTTGAGTTTCCGTTCGTTTCCTTCACTTATCAGAGAAACCGATCTCTCCGGGTTTTCTTTCACAATTTTCTTTTTCGTTCTTTGTTTCTGCCTGCTCCAATTGTATTCTGTTTATTGCAAAAAGGAGCTGATATTTTCCTATTTTCTGTTTCCGAACGAAAACCAACCACAAAAACTTGTTTTGCCATGGCATTACACATGCACAATATTCTGATTTTTAGAAGAATTTAGGATTCAACAAATGGATAGCTTGCGAATATTTCAGTAAAAATGTTTTTTAAACGTTGAATCTCATAAACTAACGAAAGTAAAATTTCACATCTTGATCGAGTCAGGGTAACCTTACAATTTTTCAATTATTCATCGTGATCTGTTCATTCCTGTTTTTCTGATCAGGAATACATCCATATTTGCTTTCAACTGTCAGCGTTGTTCTTCGACGTATTATTTTCATTTAAAATGTTCGAGATTATTATAGAAGTACTCAGTAGAAACAACTCTTCGGAAGTTTGTTTACCAGAGAGCATTCGTCTTTTTGGTCTCCTTTTGATTATGACAAAAAAGACAACTTGCTTCTGGTGTTCTACTAAGTCAACGACTTCGCTTTCTCGCTTCTTTCCTTCATCTCAGGAAAAGTGTCCCTTTGACGAGGAAAAACGGAAGGAAGTCAATTGTCTCCGTGCCAAAGAGCGGCAGTTTCGTCAACTTTTTGGTGCTATTTTTCTGCTTTTCTGTTTTTTTCTGTCATCATCAAAAAAGTTCTAACGAAAAATAAGGGGCACAAAGAAATGTGCTAGACGTCCCTAGTACCCTCATCTCTTCTTTTAGCTCAGCCAATCTTGCTCTTATTATTCTCGATGACAGAGAGAAGCAAAAAAGAGAGTGAGAGCGATGATGTCGTGTTGCGTTTTTTTTTTCTATCGAATAGAGGATGTGACGAAAAAGAAGAATCGGAGAAGAATGAGGGGAATGATACATGTTTTACGATCTTCTTTTTTCTTAGTTTTATTGTTTCTAAACTCTCGTAAATCCACACTTCAAATAAAACCTTTGCCTCATCGACAAATTTTTCGAACTCGAGATTTGGTGGTAGAGTTCTATCTGAACATTTATTTAATTTTCTTCACAATTTTTTCTTCCTCGAGTAACATCATAATAATATTTTCAGTCATCAATCCGCAACTATGCGGATTCCCATAGCGTCTCATTTACTCGCAACAGTCCTCTTCTGCAACACTATAGCTGACATTTCGGGAACAGTTCAATCAGATCCCTGTCTTGATGGAGTTAAAGTGAGTTATTCGTTTAATTTTTATAAATACTGATGAATTATTTAGAAAAAAACTTAAGACTAACTTTGAAATTAGAATCCCTTCCGATTTCCTGTCATTTTTAGTTGGACACGTCTTCTTTGTACTTGCCATCAGCATACGCTAATATGACACCACCGTGGCAACGAGCAGACGGAAGTATGGCTCAGGTTTGTTCTCGACGTCATTCAAATGTGATTGACGGTAATTTACAATAAAAAAATGTGAAACACGTCTTGCAGGTTACACGGAGCACAGGATTTTCGTTTCAGTGGACGTGGATGAAATCTCTTCGTGTGAAAGGATTGAACATAATGGTGGAAGATTTAATGGCATTTCTTTTCGACAGTGAATGTCTGTTCATTCCAATCGGTCCTGCTGTGCGTGTGGCTATTCTCGGACAAAGACCAGTCTATCTATCAGGAGAAGTTAGCTGTGAACTTCATGATGTTCGTTGTTCTTTCTCATGTGTAGTGAATAGTGTATTTATATTTCATTCTGACAAATCGAAGTCCGCTGAAACTTTTCGCATTCTAATTTATTCTTCAGCTTTACGAGAAATGTGTCTCCAAGTACGGCGCATCTGTGTGCTCTCTATATCCGATGGAAGACGATGGATGGGGAGCGTACCGCTTGGAAATCGGTGACGCGAGCAGCAACCACAGCACGGAAAAAATGAAAGCAGAACCAATTGTTCTTCACGAATGGAGATCTATGCTTGGCAAAGCACCGGAGAAATGGAGATTCACTGTTGATACAATGGCAATGTACGATGATCTAGCTGGTAACATGTTCGTAATCGATCCATTAGGAAAAGGATATATCAACAGCTGTGAGAAAGAGTTGGTCCCAGCATCTGATGATTGGAAACATTGGAGTCAAGAGCAGTCATTAAAAATTATGGGGCAAGTAGTTGAAAAGAAAGCGAGCGTTAATTGTTTGATTTACAGATTTTACGAGTTACGAACCGAAGGATTCTCGGCGAAAACTGATTCACTCTCGAAATTCATCAAAAAAGAAATCAATGGTATTGATAAACGCGTCGCTCAAAAATTCTACTGCGAAAATATTCTCAGTGGAGTTGCAAATCTAGAAGGAAGCACTCCCGTATGTCACACGAAATATCCGGATAAAGAAGCAGCTGATAAAATCGCAGATGTGAGAAAAATCATGATTCACGAACTGGGTAAGTTCAGTGCGATTTCAAAAATGTACTTTTGAAGTTTTGTTTTTATATTTGTTTCACAAAAAATTATATGCTTTCAGGTGATGTGTGGAATTCTTCAATAGGAAAAGCCGCTGATGAGCTGGAAGCGGTTTTTTGCACCGACCGGCAGTTTGTTGAAATTCGCTCCCGTCTTCTTCACAAAGTTCCTTCTCGTCATGATGATCAATGGGTTCCGGAGGAGCCGAAAATAATCGAAGATGGACGACCAATGATAAATGATAGTTCTCAGATTCACGCTCGGCCTATTCTACATATGGCTGCTGAACCACCAATTCTACCACCAGATTATCCTAATTCTCCACACGCTCAGCCGAACGAGCATTTGGAAATAGTCACACCTACTCCATTGCTTGTGGAAGGGGGTGGAATGGATCCCATTGCTATTCAAGTGAACACGAATCGTGTCTTGGATCCTATCGATGACGACTCTGAAGATCAAGAAGAATATATTGAAGCAACACGACAGGAAATCGGAACTCCAGCTGAACCAGATATAGGAATCGATTATTCACATCACAACTCGGCGAACAATAATATACCAGTTATGCGATTTGACAAGGTGGAAGAGAGTGGTTTGTCTGATGTCTCTGCGTCTGCAATGGAAGTCGCATCTTCCGATTCCACGTCGTCGAGAACAGGAATAAATCTTCTTACTACGTTTTCAATATTTTTTTCTTTTTTGTTATATATTTGCTAATCTAAGTAGCTACATCTTCCTCGCTTTGAGTATTTTAGGAGGATAGTTGATTTTGATATCATATTACTGTAATATCGGCTATTTTCTTTTTTACAAAGATCTCAGTTTATTCAGATTTCTTCCCAGCTACTTTTTTTTCCCGTATTCTACTGTCATTTTTATCTTTCTGTTTCATTTTTTGTTTTAAACTGCTTTTATACGGTTTTTCTAACGCCCCCGCTTGAGAAAGAAGAAGAGTTGTTTCATACTTATTGATAGTTTTACGCCAAAACAATTATAAAATATTTTCAGAAGCAAACATAAATAAAAGCATAGAAAGTTGTTCAAGAGGAACAGAATCACATGAAATCATCTGAAAGGTTTCCAGCGTCTTCGTCGTTGCGAGTTGTTCCGGCATCCCAGTCTACATCTTCATAATTTTGAATCTTCTTCTGCTCATTTTTAGCCAACATCTCCTTTTTCTCGCGATCCTTTCGTTCCTGTTCTAGCTTTTTCAACTTTTGACGCTCTTTTGCATCGCGTGCGTCTCGTTCTTGCCTGTAAATGAAGCACAGCAATTTAATTTAATTTGAAAACATATTTTGAAAGAACTAATTCGAAAGAGTTCAATTTGTTTATGGATTCGCTCTTTTACAATTAACTCACTTATAGTCAATGTCTCCTTTCCAACGAGTCTTTTCCAGTCGATTGACGATTTCGTTTATCTTTTTCTCCACGACAGTATGCTTAACTTGCTTATGACTGTGGAATCCAACCTGAAATATAATTTAAATATAGTTTTTGAGGCGATACGCTATTTGTCTCTCTTTCGTTAATATAATCACTTTAAAATAAAACGTTTACCTGTCCGACAGCCATGTCACCGGTTTTCTTGAGATTTGACCACATAGTGTAGACGATGGCAACGTTGTTCAATTTGCATCCTTCAATTGAATTCTGCTTAACCAGTTGACAACAATCTTCAAGCTGCAAAACTTCTGCTGGTAAATTCGGAGTTCTTCATAACCAACCAATGCTTCAGGAATTGAATCGATTGTCATTCCAGGTGTGAGTCGAAGATAGACGTGGGCAGAAGAGAGTTTGTCAACGTGGAACCATACGTCTTCAGGCCATCCATACTGCAAAACTTGAGCTTGAGACACATTTCTCTCGAAATTATTAATACCCACCTTAATCAAATCTTCGTTTTCAACCTTATCAACACCCATGTAAATGGTTACCGGTGGGCTGACACTGTTCGATGTGAACTTGATGACCATGTCTATTCGATTTTGATTCAATACCTGAAATTGGACATATTATTCAAACAGACAATAAATACAGTTTTAGCAAGAAAATGTATACATTTTAATGAAAAAACGGAGAAGAGCGCCAGCACGAGATTGTCGCCATGGGTTGGCGCATTTTGTATTTCGCGAGGAAATTCAATTTTGATTTAGATATTTGGAAAGGACAAAGCTTTTGTACAAAGTATACCAAACTTCGCGAAGTACGGCGCACCCATAAAACAAGTGTTTCAAAGATTCAATAACTTGATTAAGTGGATAAGATTTTACTTAAATTTAGCAGGAAGCAAAGGTTTTAGAAATAGTGTGTGAACTTTCTGCTTAAACTCACTTTTATATTTTCCTCTAAAAGTAATAGTGAAGTGAAGGCTGAAAAAAGTTAAAAACACTTGATTTCAAAAACCCATCTAAGACTGTCTTCATGTTTATTAAACGACTTTCCTCAGTAGAAACTATTTTAAAGCGTTCGCTGTGTTTCAATAACCCATAAAATAATCCAGACTTGCAAGATTCCGGGCCGGCCCGGTCGGCCCGGATTTGAATTTTTGAACTTTTTTCACTACAATTTTTTGTCCAAAAATTTATTTTCTGAAAATTTTTCATATTTTTCCTGAAGTATATTTTTCAAAAACCTTCGAAACCTACAAAAAATTGTTTTTAAGAAATATTTTTCAAAAAAAATCTGGAAATTTTCGAAAAAAAAATTTGAATTTTTTTCAGTACTGAACTTCCGGGCCCACCGGGCCGGGCCGGGCCGGGCCGGGCCCTGGAAATTTTCATTCCGGCCCGGCCCGGCCCGTTGCAAGTCTGAAATAATCAACTGTCTTTCGTACATCTTAATATTCTGTGCTATTATTCGGTATTATTCTTCATTAAGTGACATATTGTCCTCCTACCGTGGACTCTCTTCTCCATTCGTACTCTTCGACCAGCTGTCTCGTCGAATGCTATGTTGGCACGTTGCCAAGTCCCTCCCCTTTTCAATAGTCACGAGGGCAGCGGCGCGAAACGAGAGAATTCAAATAGAGGGAAAGAGACAGAGCAGGCGGTTCAGTCGCGTGATTGCTATCGTTCGCGCTATTTAAAACGAGGAATGGATTGTGCCGAAGGACCATTTATTGAAGGAGTGCGATTCAGAATCGCCAAAAATACAACAGAATGGATAAAAGTAAAGATTTCACGAATTTTGACAAATAAACGATGGAACAGTTTAGGAAAGGGCACATGTGAATTTGAAATTTATTAATTTTTTTGGTCTTTTTTGAGATGTGTGCAGTAAGACGAAGCTTTGTTTGAGAAAATATTGAGATCTAACTGGGCTTCAACTTAAGAACACATGTCTCATAAGAGTTGGGGATGGATAGGGAGAGGATTGAGTTTTGATGGATAGAATGGACGTTGAGTATCATTTGTTGTAGAACACAGGGGCATGAGGCAGGACGACATCAGCCTAATGGTTCTTCTTATAGGTGGCGATCTCGCTTTCGTATCTCTTCTTGTCGTCGGCAGCCTTCTTCTCCCATCTCTGTAAAAAAACAGTTAAGTAAATCTCAGGTAACATCTAGTGCATCTAACTTACCGATTTGTCTGTGAGCTTTCCCCACTCGACTCCAGCGGCTTTGGCGACATCAGCGACTCCCATTCCTGGCTTCTTGATGCGCTCACGGTTCTCCTGCATCCAGAAGAAGAAGGCGGACATAGCGCGCTTTGGGGCATTTGGGTCCTTGGCCTTTCCTCCCTTCTTGACCTTCTTCACAGGCGAAGCCTTCTTTCCAGCGGCAGCCTTAGCCATCGTTAGTTGGTTTGGTTGTAAGTTTCTGAAAAATAAAAATATGAAGAAAACGCAGAATAAAAAGAAGTAAACGTGGTAAGATAGGAGAAGAGAGGAAGGCAACCATTGCGGATGGCTGCGAAGCAAGCGAATGAAGAGGGGCGGGCACAAAGACAACGCTAGGCCTCCTCTTGCCCAGGGTCGTCTTTCTCCAGTGTACGTCTGTGTGTGCGAATGAGAGAGGAAGGCGATTGAGCGAGTGAGAAGAAATGTATGTGTGTTGGCCAGTCAGCCAGCCGTCCTCAATGCGTATGTATGTGCGATAGAGGAAATGGGTGTGTTGGGCTGACTGCTGCCTTGGCGTACACAACGCAGAGCCGCAACGCGTTGCGAATGCAAAGCGGTCGGAAAGCGCGACTGCTGAACAACCACCACTGAGAAGAGGAGGAAGACTACGCACTATGGCTGCTGGCGGAGGCAATGGATGACTTCTTTTGTCGGTGTGTTGGGAAGAACAGAGAAGATGCGAATGATGAGATGTATTTTTGGGAAGAGGGAAGCGATAGCTGGAGAGGATCTCCGTTACAAGATCTAGCACTAATGGATTTTGCTCTATGAGCGTGAGCTGGCCAACAGGTAATAAACGAAATTCTTGAAAGTGGGACCTACAGTAACCAAAAACCAAACCATTCAGGTTAAAGCTTAATAATTGATAACAACTTGATCTCACTAGAACCTAGTACATCTTTCGGAACTTTTAGAAACTATTGATTGAATCAGAATTGGTTGGTTAGTGACCAAATGAAGAATGAATCGTTTTTGATGTGTTGTTAGTAAGAGGCTGGCTGAGGCTGTTGGGCAGGCCAAGTGAAAGAGGCGCACGCATATTTTCGCGAATGAAGGCGAGCGTAGGACACACTGCGACGCGATCGATAGGCAAGTGGCAAACAACTCGTTTTCGTTCGCGTCTTTCTCTTCTGTCTACTTGCTGGCCAAAATGCTAGGAAGAAAAGGAAAAGAAGTGTTGGGTGTGGGTCTATTGGGACCGTGCTGAGAAGGAAAGGGGTAAGAATATAACATAGAAGGGTAACAGTGAAGAAGAGAGCTCCGGATTGTAGAGCGAAGAATGAATCGGAAGACAACTAGTCATCGTATTTTATAGTACAGTCCGGTGGGTAGGTGGAGCGACAGTAGAGCAGGGATGTGGGCGGAACCAGCACCGACGACACCCTGGGAAGATCTTCATCAAACCTAGAGACAGAAGATGGATTGGATAATGACGTGGCAAACAGGTTACGTACATGCCCTGGAGCACTGAAGGAAGTAGAATAGCTCGGATCGATCAAGAGGAGAAACATGTTTCAATGAAGATGTCATGATGATCGGAACAAAAGTGTAAAACACTCGCTTTTACGAAATGGACTTAATCCAAAAACAGACTGTAGACCCAAAATCTTCGGTTATTAATTAACATGATGATGGGAAATCTTTCTAAAATGCACATATTGCTCTTCAGTATCTCTCAACCGACATGATTTCAACGTAGTATTTCATTCATGTATTTTTATAAGATATTAAGACTAGTACATGATGATGATTGACATCAATCAATGTACTGACCGATTAGCACAATAGTGACCATTTTTCATTGTTCTTCTCGAGACTGACGGGAACACAGGTGTGATCGCCATATAGGGATTGGCAGCTGGCCAAGAGGGCTTGGCATCATGCCAAGAACAATCTTAGCATCTGTTGTATGTACTCGCTAGGGTATGTCGTGCATATAGGCGACGTCAGCAGGCCAAATGACTGACCTCTCTTCGTAAGAAACCATCCAAACCGCACGCGAACAATAATGGTGTCGTGTGGTGTAGCACTGCACCTTCACCATCGTCCATTCAATCGCATTGCAAACAAAGACGCGAATGAAGGCCAACACCAGACACTGTCGTTCTTTTCTTCATAACGCGAATGACGGGTACAATGTAAGTACTTCGTCCAACGCGAATGAACAACGCTGTCCGTTTGTGTCTTTCTCTTCGAATGTATGACAGAAAAGGCGGCAAGATAAGAGAACATCGGTGCGAGGGTATAATGACTGTAGAAAAATTGTAAGAACACACGAGATTTTTGAGAACGAATGAAAATTAATTGGTGGCAATCGAAGTTATCTACATAAAAAATATTCGGAACTGAACTAATGTAAATACTTTTAAAACATGGTGCAAAAAATAACAAGAAGTCTGCAACATAACTATTGGCGTTCAAGGAAGGAAATGGAAAACAAAAAGCACTTTCTCATATGCAGAGGACGGATAAAATAGTTAATACATGTCTAGAAAGTGGTATTAACGAAAGGAAGGATTATGAAGTTATCATATTTTGTCTCCATAAAGTGCACGAATATTCGTGCCATAAAAATTTTCGCGAATGAAGAATTTGAATACGTATCAAAATGAGCGAGCGAAGAAAATACAATACCGACTTCTAAGAAGGCACGAAATCATTTTCATTAAAAAATATATTTAAAAGTTTACTGGATGGGCAGAAATAAGAGAAAAGTATACAAGAAAAAATGCATAAAGGAAGTAGGCCACACCACAACTGATCGTGTACCATTATGATTTAAAGGCGCACAAACTTTTTCGATTAGGTCTCATAACGCTTAACTAAAGGTACACAGCGTGCCGCACTCGGGTAAATTTACTAGATTTTAATTTGATACAGATGGGGATTTTAAACGAAATTGTCGGAACTTTTTTATTTCGATAATATCATCCATTTACTTTCATGAAGTTTTCAGGAATCTGAAGACAGACAATTTCTTTCTTATTTTTGTTTCTTCCAGGTCATACCACATATGGTATACCACACGAGTCCACGAAATACAGTCGGTATCTTTCGCAAAAGTCGACATTTAAACCTGAGTGAGTCGATTTTTGAATTCACCGAGTAACATTCCTCCTGACACCAAAAATTGAAATGTTCTTAATAATCGGACAATTCTCAAATAGTTTTTTTTTTTAAAATACCAGTGAGCATGTCGTTTTGATTCTCTTGTCTTTTGACTTTCAAAATATAGGTGAACTTGAATTTTGGGTCTAGCCAAAAATGTTTTCGTTTAATCATACTGGCCGTGACGAGAATTTCCACGGCCCTGCCCGGCCCGGCTGAAAAAGTTGAACTGAAATTTTGAACGAAATTTTGAATTTTTTTGGATTTTTTCCCAAAAATGTCGAATTTTTGACTATACTTCAGAATTAAACCAAAAGCTAGTTATGCATCAAAAATTTAAATTTTTAATGTAAAATTTCAAAAAAATTAGTAAAAAACAGGTATCTTTTTTTGAAGCCGCGCCTTCGTGCCGTAAATTTGCAAGTATGTGTTTAATAAACAATAAAATTTTCGTCTGCGGTGCTCTATCCAGAGTATCAAAAAGCTATCAAGAGTATCAAAGTGTTGTTTTTTCGTGAGTAGTTATTCTTATTACTTTTCAGTTTTCTCTTTTAAAAACTGTCTGCGCACGTGACTAATCCTCGATCACTTTCCGATTTTTCTCTCATTTTTTGCTTTCTCCGGTTCTGCCACACATGTTACTCTCATTGCTTGGGTTGTTCTCTCATCTCTCACTCCTCTAGTTTTCTCTGCGCGTACCTCTTTCTCATAGTCTCTGAAAATCTTCTTCTTTTCTTCTTTTTCCCCTCATGCACTTGCTAGTTTGGCACGTTTCACTGAATTCATCTGTTTTAAAAAAAGAAATTATCTTTCTCATCAGCGATATAATGATATTCTGATATAATGAAAAGTAGGAATATCCTATCGAATGGTTTTATTGGAACAACTTATACCAAGTTAAAAAATATTATATGGAACACTTACTCCCAATCCAAAGGTTTTTTGTGCCAAAGCCTAATTCCATTTGATTGGGATAACGAATTGCAAAAATTTGGTAAATCCTTTAAGATTTTTATAATCATTATTAAATAGTGATCGAAATGTTTCATTTCATGTCGTCGCTGGTTCGAAAATTCTCAGACCTCCCGACAAAATGGTTACATTGAATGTTCATCTTTTTGCTTTCATTTTCCTGGATTTTCTTTTTGACTTCTATAAATTGCAAAGAAATTTCACACTTTAATGGACCTACCCACGAAGAAACCTTTCCTACCCACGAACGCAAAATAATGCATTTTTATGGCAGAAAAATGCAAAAAATGCATTAAATTGCATTCGTGAATAGAATTAAATTGCATTAAATGGTACAAATTTTCTTCGTGGGTAGATCCATAAGGCGTTGTCGCACTATCCTCACTCTTTCCGTTGTTTTCTATCAGTTAAACTCAATACTGAAGAAACATAGACGACAGAGACACTTCTTTTACACATTCGTTTGGCATACAGAACATGTTTTCCCTTCACCGACTAATACTTAGGATTTATTTAAGGAGATATAAAATGTGAATTTTTTTCACAGTGAAAAAAAATTACGATAAAACAACTTTTTATCCACTAGTTGGATTCCGTACTAGTTTATTTTCTAAAACCACGCATGAATTGCTTACTATTGTCCATAGTTTATTTATGTTTTCAGATGCAATCGGTTGAAACAGAACATCACAATTGTTCAATGCCGGACGAGCCGAGCACATCTTCTGGGCCATTAACCCCCGGTGATGTGTATTTCTCACCAAGCCCTTCCCATGAAGATGATGACTTCGATACTATTTTCACAGATGGGCGAACTCCAGTGGCGATATCCCCTAAGTTAGTCCCACTTTGCTAAGTTAGCGTACTATTAACATTTCAGCCACTTAAAAAATCATCCCCTCCACAAGCCAACTGGAACATCGGAAGTGTTAACATTCTATCCAACTATGGAAGAGTTCAGAGATTTCAGTCGATACATCAGAGTGATTGAACAGAAAGGAGCACATTTAAATGCTGGAATCGCTAAAATTGTTGCTCCTGAAGGGTGGACACCGAGACCTTCAAAAAAAGATTTTTCTGATGTAGACAACTATGAAATAACACAGTAAGCTTTTTTATATCTACAGAATGTTTCGATCTCTCATCAAGGGACGACTTAAAATTAGAATCTAAATAGTTATTATTGAAATGGAACTCAAAGATAAAAAAGTGAGAATGATAATTTGATAGCTTTTCAATTCCAGACCAGCTCGTGAGACAATCGAAGCAATGGAAAAGCCAGGAGCTTTCTTCAAGCGGAACGTAACATGCCGTCGAAAAATGCCAGCTCGTGAATTTCGGGACATGGCTCTCTCAGCTCAATACCGTAATCCAAAACCGAATTTGGAAGGAATTGATATCGAGAAGCATTATTTTCAAAATATCCTCGAAGGAGAGCCCATTTACGGTGCTGATACAGAAGGGAGTTTCTACGATAAGGAAACCAATGAATTTAATATGAATCGTCTCGGAACACTTCTCGATAATACAAATCTCAAAATCAAAGGTGTAAACACGGTATATTTGTATTTTGGAATGTACAAAACAACATTTCCATGGCATGCTGAAGATATGGATCTGTATTCTATTAACTTCCTTCACTTCGGAGCACCAAAATACTGGTTTGCAATCAGTTCCGAACACGCAGATCGGTTCGAACGTTTTATGAGTCAACAGTTTCCTTATCACAATGAGGCTCATTGCAAAGCCTTTTTGCGACATAAAACATTTATTGTTACTCCTGAACTTCTCCGATCAGCAAACATTCCATACGCAACAATGATACAACGTCCTAATGAGTTTATCATAACCTTCCCACGTGGTTATCACATGGGATTCAACCTAGATTACAATCTTGCTGAATCCACGAATTTCGCCACTCAAAGATGGATCGACTATGGGAAAGATGCCGTTCTTTGTGGTTGTAGCAAAGATTCAGTGAAAATAGATATGGCTCCTTTTATGGAAATGTATAGACCAGATGAACATTCGGCATGGATTACATATTGGTATGGTGATGAACGATCTGAATGGGTTCCAAAAAAGAAAGAAACGAATAAGAAACGACAGCGTGCAATTCCTTGTGTGACGCCTGCAAAAAGAGCTCGCCTGGCAGCATCTGATGGATCATGTTCCGATGGCTCTTCTGGGTGTGAAACCGAAGAATCATCTTTCATGCGTTCTCTTCCGGGATACAGTATGTCCAACTACCAATTAAGATCAGACAGTGATGGAATGCTGCGAAAGTATAAAACAAATACAAGTCAGTTTCTGATGTTTCATTTTAATATGTATGTCTAGTGATTTTTCCAGAAGAACTACGCTCAGACAGAATTGATTTTTTCAAAGAGCGGCAGTATAACAGCGGAAGAACCCCCGAGTGGCCGCACTGTTCAGTGTGTCAATACTTTCAGCCGCTTCATATGATGGCCATAAACGAAACTGTGCCTCACTCGTAAGTTAGATTTTTAAATTTTAGTAACTTTCATCGGGTTTTATTTTTAGATCACGTCGTCTGATTCCTACTTCATGTTTTTCAAAAACAAGTGAAGAAGATGAGAAAGATGAGGTTACTTTTGATCGGTTACTTCAATGTTCAAACTGCGAAGTCACTGTCCATTCAAAATGTTGTTCCGGTGATCAACCGAATTCTGATGAAAAGTGGCGATGTCCTAGATGTCGGAATAAAACAGACGTTGAAATACGAACTGCATCTTGTCAACTTTGTCAACTTCGTGGTGGTGCACTTATTCCATGCCAAATCGGGAAAGACTCCACATGGGTGCATGTGATATGTGCTCTATTCAACCGACGAGCTGTTTTCAATAACCCGGACGGACCATCAGCATGTTTTGTTGAGCCATCTCCACGACAGCAATCAGAGACTTCTTCGATGCCGCCTTTGCCTGAAGAATATCGTTCAGAACACGGAGATATGTTCGAACATTCAAGATGGGAATGTGTTGTGTGTCATCGAACGGACGTAGGACTGATACCATGTGCCCATTGTATCGAGGAAGACAAACCAGTGATTCCTGCTTTAGCTCATATCACATGTGCTCGTCGTGTCGGTTTTGTTTGTGAAGTAAGGGATTTTCCACGTGGAGCTGTCATGATTTGTCAGAAACACGAACATTCCTACTTGATCAACAAATCACTACAAGATTATACCAATATTAAAGTTGGCGATAATGTATATGTAGAAGAGGAACAATGTTCCAGTGGTACGAAACATTTCTTGTCTGGAAAGATCCTCCGAGTTGATAAAAAAGCTACAGTTGTCGTCGATTTTCTTGACAATAGTTGCAGTAGAGACAATCTTGTAGAGGACATTCAATCGTGTGAATGTCTCTATTGTGAAAATGGAGATCATCAATACGGTGCCAGGGTTAGTTAGAATTTAAGAAAGCTCCAGGCAGTAATTGCTTTATATTACAGGTCAAAGTTGTTTGGGACGACAAAAAAGTATACGACGCATATTTCCGAGGCAAAGGAGTTATGAGTGAATATACGATAAAACTGGATGGTGGTCCTGAGGTAAAATGTCCTCGAAATAAAATAAAATCGAAGAAAGAATATAAGAATTCTAATAAAACCTAATCGAGAATATAATTCGTAGATATATCTAATATCTTTTTAATTTCCCTGTCAACCTCATAACATGATCTCTCTTTTCTGTGAGTAATCGTTTTAGATTACGAAAAGGAGAATCTCTATTGCAATTCCTTGAAACATATAAAACTCATAAAGTGTTAGTGGAGTGACCCGCTTCCTATACTAGTCACTCACTTCGTTTGTTCATTTTTCCTGTAAAATTCTACCTGCTTTTATATTTTTCTGTACTTTTGTAGTTTTCTGAAAACATTATTCCTTGCGTATATTAATATATTCCTGTGCAACATGTCTAATAATCGGTATCGCTTCCAATAAAGTATTTATATGTATTAATTGTTCAACAATTTACATGGTTTCGCATACTAATCGTTAACCCTCGTATCATATTATCATGAAAATTCTTATCTAATCTTCCTTTTTTTGCAGTAGGGATAATATTTTCAGAAAAAAGATCATAAAATCTTTTTGTTGTCTTCTCTTTTTAGTTCCGCACACATGGCGGACTGACAGCTGTTGCTTCAGTGATGCATCTTCCAATTTCATAAATATGTTCTTATTGAAAGTGAAATCTCGTCTTCACGGTAGAAATAAAAACATTTTTGGAGATTTTAACAAGTTTATAGTGTAGCTCAATCCTACCTCATTGTGATTCTAATTACTAGATTTCTTGAAAACTTTGTGAATACTCTACGCCATACGGGACATTATCATTGCTGATTTCTTGTTTTCTATTTTCCACGTCTTTCGCTGAACCCAAAGATCACAACTCAAACATTGAAATCAACAAAAACAGCTAATTTGATGACAAGGTCAACTACTAGTTGAACAGTGTTTCGATTTCTACAAAGAAAAGCGCCTTTTTTCATTTTTTATTTTCTTCTCTGGTCTCTCCTCATCGAGCTTTTTTGTTTTCTACCCCTCACCCCGCTTATGCCACAGCGGTGCTCCGGCCGATGACTCTGGGACACTCACAATTATTTCGTTTCAACTGAGAGTATTTTTCCAATTCATTGCAATTCTTCCTGTTCGAACTTGAACAATTGAAAAATGAAAGAATGTTCCGCCCGTGTTCTTTTCCTCTTTTCTCTGGGTCTCTCCAAAGTGCAGCTCTCTCATTTCATCCTAGCTGGATACGTAGATCGATTTGTCCAGCTCCCTTTTCTGGCTTCTTTCTTTTCCCCAAAGTTTATAAACATACGCTCCTCTCCCAAGGAAATAATCGATGCGTCAAGAATCAACAAAATTTTCTTCCCGACTAAAAGGAGACGTTTCATCAATCAAGGTTCTAATACTTCCATTCATACTCTTTATCATCAAAATGTGTACTCATTTCTTATCATATTACCTCATTGTCTTTCATTGTGTTTAACCGTATCAATCTTTTATCACGTGTTTTACAACTTTCCGGAACTTGTCATTTCAGATTCACTTCACACGAGATCTGGGTATTTCAACCGTAAATCAAATATTTTTGAACGATGCTGAATCGATTCTCCCCCGCCAGGTAAGAAGAAAGTAGAAAAAATACCAACATTTAGGAATCATTTCGCCACATTCAATATTAAAGTTCTCCGAGTTGTGTCAAGAAGAGACTTACAATTGTGTTATGTTAACATTTATCATTCCAGCATTCGACGTATATCAACAACAGCTAGATGCTGCAGTGATAAAAATGAACCGGATCTATCCGATCCAAAAACTTTGGCACTTCATAAACTGTATCGTCCAGAACGTATTACACCATCGAAACGTGGAATTGATTTGCTCAAACAACCTGGATTGAACAAAGGAATGGCTTTCTCTTTGCATGAACGACAATATCTTGGCATTCACGGTCTTTTGCCACCAGCATTCATGACTGAAGAGCAGCAAGCCTACCGTATCATTACGAAGCTTCGGCAACAACCAGATAATTTGGCCAAGTATATTCAACTTGATTCTCTTCAAGACCGTAATGAAAAGTTGTACTATCGAGTTCTTTGTGACAATGTCAAGGAATTGATGCCAATTGTGTATACTCCTACTGTCGGTCAAGCTTGTCAGCATTTTGGATTCATCTACCGAAATCCAAAAGGACTTTATGTTACCATCAATGACAACAGCATCAGTAAGATTTATCAGATTCTTGCCAATTGGCATACCGAAAACGTACGTGCTATTGTTATCACTGACGGAGAACGTATTCTTGGACTTGGAGATCTTGGAACATATGGAATCGGAATTCCGGTTGGAAAACTTGCACTTTACGTTGCTCTCGCTGGAATTCGTCCAGAATGGTGTCTCCCTGTTATTCTTGATGTTGGAACCGACAATACAGAACTTTTGAACGATCCATTTTACACAGGATTGAGAAGAAAACGTGTTCGTGGTCCAGAATACGACTCACTTGTTGATAACTTCATGAAGGCTGCTACAAAGAGATTCGGAAGAGATACTCTAATTCAGTTTGAAGACTTCGGAAATCAAAATGCATACAGACTGCTCGATAGATACAAGGGAGAGTACTGTATGTTCAACGATGACATCCAAGGTGAGTTTTTGATCCACTCATTAATACTTTATTGTTGAAAAAAACTAATAGTTTCAATTCAGGAACCGCTGCGGTCGTCGTTGCTGGCCTTCTTGCCTCTACTCGTGTGACAAAGAAGAAACTTTCTCAAGAGAAAATTGTCTTCTTAGGGGCGGGAGGAGCAGCAACTGGTGTCGCTGAAATGTGTGTTCGTCAAATGATGGATGAAGGTCTGACTGAAGAAGAAGCGTGCGGCCGTATTTATATGGTTGACATCGAAGGACTCATCACCACTTCACGAATCAAGTCTCTTGGTGAAAGACACGTGAAGTTCGCTAAAGATCTTCCAGATACTAAGAATCTACTTGAAGTTGTGAGAACTGTAAAACCAGGAGCACTGATTGGCGCGTCAACTGTAGCTGGAGCTTTCACTGAAGAGATCATCAGAGAGATGGCCAAGAACAATCCACGTCCAATTATTTTTGCTTTGTCTAATCCAACCAGCAAAGCGGAATGCACTGCTGAAACTGCCTATAGATGCACCAACGTAAGTTTACAACTCGATGAACACCATTAAATAACTTTTTCAGGGTGCCGTACTTTTCGCTTCCGGATCTCCATTCGAGAATGTCGAGTTGAATGGAAAACTCTATAAACCAGGACAAGGAAACAATGCTTACATCTTCCCAGGAGTTGCTCTTGGAGCTGTTCTGTTTGCTGTCAAAAATATTCCCGACAAATTATTCCTTCTCGCTGCTCGTATGGTTGCTGAAGCTGTGTCAGAAAAATCTCTCTACACATACTCTCGTGTTTACCCTCGTCTCAAAGATATTCGTGAACTGTCTGTCAAAATCGCTGTCGAAGTTGGAGAATATTGTTACCGTCATGATTTGGCTACACTCCATCCAAAACCAGACGATATGGTAAGTTTTCCATAAAATGAGAAGATATATCGAGATTCTACCCTGTCACATTCTTTTCAAAATGCACTATCACTAGTTAACGTTTTCAGGAAATGTTCATCCGTCAAAACTTATACAGCGTTGAATATGATGAGTTGATCAATAAGACCTACGAATGGCCAGCCAAAGATTCGAAGCACGGATTCCCGGTTCCCGTTTTGAGAAGAACCTCAATGGACGAAGAATAATTTTTTTTTTAAGTTTTCGAACTTTCTCTTCCATCTCATTTGTCTCTAGTCTCTCTTCAGTTTTACCCTTCTTCATTGTCGATTATTGTTTTGTCATTATTCTTCCATTATTTTTCTCTATTCCTTCTTTCTAAGTCCCTGCATCTAACGTTTCCCAATTCTTAATGTCTACGTGTATAGCATAATCCCGGATTTCTATTGCTGTCCTTCTTTTAACCAGATTTAGTTTAAAAAATAAAAAATGAAAGTAATTTTGTAAAAAGTTAAATAACGCATAGTGGATTTCCAGTAGTAGATGTCGTTCTTATAAAAAATTCACGAGTTCTAACCTGAAATACAATTTCCAGAATGTCTCAAAATGAATCCGGAATGTCAGAAGTAACGGTGGAGGTTCCTATGAATATAGCACTTGTCAAGTATTGGGGAAAACGAGATGAGAAACTCATCTTACCACTGAATGATTCGATTTCATTAACGGTTGATAAACTGACGGCTAGAACAACAATCCGAATGATTCAAGGAGTTGGGAAGCATACGGTATAAAGAAATATATCAATTGAAATCCGGAATTAAATTCTTTCAGGTTGAAATCAACGACGAAAAAGTAGAGTTAAGTTCGAATAAACGGTATCAAACAGTCTTTGATGAAGCACTTCGATTACAAAGAAAACGGAAAGAAGATTCAAACGGAAATGAAAATAGATCAGTATCGCATCATTTCGAAGTAATCTCCACAACGAACTTTCCCGTTGCTGCTGGACTTGCATCATCTGCTGCTGGTTTCGCAGCGATTGCTTTGGCGATTCAGCAACTTTTAAACCTGGATGACATCCAGGCTAATCGATTAGCGAGAATAGGATCTGGCAGTGCTTGTAGAAGCATGTCCGGAGGGCTTGTTCACTGGAAAAAAGGAGAAAAAGACGATGGCTCCGATTGCGTTGCTGTTAAAACTAACGATGATAACTGGGCAGATCTTTATTGTGTTATTTTGGTATTTAATGATGGATGTAAGAAAGTTGGATCAAGTGAAGGGATGAGATGGACTAGAGAAACCTCGACACTTCTCAAACATCGAATTGAGAAGGTTGTTCCCGAACGAATCGATTTAATCAAGAAGGCGTATGCAACAAGAAACTTCGAAGATCTGGCCCGTGTTATTATGGCTGATAGTAATCAATTCCACGCAATTTGTCTCGATACGGTACCGCCTATTCGATATTTGAATGAATCTTCGTGGCAGCTAATAGAAACTGTTGAAAAGTTCAATCAGCCAGAAATAAAAGCTGCGTACACCTTCGATGCTGGACCGAATGCATGTGTTATTGTGCAAAAGTAAGACAGATTTGAATTTTGTGAAAATGGTGATGTTTTTAGGAAGGATGTTTCAAAATTCATCAAGGCCCTCATTCGCGATATTCAAATCAACACCGATGATTTGGAAACATTGCCAGAAGAATTCAGATCTATCGAATATCAAAAAGATGAAGGAACCGAGAATAATTTTGTATGCACGAAACTGGTTGTCAGTTCCATGGGAAGTGGACCGGAGATTTGAACCCATCCAAGAACTTAGAGTTAATTTAGGATATATATCTTGTTGAATGTTTTAATGTCATAATTTTAAACTGAAAGAATATTTATTAATGTTGTTATGAAATGAATTGACGAATAGATTGTAGCTTTATAGGAGATACATGTTAATTGATTTTCATTGAACCAATTTTTGGAATTTTCAATGAGATTGAGCAGTGAGGTAATTTCAGATGTGTGTATATTCTTCAACTTGGTTTAGAAAATTGAAGCTCCACGATCAGTAATAGGATAGTATTCATTGAGGAGCTAGAAGTGAAAAATGTTGATGACAAGCAGTTGAATATGTAGATGAATGTGAATTGTGAATAAATTGAAAAAAATGAAAGAGATTGGGGGAAGAAAGATGATGGCGAAAGACATTTTGGGTTTTTATACAAAAGAAAAATTAGTAAATATGCAAAATTGGGAATGGATCACAACCGATGAAGGTGTCATAAGATTTGAAAAGGTATTTGAGTCAATAATTTAATTTTCAGTTACACTTCAGAATTGAGTCGACGTCTTCTTTTTCAGACTTCGTCGTTTTTTAGGTATTTCATCATGTGGCACTACTTCTGTAAGCCATGAGTCATCTTCGACAGAAGTATGACTCCGAAGACGTGGATTGGATGCTCCAACTTCTTGATAATCAAGAGAGTGCTGAAAGAAAAGGAGAGGGATTCAGATCATAGTTTCTTAAAAGGGTTACACTTGGATTAGCAGCAAATGCAGTTGCTCTCATTTGCATTTTCAGAGATTTCCGTCTTGTTGGCACACTTTCATCGGAAATGTTTGAAATATTGGACTTTGAACTTGTCTGAAAGGGGGTTCGTGATTAGACAGTTTCATACGATTTTTACCTGAAGAGGAGCTCTGGCTGGTTTAGGAATTGGTAACGGGGAGGGTTTATCTTCGATTGCAACAGATCCGAAATAGTCAACTGATTTAGAAGATGTCTTTTTAGCGGAAGCAACTGGAGATAAGAACCATTCACTCCGAGATTTCATTCTTCTTGCTTGATTTTCGTGAACATATTGAAGATAAGAAAGGGATCGATCTCCACCACAAGCAGTCAATGGGCGAATTATATCCAAATCACTGAGTTCTTCGATATCAGATGTTGCCTCAAGCAAAACCTGGAACCGACACATATGGGGCCTTAATTATAGTTAACACGGCCTCCAGCGGAGGCCCTCTCAATGCACTGCGCGCAGTACTTTGAGAGGGCCTCTGCAGGAGGCCGTGAGTTAACATCTGATTAAAATTTATTGGAAAAGATTTCCGAGGCTATGATAGTGAGTTTGGAGTCTGATTCCATTCATATTTTTTATTTTAAATAATATAACTAACCTCTCCAACACTGCTACTCAATCGATTATTCAGACGGGCCATTGTTGGCATTGGCTTTGTTGAAATGCGACTTGTACTAGGTTGATCTCTATTTCTTATTGGTTCATTCTCTTGAATCGTTGGCACGCTCATTGAAAAACAACCTGAAATTGTTGGATTCAGACTACAACTATTTATTCCTTTTTAATTTGATTTCTGTTACTCAGTTCGTTGAATTTATTCAAAAATCAAAACTGGCAAAAGCTTCTTTTAAGAAAAAAAAAAGAAATATTGAAATGGGTTTTTGCTATTTTAAGGGGCAGAAGACACGTAACATCGATGAGAGAGAACAAAAAAAAAGAAAGAAAAAACGATGGTATTCTGTGTATTTGTGTATTTTTAGGTGATGCAGGTTGGGAAGTGTGCTCAAATGATAATGTTATCAATGGAGCGCACTTCTTTCTTTTTGATTATGATTATCGTAAATTCAATAAGGCAAAACGGCGGGAATGTGGGGTCAAATGGGGAAATTTCAAAGAATGGTAGGATGAGCATTTGGAATTTGAAAACTTTTTTTGAAATCAATTGAGGAAATTTTGGAATTGGACACATACTGATTGGAGGATTGAAACTGTAGACAAAGACAAGAATAAACAATTCAATTTTAGTGATTTCTTTGTCCGGTATGGTACTTTTCAGCTCAATGAAATTCTGAGATGGATACTGTAGCGGGGGGGTGGGGGTTTTGAAACCTACGACCCCTCTCAATTCAGAAATGTATACTTTTTGAAATTACTATAGAAGTTCGTCTTTCTCTCTCTCTCTCTGTCCTAGAGGAACTAAAATTATCCAGAATACCATTGTCAACAGAGCGTTCTTGCAAAACCAAAAAGAACCACACCGGAAAAATGTCACGAAAAATGAATGCACAAACTGTTAGGCCATATAATGTTGATGGGAGGACGAGGATGAAAATTGAACATGATGAAAATGAAGTAGTCAATTGATGAAAAAAAGGTATCACAACAAAAAAAGATTCATCAGAAATCGCAGCTGACCGATGTCCTCAAATCAGTTGGATATGGTTCCTTTGTTGCAATTGACACACTTCTTTTCGGATGATCTGTTGTTTGAGTCAGCGCGTGTTGTTTCAGACTTCCAGCTCGTCCAACTCCGTTCCCACGTGGAGGTTTTGATGTTGACGGAGCAAGTGAGGGTTCGGGTGATGTTTCTTCTGCCAGGTGGAGTGCAGCAAGTGAATATGCACCGGCACACTTTGCAGCGAGCGCGGAGAATTCTTCGCCACGAGCACGACGATCTGAAGAGAGGATGGACACGTGGTTACAGTACAAATGAAATTAAATGACACAAACACTATCACAACGTTTCCGTGTTTTTTTGTATGATTTTAGATAGAAGTTTATATTATCCAATTGAAAACAACAACCACAAATACATCGGTCTGCTGTTCTCAGAAACTCCATGATCAGGCATTCATACACTTCAGAACTTATGTCAGCAAGGAAATGTACTCTATTGGAATGTCAGAATATTTCGGTTCAGAAATTGGAAAAATCTCATTAGAGTGCGCTTCCTTGCAGATCTTTTTCTGAAACTTAGGGAATCTGAAACCCCTAAAATCATTCAATTCTGTGCTCTTTTTCGTGTGTGTTGTCATGCGATAGGGGAAGAAAGAAACATTCAAAACTAAATACAACCACCAGTGTTTATTCACCATCATTCCAAAAAAATCAACGAAATAAGGAGATAGAGAGATAGACACATGGACATATATAGAGAAAGAGTGTGTGATTTTGAGAGATTCAGAGAGATATAACAGAAAAAAGAACGAGATCTTCATCACCATGCAATTCAAAAAATCAGTGGATTCTAGGGAAAACAGTGCAGAGCAAAACATGCAAATTATCAAGAATTGAGAAGTCAGAGAGTGTGATCATAATTGAGAGATTGACGAGAGACAGAGAGATAACAAGAGAGTGTGGGATAATGAGAGAGTAGAGAAATGAACCCGTGTAGACTACTGTAGAAGAGAAGTTAGTTGAAGTGGCTGTTGGGTGGTGAGAGAAAAAGGGTTAGCTATGGATTACTGTAGAACGATAAGAAGGGTTAGAAGGTGTGTTTATGTGCAGTTTAAGGGTAAATAGGAGAAGAAGAAGGGGAAAAGAAAAAGGGTTAACTAGTAGAATAACTCACTGGAAGGGTTATGAAATGTGAACATTCGATTTTCGTCAATTCGTAACGTTCGACCCGTGTATCTGGCATAATATTCGTAACATTCTCGGGGAAATAATTTTGTATCGCCGAATGAGCAAATTATTGAGCAGACGATGTTTGAGGCAAGTTTGAAGCGTTGAAGGTCTTCTACTCGAGCCTGAAAATCAGTTCATTGCTTAAAATGTCTTTCTTAACATTTTCGCCTTTCTTGAAAGTCCGGAAAGTGATGTTTCAGGAACTTTTGAACTATAATAATTCAGAATATCTTACCGTTCTTCCATCGTGAATACATGTATGAAATAACGACGGAGCCACTGAAATAGCTATTGCATTTGGATTCATTGCAGTCGAATGTCCATCTGAAGAATCAGCTACTACTCGAAATGTACCAAATAGAAGAACGAGAAGGTGCTGAGAAGCAACGGGAAGTGAACCGAATATCCTAAAAGAAAACTTTGAATAGGGTTTGGGAAAATTTTGGAAACTGACCTATAAAATACTTGTCGTTGTTTCTCAATATCCATTCCAGTTGATGCACTATTGAATAATGTTTCTTCGTTATCCCTGCCGAATATTCCTCCTGGAAGTTTCGAAAGGAACTTTTTGATGACTGAAGCTGCCGTATAGACTGTGAAATTTTCAATGTTAACAAGTCGTCCATGCTGCATCACTTGTGATAATTTTCTGACTTGTGCTTGATTTCCAGGAGCCCTCCAAATATCTTTTTTAGCTGGTCCATCTTTATTAACTTTCAGAAGAAGCATCAATAAAGTTGCTGGAATATCATGGGCAAATGCTTCATTTATGGGTACACCAAATTTTACTCTGAAAATAGAGAATTAAGTCAAGAGAATCATTAACAATTCTCACTTTTCGATTCGACCTCGGTAGCGATGATCATCAGATGAGCCGCACAGCACCATACTGTAACTCGCCACGGTCATACCGCTGCGCCGTGGCTGATGGTGCTGCGGCGACGTGCTCGCCTCGTGCACCGTCGTCGTCGTCGTGGCGGCGGCGGAGGAGGGGCGAAGGCGAAACGACGAAGAAGTGGAGAAGACGACGTCGTGATTCACGGATAGTGTATTTGATGATGTTGGTGGAGTGGGAGCTGACGAGGTCGATTTATAGAGAAGGAGGATACAGCTACCACTAATCTTGAAATACCCGCCAACTGGAAAATGTAAAAATTGAATTTGCTGTCAGATAAAGGAGAACGATAACAGAATCAAGAGATAAAGCGAGAATTGAGAATGAATAGAGTTTCGAAATAAGACAAAAATTGCTTCACTTCTAAAAAAACTTCTCAAAAAATCGACCAGTCTCCAGAATATGGATAGAAAAGGTAGAGGAAAAAGAAGTGTTTTGATGTTATAAGTGCGCGAGTAATTAAGTAATTATAACGTTAATTGGTGACGGAGAAGGAAATAGAAGAAGGGAACGAAAATAGATAGATTATGATGATGCTGAAGAACGACTCGTTTCCAAAAGAAGAAGTTTGAGATTATGAAAATAAAATATGCTGGGAAAAATCAGTTCATAAATTTGATAACTTCAGTTTCAGCTTTATTGACCAAGTGAAGATGATAAAAGTCTTCTTCTTTTTCCTCTTCTTTTTGTTACATTTGTTGAATTCGTTTCCGTTAAGACCCAAACCAGTATGACTGTTTTTTTTAGATTTCATCAAAAAATTGGTGAATGACTCAGAATCAGAGACGCAGAATGTGAAAGAAGAAGGTCAAATAAAAGAGAACTGAAATGATATCATTTGTACAATAGGGGGAAGAAAGAAGGCGCGCAACGCTTATTACAACAAAACTTTTTTTCCGCATTACCACCAAATTGGGCAATAAGAGAAAATCAGAAAAATGGGAGAGACAGAAAAGATAAGAATCAAAAATAGAAAAGCAGGCGTCGTTTTGAGAACGAGAGGGTGTTGTGTCCTGTATAAAATGAATATAAACAATGCATATACACAATGTAAAGGAACAACGAAAGAGAGAGAGAGAGAGGAAAATGGTTGTATGTACATGTACAATAATATATATAGGGAGAGAAAAGAGTCAGGTATGAATCACAACCATGACAACGAAGAAGAAGAAGAAGACGATAAGAAGAAGAAGAAGAAGAAGAAGAAAAGATTCGTTTCCTTCCATCTCATAAATCAATCGAGAAATGGAACACATATACACACATCACGGAGGCAAATTATGCAATTGAAATTCCTGTTCTTTCATTCACAATGACATAAGAACAGAGGGAGAGATGGGGAAAATGAAGACGTTCGGATGTGCCATTTACAATTGAATCGAAGACTAGATTTCGGGAGAATGAGATGATGAATATACATGAAGATCCGAAGTCGGATGTTTCCATTTGAAGGAAACTTTTGGATTATTTGTGGATATACTTTTCAGCCGATTCAATTTCAAACAGTATGTTTGAAAACAGTAAAAACACTGCTCAGATTTCGAGAGCCGTTTGAGATGTGGCAACCTATGGAATCATGATTCATAGGTAGCTATGAATCATAATTTCGTTTAGATCTAGTCAAATTCGAACTGTCCTCAATCACGAGATCATTTGATATGTCAAGACAGAATAGAACCCAGCAAACAATTGAAAAGAGTAATGATTATGTGATGCTTCTGGATCAGGACAATTTCGATTCGGGGAACCTCGGCCTGTAATCCAAGGGTACATCCAAAAAGGGTACATCGTGATCATAGGGTACCTTGAAACAGAGGGCACACTGGATCATAGGGTACATCTAGGAGGTGTTATCCTAGGGGTCATCTTACATACAATCAAAGGGTACATCGGTGTAATGATCAAAGGATACATCAATTATGTTCATAGAGTACACTCACTGTACATTCAGAAAACATTGTCTTCTCAAATTAAGGATCCCTTTTTTCTGGGATACTGTACTCAATATATTGCGTATTCTTCTACCTTCTCCCCAACTATCTTTTTCTAGATATTTCTTTCTGATGCACTCCCTTCACACTACGCGTATCTGAAGAAAAATGGAGGGAGGCTCCCGCGGGAGGGTTCTCCCTCATTTTCTTTTTGTGTTTGGGAAGAAAGAGTTGTGCGCTAATTAATAACTTTATCTACAACAACACCAAAAATGTAAAGAAAAATGAAGGGAACCAAACGATCCCCTGCAGATCTCAAAAGAGGTAACCTGATCCTCACGCCGAAGAAGGGAACGGTTCCCGCTTCTGATGCAGCTTACTGGCAGAAGCGCGTGAGTAAGAATAAGGAGAAGAGAAACAGATTGAGGGAAGGTATAAGATAGGAAGAAAGGAATGACTGGGAGAAAAAACAAAAAAATATCTAGAAAAGGATAGTTGGGGAGAAGGTAGAAGAATACGCAATATATTGAGTACAGTATCCCAGAAAAAAGGGATCCTTAATTTGAGAAGACAATGTTTTCATTACACCGATGTACCCTTTGATTGCATGTAAGATGTACCCTATGATAACACCTCCTAGATGTACCCTATGATCCAGTGTGCCCCCTGATTCAAGGTACCCTATGATCAAATTTTTCATCGATGTACCCTTTTTGGATGTACCCTTGGATTATGGGCCGGGAACCTCTAATTCATCTGGTCGGAAGAAAACTGATCTACACTTGAGAATTTCAACAAAACTATAGAGACTGTTGAAAAGAAGCAGTCCAAATAAAAATCAATCGTTCTCATCCAAAATGCAAAGATCAAATATTTGGACGAGTATGTCGTACCCAAACGAGTCAAAAACAACTTTTTTGTTTGGGTGAGTCGTTTTGGCAAAGCAACACAGAAGTCTCTCTTTCCGAAAAAAGAGAAAAGAGCACAGTGGGTGGTATGTATTTCTTTCATTTCCTCCAAAAAAGTCAATATTTGCGCGGTGCACAACACACGCGGTAGTGAAGGTGAGCTCACCACAGTCACCAATCGGAAAAGCAATAGCCGCTTCGACGGCAATGACGGAAAATTGGGAAAAAAGAGAAAAGGAAATTGTAGGTGTGACGTGGAGGAAAATTGATAGTCGGTAAAAAAGAAGGGAACGGAAAAACAGAAAAGGTTTGGTTGGATGGAGAAGTCTGGGTTGATGATGTGCTATATTAGAACACAATTACTGTATGTCTGATAGATTAGATTAGAAGAGATACAGGGGACAGTTGATGATCAAGTAGTCTTGTTTAGATAATTATCGGGATTTAATCTTTCTGCTCTTTCAACAACTTCGAGTTAAAAACTAAGATGAGATAAAGATTGAAACATCAAGAAGTTTACGGGAGATTGTGATATTATAATTACTGATAGATTCCAAGAATTTCCTTTTCTGGTTTTTCTGGTTTACTTCAAAAGCATCCGAAAAAAAGAAAAAGAAGGGGGGTTTTCTGAAGGATAAATGAAGTTGTAAGAAATGAATGAATTTACCTTGGAGAAGAAAGTTTGAGACCTTCAAGGACATTCAGAAAGTTCAAATTTCGAAGACAAAGAAAGTGAAAATTAATGAAATTGATAAAAGATGAATAATATCAAATGAATGAGAAAAAGAAGGAGAAGAAGAAGAAAGAAGATTGGCAAATAGGTTGTCTTTGCCTGTTTTGAGAGGTAGAGAAGACCCAAAAGAATAATACTTATGATGACCGTCGCGCAGCATTCGCTCTGTGTCTCTTTAACTTCTATACTATTTTTCAAATATCTATTCCATTCCTTTTCATTCATTTCTCTTTCTCGCCAGCCGGTCGTCAGTTTCTGCGTTCTACTCCTCTGCATTCAGACCAACCAACTGTATTTGAATTGGTCGAAATGCGAGACGATCTGCGTCTCGTTCATTTTCCGTACTGTTTTTGGTTGAAATGCGCGCTCGCGGAAAAGGAATCATGGTGCGTAAGTGAGCGCACTGTCAAACAGAAAACAGAGAAGAAAATGAATATTTTTCTGATTTGTTGGTTGTTTTCATATCATTATTATTATTATTTTGAAATGAAAGTGAGCGGAAACTGTTGGAAATGGAGGAAACGCCTTGATAACGAATATTTTGGCTGTTAATTGAAGTATTTCCAACGTGGAGAAAATCGAGTTGTAGTCTTACGAAAAAGATTAACAAACTTTAACTTGATTCTGAAAGTTGAGAAATTTCAGAAGTATCTCTCTGGAAAAAGAGAAAAATCGTTGTCATTCTGAATTTAAATACTATATACAACTGAAAGATTAGATTCCCTAGACACGTTGACCTTCTTTAAGCTTATCCGATAACGATAAAAAGTGCAAAAATGTTTTCCCAGATCAATGTTCTCAGAAAAGTTATTTTCTGGCATCTTCTTATGTACAACACGTGTGCAAACAGCAAAGAAGCAACTAAATCCGGGTTGCTCTTTGGAAGACTATTCCCTTGTTTCTTTTCTGAATGCAATGTGAGATGAGTGTCATCGTGAAAAGATCTATACATATTTCTTTTGGAATATTATACACAAATGAACTTTCAGAAGAGTGGGCGGAATCAATATGTGAAAAAATGGTGATGGCGATGATAAAGAAAGAATAGGACATTGCTTACGGATTCTGAAAATTGAACAAAAAAGTCCCCAATGGATTCAAAATCCCGGTGGAAGCTGCGCGTACGCACGATTTTTACATTTACAGAAGAACATTTTCTTACTGTAAAACGATATTATTGCGGTTTCGTAGACTGGGAATCAAAAGAAACTTTGGAGGAGTTCCCTTTGAAGTAGACAATTCAAATAAACATCAAGCAGTGTGTACCTACTTGACCTTATGAACGAGAGACGAGAGTCTTAGCATGTCAAACCTCAAACTGATTCAATAAAGAACGAAAAAGAAGGAGACAATCAGGAGACATGGAACATATGAATCAGAATTACAACTGGGAGGAATCTATTGTAAAATTACAAATGTCTGGGTTAGAAAGCTACTTTCGTAGTTCCCATACTGATATATCTGAAGAACTTTGAGACTGAAAATACTGAACTTTCGAAAGATGGGTAATCCACTATTTTAAACATCAAAACCATAAATAAAGGAATTGATGTGAGCCTTCTTAAGACTCTTCTCTCTATTCCAAATACCATAAACCCCAAGATTATTTAAATTGACTAACTGAAAAGAAGTGTTTTGGTTTCAAAGGTCAGAATACAAAGAGGGATGTTCACAAAAGGGAAAATATAGTGTTTTTCTCTTTTGGTTCTCTGTTTGGCAGGTAATAACAAATAGAACAAGAGAAGAGTAGAACGGAGAAATAAGACGAAACGAGAACTAAAAAATGCATTGAAAAAGAAATGAAAGAAAGGGGTAAAAGCCTTCGTTTAACTCATTTCTCAAGAAAAAGAGAAAGTGATAGTTCAAAGGGGTCACCCAGTCATCACTTGACGACGTCGTCTGCAGAAAGGAAGGAAGTCATCAAAGTTCGTGACTGGAATGGTAAACGGTCGGGAAGAAGAAGAAGGGAAACACACAATTAACAAGATGATGGGTAGAAGAAAAAGATCGAGAAGAAGTAGAACAAAACGGAAGTCGGGAAATAGAATAAGGGAAATGGTCATCGGGAGAAAGTTGGATTACTGTAGGATCTAGTTGTCCTGAAAACGAAGAAAATCCTTAGGTTTTAAAGAACGAGACTTGAGTTTTTTGAATTTTTATAGTCTCATTTAATTATTTTCAAAAAACTGACAAAAGGATTTGATTGAATAGTGGGATTTCTTCTGATCCAAATCGGACTTTTTTTTTCTAAACTAGATATAAAAACTACATTTTTGAGAGCAGACTTCAAAGTATTAATGGCTAAAAACTACAAAACTCTTTTTGTATGTCTAGATCAGAATTAGTTGGGTTATCAAAAAAAAAGAGTTATGCAGAATTAAAAAAAGAAAGAAAAATCAGATTCATAACACCTTTCCTTTTGTTGTCATGGAGATGTGGGTGAGGAGAAAAAGAAACAATTCACACTTCCTTTTAGGAAACTGAGAATTGTACTCTCAGAAAACGAAGAGATCAGAAAGATATAAAAATACAAGAAAAATAAAAATTGGAAGATGGAATCAGAAGTTTGAAGCCGGAACCAATGCTTTCTGGACGACCAATTGAATGGTGTGGTGGTGGCGGAAAAACAAAAAATCAATGGAAAAATAGTAAGGATATGATAAGAGACGTAGAGAGTTGGAGAGTGGCCAGTTGTACTAGAAAGAAGAAAAAGAAGAAGAAGAAGAAGACCACTGGGCTGCTGCTCTTTCTCTCTCTCTCTTTCACTTTTTCTCTTGATGATGATGATGATGCTCCCGAAAAAAAGAGAGAGAAGGAGAGATAGAGGAGCAAAAAGAGGCCAATAGACTACTGAAGCAGTTATTTTTAGCTCCGGATGCACTAGAAAAAGAAGCAATACTTATTTTTGCAGACGTGAAGAAATTGAGAGAAGAGAAAGAATATACCAGAGGAAGGGTGAAAACAGTTGGTTCTGGATTCACACTTTTTATTATTTTGACTGGGAAAACATTCTGGTTCTGAGGACACATGAATGCATAATTGGTATTTATATCAGATTTATTAAACTGTCATGTCTACTAGAGGTCAAAATTTGTCTAAATGAAGAACAGGTTAATGAAAAAAGGATCAAAATTCAGATAACTGTTGATCTTTTCTCTTTATTAAGAAATCATCAGAAATCGACGTCAATGATTTTTTGTTCAGAAGTTTGTCCAATTTCACTTGTTTTTTTTACTAAATTGGAGAAACAATTAGTCGAGATGAAAAGAAGAAGAGAAGTCTCATGTTTAGAGAATCAGAATTCAAACTATACGGAAGAAAACGTGGAGAAAGAAGGGGTTGATAAAGAAAAAAATGCAAAAGCTGTTCTTATTTATACCAAAAAACTGTGTTGTTGTTATTTTTCTTTTCTTGAAAACAAGATTGACGTGGTTCGGTGCACTGGCGCACTTCCCTTGTTTTTTTTGAGTTTTGCAGAATTTTCGAACGACGGAAACAACTTTCCTGTTTTCTTCACTTTTGCAGAACAAGAATTTCATCTGCATCGGTGTCAAAATCGAAGTTACAAGACTTGAAATTTCAAAAACTTCTGGGAAGAATACCTCAGAAATCTGAGAATACTCATACTTGCTCTCAAAGTACACTCCCACAATTCTCCTTCATTCATTTCTTTTTCCACTGAGAAATCAAAGATCCATTCAATTTTCAGACGTCCGTTCGGTTGGAGTGAGCAACGCCAGAAAGTGGTCTAGACTCAATAATGGCTCCCCTTCTCTATCCATTAAATCCAAAAAGAATGGGTTTCTCACCGTCAGATTCTTCTTTTTTGAAGAGATGTTCTGATCAAAATATGTTTCGACCGTTCATTGTTTCGATTGGAAAACAAGGAAAACATGATGAAAGATGGGTTCGCAGTTCACATTAAAAACTTTTGAAGAAAAAGAAAAACACGAAAACCAATTTGTGTTTGTAAGAGGTGGCAAAAGAGAAAAAGAGCGGTTAATTTTGTTATGGCAGAATAGGATTCGACTGGTTTTTTTTGATGTTCAGTTCATTCTATCGCATGCAAGGGAAGGTAACTCATTGGAAATAAACGAAAGTTTGAGAAGGGATTTAACTGAAATAAAAAACACCTGCAGTCAATATTGTAGGGGACTACTGTAGGAATTCTCGACTCTCATATTCCAGATAATATTCGGAAAATGAAATAACAATAGATAGACATATAAATGCGGAAACTTTGAATGTGCTCTACTTATATACCCAATTATTGTACAAGGTACTAGAACCTCCCCTTGAAAGATTTGAACCCAAATAATTGGATAACTTTCTGAAAAGTCACGAGAAAAAACAATGAAAAAGTAGAGTTTCTCGTTAAAAATTCAATAAAATGTACACATTTTTAATCAAAGTAATCGAAAAATGTGCAACGTTTTTTGGGTATTTATGAAAAGGAGAACCGAGAAGAAAAAAAAGTTTTTGTGATAAGAAATGCCCAGTTTTCAGAAAGTTCCAGAGAGAAATAAAGTCTTTGTTGGAGGTAATAAAGAAATGGATACCTGTTCAATTAGCCTCACATTGGTTCCAACTAACAAGATCTACGTCATAAAATACTAGGACAAAGGAACTTGATATCTTTCATTTCATGTCAAAACTAGAATACGGTAGGAAAAATAATTCGGAATGGAAACATATGCTCGTTTTTTCAGATGAAAACTTGGTCTAACTCATTTTTCTGTTGTTTTTCAGCCTCCGTTTTAATTTGAAGGCATTCCTCCGAGCAGGTGAAAAACCAAGCAAGGTTTGAAAACAAATGGAATATTGTCAAGCTGTGGGTCAAGAAAAATACTAGATCTACCAGAAATCTGGACATTGATATAGGATTTATGTTCAAATATAGGAGTTTACATTCACTCCTTACAAAGTTTTTGTTTTCAGTTCTGATCCAGATTTTTCAGAAATTTTTCCGTCTGAAAACTCGTGTTCTCACTTTTAACAAGCTTTTAAAATCTAGAAAGAGTTGAGAATTCATTCTGCAGATGGTCGAACAATCTATTGGTGTCTCTCTCTTTGTCTTCTGAGTGAAAAAGTGCAAAACGATGCGGAAAGAGAGAAAGAGAGAGGGTGCAAATGTATTGGTGGCTGGTGGTGGTGGCTATTTAGCTTCTTCTTTTTCTTCTTTTTTTCTCCGTTTCCATTCCCTTTTTCCTACACCAAAACGACTATACGATTTATAAGTGTGTGTGTATTTGGCGACGACGTACGGCGACATAGAAGAAAACCCACGAAAAAGCACGGAGAGAGAAAAAGAAAAGAGGGAAAAGGGCGCACGCGCAAGGCTTGCGGACGTCGTCGCGTCGGACGAAGGAGTCGATGGGAAGAATTGAAAAAGAAGAAAAATGAGTGATTCGAATAATACATGGTCACCATGAGAGACGTAGAAACATAGACATATACTCTTCGTCTCTTTTCTGTTCAGAATAAGCATGTGCGGCAAATGGAGAAAAAGGAAAAGGAAGGCAAAGAGCCGCGCACAAATGGTGTATGGCACTATGGGTGCAATACTAGTACTAGTAGAAAAAATAAATTCACAGCGATACAGATTTTAATTCAAATTTCCAGTTTTAACTTCCTGAACATATACGATTTTCACCTGTTTTCTTGAATGTCAAATCCCTGGAATTAATAAGGTTGTTTGTTTTCAGTAGAGATCTCTCGGTTTTTTAGCAGAAAGAATAAAATATTCCGAAAGTGCTCGGGTTACTGTAGTTCAATTCGAAATTGAATACAATGCACTATTTCATCAAAGATCTTTCTACTTCTCAATATTAGAAAGTGATATTGAAAAGGAAAAAATAATGAATCGGATACTGGTTTCATTCAGCAGATCACATTTTTGAAGGGACGCAGTGAGAGCAAAGCAATGTCTCCAAGATATTTGAGAACGGAAAATCGGGGCGGACCGGAAATAGAGTCCTCTGAAACCGATATCATCGTGCTTTCTCGTTCTTTGTCTTGATGGTGACACCATCAAAAAATTGAAGAAAAAGGAAAGGAAGGGAATATGAGAATGAGGAAAAATGAGATTGAAAAACCGTAAGAAATGAGAAAAGGGGAATTCAGTGAGTGAGAAGATGAAGCTTTCCGACGACGTTAGCATCAAAAATGTACGTTTTTCGTTTCAGACATAGCTAATTTGAATGAGAAACGTTGCCATACTGGATTAAAGTAGAAATGTTTCCTCAAAAGAGTATACATTCTGAATCGAAATGAATGTTGAGTTGATCAGTAAAACAAGAAAGGGAAATCGACACAAACATATTTTCTCTCGTTTTCTAATTAAGCTTATATTGGTACTTCTTGAAGAAGAGCTTACCGGAATGGAGAAGTGTGTGTGTGTGTGTGTATGTGTATGCTCGTCTCTTCTTGAGCCAATGAAGCATGAAGCATTGGGCAAGTGAATGAGCATATGCAGTGTAGTAGTAGTGCTTACCAGATGTGATGCTCTCATTTTCCTTTGCCTCTTCTATATATATTGTTTATATAAAATTAAGTTCTTCAGGGATTCATCATTATATCTTTTTCCATCTCTTTTATAGTATTGATGAAAGGAAGTAAGCGAAAAAGAAGAATGGCAGTTAGGATGTGTTTGTGTGCTCAGTGAGCTTCAATTCTTCATGCTTCTTCGGGATCAAATTAAACGGAGCGGGTGCCCACCAACACCATGACTTGATGAGACAATTCGTACAACCGGAAACGGCCAGCGGAAGACACTGCAGCTGCAGATTCGATGAAAGAGGGAAAGGCAACCAAATAGAGAGAGAGGGAGGGGAAGAAGAGACCAAAACCGAAATATTTGGATATTGAAATTAAGGTTCAGGGAAACAACGAGAATGATTTGAGTATTCTAGAAACCCACTTCTGAATAAAGTTGAATAAGACGTTGTCGAAATTATGTTGTTCTGAAAACTACTTGCAATTACTTGTTCAATTTTAACAGTGTGAAGTTTACATCCATACTACGGAAATAATATTATAATGATATTAGATATATTAGATAGGTACATTTGAATTAGATACCCGTTTTCATCGTTTCAGAATTCACTCATCCTATGTCTTGAACTCAAGATTCTCCTGAAAATTTCATTTGCAGTTATCAGCTGATAACTGCAAAATATCTCTTTTTTCCCCAAATGTTTACTAATATTTCTAATTTATTCTGCAAATGCTATGCTCAACCGAGCCTTAGTTGATCCTCTCTTTTTCTCCAAAAACTGAGGTAATTTTCATTTTTCGATCTAATTAATCCTATGACAATATCCGATAGAAAGAAACGAAGAAACTATAGTTATCCTTCATTTTTCTTGATGATTCAGCCACTTTCCGAATGGTTGTCCCTTCATTAAACAATTCTATATTCTATGGATAATTAGAAATTGAAATTAGAAATTAGAAAGAGGATAAAGAAGGAAATGATGAAAAATGATGATGACGAGCGGATAAAAAATAATAGAAATTTTAAGAGATGCAAATTAGGGAAACAAAAAGAGATGAAAGTAAGATGAGAAAATTTGAGAGGAAGAAGGGATCTCTTTTCGGAAAAAGACAACTTATTTTCAGATTTTATAACTGGATTCAGTACAGAGTCTGATTGGCTGAACAGGTATCCTTCGATTGACAACAAAATGAGCTGAAGTTTCCGAAGACTGGAAGCTGATAGTGTGCTCATATACAACTTTTCATAGCTTCTGAACTCATCATTTTCATCTCATTCACTACCGTTCCGTTGTTGGTTCCAATATGATCCTAGACTAAACTTTGTCTTTCTATCACGCTTCTTTTTAGTCTTCATTCATGTCGATCAAGCTACAAGTACGTCAAACAATGTCTTTTCGTGTTGAAAATTCCGTGTGATTTGATCTCAAATGTGATTGATTTGATTCGGTGTTTCATCATTATGCCAATCAAAAATTAATCGATCTTTAGTTTTTATCTCCAAATAGTTCCTTATTTCTCATCACAGGTTATCTTTTAAGTACGTTCTTTTCAATAATTCTCTCTTTTCGCCACGATTTTTGATTGGCTTACTGTTACCAGAGGAGGGGAAAGGTTTAATTGGCTTATCAGTTGTCTGATTGAAGTGTGAAAGTCTCGTAATGACTGGCATTCTTTTGGACTTTTATAAAGTACGGGGCGGTGGATTCAGATGAAATATTCATAAAGGAAGCATTTGATAAGACTAATTGATAAGAACATTTCAACTCTTGAAATTGTTGTTGTTCGTTCAAAAAATGCGTCTTTTAATTCCAATATTCGTTTCGGTTATCTCTATTTTATTAACTGTTTCAACAATGACAGTTGAACGACAAAAGGTAATTTCTTTTCTTCAATTCGTATCAAATTTAGACATAATATTGATTGAAATTACAGAGACAAGTGCTGAATGCATTAGGATTATCATCTCGTCCACCTGAACTTTTTCAACGTCCAATCATCCCTTATTCATTTAGATCTGCACCAAAACATGATATTTATGGAGGAGTTTTGGAAAAAATAACAATTCAACCGATTCAGACGAGTAAGGATTCTTATTAAAATTCGGTTGTTTTTCCTTGAAACATTCATAATGATTTTAACATAATTTGACCTACTCTTCAATATCACTTTTCATTTCTTCTTATTTGGTGTACCATTTCCCGAAATACCGTAGTTTTAATAGTTGAAACGTGTTGATTAAAAACTTGAGAGCTCGTTGAAAAACTTCTTCGACCTCTTACAATCACAGGAATTCTGACAGTTAATGTTTTCTGCGCGCGCTTCTATTGGATGAGATACTGTAAAACACTCCTCCAGCCAATAGTTTTAAAAATAAAAAACTGAAAATTCAAGATAGATCATTTGAGTTTCTGAGCCCTGCTTCTTTATTTTGAAGTTAGAATCATTGATGATTACTGAAAGAATTTGAAATACATAACCAGTTACTAATACGGTAGATTTCTACATTCAAAATGATTTTGGTTGAGAAATGCGAAAGGAATACAACCAGCAGTTGCTGAATTGAATTCTCATGGGAACTTCTGAAATTAAAGTCAAAAGAAATTCTTGAGTTCTCAATAGGGCATAGCACTTAGTATCTGTGAACTGGAAACTTAGTTTTTGGGCTTTCGATCGTATAAACATCTTGATATCTTTTGAAATTTTGAAAATTAGAAAGTGATTGGTTTGAAGCAGCAACGCTGTTTGAATACGATGTACCTACGTGTATTCTACTTGTTATTCTCTTTAATTTAGTTCCCGGTGCAGTCAATTGATAAAAAGTACAAAACATTCAGATGTTAACCTGTAAAAAAATTGCCTCTTCCAACTTTTCAGTATTCAAACTTGTTTTATTCAGATATTTTCTGTCAAACATCTCTATTTTCTGATTTTACCGGGGGAATTGCAGTTTCGAAAGTACTGTAACACTCGAAATGACAGGCACAAAATATACGAATTGTTGGAAACAAAGTTCAACTTTCATATTTTAATCACGAATTCCTTACGAGTACTGTAATAGTTCTGAATGACATTTTGAATCGAAATATTCGATGAATTTGGAAACTTTTGATGGGAAAATACGAATCTAATTTAGTTAATCTAATTTAGTTAGTTGGGGAGTTTTGGACAGTTTGTAGTTTGAAAAGAAGAAAATTATCAACTTATAGTTTACCATTTTCAGGTTGGTCATGCACGACTCCGGGAGTAATCGTTTTGGATTGTTTCCAATATTTTTTGAAATCAATTAATAGTGAAATCGTGTCAGCTTCAATTGTTTTCAATTTAAAATCATCGAATATCAGTGTTATAATTTATGAAGTTGATGAACTTTTCGGGGATTTACAGTATATTCATCGACTCGAAATTAAAGAAATTCTCGAAAATAATAGTATTGATATAAGCAGTTCAATTCAACGATGGGTTAAAAAAAGACAAATTAGGAAGATGATAAAAGTGAGTCATTTCTACGTTTTTTTTTGAGAAAAAGTAATAATTTTCAGATTGAAATCGTAAATTCGGTCACATTGAATGTTGTTGATCTTCAAGATATTCTGAATTCTCCTCCTCATTTCGAAGTGGAAACATTCCAACCGAATACTGTATTTTCTGGAAAATCAGATTGTATTGGCTGTTGTATTGTTCCATTTTATGTTAATTTCACGGAAATTGGTAGGTCGAATGAGTCGTTTTCATTCATTCAATCAGAGAATTTCAGGTTGGAATGACTGGATTCTGAGTCCACCCGGTTTCTATGCCAATTATTGTTCTGGTTCATGTTCGAATGAATTAGATGAGAATTATCAAATGATGAAATTGTCATCGAAAGATCAATCAATGATTCCTGAACCGAGTTGTGCTCCAAACTATTATGGAAGTATTGATATGATTGTTGCACTTACTTCTCAAGATATCAGAAAAACTCGAATTCACGGAATGCGGGCCCTTTCTTGCAGTTGTACATAATTTCCCACTTTGTTTTCTAGTTTAAACGGGGAACAAAAACTAGAAAAAAAAACAATTTCCGACCCTTTTTGTTCAAACTGTATAGTTCAGAACCTCTCATTTTGCATCTCTTGCCTCACTATCATATTTCGTATTTTTGACTTTTCGCAAATCAACGTTGTTTTCATTTTAATCATTTATTCGGTTGACAGAAAATTTATGAATTGTAAACCCTGTATATTACTTATTTTAGAATGCGAATTTGATTTAAAATTTGAAACCCCTTTATTGACCATTCAGAGTTCGATTTTTGTGACTAACTTCTGTCTTTTATGTTATTAAATCAACTTTATTGAAACCAAAACACAACAAAAACAAATTATTATGATGGGATGTAACAAAAAACTATCCAAAACAAAGAACAAAGATAATTTACTTATTCATCTTCAAAAAGTGACTTTCTTTCCTTTGCCACTCTTCCTTTTAGCTTTCAGGATTTGACGAACGTCCTGTTTAGCGGTTTTGTTTCGAAGTGGAACATAAGCATACGGCTGAACTCCTTTCTGTTTCGGTTTCTGCTTTTGTTGATCAGACTTTTGACGTTGATGTTTTTTAACTCCGATTGAACTGCCAACTTGAGACTTGCCAGAAGTATCCCTGTAAAACCAGTTTTTTGCAAATTTAGTTTGAGAAACAACCCACCTGTAGATACCCTTTCCTCCATATGATGGAGCTTTGCTAATGTAAGTTTTAGCATCCCGTGCATCATCTTCGTCGTCATCGGACATAATTCCATCTTCAGAGTCACTTTCGTTCTCTTTGACACGCTTGTTCCCTCTTGCTCCTTCATCTTCATCATCTCCTAAACCATCGAACCCACTTCGCATCTTCCTTTTTCCGATCTGCTTTTTGTCTTCGTCTTCTTCATCGTCACCAAGAACAATCATCTTTCCGTCTTTCGAGAATTGGAATCCTGCTTCGACCTTTTGACGCTTCTCCAATGCCTTCTTCTTCCGCTTCTCAAGAAGAGCCGGATTCATAGTTGTGATTTGATCCATCATTCGCGAAGAATCGAGAAGATCCATAGGTACATCGCCATCTCCTTCATTTTTCAACCAAACACTTCCGACGCGGGACTTTTTCATTAATTGCTCTTCTGAATCACTTTCATTATCGGCATCGGAGTCCTCGAGTAGTTCAAGGATTGTATCAGCGCCAGCGGTTTTTCCAGACACGTTCGAACCACTAATTGCACTAACACCATCATCATCGTCTCCATCTTGTTCCATTCCTTCGCCAGATGCAGCCTTTCGGATCTTACGTTTTCTAAGCTTTTCAATATTCTTCATTTGTTTCAACCAGTCGGGCTTGTCAGTGTATTTTTGGAGAACATCGACACCAAACTTCTCAACGAGAACTTCCAAAAGCAGTCGATTTGCCTTTCGGACTTTGATTGTTAGATCGCTTGTCAACTGTCCTTCGAAGACTGTATTGAGAATTTGTTCACGGAACTGTTGGAGCATCACTTCGGGAATTTTCTGGCAGAGAACTCTCAACAAACGAATTGCTAAAATTCTAACAGCGGCACGACCTTCTCCAATCCACGAGCAAGCGAAAGAAATCATCTTGGATGTTGCAATTGTGTTGAGAATTTTTATCTGCTTTTGAGCAATGATGTTTGCTGCAACTAAACACGATCTGGCTACGTTCAAAGCAATATCACCAGTCGTTTTTTGAGAACTAGTGAGAGTTGTAAGCTCGTAGAGTTTTGAGAGCACGGGTTCAAGTGCAGCCGATGGGGTGTCAATTGTTGGATCCTCAACCATATCGAGAATTTTACTGCAAACAAATTGAATGCATTTGCTTGAATTTGTACGGGTATGCACGTTGTTATCCTTGTCAAGAAGCATTATAATGTTGACAATGAGTTTTTCAGTCAGATCAGTAACTTCCTTCATGGATCGACATCCATCAAAAAGCATATGGACACAGGAACACTGAAAAACGCAAAGATGAGAAGGTTTCAAAAATTATAGTCAACTCACGTATGACGCTCTTGCAGGAAAACTGATTGATGCGATCGGCTTGAACAAAGCATTTTCCACATAGTCGTTACGTGTCTCCAGGAGATGTTCAATCTCAGGATTAGATCTACGTTGGATGACTTCTTCTAAGATTCGGTAAGCTTTCTTTTGAACACCATTAACATCAATAGAGTTGAACCACGGCAGGATTGTATCCAAAATTTTAGAGACGTTGTCATTTTCCGCAACTTTAGCTAATGCACAAAGAATATCTAGAACACGGGCTTGTTTTTGTGATGCAGTTGTAGCCGAGGATGATTCTTCACTTTCTTTTGATTTTGCGATAGCACTGTCCACATAACGGGTAACCAAATCAGCAGGAGTGACTTCAGTGTACAATCGAATTGCTTCGAGAACCGAAAGTCGAACTCCTTTGTCATCGTAACCACCGTCCGTAATCGACCCGGTGTACATATTGAAGAAAATCGGCATGAAATTTTTTGCATAACGACTTATAACTTCCATCCTCTCCGGCGGTGCATCAGGCTCGAGCGAGAATCGGAGTGCACGTCTTATCGCATTCAGAACAGTCATTCGAAGATCTTTTCTTTCATTTAAAGCAGCTCCAAGAATAGGGGCAATGTCTGGGAACGATGTCTCGAGATCTGCAGGTGACTCGCAGAAAGATGGTAGCAGTTCCCAGAGTTGAAATTGGAACGTACTGTAGAGCCTTTGAACTTGCGCTTGGAGCGTTGGAAGACGTCGGTGAATTTTCATCGCAATTGGAAGAAAATGAGAGATAAAGAGAGATATTGGGGCATTATGGATGTTTACACGAAGAACCGGAAGAAGCCAGGAACGAGTGAAATCGGTAGAGAGAATAGCTGCATCAGGATCCACATCCAGTGATAAAACTTTCATCACGTGTTCCACGCCAATGTGACGAACAGCAGCTCCAATAGTCTGAATAATCGAAAACTAAGAAAACAATAATACATTTTTGGACTTACAAAATCTAGTTCAGTTTTGCAGAAGCAGTCATCAGATTGTCTCAGTCTGGCAAGATCTTCCAGCACTTTTGTGAGCTCCGATCCTTGTAGTCCATCGCCACATGTTTCATATAACTTCATCTGTGCTCGAAGTATGAATTTCCAGACAGATGCTGATTTCATTGTCATGGCGGCGTGCAGTTGTGCTAATAAGAATTTTCCACAGTCGGAGTCGTCTTGTATGCTGTTTTCAATGACACGCGTCAAGGATTGATAGGTTACTTGAGCAAGTTGTTCGTTTCCAGATTCGAATATCTTGACAAATAGTGGGAGAGTTTGGAACGCTTGTTGAACAGACTTTTTGCTGTCTTTTGCTGTAAGACAGACATGTGCTTCTGCCAACGCTTGCATCCAATATGCTGTAACTGTGACATCCGTTACTGATGATCCTAATTGGCGGAGAGCGGTGAGTAGTAATGCATTTGTCTCGGTAGGGAGTGCAGAGTCACATGGCTGACGTTGAAGTGCGCGGTGCAGACATTGAAGAGATGAACATTTCACCATCGAATCAGAAATAGCAAAGCATTTCAGCATAGATTCAGCCATCTTTTTGAAGAGATTTGCAGGCATTTTATGCATAACGCCTTCGAGAAGACACAAATACCTAACTACGTTGGTGTTGTCTCCATTCGAGCGGCCTGAAACATATTAAAATTTAAACATTCCTATTAGGTTTGGCCAAATCTTCTCTACTTGCAGGTGCTGTTACAACTCACCCAAAAAGTTTTCGATGTGATTCAATATCAATTGCCCAACTGCACCACTTGCCGGATGAAGCCCATTGTCCGTTGCAGTTACAGGGTCGGTCAGTACAGCACGAATGACGCGACGAGCCATTGTACGAACCCAAGGCTTGTCGTGAGCAGCCAGAGCAGCTACAGAGACGAGCATATTTCTTGTATTAGCGCTCGCCCAAACAGAAGCTTGTTGAGCACGAAGAATAATACCAAGCACCGAAATTAGATTTTTCAGTGCTGATCCTTCAGTACTGTCAACATTTTCCAGCAGCTTTGTGTAGAGGATCTAAAATCATCAGCTTGAATAGCAATAAAACCAACTTGACAACCGGAACGACGGTTTTTATTGAATAATTTTCTGCGAGTTCGGTCCCGTTGACAAGCATGGTAAAAAAACACATTAGAAAATATGAGAAAACTTGAATTCAGTTCTTACCTGCACGAATCTGTGAAATTGAGCTTGAAGAACTTCCTTCGGAACTTTTCTCACAATCAAATGCAAAAGGTAGGCAATCGCAGCGGTACGTCTGGGATTTCCAAGTGATGATCCTTCAAGAGCGGTCATTAATGCAGCACAGTATTCGACATCCGTTTCCTTTCCTGAAAACCCCTAGATTAAAATACTAAGCCTAATGAGGGAATATATACCATCCCGCTCTTTGATGACCTCAGCGATTGCTGCCAAAACCGAGACAACCTCTGCTTGAATAGAGGACCCAGATCTGAAGAGGTAAATCTATCAGTCTACGGCTCGTGTTTTTGGTGAAGGACAAAAATGGAAAGATTTGAAGTTACCGTAGGATAACTGTTAACGAAAAAACTCACTTCCAAACACGATTAACAGAGTCGAATGCTGGATTGGTACAGGCCGTAAATCCGGAAAGCTTCGAAATACCACCTTCCGAAACCATACTTTTTGAAGAACCGATGTCCATTGAATGAATAGGCAATGCAGAGAGCATATCATCAGCTGCTAAATTCATTGGTCGATCTTCAACGGCCAACATACCAGCTCCACCAAAGGAAGCATTGCGAGCAGCGGTCGCAGCTGAACGATGCTTGCTTCTTGTTGGATTGCTTTCACATCTGAATGCTTGTTTAAATCTTTGAGGGCAAAATTCAAACTACATACGCTGATCCAGAATTGAACTTCGCTGCTCCTTTGTTACTTGTACGATGACGGAATTTTCCTCCACCCATTTTATTACCTAAATAATCATTTAATTTAGGATATAATAAAAAATGGGAAAATGTACACACAATATTAAAAACAAAAATTAAGTTAAATTTTTTTTGTAAAACTTCGTAGCTGAAAATCATCTCAAAAATAATTTATCAGTTGTCAAAAAACGAAAAATGGGAAAAAAAATAGAATTATTTTTATTTCGCTGCACAGTCTCCCACACGCGAAATGCGCAAGCGTTTTCACGAGAAAAGCGACGATCTGCGTCCTCAAATCTCTAACGCATGCAGAGGGAGCGCGTTTGCATTAAAATTAATCTGAAATGAAAAATTTTGGAAAAATGTCTCGTACAACGAATAGACAACGAATTTCGAAACGGTAAAAAAAGAATAAGATAGAAGATGATCTGAACTATAATTTTCATAAAAATCTCAAACGGAAAATATTCAGAACACGACTTATGGACAACTGAAAATGGCGTTCAAATAATAGTTTGTTTGAAGGGCATGTCTAATTCGGAATGAAAATTGTTTTCTTTAGATAGATTCTCTGATATCTGAAATACTTCATAAAGTCAAAAATTACCTAAAAATAAAACAATTAGTAATCCATGTAATGGGCAATAACGGTATTTAGCACCTTTTTGATGGTTTTGGTCTGGAAACAAAAAAAATCGAAAAAATAAAACGAAGCGATTGTAGAGGGTCCCGAAAAAAATATTTACCACTTTAGTTTGATTGATTCTGTTCAGTACTCATTGAGTCATGATCATATCAAATTTCAGTTGAAAAAGTTGAAAAAACGTCATTTTTTCGGACTTTTTTCTATTTTTCAGCCGAATAAAAAATTTTCTCAAAAAAATAAAACGAAGGAAAAGTTTGAAATTTCAATGGGAATCTATTACTTTTTACAGCTTGTGATTTCGTCCACTACAGATTGATTGATGATGTTTTTAAGTGTGCCAACTTTCACCACTGATATTACAGTATGTAGAGAAAGTGATGCCAGAGGGCCAACTCTATTTTGTTCTAAAAACCCATAACTTTGACAAAAACGTAGATCAGGCATAAAACTTCACTTTTTCAGTTGACAACATTTTTGTACGAGACCTCCCTGAAAAGTTATGCTCCTCCTCCTATTTCAGTGCAATGCTGTGAGCTTGTCTATTGTGATAGACTGTAACTCGCTAGTATGCGTTTGTACAAAAAAGTTGTCAACTATGAAAATAAAGCCCTATACTTGATCTACGGCCCTAGTAAAAATTAACATCTCGCGACACGTATTTTATGTGTTATAAACTCCTAAAAACTTCCGAGTTTGACAGTGCATCACGGCTTCCCTGATTGTCAGAATGAGCCAATTTTTAAAGGGAATGTAGATTAGACGTAGTGCTTCACTTTTGCAGTTGACAACTTTCTTGTATTTCTCTTCTCTGAAAAGTTGTACTCCTCCATCAAATCTACCTAACTCTCCACGAGATTGAGACTAAGTCGACTGTTTTCGATTGTAACTCGCTAGTAAGCGTCTGTAGAAAAAAGTCATCAACTAAGAAAGTGTAGCTATACACCTGATCTACATATCCCTCAAAAATTGGCTCTTTCTGACAATTAGTGCCGTCGTGATGCTCTGTCAAACTTAGTACTTTTTATGAGTTCATAACAAGTAAAATAATTGTCCCAAGATGCTAATTTTTACTAGGGCCATAGATCAGACATAGGGCTTCATTTTCACAGTTGACAACTTTTTTGTACAGATGGTTGCTTGCGAGTTACAGTCTCTCAAAGATCTTCTACAGAACAGTTGAATTAGGCTTGTCGGCGAGAGAGTGGAGAGTGCTAGAGAAAAACACAGTTTGCTTGCGCATTTCGCGTGTGGGAGACTGTGTCGCTGCAAGACCCAAGGTGGCTGATGTTGCAGGAAAACTCGGCCATGACTCTTTTTTTTCGGCCACTAGTGATGAAATGGGCGGAAGTTTAAATTTTGGTTTTCTTTTCAGAAAAGAAAACACGATCGTGTACACGAGATACACGAGATACTCACGAGTATTTTAAAAACTTGGTTGCAATATTTCTTAATGAACAAACTACAAGTCTGTATTTGGTGTACATGTATTTAATCGAAAAGGGGCATGAGGGTGTGAAAGCAGAAATACGTGAACTCTTGTTTACAGGAGTTTTTTCACAGCATGTTTGAAAGGCCACGTGTTTCACATTCTTCATTTCCCATAAAACGTTTGTAATTTCGTGACGATTGAATTTTGCCTACAGAGAATTCACTGATGACCAAGCTGGTTACCAGCTGGAATCGTTCACATGGTACAAGAAATGGTTGTATCTAAAACTAGCAAACAGAACGAAGCAAAATACGGAATTCTTGTTCAAACTTTTTTCAGAAAATTTTTTCTTTCACCTAACACTACATCGACTACTCAATTGAAGAAAGAAGCACCGAGAACATTGCATATTTTTGTTTTACAAAAGAGTGAAAGTGTCAATCATTATTCTATCGTTTTACATAATTGATTATTTCAAAACATGGACGCCCTGGAGCTTGCTCTCACCCCGATCCTAAGCTCAGCATCCTAGAATTTTTCGGGGATTCAGAATCAGTGTGCTGAAAGAGGTACAAAGCCTACAAAATCTGTGCGATCCCTGTAGGAAACCACTTTTCACCATTCTCTTATGCTTAGGTTTCTTAAAAATTCGGGGAAAAATTGGAAAAACGGTTATTAGTCCGTTTTGTCAATTTTTTTTCGAATTTCGAAGAAACCTAAGCCTTAGAAAAAGGTTATGTAACAAAAAACGTTCATTCAGCCACACACATTCAGCCAAAAATGTGCTCAAAAATTCGAAAATTTTAATCTTTTTTTTAGCACACTAGCAGTAGTGACTAAAATAGGGACGCCCTGGAGCTTGCTCTGACTCCGCCCCTTGGCTCAGCACACTAGAAGTAGTGATTACCTTAAAATAGGGACGCCCTGGAGCTTGCTCTGACTCCGCCCCTTGGCTCAGCACACTAGAAGTAGTGATTACCTTAAAATAGGGACGCCCTGGAGCTTGCTCTGACTCCGCCCCTTGGCTCAGCACACTAGAAGTAGTGATTACCTTAAAATAGGGACGCCCTGAAGCTTGCTCTGACTCCGCCCCTTGGCTCAGCACACTAGAAGTAGTGATTACCTTAAAATAGGGACGCCCTGGAGCTTGCTCTGACTCCGCCCCTTGGCTCAGTCAGCTTTTAATTCATTTCAGCAAAGCCCTCGGGGGTTACCGCCTTATGCTGCGTTCAAACTATTTTTTCCGCGGGGGAAAGGTTTCCTAATCAGCTCTTTCTTTTCCTCGTTTTCCTCTGCTCCTTTGAAATAATCAGGGGCGACCTGAGCATTTCTTTGGAGGAATTCTAATTAAAAATTTAGCTCTCCCTCCCAAAAACGCTCATGTTCTCAATGATCATTTCTATCGCTAGAAATGAATTTGCATGAAAATTTCGAATTTTTCTACTGCCAACGAACTCTCTGGTTGATTCGATCATTCGGGTTTCTTATATTCAATTACACGCTGTTAAAATACGAATTTTAAATATCGAAAATGACGTGAAGTTATTATAATCATGATTAAGATATTTAAACGTGTCCACTTGGAGTAGTGGTTAGTGCTGACGGTGCGAATCAAAAGGTTCTTGGTTCGATTCCTGTCCAAAACATGCGTGTTTTGTATGATGCTCAAAATCGGCATCATACACCCTCATGCCCCCTCGAAAAATACCCCAAGCCCCAAATCGGGGGGATACAGGCGCGCCTGTATTTGTGTCTATTAGTGTAGTGAAGGTTACCAGATTTTCGTACTAGATCGATTTCGATCAAATCAAGTTAGTTTGATCAGAAATTCCGTTAGGATGATTCCCGTTTTCATAATTCTCGAAAAGGATCTTATTATGAATGTTGTGTACATGTAAGAAAGAGGTTCACGTAAATCCACTGATTATAAATAATACCAATTAACGTTCGTAGATTGCTCAGAATATGTAAACTTTTATGTCTGTTCATTTCGCAGCCATTGCTAAAAATTACCCTAACAGTACTATTAGTACTCTTTGAGTAAGAATTTATATCCACATTTTATTCAATATTGTCTTGAAAAAAGAATTTCGGTAAGTTCATTGACAAAACACAAAATGTAAAAAACATATCCGTAAATCACCAAAAAAAGAATTGGGAAAGTGGGAAGGAGAGCGCGAGAGAAAAATTGACCCCTGATTGTATGAATTCTTGATTCAACATAAAGACAATCAAAAAAGAAAAGCAAGAAAATGAAACAATGAAGTGAATTCGTTGGTGTTAGTTTACATCAGAAGACATAAAGGTAAGATTAGTTGGCAGAAGAAATGGGCTAAACTGTGAGGAGGCAAAACAATATTCGAAATAAAACGGGGATTTTAAGCATCTTAAAATGAGACAATGAATGAAAAAGAAATGTGTGAACCGAGGGTGGAAACCCGTAACGGGGAAGGGAAAGAGTGGACTATTACTTGCCCACGAATATTTTTGTAAAGGGAGAAGAAGCTATAAGACACTATACATTGAAAAATACAATCATCGAAAGTTTTGAAAAAAACTTTCGATTTTGAAACGAGGGAAGCGAAAAAAGGCACACAGCTTGAAATTCAAAAAGTGAATTATCTGGAAAGAAAGGAAAAACTTGTAGCGATCGTGATCAGCAATCAGTATTGATACATCAGGTATCGCTTGAGAATCGGTGGAATCATCAGCTCCTCGATACTTTCTTCAGGTTGTGGTCCCAATTGAATTCGTACTCGACGTCGACACAATTCGGACAATGATAGAGGCTCGGCTGCAATAACAATTCACGTTATCAAAAGGGAACTCTCAAATTGGTATGTTATCACTGAGACAAGGGGATTTGCATATGAAATGATTCAGAAATTTGGGACAAATACTTATTTAACCAAGGTGCACGATATAGGTACGAAAGGAGCGAGCGACAAAAGCTTCGTGTGAACGGTATCCCATTATATTGTTTTTCAGTGGCATCAGTATTCCTATCTTCTTCCCTTACTGAATATTTATTTTTGGTACAAAAAACCTATAAAATAGATGTACCCAGCTCTGAGCCGTCAGCTTGCATTTGCGAATCACCGGGAGTTAATGGCGGTCCGAAAAGCTCGCTAGGTGCTCTTACTGATGGAGGAGCTGGTAGATAAAGAGATTGATACGAAGATGCACAAGGTGTTTCATCCAGAACAATTGATCCATCAAACGAAGGATCACGTCTGGGTGACTCGTTTGAACATTCATCGTCAAACTTTTGCCATTCGGCCGGTGGTTCGAAAAGTGAGTAAGAACTAGAGGAACTAGAAGCTCCGCCAGCCTGAAGATCATAAAAAGAGAATATTTTCGCAAGATCAGAAAATGGAGAAAAAGGTAAAACAGGAGATTGTGCGTCAGCGGCTCTCAGTGCGGCAGGAGAATTGGAGGGATATCTAGTTCTAGGTGGGGGTTTATAAGCTGGAGAGTGAAAAAGTGGGCGTGGAGGAGAGGGGCGGCGGTGGTGAGGCAGTGATGATCTCATTGGAAGTCGTCGAGATGTTGAAGGTGGAGAATCGAAAGAAATGAGCTCACGTTCAAGGGATCCAAGATATCGCATACTGATCTCACAATGTCCCCATACTGCAGCAACGATTGGATACAACGTCTTCCCTTTCAAATTTCGAAAAGCAACTCCCAGATATTCTTCATCAGTAGCAAATGCCATATATCCTTCATCCATGTCCAAAATGCAGTAAAACTAAAATATAAATATAATTTTTTATGTAGAAAGAAGGCTACGTACCTTGTCTGGGACGTGATAGACATCTCGACTGTTACTGAATGGGTACCTCCACGTCATTGTATTTTTTGAATCATGATGACATTCTCGCCTCGCTGTAAAATTGAAATTTAGCTACTTTTTCTTTAATGGCTCTTTCCAGCTTCTCATTTCAAAGTAACTGTTTTTAACGTTTTGATAGTAGAGGGGGGAAAAAACTCACTGATATCCCAACCATAACTTTCATTCGTTGTTCCGATTAATGCAGTATAACCTGTAGCGTGTAAAGGTGCTGTTTTTGTAGCAACTCCAACAACAGCATGTGTTCCTCGTTGACGTTCTGGCCACTCAATCTGCCATACATGGAATCCACGACTGTAACCTATTTTCCCACGAATACAGTCTGTGCTCTGAGCAACTGGATGGCGGTGGAATGTGAATTTGTCTTCATCTTTTACAAAAATGTTTAGTGATCGGTCTTCCGGATTCCAGGAGTGTTGTTCTTGAATATATTGTGCAGGTGGAGGCATGTGCATGATTCGATCAAATCGTTCAGGTCGTAATAGATCATCCATTCCGCTCATCTGGAAATGACGATGATTGTCCAACAGAGTCATGCCAATGATTTTGTTGAGTAATCGATAGAATGAAGATGGCTGATCTAATCAGGAGGCGAGAAAAAATATAACCACCATCTAGACAGACATACTGACAATGCTGCTTCGTAGGTCTCAGTCTCAAAAACAAGTTCCCCTTATCAATATCAGCCAGCACATATACACAGTCATTCTATTCGCTGTCCACTCTTATCGATACATATGAACGAGGAGGAGGAAATAGTGTACTCCCGTTGTTTTTTTTATTCATACGAAAAAGAAATGAATATTATCTGTCAGTGACACTGTTAGGTCAATTGATAAAAATTAAAACTATTTTGAAAAAGAAAACAACTCACCACTGCACTCGGATGAGCAGGAGACAAACTACGCATCGGCGCTGATCTTCCATTATGTGTTGTATAACTTTTTCGTTCTCGTGTCTGCGTAACAGGTCGAGAGGACCCCGTCAATCCAGAATGATGGTGTGATCCCGCTGCAGATGAAGCTGTCGAATTGGCAGAACTATTGGTTGCTCGATGATAAGCTGATGAGCTGGTGGAGCATGCTTCTGACGATGGCGACACTGAAAAATGTAACATTCAAGTTGCTTTTCTCGAACACGGGTACATTCATACTCTACAGTTATCTTGATTTTTTCGCCATCTTTCTCATTCACAAATGATCTATCATTTTTTTGGTACGACTTTGAATGACTTCTCTAAACTCAATTATTTTTGTTTTATGATCTATGCGTTTCTTTAGTTACAAGAACAGTTTTCAAAGTTACGTCCATTCCAGTAAATATGTGTGCTGAAAAGCTATTTTTCCGTTTTTTTACATTGTGCCAGCGCTGTTGGTGCGCAATGCAATGTCCGGGAAAATAAATAAATGTTTGTTTTCCGCATGCTGACGCCGTTTTGTGACGCGGAAAAATATATGTTTGTAAAGCACAAACAGGCAAAGTGTTGTGATGCCATCGATATTGCTATGGAAAACTAGAATGAAAATCGCTTTTTCTACTTCTATCTTCAGATGGTTCTCGAACCGTTGTTATCAAAAAACAGTTTAGTTTCTGTAGTAAAAGTGAAATTTCTAGTGAACAGTATTATGAAAATTGGACACGGTGGTAGTGATATAGGAAAGTGTAGAACAATGGACATGTATTACAGCAGAAATCAATCGGTCCTCAAGACTTGAACCAGATGAGAATCTCGTATTGTGTATACGATTTCCTAATTATTTCGAAGAGAAACAATTCTAGAATTTAATGAAAATTTACCGTCATTCATGTACTGCAGCAACATATTGCTGACATTATAAGTATACTCTTCTGCATTTGTTGATATTGCAGCTGCAGCATGGAAAACACTATAAATTATCTCTCGACTCAGTTGTTCCACCAAATCAGGAGTAATTATTGGAATTGTGGATCGGGTATATGAGGATAATGAGGAAGTTGAAGAAGAAGAAGAAGATGTGGAAGAAAGGGTTGTTGGTGATGTATACATTGAGGATGATAAGGATGCAGCCATCAAATCAAGGCTTTTCCTCCTTTTTTGATCACGAATTGGCAGGTTCTCCTGTTGGCAACGTTTTCTTGTATAAGGACTTGAACGTTGATATGAAGACGAACTTGGAGTGTTATTTTTATAACTCGAAGACTGGATCAGCGAAAGACATTCTTTCCTTCCTGATCTGAGACTATTCAGCTTCCTGGACACTTCATTGGAATCATTGATCAGTGTTTTTCGATTCATTTTGAGATTGATAGAATCAGAGTTGGAAATTTTTGACAAGAAAATAATAGAAGAAGAATATAATAGACACACAAGAAAGTGTGTGAATGAGAGGGCTGACGAAGGTGAAAGTCCTAGTGACCCAGAATTGTTAGAATAAACAGTCACCAGTAGTATTAACGAAATAGAGGTAATAAGATTTCAGCTAGATTCATGGAATCTTGAACTTGAGGAAGTAGCAAATCAATAAAACCGTGTATGTTGCCAACGTTTTTCGTCAGCTTGATCGTCCAACCGTCGGCGGGCGTAAGCGGCAGCCAGAATAAGAAGGAGAAATAGAAGAAAGCCTCGCGCAAGCCCTCGCGCACTTTCGCGTCTCGTTTCGCTTTCTCGGAGGCGCGCGGCGCAGTGCTTCGTCGAGAGATGCGGAAAGATGAAGATGAATAGGCAATCGGAGGAGGAGGTGGTGGAGAAGGACTTGCTGCCGATTCCAATACTGTAGAGGACGAGGAATAGAGAGGGACCGGGCTTTACAGTCTTCCTCTCGTTTCTCTCGATTTCCAAAAGCAAGGAAAGGTGTGTAGAAAGAAAATAAGTGGGAGGGATGGGGGACTGTCCAGAACTAGCAGCTACAAGCACGGATGACACAAGACCATTTGTTTGTCAATATTTTTGTCAACTCATACGATTCTTATCAATACTAAACTTTATACTGAGAAGTATTCGTAGACGGTACAGCGATGGGGACTAATTGTAAATAACTTTAGTGGGTGAAAACACGAAAAATAGTTATATACAGTTTGTATTATCAGTATAATAGTAGGTTGTAGACTTAAATGTCTGAATTTGAATCTGAACGAAAACAGGACAAACTGTCTGATAATAATATATGTTTGATTAAAAATGGAATTTCAAAATATTGATAGACGACTAAAAAATCTCACTCCAAATGGTATCCGGAAAATGTGAAATTCAAGTTTTTACCTGATCTAAGTTCGACGAGCCTTTCCATTTCGCTGTCTGATGAGAAACTACTCTCGTGCTCATCATGTTCAGTAGACATAGTTTCATCGTTATAAGTTTCGGCTACGAGGACCGGAGGTTCTGAGAATACGCTGTCGCTAGATTCATCACTCATTACAACGTCATAATCATCGTCCTCAGATGCCTCTTGATTGCTCTCGTAATTTGAATAAAAATCCGATTCATCCTCTATCATTTTGTTGTTATCCGTCACTCTGTACACAGAAATAATTAGTATTACAGTAAAATAATCAGTTTAAAAACGAAGAACGAGAAAGGGAACGAGGAAAATACTCATTTCGATTGTTATCTTATATTGGTAACTTGAATTCTTGAACATGAGCGAACCAGTGACGGTTTGAAAAAATAATAAACACAAAAACTGTATTTTGAAGAAAGAAACAAAAAGAAAATGAAAGATAGATGTATGCAGTACGAAAAATGTGAAAGAAGAAAAGCACTGTGCTGAAATGTGAACAAAAAATACAAAAACGAGAAGGAGAGATAACGAGACGCAGTGAGAGTAGAATGTGCCAAAAGGGGAGACATGTGACTACAGGTTATCGTAAATATATTGAGATGGTTCGTTGGAAATCGATTTAATCTTATATTTTTTAAGGAGTAATGGAATCAAGATGAATTGTTCAAAACGCTCGGATATTGATTTTTTGAAAAGGAAAATTCCAACTTCTCACAGTCTGTCGTCATATTGGTATTGTTGTATATCAAACGAACAAACTAACAAAAAGAGAGGCGAAACGAGACAAAAGCGCAAAATGCGTGCAGGTGGAGAAAGGAAAAAGAGAGGGCGAGTTTGTCTCTTTTCTACCTGCAATGTCTTTCAGTAGTGTATATTGGGAAGATCAAGTGGAGTAAGAGGGGTGAGCGACTGTTCAAAAGAAGCACAGAAAGGGCGCCAATGAGCTGCTGCTACAGAAAGAAAATGAGTGCGCAAGCGTAGGAGTGAAAGTAGGATGACAGTTCATATTACACGCTAGATACGTGTGAGTCAGTATGATATTTAACGGCGAGGCGGAGAAGAGAACCTAGAGCAAATATCGATGGATCCAGGTTCTTGGAATACCGCCAAGTTATATCAGATTGAAATAATAATCCAGAACTGTAACTACTTCAATAAAAATGGAAAAGGAACAATTTCAGTTGAGTTTGATCGTAGAAAACATCGAACTAAAAAGTAAAACTTTTAGTAGAGAAACGTCTATATTAATCCAGATGCCTTTCACGAAAAAACTTATATGCAATGTGATAGCCTAATCCCAGCCTCTGATCCCCCCTCCGCACTTGCAGAATTATATATTCATCTTAGAAAATATTTTATTTCATCAAGTCTTTTCGCGGGCAGTGATTATGAAGAAGGAAGGTTGATTGGAGGAAACAGAATCTCGTTGTTTTCGTTGTTTTAAAATAAATCAATTCGATTAACTAGGATTTGATAAGCAAAGAAGGAAAAGAATTGGTCGGTGAAAAATGATCACGATTTACTTGAAGTTTTAGTGATGATAGAAAGCGCTGCGTAATACACGTGACTTATCTCGAAAATAGTTTAAAAACGGCACGAATCTCTTCACAACCCTATAACTCTTCTTTTTGTTTCACATGTGTAACTGACCGCTTCTAACAGACGATGTTGTCGGCGAAGAAGATGAAACTGTGACTGTACCGAACAGATGCGAGACGACGATCATCATGTGATGAGTAGTTTCCGATGGCATTACTAACAAGTAACTGATCCAAACTAGGCCCTTTTTGAAGAGTGGAAAACAGAAAAAAAAACGAAAGAGGTTGAAGGTTGTGAGGTGAAATTGTAATGGCAACGAGAGACACTCAAACGCCGAGGGAGTAAAAGAGAAACCAGTTTTCATCATCACATAAGCGAACTTTCTCGTCTCGACCGACTCTTTTCTATCTATATCTCCTTCACAATGTATGTTTAAACTGTACGTAACCTCTCCGCCACCCCGATTTTTTCGTCTTTCAACTTATTACACAACAAACTCTCGCGAGATTTTTTGAAAACGGCCAGCAAGAAATACTAAAATATACTACGCGTGCATCTATTTCTGAGAGACTGCTCACCGATTAAAAGAAGAACTAAACCAACAATCACCTTTTTCAAATGTTTAAAAACTTTCACAGGAAAATTGAGATTGAAACATCTGAGAAACCGGTAAGGTCTACTTAATTTTATACACCTTGATTAGAAGTTAAACTATGTTTGTGGAACGAGTTCTAGTCTTAGTATTACACAAACTGTTGCAATTATTTCCAGTCTCGAGAGAACTTGTCTTATTTATCACTTTTACCGAATATGATAGTTATATTCTTATTTCAAGTATTTAATTCCATAGAAATGCGGAGGAAGCTCTTTTTGAAACTTTTGAAATAATGTTTCTTATCTCCAAAAATAACAAATTAAAAAAGAAGAAAAGAGTCCGGTGAGAGAGCGCGTTATGTAGAATTCATTGCATGTTGTTGGTTGGGGGTTGTTACTCTCCAAAACATTCCTCTAGTGCCAATCGAACAAAGAGAGGCAAAAACAAGCGAAAAATGTGAAACGAAGCGAGGATTTAGATGTCCAATAAAAATTTCCTAACTTCCCTCTTATGCAAATTTGAGAGACTACTATTGTTTTCGGTATTTTTCTATTTTAAATTATCTTTCTCTGATACCAAAGGTGGCAAAATAAGTGGAAACTAGTCTACTATGATGCTCATTGAATGGTGTTTTCGGCTAGAAGCATTATTATGAATAGGTGACACAATAGTAGTTGTTGTCTTCGATCCAAAAAAACACGAAGCAAAACATTCGGCTATTAGCACGCAATAAAGTTGCGAGATGGGTCTAGAGGCTTATGCGCGCAACCCGTGACGACCGGTTATCTGCGCTAGTCAAGGGTGATAACATAATATCTTCTTTGTTATTTTTTTCTCTGATTTCCTCATTTAGAAACATTTTTTAAATGCATTTGAAAGTGTTGTAACACTGAAAAACTAATTAAAAATCGAATGTATTTTCGTGTTAGTACTGGTCAAAGTCGAGATGGAGAGAACGAGAAAGAGGAAGACTCAAGGTCGTCAATTCTTTAACTTTTTTGTAAATAATACGATCATCTAAGTCACATAGAAAAACAGGTTGTTCTAATAGTGTCGGGTGTAGAAGGTGGTTGAAATTTGAAATTAAACAAGATAGAATCTCGAGTGAAAGTATACTGAAAGTGAGAACCGACCACGGCTCTTCCATAAGTCAAAAGAAGAGAAAAAGGGAAACAAGAAGAAGAGAAAAAGACAACGGCTTCTTCTTTTTTCTTTTGCTGGGTGGCATTGGCACATGACACAATATAGAGTTGGTGAAGACAAAAAAAAGGAAGCGCAGAATAGAATGCAAAGCAGTCCCGAGTTTTTATGACTGAATTTTGTTTTGAAGTTTAATATTCACCGATCAGTGGATCACACAAATTTTGGTGTGAAGAAACCTAAAAGTTCTTCTAGATCATATGATCATTGCAAAAAAATATATCGCGAAACAGATCAGCTTGAAAGATCGTAAGCGATATGGGAGATCACGCAAAGATCGGAAACTCAACACCGATGAAACAAATAAAAATATTAGTTCTATGTTCTAATATGTTCTAAAATTTGGCTTCCCTCTCTTTTTTACCTCTAATTTCGCAAATTCGTTTGAATCGGGGGAACGACTGGTTAGGTAGAGGAAAAGTGTAAAGGAATAATCAATGAAGAGGAAAGGAAGAGGAACAACACATGATTTTCAAATAAATAGATCGATTAAAAATGTTATGACGGAAACATTGATTCGCCAAGTCAGAAAAGTCAGCAGAAACTTCGAAGAGAAAAAATCTATAAAAATCGCTGTCGAAGAAAAAACAAAGAGTACGGTACACAACTCCGCGAACACCGACGTTGGGCGCGCTTTTTGAATTTTAATAAAACTAATACATTTTGTCGGGTCTAAACTTCAATTTTCAGTTATTTCAGTATAATGGAATCATTTACTGTTAAAATTGAGCAAATAGACTGAGCAAAAGTTTCAAAAAGCGAGAGAAGCTGAAATATTTTTGCCGCCGAACGAATATACTTTTCAAACTGATTCCAAGGAGATTTCAGATCATTAGTGCATCGAAACAAGAACAAAGAAAAATGGAGTGAAAGTGAAAGAAAACGAAATCTACCAATTATGTAGATATCCATCTAGGCACCGCCTTTCTTTTTAAACTCTAAAGAAAGGTCGTTGTATACAACAGACAGTAGATGTTTGATTGATTACATCGAAATTCAAATTCAATCACACCGAAGGAAAAAATCAGAAAAGAAAAAAAGATTATACTTTCGTACAAGTTTGCTATAAGCCTTTTCACCTATTTCGAAAGTAGAGATTATCCCGTCTCTAATCCCTTCATCAACAGTACAAAACTCAACAAACCCCTCATCTAGAACCAATAAACTTTGTTTTTTCTTCGTTTCTTCTTGTTCGTGTGTTCTCTGACGGAGACAATTTATTGGATTGGAAGGAAACGCACGTAAATTTGAAGTGTTAAGGTAGCCAATTTTATCAAACGATTCATATTTTCTTATCTTTTGAAGTATCGGTCACTGGAGCCAAGTTGGCTGAGTTTCGTATTTTAAATTTTACAATCGATAATAAATTTTCATATGAATTCAAAATTTTAGATTTTTAGAGGATGATTCTGGTTCTGATTGAAAACACAAGAAAGTCGTTCAATATTTAAAATTAATGGATCTCGGAATGAATATGTCTTATTTCCGATGTTTTTTTGAATTGAAAGCTGAATTTTCAAAAAAAAAACTCACCTTGAAAAGTGTCGTGATGTGATGTCGTCGATTGTCGAGCTCCCATCATAGAACCTTCCCCTCTCTGCAAAAATAGAATGATAAATAAATTGAGAAGTACGATGTAATTCGATTAGTTATCGCTGTACTGTTAGAATATCCTTCATCACAAAAAGGTCAAAAGAACTTTGATGAGGCGTAAAGTACTAGTAAGAGGACGACTGAGGAAACAATATTTTAAGAGTTTTTCAGAACTTTCAACTTTATTAAAAAGTTTGGATCATGTGACATGAATAGGAAAAAGGATTTGACTGTAAACCTGATGAAAAGCGGGTTGCCAGAGAATGCAGGTGTTTGGTAACGGTAAACCTAGATTGTTGTTAAGAAAAGGTACTGTAGAGAGTATTCATATCCTATTTCAAAAAAAAAGAACGGTCATAAGAATACGAACTAGTATTTGAGAGTTAAACGAAAAGAAAAGGAGTAAAGGTAGAAGGGTGAAAATTTGTGGAGGTAAATAAATACATGGTGTTCGGTTGGCAAATACTACTACTTTTCCGTCCCGAACTCTCGTCTTCATCTCGGCGCGGGGCGGCAAAAAAATGTGATACACAACTACACAGCACAGCGGTTTGTTAGAAGAAGAAAAAACTAAGGGAAAGAAAATGTGACATTTTGAAGACATAGAAAGATCACAAATCAATGGGCTATAAGTAAAAGTATCAATTTTTATGGGGAGAAATTGTTAAGTTTCCGGGTTGCTAGACGTATTTTATAACGTCTGAAGATGTTGGAAGTTGAGTTTAGAAGATATAGATGGATGGAAATTTCTCGAGGAGTAAGAATCTCATGATACCTTCATTTGGTGGGCTGATTTATCGAAAATCAGTTAGAAATCGACCACAAGGACAGTTTTCAGCCAAATGGATTCTAGGTACGAAATCCGAATTTTTCCCAAAACTGAAAGATTCAAGTTGATATTTCGTGCAAAGCAAGAGAACATGCTCATCCGAAACAGTAATTAACCGATACAAAATTAGGTAACTGAGAGAAAAGGAGGTTCGGTTTTCGTGATTTCATTTCTAGTCACTGATATCTAGATGGGTTAAATGGCACGTGACACACGTGCCGTCAAGGACAGAGAGATAGCTAAACGGATAGGGGGATCCATCTGTGCTACTGCTGATTTTTTGTGTTTTTGTTTTCAATTTGATCATTGTTCGATGAGAGATCGATTGAACCCATCCAATTATATTTTGGAAAACAAAAACAACAACAGGATTCTTGCAGCTCTTGCGATTCGATCAGTTCCTTTACCGTTTGTCATTGGATTAAAATGATTCAGAATATCAAAAATATAAAGGTATGATCACATGTTTCATTTGACTGATTTCAGAAATGAAATCGATCATCCTATGAAAAGAAAAATGGTGCGGAATACGTACTTCTAGGAACATTCAACCTCTTAAAAACAGAAAATGATCAATTTTAAATCGTCAACTGTTGTCTAGACGATTTTCAGAAGAGGGCAAGAAGGTCATTCGTCTATTGTTACCAAGTGGAATGTGACCTAGGTTAGTTCAAAAACAATGAATTCTTCAAGACAATAAGAGGTGGACAATCGAAAGTACTGTAAGTGTTTCAAATTGAAAATAAAAAGAACAACAGCTGATCAAGGAAGATAATCAGTTAGAATATGTGAAAACAGGGAAAAAAACTTTCGAATTTGTGAATATAAAAATTACATGTACTTTTCATTGATAGAGGTCATCATGAGTTCTTCAAAATTAACCTAGATAACCAGGAAAATGTGAAAGGATAAATCTTATAAACGGGTAGAAGGAAAGAGATTTGATTGGATTGATTTGCATCATTCGAAATCGAAAGATCTAGAACTATCGAGCTAGTAAATGCTCGTCTCAAATCAAAAAGTGGAACGGAATGACTCAGAGAGCACGTTTTCTCGCAATGTGTGCCACCTTCTGCGCCCTTTTCCGCGCGGAATAAAAAACGATGAAATGAGAGAAAAGATTTTGAAAAATTAGGAGATTTAGAGAAAATGAGGAAGTGATTTGAAAAGAGTAGAGCGGAAAAGAGCAAACAGTGTTGACATTTGAACGTTTCGAAACGAGAAAAGAAGGATGGTCGACCTCCCGAGACACCCCTGAAAAAGAGAAAAAGGAGACAAGCTGCCATTACTTCTACTTGTTGTAACAATCATCATCATCATCATGGCTGAAAAAAGGCGATGGAAAAAGACGATGAAGTTGAAGAGACGTAGATGAAAAAGAAGGTCATAAGGGGACAAGAAAAGAAGGAAACAGCTTCACTTTTTGGCATGACCTTTCTTTTTTGAATAGGTATTAGAGAAGGACGGAGAAGAGATGGAAAGCTTATTGAGAAGGTGTTCGAGGTTTTAATGGGAGAAGAAAAAGAAGAAGAAGAACCTTGAATAGATGTTTTGAAATGAATGAGAAGATTTCCCAAAAGTATGAATGGACTGTATGAATTAGGAAATAAAACACATGTTGGATAGGTAAATGCAGATCTAGGCGAACCTTTTTTCTAGTGAATTCCAAGAACAGTACATTGAAAAAGAGTTTTTGAAAGGGAGAGAATAAACTTCAATCGTCCTTATCCAACCCAAATAAATATTTCTAAACTGTTTCCTTCGAACTCAGAGAAAAAGATAAAGAAGATGTTCAAATGGCAACCAAAAAAAAAAGAAGACGACTAGGCAGAAAATATAAAAAATCGACATTCACATCGACCTCTGATCATTATTTATGGCTTTCTTCTCCATCTCATCTGTCCATTATCACTCCTTCTTTTTGCTGTCATTTTTCAGTTTTCTCCAAAAAAATGTCCATCAAAAATGGAAGCAGCTCCTACATTTTTCATGTTTCCAACTAACTTGAAAGATGATTTTAGAAAAAGAAAAAGAGAGGAAATGGTTCAAAAATAACGAAGAATGACGATTAGAAAAAGAGAGTAACCGGTTTATTCTTGATAGTTTTCAGAAGCAATTCCCATCACCAATTTATTGAAATTTCCTTTTTTCTTCTTCCCCAATTTCTCTTTGTTAACTTTTTTCTTTCTTTTTCTCATTACTATTTCTCTTTGTTATATTACAGTCATTGACCGACAAAAGGGTCATCTACTTGTGTTTCTGAATTGAAAAAATACTTTTTTTCAGTGTTGTGATAATCAGAAGTGACCACACCGTAATTCTTATTTCGGACTGTTGCAGAATTGGCTGTGTTATCATTCATTCTTTGAGTGTACCAGCTGATACTTTGATATAAAATTTGTCTCGGCGAGAGGAAACAAAAAAAATTTGATGAATCAATAGAGAAAATGAAAGGTAGCTGATGTAAATAATGACTGTAAAAATAGACATGAAAATTTAGAAAGTGACTTTTAAAGGATAGTACTAATCAAAAAAGTTTCCATGATGACTTCCAGAAAAGTGTGAGAAATCATTATAAAATCTGCCTCTTTCAGTTTCCTGACTAGAAGAATGAAACAAGATCTTCATAATAATAGCATCAAGAAAAACAACAAATTAAGTCGAAGGTAATAATAATTACAGTGGCAGACAACTACGTGTCTCATCTATCTCTCACTCCACCTTTTCTCCTAGTTCAAGGAACAAATAAGAAATAAAAAGAGGTAAAAAGAAAAAGAGTTGTGCCCTTTTTTCCTTGACATGATAACTGTGTTTCATGGAAAGAATAATGAACAAAGTGTACGGAGAGTACCAGAATCACTTACAGGTCTTCTGTAGTTCATGTCCATAATTCGTCTCGGTGCTTCTTCTTCTTCTGAAAATGAAGAAGACGTTTTGCTTTGTTTTTTATCATTCTTTTTCGTTTTGTTTTCAATTTGTTTTTGTCGCAAAAAGAAGAAAATGTTTGTGATGGAAATATTATAGACGACACAAATCAAATAAACATATTCATAGTTTCTTATACCTGATTGAACAAAATATTAATTTTGAATGTTTGGGGAAATTTATACCATTAAAACTTTCTACTATAATTCACATCTTCAAGAAAATTATGAACATTATTTCGTGCGATTTCTATCCCTTTTCTTATCAGTTTCTAATAAAACAACTCACCACGTTCCCTATCATTTTGATCTCCTGATCCACCAAAAACTTTACTACGTAGAAACCACATGTCCAGTTGTTCTTTTAGTTATTGTTTTATCTGAAACAAAAATTTCAATTTTCAAAAAAGAGAGAAATGAAACTTGGAGTAGAAAAAGACTGATGACGAAAATATACAAAAATGAACATGAAATGGCCTGATGGATACGGATCAAGTTGAGTAAATGGGAATTAGTACGAGATTCATGAGGTCAGAGAAATCAACCTTTGGTTCAGAGATGATGAAAACATGAAATGAATCTGAAAATATGAATTAGAAGTCCAAATAGAAAATACTCCCAAAAATGAATTTATTTTTTCTCAAGTTTGAAAGTTTTTCAATTCTCAATAGAGCACACATCGATCATTTACGAACTGACAATATTCAGAATTCCCAGGACACCATCTTCAACTTTTATGACTTTCTCTTCTTTGCACTTTCCTACATCCCCCTCCTCCAACAGAAACTTTTTAATGCTCAAATATGAATCTATATTTGGATTTTTGTCAATTGATCAGCTGCAAATGTCTCCAAACTAATTCAAATTGCAAAAAAAGACGAAAAGAGTTTTTTTTCTGTTGTTCGTAAATAAATCGGAGGTCGGGTGGCGCCTGACGGCTGCGTAAACAACAGGAAAAAGAGAAAAACGAGAGTTCAACGGGGAAGAATGCGTTCTTTTTTTTCCAATGAGGGCACATCTCAAGAACAATTTCAGAATACTTGAGAACAAAATTTAAGTTTGAAATATAAGAGATCACTGTCATGTTAATCACATCACATGGTCAGTGCATATAGTTGTGTATATTTACGGGGAAAAAGGAAGAGTAAAAGAGAGAGAAAGAGTGTTGACTGATTTCAATACACGTGCCTAGGGAAAGTTTTATTGAGAAAAATATTGATTTTCCGGTTTTTGAATCACTGAAAACATTGTTGAGAGGATCGATGTTCAAAGATTTCATAGAAATTGAATTCGAGAACTCACATTTCTTGAATTCTAAAGCCTTAGGTGGGTATTTTGTTAGAGCTTCTAATTCTTCAATTCCGGAGAAGTCCTGAAAAGAAAATCGAAGGCTCAGTGTTTGACAGTTCGTTTCTCACTTCTTATCATTAAATTGATGTTAGATAAGGAAGATTTGTTCTGTTTTTTCATTTCCGAAACCATCAAATCCGTGATTTAAAAAGATATCTGATGACGTTTGTCTAGATTAAAAATATAATATATAACCTCCGTCACATGTTTGATTCCTATTTCTGATAATGTGATGCTTGAAACTTTGAAAATTTATATATTATACAGCTTCAATTTTAGTTTTAAGAAGTTACGTTGTCATCTGTTATGAATATGCTTCACTTGTTTCAATAGGAATCCAATTAGAATGTCAAAAATACATAACATTCAGAGTCCGATAGATTACTTTTGCACATATTCGTCATACTCAAAAGTTCCAATTTTTTTCAATAAAAATTTTGAATGTGGGAGTTAGTATTAGCAATGAAAACAGAAAACAGAAAAAAGGAAAAGAACAAGAAAATCTGGTGAAGGAAAAATAAGGATTAGATTATGATGGTGATGGTGGAAGATGCACGTTGAGCGCAAATCCATCACATCGTAATCCTTTTTTCTTTCCTGGAATCTTTATCTCCCTCACTTTTTAATGTTGTCTATCAACAACTGGAAAGTTAGAAAGAAGTGAATCGAAAGAAGAAAACATACACAATTCCTCTCATCTGTTACTTTTCCCTCAATTTCTCTACTCGTTATCATCACGTGCTCGTGCTCTTCCTTCATTGAGCACACTCACCTGACTCTCTCTTCTTTTAAAGAAAAAAGAAGAAGAAGAACATGAACAGATGATCTGATCGATTGATGAGAATGAGAGGGTGGATGAACACATGTAAACGGATAGAAAAGAGAAGAGCAGAGAGAGAGAGAGAGAGAATTTGATCTGAGTCAGTAAAATATATTGATACGAAGAGGAAAACAACACAGATTAGAGGTCAATCACTGATGTTTTTAGTTCATTAGAAGAGAGCGAGTTCATCTTGAGAACAAATTAAAACGGAAACAAATAAAGTCTATTGAGAAGACTAGGGAAACTCGGAAATCAAGATTTGGCTCATTGATTTCTGCTCAATTCGTTTCGTTTGATGTCCTCATAATAATGAAAAGATTTATGAAGGATTGAAAAGAGTCTTCGAGAAGATTTTCATTGTTCCAGAATATATTCAACAGAAAACCTGAAAGAGTCTCTGTGATAGTCAATTGAATATCTCTTCTCATCTCCCTAACGACGGAAGTTATATCTGAAAATGTTATCCTTTTTTTCCGTTTCTCGAGTGAAGTCGTCTCAAAATACACATTTATCAGAAGTATGACGCAAGTTGCGAGTTGGTCAAAACTCCTGAAAAATGTGTTTTTTTTCCTATGATAATAAGTGAGAAGAAGATATAAAAATAGGTTTGGTAAACACGATCTAGTCACGTTTTGTTGTTACTTTTCTGTTATAAAAATAGTAGAAAATCAGGAGAAACCGGGAAATTTTCCATTCGAATTAGCGTAAATGTGTAAAAATCGAAGTTTCTTCTCGTGGGTGTTTGAAGGGAAATGTGGGCATATAATTGCGACATTCGGACCTTCGAGCAGACGTTACACACTCAGAAGAAACTGAGAATACACAGCTTCTTCTTCTTCTTTCTTCCTCATTTTTTCTTCTTTTCCTTTTTTGTTTTCTCACCGCCCGTATTCTCAGAATTTTGAATGCTAATTAGATTTAAGGCCCATACTCACACACACAAGCACAAAAAATACAAGAACAGAAAGGATACGCACAAAAATTGTAATTCTTTCTGCGAAGTATAAAAACGTGGAAAATTCCTATAAAACTGATCAAGCATCTGTGTAGAAGACGTCAAATGAGAGACGGCGGAATGGAGGAAAAGTCGAAAAAATGAAATATTCAGAGAGGGTGAAAATATAGAATTTCAGTGTGACTCACATTCCAGAAAATGGAAAATTCTAGTCCTTGTGAACTTTTTTTGGGCTTTTTGAGAACACAAAAGAGCAGAAAAAGTGGGGAACAAGTGAAAGAAGAAGAAGGAAAAGTTATTGAAAATTCAATGGAAGGACAAGAGAAAAAGTACAAGGACACTTCATAAAAGAGAGTTTTTTGAATTGCCAAGTGGTTAAAGAGTTCAATTTCTATTCTTAAAGAAGAATGAGGAAGCCATAAATGATGAGTCAATTTTTTTTATTATTATAAGACTTCTGGAGAGAAGACGTCCAAACATCTGGCATTTTGGCGTTCAAATACTCCATTTTTGGATTTTTATGCTACAGAAGACGTTATAAAATGCATTAACTTGAGGGGAACAAAAAGTTATAATCAAGAGAAAATACTGTCTGGGTTTGTACTTAAGTAAAGACATTATCTGAAACTGACGGGGAATTATGATTGAACAGAAAGTGAGAAAGTGGTGATCTAGCTAGCCAACGACTGCCAAAAAATGGATGTAGTTCTCTTAAAGTTCATCCGAAACTTTATTTTTTCGAACTGCATTTTGAAGATTGGGACTAATAAGAAGAATGAGAAAGAGAGAGAAAAATGCTGAGAGTGCTGAAAATGACAGAAATGGGGAAAAATAGAAGAAGAAAAAAGACTTGCGTGTATGTTAGAATAGGGAAAAAACCAACGGATGATGATGGGGAATGGAATTGGAACGACAAAAGACGCAGACATTGAAAGTAGTATTTGCAAAGTGAGCATACATGAGAAGCAGGGAGGCAAAAAGAAAGTAGTCCCACTCTGTCTCTCTTCTGAGAAGAATGACGGAAACGGAAGAGAATATATAGATAGTGGATAAAAGTTGGAGCCACGAGACATTCAGAGATTGTTTTCAGAAATGTGACGAAAAGCAGAGAAAACGAAAAAAAAAGAAAAAGAGAGTCACCAATTTGTCACCTCTGTCTATCCAATCGGAACGAATGAAAATGAAAAATGTGCTACATGCATTTTTACTTCAATATGTTGCAGACGTTTAAAAGGGGAATGAAGGGGAAACGGGAAGTAGAAACACTATTTTAGTAAGAATAAAAGTTGGAATTTTCCAAAGAAGCTAGAAAATGTTGTTCTAATCAATTGAAAGTATTATCAACATACTTCCTGTCATTCAATTTTTATATTACTGTAATGGGTTTCTGTAACTATCGTCGGAAACAGTCAACTGTTTCTCTTCACTTTATTGAAAAGTGATAAAGTCCCGAATTACCATGGGGGGACGGAAATCTGCCATGCATCTAAAGGAAACATTACAATATCGAGATTACTGTAACTGTTCTAGTTCTGCATAAATTCGTCCAGAATCTATGATACGGAATTACTGTAATTAAGCATTAATAGAGTGGCGGACACTCAAAATGAAGCAGGATCTTTGTTTCCAGAACTCGGATGAACAGAGATGACAAAATTTAACGATTTTTCAATCACTGATTACTTAGGGCTGCAGTACTTAACGTTCTTGGGCCTTCCATTCAACAAAAATGGATCCGTCATCCATAAAATTCTTCATTAATCGATTCAGTTTTCTATTAAAACGATTTAGCATGATAATAGGTTTTCGATCGACAACTGACATAACAATTGTCTGTTATTAGTGAAGATTTCAACCACATTTCTCAGCAAGCCAACTTTCTATCAAAAATGTTTCCCGCTATAAGATACCAAGAATCAACATGAAATGAAACTGACAGACTGAAAAACTGAGAGGAATAAAAAAGAAGTTCCACTGCTTCAAGAGAACAATTTTGAGTTTGTCAAGATCATAGTACTACTCTCTTTCTAGAAGTTATCCCATGATTCTCAAGGGATTTGAATTCTTCGTCTTCTATTCAAGAATCGAAAAGTACTAGGCGATGGACGTGTGCGAGTTGCGTCAATTTCTGATGATTTACAACGATTTCCTCTGGGATTTCAACAAGGACAAAAAATCGGGGAAGTGTAGAAAAACGAGTGGAAGAAAAAGAAAGAATGCTCAAAAACTTATTTTTAGTACTTGAATGTATATGCATTATTATTATTACTATTCGAATTGTTATGTGATTGGATAAAAGAAAAGAAACATTTTCTGCTTTTGAACAAGAATACAAAGAATGTAAAAAGAGAAAAGACATTTATGAATAAAAAATTTATTTTATGAAAAGAATGCACTTTGATGATTCGATAAATGGACACAGATCAAGATAACTCATAGTCTTTGCAGAGTAGTCTTCAAGTGTTTTTTCTTGATTGAATTCATTTAAAAAATAGTTCCCTCTCTTCTCCGTACACCACAAATGACATCTCGAGATTATTTTTGCGATCAGCATTCTCTTGTTTGAAAAGAAATACTTAATATTCTCAACATCAACCTCAGAAAATACCGAATGAAGCTCTGGCTTTCAGATAATCTTGTCAATTAGTTGTAGATTTCCAACTCTGGAAAAATGTTTTATCATTTTATCTTGCTGTCCCTAAACTTGAAATCGTTAACAAGGTTTTGAGAAAGAACTATGAATGAGCTTCCAAAGATGCTGTACCAATTCATTTGACGGTTCAGTATACCACGCTGGATTCTGTAATAAAAACGAATTGTAACCTTCACACAATATTCTAAACTTGACCAGATTCATTTCGAAGAGCTTCTTGAAAGCTACTCATTCTCTGTACCTGGTGTCAAGTTTACAAGTAGATAAACCTAGTATGTGCTCCAGTAGAATTTCGATATTCGGGAAGAAGCAGAAAATACTTTTTTTGTAAATTTGAACACAACATTTAGCATTTTTGTGATGGATCTTCTGATGAACACAAACTACGTGTGTCATTATCAACATGATAATGTGATAAGAAAATGGAAAGATTCAGGTATATAAACACTCGGGAGATTGATATTAGAAGCTGTGTGAAGAATATCAGAATGTCAAATTATAAACTAATCTATTTTGATGGTCGTGGTTTTGGAGAACCAGCACGACAACTATTCCATCTGGCTGGAGTTCCATTCGAAGATATTCGTGTCTCTTTTGAAGAATTGATACCTGGAAAACAGAGTGAATCTTGGCTTGAAATGAAAGAGAGTGAGTTCTGAATATGCGTTTCCAAAGATGGTTTTTTTTCACAGAGACGCCATTCGGAAGACTTCCTGTTCTGACCATGGATGGGTTTGAACTGGCTCAATTGGCGGCCATAAACAGATATCTGGCAAAGAAATTTGGATACGCTGGAAGGGATTCAGAAGAAGAAGCACGGGTTGATGCAATTGTGGATGAATTCAAAGACTATATGGAATGTTTTCGACCATATATTTATGGACAACGAGCTGGAAAATCAGAGGAAGAGTTGAAGAAAATACACGATGAAGTGTTTGTTCCTGTGAAGAACAAATTTCTGAATTCAGTCGACAGAATTCTGAAAAATAATAAATCAGGATATCTCGTTGGAAATGGATTGACATGGGCGGATTTAGTTGTAGCCGATCATTTGCACACTCTGGATAATATTAAAGAATTGGACGATGTATCTTGGCTAAATCTCAAAAAATATCAAGAGATGATATACTCGCTTCCAGAATTAAAAAGTCATATTGATACGAGACCAAAGCGAGAAATGTAAATAAAATTAGAGAAACTTTTACCGTTTCTTTTTTAAACCATTTCCTTTTCCCTGATCAGACTTTTGAAAATTCGAAATTCAAAGTGAATTAGATGTTATATTTTGTATTTATAAGTCTCGATATGAATATTTTCCAGTCAATTTATTGGCAATTCTGTTTAGACATTCCACAATATTATTATAGCAAACAACTTTTTTTGTCTGTACACATCATTATCCCTAATCCCTCCAAATATTATTTTTTGTTTCCAATGAACTTCGTCTATGAAAACCTCGTTTTGTTTATAATGATTTCCATGGATACCATGCATTATCATCATCTGATATATCTTTTTTGTGCTCACTTCATCTCAAAACACGTTTTGTCACAAAATGTTATGCTCGAAAATGCTGACAAATGGCGAGAGAGTGTGATCCTTTTAGAGCTGCTGTTGAGACCCTTGCGAAATTTTCGAATGGAATCAAACATCGAAAGAGAGGCAGAGAAAGAGCGAAAAGGAGAATACGACGGGGGTGAAAGGAGGAGCAGACACACCGATTCGAGTATAAAAAGGCCTGGTTGGCGTATTTTATCGGAGAGTGCTTCGTTGTTCGATTTATTCCAATTCACTTCAGTTGTTAAGCCATTAAATAACTTTCAGAAGACTCCCTATCTCAACATGCCTACCTACAAGTTGACCTACTTTGATGTTCGTGGATACGCCGAACCAGCTCGTATTCTTTTCCATCTGGCTGGAGTTCCATTCGAGGATAAACGTATCACTCACGGAGACGGAACATGGGAGAAGCTCAAAGACAGTGAGTTAATTGAAACACTTTTTCTTTTCAACTAATTTCTTCTGCAGAGACTCCATTCGGACAAGTTCCAGTCCTTTCTGTCGATGGATTCGATATTCCACAATCTGCTGCCATCGTCCGTTACCTTGCCATCAAGTTTGGATACGCTGGAAAGACTCCAGAAGAGCAAGCATGGGCTGATGCTATCGTCGACCAATTCAAGGACTTCATGGCATCGTTCAGACAACTCATCATGGCTCAACGCGGTGGAAAATCTGCTGAGGAGATTGCCAAGATCTCTTCGGAAGTTGCCATTCCAGCAAGAGATTCGTACTTCAAGATCATAAATGGTCTTCTGGAGAAGAGCAAGTCAGGATATCTCGTTGGAAATAGTCTCACTTTTGCTGATCTCGTTGTCGTTGAGAACATTACCACTCTCGAGAAGAATCAATTCTTCACCGCATCCGAACATCCAAAATTGGTTGCGCTCCGCGAGAAGGTCTATGCCATTCCAGCTATCAAGAACTGGGTTGCTACCCGCCCTGATACTCAATTCTAAATCGATCCGATTCGTAATATTTTTCTTTTTCAATAAAATAATTATATCAGACCCCTTACAATGATCAATCATTCATTCATTCGTTGAGTATTCAGTTTGTGTTAGTAATAGGGAATGCATGCACATAAATACAATTTCTAAGAAAAATTGGGTCAAATTATCATAATTCAAGAACAAATGTTAGTATGCGGGGGTGATACGACTAAACTCCTGGATCATGCCAGTATACTTTTGAATGAATCCAATCGATTTGTAACGAATACCCAATGCGGCTCGTTCATACCATTTGCTGACGTACGGTTCAATCCAATGGAGAACAACCCGATATATGAAAAGGTAAAGAAGAGCTGATGAGACGGACAGCCGACGTTGAAGGCGAACGAAGACACACGATTGGAGAATGAGCGATTTTGTGATAGGTGAACCGCGAATGAAGTGCATCAGAGTAGTTTCGATGGCTACTAGTGTTCCCGCTTTGGAGCATCCATCGATGCACTGTACAATTGTAGGCGTTGAAAGTTGGCGAGCTCTGAAAATAGATAAAGCTTTATTTTCGGAAATGGGTGACTCACTTTCTCAGAACACGGAATGGCCAATGCACGTCTCCCAAATACTGCCAATCCCATTGCCAATGTTCTAACACGAGCTCATCGTCACACTCATCATCAGCCAAGTTTCCGCCAACTTTTTGCACCTTGAGCTTTGTTATGGTGAAAAGCGGATCAGCTTTTGAGTCGACGCTGACACATGTGACACGGAAACAGCCAAACTGTAGAAATTGTTTCTCAGCACGAGGCCAATAGTACGGGCAGTAACTCCGATTTGCAGATTCGAGAGGGCCGAGTGTGGACGAATCAACGGCAGAGTTCAACATCACTATGAATTGACACTTCTCCTGGAATACCATACGCCAAAAATCTTCTTGAGTATTTTTAAGCGGGGCTTGAGCGCAAATGAATGTATTCAGGAGCGGTCCTCCTCTGACATAATTTGCATGAATGAAATCTGTGGTTCCGCTGAAACAATTACTCTGTTTAATCAATAAAATGTTTGGAATGAAAAGCAAAATAACCCATTTCCGTAATCAAAAGTACTTCGCTTTACTTACTAGGTACTTTTCAATGTACATCCTTCTTCTTCCAAGAATTCGTGTTCGTCGCTGAACATTCCATTTCTCAACGCATTTCTGTCATCGAGTTGCCCTAGTCCATCATTGAGTTTAACTCTCGAATACTCTGTACACGGAACCATTTTACTCCGTGCTTTAGTTAAATAATTTGCATTGAAAGAGGATTGAGCTGATTCATCATCGGAAAGTTCGTTATTGACGAACATTCGGTCAAGGCGATTGAATTCCTGCACAAATTCGGTAAGATGGCAGCTGAACTTTCCCGGCTCGACTAGCAATGACCATTTTACTTTTGAAGACATCTCTTCGGTGAATTTGGCGATTCGCGAGGCAACCATGGAAACGTGTTCTGGGTTTAGTTGACCCCAATTGCACAATGGATCGCTCTGAAAGAATATGAGCTTGATCACAGAAGCTTCGGTGTTTCATTTTTACCATTTTGTCTTTATAGAATTCGGATGCAGCTCTCTGCAAAACGGAGCTGCAATCGGACATTGTTGGAACCAAACGATCGCGGAGCCATCCGGCCATCGAGCTTCTGAAATTATCAAGAGTAAATATTCGCACAAAATCCGTCACTTTTCTCACCCATATCTATGAACGAGCTCTTCTTGAGCAATCGTTGGATACTCTTTTGCATTCATGAGTTTCTCTACTAGCATGATTCGTGTCTGTTCATCGCATAGAATTCCATCGACACGAAAAAGCTTCTGTGCAATAAACGTCTGTAACTCCTCAAGTTCATGCTGCTCAACACGTTCCATCAGAAGTTCCTCCTCCGACTTCCCGCCGCCAAACCATCCTCGCTTCTTTTCGGGCTGAATATTTCAACATTTAACTTATAAGAGTGCCGTAAGAATTACAATTTTCGGCGTCAGGTGTCCTTTTCGTCGATTTGCTGAGTGAACCCATTTCTCATTGATAACGGCGTCTTTAAACTCAATACTGTTGGATCGCGACAAGTTTGAGAGAGGTAGAAGATGAGCGCCAGAAGTATCCATTCTATAAATGGATATATGTGGGTTATTGTTGAGAAAAGGTAAAATAATTTAACAAAAACGGCAAGCGACTAAAGCATTATTATTTCCAGTATTGAAAAATTAATTTAGAACATCAATGAAACAAACCGAACTTTTGGCGGAAGGAGCACTGTGATGAAAAATTCAAAACACGATTGAAGCGGGGAAAAAAACTGTAGTCGCGTTGAGACCCGCCCGAGTATTTTCTAGGTGCACCTTTATAAAGAAGGGAGTACGGTAAAAATTCAAAGTTTATTATCAGAAGAAGTGTCGTAAATGATTTCTACAGGAGTGTCATTGTCGTTATTGTTAGCTGGATTCCGCAGTAATTTACTTTTTTCACTTTCACGTTTCTTGATGTTGGCATTTCTCTTCATAAAATATAAAGCTACCAAAAATACCAAAGCTACCACGGCTACTAATACTGCCATGACATACACAATGACAGTGATAAGGAGAAGTTTCTGAAATAAAACAATATTACAGACAAAAGATGAAAAATCGCTTACTCCTTTAACTCCAGTTTCACCGCCAAGTGATTTGAACGTCGAGTCGCCGAATCCGTAGGCAGTTGCGAAGAAAAGAGAGTTTATCGCAAAGCTCAGAGAGTCTTTGGATAAAAAGCCTGAACACGATAATTAGCTCACACAACTAAAAAATAATACCGTTTACAGATTCTATTGGAAGTAATATTTCTGATGCATAACCACGTATTAGTACCGCCCATTTCTTCTCACTAGTTCGCATTAGGTTGAATTGATTCAGTGCATCGCAAGAAACATCCGATTCGGAATACTGAAAGCTGGCTTATTGGTTTTATGTTACTTTTAGTTGGATCTTCCGTACTCTGTACTGATTCGTAATTGTTGTCATGTAGTTCTTTTTCTTGAGTTTATCTTCCAGCTTTGAAGAATAGGCGTTTAATTCACAAATCTTCTTCAATGTATCACTTTTGATCTCCTCCATACTGACTGCTTTCACAGTACCAGTAACTTGACATTTCACCATTTGGGCCACTGACTACAAGAAGACAATTACATTTTTTATCTAAATAGGAGATGTCTCACTTTGAATTCCTTATCATAGAAAATATGAAACTGGCGAGTATGAAAAGCTCTTTTATCTTCAATTAATATCAATTCAAATGAAGAATTTTGGCAAGATGAGGAAGCATTGATTCTAGAGATGAAAATGATAAATAGTGAAACTGCCGTAAATTGCTTCATATTCGAATGGGGGAAGTTGAAAATATTTCAGAAGCAAGAAAACTTTGAAAAATCACAAAGAAAAGCAGAACCATAGCGAAAGGTCGCGAGAATAATATAAGATGCCGAGATACAGTATACCCAACGTTTTAATTCTAAATCATTTGAACTCGTTGCAAGAATGAAACTATGTAGATGACCCATACCATTGCATTCTGTTGGCTCTACTGTTTCCAGGTTTTTCATGTTTTCCAAACACTTTCCTACAACAGCTGGTGAACGTCTTTTCCTCGAAGAAAAAAGAAGGAATATGCAAATTCGTCAAACAGATGACCTCAGAAGCGTCCATTAAATTCGTCATTCTGGTCATCTGACATGTTTATCCTTGTTGTCTCCAAACTGTTCAACAATCCATCTATTGTACCAAAAACACAAAACAGAACTGACCATTTGTAGTCTCCATCATACATTTCGTGGTGTCTATCCCTTCTTTTCTAAACCATTTTCTAAAACTTGACACAAATAGAAAACAAAAATCAGTCAGAATTCTTCTCATTGCTACTCTCGTCTCTCACATGATCCAATTATATTTCTTCGCAGTTTCTCGAAAAAAAAAACGAAAAGTTTTTAGTGTGTGATGGTTGTTGTTCGACGAATTTTCTTGACGAGAGACGGTCACTACTACGAATCATTTTGTGTAAGGTCACCAGAAAATTCGAAGCAATTTTCAAAACCCGAAGTACAGCTGTTCATTCTTTTACACACTCACATACTATCACTGAAAATACCGACCTATTTTTAATTGAAGAACCTGTAATTTTACTAGTACTAAACTGGAACGTAGCATATATAAGTAAATTGGTTTTATTTTGTGACCGTTTTCTGTTAATTGCCCTTTTTCTGAATGAATCACCCAATTTTTGACAACTTTAACATTGAAATTAGTGTTGAACAAATTGTTAGTTCTTGACCATTTTCCAGTCGAATACATGAGAAATGCACGTCCAAAATACCTTTTGTTTCTCTGATGTCGGGAATCAATCTTTTCTGCAGAATCACATTTATTCAAGTGTAAATGAGATTTTGGTTTACTAAATATCAACTTGAAATATTGAATTTTACTGTAGATTGAAACATATTGACGATATTTTCTAAGTGTTTCCAATAAAGTTTTTTCTAATAATCCCAACTCAAGATATAAGTTTACAATTCCAAGATACTGTTTTTCCATTTTTTGAGAAAAGGATTCCCCAAGAGAAATCATTTATTTTTTCATCTTCAAAAACCATGATGACGTCGAAGTCTGACCTTGATTTACTAATTTGTGATCAACTATTCGAGAACCGAATCAGATTTCTTGGATAACTTCGTCGAACTTCTCGTACTCTGAGCAAACGTTCTAGATAAAAAGTAATTAGAAACTACAAAAATAGTAATTTAGTTCAGTTACGCCCTTTCTTATTGTCTTCTTCGTCTTTTTTCAAGAGGAGAGAGAGCGAAATAGGCTACAATTGGCTACTTTTTCAAACATTTTTTGTAAATTCGACCTTCTTTGTCCATTCTTTTGAAACGGAACAAAACGAAGATATTGTTTATTTCTTTAAAATTGCGTTTAAAAAGAGATCATCTTTCAATTTCGTCATGAAAGAATTACTGAAAAGAAACTGGAATATTTTAAGACGAAGATGTGTTTGTTTTCATGTTTTCTTGTTGACTTTGTTCTGTTTCCAACTGTGAATACGAAAAAAGGTAATCGTGAATTTTCAATTAGGCTATTAGAATTTCGAATTCTTTTATACAACTTTTTTTAATGTTTCATTCTTGAAGACTGGTTTCTGTCTTTTTCTTTGACACGATTTTTTTGATTATATCTCTTTTTTCAGCCAAAATGGGGCACAAAAACGAAACGTCGAGAGTAACCAGGATATGGAATGCTCTGAGTTATAAAATTGGGTCTACAGTAGCCAGATATCCAGTCTTGACAATTGTTTTATGTCTTACATTATCAGCCATTATGAGTATAAAATTGTCATTGACAGAGTGAGTTATTCAAGATGGAAACCCGCCAAAAATAAAATTTAATTTCAGAAAAGTGAGTGCAATCGATGGATATGCATCAGATGATTCAATGTCGCGACACGAATTTAAGACATTTCAACAGTTTCTGGATTCAGATGGACCAGGAATTACAATGGCTATTCTCGTAAGATCAAAAAAGACAAATGGATCACTTCTTGAAGAAAAAAGATTGAAAGAAGTTGTGAAAGTGTCAGATTTTATATCAACCAGCTTCAAAATGAATGTTTCTGGAACTGAGAAGAACTTCAATCAATTCTGTAGAGGATTCTGTCAAGCTAATGAACCAGTTAGACAGTATTATGTGAGTTTCCATTTAATTTCACAACTATCAGCTCCTGAATTTCAGAATGGTCTCCAAATTCTTGGCAAGAATCATACAGATGGAATCTCAAAAAGAATTGATCTTTCCTATCCAACATCAAACTTTTTTGGAAGAAAATTCAGTTTGATTGTAGGTTACTTTGTTTCCGATCTCTTATCTCACAAATATTTTTTCTTCAGCCGAATTTCTTTGGAATATCAATGTCATCTGATGGCCAGCACTTGAATTCGTCGAATTTGATAGTTCTTTATTTCCGAGCGGAACGTTATCCAGACTGGACAACGAAAAGCGTCAAACAGTGGGAATTACGAGTCAGAGACCATTTCGCAAAGGAGTATTCAAGTGATTTGATTATAGTTGATGTGATGTCACAGACTGTCGTGGAAAGTGGTTTGTGAAAAAAGAAGAAGGACACATCTGAAATGCAATAAGACATATTTTCAGAAATCGTGCGTGCTGGTCTTTCTCTACAACCATTTCTCATCGTTGGATTCGTAATAATGTCAATTTTCTGTACAATCACAACAATGTTCAGTGCAGTTTATCTCTATTCTCAAAAAGCAACATTCAACAAAGTTGCCCTGTCAATAATTGCTTGTGTTACTCCATTCATGGCATGTGGAACAGCAATGGGAACTCTTTTCTTCTGCGGAGTCACTTTCAGTCCAATTATGTGTATCACTCCATTTTTGGTTTTGGCAATTTCTGTGGATGACAGTTTCCTTATGCTTCACGCATGGAATCGTCTCGAGTCATGGAGAAGTTCTCCACTGGACAAACCGATGAGAGAACATATGATGGGAGAGGTATAGAAGGTTCAGAAAGTTTGAAAGAAAATCATCTATTTTATTAAGGTACTCGTAGAAACGGGACCAGCTATAACGATATCCGCTCTCACGAACATGCTAGCATTCACTATCGGAGCAATCACTTCTCCACCGGAAATTCGAGTTTTTTGTTATGGAAACGCGGCTGCTATCTTCATGGATATGTTCTATCAAGCAACATTCTACACTGCTTGTATGACACTTTTAGCTGATACAAAGAACGTCGATGGAGTCAGTGAAAAAACGAAAAGAATTCAAGAAAAAATGTCGCAAGTAGTTGGAAGATTTTTGAAATGGTACGTATCTGCAATCTCAAATATCTTCGTTTCAACTGGAATCGTCTTGATTTGGGTTATTTTCATTGGATTCGCAGTTCTTGGATTGACTCGTTTACATGTTGAATTGAGACCAAGCAAGTTCTTTTTGAAAGATTCTCCAATGCTTTATATGGATAATCTGAGAACGAACGAAGTAGTTCCATACTATACACCTGTTCATATCATTGTAAATCATCCTGGAGATTTGACGAATGATTCGAATGTCGAGAGATTATTTGAGCTGAAACAAAAACTGGAACATATGCCGAATGCAATTGGAGCACCAAGTACCAAGTTCTTCTTAGAGTAAGTCGATTAACAAAAAAACTTTTCAGTTTAACTTTGAAATTTCAGTGATTTCGTTCAATACCGTACTTCTTTTGCCGAAGAAATCGAAATGGATGTGGAAGAAGATGACTCAACTTCAGAGAAAAGTGATCTTGAACAGTTCTTGGAGTGGCCTGAATTCTCGTTTTGGAGAGGTTTCTTGAGATTTGATAATCAGTTAGTTTCTTGTGAGTCAAATAGAAGTTTTATACTTCCGATTCCAGATCTCATCCTCAAAATGTGACGAAATTCATGTTCACGACAGGGTTTCATGGACAAGATTTGAAGGATTGGAATAAGAGAGGACTGCTTCTGAAGAGTTGGAGAGGAGCTGTCGAAGAGTTCCAAGAGTAAGATAATGAGAAAAGAAACGGAAATATTAAATAAAAAGTTTCAGAGATTTCAATGCAACAGTATTCAGTGAAGACGCTTTCTTCTTGGATATGATTGATGTGAGTTTAAATTACCAGTTTAAACTTCAAAACACTCTTGAATTTCCAGTCGATTCCTACTGTAACCTGGCAGACTACTCTGGCTACATTCATTTTTGTTTCCCTGGTTTGCTTCCTATTCATCTCTGACATTTTGACGGTCATCATTGTATCAATCGCCACTTTGGTGACTTCTGTTGGAGTATTCGGTTATTTATCTCTTCTTGGTGTGACTTTGGACCCTGTTATCATGTCGATTGCAATCATGTGCATTGGATTTTCAGTCGATATTCCAGCTCATGTCGCATTTCATTTCTATGCAGCTAGTGAGTTTGAAACAAAACGAAAAAAAGAAAGACATTGCTTGCACTTTCAGAAGCGAAAAAGCCCTCATCATCTCAACCATCAACTCATCAAGTGTCTGATATAACTTCTCACTCAACATCCACTACTTCTTCCGCGAGTTCTTCGATTTCAACCCCAAATTCTTTCGAAACAAATCTCACATTTGCTCTAGCCAGTGTCGGATTCCCAGTCATCCAAGCCGGAGTTTCTACTGATTTTTGTGCTCTTCCACTTGGTTTTATGGAACTTTACATGGCTAAAATGTTTGCTTTATCTCTGACTCTCTGCGTCTCTCTATCTCTAATCCATGGTCTAATCATAATTCCAGCTCTTTTATCAGTACAACACCATATCCTTCATGCTGTAAAACGTTGTTTCAGTAAGGGAAATTAGAATAATTCATTGGCAGAATGCTTTTTTAACAACGGGTAACTATGAACTTTATTATGTCTTTTGAGAATTGAAATAAATTGTTTTATCTTCTTTTTAACCCCACAAATCTTTCAATGATTTCATATGTTCTTCTTGAGTTTCCACTTTCGCAGTTATCCGATTTATAACTCGTTTTCGATTTGAACCAACTTGATTGACACGATAAATTAGTAGTGCTGGAAATGACACTGCTGCTAATGGGACAGTCTGAAATAAAAAAATAAAAAAGAATAATATCAGTAATTGGGAAACTCACATATGCCCACCATACAATATTATGATACATCGAGACTGGAATCATTGTTTTATGCAGTCTTAATGTTAAAACTATCGTTGAGTAAAGTGCCAAACCCAAGAATTGAGGGACAGCTATATATGAAATGATTCTTGTCGAATGCAGGGCTTCTCGTTTTATATATCTCTGTGAAACATAGTAACGAGTTCTGAAAATGGTTGGATGTGAAAAAGTCAGATTGTCACGACTCACCCTTCTTCTAACTTCTTGTTCACAAAAATGATGACGAGATTGATGAGAATACTGGTTATAACGAGAACACTGAGAACAATCAGAAAGACATTTGCCCTCGGAGCAGAATGTTCTGGGAAGAAGAAACAATTGGGAACTATATCATTGTATGGGTCACCAATTGCAATTATTAATGGTGCACCGACACTGCACACAATCTGAAAAAGAAGCAAACTAAATGATTCAGTTCATAAAAATTGTTTTAAATTCACCACAAGAATAGAAATTAAAACTCCTGGTAGATATCCTTGATTTGAATATGTTGTGGGTATTATTGTCCCCAAAAATCTGTGAATTTACTATGGTTTCAGTTCTATTTCAGCTGTGTACCTATCAAGTGTCAATCCAAATTGATTAAAGTTCATTCCTGCGATTGCAAATATCAGAACATGATTCTTGAATCGACATTCCAGAGTTGTTCTCATTATTTCACATGGTTTATCACTCAAAGTGAAACTTCTTATGAATGCAGCGCACTGAAAATATAGGTTATCTCCTGTTTTATGAATTCTTTCAAACCTGAATTGTCATGAATATCACTTCGTGAATATTGACAAAAAATAAACTATTGTATAGTAAAATTTTAGTTGATTTATGAACAACGGAGGGTTGTTTCAGAATATATAATGCTTTGAAAGTAAGAATAAAAGTGAGTATTGCTATGATAGTCATCAGAATAACATTGACTCGCAGAAGAAGAGATGTTTGAAGAATCATTTGATCTTCAGTCGCACATTTTGATATATTTGAAGATTCCATTCTGAATATTATCAGATTGAATTGGGAACAATATTAGAAAAAGGAAAGAGTCAATTAATTGTTCAGCAGGAATTTTCTTTGACAACCAGCCTGTCTCCCCCGCCTTCGGCGGTTGAGCCGGCTGGTATCTCCTCATTCACGTGGGCACCTCTTCTCAAATGTGCCCGCATGGCCGAGTGGTCTAAAGCGGCGGTCGTTGTCCAAAGCACGCCAGTTCGGTTTTGCCCGCACAGGTAAATCGCGACTTGTCTATCATCAACAATCGCCTACAAAACACCAGATTTTTCATATATCGCGAACTTCCGTATCTATAATTTACAAATCGCGAACTACGTCGCGGTTTGTATATCGCATGCATACTATGGACATATCGCGAACGTCAAATTTATTTTTCAGCCAACTGGTTAACTATTTTTGATTGCACTTATTTGAAAGTTTATTATGTTTTATTATAATACCAGTCGGTTCACGTCGCCTAACGGCGACTGAACCTCCTTCTCAACACCACCATTCTAAGTGTTACAGCGCCTGCGGCGCTTCTCACATGGTTCAAACAATCGGGGTATCAGAATTCTCTTTTTCTTCTAGTCCTATAACTTAGCTTCAGTTGCTAGTAGTCTTTATTAGCTGAGCAACCCGTTCTAGAGAGAACAATTAAAACACCCCTCCTTTTCCGATAAGATTTCGATAAATTACTTTAGAAGAACAGGAACTTGGTAACTCTATTTTCCCCTCATCAAAAGGTAGGTGATCCTCTAAATATTAAGTTCTAACTTTTGACTGATCGGCGGCGATGCCGCCTCTCTCCTCTGAGTATGGCAAACTAAGACCATGTTTAGAAAAATCCTTATTCTAGAATTTGTTTCTTTTTTGAAGGTAACCGAGCTACGACAAAGTTCCTTATTCAGAAATCACCATCTCTTCTTGAGTAGTGTTATTTCATTCTCTATACTCCTAGTCGTTTATTTAATGGTTGAGACATCCAAGTCTCAGAATTAATTGTACTAAATACCGGAAATGTGTTTTTTTTTGCCTTTTACCAAAAGAGAATTTCCTATTCACATCTTCAAAAGATACGTTTGAAGTATTCTTGTGAAGTTTTTCACTTATCGGCGGCGATGCCGCCTCCCTCCCCCAAAACCTTTCAATATTTTTTTCATAAATCTTCTTTTTAGTTTGGTTCCATCCAAAAAGTTCTGCTTCCTAAACTTTGGACTGTTCGGCGGCAATCCCGTTTCTCTTCTCTGGAATACTTCGAAACTAAAACTATTTTACATATTTCTAAATTCAACAGTTAAAGAAGCCCCCTTTTTCAGTCTATTTTGATTTCAATCCTCCTCATTCGTACCTGAAAGTGCTTCACAAAAAATTCTCAAAGTTCATAAAAAAACACTTTTTGAGTTTTTAATTTTTAAACACCGTTAAAGTTGGAACTCAATCATCCATTATGACAGAATTGTAGCGGTGTGTACAGAGTCAACAGAAGATGATACTCCACCCTTTTGTTCTAAAATCTCGACTATAACAAAGATATTTACAACCTCCGTATACTGGCTGTCTATGCTCTTATCAAAACAAAAAAACCAAAAAACTTTTCCGACCTGACGGGAACGAACTCACTACCCCATGGGTGAGTGTCATCTGCGTAGACCGCTACACCAAATACGCGCGGCCTGGGCGCTCTCGAGAGTGCAGTCAAGAAACACCGAGAGTAGTTTTGAGTTTTCCACCACCCTGTCGGGACACACCTTTTTGCACGCTTTCTACTGTTAAAATCGGAATCGTCTCCAGAAGACGTCAAATTTGATATTTTTGAAAAAAGAAAAGTTCGGGCATCATCTAAGGGAAATTTCCAATCTATCTATCTAGGTTTCATAAAAATCGGTCCACTACGGAGGGAGTTATGATCGGCGACAAATAAACGGACACACGGATCTGTTGAATATTATTAGTAAAGATTTCGTATTCTGAAAAAATTTGAAAACTTGATCAGTTCGGTTATCATCTCAAAAACTAATTTTTAGGTGAGAAGTGATAACGCGGCCCAACGTCACGAGTCCATTGTCAAGACTTTCGCCTGTCACCCAATGGGAGTGGAGGTATCAACATTAATTTAGAATTGGTAAAGATTGTTGTTTTTTTACAGTTCAAAGAAACATGTCGAACAATGAAGGCGGAGCTTCGAGCAAAGCATCAAAAATGGAAGCAACGCGGAATCAGTGGAGGAGGAAACAACTAGAAAAGCTATTGAGAAGGTACTTATTAGTAGACAATCTCTGGGCCTTGTCACACACCTGGCAACCTTGTTCGCTCTGGCTGATTTTTTGATATTTTGGTACCCTGAGAATTCAAAAAATTATATGCTATACCCTACTAGGCTCTGCCGTCTTCGGCCTACCGAAACGTTCGATTGAAGTTAACTTTTTTCGAATGATAGGATTGAAATCTTTCCAAAAACGAATTTTCGGTGTCATTTTGACTATTTTATTAGTTGACAACTGAATTGATGTCAATCCTATCTTTCGAAAGAAACTTGTGCATTTTTCACCTTCAATCGAACGTTTCGGTATGTCAAGGGGCAGAGCCTAGTATAGGGTATGGCATACAATTTTTTTGAATTCTAAGGATACTACATATCAAAAAATTAGCCAGAAAGGACAAGTTTGTCTGGTGTGTAATAAGGTCTAGTGCCTTGAGCGAGACATTGTCTCTTATGGATTCCCAATTTTCAGAGAACGCCTTCTATTCGACTCAAATCGCCTCGACATTTCAATCGAAGAACTGACCGATTCCAATCTACAAGGACACAGCGACAGTTCTATTAAAATTATCCATTTCTTTTATTCTATATAATTTTTTCCTATAATAAATTTTTTCCCAAATAATTTTTTCGCGATATGTCCATACAGCTGTTCGCGATCAACATATATGTTGACAGTTTCGATCGCGATAGGTCCAGAATAGGTCGCATCAGAACAACTTTTTCGCGATTTGTCTACAATATGTCTATAATATCAATGAAGCGCGGTACCCCTCGTACCAACGTGCGAACAACATTTCACCTACATATATGCTTGCGCGATTCACCTGTGCGCTGGCTCAGTTTCTCTTCTCTTTCCAAAACCGCTGCGGACAGTGCCTCAGACAACGCCCAATTGTCTTTTATATATAAGAATGATAAGGAATCTAATGTTTTACAATTTTTCGAACATTTACAGTGCAGTAAATGCAAGTTCATGCAATAAAAAGATCTACGAAAAAAAAACAAGTGCAAGAATCAAATGAATTATCGTAAACACCTGCCAGAATTTCTGAATATTGTGTGTATGAAACAGTGAAAATTGGATAAGAAAGGTTGAGGCTTCATACAAAAAATATAAGCAGAGTATTGAAAACAATTGTGATTTAACATAATACTATTGTCAAAAAAAGTTAGTTGAGAAAAAAGAGAAGAGAACACGAAACTTTCAAAACATCTTTTCAAAATTGTTATGAATTTTTCAACATTTCTGACTTAGAAGAGTAAAAACGTCATGTGAAAATCTCAAAGCTCATAACGAATTTTTTGAAATTTTTCAAAAATTATGTCCGAAGACTTCATATTCTCACAATCTGCTGAAAGGACTTCCAAAGATCTGATGAATTCTGAAACTCCAAACAAAAAGCGGTCAATATGACTAATAAAGTTTCTAATTAGAAATATTGAAATTTCGAAACGGGAAATCAGAAAAGATAGTTTCCGTCCAATTAGTATGAAGGGAATAAGATGAAAATTTAATGATAGAGAATCGAGAAAACGGAAATAAAGAGAGTTCCGTGGGAGTATTGAATAAGATTTAGAGAACTTTGTAGTTGAAAAAAGAAGAAATAATCATAATTAATGAATTCTAATACATTATTCTTTAGCAGCATTCTGGTTTTTTAGTTTCTCCAAAAAGGACATATTTCTCTGTGCATGAACTGTTGTAATTCTGATTTCTCGAGTATTTGAAAATGAGCCAAACGGAATTTGAGTGGTAATCAGACTCCTGAAAAGTCCTTACGTCAGTTTTATTATAATTTGAAACTGGAGAAAAAATTCAAATTCAATTGAGACATATCGTATTTCAAGATGCCTTTCTAGTCCCCTTCTGGTTTACCTTTTCAAGATGTTTGTCTAAAATATATTTGAAATTAGAACAGAACACAAATTCTGACGAAAAAGAAAGGAAGGATTTGGTTATGCAGATTCAGAGTAAGACATAAACCAATTTGCTGACTTAGACCCCAATTTTCTTCCAGACAGGAACTAGAATTAATCAAAAAATATTTTGAATTTAATGGCTAAACAACAGAAAATGACAAAAATTGAAATTAATAACGAAGACTTCGGTTTGTAAGAATGGAGGAACTGAGTGCATTTAACAGGAAATACAGTATTCCAAACAACACGTGGAAGGAATCAGTGGGTGTGAATAATTGAGTTTTTCTTCTGTTTTCTTCTTACTATTCCAGTCTCAAGACGACAAGAAATCCCCATTTCAAGTGTCGACTGAGCAAGAAAAAAGCGGAAAAAGGAAAAAGAATATATCTCTTCTTCACACGTTTTGTTTTGTTTGTCATCGCCCTTTTCGATTCTTCTTCTCAACAAACAATAAATGAAAAAAAGAAAAATGGGGGGTGGGCTTAAAGGGTTAATTGGATCAAAAGAGATCGAAAATACTCATTATTTTCTCTTTTTTTGCATTTCTTCGAGGATATTTGCATCTTTGTCCTTTCAAAAATAACCGGAAATTGATCAACATCTCGGACATTTGATCTTAGATTTTCATCCAATTTCATCTCAAATTTCAATCTGTGCGTCAAAAAAGAAATTACGAAAGGAAAAGTAAGTGCATCTCAAGATTCGAAGAAAACAGAAAGAGCACTGTCTGATTATTTTTCTATTTTTTCAATCGAAAACAATTTTTTGGATTTCAAACAATCAAAATCATTGTCATTTTTCAAGGAAATATCATAGATTCTCTCATAGATTCTTCCTTGAGCATTCAATTGAATTTAGTCTGTATCCATTCTTACCAGGGATCGAGAAATATGAGTCTGTTTTTTTTCTTTTCAATTGAGAACTCATATGACTTTTCAAGAGTTTGTAAATAAAAGACATTTTGATCGGAGGGAATATACTGAATATCAAATGGAACAAAGATCGAAAGAAGAGAAAAGAGATGTTCCAGGAATAATCACAGTTTATAAGAAATGTGAAACGATTAATGAAGATAAAAAACATAAAAGAAATGGCGTTGGAAAAAAACAAAACGAAAAACCTGTAATTGTTCGAACCTATGAAAAATAGAATGGAGAAAAGCATATCAAACATCAAAAAAGGATGAAGACTGAATATATGAAGCAGAACTCAAAAACTGATTGGAAGAAATTCTGTTCAGTGGGAACGTACTTACAGAAAATGAGAACTAGAAAAATGATTACTATTTAAGGAAGTTCCTGTTTAAATTGTTTCCTTATTCATTCGAATACTAAATTGGCCTCACTTCAGAATTGAAAACTATAAAAAGATCTAGTTCCTAAAGAACTTCTTTATCGAATTCTTCGAGAGAAGGATTATAAAATGAATCTCTAACAAGCCAGTGCGGATTCGTCAATTGAGTTATTGCTTTCCCTTTAAATAATTCAACACTTGGCATCTCCGAATAACTTTTCGCACTGAACTTGTGAGCATCCGGACTCAAACTTCTCCTTCGAACTTCCTGAAAAACCACTTTGAAATCTTTCGCACTTCCCTCATTTCTCACCTTGAACATACACATGAAACCAGCCGGTTGGAACTCGAGATACAATTTATGTGCTATTATTTCAGGTCTTGTCATTATTTCTTCGATATCTTGAACACCAAAAACACATGAGAAATCTTTGACTTTTCCTGAAAATAAGGACAATTAAAAGTGAAAACAAAAGAGGTTTCGGATATCTTCGGAACGAATCTCTTCGAGAAAAAAAACTAGATCTCCCCGAGATAATAAAAAAGTGAACTAACCGAAACATTCTTTCTGCCAACCCCATACTTGATATCTTCCAATATAAGAGGTTCCAATTGAATTCACAGTATTCTCGTATGCAGGCCGAAGTTGAAAATTCTTACGGAGCCACAGAATGTCTCGAACTCGGAATGAACCGGGGACGGGTAGTACTGAAAATAGAGGAAATGGGGACATTAGGCATGGTTATTTTTCAAAACTTTTTTAAAAAACAGAGAAATTTAAACTTACAAGCTGGAGATCCCAACACCGTAGACCAAAATGACTCATCCGGAATCCAGGTTTTCGATAAATATTTTAATAACTTCTGTACTCTCGCACTGACAATCAAAAAGTCAGCTGCCTCTCTTGGTACAAGTACAGACATACTTGACTTATAAATTGGCATTGGGGGAAGTACACCCTGTAATCAAATTCAATATTTTTAGCCTCTTCTTCGGTTTTAATTACCTCCATATTTTTGTATCGATCAACTTCGAAAGTACTAACATCTGTATTTATCGAACCATTCATTGCTTTGAATATTCGAACCATTTCAAGATTTGTTCGAATCGGAAGATCTGTTCCTGATAGATATTGATAATACTTCCATTCATGTTTCGATTCAGTCAACCAATTGAAACATGTATAAACATTCTTCAGAATTCCAAAAGATCCCCAATCAGATGGTTCACCAATCTTAGATTGAAAGCGTTTGGATGGGGAGTTAGGATGAAATCACTTACGAAAACTTTCATATTCGAGAAGCATTTTGGTAAGGATTCGATGACTGCTTTGTATTCAGGAGGACTTTTGTCATCTACAGTAATACAAAAAAGATGTTGAGGTTGATAGAAAAGGGACAGTTGCATCATAACCTGAATTATTTTCATAAAGTTTTCACATAAGATTCTGTGAAAATATGTACCTGCACTATAGTTTTGTAAACCACAAGACCATATGCTAATGGGTATTTTTCTTCCTCTTCGGACATTGGTTCCTTTGAGAAATTGAAATATTTCTCCACTACCGAACATCTGAAATTATAGGTTAAACTTGGATGTTCTGATTTTATTCTTTTTTTTCACAAAAACTTACACATTTTTTGCTGAAAATATTTCGTGTTCAATTCGATCAAACTGCCAATCCCATTGTCTTGCGCGAGAAATCAAACGCGTATTTTCGGTTCCATTAATCACAGAATCACATTCTAATGGTATTTCTTCGAGTTTTCTTCTTTCACTGAAACATTTTTATGAGTTATTTTCATTGCGTGTCTAACAAAAAACCTACGGTACTGAACTGTAATCGACGAAAATGAGCCGAAGAAGAAAATATGTTCCAAAAAGAGAATAAATAAGTTTTCGAGGAATTTTGAGTTGTTTCACATCCATGCAAAATTCGATTTCTTTAGAGGAAAAGACGGAACACTATTCTTCTAATTCTTCTTCTTCTTTTTCATTCTTCCACGTACTTATCTACCGTTTCGCATCTTTATTTTCCGTCGAAAGAACAAGATTTCCGTCTTTTGAGTGGAATAGAAACAGAAAAAAGGTATCATCCCCAAGAAATTTGAAGTTTTCGCATATGATCATCTTGAGTTTCTTTCTGAACTGTAATCGATTGAATTCGGATTTGACGTTGTTTCTTCAGATTCCAAAGTGAGTACAAAATAAGAGGAGCGAGAGAAACACAAGCGTACGGAGGAGCCTGAAGTATTCAATTCAATATCGAAACTGTCTAATCTTTGAAACTTACGTAAACCCAAACAATCACATTGGTATATACTATAGGTGGAATGTTTTTCTGATTTTTCCGCATCAGAAGTACTCCTCCAGAATACAAAAACATTGCTAAGAACTGAGCGATTGAAAGATAACAAATAGTTTGTGTTGTCTTCAGTGTTTCAGATGTCAAGTATCTCTGCTGAACATCGAATCGACATCTGAAAGCAAAAAAATAGATTGTTTATTCGTTTGATTCCAATTATGCCCCGTCACAAACAGCACAATATTGACATAGAACGAAATTAGATTTTCGAATGAACAATTCGTATATATATACGAATCTATCTATATCTATATATATATATATATATATATATATATATATATATATATATATATATATATATATATATATAGATAAAACATTATCCAATAACTTACTTCCCCTCCACAGATTGATTTCTCAGAATAATTAACAGATTGATGATAATATGAGCAACTGTTAAATATGAACACAATTCAAGAAATAAGTTAGCTCTTGTGCTGATTTTAGCCGACCATTGAGAGCAAAACATTTGATAATCATCCAGAACGATATCCGATCGAATCCATGAATATGAGAGAAATGAGGGAATCAACTGAAATTAAAGACTACTCAAGTTACAGACAACTTTAAAAACAAGTGGTATTTTACTCTTCCCTGTGTTTCTGAACGTTCAAAAAATTGAATTTTGAGGTTCTTGAGAAAAAGGACTTCCGGGTCAGAGTAAGAACTACACAGATTTCAGTTAGTCATAATAACTATGCATCACTGCAAAACACGAATTTGTGAAATATATTCTACGGTGTGAACGCCAAATGATGTATCGAAATATTCGAAACGAAAGTCTCAATAAGTAAAAAAAATTAAAGGTTTAAACCACTTCCAAGTAAAGATTTCAAAACAAACCACTATGAAAAGAAGAGCGAAACCCGGCAGCGCCCGCATTCTGGAATAAGAAATAGGGAAAACGGTAGCCAATAATCTGTAATCACAAGGTTATTTCGTTGATAAATTCTCTCACAAACCGATCAACGCTCAGTGCAGATTGAATCAACATATTTCCAGAAATTCCCATAGAAAGAACAGTTGTTGTTGGAATACATTCTAATGTACTTGCTAATGGATAACACGAAGAATTCGAATGAAATAGACTCATTTGAAATACTTTTAACTGAAAATAAATGAATGAATTGAATTGAAAGACTGATGAACTCACTGGAGAACTGAAATACGCGAGTTCATGGGCATTGGCAAAGAACAAACTTCCCACTAAAAGAACTCTCGTTGAATCTGGAATCGTTGTTTTCTTCGAAAGTTCAATTATTGCTAATAGGGATCCGATGATTGTTGCCAGAAATAGAATAGTTTGAAAGCATGCATAGATGAGTTGAACTGGAGATGTGTATATTTCAACTTGAATTTCTGAAGCACACAACATCTGAAATTTAAGATTTGATAAAAAGAATACGGCAGGTTTGAAGTTTATTTTTCTAAATACAGGATCACACGAATTCAGTTTCAACACCTGATGAAACGTCTTTCTGAAGCAGAGGCGGTTCCGGTTTATTAGAGAAAATAATAAGATGAGGCCAAGAAATTAAAGCTTGGTGAAGCAGAACGAGGGATCAGAAAACTCAGAAATATGAGTATGAGTTCTCTTTAAAATGTATTTCAGAGCTGAGAGAAAATGTTTGTATGTGAAGTAAAGAGCACAGAGAACTAAAAATTTAAATGAAATGAGTTTACCACTTTACAATTTTCTAGTCTGGAATAAATAGTCAGCTGACATTTCTCTAGTTTGAACACTATTAAAAACAGAATAAAAATGAACATTTTCAGATAACAATGCCTGGTTTTCCGGAAAGAAAAACAATGTTGATGAAAGATTTCTGACTTTCTCTAGACAATGCGTCATGAAACAGTGAAGAGAGGTTGTTGAACTTTTACGTCTTCTGAAGTTGTCTCTCAGAAATCAGAACAGAAATGAGTATTTTGTTATGTTGGAGATGAAAAGACAAAACACAAGAGTCATTTCAAAACCTAAAAGAATGTAATTTCTGTTTATGCCTCCCACAGAACATGGAGATTGAAAATACATTTCTTCGCGTTTCCTATTTTCTACCACACAACTTTTTGGCTTTGACGACGTTAAATAGGGTTTCCGGGAAACTTAATCAAGTTTAGAGGGTAGAAAATAGGACAAAGATTGGAAAACACTGGAGTATCGAGATTCTTGAAAAATAAAAAAAGGCGGAAGGTTGGAGCATACATCAGGTAAATGATATTTCAGAGATAATTATAGAGAACAAAAGACTCGATGAGAATGCCTTTAAAAATGATGTGGGAGAAATGAGCAGAGAACTTTTGGATTTTCATCAGAAGTTTTGGTTTTGGGATAAGAAAACAGTTGTGACAAGTTTATAGTTTCAAAATTATATTTTTTGATTTTGAAAAAATTAAATTAAAAGTGACCAAAAACGGGAGACAGAAGCATGAATGTATCTTGTGTACTCTGCCGGAATATGAGCTTTCGAACCAGACAAAACGAAACAAATCTGAAAGCTAACTGAAATGTGCCCGCATTCGTGGAATCTGGCTGATATTGGGCCGAACTTCGGTTGGTAGAGTCTGTAAGAACATGATGAGTTATTAAACCAATAGTACTAATCTTAATGATGGAATTCATCCTAATAATCGAACGTTTTCGTACGTCTGCTGTCGTTGGAATGCGGCGGTAAAAGTGGGGTACGAGTAGGCCTTCTGCTCGAATTGTTCATCTTCCACAGTAGCCATAGCGAGAGAGAGAGATTGAGAAAGAGGGGAAGGGGGGAGGGGGTCCGAGAAACAGACGGATCACTGGTCTGCAGTATTGACGTATCTTACGACACTAATGGCCACGCACATCCATTTTCTTTCTTGCATAACTGCTCTAGTTAAAACCTACCGGCTTCCATAATGTCCTTTCGGAATACTCTTAGATCCATAATTTGTTGGATCCCTATTAATCTATTAACATCATGCCATGAAATCTCTGAAATTTCAGACTTCTCACAATGGCCGATGGCTCGATTTCCAGAAGAGAAAACATACAATTCGAAGCATTACTGGACATCTACAGTGAAAAATTGCCCGAACTAGAAAAGTGTATCAGAAAATCGGTAAGTTTGATTAAGATGTATTATCTCTAACAACCCAAAGTTCCAGAAAATTCATCAAAAAGATTGCGTGATGATGATGACGTATTTCACACTGGCAGTTGGAATTACTGGGTTGCTCGCATTGTTTGTTCCGTCCACAATATCAGGAACTACTGCCATTGTCGCATGTTCTATATTAGTTAATCTACTTTTTATCGGAATTCTCAAAGCTTGGGGTCACTCAGTTGGTGATCTGCAGAAAATACCAGTAATAGCAAAATATATATTCATAGTATTTTGTTATATTGCGGTTATTGGATTTTATGGATACTTGACGTTCAAGGTGTCTCCTGACACAGCAGTAATCATGATTTTTTTTGCACCATCGATATTGGTTTTTCTGCTTTCCATTTCGAACATGATTGACTGGATTTGTACACGTTCGGACATTAATATGATATATAGAATAATCGCGTAAGTTATTTTTTCGTTGACCACTTAAAAGAAGATTATTTTCTTTTTTCCACCTACTCTGATTGTGAGAGAACTCAGGGAATTTTAGGCAAGGGTTGCGCGCCTTGCCGGCATTTTGCCTCTATTTTCGGCGAATTGCCTTCACTTTGGGCAGGTTGCCCACTGGGCAAGGGTTGGGCAAGACTTGGGCAAGGGTGGGGTGGAAGAAGTGGGAGTGTGCGTGAGGATGGAGTACGGCAAGTTGCCCATTTGTAGGGCAATTCGCCCTCGATTTGGGCAGCCTTGCCGCCATCGCGGCGGCAAGGCTGCCCAATTGGTGGGCAAATCGCCCAAAACGGTGGGCGAATTGCCTAAAATTCCCTGAGAAGAGAAGTACCGTTGGTAGGTTTATTGATATCACCGAAAAGAAGGTTTAACCATTGCATACTTACGCTCTAGAATAGTAATTCCAACTTCAGCGCACTCAAATCACCAGAAAGGATCGATTCAAGCGGTCAACGAGAAGCTTCACGCAAACGTATTCTTGAACTATCAAATGAAGGAATCGTAAGTATTTCAAAAAACCACAGAGTTCGATCCTATTCCAGACGTCTTTTTAAACATTTAAACTCCGGTGACATACTCAAATATCTCTTTAAACATTTTATCATCATTTCCCGCCCCATAGTTCCATAAAATGTTAGTTTCAACTTTTCATGGTACTAATAAAAACTCCTCTAGATTGGTTTCGAGTCGCTTAACATCGAAAACCATAATCGGTTTGATAAAAGTTGTTGACCAATTCATTGCAGAACTTCTTCCAACATGCCCTTTGCATTCTACTCTTCCTGTCAATCTTCTTAACAGTACCGTATGTTAAGAGTTTACGAAATAGTCCAATTGATGACGTGGCGGACCTCCTCACATATTATCAAGTCATCTCCGTTGTTCATTTGATTTTATTTTCTCCAATTATTATGGCTGGTATTAAATCTAGAAGGACAGCTGCAAATGAGAAAAGATGAATTCGTTTAGGTCAAGAATACCAAAGACTTATGTTTTTTCTCAAATATCTCATGTAGTTCGTCGTGAATGTTTTTCTTCTATTTATTGTTTTCCGTGATTCGGGCTGTTTAACAATCAAATCCTGTTCTTTTGATTTTTTGAATATAAAAACTTTCTCTGAGGCATCCTATTTCCCTTTTCTTTTTATTTCATTAAAATGATTATTTTTCAACCAAACAACTTCGACTCGATATAACGCATTCTCTGTAAGACTCGAGCATGGCATCAAAGGGTGTGGGCCTAGGACCTGTATGCATGGTACAGCTTACAAGGGAAGTCTTTGGAGACGCCACTTTCAAAGGACCTATAAATTCGGTCATAGGTATTTTCGACCACAAGGAGTCCATTTCTGCAGTCAAAACCTGCTAATTGTCTATGAGAACCGAGTTATGAGCTCTCAAACTTTTCATGTGGATAAGCTTTTTCACGTGGAAGTCCAAATCGACAAATAGTATAATCAAGATATTCTTATTTTCGGGACCTACGAGCACAGGTAAACCGCTGGAGAACACAAATGAAACCGTGCGGTGGCGTATATACCGTCGATTTGGGATTCCATGTGAACAGGCCTGAGTATTTGAAAAGTTTGAGAGCTCATAACTCGGCTCGCAGAGATATTTAGCAGGTTTTGACTGCAGAAATGGACTCCCCGTGGTCGAAAATACCTATGACCAAATTTATAGGTCGTTTGAAGGTGGCATCTCCAAAGACTTCCCTTGTTAGATATTGCAGTCAAACATACTATTGGTCATTAGTAACCCATACAAAAATTTTTGAGCCCGGGCTCCGGGTTACGGTAGTACTGTAGGTGCTCAAAGAGCAAAAATTTTTTTTTGTTGTTTTTAACCGTAGAACGCTATAATTTTTGGAATGAAATGAGTATTGTTAGTGTAGTATTTTCTCAAAATTTTAAAACATGAAAATAATTTTTGACCAAGTTATAACAAAATTAGTCCATTTTTTCTGAAATTTTGGGAAAAACTGTAATTTTTATGGAACAAATAGGTAATACCTTTTTACCACCTAATGTTTACATGAAACAACAATGTTTTAGCTTTATTTTAAAAATCAAAATTTCAAAAAAAATCCTTTACTGTTTTTTGAAAAATTTCGATATCTGACAATGAAAAAAACTTTTTTTGAGATAACTCAAAAATTGTTTCAGAATCGAACTGTTCATACTTTTTTAAGTGTTTTTTGTACTGACACTTTATTTCCAACTCTTCAACATCATTGAGAAAAATGCACTTCTAAGTATGTATGAATTTTCGCCAAATTTTCAACTTTTTTCAAAAGTTGGTTTTTGAAATACTAATAATGAATACCTTTTCACCACACTAGTTTAACATTACACAACAACACTTCAACTTCATTTTGAAATTAAAATTTCAGAAAAAATCGATACATATTGTCTGAAAAATTTTCATGTCTGAAACTGAAAAAAAGTTTTTTTGAGATAGCTTCAAAATTCTTTTAGAATCAAATTGCCCGCTAATTTTGGAGCATTTTTTGTATTGACCTTTTATTTCTAATTGTTTCTCATCATTATAAAAAATCCAATATTCCTTCAATTCAACCATTTTAAGAACATAGTCAGTTTCAGGCTCAAATTTGACGTATTTCGCGGTTACGCAGTTATTATTTTTTTCTAAATAGTTTTTTTAGTTCATAAATAGGTATATTTCCACAATCGCCCCCCACTCCGGAAGGAAGTATACCTAAGGGTTCAGAATGACCCCCCAATCCCGTTCATGGGGGGCGATCATGGACTGTCGAAAGTTCATGATCACCCCCCGCTCTGTTATAACCCCCCACTATGGAATCATACCCCAAACCTGTGGGATGGGGGGTGATACCATAACGTGGGGGGTCCTTCCGGAGTGGGGGGCGATTGTGGAAATATTCCACAATTGCCCCCCGCCCGGTTCGACTAAAGGCAGAATCATTCAACCTAAGCTTAAGATCTAGAAGAAGCCTAAGCCTGAGATTCAGAAGAAGCCTAAGCCTAAGATCTAGAAGAAGCCTAAGCCTAAGATCTAGAAGAAGCCTAAGCCTGAGATTCAGAAGAAGCCTAAGCCTGAGATTTGGAAGAAACCTAAGCCTGAGATTCAGAAGAAGCCTAAGCCTAAGATTCAGAGAAAAACTAATAGATGAACCTGAAAATATGGGGGAGAAATGTGGAACTTCTAGAGTTCATAATTGACCCCCTACTTCTACGTGGGGGGTAATTATGGAATCCTTATCAGAGTGGGGGAGGAATGTGGAACTAGTCCATGTATCCATAATCACCCCCAATAGAGCTCGCACATGCCCCTTACTTACCTCTAATGGCCCCTAATTGCCTCTAGAACCATACAGCAGTCTTCGATATATCGAAATAAATAATAAAAACGAACTGCTGCTACAAACACTTGGGCTACGTGGGTGCATTGAAAGGTCACGAATTTTTAAAATTGAATCGATAATGAAAGGGAAATGGGGGGCCATTCCCTACCGTGCAGGTGGGGGGCAATTGTGATGGAGTTGGGGGGGTGAAAGTGAACGTATACCAAAATAATAACTGCGTAACCACGAAATACGTCAAATTTGAGCCTGAAACTGACTATGTTCTGAAAATGGTTGAATTGAAGGAATATTGGATTTTTTATAATGATGATGCGGGCAATTTGATTCTAAAGGAATTTTGAAGCTATCTCAAAAAAACTTTTTTTCAGTTTCAGACATGAAAATTTTTCAGACAATATGTATCGATTTTTTCTGAAATTTTAATTTCAAAATGAAGTTGAAGTGTTGTTGTGTAATGTTAAACTAGTGTGGTGAAAAGGTATTCATTATTAGTATTTCAAAAACCAACTTTTGAAAAAAGTTGAAAATTTGGCGAAAATTCATACATACTTAGAAGTGCATTTTTCTCAATGATGTTGAAGAGTTGGAAATAAAGTGTCAGTACAAAAAACACTTAAAAAAGTATGAACAGTTCGATTCTGAAACAATTTTTGAGTTATCTCAAAAAAAGTTTTTTTCATTGTCAGATATCGAAATTTTTCAAAAAACAGTAAAGGATTTTTTTTGAAATTTTGATTTTTAAAATAAAGCTAAAACATTGTTGTTTCATGTAAACATTAGGTGGTAAAAAGGTATTACCTATTTGTTCCATAAAAATTACAGTTTTTCCCAAAATTTCAGAAAAAATGGACTAATTTTGTTATAACTTGGTCAAAAATTATTTTCATGTTTTAAAATTTTGAGAAAATACTACACTAACAATACTCATTTCATTCCAAAAATTATAGCGTTCTACGGTTAAAAACAAAAAAAAATTTTTTTGCTCTTTGAGCACCTACAGTACTACCGTAACCCGGAGCCCGAGCTCAAATTTTTGCATATAGGTTACTAATGACCAATAGTATATGTTTTTATAAAAATCTTGCCCTAGGGCACACGTTGCTCGAGTCTTACAAAGAATGCGTTATATAGTTTAACCCGCCTTTTGAGATTTAACAGATTTAAGCCTTTTTTATTGGTAGACAATAAAAAAGGCTTGAATCTTTTGATGCCGTTCATGGACTCTCTATACTGAAGACCCACTAATTCAATTGGCCAAAATAATTCAAAGCGTCAGATAGTGGAAAGTGGATATATTCATGTTTTATTCGAATTGACCGTTTCAGATGTGCTCAATCACAAAGTTATTAATTATTCCATATCTTCTGTATTTTTTTCATATACTCGTCTCCAGTTTCTGTCTGTGATCTCAATGCATTTATACTTCGATGACGTTGGTTCCTGATGTAACACAATGTGAAAAGAATAAGAGAAGGTATTGCAACGCATGTATATGGAGTTGTCTGAAAGTTTAGAAATATTTTCAAAAGTCTAGAGCTCTCATACTCACATAAGACAATGCCAAAGCTAGGCCAGCTTGTAGTGGAGTAAGAGAATGTTGATATTGGAGATAGAGTTTTGTGAAAATTGTATAAAGAAGGCAAGCAAAGAATTGGGACATCGAGAGAAAGAAGATTGCTTGGGTGGATTTCAGTGTTTCTCTTGATTGATATCTTTCGTTTACATCGAATGTTTGACTGAAACAGTGAGGATTAGAACATTCAAATGACTCTGTAGACACCTTTGGTCATGAGTGGACACCAACCTCTGCCGCCGATTTTGTACGACGTTGATATATAGAATAATGACATTGATGACCATATGAGCAATTGACATGTATAGAGCAATTTCCAGGAATTTTTGAAATCTTGCAACAGAATTCGGAGGAAATTGACCGCATGTTGGAACATAATCAGTTAGAGGGTCATTCCAGAATATCAATTGAACATTGGTGTAGTTGCATCCTATCTGAAAGATACTAACTTGTCTTTTTTGTTGTTTTTCCTGGCTCACCATAAACCCAGACAAGATAACTCCTGGCCAATATTTCAGTTTTGGCCATAGTTTTGTGAAGGCAGTTACAAGAATTCTGTCAATTGTCATTGCAGATTGTATGAAAATCATTCCGGTATTTCCAGCAACAAGACTAAAAGTCACGTATTTGCAGTCATATGCTTTGTAGTATAGTTTACACGGTTGATCCAGTTTAAAGAAGATTTGATAGATTACTTGAACCTGAAATAAGCAGGGAACACGTTAGATTCGTTCAAAAAGGAATCAGTTTCCACTTCGATAGTTTCAGAATCTCTGATTTTGACAACATGAAATGATGAAACTCACTCGGAGGACGATATATGCTGTCTGATGAAGAGTGCAACATAGAAGACCAAGAATGAGGAACATTCTGGTTGAAACATTGATAATCGATTCCACCAGAAGCTTTCGGATTGCAAAAACAATGAGAATAATTGAAGTGAATCCAATGAACATATTGAAAAATAATGCACAAGTATAGATGTGCGAATTGTACATTTCCATTTGTTGATCTGATGCACACACTGGAGTTTCCGACATTTTCTGAAAGCATTAGTATGAAAAGTTTGAAAATTGTTCAAGATTATTAGAAACATTCAAAAATAGAAGTTGAAATTTCGAATGAAAACTCTTTCAGATTCAAAAAGCAGGATGATGAAAAAGTAGTCTGCTCATTTAAAGTGCAAATATTCTGAGAACGAAAGAAATCAAAAGACTATTCAAAATCACTGTCATTGGATATGGTGAAGCATATGACATGCGATCAGAAAGAGAGAAAAGATCATTCATTTCTGAGAATCTCCTGACTGAATTTATCAAGTGATTAATTGATTGAATCCACCAGGGACATCTCGGAATGAATAACAAGGAACTGATTACTGTAGGTAGGGAGTGATCACACGAATTTCTAAATTCTGGATGATTCATTTCTCTCTTTTTCGGAATTCTTTTTTTAAAGCAAAGATGAAGATAAAATTGAGGGCTGACTAGACAACATTGAAGGACTAATTGCATATTTTCATATTTCAAAAAAAAACTGGCCAAAAAGAGATGAAGATAATTGTGAATTGACAGAAACGAAGAAGAAGAAGAGGATAATGTTCCGGTTGAGATGGTATGATGCACATCAACCAATTTTACTCCTCCAGATCTTATACATTATTTATTGTGACGTGTTTCAGTCTATAGACAAAAGATTAGAAATTGTTGAAAATCAAAATAGAGTGAACAAGTAATAAGATTTTAGAAAATAGTGTTTGAACCGATTACAACATTAGAAATACCATTATTATAAAAATGAGAGCTAACATTTTCAAGAAACTATGAAATGCAGAATGATTTGTTGAAGAACAGTACTAATGTTCAGAAAGAAGGCTTCAAAAGCAAAACAAAAAACGCCCACCAACTCAAGATTTCTGAATGGTATAGTTATCATCATGAGTGTATCTATGTTAATTACGTGTTATGAAAGACCGATTCCTCATAAAATATCACCGAGCTGTGAAATAAAAATAGATTAATTCAAACATGAAAACTTTAGAGAAGACGGTTTTCAATATAAAAGTTCAGACCAGAAAATGAAGGTGTAATATAATTTGTGTCAGAAAAAATTAAGTTTAAACCTTGACATATTCGTCATTGAACCTTCGAAAATCAACTGAACAACAAAGTTTTGAATAGCACAAAAAGAATAAAAACAGAGATTTTCTTGTTAGAAGATGACTCGATAATTAGTTTAGTTAGCACAAATGCATTGTGCTATTTGAGAAGAAAAAGAATACATCTTCTAGGAAGTTTGCCATTTCGAAAAAGAGCACATGACAATGATTAATCTCGGAAATTCTCTTTTTTTTTGACCCCAGATTCACTTTTAGGACGAAACACTCAGAGAGCAACCATTTAGAAAATTGAGAATTCCAAAAGAGAATGCAGCTTTTAATGTAATTGAACCAACCTAATTTCTGATGAGAGATGAATGAACATTGATCAAACGGGGGCGTTTCTCATCAGGCGACAACATTTTTAAAAATGAAAAAAAAACGAACAGACTATATTTGTTTCTTGTTTGGGTGGAACGAATGAGTGACGTTGAACTAGAATGAAGTTGAGAAGATCGGAATTTCATTTGAAGCCATTGCTTTTAAGGATTTCTTGTTGGAAGGTGGGAACTGATGAGCACTCTCAAGGGATTTCTTACTAGGGAAGGCCTCCGAGTTACCATACAGTTATGGAACGTGACCTATATTATTAGAAAGCTGAGAAAACGCTGATTCCAAATATATATTCAATTTTTGCCCTCGAGGTCTGGTATTCAAAAAAAACATGGTCAAAGTTCGGAAAAACAGATAATTATTACCTTTTTAACACGCGAAAATTGCAAAAAAATTGTAAATATTTTTTGCGTGTCAGAAAGGCAATAATTTGCCATTTTTCCTGCTTTTGACTTTGTTTTTCTCGAATACCAGGCCTCGAGGGCAAAAACTGATTATATATTTGGACTCTGCGTTTTCTCCACATTCTAATGGTACAGGTCACGTCTCATAACTTCACGGTCACCTGGAGGTCTTCCCTAGTAAGTCGAAGGAATCAAAATGTACTAAAAATAACCGATGAGTAAGGTTATGAAAGTTGGAAATTATTGGAAAATTTTGATACAGATCACGTTTCAGATATATCTTCTTTTTTGATATTTAATGATTCACACTAAAAGAACGAGGACCTAGAAAAGTATATCAATTGGAAAGCCATTCCGTTCATTTGTGTCTGTCCGAGCCAGGAATTCAATGAAAATTCGTTAGTTCGGTGTTTCGGAGATAATTGTTTTATTCAGAAATCATCGTATTCTTCTATTCTTCTGCAATCCTCCAGTTCATACATTTCAATGATTCAAAGGAATTCATTTGGTATATTCGTCCAGACATTTGATTCAGGAAATCCAGAATGTAAAATCAAACCACGATTGCAGGGAAAGGAATCGTCAGAGAATATTCAAATCTCTATAAAATTGACAATGGGTTGGCCGAACAAATATCAAATGAGCCACCATTTTATAGTCATGAATCGTCCTTGTCACTCAATGATTAGCAAACAACTTCAAATCATTTTCGGTCCCGGCGCCCTTTAATCCATAATTTTTGATATTTGATTGCCTAATAAAGCTATGAGAAACATTGGTAACTTCAAAGGGATGCCCACCTCTTCCAATATTACATCCTGTCATATTCAGTCACATTTGAACTATGATGACCCGTTTGCCCAGCAACCTGGTACCTATTTTTACGACTATTTCACGCTGAATGTGAAGATGAAGTGGAGGTCCGTCTACATGCTCACTCGCGTTTTATTCATTCAGTGTCTGTTTATATGACAACCACCTAACATTTCACAATGATTTTCTCTTGTATTGATTCTTCCTTCCTGTATTCTGATTGATCTCTTCCACTTTTCCAGTTTTCTTTTACTATTCATTACTGAATTCCCTCTTTTTTCCAGAATATCCAAACTAAAAATGTCCAAAATCTTCTCGTGCATCTTCCCGTACTCGAAGAAGATGCAACAAGATGATTCGAAAGAAGATATCCAGAATACTGGATTTATCCAGGACAACATGAACTCTTCTCTCTGTGAAGTGTCATATCATCATGTGGATTCAGTATCCAAGACTTGTCTGCAAAAACGGATTCAGAAGTTGGAAAACGAAAAGGAAGCTCTGGTTGAGATGATGATTTATCAGCACGAAAACTATAAGAAGAGCTCGCTTGTTCAAGGAAAAATGTTCCAGAAGGAAAAGACAAAGAACAACAACTCGAATTATTACTCGAAACTTGGAAAGAAGTCGAAATATCCGACGAAGAAACAAGAATTCCTAGAAAATACGTATGATTACATTGCCTTCAATTGATTCTTTTACCATTTTTATCCTGCATTTGCTCGAAATAGTTTACTGAACTTTGTGGTCAATTGACTCTGTTAAAAGAAACATAAAATAGTTTAATCAGTACACACTTGTTCGTTTTTTCTCTCTTCTCTTATCAATCGAATTCTCCAGTCAGTCACACAGAGATCATTATTAGAACTTTTGATTCGTTCTGCTTTCAAAAAGTAAAATGTTTTATCATTCTCTTGTTTCAAACAAGTCGCAAGGATGGATATTTCAATATTTCCGTCGATATATTTTTAGATCCCAACCGACAATTCTCTGAATTTTTCAAATCTTCTTATTTATGAAACCGTCGGAACTGTACTGAGAAACTACAGTAAACTCTTCTATCATTTTCATTCGGAAAACTTTTCCGTGAAATACGCTTTTTGTCTGAAGATAATGGTTTTATCGGAATTATGCAAAAAACCAAAGTACGATGAAGAAGTACGAATGTAGATTGCGTACCTCTATCGAATGGCGCCATTTCTCCTCGGCTATCTCGAACCGCCTACCTACAAATCTTATCAGTCATTGAATTAGTCTGCCCTTTTTCGTTTCTTTATTCTTTTCTTCTTTTCAAAGAAACGAATAATTATCCTGTCACTCAATCTTTTTCGTTCATCTCTTCTGAATCATTTCAAATTCACGTGTTCTCAAACTGACCGATTTTCGTCGTTATTCTCTATGATAATGCATGTTCCCTAGTACCCCATTTTTATCGAGACAACCATCGAAAAGGAGAGAGAGGAGAGATGGAAAAGATTGTGATTCCCGATTTGCCACGACTCTTGTCGTCATGTTTTTGCGTTCTCTCGAATTTCATTTGCATTCAAATCTGATTTCGAAGCATTTTGACGACAAGTGTTGAAATCTTGGAAAAAATTGTTCATTAGATATTTCCCCTTTTTCACAGTAATGTGTTAAAGTTAAATTTAATTCCAAATTCGAGGTGGAAACTCTTTTTCGCGTTGGAATTTTTTTCAAAGTTGAAAAATAAACTGTATTGCTAGGCCACTAGGCCGTGGACTCCTCGCGGAGTATGCAAATATTTTTCAGCCTAAAAACTTTTCAGCTTTTCAACTCCGAAATTTGAAATCATTTCTGCATATTCTTTTCACGCTTTTTAATCCTCTTCTTCATTTTCAATAAATATTTTTCTTTCAGAATGACTCGAAGCAGTATTTTCAAAGAATTGGCGGATATCGCCAAAGAGCGAATCATGATCATTGACGGTGCCATGGGAACGATGATTCAGAGAGAATATATGGAAGAAAATGATTTCCGTGGAGAGGTATTTTGATGTCTGAGGTTATAGAGAACATAAAATACAACATCAAAACGTGAACGCTCAGTGTCTCGCGATACATGATTGAAGAGATAGCATAGAACAGTTCAGAAATTGATGTTATCAGAAAGTGATAGAGCGAAAGAAGTTTATCAAAAAAGTCTAGATGGTAGAAGCTCAAAAATGTTCATCTGATGACGTTCTAATTGAATAAAAACAATTATATTTTCAGATTCTGAAAGATCATGACAAACCCTTGAAAGGAAACAATGATCTCCTTTCCATAACTCGCCCTGACATCATTTACAAAATCCATAAGCTGTATTTGGAAGCAGGCGCTGATTTTGTCGAGACAAACACCTTCTCCGGAACTACTATTGCGCAAGCAGATTATCGTTGCGAACATCTTGTTCATGAAATCAATTATCAATCAGCTCTCGTTGCTAGGAAAGCATGTGATGATGTTGGAGCAGCTACAGGTAAATTTGACAACTTTATAGAAGTCGTTGAATAATTCTTGAATTTAGGTAGACGTCGTTATGTATGTGGAGCAATCGGTCCAACGAACAGAACCCTCTCAATTTCCCCATCAGTAGAGAAACCAGATTTCCGTAACGTTAGTAAGTATTTTATTTTTTATTTCAGGAACTAGAAGATTTTCCGATATCTTCGATTTAACGTGAATTTGTTTCCTTTCAGCCTTCCAAGAACTTGTGAAAGCCTACGGAGATCAAGCGAGATCTCTGATCCAAGGAGGCGTAGATGTTCTTCTTGTTGAAACTGTTTTCGATTCAGCCAACGCGAAAGCTGCTCTTTTTGCTATTCGAACTCTTTTCGAAGATGAAGGTGTTCCAGAAATTCCAGTTTTCCTATCTGGAACAATTGTTGATATGTCTGGACGTACTCTGTCTGGTCAAACTGGAGAAGCATTCCTTGTCTCAACTAAACAAGGAAGTCCAATGGCAGTTGGATTGAACTGTGCACTTGGAGCAAAAGATATGAGACAATTTGTGGCGAACATGTCAAAGTGGTCCGATACTCTTATTCTTTGTTATCCAAATGCTGGTGAGTATCACCGAAGATTGTAATTCCAAATCAATTTATTTTATCTTGTAGGTCTCCCGAATGCTCTCGGAGGTTACGATGAAACTCCCCAAGAGATGGCGGATGTACTCCGTGAATTTGCTCGAGACGGACTTGTGAACATTATCGGAGGGTGCTGTGGAACAACACCTGATCACATCAATGCAATGTATAAAGCAGTTCAAGGAATCAGTCCACGTATTCCTCCATCAGATCCCCACGCTGGAAAAATGTTGTTATCTGGACTAGAGCCATCGATTGTTGGACCAGAAACTAATTTCGTCAATATTGGAGAACGATGTAATGTTGCGGGATCTCGCCGTTTCTGTAACTTGATCAAGAATGAGAATTACGATACTGCAATTGATGTAGCACGCGTACAAGTAGACAGCGGAGCCCAAATTCTTGATGTCAATATGGATGACGGACTTCTTGATGGACCATATGCTATGGCAAAGTTCCTTCGGCTTATATCATCAGAACCTGATGTTGCCAAAATTCCAGTTTGCATCGACTCTTCTGATTTCGATGTTATCATCGCTGGTCTTGAATCTACACAAGGAAAATGTGTTGTAAATTCAATCTCATTGAAAGAAGGAGAAGAAAAGTTCAAAGAGCGTGCCAGAATTGTGAAAAGGTACGGAGCAGCTGTTGTTGTTATGGCGTTCGATGAAGAGGGACAAGCTGCAGAGACTGAGAGAAAGTTCGAAATCTGCGAAAGATCGTACAGAATTCTGACCGAAGAAGTTGGATTCAACCCGAATGATATCATTTTCGATGCAAACATTCTCACAATTGCTACAGGAATGGAAGAACACTCGAACTATGGAATGTATTTCATTGAAGCAACTCGAATGATCCGAGAGAATCTCCCAGGTGCTCATGTTTCTGGAGGAGTTTCGAATATTTCGTTCTCATTCCGTGGAATGGAAGCAATCCGTGAGGCAATGCACTCCGTTTTCCTCTTCTATGCAATCAAAGCTGGAATGGATATGGGAATTGTAAACGCTGGAGCTCTTCCAGTATACGAAGACATTGATAAACCATTACTTCAACTTCTTGAAGACTTATTGTTCAATCGGGACCCAGAAGCGACTGAAAAACTTCTTGTTGCTGCTCAGGAAATGAAGAAAGATGGAAAAAAGAGTGACACAAAAACAGACGAATGGAGAACTACTACTGTAGAAGAACGTTTGAAGTTTGCTCTTGTCAAAGGAATCGATCAATTCGTGGTTGCTGATACTGAAGAAGCCCGACAGAATACTGAGAAATATCCGAGACCACTGAATGTCATTGAACGACCATTAATGGATGGTATGGCAGTTGTCGGAGAACTATTCGGAGCCGGTAAAATGTTCCTTCCTCAAGTCATCAAGTCTGCTAGAGTGATGAAAAAAGCTGTTGCTCATCTTCTCCCATTTATGGATGCTGAAAGACAAGCCAATATTGAAAAGCTGGGTTTAACCGAAGAAGAAAGCCCATATCAAGGTACTGTTGTAATTGCTACAGTAAAAGGAGATGTGCATGATATCGGAAAGAATATTGTGGCTGTTGTGTTAGGATGTAATAATTTCAAAGTTGTTGATCTTGGTGTTATGACTCCGTGCGAAAACATTATCAAAGCTGCAATTGAAGAAAAAGCAGATTTCATTGGACTTTCCGGACTCATCACACCATCTCTTGACGAAATGGTTCATGTTGCGAAAGAAATGAGTAGAGTTGGATTGAAGATTCCGCTTCTTATCGGAGGAGCAACAACTTCAAAAACCCACACTGCTGTCAAAATCGCTCCAAGATATCCGCATCCAGTTGTTCATTGTTTGGATGCTTCGAAATCAGTTGTTGTCTGTTCTTCCTTATCTGATATGACTGTTCGTGATGCTTTCTTGCAAGATTTGAATGAGGATTATGAGGATGTAGGATTTTCCCTTGCAGATCTCGCATTTTGTAAATAATAAATTTCAGGTTCGTCAAGAACACTACGAATCGCTGAAGGATAGACGTTTCACCGCCCTCGGAAAGACTCGAGAAAAAAAATTCAATATTGACTGGAACAAGTTCACCGCCGTCAAACCGTCATTCGTCGGTCGCCGTGAATATCAGAATTTCGATCTCAACGAACTGATCCCATACATTGATTGGAAACCGTTCTTCGATGTTTGGCAATTGAGAGGGAAATATCCAAATCGCAGTTATCCGAAAATCTTCCATGATGCTGATGTTGGAGCGGAAGCGAAAAAAGTTTTTGACGTATGTTCAGGGGTTTTCATTTATAAGCGGTTTTAAAAATAAAATTGCTCATACTTCTTATTATCAAATCTCGAACTTCAGGATGCCCAAAAATGGCTCAAGAAATTGATCGATGAAAAAGTTCTCACGGCCAATGCGGTAGTTTCCTTCCTTCCCGCGGCTTCTGAAGGAGATGATATCCATGTATACGATCCAGAAAATGGAAATAAACTTGACACTTTCTTCGGACTCCGACAACAATCAGGACGCGAACATGATCAATCGCACTTCTGCTTGTCTGATTTCATCAAACCATTGAAAAGTGGTAAGTCCTTTTTCTTGCATACATGTCAGTTTTTCCCTCATATTCACAATTTCAGGTGTCCCAGACGACTACCTCGGTCTATTTGCATGCACTGCTGGTCTTGGAGCAGAGGAATACTGTAAAGTTCTCGAAGAGAATCACGATGATTATGCATCGATCATGGTTAAAGCTCTTGCTGATCGTCTCGCTGAAGCGTATGCTGAATATCTTCATAAAGAAGTTAGAACTAATCTCTGGGGTTACTCTACAAATGAACAACTTACTGAAACGGATCTTCTATCTATCAAATATGAAGGAATTCGTCCAGCATGTGGATATCCTTCTCAACCGGATCATACAGAGAAACGAACGCTTTGGAAGTTACTAGAAGCCGAAAAGAATGGAATTATTCTTACCGAGCATTTGGCAATGCTTCCAGCTGCTTCGGTATCAGGACTCTATTTTGCCAATCCACAGAGTCAGTATTTCGCTGTTGGAAAAATTGATGAAGATCAGGTTTGTTTCATCGAAGAAAATAAAAGCATATTATGAAAATTCAGGTGATTGACTACGCTACAAGAAAGAATGTGCCGAAAGAAGAAATCGAACGTTGGCTCTCACCAATCATTGGTTATGAAACAGAATAAATTATCTTTTGAATATTGCCCAATTAATGATGAAAAACACCTCGATACGTATTGAAAAACGTATTAAAATAATTCAAGTTCACTTTAATTATCTGTGTTCCTTTTCTTGTATTTGCTCCCGGGATTAGTTGCCTACATTTAGTGGTATTAACGTATTGGATAATAAATCAGTCATTTAGTTTTGAAAAACTGTCGTCATTTCACATTATACACACGCAAATGCAAATGTTCATAAAAATCTCTTTCGCACAAACTTTATTGGATTGCTTTACTTGAAAATGGAGAAAAGAATGTAGATAAATCTTTTTTTAGTTTTTAACTGCAGACAGAGAATTCGTTATTCTCATAGTAAGAGAGATATACGACATTTCCAATTTCCGATGATTTTTATTATTTCCTTCAGAAAATCTGAATATTCTTTTCGTCTTCGAGAATACACAAATGGCTCCTCAGTCAGTCTGAAATCTCGTTCTTCTTCCAATTTCCGGATGTCTTGCCACGTCACTTTGATGTATTCTCTCTTTCATTATTTTCTGCACTCCCAGTTCTCAATTCCTTTTTCTTTTTTACGGACTCTCCTTCCTTTTGGGATTCTTTTTGCATCAAAAATTTCGGTTAATGTCATTTCTGTATACCCATCGTAATAAATCTTCAGGGACTTAAAGTGAGCCGTTTGATTGAAAACATCTCTTTTTTCTTTTTCGGCTACCTTTTTCTTCAATATTTCATACTAACGGAGCTAATTTATGCCACGTCATGAAAGTCTCTTGACTTACGTAAGAAAAGAAGATGAGAAGAAGTCAAAAAGAAGACGTTAAAACAGAAAAAAAACGATTTTCTCTTTTTCAAATGCTCCATTTTGTGTGTTTTATTACAATACACTTCCTTTTCTCGTTTCACTTTCATTTCTAAAATTGAGTTCACCCTCTACTTTTTCTGTTTTTTATTTGCTCTAGTTGAAATCGTTTGATTTAATTATCCAATGACTATTGTGGTTACAGTACCCCTCGTCTCAACAACGTCGACTCTCCTTTTTATGAGAATTCTGGTCAATTCATTCATTATTCAGAAATGACATTCAACGAAAAGAAGTTCAAACAATATCTGAAAAATATAGAAGAACGGAAAGATGTGAGTTTTAGAGTTTCCCAATTTATTAAATGCTATCATACAACCTTTTCTCCTGAAAACTTCATTTTGATGAGTGCTTCGAGTTTTGATAATAAAATTCCATTATTTTTATTTAGTTCTGGTGTATTTGATTTTTGATTTTTTTACAAAATTTAATGCCCACAATTCATTCTCAGGAATGCCTTGATGTGCTCAACTGTTTTAAAAAATGTCGTGTATTTCAGGTCACCCACTCATTGAAATCATTGATACGAATGGATATTCCAAACGGATTAATAAAAGAAGTAATTCATGAAACGGAGAAATATCTTCGAAATGAAAATTTTTGGAAGCCAGCAATGAAATTGATAAAGAAATTGGATCTGCAATCAAAATGTCCTGATTTAAGTGTGTATGCGAAGAGATTGAAAGATTCGAAAAGTATGAAAATGGCATGGAGAAATGCAAGAATCGAGAAAATGGATGAAATTGAATGGATTAAAGAGCAAGAAAGGAAAATGGAAAATAAGGAGAGAAAGCGTCATTCAATAGAAATAGAAGTGAGTTTGACAGACTGAACCCAGTAATTCAAAAGAATATTTCAGAAGAAAGATGAGAAGGAAACAAATAAGAAACGATCGAATAAGAATAAATACAGAAAGTGGAAAAAGAAGGAAAGAAAAAGGAAGAGGAGAGCGCATTACTCCCGTAAATAATCAGTTCCTACCTTGTGAATAAGCTTTTTTTTTCTTACTCCATATCCATCAAACACTTTTTACTTTGGTTCTAAAAAAATGTCACTGCATATTTATCAAAATTGAAGAAACAGTCTTGGAAGACATATACACTGTTTTATATATTTACTACAGTCCTTTCGAACTAAGGATAAAAGAGAAAATGAGTACAGGAAGAAAAATGAACATGAAAAAGAATAATCTGATGAAAAAAGGTACTTTTTTAAAAAGCATGGGAAACGAAAAAGACAGTGTATAAACTATGAGAAAATTGATAGCATAAAACTAAAAAAAATAATAAAAAGAATTCGTGCATGCCAATAAATCAGGGAGAAGTATTATACAATTATCAGACAAAGAAAGTAATTTGATTAGAAGAGTGGAATGAGAATTTATCGTTTTAACATTTTTTTGCACTTGGCCATGAGTGGTGCTGTCTTCTTTACAACGACTCCACTGCTGCTGCCTGTATTGTTTGAACGACCACGTGAAGTTGAAGGAACTCCTCCTCCGCGTGGAGTAATAGTTCTCAGTTGTGCTTTTCCTTCTTAAAATAAAAATGATACTTGACGTCAAACGCTATAAGTTCTTACCAGTCTTCACATTCTTTCTTGCTTGTGACAACTGAATCGCAGATGGTGTTGGAGTCATTTTCACTTGACTGTCTCTCACTGTGTTAAAGAATGATTTCGACCGAACTCTCGTATGTGCCATGTCGATAATCATCTGAAAGAGTACTTGTTTTTAATGGAACAACTTGATGAATATTACCGTTTGCCTTCCATTCTGACCAGTATGAGCTTTTCCGATACGAGAAGTCAGTCTTTCCAATTTGGCGTCATCTTTCTTTTGCTTCTTCTCAACAAGCGTATCATACATCTGGCGCCAAGTCCAATCGCCTCTCTCGCGATCCGCGTACTTTGGAAACTCTTGAGCGACTCTCTCATGGAATAATTTGTCAGCATCTTCAACGAGAAGTGGATTTATGTCTAAAATACGGCGAAGTTGATCTGTTGTCGCATGATTGAGAGCCGGCTCGAGTAGATTGAATGGTACCATACCAACGTGGTCGATCACTGAAACTTGGAAGGTGTAAGTAATATTCTTCCAGTGGTTTTATGTACAAAACTTACTGTCAACATTCGACGTGAGAACAGTTTGGCACAAAGAAAGAAGTGACGGAATAGCCTCTCCAATACGCCTCCGTCTTCCAGCAAATACTTTTTGTCTTCCTTTGCGAGGCTTGAACATGTTCTCATCAGCATGTAAGCTTTCACTCTGTGGAATAACTCTCTTCGGTTGAGTTGACGGCTTACATGTTGGCATAACTGGTGCATAATCTTTCGGTTTGTTCTTGTGCTGTGACATAGACGATGATGACGCTGCTACCTGCTCAAAATCCTCTACTACTTCCACTTTCGGCTCGATTTTCACTTCGGGACGTTTTGATACTTTGTATTTACTGTAATCCACAGCAACTCGTGGAACACTTTCAACGTGTGCCGATCCTCCACCTTTCATTGCTTCCGCAAACTCTTCATCAAGATTAACTTCTTCCTTCTTAGGTTTCTTCAAATGTGATCCGTGCTCATGTTCTGCTCCAGCTTCGCGTTCACGTTTTCTTCCTCCACAAAGTTTGTCTCGAACTCGTTTTGCATACTTTGCCAACTCCGGTGACGTTATATAGCGTTGAACACAGTTATACGTTCCTAGCGACTTGTAGATTTCTGGAGACACATTCAAGTCATACAGACGTTTCAGAGCTCTTTTGATCTGTAAAAAGATGATGTATACTGAAATCTCGAAGCAGTCGTGTATTCGCTCCTAAAAAAGAAAACTCACATCAGTTCCATTAGCGAGGCAGTCGGTGTATCTCCGCACTTTTTCCTCGTCTGTTTCCGGCATTTGAATTCGAATCCGTGTTTATTCGAGTGTCTTCGCTTGAAAAAAGACGGGAATGAGTCTGTAAAAATGTTTATGAAGCGTAAACGAATAAACAGAACAATGAAGGTGTCAAGCTGCAAACAAAACCAAAGAGAAATGAATGAAAGGAAAAGAGGAAATTTGACAAAGAGATTCTAGACAGAACAAAAAAGAATGGCAGCTAGCTCGTAATGAAAAAAAATTAGAGGCTAGTTGAGAATGATGTCTAATGACTTGTTCTAGTCATAAGTCACTGTGGGATATCTTTATGGCGTCACTGGAATTATTACTCTCACGATAAAAAATTCTCATACTCAGATGACGTCTACGTGAATCACGAGCGGTCGACGTTTCGGCAGAACTGAAAATTAAATCGCCTTTTTGAAAACAGTAAAGTATCAGAACAACCATTAGAATGAAAAACATGTCAAATTAAAGAAGAATACAGAAAATAATTGGAGTGTTGGAGAGTCATTGACTATTGAAATTTTGTCTTAATTCAGTTAAGTAGTGAGACAGCAACATCGAACGGTTTTTTCAAGACCGTCTCAGCTAGCGCTAAAACTATAAATAGAACAATAGTCGAAATGAAAAAAGAAGAATTTTGAGTAAATTCAATCAATATAAATGGAAACTGAATAGTGAACATAGTAGTTTTTATCACACTCACTTTAGTTGTTCACGATAATCTTCTAAAAAAACCAAATGAAGAAAAATGAACATTTGGAAGGGAAACGGGCGTTTGAGAAGAAATCAATCACGAACTGGCCGAATAGCAGCAGTGAGCGACGCGGGAATGAGAAAAAGAGAAGAGAGAAGAGGGAAGAGAGCGGCCATACTTGTTGTTTATATTCTTCGGGGAAGAATAGGATTCTAGGCTTCTTCTACGAATAAACCGAAATCTAGATAATCATAGTAAAACGAAGACTTTAGAGTTAGTAGATGGACTGTGTATAAAATGGTAAAATAACTAAAATATGATTATTACATGTGTTGACACACCATTCAGGTTCAGAAGTTTTAAATTCTTCAAAAAGCTAGGAGATCTCATACAGAGTATATTAGCGAATCCAGCTAGGAAAATTCAATGGAGAAATATAAAACTCGATTCGCGTGAGACTGAAGTCGAAACGTGCAAAAAATTGAGGAAAAATTAATAACAGTTTTGCTTTCATTCATACTAGAGAGAGCAGGATGTGGAGTGGTTTCGGTATTAAAGATAGTGGCGAGTTTTATCCTGTGAGCTTGCAATTCGGTGGTTAGTATTGAGATATTAGCAGGAGTATATACCGTAAATACTGTATTATAACGGCACCTGTAATAGAACGGCACCTGTATTATAACGGCACCCCGCCTATACTCAGAATTCATGAATATGATTATCCCGGTGGTCTTTCTTGGTTTTGATTAGAAGCAACGTGCTTAGTAACTTCTAAATTAACAAATAGAACGCCCAAAAATGTTTTTCCGTATAATTTTAATGAGTTTCTGAAAGCACAAAATTTCTCTGGGAGGCAGTTGAAAAATATAACGGCATGCCGTTATAATACAGTATTTACGGTATTTCTGGTTATAGGATTACAACGTTGCGGAAGTGGGAGATTCTCTAATGTATACTGCGGACCTATGACTTCGCCGATCCATAAAGAGATAGCTCTCAAGAATGCGTGGTCTGACACAGAAACGCGTCATCTTCCAACCACGCAATATCCGGAAATTCAAATTTTATCAAAAATCTTTCATCCTGCAATTTCAAATTTGTTGTATTTCTATTCGATGAATGCTAATGAGAAGGTTTTAATGACACGAAACTTGTGGCTGACAACTTAATCAAACTTCAGACAGTTCATTGCCTTGTGTTGGACTATATGCCTAACGAAATGGCGAGGTTAAGAGATCAGGGCGTCAAATTTGATATTCTAGATGCCAAGCTCTTCACTTTTCAATTGTTCTCTGCTATCGGCCACTTGGCTTCGAAAAACATAGTCCATATGGATATAAAACCGCAAAATGTGATTATGGATCGCGCGGTTAGTAACGAAAAATGGCGACCTCCCTCAACGACTCGAATTGATTTCAGAAGGGTTTGCTAAAATTGGCTGATTTTGGAAATGCTCGGCGTCTGGAAACAAATGAAAAGACAGGAGGTTCTTATCAGGTATTAATAAAACAAGCAGAGAAAGTGATCAAATGAACTTCTATAGGTAACACGTTTCTACCGGCCTCCAGAACTATTGTTTGGATGTGAGAAATTCACACCTGCCATTGGTAAAAATATCTGACGTTTTGAAAATTATAATTTAAGAATTGCAGACATTTGGTCTGCAACGTGTGTAGCATTCGAGCTATTTGCTAATCGTGTACTCTTCAAGGGAAAAGATACGAAAGACCAAGTGAGCCTAAATTTGACAAGAAAATAAATAGTGAATCGGGTTGCAGATAACATTGATCATCGGAGTTTTTGGTTATCCAACTGACGAAGATATTAAAAGTATCGGAGTAAAGAGGCCAAGAGTAGCAAGAAAAGAAGCGAGAGGAATAGAAACAGTAAGTTTGAAATTAAACAAAAAATGAATAATGGAAGAGGCAGAAAGTCTAAAAAAAAAACAAAAATTCTAAATAAGAAATGGTTCAAAGACGTTGTCCACGTGTACTACACAATGAGTTTTGCAAACATGCTCCAAAGGGACCACAAGGCGGCGGGGTTTTTAAACTTTGATATGATTTTTTCAGTTCACCAGCAAAATGCTAGATTCTGATATCTACGAATTCATGAAATCCACTTTGAAAATTGATCCCAAAAAGCGAAAATCCGCCGTGGATGTGCTGAAAATGCCGATTTTTGATGTGATAAAAGCAGTTCCACGCAAGAAAAGATCCAACGGAATAGAGATTCCAGACCTAATTCGTTACACAGAAATGAATCATAAAAGAGAAACAGAGGTAGAACCGGCAGCCGATATTGAGACGACCGAGAAAGCTGAAAAAGAATCGAAGAGCTCATCATCTCATTCAGGAGAAGAAGACAATCGAAAATAGTGTCATGAATTTGTGGTTCTTATAAAGATCTATACTGCTTCATACGTTTTTATATTCTCAATTATTCTTAAAGACGGCTTTAATAGCACCAAACCGACCGAGTTCTTATAATCAAACCATTAACTTACGAAAGGTTTACCGTATCCTCTTCTTGGCACCTCTCCTCTGTTGTCAGGAAAAAAATAAAAAGATCATTTATTTTAAATGAAAAAAGATGTAACTGATACAAAAATCACATAGAGAAATAGTAAATTATAATTCATCATTTGTCTGACATCCACTTGGATCTAATCCTGATGCTTCTTTGTCTCTCTCGCCTGTGTGGGAGCTTCTTCATTTTCCTTCTCTTTTCCAGATTCTTTCACTTCTTTCTGATCTTCCAAAACTTTCAATTGATCACGATGTTTCTTTTTAAGCTTTTGAATTGACGCGATCGGATGTCGACGCTAAAAATGCAGAATGAATGAAGAATTATCTGAATTAAAGGGACTCACATCGTAAGTGATGATCGATCTAATTGAATTGAAGTGTATCGATGTGACGACACACGTCTTTTCTTCTTCCCTCGGCCTTTTTTTGAATTTGGATTCTTGATCTTTGAATGGAGGAACGCTTTTTCGAGGACACGTGTCATCATTTTGCTGGGTAAAACGTTCGATTGCATCTGAAATGCAGAATGTTATGTGAAACATTAATACATAATTAAACCAACTATGAGAGAGATGCAATGTTGATTCACAAGTATTGTAAATGACGACATCTTTACTAAAAAGTAATTCCGTTCTCTCTTTCAGTGTCTCCATTGAGTCAAATGCCTTTATTTCCTGAACGGCTTGCTTTGAGTCTGATTTTCCTTTTTTCAACTCTCCACTTAGTAAAGCAGTAATCTTATCAAACCATCCTTTGCCATCCTCCATTTCCAGTTCATCTTCTTCTAAAGCAGCCGCCAATTCTGGATATTTGATCAATTCTCCATCTTCATTCATTACCCATTCACTTGGTTTCCTATCAGGAACAACCCATACTGGTTCACCATTTTCTTTAAAAATGTTCCGATCCAAAGGAGTTTTCTTTGATTTACTTCTTCGACCTTTCCTAGATTTTTTTGACATTCCGCTGATCTGACTGGATTCTGGCATTGTCTCCATATGCTGAAAATGTCTAATCATTAAGAAGTCACCATTTTCAGAAAGAGAACTACCATATCTTCTTCTCTGCTTCTTCTCCAAGTCGTCTGATTTTCCATCTTTTGTTTAAAAAACTTCTGAGCCTGTTCCTTGTCGATATTTCTGGGAGTTTTCGCGATAATTTTAATCTCTTTTTTCGATGTTTCATCCTTCTTCTTATCAACTAATTTGTCTTCTGAAGCAGCTGGACTTGTATATTTTTTCTTTCGAAGACTTGGAGTAGGAACTTCATGCATGTTATCTGCCATCAACTTGCTCCTTCTAACCGACTTTTTTGGTGCATCCTATAATTTCAATCTATAACTCGTCTCTTCTTGTGAATAATATTGCACGATTCTGATTTTTTTTTCTCTTTCTTTATTCTCCCTCCCCCTTGCCCAACACCTATTTTTTTAATTCCTTATTTCCCGGTTTCCTTTTTCAGGTTTAGTCTCGTGAGGGACTTTACCTGACCTCCAGTGACTTTTTCTGTATATTTAAATAGTTAAATAAAAATATCAAATATCAACTCAATGATTTTCTTCAATATACAAAACTGACTTTTCTTCGGACAGACGTGATTTTCGTTTTCTCTTTTTTTGTCACTTCTCGTGCTTCCACCATTGCCACATCTTTGGGTGGATTCTTCGAACTGGAAAATATTGTTAGAACTTCGATTATTTGGATCGTGATTCATTATAAACCCTTTTGCATTGAAACTTACATTGATTTCGGTTCTCCTTTGGGTTTTTTCCCAACTGACTTTGATCCAATTAACATATTTATAGAATATTGCTTTTTTTGTACAAAAGTTGAAAGAAAACGAGAAATCAGATTGATCGAAGAAAACATTCCATTTTGGTTTGACCAGCCTGAGGTCACGGATTAAAACAACTTTTGTTCTATGTCAACCGTAATACTGTTTTTTCTACTAGAAGATTTCTGCTTCCACTGAACAAAATAATTGAAAGTCAGTCGAATGGTACACCTGATGTAGTTGTTCTCTGCGATCAAAACAAATATATTTTTAAAATATTTAGTGTCAATTTGTTTTTCATTGGTGTCAGAATTGTATTCATCACTTTGTTAGGGAGTGTTACTGTCTATTTCACTTCATCTGAAACCAACTTCAAATGCACTCACACGTTCATGTTTCCCTCTCATTTTTCATACAATGGGGACCAAGGATTCTTCTCGAAGCATAATTCTCATTGGCTCCTCCCATTTCGTGGTTTGTACCCGTGTGTGTTTGATGACAAATGTGAGAGAAAAGTCTAGTGTAAGAGACTCAGAACAACAAAACAACGTGTCTAACTGAGTATAAAAAGGAAAAGAGAGTTCCCGATTTCATTCAGTTGAGTGTACTAACAAAAACTTTCCCTATTTCAATCATGGTCTCCTATAAATTGACTTATTTCGATGGACGTGGAGCTGGAGAGGTCTCTCGTCAAATTCTTGCATATGCAGGACAACAGTTCGAGGATAAAAGAGTATCTCATGAACAATGGCCAGCACTGAAAGATAGTAAGTTTTCAGAACTTTTTTGTAAACAGTTAATAAATGTAAATGTCACTTCAAAAACTAATGTGGTAATTGAATTATTGCCTTTTGAATGAGTAAACTACAAATAAAACTAATTTTCTCTCTTTCAGGTACTCCATTTGGACAGCTTCCAGTCCTCGAAGTCGATGGAAAACCACTTGCTCAATCTCATGCAATTGCTCGTTTCCTTGCTCGCGAATTCAAATTGAATGGACAGAATGCATGGGAAGAAGGTCAAGTGAACTCATTGGCTGATCAATTCAAGGATTATTCAAGTGAAGCAAAATCATATTTCTACGCAAAAATGGGATTCGGTCCAGGAGATGTTGAAACTTTGAAGAAGGATGTGTTCGAACCAGCATTCAACAAATTCTACGGTTTCTTGAGTGGTTTCCTGAAATCTTCTGGATCCGGCTTTCTGGTTGGAAATTCTTTGACGTGGATTGATTTGGCTATTGCTCAACATACTGCTGACCTGGTGGCTCAAGGAGCGGACTTCGGAAAATTCCAAGATGTGAAAACTCATTCAGAGAAAATCCAATCAATTCCACAAATTAAGAAGTGGATTGATTCCCGACCGGTCACTCCATTCTAATCAATTTACATTGCACCTAATTTTTGAGTTTGAATAAAGAAGTCATGAAAAAGATAGTTTAAAAAAATGAAAAAAATCTGATAGTGCTTGAGTATAATGAAATCCTTCAAGACTGTCCGCTACAATATCTCTTTTCAATTTTCGATGATAAAATCGTTGGGAATCGGCTCCGCAAGTTAATAAGCGATGTCCATTGATTGCGCTCGCTAAACAAATAGTACTTAAATAAAACAATTTATACAAATAATGCAGTTTCAAGAGAAACAAACATTCAAAATAAGCCGACTTGTCTTCTATATGCCATTTTCTATCTTCTTCTTCTCCTCCTCTCATTCTTCTCCACTTTCATCTCTACTCTCATCAACAGATCCCCATAATGGATGCATGTAACTGACCATATTTCCATTGGTTTTCACTCCAAAAATGATTCCCATTATGATGAAAGTCAGTATCATCATGAGACCAACTACTGAAAACATTATAGTTGAAACTGTGTTTTTCCAAAAAGAAACTAACTAATTCCAGCACAAAACATGGATCCTTCGACACGATACAAAAAGTTTTGAGACTCGAAACGATCTACTTTCCTAACTTTTTTCGTTTTCCCTTTCCGGTCCTTCTTATTATTTTTCTTCCCCTTCTTTCCTTTCTTTTTCTTATCTTTCTTCTTTTCCATTTTATCAAGAATATCAAGCATCGCAGATGAGTTTGCTCTCTTCTTTTCATCTCCATGAGAATCTCCTTGATCAGTGAATGACACATTATCATCCGCCATTTTTCAACGTGTCTTTTGTTTTTCTGTATTTGGAAAACTTCATGGAATCAAAAGCAAAGGATTTTATTAACCAACCGATTCGAATCTTCTTGAGCCACGTGTAACTACCAAACTCTGATAAACAATAATCCCGGTCCAAAAGGTTCATACTCTTATAGCTACAGTGATTCGATCGCAGATAAGATAAGCCGAAAAAAAATCTGGAAAAAAAAATGGAACTCGTAAACTCAAGTTTAGTTTCGGCGTGACAGATTGATCTTTGAAACTGAGGAAATGACCTCTGGAAATTAGGGTATCTTGATCGGATTGGATATAAATATTGGGGGAAACCAAAGAGAAGTCAGTCTTCACGAGAAGTTCCGAACGAAGCCACAACATGTCTTTGACTGCCGATCCACCAGCATGCACCGTCCCAGCCGCCGGAGGTGCTTCTACCCACAAACTTGTCAACGGAGGAGCCGATAAGCTCATCTTCAAGGTGCTGCTCTCATGATCCAGTTGTCCGTATTTCTCATTTTGATGTTTGCAGATCAAGTCGTCGAACAACAACGAATACCGTATCACACCAGTGTTCGGATTCATCGATCCATCTGGATCCAAGGACATCACCATCACTCGTACTGCTGGAGCACCAAAAGAGGATAAACTCGTCATCCACTTCGCTAATGCACCAGCAGATGCTACTGATGCTCAGGCTGCGTTCGCCTCTGTCACTCCAGCTGGAACCGTCACCATTCCAATGTCGGCCACAGCCTAAGTGATCTCATATTAAATGGCTTATGGTATAAATGATCTCTATTATAACATTTTTCTTTTGAAACATGATATCTGAAAGAGAACACAGTTTATATCTGCTAACTACCGTAGTCCTCTAGTTTTCTGTTTTAATCTCTGAATGTTCCCTCCAATTCGCAGCACTGTCCTCGGTCATTGTTTTCCTAGGCCACGCAAAAATGCACGGCGGCCACGTGTTTGGAAAAACTACGGACACGTCATTTCTGAAGGATTTCAAGTTTTTTTTTTCAGATTTCATCTAAAAGTTTATGTCTGAGGTGTTGTATAAAATTATTTAACCCTTCTTTGCCCATAAAAGCTTGTTTTTGCCTTACGCTTCTTCAAAATACTGTTTTAATACTTAATTAATAAAAATTCAGCCGAAAAACAACACTTGGGACCAGCAAAAATGATGAACCTTGAAGTGAGCACAACAAAACGTAAGTATCAACGCGTTAAAGTTTAAATTATGAATTCGCTGCAGAAATCGGTATCGGACTAACAGTTTTTGGAGTGTTCTTCATATTCCTAGGTGTGCTGATGTTCCTTGACTCGGCTCTACTTGCTATTGGAAATGTAAGTACTATTTTGCTAACGAGGAAATCACCAGTAAAATGTTTCAGCTTCTGTTCATTGTGGGTATCACATTCATCATCGGAGTACAACGAACGCTGGTTTTCTTCTTTGAGTTCCGAAAGCTAAAAGGCAGCATTCTTTTCTTCGGAGGTAAGATGAAAACATATAAAAATTATACATTTCGACATGTGGTTTTCTTCAGGAATCTTCGTTGTGCTTCTCGGTTATCCATTGTTCGGAATGATTGCAGAGTGTTGGGGATTTGTGTTGCTTTTCGGGTAAGATCGTTGAGCGAGTTTATATTCAAAAAGACAGTAAATCGTCACATATGATCACAAAAATATTTTTATTTCGGGAAATCTATTTATAATTTTTGGTACTTCAGAGGATTCTTACCCGGAATCGTTGGTCTGATGCGAACAATTCCTGGAATCTCTACGATCACTTATCTTCCTGGTATCCGACAGGTTCGTCCTAAACCAAATCAGTTCAATTTTCATCAGAAAGGTTCCAGATTCTCGATCGGCTTGCACCAGAGTCTAGGTACCCCGTCTAAGTACCGGTCATATTCTACTTTCATCTACGAAAATCGTCTCCTGTGTTCTTATTCTCATATCAAATTCGGTTCAACTACGATTTCCTCATCTACACAGCTCATGTGTCAAACGATCCAATTCTAAATTAATTTATTTTTCCATTTATTTTATTTATTATTCATTTTTGATGTATAAAAGACTTTGACTTTTAGGCTTGTGATTCAAATAATTTATAGCGTTTCTCTGTGTTCTGACTTGATGTTTATTACATGACTCGTTGACCTTGTTGCGATCAAAAAGTCGCATTCTAAACATGTTTCCTGTAAAGATCAAACAAATCAAAATTACGTTACACGTTCTTCGGTTTGTCATCAAAGAACCGTCTCTTACTCACTTCGACGAAGGTTTCTCCTTCAAACTTCTTATCTTTGTTGTCATTTATAAGAATGACAAATCAAGAACACGAGGCGCAGTGATGAAAAGGACTCGATAAAAGAGATGGTCAACCCGATCAATTTACATGTTTTCATCTAATTTGAAGAATCAAAAGAGTATTGATTCACTCAATTGTTGAACTTGCTGAAGCACGCTTGATCTTCTGTTCATCCTTTTTGCTGTTGCAGTAGTGTTTTTTGTAGATTAATTACTTTTAATAAAAGAAGCTAGATCGCATTGTCTGATTTTCAAGTTATGTTGTTCAGAAAATGCTCAGTCGTCTCGTCTCTTCGATTCAGCCACGCGCTGGATTCAGAGCAGCTTCTTCTGCTGCCAACAATATTGTCAGCCAAGCCCAAATACAAACAGAACCTTCGAAGGTATCACATTATATCCAAATGTATTCCTCATGTTCATTATCAGGTGCTTTTCATTGATGGCAGCCGCAAAATCACATACGGTGAATTCGTAAAACGAGCTGGACAATATGCTACGGCACTCATTGAGAAATACAATATCAAGGTGTGAACTAACTATTGTGCAACTTTATTATATAAATTATTTCCAGAAAGGCGACAGAGTGATGGCGAGAGTGTCCAAAACCACCGATACAGCTGCACTTTATATCGCTTGTCTTCAAATCGGGGCTCTCTACATTCCTGTTAATCCAGGATATACGGAATCAGAAGCTGCTCACTATATAAAAGTAGAATCGCTGAGTTGACCGAAACCACAGTATGCTATATATTTCCAGGATGCTACACCATCACTTCTTGTCACTTGCAATGAAGATCTTGATAAACTTTTCCGGGACCGAATCAGCGTACTCAATGAAGATAAATTGGCATCAGAAGCTGGTAGTTTGAATGTGAGTTTTTGATGATCCTAAAGATCCCTTCCTCTACAGAACGTATCGTAACGCATTTCGTATTTCAGGCCTGCACCACCATTGAGCACGTAGAAACAACCGATCCAGCCTCAGTATGTTATACCTCAGGAACTACAGGTCTTCCAAAAGGGGCAATTCTAACACATGGATCATTGTCTAATAATGCTCACGACATTGTTCGTGATTGGGGATTCACATCTTCTGATCTTAATCTACATGCACTTCCCTTCTATCATGTTCATGGACTCTATTACTCTCTTCATTGTTCCCTGTTCTCCCATTCCACGATTATTTGGCGTTCAAAATTCGAAGTTGAAGATTGCATCAAGTACATGAAGGATGCCACTGTGATGATGGGAGTACCGACGTTCTTCTCAAGACTTTTGGCATCAAAGAACTTCAATAAGGATGCTTTTAAGAATGTAAGAGTATTCATTTCTGGATCTGCTCCGCTTTCAGTGGCTACAATTGAAGAATTCAAAGAAAGAACCGGACAAGTTATTCTTGAAAGATACGGAATGACTGAAGCCGGTGTTATGACAACAAATCCACTGAATGGAGTGAGAAAAGCTGGAACTGTTGGTCCAGCTGTCCAGGGAGTCGGTTGCAGAATTGCCAAGAACGGAGGAATCGAAGTGAAAACTAATGCGATTTTCGCAGGATACTGGAAGAACCCAAAGAAGACAGCTGAAGAATTCACTGAGGATGGATGGTTCAAAACTGGAGATGTTGGACATCTTGATGAAGATGGATACTTGACAATTGGAGGAAGATCAAAGGATATGATTATCACCGGAGGATTGAATGTTTATCCAAAGGAACTTGAAGACTTCATTGATACACTTCCATTTGTAAAGGAATCTGCAGTTATTGCATCTCCACATCCAGATTTCGGAGAAGCTGTTGTGGCAGTTGTAGTTCCAGCAGAAAAAGTAAAGGATGAGAAGGAGTTCGAGAAGAAACTGATTGGAGTCATGAAGAAGAAAGTTGCCAACTACAAGGTGAGCATTTTTCAGCCCTGGTTACTAATACATTCGAAAAGAAAGGTTAGGGAATCTTTCAATTCAGACGGATGTTGTAAATTATATGTAGTTTTTGATAACAACATGTTTTCAGTCAATTTTTAAAAACTTGTGATTCAAATCTTTATGTTTTTGGTGTTTCAAAAATTCAAAGTGTTAGTTCTAATCTAACCCGGCATAGTTTGACAAAAACAAAGATGAAATATTCTGCAGAAGTTGTGAATGATTCAATAATATTGTCTTCAAAACTTACTAAACATATTTTTCAGGTGCCGAAACGAGTGATCGTTCTCGATTCTCTACCACGGAATCATATTACCAAAGTTCAAAAGAACGTTCTCCGTGATACATACAAGAAACTATTCGCCTAATTTATTTGTCTGTAAACATGAACTTTTCCCAGATATAGATGTATTACTATTTTTCTCAACCTTTTTTTCTATCTTTAAATTGTAAATATTGATAAGAATGTAGTGCCAATTCTTTTTTGTACAATCTTTCTATAATTGTTCGTCCGTTTATAAAAATATTTTCTCTTTTTGTTATTGTGTCCGCGTTCATTGTTCAACGACCTTTCATTTAGTACACGGTCAGTCCTCGATCAAATATGATGAGACAATTGATATATCAGATTGCCATAAGATATCATATATCTTGATTTCTGACAATACGGTCTGTATGTACCCGTTTCACTCATCACAACCCATCAGAACATGCAATAATCACGTGGAATACGAAAAGCTAGTTTAATGTGGGAATTGGCTGAAGTGAATGATTTTTTGAGAGTTGCAAGAATAGACCAGCCATAAAAACGGTAGTTATCAAACTGTGGCCATGAGAAAAAAGAAGGAAGTAAAAAGAAATTGAGTGTTTGATTAATGACGAATAGGTTGTAGTGTTCTGATGGATGAGATGTCTGATGTGAAAATATCAAACTCCCGAAACGAAAAAGATATAACAAAATGAGTGCTCTATGAAATTAAAATATCAACTTAACGAATACAAAAAGAACAGAGTAGTTCAGAGAATACTCTTGGATACATTTAAAGGAAGTCGTGCAGTGTTTTTCTGAATTAGAATCATCTTGTGTTTTATGATTTAAGGAAACCCATTTCAGAGCTCAGAACACGAGTTTAACTCGGTTTTCTAACTTTAGTTTTGGGATCGTGATAGTTCTGATGCAGTATAACATCTATCCGTCAAATTTCGAAATATCAGAGAGAAGGTTAAAAAATGAATGAATCCCATCACTTGTTTCTGAATGTTTCACAATTTCTACCGGAAATATCATCTGAATCATTCATTCAGAACAACCTGATACAGTATCTCTCCCAAGATTTCAATTTTTCTAGGCCACCGCCCTCGCTGGAATTCAACCTGGGAAAGAAAGTAATATCTCAAATCGCGTATTTTCAAAAATCAGAAAAATGTGGAAATATTTATTTTCTGCTTCTGAAATTTCAGTACTATAAGACAGTGTGTAAAACTGAGAGACTGCAGAGATACCGAAAGTTCTATAAATTGATGGACAACTGGTCGAAAGGACCCACCAGTAGTCGTTGTTGTTTCTTTCTCCCTGTCAAATTTTTGATCAGTCAGATTTTTTTTTCATATTCATTATTCTCCTCATGTATGAAATCAAAAGCTTCCTCATTCTTTGTATTCCTATATTCAAGCAGTCATATAGTTTCACGTGAGGCTTCTGAAGGTATCAAAGTGCATAAAGTGGTTCATTGAATACGATTTTTGCTTTCACGTGATCTACGATTTCAGACACAAAGACAAGTGTCATTTATGATTCATTCACGTGCCACATCTGAATACAGTAGCCTGGAAAGACCACGCCTTCTTCCGACTCCGCCCACTATATTATGCGTACAAATCTGCGATTGCCCGACTGTTTCTCAGTTCCAACTGTATCAGATTTTCTGATAAAATTGGAATTGATGTTACAGTGCCACGTGGTAGGAGTAGAAGTCTTCAGATGGTGTAGCTGACGTGGATCTTCTTCTCGTCCAATAACTACAGTAATCATTATTACTGTCAAGACTCATTTCAATTATTTTATAAATAAAGAAGAACCCATTCAGTTGTATTCTTCTATATAGTTTCAGTTCTAATCATAATTTTCAGATTCTAATAACCAGTTTCAAGAACAACTAATGTCTATAATCAAATAGCAGAAATGATACTTTATAGAATCGTAAATGATCTATTTAGGGTCGGTCTTTCGGATATTTTGTTATGACCTTCAGAATCTCCACGTCATGATTGTTTTCTTTAAAGAGTTAGACTAAATCAGATCACACATGTGACTATTCTTTCAAAAGTTATATAAAAGGATACACAAATGCTAGAATTTCCAGTTGAGTCTAAATATTTCTAGGTGAACTTTTAAAGAATCTTCTAGTTTTAGGGTCATGTTCCTATAATTTTTTAATTTTTTATGTTTATAGTTTTTAAGATTTATGAGTCATAAGATTTCAGTCAAGGTATATAAATAGTCACCAAGTTTCTCAACTTTTCAGCAAATCGTTTCAGAGTGATTGTAGGAGTCAGGATTTTTCCAAACATAAGACTATAAATTAATTTCAGATTGAAATAGAATCTTCTAGATACTGTAGAGGTCACACCCTAGATTCCATTGTTATCATTGACCGCTTAGAAAGTGAAATGACCTCCAATTTAGTTTTTTGATGCCAATCGCATGTGAAGAGTGTGAGAATAGATAGGTTGAGGGTTGATATCATTTCACGTGTAGATGAGATGCGATTAGAGAAAATGGTAGAAGAAGAATCAAGGTCCAACTACTCTTCTAAGTTGGAAATGCAGCTGTGAAGAAGTTTCGAAAACCTGAAGCTAACGGCAAGGATTCTGTCGACGACTCGTTTATTTCTCTCAAGAGTTCAACGTTGAACAGGAAATCGAGAGTCACAACGACGCTTTCGATGAAAAAACTGGAATCAAATACTGTATTTAGTTAAAGCAATGATCATTACATTGTTGACGTACGTCTAGTTTTTTCGCGGAGAGTTCAGCGATTTCCTCCTATTCTTCTCAGTTGATCGATCAACTTCATACATCATATCCGTCCCACATGTGAAGACGTAGATGAACAAAGAAGACGAAGATGGCGTCACTTTTTGTACAATGTGTGATGTATCTATATTACTTGAAGAGCATGACTCAGTTACGCATGGTCTCGTACAGCCCGCCCCTTTCTTCGTTTCTCAATTAAAAACTGTACAGTGGATTCTCTTATAAATATATATACATGCTTGGTTGTCAGAAAGAAATATTTCCAATGTTCCATTTTCTTGAATCAAGAAATTTAGTTATCTAATAGGTGCCTATTTCATAGATGATTAATATTACTTTTCCACTTTTTGAAAATAATTATTTACTAACAAAAAAGATGGGTGGCCTTGAAGAAAACTTGTGATCCAATTGATAATAGATCTGTGATCCAATTGATAATAGACTTTTGAAATATGAGCTATCGAAACTAGAATGTTCTATTCAAGGCCACAAATGATACCGTAGTTTTTCAGTGTTTCATTTTGCTTCTTTTTTATTCATTCTTCTCTGTTTAATTCCTCTTTCTCACAATCAGTCTCCTTTCCTTTTTCCAGTCTTGAATCTTCTTATTTTCAGAACAAAATGCTGAAAGCTTCAAAATCAATTTCCGTAGAAGATCTCCATTCATTTTCGGATCTCCATCTGGACGACGAGGCTCATGAGCCAGAGAAGAAAAGAAGAATTCCAGGAAGAATGAGATGGTATATTTGTGCCATTGTAACTGGATTGATGACACTTGTTCAAGCAAATGTTCATGTTTATAATTTCACAGTTTTATGCATGCAAGAAGAGCAAACGAGAATGATTAATGGTGAGTTTTCAGCTTTATTTGATTTTTATTTAATTGTTTTGTTTTCCAGAAAGTCTATCAAGAAACGAAACAACAATTCCATCTACATTGAACTTCAACTTCAGCAAATTCGAACAAGATCTTCTCTTCTCAGCTGCATACATTGCTCCTCTTCCATCAATTATTATTCTCTACTTTTTGACAAATCGATCCGGAGTCAAAGCGACACTCATGATATGCTCAGTCATGTCATTCCTATCAACAATTCTCACTCCAATTGCTACTCATTACGGCTTTTGGTACTTCTGGGCTGCTCGATTCTTCCAAGGACTTCCAACTGCAATTCTTGGTATCGTTGTGTCTGTTGTGACGTGTCATTGGTCAACTCTCTCTGAGAATGGAACATATGTCTCAATCCTCGCAGCTCACTATCAAATTGCTCCATTGCTGACAATGCCATTATCTGCTTTTCTGTGCAATGTGGGAGGATGGAGTTCAGTTTATTACACTCAAGGAACTATTACAGCCATTCTTATTGTACTATTTGCTGTGTTCTACACTGACAAACCATCTGAAAACAGTTTTGTTTCAAAAGGAGAACTGAAAGCAATTGAAGATGGAAAGTCATTAGAAGAGAAACACGTGGAAAAGAGTAAGACTCCATTTGTGGCAATTCATAGGGACTCGGCTGTTTGGGCAATCTGGATTACATCTGTTGGAGGAACAATTGGATTTTCTATCTTCTTACAATACGGACCAACTTATCTCAATAAGGTTCTTCATTACAATCTATCGACAACTGGATGGACTGCAGCGATTCCATATATTTTCTCATGTATCGCTAGAATTGTTGCTCAACCATTGTCTGCCAACTGCTCATTCCTTGGTGAACGTCTCGCTGCTATCATCACAACGTCAATCTCTCAAGGAACAATGGCCATCGCTTTCCTTGTTTTGATGTTCATTCCACAGACATGGTCATCAGTTGGACAACTTTGTTACAGTTTAGTAATTGTTGCGAATGGATTGAATGGAGTTGGAATAACAAGAAGTGCACAATTGGTCTGCAAACAACATATGTCATTTGTCTATACAGCAAGAGCATTTTACAATGGAAGTGTTGGATTGTTCTTGCCTTTGTTGGTCAACCTGGTTGCACCAAATGACACTCACAGCGAATGGACACGACTCTTCTTGTAAGTTTTTTTTAAATTTCCAAGCTTTTTCTTAAATTATATATCTATTTTTCAGGATAATCTTCTGCATTGTTTTCGTTACAAACATCATTTTCATCATCTTCTCTCGTGCAGAAGCTGCTTCATGGACAATCGGAACAGCAGAAGTTGATGACAGATCAGAACATGATGTAGAAGATCAAAAGAGTGTCACCACTGAAACTACTGTAGAAAAGTTCTAAATCATTTCATATGCTCGACGTAGTCTATTTTTCTTAGACCTAGATTTGATTTTTTGTACAAAATTGTCACTTTCCTTACTGTTGTTACGGGTTCAATCGGTTTGAAAACAACCTCTCATCACTGCTTTGATTAGAAAAACAGTCAATTAACACTTCATGATTTTTTTTGTTGATTTCTTTGTAAATATTTAAACTTTTTTCATAATAAACTTTTTTTTAATTCAAATTTCGAGGCAGCATCAAAGAGTCAAATAAACCGTAATCCAACAGAACTTCGTGGAAGAAAAATCTAAACTTTATAAAACTAGATGTGCCTTTTCTGCGCTCAAAACTTGCATCATTTTATGATAAAATGATAGATAACCAGTTTTGAAGTGCATTGAAAGTAGGTTGTCAAAGATCAAATCCGAAGAACAACCAGTGGAACGATTGTGTGTAAATGTTGATGAGAATGAAAACAAGTTTGAGAATGAGAACGAGAAACATGGTCAAAGTTCTGAAATTATTGGAGATCACACAAGATCGAACTTTGCTTGTTTTTCTACTGAAAATTGTTCATGGTCGCATTACGTAATTTATCCAATTTGAAAAACTAAAACTAAAACAACTAAAATTACTGAAAAATCCTCTTTCTCGAATTCTCAAGTTAGACTCACTTTCGTGCGCACGAAAAAAAGTTTGATCTACATCGACGCGAGCCATTTTTTCTATTCCGAACGATCACACTTCGTTTTATTTAATGACTTCTTCCGTTTCGTTCAAGTTCCTGTCTTTATCCTAAAATTTTCTGGTTTTTTTATATAAAAAATAATTTAGTTTCAGATTAATCGAGAATGCCACCAAGAAAGAAGTTGCACGACGACATCTTCGATGAAGAAGAAGATTACTGCCCAAAGCGAAAAATTGTAAGTAATGGGTTCAGTTTTCAAGTCTCAAAAAGTTTTTTTTTTAGAAAAAATTGGATATTGTAATCGACTCCGCTTGGAAAGTTTTCAACAACCAACACATTCTTCACTTCATCACCGAGAACATTGTCGGAAATGACAAATCAATTCTGGATAATTTGCAACTGCGGGTTAGCTGTGTGAAACCAAAATAAGGATTTTGTCAGACAATTATTAATATGCATGCATTTGTATTTTTCGAGCGTTTATTTTGCAACATGTTACAACACAGTGTTGTTGAGTTTTTTCATGAATTTCATTCGCTGCCGCTGCCAAATTTCGTCACAGTGATTGCGTATAAAGCACTTCACTGTACGCGCATCTTAAACGAAACATCTGTCTCTTTATGAAGATTTTTCATAAACGGGAAGTTTTTTCATGATGTATCATATTTAATTGTTCAGTTAGTCAGCAAGGCATTCAACAATGTCGTCCTCAGCAAAGTACGCGCCGAGTTTGTGACGGTACAAGTGAGCCCTTGCCATATAATCGGAACAAACGGAGAATACAGCGAGTGTGAAGAGCATGAAGACAACGACACGAATACGGACAGATCGTTTACAGTAAACGATCGTAAAGTTTGGTTCCATCAAGTGCCAAAGTTTTTTGAGTTTGTGATTACCAATACTCAACGAAGAAAAACTAAGATGATTACAGGTTCTTGAATTCTGTGGCTCGCATTCGTGTCCGTAATCTTCTATTTTCTGGCTTCATATCTCCAGATCAGCGTCTTCACAAATGCATTCTGTATAGTTTACTGGATGGAAATTGGTTTTCATTGTACTCATACAAGGGGGCTGATGAAGTTTGCATCGGATGCACAGCTTGTCAAGAGATCGCTTCCAGAGTGAGGATCTATGGACCTGTTCAACTTTGCACACTCGTTGAGCCCATTCGTGGTAGAAAGCATTATGAGCAACTGATCATCACTGAAATGTGGGTTTATTTTCCTATTGTCTATCTGTTTTTCTCATTGATATATTTCATTAAAATTTCCAGATTGCTCGCCGAGATTGCTGTTCATTGTATCACTATGGTGGAAAGTAAAGCAGAAGCGTTCAATCGTCTCACCAAAATAATCACGCCAGAAATCAGTTGCGATCAATTGGATCTCGTTTTTTCGGATCGATGCATGTGGTCCAAACAAACATTATCCCATCCCCGTGAAGTTATTGATTGGATTGTCAAAGCTTGGAGTGTGAAATCTATAAATGTTCGTTTTATAACTGGATATTCATCGATTGATTACAATTTATGGGCGTCGAAAAGAGTTTTCACAGAAGTGCGATTCGATGAAATGCTTGTGAAAGACAGCTTGAGACGACAGAATGAACGGGATAATTTCGAACGAGTTGAAGTCGATATGCAAGCGGGTGATGAGATCGCTACATGCTTTGCTGAATCAATGGGAATGTTCGAACGAAGTGGAATGTCAGCGACAGCATTCCAAAATGTTTGCGCAAATGTCAAAAGAATTTTTCCTTCTCAAGATATGTTTTTGATTCTTCCCATCGAACTGGCGCGTGTAGCATCTGCCGAATTTGATGGATTTTGTGAGGCACTTCTTGAGTTTGCTTGGAAAGATGAGCGGACAGCAAGGCATTCACGACTCTTCTTCCGGCTCTACACCTTTGGAATCACAGAACAAGAAGTAATGAGACAAATTGAGGTAATTTTGCTATTTTCATTATAGATAAATGAAACCATTTTCTCAGAAAACGTTCAAGATAAACTGCCGACCGGTGGCCGCAATGCTCTCCGATCCCAACATCCGTCGGGCGTTCCTCAAGTGGTTGCCGGGAACGACGACATCATTCGACAGGTCGCTTCTCTCCTTCACAGACGTGTCGAACAACTGTGTTCTTCACCTCGAAGTATGTGTCGAACCCGTGTAAGCCGAACACCGCTCAATCGAAATCCTCATTTTTTCATTTCCTCTTCACCTTTTAACCTCAAAACAGTAATTACCAAAACTATTTCTCATAAGTTGTGCCCTCCTCTTTTACTTGCTTTGTTTTTATTATATTTCACCCTCGCTTTTCCACTCATCAGATTGACCCACACAAACATGTTCTTCCCCCACTGTGAATAATAATCATACCGTTTTTGAATATAATAAAACGTTATCACCAGATAAAGCTTTATTGAAATTTCAATTTAAATACATAATTACAGAACTAACAACTAGAAATACAGACCTTTTGGATACCCGATTAACAACATTGATTAGAAAAGAAACTAAACATTATTCCAGATCTTGAGTTGTTTGATACGTTCGATGCTATCGGAGATTATTCTGTAAGTCGAACATTCAGTTTTTAAATGACATTTTCAGAAGCTACCGTTTCCCGTACAACCAAGCTCTCCAAGCGGGGAGAACTGGAGATGAGATACGAACTGTGCTCTCTGATAACTCGATATCCCAACTAAAATCGTATTCACTTTTAACCAAATCGGATATGTGAACAGGAAACACAGAGTATCCCTTCAGTTTCGAACTGTCTCCTCTTCCAGCCTTCATACCATGACATTTGTGTTCGACGACTAGTTTCACATCAAGACAATCATCGATAGGCTCTCCTCGTAAACTGAATTTTCCATCAAGTTCTACTTTCTTTTCGCTCAAGAGATGATCATTGATAGAAACTGGAAATAAAGGACTTGAAAAAATCAAATTTAATGAGAGAGTACTTACAATTGTCGTCAATCATAATAATATTTCCTTTTATTGGATTTCCTCGACAGAGAAGTGTTCCACTGATTCGAAACAGTGGAAATTTGGATGCATCCAACAATGGAATAAATGCAATCATAACAAGAATGGGTAACATTTTGATAAGGAAATTGGACTTTGAAGTAAAATGAGTCAGTAAAGTGTGGAGTGTTGAGTCGGTATTTATAGTAAAGTGTGTAAGTTAGTAAAGAGTTCTTATCATTTGATATCAAAAAAGGAGGAGGAGAAAGTGAATGGACAGAAACAATTATCATCAGTCCTGTTGTACTAGTTTGCTATACTTTTTGAATTCCGAAGAATTATTTCTGATTACAGAGACAACGAGGTGGATGACATGACACTTTTGGGAAATTTTTCCGGAAACATAGAGTAGTAAAATTTTAGGTGGAGTACAGTAACCCTTCTTTTTCATACGATACTGCGATCAATGGAACTGTGACTGTTCCTTGTATCCAAAAGAAATTTCATCGGTTGCCAACCAACTGTCTGTTTCACAGACCAAGGAAGGAAGCTATTTTTGAGTGAAAACTTCTTTTTTATCTCTAGATGACGCTGCTCTCTGTTGATTGTATACAACTGCATTCTTTTTCTCGGATACTGCAAACTTGCTGTGTATCCTGTAATCTCCTTCCTGATTTCTCTTCTCTTTTCCAGTTTTCTTTTGAACTGATCTCTTCCCACCTTCAATATCATTCAATGCCTGAAACTTTACGAAACGGAAGTATGAGTCACTAGAAACACTCATTTTTCTTCATGGGAAAACTTCCTTCCGATATTATTTATCTCATAATATATTGCTCATTTTGAGACAGAACACTCTCCAAATACGTCATTACTCATCAATGGAAACTAGGCCTGAAACTAATTTTTATCATTAAATCATGAGTTCCAAAAATGGTCAATTGGCTCTTTCAGTATTTCCGGCGTTATTTGTCTTCACTCACTCCCCTTCTGCCAACACCAGAAACCAGTTGTTTTTACAATGATTCATTCATTTTGCAGGAGGCGTACATTGTTAACATCATTCTCTTTTTAATCACTGATTGTACTAATCATCAAATATATTGTTCTTTTGACAATCTGTCAACTGTCGAATTGAACGAATTAACAAACAAAAAGACAATGGAATTTACTATTTCTTATCTCTGGAAAAGGAGTGACCTATTGAGAATGGTCATTTCAAAAAGAATAAAAAGTACTAAAAAATTGATACAAGCAAATAAATTGATGCAGAAAAATGGTGATGTTTCGGTTTTCTGCTACTCCAGTCTTTTCATTAAAGGCTCTTGAAAAGAAGAAAATAACGTATGGAACTTATTTCGAAGCTGCAGATGAAATTTTAGAAGTGCAAGTGTGAAATTCAGAAAGTTGTTTCCAAGTTCTGATTCAGAATATTCAATCGTTGGAAATCGTAACAAAGCGGTGGAAGTGGGCGAGTATTTGCAGTTTGAGTCAACGATGTTTCTGATAGAAACCGATTAGATCAGGAACAGAAATGATTCAATAAGCATTCTCTGCCAACGCTTGACTCTGAAATTATTTGTCTGAATAATGTTCCAAACCGCAGTGATCTTCGAATACACTCTCGATTTCTACTAATTTGTTATGCAAGAGAAAGCTAAAGAACAAAGAATTATTCAAGAAAGTGTAGAGTGTAATCGTACAACTTCTGATTATCTCTCACCACAGAATTCAAGAAAACAAGAAACATGAGATGCTAATGTGATTTGAATATAGATGAACAGTGACCAATCATCAAATCACTTATGTTTTTACACAGGTTTCTCCATTTTCTCCGTTATACCTATTCTGTGTAAATGACGTATGTTTTCCTCGAAAAATGCAGGTTAATCACATGATATAAATATTATAGAAAAGATCCAATACATTTCAGTTATATTCTTTACAGATCAATATCGTCCTATTCAATACTCCTTATTGAGGATTTCCCATTGTTTCCTAGCTCCACACCCTACCAATATATACTTTCAGCATATGTATCTAACTTATGTTCTGCAAATGTTTTTCTGTTTTTTCATGTTTTTCTTTCTATTATTCTCACAAGATAATCTACAATTTAGATCTTGTCTCATGATGAAATTTCAAGGTTGGATGGAGTTCGCTTACTATAAAAAAGAATTAAAAATACAATTATCACATTCTGAATCTTTTATCTGATTCTTCACTTGTTAATCATCCCTTCAGCTGATCGTACTCTGAAACACGGTATGTTTCTCTTGTCAGGACTGCAGAGTTATGTAGTTTTTCAGTTTATAACATTCAGCTTTTAAATTTGAAGATACTTCTTTTTCCATTGTTCCCTATTGTTTTCTTCTGGTTCGAACGACTTCATTTTTGACCATTCTTCTTCTCTAACAGCCCTATTCTTTCATCCTTTCTCCCCATAAACTTTCCCATTACAGTTTAGTTTTTCATAATATTTAAGGGAAGAAAAAGAACAAAACATGTTAGTTCCTGGTCTTTCAAGCCATTTGATCAACATGTCAAGTGATTTGTTTATGCATTGAAAAATAGATTGGAGTACGAAAGTTCCACCGAACTTCTTGATTTTGCAAAATAACTGTGGTGTCATTTGTTTATAAATTTGTCTTACGTGACTTTAGTTTGGTAGACAATGACTAGATTTAGAATTTGAGTAACAACATTTGTTCTGGTCTATGATTCCTCAATTTGACTCATCTCATCTAGCTACGATCATCTGAAACTGAAAATCTTTGTAGTGTAGAGGTCAAAAGAGTACTAGTTTTCAGTTCCTAGAGAATGAAAGGGATTGGACTAGAATTTCTTGTGGTGAGATTGAACCGAAATTTTCAACAACAAAAATAAAGCTCAAGGGTGTTATTCAGTCTAAAAAAGCTGAGATTGTTTCTGACATCGTAGCACACTTTCAGAGTTTTTTTGATACCGTTGCTTTTTTCCTCCAGTTAGTTACATTTAGAACGGTTCCCATTCAAATCGGAGAACATTCTCTGATCTCATAAATGTGAGATAACCCATTTCTGATTACATAAATAAATCATTAAGTTTCGATGACCTTACCCTCAAAACCAGTAAATCAAGTTGTTTCAATATAGAATATCATCTTCGATTTCCTCGCCAAACGATCTGCAAACGGCGAACATCTAGACAGTTTAGACAATAACACAAGCTGTTTCTCTTCATTTTCTCTTCATTCCCAGCTGACGTTGTCACTTATTTCGTTCCGTTTTTGACGTCACGAATCGAGACATCGAGTACTTATCTATTCAACGTCATCTGTTGTTCGGAAGAACAAATTAACAAAAAATAGACGTTGAGTACGTAGATTGTAGTAGACAATTGACTCACGAATACCTGTTATAGGAAGTGGTTGAAGAAAAAGACAGAAGAATACGGTAGCTCAATTGGGTCGGATGTTTCACACTGAATTTAGAGAATCCCACGATCAGAAGACAGTCAGGACTTGGCGAAGTTGAGAAAAGGAAACGAAAGTTGGATGGATTTAATTTGATAAGAGAGATAAGCGAACATAACTCAGAATGTGACATAAGCCACATGGGTTCACCGGGACATTATATGATTTGTGTCTTGTGAATCTTTTTGGAATTTAGATTCTGAACTTTGAGAAAAATCACTGGTCAGGTTCACAAAATGTCTGTATTCTTCGAGATGTCGAAATCGATTTCTAGAAATTGGGAATATTTCAGCTTCAACTGACGCCTCGATACTTATTCCCATTTCTCAGCGTGCAAAATCAGCAAGATGTATTTTAGTTATGAAGCTACAAGTTTTCTGAAACACGCCAAGTGTCACATCGTATTTTGTTTCTGACAAACAATCCTTGTCTGTAATCAATCTTTAATGAACTGTGTACTGCCAAAGATTGAAGAACCAGAACACTAAATCATCAGATTATATCCAGATGACGTGAAGACGGAAATGCGAAACCATGTGTAGTCTTATTAGCCAAATAAAATGAAGATATCTCGGAGAATTGTTGATGATCTTCTAGCCTTTATGTGGTTTGTAGACTATGTATATAGTAGATTACTCTCTTATGAAATCTTGATTCATCCTCTCCCATCAGAAGAATTTTCTGAAGACATAGAAGTAGAAGACACTTCAAACCCAGTCACCACAAACTACATACCAATGTTTATTGTCTGTACTACCATCCAAAACTTTCTTTTTCTCTCAAAGGTCACTACGTCAGTTTTTGTTTTGTGGTTCCATGCCTTTTGCCTCTCTTTCCTCCAATCACACGTTCTGCCACGTCATCCCAATCTAGATCAAAACCTAGTGAGCCGTAATTGAATCAGGTCGCTGATGGGTTGGAAGTGATTCAGAAACGAGTCACATTCACCATTTTTCCTGCAAACCGTCTCTTGTTCGTCAAAGACAAATGACCCCCCTCCGGACAGGCTCCGCCCATGTTTCCTCTAATTTTGAAAGACAGGTCGTTTGTATAAAACTGTTGGATCCAACTGATGTTTTATGGTATTCTACTAATTCTTCTATTCTCGAACATTCTGAAACGGCCAACATAGATTTCTGACATTTTGTTCTGATTAAGCTGGATTCTGTCACAAGACACAAACCAGTCACATTCCAATCTTATCACTTAATCGTATCTATCTTCTCTTTTCATTCCTTACATTTACAACCAGACGATCTTGATCTTTCTCTTTTTACCTCATTCACTCTGAATATTTCCTTTTTTATTTCAGAACAGAAACAATTAAAAAATGCTCGGAATGATGAATTCTCCTTCTGATTCTGTGGAGTTCTATGCCACAAATCGAAAAGTATCTGATGACGTCACAAATGGAGTTGAGGACTCAGATTTGAAAAAGTTCTCAGAAGTGAAACAAAAAGATGTTGTCTCTTACACAGAAGGTCAGTTTTCGAAAATAGGAAATAAATAACTCAACTTCTGTATATTTTATTGACCATAACTTTGATCTTTTCCATTTCAAAAATTATTTTTGTTTCAGATGGCCGTAAAATGATAAATGGAAAGCTTGTAACGGAAACCGATGCCCCTTCAATGTGGAGTTCAGCTTTGCTTCGTGGCAGAATTCGTACAATTACTGGAGCCCCAACCTCCGAAAAGGAAAAGAAAGCAGGTAACTTGCAGTCCTTCATTTTGAATTCAGCTATTTTGTGCCCCAGAACGCGAAAAAGTGCGCCGCAACTCCAAAAAATTGGGGAAAACTATTGCAGTTGTTGCATCACTCCAGACACTCACTTCCACTGATGTCATTGGAAAAGGTGCGAATTGCATGCTTTTCGATTTATTACATCTAGATTTAACGTCACCGAATGGAAAATTTAAATCAATTTAATTTCAGAATCTGATGTTCCCCAACCAGTTGAAATCACTGAAATGACAGTTGTTGGATCTTCCAGTCCGCCGAAGTGAGTTCAATGCTCTACAATTTATATCGAATGTAGTGTGCAATAGTGGAAGACAACAACAATTGACCTCGTTATACTTGAACGCTTTATATTACTTTTATCTGTTATTTGGAGTTTTTTTTTCGAGAATTTTCAATCAATAAAACATTTATTAAAGAAATTTAAACAAGCAGATCAACCGGTGATTTATTTAAAGCAGTATTTGAAGTTGATATGTCGACAAGGATATCTGAAAATAGTACGATAAGAAGAAGATGATTTATATTGGAAATTTTCCAGAATGAGAAATTATTCAAACTAATTCTCATAATTTTTTTGAAGTTGTAGACACAATAAGAGATCAACTACTTAAAAATAAAGTAAATCCGATTCTCCTCCATGGCATCCATCGGAGGCCCTCACAATGCACTGCGCGCACTGTTCTGCTACTTTGAAACGGCCGGAGGCCTTGCGCTCCTCCTTATTGAAAAATCTCACCTTCTTTCTGCAGTGATTTACGATAACTCTGATCCATTGTCACAATTGTAATTGGAACTTCATATGAAGCCAAAACAAAATTATGAGCTCTACCAATTGTAACTTTCAACGAATACTCAGTTTTGAATAAACCATTCACATTAATATTAGGAGGAAGTGCGGGAATATTGAACATTGGACGGAATGAATACGTTTCTCCGACAGCTATTTTAGTTTTTCCAGATTGAAGACCAACTCCTGAATTACGAAATCCAATGAAGAGATGTATCAAGATCTTCAGTTACCTGTTGTATCAATTTTGACAGTATCTATAACTTCATTAGTTTGATTCAATGCAGAAATACGACGGACAATATTTAAATGCACATACTTTAGGGATTGTTTCCATCTGAAGTCAATAATTCATGAAAAAACGAAGAGAAGACAACTCACTTATTGCAAACAGTAATACAGCTATCAATTCTGGCAGTCGTTGTGAATACATCTGTTGGAAGAAGAACATCTAGTGATATCGAACGTTCTCTGAAATTATATGATTGGAGAAAACGGAGAGTTAGAAAACGATACTTTGGAAAATGAAATGTTTTTTGATGACTGATTGGCTTGGGAATGACTTGTCTTTTGATGGATTCATAGTTAAGAACGACTAAATTCTCCTCGTGAAAAGCCACTTTGAATCCTTGATTGTACAGTTGAATCTGAAAATAAACAACTGATGGAATCTGAAAAATCTCATCGAAAGTGCATACCTCCAAGGTGAATCTCACAGTTACTGGAGACCCTGGACAATAAAAAGTGGGCGGGGCAAAATGAGGTAGGTCAATTTGAATAGGAAATGTCGCGGAAGATGTGAACGTTGAAGTAGATGATCCACATGGCTTATCACTCGAAAAATGACTGTTCTGGTTCTCATCATAAAATATATCCAATCCGAGCATTTCACTGACTGTTTGATATTTCCATAACTGAGCTTTCTCGTCTATTATAACTCTAGTTTTTGGAAAAGATGAAGTTGTGGAATTATTGTTTTGATTGTTTGGAATGTATTGAACTTCTCCATGAATTCTTCCTTCAACACAATCGATTTCAAGTGGTTGATGAGGTTCGCAGATTACGTGGCCCTTAAATTCAAAAGTTATGCCAAATTAACAAAAACGGAATAACTGACTTGAATAGTCTGGCCTGGTTGATAAAATGGTCGGTCGAGAAATACTTTGAATCTGATTTTGTCCAGCATCTTGGACCACCTGAAGATAAATATTTCGATTAGTGATAATGATTTTGAGTTGTGAAGTACCGGATAAACATATTGAGAGAGATGTTATTTGAGTTGCTTGTAGAAAAATACAGAAGAATTGCACTCAAATTGCTTTTGAAATACAAAACAGAATATGATTATGATCATGAATGAAACTGAGAGAAAGAGTATTCAAGAGTAGAGGGCGTATTCAAATTTGAATTTTCGGAAAATGAAGAATCGCACGTGACAGAACGAAACCACAATATTCAAATGCGCTACATTACTCATTGATTGACTCAATTATTATGACCTTCAGGATAAAAAGTTGCAGTAAAACAGAAAAGGAGCTAAATGAAAATCAGATTCATATTACCGTGATGATGTTATTTTTGGCAGTATTTCTGGATAATTACAGAAACTGTTCAGTTTGTTGAATTAGCAACGAAAACTTATCTTTATAAAATTCTGGAGTGAAATAGTTGAAACAAATGAACGCCAAGAGTCCGCAAAATTGTTCCTTTGAATGAAGAGAGTAACTAGTTTTGTTCTATCCTCCACATGTATTGTTATTTTCAGAGAATGAGAGAAAAAAGCAGCAGAACGAGAAAACATCCACATAAATCAGAGAGATCAATCGGAAAAAAATCAGCAGAGAATGCCAACTAAGTAGATCAATCAATGCAACTGACCACAATGAACTTTTTTCTTTTTGAAGATAGAAGAATAAAGTTCTCATTGAAAAGTTGGTAGCTGAAGAATTAAAAGAGAATTGAGAAACAGAAATGACCTTAAATAATTTATCTTTATATTCACATTCCTACAAAGTACGAAATCTGACTGATGACATATAAGAAGGGAATAAAAAACGGAATTCTAAATATAGAGAAATCGGAAGATCATCAGGAAAACAAACATTGATAGAGACGGATTCAAATTTGAAAAATGTAAGAAGAATGAACCAATTTCCTTTCTTTTTCTTCCGATTCACCGCCAGATGACGTCTTTTCTCCAACTTTTGAAGGTTACAAGATCATGATTTAATTCCATTCTGTTCCTCATTCAAACTCATTTTCTGTCGTAAAATGATGAGTCAATTGGATGAAAAAGGAAACAAGAAGTTGGAACATCAGAATTCAAACTTCAGATGTATAGAAAAACAGCTAGGAAATAGTGTGAGGTGGTGCAAAAGGGTATTTAGGAAATGAGGTTAGAAAGAGAGAGAAAGAGGTGAACCGGTTGTTTATTAGTGTGGAAAAGAGAGAACAAATAGATGGGTACAGCCAGATATACTCTCGAGTTAAAATGAATCAATCAGAAAAGAAAAAGTGTTTGTCTTGGGTTGGGTGAAAGGTTAAGCAGGGAACAGCTGGGTGAGAAGAAATGACGAAGAGAGGAAGAAGGGAAAATTGAATCAGAACTGAAAAGCATGACCTAACAAGGATCTCAGACTGCCACCTGCTGGGATGATTGAGTTGAATAGAGAAGAGACAGAAACAGGTTTACTTTTTATGATTTTCCTTAGAGAAATTCGTTATGACCTCCCTTTCAGTTAGTGTCTGTCTCCATCCTCAGAAAAAAAAGTCTGCTAAAGATTTCAATTGAAAGTTGGAGAATAAGGATTGCTAAACATTTTTCTTCTGGTGTTCGAAATTTTTGCATTAGATCTGAAAGTGAACAAACGTTCCAATGTTTACTTTTTCATAAACTAGATATAATTTTCGTCATTTCATCATCATCATTTTAAAACGTCAATCTCTGAAACAGTTATAGTTTCGGAGTGTTGCGTGAACATTATTCTTATCAAACGATATCTGGAGAATCATCAATTCTTTGAAGGAAATCAGCTGACTGACACACATATTGTGTAAAATTATGAGGTAACAATAATCATCATAAAGACACAACTATGAACACGCGTTATGAGGAAAGAAGAAATCGGAAATGACCATGAAATTTCGTCAAGTGCGACACATTTTCTATGTACGTAACTTGATGGAATTGGCTATGATTTCCATGAATCAGCTCCCCAAACACCATAAAAAAGAGAACGAAATGAAAAAAGAACCGGTGGTTTAGGTTGAGCATTTGACGTAAAAAATTTTAGTTCTGACTAATACAGAAATTTAAATACGAAAAAAATCAAAATTCGTTTCCAGTTAGATGAAGTTTGAAATCCAAGACAACAAGGCATAAATGAATGAATTCGAACCTAGCCGTGATTAAATAGAACTGAAATTTGTTTGGTTTTTGAACGTATTTGTTCAATCTCAATTCTAAATTTGAACTTTCTTCCTCTCTGCCCCCGGCAGTTTATGTACAGTTTACGGAAGCGCTTATCTCCAGAAAAAACAAACGAACAGAACTGACTAAAAACACAACGTGCAAAAACAAAAATAAACGAACCGTTTGAAAATGAAAATAGGTCAACTCGATGTAGAAAACGAGGAAAGAAAGTCGATGATGATTGAGTTTGAGACGTACTGATTACATGAATTTCGCTGAACGTGCTCGTTTGACAGCTCTTATCAGTAGGGTGTGCTCAACTGACAAAGGTCACATTTTTCGGCAAATGGTTAATCGAAAAAATGTTTACCGGAGAAATATTGTTTTGCAGTAGTCAAAGGATGTAATATTTATTATTAAAACAAACAAATATTTACATTTACTGAAACATGAAACTGGAAATAAACATAAATGAAAGACGGAAGTAAAGCAAAAAATTCAAGAATAAGACGGCTAAATACTTGTAGTTTAAGAATCTCCCTTGATGTTTGGATGTCCTTCGAGATATTCACGGAAACAGAAACGGATTCTGTCGAATTGTCCAACACAGAGTGCGTATTTGAGATAATCAGTTGGAACTCCATTTGTTGTTTCACAGTAAGCCATACATGCTGGAAGAACTCCTTGACGTTGACAACAGGCTGTGTGATCAGCACGAGAAGATGCACAATCCCACATTTGACCGACTGTTGGACCCTTTGGAGAGCATTCTGCCAAGTATCCAAGCACCTGGAATCACAGATTTAGAAAGAAAATAAAATGAGAGTAGAGTACATCTGAAAAACGGGGAAGAGGTTACCTGATCTGGTCTGAAAGCTTCAAAATCGCAGTATTTTCTTCTGCAGTCCACGTCAGCATCCTTCAACGATCTACAGCAAACTCTCAATTTCTGATTGGCATTCCTCTTCCCAGGTACTCCGTAACTGAAAAAAAAACTCAATTTCATTTGACAGCACGCTTCAAGTCATACATTTGTTGAATTCTATCTTGAACTGCATTCTTCACTCCTTGTTGAGCTGGAGCAAATGATTGTGGTTGTGGCTGAGCTCCGAACCCATTGGCTCCGCCCCATTGTTGTTGTTGTGGCCAAACTGGAGCTGCTGGTTGTTGCCATTGATTAAATGGATTCCATTGCCATCCTTGACCGGCAACGGAAATTATCAAAATGCTTCCAAGAATCAGATATTTCATTCTGAAAATAGAAAAATAAATAGGAATACAACAATGTGAAACAATGTGAAGGAATGAAAGAATGAGAGAAAGAAAACCATCTGAATAGTAGGAGGATCTGCTGAAGATTATCCAAATCTTAAAAGTTATAAACGATGTCGCTCTGAAACATTACGGAGTAATTTTCACCACAAACTGTCATTTCAAAAACCAGAAACAGCATTACGATCTAAAACAAAAACTGAAATTCCGATTTGAAACCAAATTTATACACTTTCAGACTAGAAACAAAGTGTAAAAAAGTGTAATCTGAATTAGTCATCAAGCCAAGAAAACTGTAAAAGTGATGTCAAAAGTAATCTCAAATAAGAAAATGACAGTCAAAGATCAAGAAATTGAAATAAAAATGAAAAGGGGATTGTTCAAGTTTCACATAAAGATGACAGTACAGAACAGAGAAGAAAACCGAAAGAAAAGAAGCTGAAGGTGAAGGAAAAAATGAGAGAAAGAGGTGGGTGGTTCCGAATGAATGTAGTCTAGATTTTCAGTTCGTGAGATCACTTTTTGACGGTAAAGCAGATTGTGTAACACCCATGAAACAACTGCTAAAGTATTATTCTAAACTATATAAGCAGGTACAGGTACAATCAATATTATTACAGAAGTAAAGGAATCAGAATTCAGAAGAAGAAGAAGAAGAAGAAGAAGAAGAAGAAGAAGAAGAAGAAGAAGAAAAAGAAGTAGTAGTTGTAGAACCTCACGTCATCAAACTATATCTTCTTCTTCTTCGTATTCTTCTTCTTCTTTCAATACGATGTATCAATTGTGTTGCAATTGGAGAGAAAACGAAAATCGTTGTGATAATAAGACATATCGTATTGATAAGAAGCTAGATAATAGCATGAGAAAACAACCGATTCTCTGATGTTAGCTGACCACCGAAATGTCTTCGAACCGGTTCGTCAGTCCGCAATTGCCCAACGTCTTCGTCTTCTTTTTTCCTGTTTCTTTTTTTATTTCAACCGTTTTTTGTTACGTTTTATTCGGTGAATTGGGAATTATTGTGAATCGAATTGAAATTCATGATAATTATAACACTTGAAATGAAAAAATAAAAAGTATGTCAAGTGAAATGAATTGGAAATAAGAGATTTACAAGTTTTACATATTATTTACCGTACCAGATACGCAGTGAAATGTAATAAATTGGAATAAAATTAAGAACGAATTGCCTTGTGATGCTTCAAATGAGTACGGAAACAAAGGCGGTACTTATCGAATTCAGCAGTACAGAATCCATATTTAAGCATATCGGTTGGAACAGCTTTCGAGGCATCACAGAAAGCACGACACAGTGGGAGAACGTTCTGGAATATGTGATTCTTGAAGTTTTTGAGACATTTTGAAAGAGGCTGCTAGAACCTGGAGTCATTAAAAATCGGATGAACACTTCAAGTAACTTTCCAATAGAAAAGAAAATCATCGAAAATGAATGAAAGTTTACCTGATTAGTACAACAGTTGGTGTGATCATGCTTTGAACTTATACAGTCCCAAATTCTCGAAATCGTGTTTCCTTTTGGTCCACATTCAGCAATGAATGGCAGTACCTAAAAAGTAAATTGTTCCTACTACCGTATTCTTAGTTTACCATAAACTGATTGATGTTTCCGAAATTGCAATATTTGCTTGCACATCCTGGGTCAATTTGTGGATCATGAGCACAACACGCTGCTAGTTTATCATTTGCAGTTTGAGCTGAAACTTGTCTGAAACACTTGAAATAATGACTTCCTTTTGAAGATTCTAATAGTTACTCGCTAAGAAACATCAGAATAATAAGTAGAGAGAACATTTGTCGAGTCATTGTGATTTCCATATCAAATGAATTGGAAAAGAGAGAAAAAGATAAAACGATTTATTGTCGAGAAAAGAGGAACAAATCCAGTCTTTTGTATTGTTTTGTTCCATCTTTTCTTTTCTTTCAAACTTCAGTGACCGATAAATATAATTATTTATTGAATATTTTAAACTGAAGTTATCACCCGGATCAATATTCAAAAATTCAAAAATAAAACCAAATGAACAGTCAAAAAATGAGATCAATGAAAGAGGGGAAGGGCTAGTTACTCGTGAAACAGATTGAGATTGAACAAACCTGTTCCAAGAGTATTTTTGCGTAGAAAAACGATATGAGGCTAAAGAATTTGTAATACAAAAGTCATGATTTGTGAAAAGGACCAGAGACCTAAATCAATTTAAAAATGATCTACCAAATGCGACATTTTTCAAATGGATTCATAGGAGAGCCAATCGGACAATCGAATTCTTTTGAAAATGCTGGAAGATTTTGAAGAGGAACATTCACACGGAACATTCCCAGTGAGTGAACATCTGTATCCATTATATGATCGATTGCTGATGATTTCAATGCTTCACACCATGTCTAAAATTTAAAAAATGTATTAGGAAGACTTGAATGGAACGGAGCTCACGTTAGCATATGCCAAGAAGAACAATTGATTTGGACTGAATTCTGTCAATCCCGGAAGTCTTCTTGTCTCTTTTTCTCTGTCCAATTTCAGTTGATATGCTTGAAACGCGACTCGAAGTCCTCCGTTATCTGCAATATTCTCCCCAATCGTCATTTTTCCATCAACTTTTCTGCCGGTCTGTGGTTCAATTTTACTCCCATACTGAGCGACAAAACACTGTTTCTTCTTCTGAAATGTTGTCATTGTCTCTGTATGCCACCATCCACGTAGATTCCCTTTATCGTCATATTGTGCTCCAAGATCGTCGTAACCATGAGTTATCTCGTGACCTATTCCCATTCCAATTGCTCCGTAATTGGAGAATGAAGGGGCATCAGGAACGAACATTGGAAATTGGAGGATTCCAGCGGGAAAAACTTAAAACACCAAATTAGTTTTAATAAGAAAAATGAAAATTACTGATTTCATTCCCCGTGAAATAATGGAAAGCGTCCACTGCGATGATAGGAGAAGCCCAGTCAATTACTGATGGAGTACGATGAAGTTTCGACAGAGCATCTCTGAATTTTTGTTGAAAATTTTTGCCTGAGTAAAACAATGAAGTTTTACCTGTAAGCAGCTTTCTTCAGAGATATCGCATTATCAAAGAATTGATTCGCAGTCAATCTGACACCAGCATATGGAAGTAAAACGGCAGTTTCATTGAGTAGAGAATCGGGAAATCTGGAATTGGAATGTGTTCAAAACAGTAAATCGTGGAAACAACCTCACCCAATTTTATGACCCATTGCATCCAATTTCATTAATGCAGCTTCTCTCGTTGATTCATCAATCCAATCGGCATTTAAAAGCGTCTGTTCCATTGCTTTTTTCAAATCTCGAATCATGTCTTCCGCCTAAATATAGAGAAGAAGTCAATATACACAAACGATTTCACTCACAATCTTTTTGTCTCTTTGAGTGAAAAACTTGTGAGCATATTCAGTGGAAAGAGGCATTGCAAGGTTATCTCGAACTTCTCCGACACAAACTTCCCAGAGTGGATCCTGATGAGAAAGTTGAAAGATGTCCTTTTTAAACTTATAATTTACTCACATCAGAACTAACTCCATACATTTTCTGTCGAAACTCCAACATGGGTTTTCGATATTTGGCAGGCAGATAGAAATCATAACTTGATACCAAACACCACATGAGGAAGTTGTTAATTGAACTCAATGGTTTCGATTTGATCAATGAATACAAATTCTCGAAATAGTTGACGTCAACAACATTAATAAGAAGAGAATCTGGCATTCTACCGAGATTACTTCTCATTTCCTCATTGAAGAATGCTTCCCAATTGATTTTATCGTACTTCTTTTTGAAATCTCCGAATGTTATCATGTTGTTGATGGAACTATGGTTTCGAGAAAGTTCGATACGAGTCAACTGAAAAAAAACTGTGAAATAGGGAAACTTCTGATGGAAGAACTCACATTGGCGATTCTCCTCTCGAAGTCAATGATATCATCAACTTGATATTCGATAACTCCAGTTTCATCTTCCATATCAACTCCCAAGAGGGACAAAAGTGAGAGAATATATTGACGATAGTATTGTAAATAAACGTTTGATGAAGGCACTTCTCGATAGAATTTCTTCTTTTCCAGAAACAATTTTGGTGGTGAAAACTGAGATTTGAAAAATTAGTTTTAAACTGAAAACTATCAATTAACTCACCATAAGCACATGTTTATTACTGTCATCGAACGAGGAATGGACAAAAACTCGAAATATTCCATCGACACCATGTAATGCTAGATGACCAGCAAGAACTTCCCATTGAAAATCAATTGAATCAAATCGAGCATTCGTCAGAAGTGGCCATCCACCAAGATTCGAGATTAAAGACATAAGCGGTTGAACTCCCAAATCATCTTGAGCAAATTCATCCATACAAGAATCATAGTGGATTTGAGCTAATTTCATTGACCGAGTTGCGTTCTCTCGCGATGTTTTTTCGAGAATATCTGAAAGAATTTGTTTAAAAACTCTTTAAAAATGATTGAGAATACAACAAACTTTTGAGATGTCTATCCATTTCTCGTTTCATTTCACTGAGTACTGTAACTTTCTTCTCATGCTCTGCAATTACTTTCCTCGTCGTATACTTTCCACATGCAAATTCATAGAAATCTTCACATGGATTCGCATCTCGATTCATATTATTCAGATAATTAGCTGCCAATCGAATACAATCCGGAGTCAAACATGTTGAATTATCAGATCCGTATAATCCATAATTAATATGATTCGAAGATTTTGTTTCATATCCATCTCCATCCGGATTCGAACATAATTCGGAGCCTGGAGTAGAAGAGAATGGTAATAATGTAGTAGTTGAATTATGATTCATTGCATTCAGAAGTGAACTATTTGTTGGGAGATAAGTGAATGCTTGCCACGTGGCCATTAGAAACTGGAATACCTGAGATAAGAGTGGAGAAACCATCCGATAGGATTGCCACAATAGTAATGAAGGATATCGAAATTAGTAGAGTCAATATGAAAAGGGCGGCGAACACTGCTGCCAATCGAGCATTTCTGTAACATTCTCTTTTAGTCCGTTCTCTTTTTTTCATATAATTCCGCTTATCAAATGTTTATATATTTGTTTGCTTTTCCTCTTTCTCCCCTTCATAATCTCCACGTCATTGTTGACGTTTTGCCAACGTGAGGTGCCAACAACAGATAGTTTCTACAGTCTACATCAGACACTATGTCTATTTGAGAGAGCTTTCGAAATTTCACAGTGGCTCTTTTCTCTTGCGCAACCGGCTGATTAGTCTTGTCCGAAACGCAAAGTTTAGAGATGCAATAATCGAGAGACGCAGACTATTTTGCATGGAAAAAATGAAGGGAAAGTGATACTGGTGAGAGAAAGTACTCAAGACTAAAGGCTTTTGTAAATACGACAGAAAAGAGAACTGTTGGGTGGTCAGGAGACAAAAACATTTGGAAAATGAAGAGAGGAAGAGATAGAGATAAAACTGGATTATGTCTCAGACGTTTAGGTTTGAAGTTTGGTTTTGAGATATGATATGGAGTTCTTTAGTGATATATCTAGTTGGATCATGGAAAAGAAAGCGTGAAGTGGTGATGATGGTTGATGTTTAGACAACTGGAAACTATGCAATGATCAGAAGATGACTGGATCTGTTAAACAAAGAATAAACAACTTGAAGCCAGAGAACAAGAATATTACTGTAAGTAAGGTTAAACTGTTCCGATCATATTGTAACTAAACTGAACTTCATCCATGTAACCGAGTGAATAGATTTAATTTCTTCTTCTTTGCATGAAAATTTCAACTTCCATCTTCTCAAATTCAGAAGTATCTTGCCCATGTTCACTCACTTTCCTTACTAGTTAGAAGTTTTCTGATGCTCATTCAGGTCTCCTTCATTGAAATTTTTAAATGCTAATCATTTGAGGAAAATGAGAAGAATAATCTAGTTTTTTATGCCCCCTAATATGGCGATAGTTATGAATCGAGACGGGAGCACCGCATTTGAGAGCATTTGGATGTAACAATGCTCTTTGGAAAAGTGACCGAGACTGTCGCGCACCCACGAAAGAAAAAAAAGAGAAATCAAAAATTGAGACAGGTTGGAACAAACATTCTGTAGAAAAAAATTGCTCAAGAGAGGAAAAAGATATCCACGTTTCTCAGCATGGCGAGATTTCGGGAAGAAAAAAGAGAGTATGTTGGCAGGTTATGTAAAGATCAAGTGTCAAAAGATGAGGAGTAAAATGATATATTTGAATAAAGAGAGAAATTAGAGTCTAGTCGATCAGCTAAATTTTGATGTAATCGGGAGAGAGTTCAAGACGGAACAACAGAGGAAAGTAGAGTATTTTGCTTTAAATCGGTCTTGGAAGTGAGGCGAGGGAATGAAAGAACAATTGGGTCTGGATTAATTGTATCCTACTGTAACATAGAAACTGAGTGACTCGCAGACTCCCCTTAAGTTTCACATGTGGAATAGAAAGTTCTCGAATCGGAGACGAAATCTTACTTTTTGTTGCGTTCCAGTATTTTTGTGATCGAATAGTCAATCATAACAGTTTTCGCCTTCTTGTTCATGTTGAGAACAATCGAAAGAATAGTTAGTTACCGTAGTCGTTGATTATGATCACGCATAACAAAACCTGAGTTGAATAAGTATTTTGTGTGTGTCGGAGTGATAAAAATGATAATCAGAATGTGTCAGGTAGTTTGCTCATGCGGACGAGAGCCACACCACGGGCGCCAGACAATCGGATTGGCACACAATCGGTTTGGAAGGGTGGTGAAAAGAGAGAAACACGCTTTGAGAGTAGAGAAATAGAGTTGGCTCACGGGAGCAGAATGACTCCACCTCTTGGAGCCGGTTTCTTCCTGGAGAAGTGAATGAAATAGTGTGTGAGATGAAGAGAAGCAGAGATTACCGAAATGGAATTGAGAAGTTGCAGTTCTTGCAAAAGAATGAGCAATTGGGAGAAAGTTTTGGAAGGGGAAAAAAGAGAATAACTATCTACTGATTCAGAAACTGTCACTATTATATTAAAGTACTTGAATGGGTCTGTTCTGTTAATTCGATTTTCACCTATAAATGATATATTAACTTCAATGTCAAATTTGAGCCAAAGAGAGTGTAATAACAAAAAACAAAGAAAGATGAACAGAAAATAAGATGAAAGGTCAGTCACCTGTTGGATGACGGATTGCCTCTGCAAAAAACACTTTGCGATGAGATATATTTATATTTTCAGAAAGTTGAAAACAAAATGAAAAGGAAGAGAAAGAAGAAGAAGTTTTTGTAGGTTGGAAGAGAAACTCGGAACTAGAACAAGGACAGTCTGAGAAAGTTTTGCATAAAATTTAGAAGACTGGAATAACATTGATACTTTATAAGAGTTTTTTGAAGAACTAAATTTTATTTTTTATAACAATCTTTCAAGTACTGATTTCAAAAACATGAATTAGATAAAGAACTTTTGGGGAATTTGTGCCACATGAAACAGTTTTGAAATGTTCAGTTTCCAACAGCCAATAAAAAAAAGTTCAGTTATTCTGCAACTAAAAGCCATCTATTTCAGTCTGGAAGATTGTAAAAAGCGTGCTCTGAACCACTTGAACCATCTCCTCTTATCATAATAATCTTCTCTAAACTCTTATTTTCTTTTCGTTCGGTCACTCAGTTTCCAATGTTTTCACACAAAGCGCACCTTTTGGCTACTGCTTTCAAGTAGCCGACCCCTCTTCCTCTGGTGTTCCGTTCACAAATATTGACATAAATAGACTTCGGAAATCTTCTTAATAGGATTTTCGAAATCTTATACAGACTAGTTAATTGTAAACTTGTTAAAACACGAACTATCATATTTCACGAAATTTGAAATAAACGAACCTATCCGGAAAATGTTCCAAATGACTGACATCACTGGATGAGCAATCACTGATTACCGTAGCTCCAGAGGAAGAGTTTGATCTGAAAAATGAGATTTTAGAATTTTCGATTTTGTTGTTTTAGAAGTCAAGCTTTCACTAATTGGGAACGATAAAGCTCATATATAAATGACCCTAAACCCCGAAATAACTACATATAAATTCCGAGTATTGTCAATTTATGGGTAGTTTTCACTTCAACTTTTCCATCTAAAAGACAGTGAAAATTCATGCTAAAACGAACCGTCCTCCCCCGCCGGAGCTAGTTGTTATGGTCGTTGAAGAGGTATTTTGGCGACGGCTGAAAAATTATGAAAGATGCAAAAATAGGTTTCTCAATCAAATAAATCGTGTTTCTGATCCAAAATTAAAAATTATTTTTGAATCTGTAAGTGAATCAGATCTCTTTTTCAAACCTTTGGTTATTTGTCAGGAGTTCCGATTGAGAAACCATTTGAAAATCGGATAAGAAAAAATATAATTACCAAAGTTAGGAAAAATTCAGAAAGGAAAATTTCAAATCTGTTATCGACTCACTTTTGAAGGATTTTCTCCTCGACCGACACAATTTTGATATCGTCAGAAGCGTCAACGGCGCCCAGTTTGAAAAATTTAACAGTAATGAGTGCACAGATTACTGTAGGCGGCCCGAAATAGGCGGCGCAGAGTGGACCAAAAATGATTGAAAAAAGAGCAAGAAGAGAGGGATAAACAAAAGAGAGAAAATGCTCAAGTCAAATTCACCGTCTAGCTCTTGTCCCTCTTGTTCTTATCCTGTGATGACCGACATTTTGAAGAGCGCATGTATCAGAAATAGTATGGAAAAGTGAGGAGATGCAGGCATTGATGACTGTTAACAAGCTATTCTTGAGTATCTTTGGGGGCGCTAAGAGATTGTGAAACAGACACAAAATAGGTGGTCAGTCGAGGCGGCGATTTGATGTTTCAAAGACTAACAATCCAAACGAAAACTCTTTTTGAACTTTTGTTTTTTCTACAAAACCATCTTTTGATTTTTGGAAAACTATGGAATTATGCTTTAAATTTTAGCCATCAAATACAGATCAGTCCCTATACTGTCTCCAATCCCAGTCACATTTAGCTGTTGTATTTGATTTACTGTGACGAAAAGACAATAATCTCAACCTTAGATCCTTCAAAACACTTACTTCTTTTTATCGGTCAACTGAAATCCATATGATGGATTGAATGCAAAAAAAGAGTTTTTATAACTCCAACTCGCTGTCGTCATCGTATTATTTTCTTTCTTTTTTCGCACAGTCATTCTGAAAAAAACAAGAATTTCTGAACTTTTATGAAATCCAAAGAGAAAGTGGAAACTATAAAGTTTCTAGAAAACACTTCAGTGTTACAGTAATCTTCCGAGTTATGTAGATTTAAAACTTGCCACTTCATGAATGCCAGTGAAATAAAAGAAAAAATTAAGTAATATGAGCAATCAATCAGATAAAGATGAATGAGATGTGAAGAGATGTCTCTACTAAAAATGAATGCAATAAAAGAGACAAAAAATGGCTGCTCGAGGAGATTTTGAAGTGGATCGAGATTGGGCGGAGACACGCATCGAGACGGTTTGCAATGACCTCTTGGAGCATTTTATTGGGCGATGGTTGAGGTGAAAAATGGATTGAAATAACTATCAGAACTCAATGAAAATTCCTACAGCAAAGCCAGCTACCGAAGAGAAAAACAGAAAACCGTATGTAGACCTAACTATACAATTGACCTTGAAATTCTCGGAGCATTTGACCGCCCCCTCAAATCTCCTTTTTTGTCTTTAAATGGAAACTTAACAAGTGAAACACAATAGAATTAGTCAAAATGAGCCACGGAGAGAATGGAAGAACGAAACAGTAACATTTGTTAAGCCGGATTGAAATGCGAGTGACGGAAGAGGAATAGAGAAATACTAGAGACTGTTTTTGTGGACTCGAAAGAAATTACACATGTAAATTTTAGTTTCTGCAGCAAAACAAGAAAAAATTAAACTCTGAAAAAAACTTATTTACTTTGAAAAACTTCACGGGTTTCAATAGGAGAACAAGAAAATGTCCTGTTAGTATTTTACGTGAACTGACAACCTTCTTTCCACGTTTTTAGGAGGGTTTCTGGAACGAAGATCTGGAGCAGAGATAAGAAAACCGCATAAAAGGGGAGGTAGTTGATCAGAATCTTCATCGAGTATCACTCAATCAAACCGCCATGGCTCAATCCGTCCCACCAGGAGACATACAAACCCAACCCAACGCCAAGATCGTCTTCAATGCCCCATACGACGACAAGCACACCTACCACATCAAGGTGATCAACTCGTCTGCTCGCCGCATTGGATATGGTATCAAGACCACCAACATGAAGCGTCTCGGAGTTGATCCACCATGTGGAGTCCTCGACCCAAAGGAGGCTGTCCTTCTTGCCGTGTCTTGCGATGCTTTCGCTTTCGGACAAGAGGTAAAAATTATAAAAGAGTTTTGTGTAACTCATAGTATTCTTTTTACAGGACACCAACAACGACCGTATCACTGTTGAGTGGACCAACACTCCAGATGGAGCTGCCAAGCAATTCCGTCGTGAATGGTTCCAAGGAGACGGTATGGTTCGTCGTAAGAATCTCCCAATTGAGTACAACCCATAAGATTGCTCGATGAATCGCCGTCCCACACGCGTCTTTTCTCTTTGCAATGAAATTGAATAAAAATTGGTTTTATTGTCTTTGTATATACCTTCTACACAAGAAATATAAAAATTAGTACATCAAGAAGAGAAAAAAACAAAAAGAGAGAATTGACATCATGAAGTGAGCATCAATTCCTGAAAAGAGAAGGAAGAACGGTTTCTTTGTTATGACTATCCGGTCCTTGGCACATTCGAGGTCATCCTTCTATCGAATCCAGTCTGTTCAGAAGACACTGATCCTTGGCGGCTCGGCCATTGGAAAACAATAAAACATATTGTATTGACCATCTTTTCTATTTGTTTCTTGTTCGTTTCAATTCGTTTCAATATATCTGTGTGACTGTCGGCTAGTTGGTCGGCAGACAAAGTAGACAACACTATGAACTCTTTTTTGTTTGCTCCGAAAACGATACAAGAGAGAAAATTGAGACGGAAGGAGGGGAGGAAAAGAATTTGGATATGCTAACGGATACAGTCAATTGTTTGTCTTTTGAAATCCGAAAAAGAAGTTATCCGAGTATCAAAAAGTTCAAATTGTATCTTTTTCTGTGTTTTGATCAGAGTAACGTTTGCAAGAGAAGCTTCGACAGAGACTTGTCAAACCAATTTCCAAATTTGAAACTCCTTCTTTACGAACACAGAGCCACAAATTACTTTCAGCAGTATCCGCTCGCCGACCTTCCACGTCATTTCCAGAACTTTCGCTCAGTTCTTCGGTCCTTATTTATTTTCTTCTGGTCACTTTACGACGTCAACACATTGTTCAATCCCCCGGGTTCTTCAGAATGTGTAGAAGGAGAGCACACCGATATCCATCACGTAAAACATTCCTCTAGAAAGAATAAGCAAAAGTTCGCGTGACTTGTTCAAACTTGTTCTCTCATTGTTCCACTTCTTCTGGTGTGACACAGAGAAATCAGAAATCTGGCTCCCAAAGAAATGACGTATTCTAGACTAATCAGACTAATTATCTCCAAGAGACCCTGCCCACCACCATTCTGAAATTAGCTGTGCTGACTGGCCAAAAAATAATAAAAATAACATGAAGACAATGAGGTCGTGGCTGCTCCTGAATGTTATTGTTGTGGTTGTGAATTTTGTGTATTGAAGAAGAGAAATACAATAAAATTTCGAGAATTTCCCTATTTCGTTTCATCCTAATGAATCGTGTTCCAGTTCTTCCGAGCACTCAATCTCATTTTTTTTATTCAATTTTATCGTTTTTCAGAGGGATATATCTCAAGCAAAATGTCCGTATTCTTATTCCTTTCACTGTTTCTTTTCTACTTCTGTAACACTGTTTTCTCGTATTATGTTCAGGTGGGATCTTTTTCAGCTATCAATAATTTAATGATTTATTTTCAGACCAAACGATTCGACTACGATCCTTCGCCAGTTTTGATGTATAATCAAATGTATTCACATCAAAAGTGGATTCCTTATCATTATGAACTTGACCAACCAGCTGATGAAAGTACGTTTTTTTCTCTTCTCATATTGAATGTTCTCAAAAATTCTTCTCTTGACCCATATCTTAACATTTGCCAAAAATAAATTGAAGACACTTAAAATAATACTTTACTCTTCGGCTTGCCATTGTTATGTATGAAATATGACTTTTTTTTCAATAATTGTTTCATTCCAGATGCTGTTCCAGACTGGGAATCAATGAGTGATGGCGGAACCATTGACAAAAGAGTCACAGCTGATCAAATTAATTCTTTATTGAAAAATGCATGGCTTGGTCGATAGTTTTCCAATGTTTCTATAATAAACTTGTTGTCGTGTTTATCTGTTCAACATTTCGCCGTAGAAATTCAGCTTCACTCGAAGCTACAGTAACACATATACCAAGTTTCCACCAGCTGGAAACATGCATTTCTTCAAAGTTTGTTGAGAAGGCTCTTTGGCTCTATTACAGTTTAGATGTCCTTTAAAAACTCAAACGTCCCTTAAAACACTTAAACGTCCCTTAAAACACTTGAACGTCCTTTCAAACTCTATTTTTTAAAAACGTCCTTTAAAAAGTTTAGACGTCCCAAAAAACGTTTAAACGTCCCATAAAATGTTTAGACGTCCCTTGAAATCCCAAAATATAGTTCTGAAGATTTAAACGTCCCAAAAAACATTTAGACGTCCCAAAAACATTTAGACGTCCCAAAAAACATTTAAACGTCTCAAAAAATGTTTAGACGTCCCTTGAACACTTTCAGTGGCTTTTAGTGTTGAAGGGACGTCTAAACATTTTTTGGGACGTTTAAATGTTTTTTGGGACGTCTAATTATTTAAAACCAAATTTTCAGACTTCAAGGGACGTCTTAATATTTAATGGGACGTCTAAACATTTTTTGGGACGTCTAAATGTTTTTTTGGGACGTTTAAACATTTTTGAACATATTTGGGATCCGAAAGGACGTTTAAATGTTTCAAAGGACGTCTAAGTGTTTCAAGGGACGTCTAAGTGTTTTAAGGGACGTCTAAGTGTTTTTTGGGACGTTCAAGTTTTCAAAGGACATCTAAACTGTAATAGAGCCGGCTCTTTTTATGACCGCTGCGTTTTTATTTCAAAAAAAAAGTAAATAAAAAGCTTCAAAGTTCCAAAATTCCATACGGTTCATCGCAAGTCCTGGGTTAACCGGTTTCATATGTTTCAGAGTGCAGTTTGAACTCCCGCGTATGGTGGCCTAACTCTCCCGACAAGCAGGCTGTCGGTCTTCGGCCGTGTACTCCTCTCGGACAAAAAAATGTTTTTCACTTCAGAACATTTCAGTATTTATCTCACACACTAAAATACAATTATATTTTTGCAATAAGATTCATGATCATTCAGGCATGGCGGCTGAGCCAATCTGGAAGGTTCGACCTGCCGCCCGAAAATTCGAAACCGACCGAAATTTAGTAATCCCGGCAGTACAGCATCCTCTCGAAGATTCAGAGACAAAAAAGAAACTAGCCGACTTCTGGACAAGATGGGAAACAAAAAAAAGTGATTCTAATAATTTAGATGAAAAGGAAACTTATGACTTCGAGGATCCGCTAGGTGAGCAACACTTCTGAAAGAAATCTTTAATACGTTATTAAAAATTCAGGAGCTACATTCGGAGGCGCAGATACAGACGATAAAATAGATATAGATGTTCTTCAGCAATCAACGAAATCCTCTCGCAGTTTTTCTCTTGACAACACTTTGGAAAACAGAAAAGCCGATCGCTCATGCTTCGACATTGAACTTCCAGATTTTCAGCCATGGAGAGAGAAAAGGGCACAAATTTTATCAATTGGAAAGCCAAAAGAATTTGGAATGTCGCAAATTGATGTGCTCAAAGCTCGTCTCAAGTCGTTAGCTGATGAAAAGAATCTTAAAAGTCTGAAAAAGGCCGGAGACGTTTCACAAAAGTTTTTGACGCTCAGAGAAAATCTGATAACAGCGTGGGGACGAGAAGATCGTGTTGAATCATTCAAAGTAAGTTTTTTTTTCTGAAGTTTAAACTAGTTTTTGCTATTGTTTCAAATTGCAAATCTGTTATTATTATCTGTGCAACTCTCAAAGTTCAGATAGTCGTTGAATGTACACATCTCCTACAGTCCATACCGCCATACTCAGAAGAATATCCATATTATTGGCTTCTTTCTATTGACGTAATTGACACGTTTGGAAAACTTCTTCACGATCGACTATTATTGAAATCGAATGAAGTATGTCATCTTAACTTATTGAACAAATAATCAATATTTTAGGCACGAAATAAAAATGGACAAACTGATCTTCCAGTTAATTTCAATGTCGAACAAGTGCCGAAAAATGTGAAAGACATGGCGATGAATTGGTTTTTGAAGCTCTCAGAAATTATTGATATTCCAGTAAGATTTTATAGTGAGTTAGAAAACTGATTTTTGTATCATTATTTATGATTTTCCAGTTGAATGCTCGATGATAGCTTGTCTCAAATTTTTTGATGAAACGAATTTGTCAATAAATTTAGAAAGACTTTCATTGATGTGCTCCGGTAAGTCAACTGTCCGGAGAAGTTGTCTTTATTCAATATTTCAGTGTTCCCCGATGATCTTTCTTCAATATTCGCGCGGGTTCATATTTCACGATACAGTATGCTGATTGACCCCTTGAATCGTTCTCCTCATTGGCGAGTTCTTCATGATTGGATGCAAGCTCCAAAAGATGTAATGGAAGACTCGCATCGCAAAAAGCTTTTATTACCAGAAGTAAGAAAACAGGATGTATCAATTCAAGGAATTGCTTGGATAGTTCAATGTATTGCTCACAGAGCACAAACTGTCGATGATCTTGTTCCTCTCTTTGCATACTGTCGAAAAGCTACGCCGTTGAATGAGAAGACATATATTTTGATATCAGCCGTAATTGAGGGATTGCCTTCCAAGTATCTATCTGTTCATTCTGAGCAAGTTCTCGATATAGTTTTCGCTCTGCATGAAGAATTCGAAGACCCACTGACAAGGCTTGGAAAACGATTTTTCCCTATGCCTCCAGTCGAAGAGAATAGGAAATTCGTGAAAAAGTAAGTCCGGAAGGTGGAATGTGTGTGAGCAATATATAAATACTGTAACTCAGTTATTACATCCAACAACTTATAAAGCTTTCGTCCCTTCCTTTCTTAAATTCCTCATCGCAACACAAAGAACTGCCGGTTACGCATCGTCACTCAGTTCTGTGTCGTTTTGTGTCCGAAATTGTGCTCCCTTCTCTCACACATTACTCTTTCTCGATGCATCTCTCTCATTTTTGTTCTTTCTCTTAACTGCTTTGAAAGTGGTTGCAGATCAGTATGGATGAGGGTCGTGGATATTGCCAACTTTTCAACTTTTGTTAATTGTTGTGCTGCTTGGACATCGTTTACTGCAAAGTATTACTCATTGAAAGATATCAATCGAATTATTGAATTGGCACTAGTTCGGATAAGAATGGATGATCAAACCAAGGTGAGTTTAATAACTTCCAAGCAGAGCAATAACCTTTTATACAACAAAATGTTTAAAAGTTACAAATTTTCAGAAAAAAGAAAACACCCATCTACTTGTTGATTTAATTGCATCTTTCTTGGAATTCACAGCTGAAAAAGACGATTGCCTCGAGATAGTAACAAATAACAGCTTCATCAAAATGGTGGATCTCATTGGATTCGATATGCAGTCTACATCCACTTGCTCTCGACGAATTCTTGAAATTTTCACAATGCGTTTCGAGAAAAACTCGATTTTCGATGTGTCGGTTTGTGGATTCATCATTGAAAAGTGTCATTCCATGTGCAAGTCATATCGACTTGAGGATTCGGGAGAAATAAAAGTGATGGAACAACTCGTGTGCTCTTCATTATCATTGATTGATTTCAAACGGATTTCTGACATGGACCAGTGTGTTGAATTTCTGATAAGATGTCGTGAAGAAATGGGTCTGAGACAAGACATTTTAGCAGTGAGTTCAGATCAATATTGCTCATCTTGACTTTATTTTGCAGCATATCATCAATATGTTTTTCGAATTTACTCAGTTTGCTCATCTAACTCTCAAATCTGGAAAAAAGAAGTCGGATTTCATGAGAGTCTGCATCACCAATTTGTCTCTCACGATTCCAGCAATCAGAGATCCAGTGAAACGAGTCAAAATGACTGTTCAAAACATTCAAATGTGTCTACTTGCCAACTTCTTACCACAAGTAAACTCAGAAAAAAAGCGATATGTATCGATAATATCGCTTTCATTTAGATAAAAATGTCCAGTGAACGAATAATGGAATATATGAACGAAATCAGTACGAAAACTTCATCTCCATGCTTTGTGATATCTCCTCTTATCAATCAACATCTTTCTGTTCTGTGTTTCTGTCCAGATGGTTTCAGTGACGATTCACCTCCTCTTGCATTCTTTTCGAATATTTTAAAATTAGTAGAACGGTATAAAGGTATATACAATCTCAAATTTACTGATAATGGAAGTTTCAGAAATCACGACGAATGGTCGAATGAACAGAAGGGTGTCCCTCTGGCGGAAATCTATATAAATATGCTCCGATACTTGTGTAATTTCCGGCGAATTGACATGCTAAAATCAGATGGGAGTCAGGATTTCCACATTGGAGATGATGATTACTTGTAAGTTTTTCAGTTTCCATTTCAGAATAAAATATTGAGAGCGGCTATATTCAAATAGTCTGAAAACTGTTTCTTTATTTACAGTACACTCGTCGATGCTAATATTTCTGAAGTTATCACAAAACTGTTTTCACTTGCCAGCGAACCGACAATTGCTGTAATAACATTAGAAAACGTTGTAATGTTATTTGAGATTCACGAAGAGGTAAATATATTCCCAACCGACATCTGAATTGTATTTATTTCATTCATTTCAGATGCGCTCAACCATTCGAGGACTGTTAAAACGATCTGTTGGAGCTCCACCTCATTTGCAAAAAAGGCTGGATTTAGTTATTCAAAATCTTCGTGAAGAAGCAGAGAATGACGAAAATATTAAAAATATTCTTCAACGCTTATCACTTCTATAACTAATACTTCTTGTTGCCATGGACTACTAACTTATTTTTAACTTAATATTGATCCAAGGATGTACGGGTAGATCCAAATTTTACAAGTTTTTTCTTTATTATGTGATGATTTTGAAACATTTCGGTTATAATTGTTTTTCACTTGATTGATAAAAAAATTTATGCTTAATTTGACCAATCTGAATCATTATAATTGGTACTGTACCCATTAAGATTTTTTTTAGAGAAATTGTAAAGTATTCTTCTGAAGTTACTTCAGAAAAAAAGATGACAGAATGTAGTGACGACGACATCTTTGCTGATTTCGATGACCGAATGGATACCGCACCAATTCAACTTGGAGATTCAGATGATTCTTTCGATGAAGGATTTCAGAAAAATCCATCGGCGATTGATGAGAAATCAGTTATTGAAGAGTATCGGAAGTTGAAAGAAGAATCGAAGCGAATAGACGAAGTGGCTGTCCAGGTAACAACTTCCAAATTTTCTCGTTTCAATTTTTGAATTTCAGATTAAAAGCCTAATCATGATATGTAGAGAAATGGAAGAATGCTACACAAAACGAATCGACCAGAGTTTGACGAGTTTTGGAGAGGTTATAGATATACTCGGTATCAAAAAATAAATATTCTTCCAGATTAGGTATCTACATGATGGCTCGATACTCCTGCTTGTTACCATTCATAATATAACAAGTCAACCAATGATTGATTGGACTCTTTCCGTGCACCCTTCATCCGTATTTCCTAGAAGTTTTCAATCTGCATCATTCTGTCAATCAATTCCTCTCGGAACCCTCGTTCCTGGTGTTCGCAAGTCGTTCCAATGTCACTTGAATTGTGAAGAACCTCCGTTTCTTTTAAATCTTTCTCTTATTCGAGAATTTCAATTAGATGACATAAGAAAAGTTTTCAAAATTGAACTTGATCCAATTTCCGTCACTTTTTGGAACCAAGCCCAGTTGATTCAGAGAAAAAGTTCAGAATTGAATACGGTCAGTCTTGTATTTTTTTCAAACACAATCATGAAAAACAATTTCAGAGTTTTTCATCTTCTATTCGATTGCCAAATTCTCTAGTCAACCTACTATCTGGAAGCCCTGATATCATTGTTTCGATTGCTCAAGTTTTCAAAGCAATTTTCAAAGTTTCCAATATCCAAAATGATACGATTATCTTGTGTATTCCATCTAATGCCACAGATAACTTTTTTGTAAAAGTAACTTGTGCCAAAGATGGAACAGCTCATCATTTAGTGACAATTGGAACTGAAAGCTCGCGAAGCCACACGTTACTCACTCAACATCTGCGTCTCCATCTCATTGTGGAGATGTCGAAATTGAAGTCGCGGCCGGCAAAAGGGATATTGATGCTAACGAAAATGGACGCCGTTTCGGTCGAAGAGCTCTTCAAGTCTATGCTCGGTGCATTTCACTAACCACTGATCTCTTTTTCATTCACTTATTGTTCGGGTTTTTAGTATCATGTAGCTTGTAAATGAAAAATAATTATTGTTCTGTTTCATATTTCTTAGCTTCAGGTTTATTTTTACCTGCCCCCTACTTTTGTTGGCTGTTATCGATTTCAGATTTATACTAATAATGCGAATTTTCAGAACGATGAGTACAGCTTTTGTTGTTGGAGCCACCGGTGCCGTTGGATCAGAACTCGTGAAACTGCTCGCCGATTCCACAAAGTTCTCGAAAGTTGTTCTGCTTGCAAGAAGATCAGTTGATGCGGCAACTGGAGATAAATTCATTCAAAAGACTGTCGACTTCGAGAAACTCGAGGAGAATGCTGAAGATGTTCGCAATCTTGACGTAGCTTTCTGTGCTCTCGGAACCACTCGTGGAAAATCAGGGCCTGATGGTTTCTACAAAGTCGATCACGATTATGTGATGAATGCAGCTAAATTGGCCAAAGAGAACGGTAGATTCTAAACGCTTCCATTATTTTTTTCTCATTATTCCGGTATTTCAGGAGTCAAGCAATTCGTACTTGTCAGTTCAGGAGGAGCAGATGAAACGTCACGATTTTTGTATATGAAAACCAAAGGAGAGGTTGAGAAAGAGATAGGAGAACTCAACTTTGAGAAGTTTGTCATCATGCGTCCAGGGCTTATCGAAACAAAACGTCAGGAATTTCGTCTCGGCGAAGTTGTTGGATGTGTTCTTCTGAAGCCACTCAAGCTCTTTTCAAATCGTTTTTCGAGTTCAGCCACAGAAATCGCTCAAGCTATGATAAACGCAACGCAAACCGACGACACTGGAAAACACATTTGGGACAATGTGAAAATTGTGGAGGAAGCCAAACATTATTCTGCTTAATTCAACTGATCTAGACGCTTTACTCAACGCCATTGCTGTATTTTCTTCATATATTTTACTTATGTTTTGAATGCTGAATTAAAAGAAAAAATGTATTTACTCAATAAATTTACAAGTCGCATATCACCGGTAATTTGAAGAAAGGTTTGGCAGAGAGAACATTCGAGTTATGACTGGGATGGAAAAATAGTGAGAATTTAATGAAACAAATTCCAAAACATGAAAACTAGAATCAAAAAAGCAGGGCTTGTTAGCGAGCTTCCAGAAGTATAATCCATCGATCCTGGAGATCCCAATCGAATACTTCTTGAATCACTGACAGGTCCAATGCCTCCAGAATTATATCCAGCCACTTTAATTGTATACATATACATTAATTTCAGTCCATCTAATCGAGCTGATGGATTTCGACGATCAGAAAGACGTTGAACTGGCATATCGAGTTCAATTGCTTCGGTTGCAGTCTCAGAAATGTAAATGAATATCTGAAATTTCAAAAATTAAATTACTTTAATAAATAAATACTTGAAACATACTTTGTATCCACATCCATTTTCGGTTCTATTCGGTTTTTGCAAGTCAATTGCTGTCCATTCCAGAATAGTAGTGTAGCTGTCTTTCTGAAATTATATGCACATTTAAATGAACTCTTCTTCAACGAATTACCATTTGCTTCATCATCAACTTGCCAATAATTGGCATCTGATTAGGTGGATGCTGCTTTGTATGAATTCTGAACTTCTTGCTCGCTGGTCCAAAATTTCCATGATTATCTATTGCTTTCAGATCACAATCATACGCAGTTTCAGCATCAAGGTCTCCTAACATCCAGAATGTTCGATCACTGGCCACAGTTGCTGAGATTTCAGATTGAGTCAGATCAATACATGTTATCTGAACTGCGTGTTTCGTATCACAATCAGATGATGTATCCCAGATCCAAGAGATATTCACATGAGATGCATTGATTGGTTTCACATTATGCAATGACACTTTCTTCAATTCTCCTTGACTATTCAGAAAAGCAACAGTATCTGTGCTGACTGTTCCATTTCCTTGATCATTTATTGGGCGGACTGCCAGAACTACCATTCTGCATCCCTCCGTTGTATTCAATTTCAAAATGGCTTGCGATTGATCAGAATCTGAAAAGAAATCATTGTTTAACCTACTCACTCCCTGATTTAATTACCCAAATGATTGTCGAAATCATCATCTTGGTTTAATGATTTCATATCATCTGTTGCGTTTCTTCCAACAGTTGATTCACTCCATGACACTCGATATCTTAAATTATCTCCAGATGATTCTTGTCCTTGTTCAATTGGTTGCCATTCGACAAGTATTGTCTGGGAATCCAATGACCTCCATTTCAAATTATCAATAGTTTCGGATGGTGCTCCAGGAGCAGTTTTCACCCAGTCACTTGGCATTGATGGGTCTCCAATTGCAGCTGATTCAACAGATCGAACACGGAATTGATATTCTGTATTTGGAAGAAGATTCTCTACAGTAATACTATCCTTCTCCATATTTCCAACTAATTGACGTTCAGCAGCTCTCCATTTTCTATTCCTTCTTGTTCGAAGTTCCACCAAATAACCTTCGACTTTCGGCTGAAAAAATCAGTTATTTTGATTTTTCAATCGATGAAACTAACCGAATGATCTCTTGTATCTCTATGTTGAGGTGGAAGTCTCCATTTCAAACGGAACTTTTTCTTCTGTTTTCCATCTTCATCCATCTGTTCAACAGTTAATGCAATTGGAGATGGAAGTTGTGGTTTTGTAATAAGTTCAGAACTTCCTCCGTAAAGTGATGAACATGTAAATCTTCCAATTTGTCTCCTCCCGGCTAGACTCTTCGGAACTTCCAAATCAACTTTTTGTTTCACATGTCGTCCTTTGTGTCCACTTTTCTTTTCATGAACTTTTGATTTTAATGATGGATATTCTTTCGATGGTCGATCATTTATTTTCCATTCGAACAATGCTTCTGGACATTCTGCACTATTCTCACATGTTAATTCAACTTCACAACTCATATTCACTGTCTCCTCATCCAAATAATTCGTCTTGATTGATGGTTTATTCATCACAATCAATTGAACTTGAGCATGCGATTTTCCCAGTTTATTATGAGCTGTACAGAAGAATAATCCAGCATCTTCATGTAATACTTTCTCAATACTCATTATTCCATCCTCATCTCTAATTCTTCCTTTTTGCGGCAGTCTTGATCCTCCAGCATCTGCCCATTTCCCGTGAAATCTTGGTGAAGCTTCGAATATACATGGAATACTGACAGTTGATCCTAGTGCTGCAAACACCTTTCGTGGCATGGCATTTGGTGGGAAAATTGGAGCAGAGTCCTTGACAGTTAAGAGGGAAGAACTCGACGAACTTCCGACATCATTCGAAACAACGCATTGATAAACTCCAGAATCTGATTCATCGGCCATTTTAAGATGAAGAATGTTATGATCAATACGAAGACGTTTCCGTTTTTCAGCAGGAAGAAGTAGAGGAACTATTGGTTTTGCATCTTTGAACCATTCAACAGATGAATAACTATCTGCATTTGATAAGAGACATTCGAAGCTGACATTTGATTCGGTTGGAATGAGACGATCATGTAGATCTTGTAGAATTGAAGGCGGTGCTGGAAATAATAAAATGTTTGAATGAAGAATTATTCATTGTCAATTATACCTCTGAGTTTAACATGAACTTCTCCTGCAGCGGCTCCAAATGCATTCGTTGCAACACATTTATATTTTCCAGCATCTCCATAATTCACTTTTTCGATTTTCAAAACTCTTCCATAATTGGAAATATGGGAACGAGGTGGAAGAGGTTTTCCATCGACACGAGACCATTTATATTGAGGAATCGGACTGTAAAACAGTTTAAGTATGTATTGGAGATTACGTATGTTTAAGTATGTATTGGAGATTGAATAAATCAACTTACTTTGCATATGCAAAACATTCCAAATAAATAGAATCTCCTATTTTTGGATCTTCAGGGAAAATTTGTGGTTGAGAAGAATCGAGTTTCGGTTGAAAAGTTGAATTGACTAGTTTTGGAGTTGAGGAGATTAGACGGAAGAATGGTCCGTAGTGACCAGATTGTGTGGAATAAACCGATAGAGAACAGGCATAACTGAAATAAGAAAAATATCTAGGTATTTATATCTAATTCTCTTCTTTTTCTTCTAGGGTGGGTGTATTTCTTTTATCAGAGAATTAGATTTAATCTGATTAACAGTGAGAGGAGGTTAGATGGAACTTTCTTGATTTTAATAGGATTATCAGCAATTCGATATAAAATGTAAAAGTACATTTTTCTCTTCTCACCTGTCCTCATCTTCTGAAGTGACAAAAGAAAAGAAAAGTGTTCCATCCAATGAAATGAATTTCCGCTCGTTTTGACTCAATATCCGATCCGTTGATGCTCCATACAACCACGAGAAAGTCAGCGATTCTAAAATATAAATTATACTCCTAAATATCTAAAACTGAGATTTCTACCAAATAATCCATTCGCGTATTTCTCTTTTAGACTTGAAACCTGGATGAAAAAGCGTGACACGTGACACCGCCATATTAAAATACTTATTCTGTGTGTGCATTTGGACCACAAAGTGACAGGGTTTTTGATGATAGGAAGACACCACCACACATGCAAAAATAAGAAAAAGGAGTCAGCAGAAATGAAAAGAAAAGAAGAAGCAATATTAGGTTTGGTGGATGTGCGGCCATTTGAAAAAGGATTACGGTAGGAGATGTGTTGGTGTCTAAAGGATTACTGTATTTGTGTTTGTGCTCTCTTTGAGAAGGGAAATAAAAAGGGGATTGAGGTGTGTGCTGAATTTGTAATTGTTGGAAAGACAGTCAAAAAAGCTCAATTTCATTCCAATTGAAACAGGGAAAACAAGAAATTTGAACAATCTATGTCAGAATTATAACTAAGAAAATAAAGATATACAATCATCTAAAGACCATTTTCAGCAATAATCATCACAACAACAAAAACAGGACAGTGAATAGTGTGTAAATATGAGACAAAAGGGTTTTAGATATGGGTTGGTTGACCATTTGAAGAAAATTATCCATCCAGAAGCGATGTGATTTTCGTGCGAGTGCAATGTTACTTTCAGAAATTGATTGAATTATGTGAAGACTTGGTTTTTGAGAGAAAACATCAAAATGTTAGTGTTTTTAGGATTCAGGAACTGAGGTTGATATGGTTTTTTGCTGTGTTAAAAAGCATAAGCATCCCAAAAAAGTGAATTTTCATAACAGGACTTTTCAGGATTTCATGCGAGCCAAGCTTACCATTCAGCCTCTGATTAATTCATCTTAGTTTTCACTTGATTCGAATGTTTTCAATCAAAAAGTGTTCTCATTGCTCATTATTTCTGTAACATTCTAGTGGAGTGCAATGTGCAAGTGCAAACAAAGTGTGAATAAAAAAGTGCTCGGATCGGAAAGTTCCGGTGAAACACAAAATGATCAAATGATCGTGTGGATGGCTCAACAAGCATCAGATGCTCGGAGGAATAGTGTGTGGTGCGAGTGCAGTGGAAGGTGAATTCAGGGAGGGAACACATTCGGAAGAAATGGGAAATGGGTTAGGTGCATTGTGTATGGTGCAAAAGTGTGTTAGTAAAGGGCTTTTGAGCAGCCGAATGCAAAGGGAAGACGAAGGACAATCGAGGGAAATGGTGCAAGTGAGAGCATATGTGATGGAAGAAGCTCTCTGAATGAATAATCTTCTGAATGGTTTTTCATTTTACAAAAAAACTGGAAAACGGACGGAGGAGAAGAAAAAGCAAAGCGAAATGATATTCGCTACTTTATGTGTAAAAGAGAAGAAGAAGAAGCCAATAAATGATACCGAAAAGACTTGGAAAAAGAAGTGGGAGGGTTGAAAGTAAATGGGATGATAAGAAGAAATAAAGAAGAAAAAGGAGAAAGAGAGAAAAGAGTTTTGGACTTCAATTTGATTAAAAATGATAAGAAATTATAATTGATGATGATTGAAACCGATAATAATACATTCTGGGAAGTGGTTTATGACGTGGACAGAACGGAAACAGACCTATTAGAAATGAAAGAAAAGAACGTTCTGAACCTATTTACACTCATTTATCTATGTACAGATCTCCTTTAAACTGGAAGAAACATTTTACACAGTTTACAAAAAAGGATCTAGTTGAAGAACAGACGGAAAAGGAATGTTTATCTTATTCTATGTAAAGAATAAGCAAAAAAGAAAAGAATACACTTCAGAAGCTTAGTAGGACAAGAAGAAGAATAAACTAAACAATTTTAGAAATGAATTCATAAATAGAATCCAAGTGTCAAATGAATCCGAACGCTCCTCCAGACAAAGCATGAAAGATGGCTCCTCCCGGCCCGTTTTCGCCTATTTGCTCTATCTTTCATATATATTGACATTTCGATTTGATAGACTGAATCAAGATTGATTGCGGGGACGATTGTTGGAGACAGCAACCGAAACAAAACCGAAAAAAAAGAGAGGTGTTTGAGAACGGAATCATCAAAAAAAAAAGAAATGAAGAAATTTTAATGGGATCGTTCCAAGGCCAAGATGAAGAAAAGATATCCCTCGTTTCCCGCAAGATGTTCCGTTTGAGAAAACAACTAACTATGTGATAACCTACATTCGAAGCGGTTTTGAAATCAAGAATCCGAAGAGAAATGTATTCTTGATTGGTTGATTTTCTTTGTTAGTACTGATGATTAATTGGGAGAAAACGAGGGATGGAAGTTGCTTCTTTTTGAAGTAGTAAAAGCGTTGTGTCTGAGAAGTAACCTAGACGACGTCAGGCCTCTTTCAATATTTATTTTTGGAAGGACAGAATTATCTCTTATTCGGATTCTAGTTTCATTATGATTGTCACCGCCGTTACGTAAAGAATATCCAAAGATTAACTAAACAGAAGAGATCGGCACAAGCCAGAATTCTCATCCAGACACTTCTGAATCAGCTTCGTTTTCTTCATTCATTGTCTTCCGTCTCAAGTGTTTCTTCTTCTTCCTTTTCTCCCACTTTTCTATGCGGTTCTTCGTGGAAAAATGAAAACGAAAAGAACGTTATATCCAGGCATCTTATCGAGTTTTCTCTTTCCATTCTCATTGGTTTTTCTCCATTTTTATTCCTTCCGCGTCCGCTTCCGCGCGTGCAAGAAATAAGAAAACGGATGAAGAATGGGGGAAAAGGATAACTAAAAAAACACAGCTGATAAGGAAGTAGTCTTCGGAAACAAGAAGATGTTGAGATAAAAAAATTGAAGATAGGGAACTTTGGAAAAACAGGGAAAGAACAAGGAGAAGAAGGAGAAGTATAATCTAAGATTGCCCCAAGGGAAAAAAGAGAAACTTGTAATCAGGTTAGGTCCCTCTAGTCTATTTGTGAATGCACCATTTCCTCGATAGTTAGTAAAAGCGAAAAAGAAGCAAAACTCCAAAAAGCGTTAGAAAATGGAAGCAATGAGAGTTAGAATGCTGGCGGAAAAACGATTTGTGCTGAAGCGTTTGGAAGTAATGCCACACTTTTTGAACTTATTTTGAAATCAGTTTATTGTCTACTTTTAAGAAAAAGTAAGAATTAGAATCTTTTATTTTAAAATCTCGTACAAGTCCCTATTGTTAGCTAAAAATCAGGGAAGAAACTTGTATTTGATCATAATCTCTGAAATTTCTAACGAAGAATTGATTGTTTCTAAAAACTAATCTAATTGTCATATCTAAGTGATAACTATACGCCTGACTTTGAAGAATTCTCTAGAAGTCATTTCTAAACTAAATTCAGCCACTCTACAAACAAAAGAAAACCTCAACAATCTTAAACCTAGTCTATCAAAGTTGAGGACTCATTGACTGAACCAAGAAGTCCCGTGTTCAAAAGTCCAAGGAGGCGGACCCTTCTCTTCGACCCTATCTCTTTCACTTTTTCCAGTAGTATATCAGATTCTGTGGGCGCCAATAATGAGAAAATGTGGAGGAGTGATGGAAATGAATCAATCGCACTTGTTGATAGTACATTAAACATCAAATAAGAATCAAGTTGAATGCTTGAATGTCAGGAGAGCTCAACCACTGGGAGCAGCCGTCTTCTTCTTTTTCTTTTTCTCTTCGCTTCGCAAAATTTGGGATGGAACTCGAAAAGATAAATCACCGACAGGTGGCTCCTATTGCTTAGAAAGCTTTATCTCGATTTCATCTTTTGAGAAAAAGAGAAAGAGCGAGAAAGAAATGAGAGAAGAATGTTATATCTCAATCGAAATATGTATGACATGAAATGATCACAATACATTTAAACTTATGAGAATCATTTCCGATTCACTATTTTTCTGTTTTTCAGAAGGGAGTGTTACTAATTGAGCTAATTTCGACAGGACTCAATAACAAATATCCCGCTGGGAGTGTTTTCAGAATACGGTAGTAAAGTTGTTTCTCAGTTTTCATGCTAGTTATTCCACTCTGAATATCGGAACTGAGAGAACAAAATGTCAAAACCAGAGTGAAAAGAAAAACGAATTCTTTCTGTATTTGACATATTTTTCTTTTTCCCAAAATGGGGATGTGCTGGTTGTCGAATTGAAGATGTCTCTCAAGGGACGAATTCATCGAAGAGCCGACGTGTGAAGAGAAGAAAAGGAGGAGCCTCTTCTTCTCCTACTTTGGCTAATCACGATTGAAGTGGGGGCCTAAAGGGACGAGGGGTGTCTATGCAAATGATGGCACCTACATAAATCTGCATTGACAAGTTTTGAAGAGTCTCCTCTCCGTCACGTCTTCTATTTCGAACTTCGTAAGGGGACAACTGTATAAAAAGTGCCACGTCATCTTCTCAGTTTCATAATTTTCGAGATGTCAGGTGTTATGTTAAGAGAAAAGATTCCCAAGAGTCGTTATTGTGTAATAATTGGCAAAAGAAAAAGAACAGCTCGATGAGAAAAAAGCACTTTCGAGCATTACAGTGTAACAACATCATTGAGGATGGACTTTCAAATCATCACGGAAAGAAAACTATTATTATTTTCCGAAATTCTCAGTCAGAAAACTTGTACAGTTGTTTCAGTTTTATGAGTCATCCGAAAATGTTTTTTGTAATATGGTTGCTTTTCTTCTGTGGCGTCTGAATTTTCGTATCACAATAACAGTTTTTCAGAGTTTTCGAAAAAGTTTGAGAAGCGAGAGTTCAGAATTTGGAATTCAAAAGAATGAAAAGGAGAAAAAGAATAACCTCTGTACATATAAAACAGGAAAAAGTATCCAATCCATCATCGTCGAACATGGGTGTATACTTGACTAATCTCCTTTTCCTTCTCCTTTTTTTTGAAGTACCTACTTTTATTTGGAAGAAAAAATAAGAGGAGAATATACGAAGAACGGGTCCGTTTCTAGCTTCTGCCCTTGTTCTTTCGAAGTAGACACTTCTAGATTCTTTCGGTTTGATTGATAGGTGAAAGAGGGGTTTGAGAGAGGAAATTAAAGAGGAAATTTGGAGAAAAATGGAGTGAAATGACGAAAAAATAAGAGAATGGGAATAAGAGTTTTGATGGAATTTCTAGAAAGGGTTAGAAGGGTTTGGATACGTTTGAAACTCAAGACAATCTACAATTTCACTCACTTCTTCAAGAGGTTCCTTCTGATGTTAGAAGTGGTTCGAAATGAAATATGATCCAAATGGAATCGAGTGTGAGAAATGATTCGAAAAGCAATGGGATAAGAAGTCAAATCCAACAAGGGAAACTCAGAAAAAGGGGAAGTTTGTCGTTTTGCTTGAATTTGTCAAAACATACAAATACATGCGAATGATGTGAAAAAAGGAAAAGAGAAAACGAGTTGGTTGGTCCATGCAAACACAGAAAAAGAGTCCTAATGCGGTCGCTTTTCGTCGTCAGCACATCTTTTTCAAAAGTTTAGGAAAAAGAGAAATTGAGCGAATTGAAACTATTTGACCCTTAACTTTTCAAAATGAACTCACTTGGTTGATGTGCGGGAGCATCACAATCCAGTTTGGCTCCACCAGTTGCAAGGGAATATACGTCGAGACGATGTGGACGGAATGGGTCGATGAAGGATGGTTTCAGAAGAATTGGAGGACTTCGAACCTCTCCGAGAGAGTTCTTGGCAGTACAGTGGAATGAGGAATATGCAAGAGATGATGATGCTGGTACGAGGAGATTTCCGCCGGAGAGAAGATATGATACATTTGACATTGAAGGGCTTAGCTGGAATAAAATAATGAGTTCGTGATACTCAAACTAGGTATCTGATTTTACGGTGAAACTCACGAAACTGTTCCCAAAATCAAACTTAGGTACAGAAGGTTTCCACTAGCTAAATAGTGTTCAGGAATTGTAATAATTAAATGCGGTAATGATTATCTCTTAAATAAGTTTAAACTGATTTGGAAAGTTAGTCAAATCTTGATATCTACGGAGACATGGAAAAATAATTGTTTAAAAATGGAGATTTACATAACTTTTTTGCCGAAGTTTATTGCTGAGCTCTATTCGCACATAACAAAGAAAATCAAGAACTTACAACTTCTACATCATTTTTGTACCATGAAACAGTTGGCTTTGGATTTCCTTGTACAGTACACGGCAATGCAATATAATCAGCATCTTGTCTCGGATGGAAATATATCTCTGACTGTCCAGTCAAACTGATTTTGGGTGCTCCAATTGGAAGAAGCTTTTGTTGGAAAAGAAGTGAACGACGAGCCATTCGGTTGAGTGAACAAATGAATGGGAAGTGAGATGATGGATTGATAGATATTCTGTAATTATTGTATATATTGAAAGACCCGTACAAATCCCAAAAAAAACCAACATTTTATAGTTTCCATCATCAGTTCTATTCAGTGCTTGTCCCATTCCTCCAACATGAAAAGTAGGTTCGTATAAACCATTTTCATGTAAATTTTTCAATATATCAATCACGTCGTCGAGTAGTAATGTAACACTTGTATCCATCAATTCTCCACTTTCATGATGACAAATCTTCTTCGCATGTTTCAGATTTGCCGGAGAAATCACAATACGAACACATTGATCGCTGGCGATTTGCCATCCAATTGGGCATGATGACTCGTCTGAAAACACAGTTGAAAAAAACAAGTTTTTTTGAGTTTGGGAAATTTGCAGTTATGTTTTGGAAAACTGATTTAACACGAAACTTGCAAATCAAAAAAGTAATTTCATAGCTGTATGCTTTTTTTTCTCTACAGTTTTTTTATAACCCAGAATCATTGAATGTTTCAATTCTGACCCCGTTTAAGAAACTTTTAAATCTTGAAGTAAATCAGTTCCTGAGAATATCTCATTTCATTCTTCTTCACGATCAAGTATCTTCTTCCTCTTCTTCTTCTTCTCCTTCTTCCATTTATTTCTTCTCAGTTTTCCCTATGGAACCAGTTATTTCGGTTCATTAATCGTGTAGTTCATCACCGTGTGATGTGACGAACGATGAGCAATTTAGACTCAGTTTCCTCGTTTTCTCGGTTGAATCTCATTAGGTAACAGACTCGATTTATGTAATCATCAACCAGCTTGGAGAAGGAGGGGAAGACGAACACAAGAAATGACCATTTATTACATAATCTATTATCTCAGAAGGCGGAAAACACATGGAGAATTGTTTTGTTTGGTTAGGCAATCGGCTCAAATTATATGTCGAAAAATGAAAAAGAGGTCAACATGGTGTGAACGAAAGTACGTTGCTGTTGAATTTTAAATTCAAATAAGAAGAAGAAGACTGTCTTTCTAGAAAAAAGAGAGAAATGTGGGGAGGGGTCATATTCTACTCCTGTCAGATGGGTGGAAACAAGTCTACAGTGTGCTTCAGAATAAACCGCTTAAAGTTATGATTCTCTCTATTTCTGTTTTTGGAAATTTTCTCCCTTCTCGTCATACTTGCAACGGGCCGATTTGAGAATTTCCACCGGCCCGGCCCGGCCCGGTCGGCCCGGGTCACAGTACAAAAATTTGAAAATTTGAATTTTTTGAAAATTTTTTTGATTTTTTCGCAAAAAAGTCGAATTTTCGACTATGTTTTTACATATCGATAAAACTCAAGTGTACTTAGGATTTTTGACTATTTTTGATGAAAATTTCAAAAAATTTCGAATAATTTTGTGAAAAAATTGTGCTCATTTTTTGACTCCGGGCCTTGCCGATATTTTGCAAGTATGCTTCTAGTGATCTTATTTCGAATCAATCTCCAGTTCATCTGAATTCTCATTCGTCGTTCTCTCAACATCTCCTACTTCTTCTTATTCGCGAACTTGTCATTAATCAATGTTCCTCACTACCACCCATACAGCATTAAAAGTGACACCTCTCAGACTTGATCCCATCACAGAAATAACTCTATGACCCCTCATTTATTTCCTCATGTTCTTCTTCTTCTTCTTCTTTTTCTTAATCTTCAGCCGTTCATCATTGGCTTAGTTCTGTTTCTCTCCTCCCTTCACCCCCTTCCCGCTAAGCGTGATTATTTGATCCGAACGCAATCTGTCGAGCACTTTCGGCACCATTCCTCTTCTTTACAAAACACGTCGAAAGCCATCATTTATGATTGACACGTGGCATATCATAATTATAAAGTAGTATTATTGCGGTAAATCATTGAGTTGAACATTGAAGAGAAAGAGAGATGACCTCCATCCATCTCTCCCTGAGGTGTCAAGTGGCAACAATCAAATTTGTGTGTGGAATGCACTTGCCGCCTTTTGAATCTATACTATCCTAATTTCATTCTCACCCTTTTCTATCTATTTTTATTGCCATGTTCCCTCTCTCTTCACTAGTTGAAGAACACTTTGAACCGACAGAAAACAGAACAAAAATCGCTCCCCAGATGACAAATTTTGCATTAATTCTCCGAAAACCCAGGAGCAGTCAGCAGCCAGGAGGACACTCATTTTGTTGTGAAAAATGGGAGAAGAAAAGCTTCGTGGATGGATGAAAAATGGGAATGTGTGTAGAAGAAAGAGGAGAAGAAGAGAAGGAACAAACCGACAATTCTCGTTCCTAATCAAAAAAGCATTTCTGTTGACCTAAGAGGACGAAGGGATTTGAATTCGGCAATGTTTTTGGGAAAGATTTGAAAATACGTGGGAAGGAAGAAGCTACTGGAAAGATTGAAGTTAGGTGGAAAGCCAAAGAATTTCATAAAATACAACGAATGGGAAAGTTTTGAAAAATAGTTTTTTTTTTCCCTTTTTGCAGGGCGTGAAGTCCTCATAATAAATTAAACAAGTGGTAACAAAGACAATGAGACAAGATAACGTCAACTCACTGAAACAGATCTAACTCCAATAGTTGCATTTTCAGAATTAAAAACCCACCAATCAACGCTGTTACGTATCTCGATAAAATCAGAAATACAGACAGAAAACGAATGTAATTTCTCATGATCGCTGTAGTTTTTGGAGCATTCTCTTCCCGATTTTTGATGTATCTGCAACATGAAAAAAGAATGATGATGATGGAAATGTAAAAGAAAAAAGACGAAGTTGTCAAGGAAACAAAAATACATGTTCTCACGGGTAATAAATTTACGAAAACTGGGTGAGAAAACTATGGAAAAGAGGAAGAAAATTATCTCGAATTTTTTTTGTTATGTCACTCACGTAATTGATGGGCGAACTGCGCTATCATTGGGCAGTTTGCGGGACGTTTGGGCAGCCCTGCGGAGTGGCAGCGGCAACCCGCCCATTTGAGGCGCAGTTCGCCCGATCCCCGCGCATTGCCTGCCCAGTAGCTGCCCATTCCTAGCGCCGCCTGCCCCAACTCATGCCAGATCTCGCGTCACAGCTGCCCACCTTCGCGCATCGGCTGCCCATCGCCGCGCATTGCCTGCCCAGTAGCTGCCCATTAGCTGCCCCGTTACGCTTGGATCCTGCCCATCGCCGCGCATTGCCTGCCCAGTAGCTGCCCATCACCTGCCCATAATTATTGATTTTCTCAAAAAAATTTTATTATAATGAAAATATATTAAAAGGGGCAAATGAGAAAGGAAAACATCAAAAAATTAATTAAAGAAATATGAAATTAACAGTGGTTTTGGAGGTTGTCGACCGTCTTGAGCGCACAGTATCCGTCCAGTTTCTAGGTGTTGGATTCCGTGCGGAGAGCCGTCCTTTTACCATTTCGCTGGAAAAAAAGTTGTTGGTAATGAATGATAAGGAATAATGAAACTGCAACTAGAAAAGGCGAAAAATGTCAAAAATTTTCGATTAGAAAACAGTTTTCCTTATAAAAAACCGAAAAATCGCTGAAAAATCGACGAAAAGTTCCACCGGCGAAAAATGCGAATTTCAAAGCTACAAAAATGGGTACTGTGGAGTACTATCACAATGAAACGCAAAACTTATTATCAATAATTGAAAAAATGCGGAAAAAACCTTTAAAACTTGAATAATGCGGAATAATTGAACGGGCGGTTCGTTCCACCCACGTGGATTCCCATCTCCGCGCGGAAGCTGCCCATCTCCGCCCACAAGCTGCCCATCTCCGCGCATGTCCTGCGCATCTTCGCCCGACCACACCATGCGCGAGTGTCGAGCTCGCTCGCGTATCGGCTGCCCATCGCCGCGGATTACCTGCCCAGTAGCTGCCCATCACCTGCCCATGCGCAGTTTGCCCAAAACCGGCGCGGTCGCCCAAACCACTGGGCAACTGGCGCACTAGCTGCCCATCTGCTGCGCAAAATTATGTGAGGCAGAACTTGTTAAAATTGACTACCTTCGTTGTACTACAAGACCGAAAACTATAATTCATGGGTCTTGTCACGAAATGGCCAACCAACTACTATTTTCGAGTGGACATTGTTGTTTTTGTGGAGCCCATCCTCTAAAAAAACGACCAACTAAAATGTGCATCCCTGATTTCCCGTGGTATATACTAGAAATGAGAAGAAGAGGTAAAAAGAGGGGGCATGTGAATAATTCACAAACACGCCAACTCTCCTCCAGAAGCCATTTCTACCTCTTCATAAAGACATCAACACCCGAAAAAAATCCGATTTTTTCTGAGATTTCTATTTTTCAAAGTGTGTGGTAAACGTTTACGAATTGAGAAAAAGAACAAATGGATGAGAAGAAAAAAGTATAAAAACGAAAAGAGCCGACACATTTCAATGTAATCCATTGAAATATGACCGACCATTTTTCATTGGAAAACACTCAACTGGAGTCCACGAAAAGAGAGAAAAACGACATCAAACCGATTGCAGCTAATCAGAATACGACTTTCTTCTCTTCTTTCTATTTTGAAACTTCTCAGAAAAGAAAAAGAACAAAAAGAACTCAGTATCAACTTGAAGAAATCAGAAACTAGGTTCCGCGCATTCTCAGATTAAGCTCCGCCTCCTCATGATGTTCAGGCGTGGAGCAAGACGAAGAAGAAGGAGGAAAAGAAGGGAGGATGGACACGTTCATCTGGTATTGCTAATCCGCACAACCAGAAGCATAGTGAACAGATTGTGCAATGTGACAGAAAACGACAGGCGGTACCAAAAAGGGGAACGGTTATTTGGAATGAGAGAATTGAAAGTGGATGGATTTATGAGGGAAGAGAGATCTAATGAAATGACTTCCGGTTCTAAACAGTCACAAATTCTATTTTAAAAAACCTTTTGTAAACACAATAATAAATTGGGTAAAGAAATCTGAAAAAAATGCATTTGATTTTCATAATTCACTTTGTTGAGAGGTCATCCAGTCGAGCTTAAGTATTGGGTTTACCAGGAACTTGATTCATTATTTTTAAAAAACGTGCCGTCTCTTTCCGACCTCATCCCAAGCTCAGAAACTCTATTTAAAATGTACGTTCATAATGAAAACCTAAGAAAAACGTTCTCACCAGGCCGCATTTTTCAAGAAGTCCTCACACTTTTGACAAACTTCAAAATAGTTATCAATTGGTTAAAACACTATAACATTGAAATAATCCGTCTCCCTACAATTGCGGATTTCAACAGAGCATCTGCTTGAATTTTTCTGAACACAAATTTTGTGTTTTCGGTTATCAATTAGAAAAACAGGAGTTTACGTCGTCATAGCTGTATAGTGAGCTCGTTCGAGATATACATTCTGAATTAATTGTCTTTCATTTCCCTAATGGTATTTCTATTCGGAGGTTTTTATTTGTTAGATGAACAAAAAGAGTTTCAAAATACCGCGAATTGGAGAAAAAGTGTCATGTGGAATTGATCACTTTGACGCGAACGGGTGTAAAATTTCGCGGATCCGTCTCCTCTTTTCTTCAGAATCAAATGCGTTCTTTCATTCTAAATTGTCTGAAGTAGAAGAGTAACAGACATCATCTTCTCAAGTTGCTCTTTTCTTTTTAGGGTGTTCAAGTACAACGAGAAGTGGTGGTGATGCTCTTCTTCTTCTTCTTATTCCTAAGTCCTCAGATGACCCTTTAACGGCTGGTAGGGATTACGTATGACCAGACGACCCAATAGACCATCTCAAACGATTACAACATACATACAAACAAATTTGAGAAAAGAGGAAATGAAAATGATTTATATGAGCAGACATGCACTTTTAAATTTAAAGAATCTGGCGGTTTCGTTGGTGAAGGAATCGGAAAGAATCTAGGAGCCAACTGAGAAAAATCCTGTAATCGAAGCCTAATCATTGAAGAAGAAGAAAGTTAGAACGGAGCTAAACAGACTTCTTCTTTTTCTTCTTCGAATAAATAAAATATGATCCGAAAAGAGAAAATAATGAGTAAAAAAGAATCGAAAAGTTGAGTATATCGTGAGATAGGAACCCCATTAACTTCCTACCAATTACTGCTATTTCTGCTCCATCCGTCACTCGTTTTTCTCTTTGTTTCATCAATTATATAGACAACAAATGTATCAAAAAGAGGGAATTAAGGAAATAAACGGTTAAGAAATGAAGAATAACCTGGACAAAGAAAGGCAACTGCGGGAGAATCATATTACACCATCTTGCCCTCACTCTTACTCTAAATGGTTCTACCGACAGAGAAGCCTAGGAGAGGTACTTCATAGTAAATTATGTTTGTTTTAGATGGGAGTAGCTGCAGAGGAGGAGGAGGATATCTTTCTATATTTGGATAGATCGTCAGTCATCAAAAGGTGTGTGCTACTGTCCGAAAATGTGTCTGCTTCATTTCTGTACTTTTTGTTTTCTAAATCTAGAAAAAATAAAGTAAACAAAATCATAAATTGGAACGGAAAACGATTGTAGACATTTGTGGTTGGAGAACATTATAAAAACTCAAACTGTCGACTACCAGAGACATTCGGAATTAGAACAATTCTAGAAAAGAAATTGGTTTATCAACTGTGAAAGAAATAAACGAAAAACAAAGAATTGGAAGAAAATTGAAACAAAATCTTGAGATGACGTTAGTCCGGCAGAAGAATTCAACCAAATAAAAAGCGGAAATCTTGAACAAACAAAAAATACGAATAGAGAAAAAATTAACAGAAAAAGCAAAGAGAAATTTAAATGAAACTCGATACAATAGTTTTTTTCTAGGAGCAGCTAACTAGACTGAAACTTTTGAAAAAATCCCACCGAATTATTTTGAAATGAAACTATGAAATTTCAAAAGAGCAAAAGAACTAATGAGAAGAGGAGAAGAGTGATTTGAAGTAGAACGAGAACATGTTCAGAATTGGAATTAATTTCGGAATGATTGACGAGTATCCATTCAATTCAAACTAATATTATTCCTGAAGAGAAAGAGAGGTGATTCTAATGCTTCTTGCTCTCTATTCAATCTCATTTTATGACTTTTGGCGGGAGATCGAGCAGCTGGAAAGGGGAATAAAAAGGAGTAAATGTTGTATTATTAGTTTTGATTTATTGATATATTTGTATATTTTAAGCGATCGTTTAACCGATTTCAAGGTATTGAAAAATAGAGTGTGTTCATGATCAATGAGGATAAGAGAGGTGTTTTATTCAAAGTTGAATAGAAATGGGTAGAAATGAAAACTCTAAAATACAAACAGTTTATCGTAGATGCTCTTCTCCAAAAAAGTCTAGAAAACTGCATTTTTCCGTTCGGAAAAGAAGAGGGAAATCTGGGAAGGTGTGAATTCAAATGAGATGAGCAAGAAAGAAGGAACGGCATGAATAGAATATATGTATTCAGACGAATACAAAGAGAAACGGCTGGTAGCAGTGGGTAGCTCTTCCTCTATTTCAAAATTATATGTTACCATGAAAAGAGATGATGATGAAAGGGAACGGAATGAAGGATAAGGTACGAGAGAGTACGTATGTCAGAGGTAATTGGTGGGCTATTCCTTTTTGATAAACTATCCGTAATAATCGGTTACAACAAAATTATGGCACGATTCCTACATAAACAAAAATATGGAAACGATAAGATAAGATGGTTCGTGTTGCCGACAACAGTTGTAAAAAGTTGTAAATAATTGTTAGGTTGGTAAGAAAAGTCAATGAGACGGAACATTGCGTTCAAAGATTCTGAATAAGTTGAAAATATAAATGTATTGTCGTGATACTTGAAATGAGAAGTTAGTTTCATTTTCTACAAGTTATTCCAGAATAGCAAAACTTTCCTAATTAAAATAGGCACCTGCATACCGAAAGTTATGAATTCGCAAATCAGTTTCCGATATGTTGCATCTCCGAAGAAAGGAGCAACCTCATTAATTAGTTGTATGCTCAGTGAGCTCTCATTTCCTTTCGATGCTCACTCGAGTGTTAACGATATCCCCTCTTCTTATGATCACCACTAAACAGTCAAATCTCGAGTGTTGTGAGTGTTATGTCAATATGAGAGAAAAAAAGAGATAATTGTCTGGTTTTGTATTGGAGCAACAAGAGAAAAGTAATACACGTAAAAGTTGTCTATTCATCAATTTCTTCTGGAGGTGGCAATTCGAACTTTGGAATCCTTTTCAGACATTCGTAAACCTTTCGTTGTAATCGATTAAAAGTGAATATATGATCTTCACATCCAGCAGTTTTCATTCCATTTGTTAGATAAGCGACTATCAATTCATTATCAACATCTGCTCGAACCATTTGTCCACCGACTCCTGGGTGTCCGAATTGCCACGTTTTAAGAGGAGATTTGAAATAAGTGAATCCATGTTCCTTGTTCTGTGGTTCTCCGATCATATGATCAAATGCTGTCATGTTTCTTGGATACTTTATTTTCTGAAAATTCCTCAGATTGATTCATTTTCTGAGTATCCAATTACCTCAAAAGTATCTTTCGATAAAAGAGTTCCATCTAGAACTAGTTGATGCAATTGAGCCATAGCTCTAGCAGATCCAATTCCATTAACTGCTGGTTGTCCAACAGCTCTCAAATCACTGTTGTTGAACATTGTGAAATCAGTTCCATATAAGCTCAAGTTCCGTCTGGCCGCAGAAAAATAGCCACGTGGATTGTAGAAATACCGAGCCAATTTCAAAATCGAACGATCATATGCAACTTCTCGACTGACAAGAGTTGGAGGACATTTGAAAAGCCTCGCGAGACGATTTTCTTCACTTGCACATTCTCCGATGTGGATATCAATGTCTGAAAACAAAATGATATTCAGATGGTTTTTGGAAAAAAGTCCCTCACAATGCTTCGTTGCAATTTCCTCTTTGAAAAACTGGCCGACAGTTCTATGTGCTGAGTCAACCCTTCGGAAAATCTGAAAATCATTCTATTTACACATTGCCTAACACAAAGTTACCTGATCAGTCAACCATCCAAACGTCAATGCATGATATGCAGTCCGTGTTCCAGGAGTGTAAACTGGTTTCAGATTTTCAATGATATAAGATAATTTGTTATTATCAATGAGTTCATCTTCAGAAAATGTAACTCCTGGAAAATATGGAAGCCCCGCCTGAAATCTACGGATTTTTCAGTTGTTTCTTGTATTTGTTTCAGGTTACCGTATGAGACAAAACCATTTCTACAGTGATATCTTGTTTTCCATTTTGCCCAAACTCTGGCCAATACTTAATTACTTTATCAGAATAATCTAATTGACCTCTATCGACCAGAATTGCAAAGCATATTGCTGTTACACTTTTAGTGCAACTGAAGATTGTCGAAATCGTATCTTCTTTCCATTCTTTGCTGAAAAAAAAAAACAGTCAATTCGAACTTAGTAGTTCTACATTCTAACCACTCTGGAAATCTCTGAAAATACACTTAATCGTGAACATTGTTTAATTTTCGAGAACTAAAATCAAAACTCACAAGCACTCTCTATCAGCATATCCTCCCCATAGATCCACAATTACTTTTCCTTTGTGAATAACACAAAACGAAGCTCCTGCTTTTTCCCAACCTTCAGTGAAATTCCGACGAAAGGAATCACGAACTTCCGAGAAGATGTTATCAGTTGTTCCATGAATTGGAATTTCTCTTTTTTGTTTCATCTTCTGTAATTATTACACTTCTGAAGGAAAAGAAAAAAGAAAAATGGCAGAGGAATTAGTTTTCTGGGAACATTACAATATTTGTATTGTAGGTTGTCCATATTGTGGATAAGATAGCAATAATTTGGCAGTTCAAGAATGAATCAATAATATTAAGATGAGTGCCCACAGGAAGAATCAGGTTTTAGAGTCAAGAGCATAGACGAATCCAGGATTTGTAGTAAAAAGTAAGTTTATAAACATGAAGGTCTGGACCTTTATGAATTTTAAATCCCTTCAAAAACTGTTTGAGATTGGGAAAATTCTTCTTACCACTGATTTTTCAGCGACCATATTTTCTCAGGGAAGTGATGATAATTAGTTTGAAAGGTGATCTAGAACCAAATGAGACTAAAAGTTTAATTTAAGTACTAGAGGTCACAACTATCTGTCCATTAAAATTTCAAGAAAAAAGGGCCGAACATCTGGAACATGAAACAATAGAGAACATAACAAAGAACGACAAGTGGTCATTAAGCTGAAACAACATATTGAAACGTCTAAGAAACGTGATGAGAGGTAAAAAGACAATGAAGGAAACAGGAGGAAAAGGGTAAGGAAAGGAGCGTAAAAAGAGGGGAACAAGTCTTCTATTGCGGAGAAATAGAAATGAAATAGAGGAGGCCAAGGACAGAGACTGATTTGTCCTCGGAATGAAACGAGAAGAGAAAAGGATAAGAGAAAAAGAAGTGTACCGGATGATACTATCAGTCAATATTATGAAATTGAGGCAATATTTAATTGATGAGTGTCTACCAGATCAAGATAATATTTGACACTTTTTTGACGGATAGTTCAGATCATCTTTTATTTGAACTTTTAGTCTGAAGTTACTTGAAGATTACCACCAATGTTTCTTACTGAATGACGTTAAAAAATGTATTCGACGAATTGAAATACTTTTGACCTTTTTTATATATAGTCTAACCTATAAGTTCCTTCAGGCGAACTCAGTGTCTCCTCTCCAGTTTTGACAAGTGATTTCTGATGATTGCAACTACGATTGGGTAGAATATAGCCAAAAGTCTGTTGAATTCGATTTGTGTCAGGTATGAGGATTAGAAGGCAGGTAAACGAAGATGACCATATGGTGCGGCCATTGTTAATCTCTGTATGCGGGAAAAGATTCAGATTACACACACATGTGGAGAAAATTGCTTGAGGTTTAGTTAATTTTTGCAGGCGTTCTGAAAGTAGAGAACCATGTCAAACTCGACGTACAATACTGAATTTGCTAAAGGAAAGAGACGAATACACTCGAGAATGAAGCTGACCATGGCCCTCAGCGTATCTGGGGATTCAGTAAAAAAACATTTAGTAATAAAGTTCTTTGGAAATTGTTCTGCTCAATTTTCCTTTCATAATTCCATATTCTCTAACTTGTTTCATATCGGGTTTACTGTAGTCATCACCCGTCATGACGCGTCATAGTATCTTGGGAATACCTTATTTACACTTTCTTGGTTTTTTTTTCAGGAAAGGCAGGTACGATACTTTTAGAGGTTTTATAAACAATGCAGTTTTTCTCATACACTGCCTTTACAATGGTCAATAGCTTGGATACAATTATAAGCTGCAGCTTACAGCTAGCTGGTTAACTTTCAAACCGATGGAATGTTTTTTCTTTGCTTTCAGCTTGTCTGCTTCTTTGCCGACGTCTTCTTTTTTCGCTCACTGTTTTTTGAGGCACTGCAAATTCCGTGGAAGAAATTTTCCGTGGAAAATGGGCGGAGTCTGTTTCGCAACGTAGCCGCGCAGTTTTTTCCCGAATTATTTTTTTTTAAGGCGAAGGAATTTCGCTATAATTTTTTCACAAAAAAGTAGCGGCACCCTCTAAGATACCGGCAGAATTATAAAAATTATTCGCATTTCATGAAATCAACCAGTTTCAGTCAGCTAACGATTCAGGAAAAACTGCGCGGCGATGTTGCGAAACAGACTCCGCCCATTTTCCACGGAAAATTTTTTCCACGGAAAATTTCTTCCACGGAATTTGCAGTGCCTCTGCAGATCTGTTTTTTTTGAGACCCCACCGATTCCGAGGAAGAAAAATTCACGGGAAAAAAATTCACGGGAAAATGGGCGGAGCCAAGCGCTCTGATTGGCTGCAAAATGCTAATTAGCAAACTTGCGCAACTGATTAGCCAATCAGAGCGCTTGGCTCCGCCCATTTTCCCGTGAATTTTTTTCCCGTGAATTTTTCTTCCTCGGAATCGGTGGGGTCTCTTTTTTTTTGAAAGACAGGCAAGTACGCTCTGTTTGTACGCGTGAAAGAGGGAGAGACGCAGAGAATCAAGGCTCGAATTTTGGTAGTTGTTTTATGAGTTCAACGTCTTCTTTCCCAAAAAGTTTTGGGAAATTGTATGTTAATATTCTCTTATATCATATTTTCGTAATTTGGTTATTTGAGTATTATATTTATCAACATTTAATTGTTTACTTTCGCTCTGTTTATTTCAAATTATTCCAAATTCAATTCTATTCTTTTCAGATTATGGGTAGTTTTCCGAATTTTGGAGCTTTCGTGCTCCGAGCACAGGAGAAAACAGGTAGGACGTGCATCAATGGACTTCCAGTTGCATCTCCATCGAAACAAATGCTCGGAAGGTATCATATTTTCCCAACTCTCATCTCGTTGACTTTAAAATAATTATTTTCAGGTTTCCTTACTTGCAATCTCTTCGGCACGACAACCTATCAATATATGTACATTTTTCAGAAACTGTTATAGGTAATTTTCTTTTTATGTTCATCAAATAATTTTATTTACAGTTTTTCAGCTCGTGACTTGGTTATTGTCGTAATAGAACATCACTCAGAATCATTAGGAGATGTCCTGAAAGCTGGAGAACTGAAAGACGAAAATAGGAAAAATGTCCTCTATTTGGAAATTTCATCGGCAATGGATTGCTTACATCGAAACGGTGTTGTACATGGATTTTTAGATGTTAATTCTGTGAACATATCCAAAAAACGAGAAGAAATCACTGCGAAACTTTCTGGATATGGATTACCGTTAGTTCAATCGGTGCTTAAAAGTATTATTCATATTTTTAGTTTTCTAACAAATTATGGAAAGGATATCGCTTCATCTATGAAATTCGGTGTTTTCCTTGCACCGGAAAGAATTCTAAACGAGGATGAGTCATTATTCTTAGCCACTTATCAGTCTGATGTATGGGAAATGGGATTTGTTCTTCTACAAATTTATTTGGTAAGTGAAACAATAAGTAAAAACAGTGGAGAAAACATTTGTTTGAAGGGAGCAACGCTTGAACCAGATATCAGCGAAACAGAATACTTGGAGATACTGAATAAAAATTTCACTGATGATTCTACAGTTACCAGTACTGTTATGGACGACATTATTCAACTCTTGATTGATAAAAAACGCCTTCCATATCACAAGAAATGCGAATGGGTAACTAATTCGAACAGTTTTTTTTAATAATATCGATTTGATTTTCAGCTGGAAACTGTAATTCGAAATTGCTTGCAAATGGGTTGTTCAAACCGAATATTAGTGCCTGAAATAGCTGAACGAATTAAAGAAAATGTCGGTTCGATTCCTTCCGAAGACAATGTTGAATCTTTGTATAAACTCAAAACAGTTGATGAAATGCGAGCGAGAGTTCGGGAAGATGTGCTAAAAGACTATGATGGATTCGAGAAATTATCGATAGATAATTCATTTTATCTTTGGAAAACCTGTGGATCAACACCTGAAATCATTCTTCTCAAAAAAGGAATTATTCAAAATCATGCCCCTATTTCTTCGTATCCATCGATTCGATTTGATGATTTCAATCAAATTGATCAAACAGTTGACGGTCAATCAACATTTGAGTATGGTGTATTCGAATTACCAAAGGAGAGAACTCTAGCGGTATACTTCGAAAACAAATAAGTCTTTTCAACTCATAAATTTTTCAGAAAATGGAGCACGGACTGAAGGTTTCTGCAAAAATGTTTCATAAGATTGGTGTAAACAAGGACGAAGATCATCAGAACGAAAATATACTCTATGAAACAGCTTCAAACATGCTCACAATTGAACATTTTCTAAATTCTACAGCCGTCTTCGGAGTATCTTCAGTTGTTTCAAGTCTGTCAAGTATTGGAGTAATCTCGACACAAAGATCTGACGGTAAGCATTTCAAGCAAATACATAGAATGTGAAGTTTTATTTTCAGTTTGGTGTACATTACTCGATGTAGATGAAACGAAATGGAGAGATTATTTAAATCTGGATGTTCTTGCATCACATTCCAGTGATCGTCAGCTTGAAGTCGATATTCCACGTTGTCATCAGTATGATAGTTTTATGACAACTCCAGCAATACAAGAGTCTCTTCGAAAAGTACTCAAAGGATGGCAAATAATCACGGAATCTGATAATTACGTTTATTGGCAAGGATGTGACAGCTTAGCAACACCATTTTTGCTGGCAAACATGAGTAAGCCACGTAAGTGAAAATGGTATTCTGAATTAGTTAACTTCCCAATTTCAGATGTGGCATATGCTTGTTTCAAAGAATTTACTCACAGATATTGTCACAAATTTTATTTGAAAGACAACTCAGAAGTTATCAAAGGTTGGGAGTGTTAGTATAACCTTTAATAAATATTTATTATTTTAGAATATCTTGGAATTTTCTACCATCTTGTCGCCTACGTGGATCCAGTTCTGTATAAACATTTGAAAAGCAATGGATTCGATGCTGAGCTGTTCGCAATTCCATGGTTTCTGACCTGCTTTGCTCACGAACTTCCACTTTCGAAACTTGTACGCCTCTGGGATGAAACAATGATTCATGGTAATGCATTCCCATTGATGATTGCCCTTGCGATGTTGAATCGACTCCGGGATAAGTTGTTATCTGTGAACTTCAATGACATGATTATTATCATTCATGATCAACCGGATTTAACTATTGATGACATCATCAAAAACGCTAGAGGTTACGAGAATCTCATTCCACCAAGTTGCACATTCCGAGTACATGCTAGTCCGTGGAAAGGTTAGTTCCTAGAAAAACATGAGATGTTTGGATAAAAATGAATTCAGAAAACAACTCTGGAGAAGTTCACTGTCTGATGAATTCAATGAAAGGCTTGTCATTAGGGGAACTTGCTCAACTTCATTGCCCAAGGCTCTCATCGGAAGAATTGATTTGGCGTATTGAACGAAATTTGATTTATATTATTGATACTCGCCAAGAATCTGAGTTAGTTTTCCTAATTTTCCTACTGAAAAAAACTGAAAATGATTCTGTTTCAGATTTCAAACTGAACATTTTTCCAATTCATTCAATCATCCGAATAACAACCACGAAGCAGATATTGATTGGCTCCGTTTCTTGCCTGGAATTGTCTCCAGTGAATTACCCAAATGTTTCTTATATGGGAAAAACGATAAGGAAGCGACTGAAAAACTTGCAGAAGCCTATGTGATGAAAGGAGTTCCATATGTCTGTATACTTCATGAACCATTTGAAACAATCAAGAACAAAGATCCTTTTGTTGTTAAGGCATAATAATTTATTGCATTTTCCATCTTACGGGTAGTATTATTGCTTAACTGTGATACTAATTTATTAATGTGATTTTGGAATTTTTTCAATTGGATTTCTATTATTATAAACTTTTCGACTCAATCTGTTCTAAAATTCAACTTCTTCGTTTTTTCAGATGTCAAAGAATAATGGAACACTTGAAAAATGAACCCCTCATAACCGAATGTTCTGCTCAAAACAAATAAAGTGATTTGTGATTTGAAAGAAATCTCCTACGCTTTTCAATGAAAATGACGTGATCTATCAATTCTCTTTTATGTAAACTTCAAGAACATCCATCCCTTTCCAATGATGTGTATCTTTTTTTTCAATTTCCTCTTTCTTTTTTCTCCTAATATATCTGTTTCTATTCCGGTCCCTTTTCACTCACACTCTTCATTTTTTAATTAACTTCGCTCGATCATTTTCTCATAGCCAAAAGTTACTGAGGGCTGATGATGATGGTACTAAATGGCACGTCTTCTTACCTTGGATCCCCTCTCTCTCTCTCTGAGACTCAATTAAAATTATTTCTGTTTGCTCATTGAACTTTCACATTTCAACTTCAAACCTACTCTCCTTTTTTGTTTTTTTTTACTCAATCGACAACTATTTTCTTCGAATTTATTTCCAGACTTTTACTTTTTTCCGAATTTAAATACTTGAAGAAAAGAAGAAGACGACGTCGAATTTGATTGACACTTTATTTTTTATTTGCAACTTCATGGTTCCTCTTTCTAACGCCTCTTCTTTGTTTTTTGGCTCGCTTTTTGATGATGACGTTACAGAAATAATTTGATTTCGGTTATCCGCCCTCACTCTCCGAAACTTGATCAAAAATAGAGAAGATATGGGAAAATGTTGCAAAAAAGGAAAAAAGGAGCATCTTTTCATTGCGAGCATGCACAAAGAGATACTATCTTGATTTTAGACTTTTTCAATATATTTGCAAAGTTAAATCTTGATAAAAAGGAGTAGACATTGGAAAATCAGACAATTTAGGAAAATGTCAGAATCTCATTAGTATTTAGGACTTTTTCAGTTGCTAGCATTCATTCTGAGCAATTCTTTATTCATACTTCACATTCTACAGTACTCCTACACTTTTTTTAGAAACTAATAAGACGCGAGAGTCAAAAATTATGTGATGTTCTACCAGACTACTGTAGTTCTTCTAACTCTTGTCACTGAAATGAACTAAAGAAATTCGATTCAGTTTGTGTTCTTTGCATCGTCTGAAATCGGAAAACACATGTCATTCCAGCAGATGAATTTCTCCCTGAAACTTCTCAGACTCACCTGTCCCTCCGCCCCTTGAAAAACCAAGTCTAAACTAAATTCTTTAGTTTCATCTCCAAGGAAATCCAAAAAGTTTTTGTGATGTGTTGTCATTTCTGTCATGTGGGCGCCCACTTCACACAATTTTTCTTCATGTATCCACTTGAAAGTGACGTTTCATGTTCCATTTTCTGCTCGAAACCTTTCATTTATCTGCTTCAGTTTTGGTTGACTTCATTGTTGAAGAGACGAAAATAAGTTACTTTATGAGTTGACCTTTTGATAGGTCTGCTCACTGATCCCTCTCTTTCTTTTTTATTTTAAAAACAAGGTGTTCTTTCTTTTTGCATTATGATGATATCATTCGAAAGAAATCTTTTTTAGAAGAAAATATGATGGAACTAATTATAGTTTGAACGAGAAAAATTGGCAATGATGTGATTTTTGGGCAATTATCATTTTATAAATACTCTTTTTAGAAGCTATATATTTAAGGTTGTCAGGCATCAAGAACATTGTGATCCTTTGATTTTCAAATATTCCGAATGTAAGATATTTATTTGAGGTCTCTGCAAGTATTCATTTTTGAAGGACACAAATGAATTGTTTCTCATCTTTTTTCTGCAAACCAATCTGCTCATTTTATTCCTTTGGGACCATTTTTACAACTGATTCAACCCGGAATGAGGGTGTTGAAACTAAAAGAAAAAGAGATAGATGCGAAAGGGGAAGGTCATTTTCTGAATAGAGATGCATCTGTGTCGTGAACCAGAGTACACGTTTAGCTCATCTCATTTGAAGTTTCGGGTTCCTGGTTCCAGCTCTAGTGCAACTTTGTGAACTTTTCTGAAAATGTCAAATATTCAAATTTTTATCCATATCTTCTTCATTTTTTCGTTTTTACGGCACTATCTTTATTTTTCCGATTCTAAAAAACTTAACTGCCAAAAACTCAGACAAAAGTCTGAGAATCGTTTTCTATTTTAGTCTGTTCAAAATTTTTATTTTGATTCCAGACTACTTATCCTAATCTCCAGATTACTATCGAAACTTTCTCATTCATTCAAATATTGATTATCTCAATTCTCTCCAGCTCCAACTTTTCTAATCCTCATCATTCTTGATCTCTCTATTATTTAATTTAAAAAAATGTTATCATCGTAGTTCAAACTATTAAAATGATATTATTCTGAACACCAGAAGAACAAAATTAGATCAGTATTCTTATTCAAAAACTGATTTCTGAGAGAGCTAACGTCATATCACTTCAGTTGAAAACTTCGCAGAAAACACAAACGAATATTTGAGAATGCATCCATATATTTCTCTATTTTTGAGAAAAATTACGAATTCTAATTCCATTCAGCAGAATTTAAATAATGACAAAGAACCCGCCGATCTTCCAAATTCTGTATATTTTCGTATATATCTCATCTCTCTTTGGACACTAGTGGTCATTTTATGAAATTAGTGTCGGCTACTCTATAAGTGTCTATACTACTCCCACATATGGCTGAATGTATTCAAAAGAGAGATGGATGTTAATTTTGTTTTGACTCTTTCATCTTCTGAATACTTATCCTCTCGAATTCTCGAAACTGCGTCATGGATGCACTCGGCTGACCACTTGATTACCTTTTTACTACTTTCACTTACTTAATTGACTGACTCATCAAGTAGTCACATGATTTAGTGTCCTCTCGAAAAAGTTTTGGTTACCGAATTAGAAATACGTCAGGATTATTCCGAGTTATAAAAGCCACATTTATCGTAAGGGAACTAGCGATTTTTCCAATGAATTTCTCTGTACTGTATCGTTCTTTTTCTAGAGATTACGCTTAAACCACTAGCAAAACTCGGGTTTTATTTGTTTTGGCAAGTCTTCAATTGTAAACCGAAGAGCCTATGTTCCCATAAATTATAAGCTCTCACTAAAAAATTTCAGTTTGATACTGAAAACTAATGGGGTTATTCAGGTCATGTAAAAATGTATTTTAATACTTTTTTTTCCTTATTCACGACCGGTGAAAAATGTATTTTAATACATATTTTTCTCCCATTTTTCTACATTTCTCCCCAATTTTTTGACAATTTTTTTACATACGCATGTCGAAAAATGCAAAAAAGGGGAAAAACGCTGTTAGACCAACGGTAAACTGAGATTTGTAAAAAATAGTTTCTCGACTCTCGTGAATAAGAAAAAAATGTATTAAAATACATTTTTACATGACCTGAATAACCCCATAAAGTCTTTTTTGTCTTTTTTGCTCTCGAAGTTTTTTTTTCAAAACAAAAAGGGAAACGTTCAAATAATTAGTTCAAACTGTAATTAAGGAATAAGCTCTTAGAATTGACTTGTTTTTTGTTTCTTGTTTTCAAAGTTGACCTACTTTGTTTTCCTCCTTCTCACAACCCACTTCATTTTCTTTTTTTCAGTTCAATTTTTCCAGGTTTTTCTGTTTCCGTTCCAACTCAAAATCCCATCAAATTCAATTATTGTTTTTGTCTCTTCCTTCTTTTTGTATTCCAGAAGTCTATCACTTTTCAGTCCCTCAAGAAAATACTTCTTTTTCTATTCAGTCACGCGTTCATTAAAATTTTCAGAACATTTTTTCGTTTCATTTGGACGAAAACTGAAAACAATGATATTGAATTTATTGGTTCGTACAACGTCATTCAAGTTTAGATTTCAATGAAATTCACATCGTCTAATCCTTAACGGTTAATCCTTTAAATTATTAAAATTTCCATGGATTTGGGAGTTCCGAGGTGACGGCTAATCTCATAATAATATGTCTATGGATGATCCGAGAATTATAGAAAAATTTTCAAACGTTTAAACTAGAAGATTCCAGTACTTGCGAACTCGAAAAGAGTAGTTCGTGTTAGGAATTCAAGAATTGGGAGATTACAGAACAGAACCGAGTCAAGTGAATTATAAAGTTTTCCTCAAGTTTCCTTGCCCAGTTCAGTTTAGAGATACTCTGTTTGTAATATTATAAAGTCTTTAATTTTCGAACATAATGAGACTGTACCTTTTATAGATAGCCCATCTCAGATGCATACATCTCTTCAGTTATAGTCAGTATAAACTTGAAATCCCATCCCTTAATCGGAATACTCTTCATCTTTGAACACTTTTTTTATTAGCTGTTTCTCCAGACTTCAACTGCTCTGAAATTCTCTTCTCGATCTGAAACTTTTCAACGTCACACTCATTTTCATAGTCTACTAAATGACGTTTCCTGGTGTCCTGAAAGTGAGTTTGGTCTGCGTGGAATCGGCGGAGCAGGTGCATAAAAAAGTCCTTTTTCATCTATTTTACCGCTTTAAAAACAAATTTATTGAGTTATCCTTATTGACTGAAAGTTAGAATTAATCTTATTTTCAACATAATTTTTACGTCATTGGCTCACTTTTATTTTTGCTTTTAATTTCTTCTTTCGAACACTTTCATTCAAATTTACTATTAGCTTTTTCTGTATTTTGTGTGGGAGAATCGAAATCTCATATTTCAATTTTCCCATGTATTTTCTCCTATTTCTGAATACTCTCGGACTAAATAAAAGTCCTTATTTTCGTCGATCCTCCTGGTATAAACCACTTGATGATGTCACATGCCATTCAATTTTTCCAGTCTGCAAACTGTTTTCATTTTGCGAAATTGAATGCGTGGGCATATAGGACAGACACTCCTAAATTAGGGTTGTTTGCTGAATATATAGTCACGTTGAGAATGAAAAGAGGGGTCAAAAATGATGCAGATGTACAGTTCTATTCAAAAGAGAAGAAGAAGGATGATGATGTCATTAATATGTCATACTCTAATTGTTTTCAGAATGTTTTCACACATTCTTTATCTTTAATTTACTATTTCTTCTTGTTCTTCTTCCTCGATAACAATCTTTTCCTCGTCATCATCTGCATCAAATTTGCAGAAAAAGTTTATCAATCAAGTCAATTTACTTCCATCTTTTACACTAATTTCAATTCTTTTCTTCTCTATTTTCTTCATTTTCAACGTTTTTCTCCGTTTGCAATTTGACCGTAGGTCGTTTGTTTTTCATCTATCCGTTGCAAACTGTTCTACGTCACACATGATCTACAGTATCCCATGTTCTTGAACCAAAAAACGTTCCGGTCGCATCAGAAAGAATAGAAAAAGAGAAAAAGAAGAAGCTATTAAGCAGTTCGAATTGCATCAAACCATCGTTTTTACTCAATAATGTCATAGATGAAATATGAGAAGAAATGAGAGAAAATGAGTTACTTTGAACTGAATTGAACTGAATATTCTCTAATGTACTTTATTCCAAAAGTTCAGATGGGAGAGAAAAGAAAATAATGAAAAATAGATAAACACTAGAAAATGAAAATATGAATCAAATCACAGAATTGATGATAAGACAGATCATTTTCATCTTCTTTTCACGAACGAATTGAATCAGATCACTTCACTTTCTCTATCTTCTCAGAATGTATTCTGACCCTAAACATCTTTTGATTCCGCTCTTTGACTGTTGAGCTTATTAGCCCATCACAAAATGCAAAGAAACATATTCTTTTTCTGACTTCTATTTTTTTTTAAACCCGCTGGAAGTAAGCCACGCCCCTTTTTCACTAAACCTTTTACCATGTTCGACTAATTTGTAGGTAGAGAAACTGACACATCCCCGAATCCAGAATCATGTCTTCTAGCTCAACATCATCATTGTTTGTTCACCGAATTTTAGATCTCCTCATTTTTCTCGCCCCACTTGCTGGGGTCCCTCTAAATTCTGTTGCTCACCCACCCACTACCGCCCATGTGAGTGGAAATATTTCTGCAAAAAGTCTCTCTTCATATTTCGTCATCAGCCATTTTTTGTGTGGGGACCACTAAACTTTATGCTGAATTGTGTTGACCTAATGGACACTCTCTCCTATCTCTTCTCACTCTTCCTCGTTTTCTGGTTCCGAACTTTTTTGACGTCATCATCTTTGCTCAAGTAGACAGTCAAATGGTCCCTCTGGAATTACTCATCTGATCGGAACAGGAGAATGTGATGAGCTCATTAGAGAATATAAAAATGAAAAATAAGGCAGGTGATATGGAATACAAAACACCTTGTTTCTCTATCATCACTTTATTTCAATCGTCATTCTGTTCTTCTTCTTTATTCTTTTTTTTCCTCTAATCTTTCCCAGTTTGCACTCTATTCTCCCCTCCTAATCCTATTTGAGTCAGGGGGTTCGTTTAAATTAGGAAGCAACAAAAGAGGCGTCTGAAAAATGCGTCATCTTTTGATAGCCATCTAAATGTGAGGTAAGCAGACGAGTGTTTACTAACAATTCAATTGAATTCTCCTTTCGTTTCTCATTTATTCTTCTAGAAATATATTACAAAAGTTCTCGTTTTTCCGACTTCATTCGAATATAGTCCGTGAATATGAGATTTTTGAGTTCATCCAGTGTATTTGATCTATCAAGATTTGTAAACTTGATCGTAGAGTCCAGTGGATAATCATATCTGAGTCGCTGAATCCAGATCAAGTGGGTCTGCAGAGTTTCATCTATATATTTCCTCCAGCGAATGATCAGATTTTACTCTTAATTTTCTTTGTTAGCCTTGTTTTGAAGGCGAAGATCATAATTATATCCAGGTAACCATCTTGATATCCTGTCTTCTTCCCAAAGTGTTTTTATTCCAAGTGACAAAACCACAAACTTCGAATTTTCGTACTCACTGAGAAATCGAATAAGCAACTTCTCGCCTCCGCGAGAAATCTTTCTAAAACCAGACACAACTATTAGATTACAGTTCAATGAACTTCCATCTATTCCTATTTTCAGATCACTTCTTTCTCTCCGACCACCTTTATTTTTTGTTTCCAAGAATATGTTTCCTGCCCCAATGCACTTTGACATTTTATCTATCTCTCCCCACCTCGCTTACATCTAAAAATAGCTAATCCGCTTTTCCTTTCTTCACTATTCTTGGCGGACTGAGCTGAACGTTGATCTACTCTATTCGGAAGAAGAAGAAGTAGAACAAGATTGTAGGGATTCACTAAACTAGACATTGACGTTAAATTTTACCAACTTTCAAAACAGGTCACGCCCACTTTCAAGTACTATCACTAAAGTTCTAAAATGTATGGTTTCTCAGTGATACCAGAATGAAAATTGAGGAGGAGGCAGTGAAAATGAAATGGCAATATGTGGCTAATCATGCTTAAGTAATTCGTGTATTCTGCTCTATTTTTGCTGCTCATTTCTGAGCGTAATTTACTTCCGGTCGCCCTAGTCTTGACTCCGTCACCCTACGATTATGTATTCTGATACATTTGAATACTCTCTCACTCGCTCACTACTGATAATCAAGTTATGGTAGATTGGAAAATCAGATCAGAAGTTTATTTAGTCCCTCTGTCTATTTTCCCCCATAGACGATGTGTTGTTTGTCAATTTGTTGTCTGAGGTGAAGTTGTCTGGGAAGACTGTTTAGTGGACGAAGAATCAGAAGACGTCATCGTAGGGTACTTTCAGAAAACATCTGCAAACAACCTCGCTCCTCCTACAATTTCTTTTTCTAAGTCCTCTTCGTTAGACGATTATATATTTGTTTCTCTTCCATTTTCTCTACGATTTTCGAAACTCAATTTCTGAAATACTTCGTTTTCAGGTCAAACACAGGCGTGTTCAAATGAGCAACACTTATAATCACTTCTTGTTTCGAGTAATATTAATTGTCTTATTGCTCACACAATTAATTGCTTCCAGTCCCTTATTGGTAGTAAGGAGAGTTCGGCCACCCTATTATCAGGTCAGTTTGAAGAAAATGAGAAGAATCTAACAGTATCTCAATATCCTATTCATTATTCTAAATTTTCAGACAATACATCAATTAGAACGAATGATTGATAACGAACAAGTACTGAGAAGGCGTCGGAAGAGCATACCAGACGGTTATTTCAACGAGTTTACAGTGCTGGATGTATTAGATCGACAGAGAAGAGGCCAACCGATTTCTGATTATACTGACGAATTCAGTGCAGATCCATTTGAGGTAGGAGGGAGTGAACTTTGAGTGTTTTGTGTCGTCAGAATGAATTTGCAAATGAGAAAGTGGCTATTCCACCTGTTGATTGTGGGATCAAATACACTCGTGTAACTCAAAAATCATACAGAAATGTCAGGTGGCAGACAAAAGAAACCACGTGGTGTAAGAATTCCCGCTGAGGAAACTATAGTAAAGAGATCAAAAGGATTAAACTGAAGCCTATGAATTAAATTTCCAACTTCCAGGCAATAAATACTTCCTAGTCTTTATGACTTGTTTCACCAATTAATCTTCAGATTTCAGTATCCAATGCGGTCACTCAAAAAACAAAGGAAGCAATGACACCTGCTTCATCTCGGTAGTCTTCAACAACCAAAGTAACTTCTTCTGAGCAAGCATCACCACGTCATCTTGAATAGTGTTATCTTAGTATCCCACCTGATCTTATCACCAATCGCCCCCTCACCAACATTCCACCAAAATCTCGCCAACAACCAAAACAACAAAATACATCCCGTCTCCTTTATTTATTATTTTTTGAGAATGCCAACAAGAATTGAATAATTTGATTTTCCCATTGTCGATTGTGATCTATTTTATTTTAAGATCTCTCCGTATCTACTTATATTTTCCGCACAGTGACCATTTCACTGTAGCTGATAAATTGGATTTTTCATTGAATTGTGAATTGAAATTAAGAAAGCGCATCAAAGAATAAAAACATATCATTTTTTATTGGCATAAAATGTTTTAAATTTGATTTTATGTTTTACTAAATATTTATTGGTATATCGGTATGCATAATAAGATATTTAGGCATGTATCTGCAGATAGCTAGACTATAGAATATATAGACTATAGAAACCCAAATAACTGAATTCAATTTCCCGCCGGAATCTACTTTTGCGTCAACGTTTCTACTGGCGCTTCTCGAGATTATTTGCGCAAAACTCGTTTTGAAGTTATTTTTACAAGTTTCAATGAAAAATGACTTAAAATTATGAATTTTAACTCATTTCAATTTTTAGTATAGAAGTTGTGTCTCAAAGTATTTTTCACCCATCTTATTCGTTTTAAACACGCATAAACAAAAGCTTACGGTTGCATCAGGATATAAAGATTACCAGTCTTAAACTTTTTAAAATTTCAGGATGTCTATTTCCTCAGATTCATCCATTTGTGGTGATGAAGACGGGGACTTGTTATTCGAAGAAGAAGAGGAAATCGACTTTTATGCGATCCTGAATGTTCCGAAAGACGTGAATCATTTCTTAATAATCAGAAAACATTATTATTTTTCAGGCTACGGATGACGAAATTATCAAAGCGTACAGAAAAAGATGCCTGATGTTCCATCCTGATCGATTCACTGACAACAATGAGAAAAAAGATGCTGAGAGAGTTTTTGTGAAACTGCGAAGAGCTCACGAGGTTTTGTTGGATCCGAAGCAGCGAGCGATATATGATGCTCTAGGAATTCAAGGACTTGACACGCAAGGATGGGAACTAGTTTCACGATCAGCTAATCCAGAAAATATTCGGAAGGAATATGAGTTTCTTCAACGACTGAAAGATCGGGAGTTGATGCTTCAAAGAGTTCACCCCACTAGTATCTTCATGGTCAAAACTACCGTTGCGGGCATGTTCCAAGAAAATGAAGAAGATAGATATCCTCCTCAACTTCTCGGAATTTCTCTTTCACAATCTGTTGATTGTGCTTTCACTGGAGTCGATCGTTTTGGACTTTCTGGAAGAGTTAAAACTGGAAACGGCCGAGGTGATGGCAGTGTGACAGCAGTTTGGAAACGTGTTGCTGGAAATTTCAATTTAGAAGTATAAATTTATTTTATTTTGAAAATTAAATTTTTTTTTCAGAATACAGTTTCTTTGTCGTCTGAATCGGTGTCATTAACGTGTCGAGCTGCTCGAAATGTATTTACGAGAGCTGCAATTATTGTGCAACCTCAATTACAATACAATATGCTTCATGAAGCATTCATACCTTCGATTGCTATGAGTACGCCATTTCTCTAAACAATTTTTAACATTTTTGTTAAATGCCATCACAGCGGAATCTTGGTATTAATTAATTAATTTTCAGTTTATTCCATGCGACTTCATACCCGTTGGCAAGGAAGTATCGTATTGAATATTTCACCTATAGCTAACGCTCTGACAACAACAATGGTACACACTGAAAATAATCATGCGAAAGCTGTTGGAAGTTTGACACTATCTCCTGTTAACTCCAATGTTCGAATGTCGTATTTTATACGAAAGCCTGAAAATGATTCTGTTACTGAAATGTCTGTGCAACTAACAACATATGGTGTCAGTCCGGCAATCAGTATGGATCGGAGACTTTCGCGATATTCAAGAGTATCTTGTTCGTTCCATTTCTCTTTCCCATCTTGTTTGCTGTATACAAAATTCAAATTGAAAGCAGGACAATCTACCTTCGACTGGCAAATTGTTTTATGTGATGATAAAGAAGCTCTCTCTAGAAGTGTTCTATACGGCGTAGCAGTCCCTTACTTCACTTTTCAACTTGCAAAAATTGTCTTCCGTCCTTGGTGGGAGCGATTCAAGTTAATGTTCGAAGACAATTCGCGTGAACAAGAAGTTGATGTAGCAAAAAAAGAAGAGGCAGCGAATATTGTGAGCCTGATGAGAGCTACTGCTGAAAGAATAAAAAGGGATGAAGAATCTAAGCAAGGAGTAATCATCGAAAGCGCTCGATATGGTCAATGTGATGTCAGTGGAACAACTGCGTATCCTCTAGCTGGAGAACGGACTATTGACGTTACAGTTCCTCTACAAGCGATGGTTAATGATAGCCAATTGAGGGTTTATACCATCAAAGTGAGACTGACTGTTATGTAAAAATTCTAATTGTAAAACATTTTTCAGAGCCAATTGCCTGGTTTCTACGATCCGTGTCCAGGAGACCCGAAAATGCTAACTGTCCGCTACGTGTTCCGCGGAGAGGAACATTCATGCACTGTTGCTGATGAAATGCCACTGATGCTCCCTCTTAGAGGTTAGTTTTTGCCTTCATCGCCTTGCACCGTATCCAAATGTTGTTTTTACAGCTCATCGCATGTCAAACGAACAAACGTAAACACTATGATGGTAGTGCATGAGTCAGTTAATGGTGGGTTATTTTTTTGGCTTATGGGAGAAAGAATATTGGGGTTAACTGTGCTAAACTTTTTGTTTGTTCTAAAATGCATAATTTCATTAGGTCATTCCTGTTTTTCTGACTTGGTATTACTCTCATACTGCTTTTCTAACTGCATTTACCGGTAGTTTACCGAAAGGCACACACTGGTAAGAATCTTTATATTATTTTTCTTTAAGCGGCACTGAATTCTTTTCCAAACCATAGGAATCCTGACAGGTTATAAACCTTTCTACTGATGGTCACTGTATAGACGAAGAGAAATATACGGAACACCCACATACCGTTCCTCCATTTTCTCGATTTTCAATGTTACGAAATTTACGATTTTTCTGGAACAGATTTGTCACACTTTCGTATTTTCGGTTCTTGTGGGCACACAAGTTGTGGCCAGGGTTGGGAAATTCCGGGCCGGGCCGACTGAAAAATTTTCCCCGGCTCGGCCCGGCTACTGTAGAAATTTGAAGTTTTTTGGAAAAATTTTGAATTTTCTTTGCAAAAAAGTCCAATTTTCGACTATGTTTTGGAATATCGATAAAACTGAAGTATACGAGAATTTTGATTATTTTTCAATGAAAATTTCGAAAAAAAATTGTGAAAAAATTGTGCACACTTTTTGAATCCGGGCCGGGCCGGCAAAAAATTTCTGTCAGCCCGGGATTTCCCAACCCTGGTTGTGGCTATGTCACAATTAGGCTTTTTACCTACATTCGTTTTACCCAAGTTATTTTTATTTTTTCACGAAAAAATGGCTACCTTATTATTTTTATTTTCTCGAGTTTCTAACCAATAACAGTTTACAAACATAAAACACCTGCGATCAAAATCAATAAAGTTTCCAACGACAGCTGTCGCCCACTTCACTTAACTTTCTCACTATTTACAGTTTGCGTTAGAGATAGGTCTCAATCGATTTGATCACTCGTTCGAGGAGCAACTAGTTGGCTGGGTCAAATTTGATGACGTAATCCTCTCTTGAATGTTCGACGAACGCATTTCATCCATCTTTTTTTGTGTCTTACTGCTTCTCTATGTCGTCTCTTCAGCTATTTCTTCGTCCCACTAACGACAGATTTTCTCTTCTTTTTTTTCTCATTTTGTGTCCTAAAAATGCACTGATTCGTTAGTTTTTTTTTTGTTGCGTTCGGAAAAATTCTATTGAGACAGCTTTCCATAGCTTGATGAAAAAAAACTTAAGCTGACGAATTCTTAGTAACCCAAAAATCAATCTCATTAGTTCTTTCAAATTGTAATAAGTTCTCGGTCTTTGATGTTAAATGACATATATCGCGCTAATCAATGCCGAACTAGCGTTGAATGTCTCCTGAAAAAGTGTATTTCAAAAATTTGAAATTCACACACAAGTTATGACTCATAATATCAAATGAGAATCTTCTAGTTGCGCGTGGCTATTGTATCACCAGAGAATGAACCGGTTGTTATCGTTCGACGTCGCCTTCGCGGTTTGTCTTCGTCTTCTTTTTTTACGTTTCATCTCTTCACGAAAGGATTTCATTTTAATCAATATTGAAGTAAGTATGTGACCAAAACACAAAGAATTCAGAGCATACTTGTCACGGGCCGGGCCGAAATCAGGTAAAATCTCGGCCCGGCCCGGCCCGGCCCGTGGCCCGGCCCGGCCCGCTCGGCCCGTTTTGAAACATTTTTTCAAAACATTTTGAGTTTTTGAATTTTTTTTGGAAACTTTTTGAAAAAAGTATAGTTTTCGAATAAACATTTAAAATTGAATCAAAATGTGAATATGTAATGATAATTTAAGCATTTTTACTGTTTTTTTTCGAAAAATTTCAAAAAAAAATTGGTAAAAATGGGTACCCATTTTTGAATCCGGGCCGAGAGAAATTTCGGCCCGGCCCGGCCCGATTTTTGACAAGTATGATTCAGAGGAATATCTTATAAGTCATAATGTGTATTGCTTATATTTTGGAAAACCACTTCAATAAACTGCTCACCACGTGAATTATGAAATATGATACCTTATTCTACTACACTTCCCTAAGCTTTTTTTTGTTCTATAAAAAAAACATTTCGTGAGTCCATTTTTTCCTCTGTAAGATCAGCCTATTGCGAAACAATTGTTTTTTTTTAATGTTTTCGTGTTTTCTATAGTTCATCTCTACTTTCACTTTTTTTGAAAATTTATAGAAAAAGACGAGACTAGATTAAAATCTTTTTCAATTGAAAATTAGTGAGGCGTGAATTGTAGACACTGTGCAAAATTGATTATATTATTCTTCATTGCTCCTGAAAGAAATAACAAAAAGCCAAGTGAGTTAAATTTCCGAATGTCAGAAGTTTTCTTCTTCCAGCTGAATTCTTTGTTTTTGCTGAACGAAGAATAATCGTCTGAACCATACTTGTCAAGGGCCGGGCCGGGCTTTTTTTTTCAAAACGTCAGGCCCGGCTCGTCAGGCCCGTCTTTTTGAAGGGAATTTTTTTTTTCAATTTTTTTTTCAAATTTGATTAAAAGTGTACTAAGATGAACTCAGACTTTTCTCATAGAATAATATGAGTGTCTTTTTGTCAATTTTTCCGCATGAAAAATTGAAAATTTTTCTCAAAAATCCCATATCCCTGACGAGACGGGCAGGCCCGGCCCGGCCCGTCATTTGACAAGTATGGTCTGAACATCCGCAGACACATATGATCTGAATCAACCTGTTTTGACGCAATTCTCAAGTGTTGTTCAAAGTATATGTTGAAAACTTTACAGCGTTCTTCTTCTTTCTTCAAAACACTTTTATTTTTGAAAATTAGAAGTTACCATAATCATCATCAGAGTTAAAGAGAAAATGTTATTTGTGTGACGGATGCTTTGTATTCTAACAAAATTAGCATATTCACAGTTCAAACAGATAGGCAAATGTTGTCAACAAATCGTTTTTTTTCTTTCCCATCGCCATTCTCATTCTCTAGTGCATTCTCTCTCATTCTCGCCCTTTCGACCACTGTTATCATATTATCGTCCACAGGGACAGTGTTTTATCACAAGGAGAACCATTTACATTCATTCTCTCTTTTAGCTTGTATTCTCCAATCAATCAATATATTTCAAAACTATTTTTACAGGAGTAAAAACTACTATCGAGTGCAGCAAGTGGAGTCCATCTTCTCATCCAACCCTGTGTTTATATTACCTTTTTGATCTTTTTTCCTTTGCTTAATCGTTTTTGCCTTATAATGAGAATAGTGTTCGTAAAGAATAGTTTTGTTTATTGTTTTTGTATGTTACTGTCTTTCTTAGTTTTTTCCTCGAAAGAATCTTAATGCTCAATATTTTCGTTAATTGCTCAATCCTCAGTATCTTTCTTGAATATTTCTTGTTGCTCTTTTGATACGAGTCTTTTCTTTTTTGTAAGTTTAGGTTTTTTCAGGTTAGAACCCTTTTAGGAGATGATAAATAAGTTATTTCGTATTTATTTATCTTTTGTTTCAGTACGGTTTTACTCCGTATCTCGTTATCTTCTTTGCTCTGAACCGCTTTTTGAACAACATAAAACTTCTTCTTTTTACAGCTTCGATTTAAACGACTCGAAATGACGGATAACCATGAGACGAAGCGTCCGCTTCCAGACAGCGTAAGTTATTTAACTTTAATCAGATTCTTTTGCAGTTTCTCATTTCAGTGCCAATAACTTTAATTTTCAGCCACCGAATGGTGAGTCAAGTAGCTCAGCAACACCATCGGCTCCATCAGCCCCTGAACAACCAATGTCTTCTCCAACCCGACCACCACCACCAGCTGGATTTGTCTACCCAAGTACTGATATTCAAAACTCTGTTTCTGTTCATGCTGCTTCCCCAACAATGACATCTACCTCAACGAATGTTCCAGCTGGGCCACCACCAGCGCACGCATCGGCTGGACCAGCGCCTGCAATGGCCGCTTATGATATGCCTCCACCATCCTATCAGGCCGCCATGTCTTATCCAGCTGCACCAACTTACGGTGGGTCGACCGATCCAAAGTATTATAGTGGACAGCCACCAATCTACTATCAACCGCCACCACAAATCAGTTCGTTCTTTTAAAACCAAACTCTTGTAATCACAGTAATTTTTTACAGCTCAAACACGACTCCCGCAGCCAGATGGAGTCGATCAGATCGTAAGGGCAGTGCGTATTCAGAATCCTGCAGGCAGTAATGTCATAGTTCATGTTCAACCTGGTGCACCATGCCGTCGTTGTGTAAGTCACGAAATTTTGATCTATCTTCCATTTCGTAATTTCAGACAGTTGGAGTTATTACTCGTCAAACCGATATGTGCTGCCTTCTTTGTCTTATAATGCTTACAATCTTCACATTCCCATTCGGATTGATCTTCCTTTGCTGTGTGCCATGTACTGTTCAGAATCGCTGCACGAATTGCAACCGTCTCGCCTAATCATCTTCATCCATTCTCTCGTTTTGCTAACACATGTACTTTTTTCCCTCTTGTATTTCTGTAGAATTTTAGCTTTATCATTATCTCGCCACTTTCATTTTACCCGAATTCCTACCCAGTAGTTAATCAACTGTCAAATAACCTAATCAAAACTACTATCGTCAGAAATAACAGGTTACCAGAGTGTTACCGAACTGTTCCAAGTATTTTCGTTATGCAACGAAGTCCGTTTAGCAACCGAATTCACCACCCCCAAAGCCTTATTCAAACTCCCATCCCCACAGACTATGCGTGTTTTTTGTATCATGTATAAGAAAGAAATGAATCTGAAACATTTTACTGAAGCTTTTGGTTTATTAATGAAGAATTATTTTTCAACCGTAAAATGGACGAAACCGAAAACAAAAAACATCCGAATCCAATTCAGTTCTAGTTATCGAAACCGAACTAATACGCTTTAGGCAGCGACCGTCGCCTTCTAATTAGACCACTCGCACAGGCGAACCGGGGTTGCCGAAAGATGGACCCCGGCGGCCCGGAGGAGTCTGAAACGGCAACAAATGACTGTTCAGAACCTACCCCCATCATTGGTATTATACTTCGTTCAGAACATGATTTCTTCCTAATTAGTACATTATTTAGTGATCAATGTGTTTTCATGTAGTATTGTAATTCCTGTATCATTCATTTTCCCATCTGTTCTCCGGACTAGAGATTTTTTTCCGATTTTCACTCAATCATTTTCACATAAAAATAAGTTACGGTTACGGATATACAGAGAACACGTGTTCACTGGTTTAGTACTATTGACTCTGAATATAAGCATAGAACTAAAGGTTAATGTAACTCATCTCAAATAACATGTTGGGCGCAATATTTCGGACCTGTTAATTATGGGAAATCCAAAATCCAAACGCGTTCTGGAAACACTATCAAATTATCAAAACTTATTGAATTTAATTTGTTTATTTTTCAAATTATAATCATGTATTTTTCACGTTTTCCCAGATCAAAACGTGAAACAAAAATGTTATACTAGACGTGACGTTCCATTGAACTGATTCTTATCTCTGCTCTATTTTGATGTCCCTCGGTCAACTTCGTTCACTTCAAATTGTTGAGAACTCTCGTTAGTAACCAAAGATTTCCATAGGAGCCGGTTGCTCATTGAGCTCTAAACGGTTAGTTTCATCTCAACCTTTGGATTTATGGGAAGTTTGAATTTCAGAGAAACAAGAGGCTTAAATAGAAGATGGCTGATGACAACGTCTCATTTACTGATGCAGGAGATCCAGCTCCAGCAGCTGGAGGAGCTAATGGTGGATCATCTGCAATGCTTGATTTACTCGGAACTTTGAATAAGAAGGATGAAGAGAAGAAGAAGGCGAAAAAGGGAAAGAAAGAGAAGAAGTCGAAATCAAAATCGAAGACAAAGAAAGTGAGGAAAGCGGATAAATTCGAGTCACAAAACTTTTTGTATCGTATCGAAGGAACCATTTTCTGTGCTGGAATCAGTTAGTTGAAACCATTAACCTCTTCTCTAATTTGCTATAATTTTCAGTTGTCGGAATCGTGGTTCTTCTCGTATTTATCATTGCTGCAATCATTTTCAGTGTAATCACAAATGGAAATTTGGTTAGCTACATGCATCCATTATGGGGAGCATCTGATGAGAATACTGATTCTGGCGCACAAAACTAGATGCAGAAGAGGACATCTCGCCAAGAAACAAAGGCATAAATGACAAGTCGGCTTATTTTTTAAATGTGTATCTCTGGATTACACGTTTCAATGAATTATTTAAATGATTCTTTTTTTGTTGTTTTTCGCATTTTATTCAATCATAAATGTACAATCTCTGGAGCACTAGATGATGGTATCGATAATACTTGACTTTTCAAAAAATCTCGTAATAACTTGATTTAATTATTAGTGTCCTATTTTTGATTTTGAACAAAGTAAATTCTGAAATGGAGTGTTGGATTCAAGTCTAGATCACCGGAAATAATTCCAGTTCTCAAGTTTTTAGAACACGATTTCCAACATTTATTTTTTTTTTGTAAAAGAAATCTACAATCTGGTTTAAAAACACAAAAATTATGAAAAGTTCTCACGTCTTTTTGAATTCAAAGAAACACAATTTATTGTTATTTTTATCGACGATCCCGAACAATTATGATTATAATTAAATCGGGATCAGAGATTTTACTCAAGACTCTTCAATTGTATTGTTTATTGTTTATTGGCATTGTTCTCGTGATTTGTGTAAGTTTATTTCAGATTTCAGATATTGAATTTCTATGAAATTATAATTTCAGACAAAGAAAACAAAAACAAAGGGCAAAACATTAGCTGTATCGTCGGTGAATAAACCGGCAGTTCAAGAGAAAAAGAAACCAAAAAAGAGATTGAAGAAAGTGAAGAAAAAGGATTGTGATGGTAACTGAATATGAAAAAAAAGGATTTTCCCGATTTTAAAGTTTCAGATGACGTGAAATTTGATGTTCAAGTGAAGAAAGTGGAAGAAAAAGCAGATGAATTCGACGACGACGAAGAAAATCCCTTGGCTAAGATTCCGGTGAGACAACGTGATCCAAAACAGAAGGTTGGAAGATTGGGAGATGGGAATTGAACATCAGATAGAATATATTTTCAGAGGAAAGACGCTCCTTCAGTGACAAGAAATAAGTCATTGACTGGGAAGGAAAATCCATTATCTCCATCGAAAACTACAACTACAACCTCAACAGCTTCATCAGGTCGTACACCAACTCCAAGTCCTTCAAGAGAACAAGAAGCTCCGTTGTTTGCATTGAATGAGAAACAGATTGGAGCATCGTGTTATGTGAGATTGGATTGATTTTAGAGGAAATAGTGTCTGCTGTTTTGATTTAATAAACTATTTAAATAAAAGTTTCATATCATGATCGGCGTTATTTAGCCCGTTTTGTAGCATTTTGTAACACAAATGAGTACCCTATTTTGAGAATCTCCTTTTTTAAAAGCAAACATTGTCCAAAATATATTTCGCCAATTTCATCCATTTTGTTCACTTTGTTCAATAGTGTTCCAACCTAAACATTTATTCATTTAATCCATTTTTATTCCCATAAGACAAAACGGTTTATAGCCATCAATCAGTCCCTCTTCAACCTCCTTTCTTCTCCGTTTATTCCCTTTTTCTCTTGTTCGATTTCATTTTCTCCCGAACTTTACCCGATTCCTATTTTTCCGATGCGACGCACAAAAATGTCATGATGATGTTGCAAAAAACTGGCTAACAAACACGTATTGTGGCTACCTGTCTCTTTTATTTTCGGAGAAAGAGGAAAACTGAAAACTTGGAACACTTCAGGTTTCCTTTTATTCATGACAACATTCTTTGATATTCTTGATTGATATGATAATTGATAACACATTTTTTGGTCGAAAACGTTTATTTACACTGACTTAAGCTCGCACATACCCTGTACGGACAGGCGGAGAAAAACAATTGAAAAAGAATAAAAAGAAAGAGAAAAGTCAATAAATTAGGGGAGGTTATGAGAGAGAAAGTCTGAGATGGTTCGTCGATTGACAAGAAGAGGAAGAATGAAGTTATAGTTGTCATTGATACTCGTACCCTGAAAATATGTGTGATACTCAGAATATGAATTGAAGTAGCAGGTACTTACCAAAATAAGAAGCAAACTTTGGAAAAAGCAACGCTTAATATCCTGGAGCAGTTCTTGGTGGTGGGCAGTGATCGCATGATCCCTTGGCTCCGTCCTTTCCTGGCTCTCCAGCCTCTCCTGGAGCTCCTGGGTTTCCTGGGGCTCCGTCTTGTCCTGGCTCTCCTTGTGGTCCTGGTGGTCCTTGTGGTCCAGCGCTTCCTGGGTGTCCATCTGGTCCTGGTGGTCCTTGGGCTCCTGGCTCTCCTGGCTGTCCTGGGTTTCCTGGTGGGGCTGGAACAGTGCGAACTTGTCCTGGGGCTCCTGGTTGTCCTGGGGTTCCGTCTTGTCCTCCGGCTCCTGGTGGTCCTTGTGGTCCTGGGGCTCCTGGGGTTCCTGGGCGTCCATTTGGTCCTTGCTCTCCTGGTGCTCCTGGTTGTCCTGGTGGTCCCTTTGGTCCTGGGTTTCCTGGGTTTCCGGCTGGTCCTGGTGGGCATTCGAAGCAGAAATCAGCTGGAGTTGGTTGAACATGATCATTTGGAGCATCTGGTCCTGGGGCTCCTGGGGCTCCTGGTCGTCCATCGTTTCCTGGAGCTCCATCTTGTCCTGGGTTTCCAACGGATCCAGCTGGTCCGATTCCGCAAGAGCAGCATTGGTAGGTTTGACGCTTTTCACGGCTCTCGGCCTTACGGAATTGATCGAGTTTGGTGTATTCTCCACGGAGTGAGTCAGAACGAGTACGGCAGAAATTAATCTCATCTTGAAGTCCAGATTGAACGTTCTGCATGTACATACAGAGCATTGGAACTGCCACAATTGCTGTCAATGTGGCGACAGTGGAGACGGCGATTCCGAAGAACGCGAACTTCTTCACGGTCTCGACCTCAACAAGTTTTTGCTTCTCCTCCATCTGAAATCATTCGATTTGAGTAATATTAAACATGAAAAGAATCATCAGAAAGATCAGAAGACTATTCAGAATTCAGCTAATAACTTGATATAATAAAATCCACAAAACTGAGAAAATATGATAATGAATCCATAAAGGATATTGCAAATCTGTGTGAATGATTCGATGAGATTCAGCTTCTTCCTCTCTCCTTTTATACTCCATAAGCCCCTCCCATCTTTATCGTATCGACTCGCCTCGACTCCTTCACCCCCAGGCAACAACGTCTCCGATGGATAACCGATTTTTTCTCGCCCCACCCCGTACCGTTGCCAGTTTTTATGAAAGGAACATTGGGGAAAAAGCTGAAGAAAAGAGAGAAAAAGGGAGAAAGGAAAGCCAGATGGCATCCATTTTGATATATGAAATGATCAGTTGGTTGATATGAAAAGGGACGATTTAGTGGTATCGAATGACCATAGTCACACTAATACATCGAGAGATTGATAATGAGTTCGAGGATACTTGAGTTGATCTGAAATAAAAAAGAATGTGAAACTTGAAGTGATATATCATATATCTTCCCCATGAACTCGGCAAGTTACAGAAATCAGAAATACCTTGATGTAAAAATCACTGAAAATCTATTACAGGTTATCGCTTCTAAACGAAATACTTCATAGTCATGTCGTGGTTTTTATTCTTGGAACACCTTTTGATAATATTTGGATAAGGTCGTCCTTTTTTCCGTAGTTTTATTTTCAACGAGTGAAAAGGTGAATTCAATGTTAAAAAGAACTACTCGAATGAAATGTGATTTTCTCTCCTTCCCGTTCAATTGTTCTTTTTCCTTTAAACCGTTATTGAGATTTCAGATATTAAGAAGATTTTCCTTCAATCAGTATTTTTTTAGACCACCCATTTTATTTCTGTTCCAAACAGGAACTAATCTGTGTCCTTACCAACATTCTTTCCTTATTCGTCATAATTCTTCCAAAAGTGAATTCATCGTGTTTCATTTCTCATCTGAATCCACAACTTTTAATTCTAATTAGTCTGTCACCTTTTCCATTTAATTCTCAAATTGAAAACAAACGAATAGAAGTCTATTGAACCTATCAGATGTTTTTTCCTTCTCTTTTACCCTCATTTGGCGCCAAAAGGACGAGGATGAACAAGATGAAAAAACCGAAAATCGCGACCAAGTTTGGGTTTTTTGTCTTCTTTTTTTTCTCAGCTTCTGTCTTACACTGCGATCGTTGAACGTCTTCAGAGGAATTCGGAGAACGCTTTTTTCGATTTGTACTTAAGTTCCTCATTCGGAATTCAACTTTTGAAAGAAGATAGAAAATTGATTACGGTATCACAATTTGAGAGAAATTACTTTTCAATTTCATTCTCGTAACAGAAAAGCGTATCGAACACATTACTATGAAGTTGGAAACTGTATTCAGACTGACAAATCAAATCATTTTCATGAGAGACTCTCTAGAATCAAACTGTCTCTTCGTTATGATTACACTGTTTTCATGTGAACCAAACGATTTCCTACTGTACTTTGTAGGAATGAAAAAAAAACTCCCAAATTGAAAGTTCTTCATTTTTCTGAAAAATGAAATGATGAGAAATGAAAATTGTAAAACGAAAGAGAATCTAATATCCTGGAGCAGTTCTTGGTGGTGGGCAATGATCGCAAGATCCCTTAGCTCCAGCATTTCCAGCAGCTCCTGGTGCTCCGTCTTCTCCGTCTTTTCCTGCCTCTCCATTTGGTCCATTGTCTCCTGGTGGCCCTGGTGGTCCTGCTCTTCCTGGATGTCCTGGACGTCCATCGGCTCCTGGCTCTCCTGGTCCTCCTGGTTCTCCTGGTTGTCCTGGCTCTCCTGGTGGGGATGGGAGAGAACGAACTTGTCCGGCTTGTCCTGGATTTCCAGCTCCTCCATCTTCTCCAGCCTCTCCTTGTGGTCCTCCTGGTCCTGGTGGTCCACGTGGTCCAGCACGTCCAACTGGTCCTGGTTCTCCATGTCCTCCTGGTGGCCCTGGTGGTCCCTTTGGTCCTGGTCCTCCGGCTGGTCCTGGTGGTCCAACTGGGCAATCGAAGCAGAAGTCAGCAGCAGTTGGTTTCTCATCCTTATCAGTTGAATCACGTCCTGGCTCTCCATCATTTCCTGGTTTTCCATCGTCTCCTGGAGCTCCGTCCTCTCCTGGAGTTCCTGGTGCACCAGCAGCTCCGATTCCACAAGAGCAGCATTGATATTCGGATTGACGCTTTTGACGATCAGCAATATCATTGGAGCGAACTTTGTCAAGTTTGAAGAATTCCGATTTGAGATCAGAGTTCTTTGCTTTGCAGAAAACGAGCTCCTCTTGGAGACCGGATTGCACGTTTTGCATGTGCAAACAGAGCATTGGCACAGCGATGATAGCCGTTAGAGTGGCGATGGTTGAAACAGCCACACCTGAAATGAATGAAGTAGTGGAATACAAGTTATTTTATTGATACTTCTAGGAATGTCTCATGCCTATAACTTCCTACAAATCAACCTAACAGCCAATAATAATAAAAGTAATTACCGAAGAAAGCGAATTTTTTGACGGAATCCGCCTCGGCAAACTTGAGTGACTTCTCGTCGGCCATGTCCGTGAGTGTGATGGTTTATACTATCTTCGACCTCTTCTTTTATACTTTCGCTTCGCAACCGATAGCGTCGGTTTACAGTAACTGTTAGGCAACGTTGAGATGGCAGAGAGAGTAGGTTTTCCAGGAAAAAAAAGAAGACACCGGAAGAAATAGCATTTGAGAATGAGAGATTCTGAGAAGGGGTTGATTGGTTTTTGGGGTTGGCTTGAAGAAGAAGAAGAGAAGAAGAACTATCGACGACCGTTGCTGGGCAAAAAAAAAAGAAAACAGAAAAAGGAAAGACGATCTGAACTGTTATCATTCCTTGCAATCGGTACGTAACCGTGCCGTTGTGATGGAAAACAGAAAAATGACGGAAGTAGTTGAAAGAATTTGATATAGAAATGTATGGTTATTAGAAGACGAAACCATTCAAACTTTTTGGCAAAAATTCTACAGGAAACATGGTGACGGAAACCGTTGGCTCCGAGAAATTGTCTTCTTCTATAGAATCTGAAAAGTGATAAGCCTGAGTTCCGATGTTGAAATCAGTTCGATCTTGCCGGAATGTTGTCAAAGAGCAAAACTTTGAATCTAGCTAAATTCTGACGTTGAATTGTGATGTTTAAATTGTCTGAAAATAGTTTTGAACAGTGATAGAATTAAAAAAATATATATATTTAGATTTCTCTTTTCCGTATTTCATGTCGACAAATAAGACCTGTGCACCTTCATGATTCTCGTAATACCCAATTAACTTCTCAAGATCAGTTCAGCTACTGTCGAGAAAACTCGGTAGATATCCGGAAGGTATTTCACGCGATGAGCTTCTAACGTTCTCCAAGGGCAAGCCGATTCGAAGGAAGTATCTGAATAACTAGCTCAAACAGTCATTGATCGGTTTCCTTCTTTTTTTCTATTTCTCGTATTATGAAAATCAGGGTGCAGTAATAAAACTTATTTTCCGTTCGAATTAGAGGAGGATTATGAACAACTCAAACAAACGTCTACCAGAATCAATCTATAGCTTCTGTAACTTCTCAATTATTTGGATCGTTACCGTTCTCTAAACCAATCATAATCGTTCTGTTTGACTACTCTCATCTTCTCGAATGACCGTCATTTAATTTACTTTAACTTTCACTTTCTATCTTTCTCTTTTTCTTCTCCTTTTTTCGTTGACACTTTCCAAGTTTTGTTTCAATAAATTTATTGTTTTGAAATGCCCCGTGAAATGTTTCGACAGGTATTATACATACAAGTGGAGAGAATGAAAAATAATTTAGGCAAGAAAGCAGCAAGTGATGAATTAATATCCTGGAGCAGTTCTTGGGATTGGGCAGTGGTCGCATCCTCCTATAAACAGAAAAATGAAACAAGATCAAACATGAAATTAATAGAAACATACCTTTGGCTCCGTCCTTTCCTGGCTCTCCAGCCTCTCCTGGAGCTCCTGGGTTTCCTGGGGCTCCGTCTTGTCCTGGCTCTCCTTGTGGTCCTGGTGGTCCTTGTGGTCCAGAGTTTCCTGGTCGTCCGTCCTCTCCTGGTGGTCCTTGGGCTCCTGGCTCTCCTGGCTGTCCTGGGTTTCCTGGTGGGGCTGGAACAGTGCGAACTTGTCCTGGGGCTCCTGGTTGTCCTGGGGTTCCGTCTTGTCCTCCGGCTCCTGGTGGTCCTTGTGGTCCTGGGGCTCCTGGGGTTCCTGGGCGTCCATTTGGTCCTTGCTCTCCTGGTGCTCCTGGTTGTCCTGGTGGTCCCTTTGGTCCTGGGTTTCCTGGATTTCCGGCTGGTCCTGGTGGGCATTCGAAGCAGAAATCAGCTGGAGTTGGTTGAACATGCTCATTTGGAGCATCTGGTCCTGGGGCTCCTGGGGCTCCTGGTCGTCCATCGTTTCCTGGAGCTCCATCTTGTCCTGGGTTTCCAACGGATCCAGCTGGTCCGATTCCGCAAGAGCAGCATTGGTAGGTTTGACGCTTTTCACGGCTCTCGGCCTTACGGAATTGATCGAGTTTGGTGTATTCTCCACGGAGTGAGTCAGAACGAGTACGGCAGAAATTAATTTCATCTTGAAGTCCAGATTGAACGTTCTGCATGTACATACAGAGCATTGGAACTGCCACAATTGCTGTCAATGTGGCGACAGTGGAGACGGCGATTCCGAAGAACGCGAACTTCTTCACGGTCTCGACCTCCACCAACTTTTGCTTATCGTCTTGGCTCATACTGAAAGCAAACACTAGAACTAGAAGATGAAAAAAAATAAATTATCAAGAATACAGAGAAACCAATGTACTAAAGTTAAAAAGTAACTATGTAGTATGTTGTGTCAACTGAAAGATGACAATAGGAATGGAGTAATGAAAAAAGATATTCAGATTGAGACGATGTAGATGAAGCTAGAAGAGACAGAATGAAGAACGATGTGTCTCTCCTCTCGCCACCACCGTCCTTATAAACGGGTCGGGTCTGCAGCGGTCGCCTACCCTTTTTGCTCCTTTTTTTGTTGTTCTGTTGAATATCGCCTAAGCTTTTCATTAAAATACTGTTCATTTTGAGGAGAGTGCTAGAGAACGTCGTCGTCGCCGACTTATCAGATACATGTCTCGGAGGGCCGGTGAAACACCACCTACTCGACGCCCTTTCCCATGCCACGCAGAAGAAGACGAAGAAGGAGAAGAAGAAGCTTGATCCGCTAGGGAAGAAGGAAGACGGTAGAATTTGATATACTGATGATCTGATCATTACTTTTACGATTACGAACTGATATGAAGGGTGTGGTTGGGTGCACTTTTAGTTCCACTTCCAAAATAAACTTTCTAAGGAAAATATCGTATTTCTATTCCGTATATACAAATCCAAGAGTAGCATACATTGTAACTGTATCATTGGAAAAGTATGAAACAGCTGATTAAAGTCTTTGCGGAATAATTTCAGATGTTTGACATCAAAGATATCAATTGTGAGAACTGATAATTTTAACAAACTCAGGACTTCCTCTTGAATGATCACCGCTTGAAACTATATGAAGCAATACTGAATTGTCACAAGGGAAAACGAAAATTCTGAAAGTGCATTCTCTGAAATTCGACACATTCACTTCATTTGCTCTATTCAAATTTTGTGTCTCCAAATACAATATTTCTGATTCAGTTAAATTTCAACGTTTTCTATTAATCTCCTCTTCCGCGTTCCAGTTCTCTGTCCAACAGCCGGCATCGTCAGATCATAACTTTTTTCGTTATCAAAATCTTTCTCTTTCCTTCTTTGATATCCCTTTTTTCATTTCATTCCTTATGTACACATACTTCACATTCTCTTTTCCAATTTTATATAGATTCATATAAAGCTAGGAAAAGTAGTGATACGCTTATATTGATAATGAGATATCGTCTCTTTTTGTTCATTTCTCTTTTTTGGCGGAGGGACAGACGTACGCAGTGATGGTCGATCGGTTGGCATTTTGGGTGTGGCATGTGAAGATTCAGAAGACGTTCGTTCCGATGAGGTTGACGATAGTAAGATGCATGTGATTTTTTACGTCAGGTGGTATTTGTGACTCGCTGGCAAGATTAATGAAGAAACGAAGATAATGTGAGGTCTGAAATATTACAGTAAATCAAGTTCAAAACGAAAAAGAAAGGAATGGTTTGTTCGCATCAAACTCCAATTACACCAACTATTCGAACATCAAACTGTTCTCATTCTATGTTATTCGAGACTCAATGAAAAATAATCTTGAATTAGACGAAAAAATTTCAGAGCATGCTTGTTTCGTTTCAGCTATTCTTTTGAAACACTTCCAAATTAATAGAAACTTCCAGGAATCGGCTGAAGTGCCAGCGTTCTCGACTCTCTTTCATTTTCAAACTCTCGAAAGTTAAAAACTTCGTTTTCGGCAGCAGAGATATGAAAGAACGGATAGATAATTCTGAACGATAGATACGGTTATGGCGCCTTTTCGGGGAAACATCAACCAAGAATTTGGAAGGTTTTTTTGTAAAAAAACACAATTCATGGAAATAAATAAGCTTCCGTACAATCGTTTCTAAACTTTTTTATTTCAGAGTTTTGATTGATTAATGACACTGTGCAATCGGTTGAAGATGACATATTTTATTTACAGAATCACGAAAACCATTTCCTCATATCCCACTTCTCTTTCTCATTCGACAGTGCCCTGAACTTTGGTTTGTCGTCTCAACACCTTGATTGAGATTCAATTATCCCAAATGCTATTGCTAATCGTTTAATTGTGTTTTCCGTTTTGATACCGTCTGATAACATTATCGTTTAGACATCCAAATATTTCAAGTGATGATAATCAAAAGATACTTCTTATTGCCTTTTCCGAACGACCTGATGAACCGATTTTTCTCGTTTTCTCTCTGTTTGTTTTTTGTACTTTCTCTTTCCTTTCTCCAATTGAAAGTGAAAGTATTTCTCCCTCTCGAAGAAGAACATTATCACTGTTCTACAATATTGATAATAACCAAAACAGGTTGTTCAAAAAATCAGTTTCTGTTCCATGTCTTCCTGGTTCAAATTTCGATTTCAAATGAGATTTCGTAAAGATAAATCATTTTTGAGGCATTAAATTTTCAAAAACGGAAGATAAAAGCGTGTAGAAGATGAGTATCCAACTGAGGCAAAGATGAACACAAATGATTTGGTTCCGTCGAAAAAGCAACGAAAAAGAGACGATCACAAATCGCACTCACTGATTTAGAAGGCGTTAAACGGGGGGAGAACGAGACGAATGAAACAATAAAAAGAGAAAAGGGAATTTATGGAGTTGCTTTTTGAGGGATGAAGTGAGAATTTTATGAATCAAGTGCACTGGTTGACACTGATCATGTTGGGAATTCTTCTTGTGATAATGGTCTGAGAAAGAACAAAAACGGAACTGGAATGGTCCAGGAATAGTTTCGAAAACTAATTGGAACACTTTAAGAGTTAGAGATTTCACTGAACCAACGAAGATTGAAATGATTTTTTGTAATTTGTTGAATGATGATCAAACCTGTCTGAAAGTTCGAATTTTCTAAACTCTTAATGTTTCAGGCTACTGTATCTACATTCCTCTATGTTTTTGAATGTGAAGTTTTGAATTGTATTACAAACCCATATATTGTACAAAAGAAAATCTTGATTTTTAACCTCCATACTCTGAACGATCACAGTCTCAAAGTTCTACTCATTAAAAATGTTGTACTCAGATACTATAGTTAGTCCAGAAAATTAAGTTTCAGGAGAAGTCGATTCGAGAAAATCTGAAATGTGAAGATTTCTAAATGAAAAATTCTATATATATATATATATATATATGCAGTGATATTCTGAATGATAGTCGTATTTACCTTATCTCACACTTTGAGTGACTCCTTGATTTGTTTCTTTAACCCTCAAAGGATTACAACAATTCCAGATGATCAAATCACTCTAAGTAGCACCCACAATTCAAATTTAACCAATACTAGTAGATCTATAAAGTTAAAGAAAACGACTTAAGCACACTCGAAGGATTGTTTCATCTCCATGTAAAATAACTCTTTTTTACATTTGAATTTTTTTCTATATATTCATGTTTTTTCAACATTTTGCCTTCATTCGTTTACTTCCTGGCAATAAAATATGATATCAATCAAGCCGCAAATAACCGTTTTCATTTTCTTTCAAATGAACCATAACTGACGACAAGAAGGGGAGACATATTTCTTCTTCTTCTTCATTCTCTTCGACATTTCTTCTCCTTCCTGAAAACGAGAAGACGTGAGAAACTTGCTAATAAACTGCTGCCGCTTTCTGCCTGTTGTGGTGGTAGTGAGTCTCTCGTCCGTCGAATGAAAACGAAAAACGGAGAAGAAATAGAGAAAAATGAAATAAATGGAATGAAGATATGTGTCGAATGACTGATATCTCAAATATTTCTTTATAGCGAATACAAATGGGATACTGTAGACTGAAAAATTTGTAGAATTGGATTCAACAAACGAAACCACTAAATCTACAACAACAACCGGTATAGGAAATGATAATAAAGAACCATAAGTTCCACTTTTGTTCCCAGATTTTTGATTTTCAAAACAGCACTTCATTAAAATGTTTTTTAAAGATAAAAGATTTTACTTTTTGATTTCCCTTTTCAAGCCTTCTGTTCAAAATCAACGGGATTGAACTTATACCCTCAACTTGTTCTGTCATAATTTATCAAGACGTAAACCAAAGAATAACGACAGGAGATTGAATAAATTGTCTCAATCAAAATAAATTCCATTGCCTAATTGAATTCGTCTACTTTTTATAACAGAAATCCCTTCGCAGTGGAAATATTTTCGCTTGATCATACTAGAATCAAGTTGATATAAAACTGCGAAAAGTTGTGCTCTCGAAAAGTTTTGTCATCAAATCACGGACAGATTGGAATAGAGCAAATAATGATGACAGTGCAAAAATATAAAAATGATAAGAATAACCCCGTAATACTTAGTTTACATTCATTCTACTATACGAAATGGTTCACTACAAACTCATATATTTCCCATTGAGAGCTCGTGCTGAAATCGCCAGACAAATCTTTGCTTATGCTGGAAAAGATTACAATGAGGAAATAATCACTTTCGAGAAATGGCCTGCATTGAAAAATTGTAAGTTTGTTGAGAAAGAACTGTTATACATAATCAAAGTAAACTATCTAAAACATTTGAGACGCTCTTGGTCTGAAATCAATTTTTATTTTATATTCTCCATTGTCATGAATTCAGTTTGCTCTAAATATTTGGTTTCTCTTTCAATATTAAAGTTTCATAAATTTCTGATGATAAAAATTTCTCGAACCTAACAGCAAACAAGCATCAACTTTCACTATTTACTCTTTCATCAATTGCCAATTTTCTAAATTCTATCCATTTCCAGGCACTCCATTCGGTCAACTTCCAGTACTTGAAGTTGATGGAAAACCACTTGGACAATCATACGCAATCGCTCGTTACTTGGCAAAAGAGTTTGGAAATGCTGGAAAGAATGAGATTGAAGAAGCTGAAGTTGATGCAATTGCAGATCAATTCAAAGATTATTTGAACGACGTTGTTCCATATTTGACTGCACTCTCTGGATTAAAACCAGGAGATGTCAACCAATTGAGAACGGATGTGTTCGTTCCAAATTTTAAGAAACACTTTGCTTTCTTCGAGAATATTCTCTCTTCTAATCCAAGTGGATTCTTCGTTGGAAATGATTTGACTTGGGTTGATTTGTTGATTTCTCAACACGTTCAAGAAGTTTTGGAGAAGGATTTGGCTGTTGTTGAGGAGTTCAAGAAGGTTTTGGCTCACAGAAAGAAGGTTCAGAGTCTCGATAGAATCAAGCAACACATCGCCAGACGTCCAGAATATCCATTCTAAACCGGTTCTCTGATATGTTCAAACTACATTTCAATATCTTTTCTTGAAGTATTTCCTTCATGTAAATCTGATTTTCTCTCGAATAAATGCGTAAAACGTTATCTAAAAAAAATTACAGATGTGGGAAGAAACCTACATACTTTTAAAAATTATTAGTGCAAAGGTCCATAATCCCAATATTCACAGAAAATGCATACTTTTACAGGTGTTTGACTTCCACCGGATGCAACTGTCTAAATAGATTGTACAAAATATTTCTCTCTATTACCCATCCGCCGGTGGCTGACCGCTCGCTCAAAGTTCGGCCCGGGGACGAGGTGTGGGTCTCGACGCGACTACCGTAGTATAAAACTTTTTCATGGCGAAAGTACGGTCAAGAGCCGCCGTAAATCAAAATTCCGCAACGAGACCCACTCCGCGTCCCCGGGCCGAACTTTGAGCGAGTGGTCAGCCACCGGCGGATGGGTAATATTAAAATAAAACTTCAGATTGCCGTTACATATTCAACAAAAAGAGATATTCAGACAATCGGTTACTTCGTGGCACATTTTCAATATTCACATGTTTCCGAAATGCGAGAACGAATATCTTTTGAACTGTACTGTAGTCTGATAGAATAATTAGTTCGTATCGAGAAAAATCTACACAGAATCATTCCGTCTTTCCGGACAAAATGAAACTGAAATTCTCAACATCACATCATTTCTCTCGATCGAAACAAGTGGAATTTCTCTGTGAAAGGCAAAAACTATTTGGTGATTTTTTGTGTCAGCTACTCTGTTTTTATCAGTTTTGTGTTGCCAACAAATGACACATAAAGGTGATTCTTGATTCCCATCCATTTCTCTTCTTTAGGATATTGGAATGGGAAATGGGATGAATGAGCATAATATGGTGTGTTTATATGTGTCAAGTAGTCAGTCTGTTCATCTAAACACAGAATAAAGAGAGTAAAAAGTGACTACATTTTGTGGTTTGTAGTCAACACAACGTGCGCATTGGGTAGAGCAAATGATGACAAAACTAGAGAGTAATGTGGGTGAAGAGAGAGAAAACACCCGGAGAAATGGGTATAAATAGAGGAAGGTGGCCTTCAGTCGTCAACATTTCTCACATCGACCAATCGGTTTTTGTTCGGTTACTTTGAAGAAAATGGTCCACTACAAGGTTTCTTATTTCCCAATCCGTGGAGCCGGAGAGATCGCTCGCCAAATCTTGGCTTATGCCGGACAAGATTTCGAGGACAACAGAATTCCAAAGGAAGAGTGGCCAGCTATCAAGCCAAGTAAGTTTTCAATTATTGATCTTCGGGTAGTAATTGCTGTCCTCTCTGTTTTCGAAGGTTGGTAGCCAATTATCTTCTACCACTCTCATAATTTTTGAATCGGAAGAACCAGATATAATTTGAGAGTGTGACAGGAATTGAGAAAAATAGTGGGATTGAAATGTGATACATGTAACAAAATACTAGATGGAAAACAAATACTAAACGAATAAAATCTCATTAATGTTTCCATTTTCAGGCACTCCATTTGGACAACTTCCACTTCTCGAAGTCGATGGAAAGGTTCTTGCTCAATCTCATGCCATCGCTCGTTATCTTGCTCGTCAATTCGGAATCAACGGAAAATGTGCATGGGAAGAGGCTCAAGTCAACTCTGTTGCTGATCAATTCAAGGATTATCTCAACGAGGTTCGCCCATACTTCATGGTGAAAATGGGATTCGCTGAGGGAGATGCTGATGCTCTTGCCAAGGACGTCTTCGTTCCAGGATTCAAGAAGCACTACGGATTCTTCGCCAACTTCCTCAAGTCATCTGGATCCGGATACTTGGTCGGAGACTCGTTGACTTTTGTTGACTTGCTTATCGCTCAACACACTTCTGATCTTTTGGCTGCCAATCCAGCTCTTCTCGATGAGTTCCCACAATTCAAGGGTCATCAAGAGAAGGTTCACTCAAATGCCAACATCAAGAAATGGTTGGAGACTCGTCCAGTTACTCCATTCTAAATTATTTTCACCGCAAATGGTCTCTGTAATCAGATGTATTGATAAACTGAATAAAATTTGAATTTTGTGACTTAAACTGTGTTGGCTTTTTACTGTGTTGGATTTAGCACAGGTTTATTATTCGAGTTCGCTCAGAGTTAGGAACACAATTTTCGGGATAAATTGGTGTTTTCAGCCTGCAATCAAATTTAATAGGCGAGCTAGGAATTAATTCCGATTTCTTAGAATGTGTTCAGTTGGAAGTTCAATTCTGCAGACTACTGATGTAATCTTTCGGAAACAGTTTATTCCAAATTTTTCCAAATTGATATGTCTGTATTCAATTAAGGCTTGATCATTGGAAGGAAAAGTACTCTAACGTACGTCTACTTCTCAAAAAATTTTGATTGAATTAATCGAACAAAAAACAGAAAATGTGACAAACTGAAAATTACTGGTTTCAATAATGCAGGTGCGTACGTACGAGCTGACTAACATCATCAGACACACTGACCTCTTCTTGGTTTCTTAGGTCTCAGAATGTCTAGTCGATAAGGCGATAATTATTGTGTTGGTTTTCATTTTGATTTCGTGAAAACTCTTGTTTTCCTACATAATTTTTTTCGTTTTCACCTGTTTGTAGTTCTCAAAGAAAAAAAGTGAATTCAGATTTCTTATCCAAAAACTCACGAAACTATCAAAGTTTTCTTCGAATCTTGAGTTTGAGATCAACTGTTGCTTTCTGCTTTGTCACATATAATGAGAATAAAAGAACTTTGAATTAGAGATATTCAATTTAGGGTATATATGAACATGGGTCTTGCTCATTCTTCTTCCTCTTCCGGTTTCACTATCCTGAACAGGAATCTTTGTTTTTTCCTGGTACTGAAGTACACCATCTCTTTTTCATTCACTTAAAAAAATGTAAATTTTCGAAAAGTCTGTTATTAGACTCCCCCAACCTCAGTCTTGTGGAGATCACCTCCAGGTACCGGTCTATAACATGATCCATTTCTTTTCAGCCTTCAATTCTTAGAACTGGGAGTCGTACGCAAGCTAGGTCTCAGTGATCGCACCATTGTAACCCAAAAACATCTAGATTCCTCATTTACTCCTTTTCAAGAATTGAAAGAATGTTTGACGTCTCGCTCGAATCGAATTCCTTTATAATTAGTTTGCACCAAATCTTTAATAGTTCCCCTTATTCCTCACTATTATTCTTGACTATGTTTTTTCTCTTCACACGAATGCTCACTGAGCTCATACTTCTTGAGACACCACCTCCTCTCCTGCCTCTTCATATTCCAAAATTTGATTATTTTTTCCAACGATCGCCCACTATTTCTGAGTGGTGACTGACAGAAAAAAAGAAGTGGTGATTTTAAAATTTTATCTATTTTTAAGAAGAGAAATTCACCTGTTTCTAAACTTTTATGCTTACTATTTTTCTATTTTTTTCTGAAATTGTTGAACTGAATGCTCCAGGAACTTCTCGTCAAAATTTTGTCTCTACTTGCTGAACCAGTTCCATTAGTGGAAGGACAATGGCTGAATATAACATTTGATGTACCAATTCTTATTGATATAAATGCTCCATTAACTCCGACACTACAATTTATTTATATTTCTGAAGTATTTTTGATATTTATTGGAATGTTCTTCATGACTTATTTCAATCATTTTGTCAATTCGATTGGAATTATTCATTTGAATTTACAACGTTTATTCGTATTCGCTACTGTTTTATATCTTCTAGGAAGTTTTTCTAGATTTTATATGATTATGATACAATTGAAAATTATAACAGGTTCGTTTATACTCCAATCATCAAATTTCATTGATGGCTAATGGAGATTTTTTTTGAAATTGAAATTCGAGAATTGTTCGTAGATCAGATTCATATTACTTCTCATACTCCTGTAGTTTTAATTGCCTTTAATTTCTAAAACATAACTATGCCATTGAAATTTTGTATTTTTTCACAATTGGCAAGTCACAGAATTCAGTTTAGTCTTCGCTTTGATACTGGTCATTATATTTTGATGTAGAAGATTTTTTCCAGGAGCGAAAACTGTTCTATTAATAAATAGTCATTCCAGACTTGAACACACCTTATCTTTTGGTTGCTGGTTTGCTCAGAATGGAACACTATGGAGTTAGTCTGAGTGCAGTCCTCGTGGTTACTGTAGAACGATCATTTGCCACGTATTATGTTGTGGATTACGAATCAAAATCTAGAAATTGGGTTGCTGTTTTCTGTGTTTTCATCAGTCTAGTCTACACACAATTCTTCATTATTCCTATATGTTTCTGTGAGTTTTTTTTTCAGTTTTCAGTTAACTTCATAAAGTTTCAGTCAAAGCATCTTTACTGTATATTATTTTATTTGCTTCCCTTTGGGCTATTTTTGCTAAAATCGTGAGTCTTGGGTTTTATAGTCTCCAAATAAATACAACTTTTAGGTTCTAATGGGATTGCATCGTTTCAATGTGCAAGAATCGAAGCGTTTATCATGGAAAGCTGAAAACCTTCGGAAAATGAAAAATGTGAATTACACATTGGGCAAGAAATTTCAAGTTGAAGAGAATGTGAAAATTATTAAAGTAGCCAACAAAAACTTGTTTTCAGTTTTACATATCTTATTTTAGTTACTTCAAGCGATGAGTTTTATGCTCGTTTTTTTGATATTGTTCGTCATTATATTTATTGTTGTTCCAAGAGTTTACCTCGGTACCGGTACATATTCAGGTCAAATCATGATATCTCTCTTTGATATTAACTTGGCTCTTGGAGCTATTCTCATACCATTTATATGCATTTGTCAATTGCGAAAAACGAAAGATCTGCCATTCACAGTTGGTTTACCTCCCTATTCTTCTAGTTTAGTAATTGTTTCTAGCAGAGAATACATTGTTTGAACAAACGAAGAGAAGAACGGCAAGTGAATCCGATTACCGTGTTTGAAGATGTCACAAAGTCTTATTTCGATCAGTTTCATACTTCTTGGAAATAAATTATTATTTTCAATATAGCATATATTAAATCAGCCGGAAACAGATGTATATAAAATATTATAAATAGTATGTTTTCTGTCAAAAATAGGTGCATAGTACAACACTCAAATCGCATCATTATTATTTTTGAACGCTGTTTATTATGATGTTTCACTTCTGATTTGTTAATGAATTTGATGCGATGACTACAGAAAAATGAGATTACTGTTGGTTAAAGGCGCAGCTTGTCATTTGTAAATCGTCTCTTGCCACGAAAGTACAATTCTTTCTAATTCAACCGCGGTGACGAATTGGAAATTCTCGAAAAACCTCCGAATTTGTGACTTATGAATTCTCAAGAAGATTTTTCATTTCTGTTGTGTTCTACACAAAATATTTGATAGTTTGTAGCGATCAGAACATGATAAGCAAAACGACGTCTCGAATTTTCGCAGAGAAAATTTGATCTTCTTTGATTTTTCTTTTTCTCTTTTTCGTTGAACAGCAGCAGTTGCTTCATTTCTTCACGTATTTTAGCTCTCTTTATCTCTAAACCTCTGTTTGTATGTTTGTGTGTGGGGGTGCTCTTCCTTCGCGCCAACAACAGCAGCCACGCTGAATTTTTATTTCGTCACATTTCTTTTCTCTTCATTCTCAGACAACTCGATATCAATCTAAATCAAGTAAATTTAGAGACTAACGCGACCCAGTTAGATTGACCCACAGTCTGATTAGACTAGCATTTTGTCTAATTAGACTACAATTTTGTCTAATCCAAATAACATACAGTCTAATTAGACTTGCCTGTCTATTTAGACTTTAAAACTGTCTATTTAGACTTTAAAACTGTCTAATTAGACTTTAAAAACGAGCTAATCTAACTAGATTGTATTTAGATTGCTATTATGTCTAATTATACTTCGGTTGTCTAATTAGACTAACATCGAGTTGCCTGAGTTGTGAAGTCTGAACTTTTCTTGCCCACCCACCATAAAACAAATAAATTCTTTACGTTCTTTACACGTCTAGCGGTTTAAAAAACATCTACAAATGTACAAGTTTGAGTTTAAAGACTGATATACTCGGAGTATTTACCAGAAATTTGGAAAGGCCTATCCGTTATATTGTGTTTACAGTTAGTGAACATCGACCAACCACTTGACTCTTCTGATAAGATACGAAGAGATCACTTTCTGTTTACTATTCTCTTATTTCATTCATTTCTGATCAATCGTCAATTGATTCTTTCAGTCTCAAAATGGGCATCGCTGTTGTCGAAACCCCCACAAAACCATTCGCCGGACAAAAACCTGGAACATCTGGTCTCCGTAAGCGCGTCCCGGAATTCCAACAACAAAATTACACGGAAAACTTTGTGCAAGCCATTCTGGATGCCGGTCTTGGATCTAAAAAGAAGGGTGCCCAATTGGTTGTCGGTGGAGATGGTCGTTTCCTTTCCATGGAAGCAACTAATGTAATTATTAAGATCGCGGCTGCCAATGGTGTAAGTATCCATTTATTAACATTAAGAGTTCGGATGAATATAGATAAATTTCAGCTCTCTCGTCTCATTGTCGGGCAAAACGGTTTCTTGTCGACGCCAGCTTTATCTAATCTCATTCGCAAAGGGCACGAAGGACGTATTGTGGACGGAGGAATTATCCTCACTGCAAGCCACAATCCAGGAGGTCCGAAGGGAGATTTCGGAATCAAATTCAACTGTGAAAACGGTGGACCAGCTCCGGATCAAGTTACCGACTCTATTTATCAAATAACAACGAAGATTGACAAATATCTTATCGCAAAAGATTTGGAATGTGATTTTACGCAAGTCGGAAGGTAATTTCTAGATAATTAAAAAATAAATATTATAAAAGCTGCACTGCAGATACGAATACGATATTGATGGAATTGGACACTTCACTGTGGACGTGATTGATTCGGTCACCGAGTATATCAATCTGATGCAAAAGATTTTCGACTTCCCGAAAATTAAATCTCTTCTCGCTGGTGAACTAACTGGTCGTAAATTCCGAGTTCTCCTTGATTCTATGCATGGAGCTACTGGACCTTACATTTCTACAATCCTCGTGGATTGTCTTGGTGCTGATGCAACTGATCTTCTCCGAACTGTTCCTAAACCAGACTTCGGTGGAGGTCACCCCGATCCTAACCTCACTTATGCAAAGACTCTAGTCGAGCGACTTCACACCGGAGAACACGATTTGGGAGCAGCGTTCGATGGAGACGGTGATCGTAACATGATTCTCGGCAAGAATGGGTTCTTCGTGTGCCCTAGCGATTCATTGGCAGTTATTGCTGACAATATAGATTCGATTCCATACTTCAAATATCGTAAAGTTGCTGGATTCGCTCGTTCCATGCCAACTGCTGGGGCTGTAGATTTGGTTGCCAAAGCGAAAGGACTCCAAGTTTATGAAACTCCAACTGGATGGAAGTATTTTGGAAATTTGATGGATGCTGGTCGTATAGCTATTTGTGGAGAAGAATCGTTTGGAACAGGATCAGATCATATTCGTGAGAAAGATGGCGTTTGGGCTCTTCTTGCTTGGCTTCAAATTCTTGCTGAACGCAAAGAATCCGTTGAGGAAATTGTATCAAAGCATTGGCAGAAGTATGGAAGAAACGTGTTCACTCGCTACGACTACGAGAATGTGGATGCAGCTGGCGCCAACTTGCTGATGACTTTCCTTGAAGCTCAACTTCCCGCTTTTGTTGGGAGAGACTTTTCTGCAAATGGTGTCACTTATAGGGTTAGTTTTATTTAGTCTTTGTTCCTGCATTTATACATCATTTTATTTCAGGTTGCTGTTGCTGATAACTTCCAATACACTGATCCAGTTGATGGATCTGTTGCAACCAAACAAGGACTTAGAATCGTCTTTGAAGATGGATCTCGTTTAGTTTTTCGACTTTCGGGAACTGGATCTGCTGGTGCCACTATTCGTCTCTATGTGGATTCGTACATTCCATCAAATGATTCATCTCGTCTGCTTCAACCAGCCAATGAGTTGCTCAAGCCATTGGTACTTATTGCTCTTGACGTGTGTAAAATGGAACAATTCACGAACCGCAAGGCTCCAACTGTTATTACCTAAATTGAGATTTTCATAGAAATTTTTATATATTGCATGCATCTTGCTAATTATGTGTAGTTTTTCTCGGTTCATATTGTAATTGAGGTGGAATAATTAAATAAAATTACGATTTTTGAAACTGATGTTTTGTTTTGTTGGTGTTTGTGCCTTTTTTATGACAAACCTTGAAAATAATGACAAATAGGAGACGCAGGTGAGAAGGGTGCGCGAGGGGTATAAAAAGTCGATACGCAAATTTAGAGTTTTCGAGTTCTAATCGTCAGAATCATGGTTTCTTATAAACTTACTTATTTTGATTCTCGTGGAAATGGTGAGATTGCTCGGCAGGTTTTTAAATATGCTAATCGAGAATTCATCGATGAAAGAGTTTCACAAGAAGAATGGATGAAAATGAAACAAAGTAAGTGGTTTTCATAAAGAATTGAGCAGAAGTTTTCATTCAGATACTCCATTCGGTCAGCTTCCAATTCTTGAAGTTGATGGAAAGCAGCTTGCTCAGTCGGTCACAATTGTTCGTTTTCTATCGAAACAATTCGGTATTTCGGGAAGAAACTCATGGGAAGAAGCTCAAATTGACTCACTTTCTGACCAATTCAAAGATTATCGAATCGAAGCTCGTGCATATTTTCGAGTAAAAATGGGATTTGGAGAAGGCGATTTAGAGAAACTCAAGAAGGACATTTTTATTCCATCATTCAACAAAATGTATACAATTTTCACAAACTATCTCAAAACTTCTGGAAGTGGGTACTTGATTGGAGATTCATTGACTTGGATTGATTTGGCTGTTGCCCAACATTCTTCAGACCTTCTGGAAGCGGACAAAAACATTTTAAAAGAGTTTCCGGAAATGGCGGATCATCAGAGAAGAATTCATGACATTCCGAATATCAGAAAATGGATTGCAGAGAGACCAGTCTCTTCCAGATGATTACGGTTATGTCTGAATGAGTTTTCTAATAATGTCATTTGCATGTATACATTTAAAACTATTTTATTCATTGAATGGGGACGGTTTCGATGATTAATTCTAATAAATCTGGTTAAAATGAATCCATTGTGTATCAACATCAGATGTGAATGGAACAAGAAAATTAGTGAAAGGCAACGAGAATAGTAGACACATGAATGCAATATTGAAAAAACATGAGGAAAATTATTGAACAGAGAGTAGAGTGAAAACTATACGACTAAAACTTAAATGGGGATGAGTATCATAGATGATTTTTGGTGAAGAATGAAGCGTTAACATATAAAAAGTAAGGATAGAGATTAGTGAAAGATTCTAGCGAATACAGAATGAGTTTTGCGTTCATAAATATTCAGATGATACTGATGCTGGTGATCCACCCGTGGAATCCGAATATTTTAATCTTTTTGGTGGTTTTGATTCAAGAAATTCATCGGATAGAAGTGATGGCGGTTCTCGTTTCAGTATGATTTCATTGAATTTACTACTTTCCCGATTTGGTTCTGAAAGAATAAAACATGTTGATTATTGGCTTCCAGACGCAGTTTGATGAGACCTCTCAGAGGCCAGGTGCCGGATTGTTCTTCTAATACTATGTACTTCAAAAAGAACAAAAAATTTCTCTACTTTCTATTGAATTGAAATCAGGAACCCAAAAAAGAAGAAACTAATTGTTTGTGTAATGATTGTTTTGCAATACATTGAAAAACCACCTTCTTTTACAAGCCACGATCCTTGAATTGGGCATGTTTCCCATTTAACTTTGAGATATGTCATTAACCAATCCCATGCCTCATCATTCATTTCTGCAATTCTTTCTCTGTCTGTTTGGATTGCCACTACTTTGAAGCGTTCTTCTTTGTCCTCCAGCAGTTTGTGCCACATGATAGGCAACTGAAATATTATTTTTACTATCCAGATAATGAAAATAGCAACTTACATCTTTCAATAAAATCTTTTTGGCCGCCAGGAAGGAAAATGTGAACTTATACGAGGATAAAATTACACGGCAATACACGTTATTTGGTTTTGAAATACTTGGGTTCGCTCCAACTATTACAGTAAGATATTTCGACATGCTCCGCCTGTTTCCATTTGATATTGGGTCATCAAGCAGTGTCCCGAATTTCTGAAAATATCATGAAGTCTACTTTCCTATAACCCTAGAATTTTTTTTTGAAAAGCCGTTAAGTTTATTATATTTTTAATTGAGAGATCAATATTTTTTGTTTTGATTTGTTCTTACCAGATTCAACTTCTCGAGTGCTGAGTTTGAGAGCAAAAACACAATAGCATGTTCCGGATGTTTCTGACTTCGATCTTTGATGGAAACACTTTCAATTTGTGATAATGGAAATCCGATACCAATTGGACCTCCATGATCGTTGCTTTCCAGAACGATACGAAAGCTGATCTTCTTCTGAAATAGTCAAAAACTGTTTGTGCTCTTCTTACAATAGAGATTGTTAGAGATAATTACCATTTCGGTTTTTTAAAAACAAACCTTGTCGTTTATTCTGAAAATCATAGGAGATCCTTCGGCAAGTGGTAGAGGTGTATCTCCTAGAAGAATTTGTTTTGGCCACATCTGAACTAGAGAACTTTATTTTTCTTTTCTTATTTTTTAACTAACATAGTTTCGATATGAAGGATCCAGAAGACGACATTGTTCAGTAATGAAAAATCTTATTCTCTCGGGTCGTTGCATTCTGAATTTTTTTGATTTTTCGAAAAAGTGTACTTTTAAAAAAACTGTGTATGAATATATGTTCCAATAATTTTTATAAACTTCGGAATGAAAGAAAAATTATTCAAAACCTCCGAAAGCATATGAAAAAATGTCCACTCGCGCGCTGTCTGCTTTGTCGATATAATCGCCAGCGTTTTCTACAGAGCGCAGTTGCACATTCGGCCGTGACTACAACGTGCGTCAGTGTTGTCTCGATGAAGTTTAGTTTTCCGTAAATTTTTATATTAAATTTAGAAAAACATTGAATAACCCAATTTTTGGTGATTGAATCAAACGATCTATTGAAGAAACTAACATTCGTAGCCTTTGAAGGTACCATTGAAATCAGGAGGGGAGAAAAACATCATATAGAGAACGGATTCGGATATACATTGAAATAAAAACAGGAAACTAATGAATAGAATCACAAGTGGGCCAAACAAAAAAAAGAAAATAATCGATGAAGAAGGAATTCGGGTGTGGAAAGATTGTGTGATAACAGTAATATTTATTGTGGTGGTGCCGGTGGTGGAGCTCCTCCTTCACCACCTGGACCGAACTGGCGTCGGAGGTTCTCGATAAGTTCTGGGTTGGTTTCTTGCATACGAGCAGCCATTTGTTGACCGGCGGCCATCAAATCTGCGATGGATCCTTGTCCAGACATCATGTTGTTGAACTGAAAAAAAAAACACTTTGAAAAACATTATTTGGTTTTGAATTTTAAGATAAGTTTTTTTTAAAGAACATCACAATACTATTCGGGCACAGTTCTATACGGCACGTGATCGCAAAATTATAATTTGATTAAAATTAGCAACCTTTACTAGATTTCAACTTTTGATTTCAAAATATCATACCATATCAGCAAGTCCAGGATCATTCATCATTTGCGAAGCTGCTTGCATGAGTCCTGGTTCGTTTAGAAGATTTCCCATATTAGGCATTCCTGGCATTCCACCAAGGCCGGGTCCTCCTCCTCCCATTGCTCCAAAAAGCCCAGCCAGTGGATTTGCTGCTTGGGCAGGCCGCGAGCTCTCTAATTCTTTCAGTTTATCTTCGGCAATCTTCAAATTATTTTTGTAGCTTTCTTGATTAGGCTCTAATTCCAATGCTTTCTTGTAAGCCTCGGCTGCATGCTCATACCGGTTTTGGCATGAGTAAGCTAGTCCCATTCTTCCCCAAGCTTTGGAATAAGTAGGATCAAGAGCAAGGGCAGTACGACAATCTTGGATTGCAAGATCGTACTGTTCTAGACGGCAGTATGCAGCAGCACGATTACAAAAGTAGACGGGGTCTCTGTTGAGTTTAATGGCAGCGTTGTATTTTTGAACAGCGGCATCAAACTGCGAAGCTTTCATCAAGTCATTTCCCTCCTCTTTGAGCTTGTTTGCTTGAGAAATGTCAGCATCACTTGGAGTTGGGAGAGCACTCTCGCCATCTGGAAGTCCTTCAGCACTTTTGAAAAGTTCGAGAATTGGACGGGACGGTTGAAAAGCGTACGAGGCGTCGTTTAGGGCGAATGAATGCTCGAGGCATTGGATCGCAACTGAAAAATTTAATATTTAGTTACTTCATGAGATGATAATAATCTGAATAATATATTTTTGAACTTGCATTCGAATGAATGAAATATAAATTTGAATGTTTCCAGACACTCACCCTCAAGAGCTTCAGCCTGTTCGCTAGTCACTTGATTCTGCGAAACCTTTTGGCGGATGAACTGGAGGAAGGAGACTACCAGATTTTGTTCGTCTGTTGTTACGATTGGAGCGTTAGTTGGTGCTTCTGGAGCGCTTGGCTTGGTTTCCTCAGCCATCGTGGTCTGAAACACAAAAATAGTTATTATCACTATGGAATATAAACGAAGAAGAATGATGTAGAGAATAATAGGTGAATGATAATGTTTAAAGTTAGAATTGAAAAGATAACACAATTTCGCAACACAGCTAAAACAAAATTCATGAATAGTATTTAGTTCCCGAAACAGCGAGAATCTCGTCCAACTTCAAGGCGCATGCTCGGCGTCACCGCAAGGGTCTCGCCACGGGAGATGAATGATTGCCTAGCGCAGAGACGCAGACAAGTAGACGACTAAGTTGAAGCCAGTGGAAAAGAGTGTATCACATGGAAGAGAGTAAAAGAGAAAAAGACAGAAAAGAAGCTGACTGGTGGCTCAGGTCGCCTTCCAAAAGCCACTACTTCCCTCTGTCGTCCCTCGTCAGATTAAAATTGTTGAACCAGTCGACATATTTTCCATCTTTATTTTCACTTCACTCTGAGTTTATTCTGTTCACAAATGGTTCAGTCAAAATTTTCTGAAATCCATTTTCTCTTGCGGATATTGTTTTTGAAATCTTTATTTAATTTTTGCAATGGGTTAATTACAATGTTTCACTATTATTAAGAAGCGCCTTGCGTTCTTGTGTGCGCGTATGTTTACTCAGAGGTTCTTTCTAAACTTTCATGTTTTCTGAAATTGTCTGTCACGACCGGTCGTCACCTACTTCCTTGCGAAATAATTTTCATTCTACGCTTTTATTTACTTAATTTCAATATATTTGCAGTAATTATACTATCAAAACTATAATCTCTTCACATCACTCAATTGATGTCACAATCAGATGAACAGAAGGACATTCCTTCTTCATCAACTTCAGGAATTACTGGAGGAGTAGGGATTCCAGCACAAATTCCAGCCAGACGACTATTTGATAATACTTCTGACGAATCAGATGTTTCATTGGACAACGATGGTAAGATTGGTACTGGAATATATTGATGTCATATATCTATTTCAGACAAAACTGGAGCTGAAACGGATGGATCTTCATCAAGTCGTGGATGTTTGAAGAACGACAGATCACGTAAAGATCACGCCGGTAGTTCAACTGTAAGGGCTGTTCGTGCACCTCAGCAGGTATTATATTTTGACTCGGATTGAATGTTTCAACTATTAATAGTGTCAGGAATTCTTAGTCACGTTTGAAAAATATCTAATACATTGCATTCTCCTATCTCTCTCTTTCAGGTTTCTTGGTCCTTCGGAGCAAAACCAGCGACTCCGCACTCTCAACCGCCTGCTGGGCTCAAAAAAGGTATTTCCGTTTTTCTTTGTCGCTTTTCATCGTCTGACGTAACTATTTCTTCTCAATTGAAGAAAATCCAGGTCGTGCATCTTTAGGTGTTGACGACGTAGTTTGTGACTTTGTCTCTCAAGTTTAAAACATTCGCATATGTTTCTAATGTTTAAACAAACACATATTTGCTTATTGACTCCAGATTTCTCAGTTATTCTCTAAAAATCCGATTATTACAAAATGCTGTTGGTCTATTCAGAAATAGGATTAACAAGCAGAAGCTCAGAGCTGATATTCACCTGTGCGTGCTAATTTTGGCCTCAGAACCAACCTCAGAGAATAAAAAAGGAAACAAAACATAAATCTCTCCCGCAAAAAGTTTATATGCTATGAGAGTGACATTTTGGGACGAAGGTGAGTCAGATCACGGATGTTAGAGTTGCGAAGCAAAGGATACCTTTTAATTTATTTAATTTTTCATAAACTTACAATTAGAATGAAAAAACGTCTTTCGGATAGTTGGCATTTATTTTTTCTGTGTGGAAATATCTGTTTTCCGTTTCGGTATGTAACACATTCTTTTATCACTCGGAAGACTTATTTTAGAAGAAGAAAAGAACAGGTGGTCGCATAGTTGCGAAATGTTAGAGTCCGCACAAAGTCCTGTCATCTGTCGGTTGCTTTTTGTCAACGTTTAAAAATTTTCCAAATATCTTTTAAATATTGTTTTCATCATTATGACACCTAAAATGTTTTAAAGTTGAAAAGCGATCTTTTCCATTCATCCAAAATTACATATTTTACTCGGTGTTTGGATACTCAGAAATGTATGAGCATTCTTTTGCAAACGGCCTTTTTATGCTCTTCTCGTTGGAATATATTTCTAAAAATGAATTCCAGCATCTATTTTTTCTCTCACTCCCACATTTACATTGTTTGAGTTTCCTCTTCTCATCAGTTCGGTTGTCCATTCGTTCACCCGTCCGTCCGTCCGTCTCTGGCTAATCTTCTTCTTCTGCTTTTCGCATTCTTTTTTGATGCGTTTTCCTTTCCTCCTCTATGTTTTCCTCTTCCCATATTTAACATTCTCCATTCCTTGCCCTGGGTTCGGATGCCATTTCTTAGCATTTAAGTATCTTTGTTTCCTACCCGAATTCGATTTGAAATATGGAACTCTGAATTCGCATTAACGTCGAGTCTTCAATAATTATGTTTTCGCAAAGTCGTTTACCTTGGTCTGCCTTTCCTGTTATTCCCCAACACTGTGACCTTTTCTTATTTTCGACTAGCAAATTTAGATTTTAATCAGTTTCGCGATTAAATCGGTATAGACAACTGCCTTTTCATGAATTTCAAATGTTTTTTCAATTGAAAACTGCCAATTCAAGATCATCAGATTTTTCAATTTTTCGTAAGTATATTTTTGCTTGAATCAAACATCCACAAATAATCAACTGATATCTTGAAGCACTTATTTTTCACTTTTCATTCGGAGCGAAAATTCTTTGCAGGTGAAAATGTGTTCTGTTTGCTTAAACAAATAGTCACACTTTTTCCTATCTCAGCTATTCTACCTCTGTTGAGAACGACAGAAAAGTTACTGGCACATTCACACTCAACAAATGCCAAAAAGATTAATTGCAAACAGTGTTATCAAAAAGGACTGAATGCCAATTCATCAACAAAGAGTCAGTAAAAAAGCAAGGCTATAGAAAAAAGAAGTGGTTCGCATTTGTTTACAAAGAGAAGCATAGCAGATTTGAAATAAAATTCAAAAAAATGTCCACATCATCATATCAGAATCAAAATAGGAACTATACAATGTTCGAAATGAAATCAGCATCATAGCTGTTAAATCACGTGCTGAAGCCATAAGTCTCAGTTGACAGGCTTGAAGTAAGAGACACACTTTTTCGAGAGCCAAAGTACTTGATTAAAGTAGGCCAAGAAGCCAACACCCTCCCTTCCTTCCGTTCTTTTTTTTGTCTGGTCTCTTGTTCTCCTCCTCACTTCTATCCAGTCCGTCTCGATGATCTCGGCGTCTCTCAGTTTTTATCATACAACAACATTACATCTCACCAATATGTCGCTCCATTGTCATCATTATATCGTCGTATTTTTCTTTAGAATCTCTTCAAACTCTGCACTCTAAATTGCTTCTCTGTATCAGCTGCGCCCCTTTGCGCACCCCTAGCTAGGAGAGGAATATACTAGACGCTCTCTTTACTTCTTCTCTCGATCCTTCTTCCAATACAAAAATATCCTAAACAGCTACAAACACTTCCTTCACTTCGTGTTAATCGATCCGTTCTCAATATATAATGAATTCCTACTCATCTACATTGTATTCGGCTCTGTCCTCTTCCGGTTAGTTCTGAAGTCATTCCGAATGTTTTCTGAATTATGTTTCTGTCCGTGAGAGAAAACATTCCGAAATTTACCAGGTCTTGAAATAAAAAACACTAAATAAAAACAGATTGCTATTGTTAGATGTTAATGAATATAGTTTCGATTACTTGTTTAAATATTTACGATAGTTTTCAGTTCCCGCATTTGCTGCCACGTCATCAACATCACAAGCCGGTTCATCTGCTTCCACATCCGTTGCTCGAAAGTCATCTCTTGTCGGCGGACGTGGATCAGCATCATCCTCTGGCCATACAAGTCCTTCTCCATCTGGTAAGTTCAACTTGTGAAAATTTTTCGTTTTTTTTAAATTTATGTTGAAGTATAACTTACATGCCCACCGAAGTAATAATTTCATTACATATTTTTAATCATTCTTCTCTTCCTTTCTCCAATTTATTCGTAATAAAGGCTAGTAATAGTACAGAGCCCAAAATTGTTCACATTCTGATTTTTCAGAAATCATTACACTGGGGAAAACCGGAGAATCACTATCTAATTGTTTTTTTCTTTCAGAATCGCCCGCTCGGAACGCCGGTTGCTCATCATCTGGTGAATCGAACCCTGACAGATCTCTAGCTACTCCTCCTCTTCCACCTGCTCTGAAACATTCCGGCAAAGTAGGAAAAATATTATCTGACAGTAAAGAGTAATTTAACTTCAGGACGGTCATTATCGAGGCCAACGTTCAATGTCTCTTGGAGGACCAGCTCATGAAATGTTGATGTCACAACTTGGAGGTCGACAAGGAAACACGGTCGATTGTTCACCTGGAGAAGGTGACAAAGTGTGCCTTCTTGTAGACCAGACACGCTTTCTCGTGTCGCAACGACTTCTCACTTCGAAACCTGACACAATGCTTGGTCGGATGTTTTCAATGCGAGCATCATGCGGTGATTTGGGTGCTGATCTCGTTTCTCCAAATGAGAGAGATGAATTTGAAGTGGCTGATGGTATGACAGCTTCATGTTTCCGAGCGATTCTGGATTATTATCAGTCGGGTACAATGAGATGTCCATCTTCTGTATCTGTATCAGAATTGCGTGAAGCATGTGACTACTTGCTGGTTCCTTTTAACGCTCAAACAGTGAAGTGTCAGAATCTGCACGCTCTACTCCACGAGTTGTCTAATGAAGGAGCACGTGAGCAGTTCTCTCAGTTTCTCGAAGAAATAATTTTACCTCAATTGGTTGCTTCGACAGAGCATGGAGAACGAGAATGCCACCTCGTCGTACTTCTTGATGACGACGTTGTCGATTGGGATGATGAATATCCACCACAAATGGGAGAGGAAACAACACACGTTGTATATTCAACACATCTTTATAAGTTCTTCAAATACGCAGAAAACCGAGATTGTGCAAAGCAAGTGTTGAAAGAACGTGGTCTCAAAAAGATTCGATTGGGAATGGAGGGTTATCCCACACACAAGGAGAAAGTTAAGAAGCGATTTAACAAAGCGGAAGTAATTTACAATTATGTGCAACGTCCATTTGTCCACTGCTCCTGGGAGAAAGAAGAAGCGAGAAGCCGTCATGTCGATTTCGCTTGCCCCATTGTCAAAGTATGTTAATCATAATCTAGCATAGTATTATATTTATATTTTCCAGTCAAAATCCAATCCTTCCTTGGCTGCGGCAGCATCTGATCCCCTCCCACAACCTGCCCCTCTTCAACAACAACATCGGGTCGCGGTTTTCGGAGAAGCTGCTCCTCTTGCAGCGCAACATCGATTCGATGATGCCCAATTTGCTCAACCGATGATCAATCAAGTGATGCAGCAACAGCCACAACAACCACAGAACAATGCAATGCTCGGTGTTAATGTTCAGCAACAGCAGGTAAGTTGTCACGGACTAATCTTCTCTACATTCAATTCATTCAAATCCTTGGATCTGATATTTTTTTTTTCAGCATAACCATCCCCTTCATTCACCACCTGTTCATTTCCAGCAAAACGACAGAGATGAAGATTAATTTGCCGAATTTCTTGCTATATGTCACTGTTCCCTACACCATCCGGGTCCAAATTCTCATCATCTTTCATTTTTATCATCTTTTCTGTTGTTTTTGTGATAATTCAAACTCCTTCTCAACTCGAATCGAGTTTAACATCGTTGTTTTACACATTTTGTTTTTTTTCTGAATATTTTGTGTTGTACTCCTCATTACGACCTATAGCTACCGGTCACTTCTCTTGTATTCTACCATTAATTTATCGCAATTCCTGTCTAAATTCTTCCCAACTAAATTTCCCATTTTTCAAATGCAAGGAGAAATGAAAGAATGAAGCACACAAAAGTTTTCAAGACACCTTATGCACATTGAAGGAAACGAAAACCATACTTGTCACGGGCCGGGCTGATTTCCAAATTTTCACCGGTCGGCCCGGGCCCGGGTGAAGCGACTTTTTTTTCGAAAAACATGTTTTTTTCGGCAGTAATTTTTGAAAGTGAATTTTGGGGCATTTTCTGCAAAAATTCGACTGGATTGATGATTTTTATTTAGTTCTACAGTGAATTTAGTGATAAAAAAGCACTTGAAAATTATTTTTGGCGTCCAAAAATTTAAAAACATTTTCCACCCGGGCCGACCGGGCCGGGCCGGCGGGTTGGCCCGTCAAATGACAAGTATGACGAAAACATTTTCATTATGTGAAGGCGTTTGAGCAGCGAAGTCTGTGAAACTAACGGAATTCGGAAGAATGCAAATAAAAATAGGCATTTCGGAAATGAAACATGCGCTACAATGATTATAGAACACAATACAAGATGAAAGCTGTAGATATGAAAAAAACAGGCGAACAACATGCATAAAAATTAACAAGGTTAAAAATTACAAGAAGTTAGAAAATGCAAATAGAAAATGTAGCAGCTTTACATGTCATCGATAGTCATCATATCATCATCAGAATCTTCGAGAACGAGATCCAAGTCATCATCTGTGAAACCGTCTTCTAGTGGTTTGAACATATCTCTGTCATCGAACTCGGTGTCTACAATTATAAGCTATTCATACAAGACACGGTCTCCCACAGTGAACCAGACAAATTTTCTTAAAACTTACCGTCTTTTACTTCAGAAGTCGTAGCGTTTTGAGCTTCGTTAACTGGCTCCGGCAATATAGAACATGGTTTTTGTTCCTCATTGATCTTGCATGCTATGTTTGATGACGAACTCGAAATCTCATAAACTGTGGTATCCAGCTGACCGTCGTCCTGAAGACATGATTTTATTAATATGGAAAACATGAAAAGGGATACTGACTTTCTCACGGAATGACACATGCCGTTTCAAAATGTTTCTCTGAGTCTTCAGGATAGACTTCAATGGTGAAACTGTAGCGACTTCTTCATGATTGTCCAGAATTGACGATGAGTCAACTATTTCGCCGACATGAGACTGTTCCTTTACATATGCTCTCATTATACTTTCGATGGCAAGTGACCCATTCTCGGCTGAAGACTGGTCTATTGGCTCACGTTTGATTTTACAGTTTGTTGGAATGGATTCGTGGAGTGCAGATTTTCCAATAACGGGTTTCTGTTCTGGAGTGATTTCGTTCAATTGGAATCTGTTTGGTTTTTCGCATTTTTCCATCCCAAAATCTTCATTGTGCTCAAGTTCACTTTTCTTGTTGAGCAACGGAGCAGAGACGGACAAGGAGTCATGTATAAATAGATGATCGGAATCAGAAAAAACATGGGATCGCTGAAAGCAGAAGAAAACTTGTAATTCTAATTGAATGGGATGACTTACGGCTGGTCTTTTCCATTTTTTCGCAGGAGATGCATGCTCAGGAGAACTCGGCTCTTCTTTGATAACTGTATGAGAAGTTTTATTACGACCGCGTCTTGTTTTCAGAGGGGAAACTGGTTCGGATGACACTTTTGAAACTGGAACAACTGTGCCAGCATCCACCTTGATTTTCTTGAGTTTCTTGACGTCTGGTTTCAATTCACGAACAAAATCAAACGTATCTGTTGGCACAACGAGTGCTAAAAACAATAAATTATTTGAATTGATATTGGAATAAAACTAACGCATTGATGAACGATGTCTTCTGGACCGAGAAAGTTTCAAATCAGCAGCGTGGGCTTGTTCTTTGATTGAGGAACGCAGCATTCCACGAGAAGACAATTGTTCTGATGAGTGATCGGTGTTGATTATCTGTTTTTAAAAATAGCTTTTTCGGATTGGTCAGATAACTCACCTCGTCAACGCCCAAACTTTTTTCGAGACTCTGCGAATGTTGTTCGATAATTTCTTTGATTTTCTGCTGGACATCTGGTAGTGGACAGCCAATGAAACCCAATTTTTCCTTCATTTTTGCATATTCCTTATGAATGAACCCTAACATGGAAAACGTATCCGACTCATACAAATATTTCATATTGCCCAGGGGGTCATTCAAATTAGTCAGAACGCTCACTCCAGTAACCTTCTCGTCCGTATAGAATCTTTTGAAGTTGGACGGATCATGCTGAAAAGAGACTAGATTTTACCGCAAAGCTTTCTTACACTATACAGTTTTTACTCACGATAGGTATGAAAGCAACATGTTTGAGAGCTTTGTCCTCAAGAAGCTTCAAGCAGGCCATATAACCGTCGTAAATTCTTTCTTGGACAAGGAGCTCGGCCAGTTTTCTGAAATTTCGAGAAGCGTCCGGATCCATACGCACCTTGACAACATGGTTCTCTTGTTGTACGTAGTAGAATGTATACAATGAATAGAGCCCAAAAAGTCGTTCTTTCAAGCTTCGCGGAACGCCCTCACAAACGAATTCTTCCATGTACGGCAAGCAGTAAACCAGGAGGCATTCATTGAACTAAAATTAATATTGTGGTTCATTTGAGATTTCTCTGATACCTCAATTATTTCTGCGCTATTGCTTCGACCATTGAACAACTGAATCATTCCTCTATGGTGAAACAATTGCTTATAATCAACGAATCTGTAAGAAAAGGATCAGGCATATGATACGCTTTGTCACTGAACCTGATCGTATCCAGCTGCATGAACGCTCTCAAAAATGCATCAAGATCTTCTCGCAGACCGGCATAAACTGGAGTCAAAGATGAGGCGCCTCCCTTCGGCATAACGTGGCTATAATCAAAGTTCGAAATGAATAATATGAAAAACATTATTTACAACCGGGCCGGATCCGGGCCTTGAAACAACTCGCTTCAAAATTGTAGAGCTCAACAAGATCTAAAATTTGACAGGTTGATCGGCTCCTAATTGTTATTTTGAAGCGAGTTATTTCACGGCCCGCCCAGGATCCGGCTCGGTTGCAAGTATGTGAAAAACAAGTTTAAAAAGAGAAAACTGTGGAACTTATTTTTGAAATTTGAGGCATTTGTAGTTATCGTTGTAAGACCACTTTAATCAGCGGCATGTTCCTTTAAAGGGACAGCGCGCGAAGTCTGAAATTTTCCCTGCCGGACTTTCTTTACTGTGACCAAATCTTGTATTTTTCGCTGTTTTTTCGTAATTACTTTATTCAGGAATGTTTCTATAGTTTTCTTCTTGAGCTCATTCACTATTAGTAAAACATTCCAGATGCGGTGGCAAACAGTTCGTCTAATCGCGATTTATGCAGCACTCTCGGCAATTACTAACTTTCCATCAGGATTCACAAACTCATCTGTTAATACTGCAGTCGCAAAGCTGCACGAGTAAGTGAAACACGTTTTGATGTTAACTATTCATGTGCGCATTAGGTTCATCGCCACATCTCTTCGTGAGGAAGGTCGCCCAGATGATGAAAATACGATTGCTTTGTTCCAGGTAAAACTCCTTCTACTCTTCCTCTTCCAAGTTATTTTTTTCAGTCTGCGACGCTGAACTGCTGGTTTGTTGCTCAAATTTTCGGTGCTATGATGACGCCGATGATTTCTGACAGATATGGTAGAAAAGTCGGTTACATTGTTTGTGTGACAACAACAATTCTCGCCACTTTCGTTCAATACTTTTCTATGTGCTTTAACATGCCTTGGGGCCTAATTTTCGGCCGATCACTGACAGCATTAGTGTCACCCCTTGGAGACGCATGTCTTTTACTTTACGTCCAAGAAACATCGCCTCTCGAAATTCGAGGAATGTCGTCATTTTTATGTGAGATTGGATATGGTACAATGTGTGTGCTTGGAATGGTAGTCGGAATGAAATCAGTCCTTGGCGAGTCACTTTCTCGATTGCTGTTACTTTCTCTGATTCCATTGTTTTTCTCGTTCTGTTTCGTGATTCAAATACCAGAAACGCCTAAATTTCTAATGATCACAAGGTAACAGTTTCCGAATGTCAGTTTTACCTTTCTAAAAAATACTTTTACAGAAAAGATAGCAAGAAAGCGATGAAGTCCCTCGAATATTTTCAGGGAAACAATCCGGAAAATCGTTCTCTCATCGAAGACTATGAAGCTGAAGGAATGACAGAGAAGATGTCGCGTGAATCTACTTTCCTTGAACTACTTTCAAAATGGCATCTCCGACAAGCTATGCGCCTCGCTTTAGCAACGTTGTCACTAACTCTCTCCTTTTATCCGATTCTTCAATCGTCAACTTATTTTCTGTTAGAGTCTGGAGTTTCTGTGTAAGAAGTTGTTCTCCGGTTATGTTTTTATAACATTTTATTTACAGTGACATTGCTCAACTGTGCTCAACATTGGCTCAAGTAGTGCTCACACTTTCCTCTATTTTTGGAGCTTCGATCATTGACAGATTTTCGAGACGGAAACTTCTTCTATCTTTCGGAGTACTTTCCAATATCTTGCTTGTCTGTTTCGCATTCTTCTCGCATATGTCGGCAACTGTCGTCTCACCATATTCTTGGCCCAAATATGCGTGTTTAGCGTCTCTTCTAGCATATTGCATTTCATTTGGAATGGTTCTCGGTCCACTGTCTTGGTTCGTGGCTCCTGAACTTGTCAGTCAACGACATCGCTGCACTATTTTTTCGGCATGTTTCGCCATTCACAATTTGCTCATCGCACTTACAGATTTCGCTACGATTCCGCTGTTCCGCGTAAGTGAGAGTTTCTAGTTGGTTCTCAGTGATTTCGCAATTAACTGTTTTTAACTGAAGGTAACCAGTGTTATTTTTCCAGATCTTCGGTAGCATGTGCTTCGTCTTTCTTTTCGTTGTTCCATCAATTTTATGTCTCTGTTACATTTACTTGTTCATGCCGGAAACACTTGGGAAATCTACATTAGAGATTATCCATGAGATGGTGGAGCGTGGAATGAATGGCACGGAGAATAACATTATCACCTTGGATACGCCAACACTGAAGGTTCGTCCTCGACTGTTTTCATCGACTTCAGATGGAAATCTTCGTGTTTACTGAATCCCCATTGTATGTCTATCTAGTTTGTTCTTTCTGCGTTTAGTTTTTGATTTTTGTTTCATGTTGGAAATTGTTCATATTCTATGATTTAATACTACTAATCAGTGCTCATAAAAACCCTGTGAATGATTTATTGCAACCTGAAAATGAGATTTTTTAATATTGAATAAGATAAATATACTGACTTTTATTGAAGATCAAGCAGTTACATATACAATTGGAAACAGAAAAATCATTCAAAAGTACAGCTCGTCGTATCTGTTTGTGTTCAAAGCTTTCATTTTTCCTGCATCAGGTCCAACAGCAGACGAAATATCAAAAACACTGCTTCCAGCGTTAGACCATTGCAGTACAATAGAATCAGATGATGTTAAATCGATAAGACCTACTGTAGAAATGTACAATGTTTTTGTGATTCCTGAGTATGTTGATTTCTGAACATTGATGTTAACTGCTTTTCCGTTGATTGTGAATGAACGGAAATTTGGAGCTTTTGGATAGTTGAAAATTTCGATGATATCAAGAGTAGGGAGAGAGATTGTGGAGCTCTGAAATGGAGTATTTAGTGTGAATAAGTGTGATTTAGAATAACCTTTCTCGAGTGATTGATTGTTAGGAGACCACCAGTCGTTGTTGTATTGTAAACAAAATCGAATTGATGGTAGTCATGAGAATTGAAATCATTCACAATTGTCTCTCCGTCATCCCAATATAATGTTCCCAATCCTTTTCCCATTTGACATGGAGCAATCAACAGCTCGAATGGATTTTGACGAGTTGCAGTAGTGGTTGTCGATGGCGTTTGACGAGGGATTACACTCATTCCTAGAATTAAGACAAGTCTATTTGTTATCAATTAATTGATCAATTCTCACTATTTCAGGTCAGATCACAACGAGATTTTTTTCCAATATCTCTGCCCCACAATAAGGTTTTCTTAACTTCAATCATTCTAAATCATTCAGTTCTATAACACTTCATCTGATCAACACATTGTAGTCTAACCTATCTTTGATCTCGCCTGTATCAATTATAAAGCACATCATGGTAGAGTGACTTTGATCTGATCTCATTCCTTACTTTGTGTCTACATGCATACACTGTCATTTCTCTAATTAATTGGCTTCCATTTTCGTGTTCACTACGTAGATAATGTGATGACCAGAGAATGTCTGGAATGTGGAAGTATTCTTTTCATTGCAAACCAATTTCATACAGTTGGTCTCTCTTGTTTTTGCAGATTCTAATCGACTAAAATCAAAGAGAAAGAGAGAGAGAGAGAGAGAAAGAGAGAGAGAGAGAAGGATAAGAGAGAGAGATCGAGAGGAAGAGAGAGAGAGAGACCTAGAGATGAGAGAGCGAAGAAAGAGAGAGGAGACAGCTCCTAGAGAGAGGAGAGAGAAAGATCGAGAGGCGAGGAGAGAGCAAAGAGTGACTCACGAGAACGAGAAGAACTCGTAACGTAGAAGAGGCCTGAATCGAGAGACTAATACAGATCTCACTCCAGAGAGCTGAGAGAAGATAGGAGGAGAGGAGAGTGAGGAGACGACTATGGGAGTACGACACGAGAGAGAGAATAAGACTCTACTCTACGGCTAGAGACTGAGCTCTGAAGAGAGTGAGAGGAGACTAGATCAAAAGAGAGAGAGAGAGAGCTCTCTAAGAGAGAGAATCTAGAGAGAGAGAGAGCTCTTTGTCTCCCGGTTCGGAGAGAAAAGAGAGATACTTCTTACTATCATCCAGAGAGAGAGGAAGCTGAGCGAGAGAGAGAGAGAGGAGAGAGAGAGAGAGAGAGATCTCACTCGCAGACTAAGCTCTATAGAAGCGAAAAACAAGAACTGAAATGTTTTCAAGAGGAAGAAAAACGAAGGATTACTGTAACGATACGGTACTTCTACACTTTTTTTGGAAAAAACCAATTTAAGAAAATAACTATACCTCGAACAAAGACTGGAATTCTGGAAGTTGTTGGTGCTGGAACAGTAGTATATCCAGGTGAAATGACACTTCCATATTTGTAATCAAATAGGGAATACCATTGATCAGTTGGCAGATACACATTAACTGATGTTGTTCCTTGATATATAACTGGAGCAACCAAAATTCTTGGTCCCCACATGAATTCATATCCAAGATTGAATGTCTCAGCATCTGTTGGGAATTCGAAAAATACTGGACGGATTACGGACCCTCCATTTTGAGAAGCAGCGAAGTGAAGACTGAAAAAACAGGTTTTGTTATGGAGTCATACTATTTGAAACTACCTGAATAAGTATGGTAAGTATTGATATCTGAAAAGATTCGCTTGTTTTGTTGCAGCTGAAACAGATGGCCAAACAGCTGGATCTTGTGCTGGAGCTCCAATTGTGTTATGGTTTCTGAAAGGTTCATAATGTAAGATACTTTAGAAAAGAGTAAGAACCTGAAGAAAGAGTGGAATGCTCCCATTTGTTGCCATCTCAAGCATAACTCCTCAGTTGTTGTTCCAATGAAACCACATACATCACTTCCGACATATCTGAAAATGTGATTTTAAAGGTTTTCATATGTGAAGTTTTTGGTTATGGTATCATAATGTTTTAATTTCAGTGAAATAATCACATTGAGAAGCTGTCTATAAATAAGCGGTATCCAAACTACAGTACCCGAAGTGAACTTCTCAAAAAAAAAATCTAGAGCCGGTTAGAGTTATTGGAACTTGTAAACTTGTCAGAAACTTTTCTTGATTTCATTTGTGAAAATTCACTGAGAATTTCTGTGTCATAAAACGATTGAATGAGAGCGGAATTTAAAACTTTTGAAGACAACGTTCCACAAGGTATGAGGTTTTTCAGTGATAAGCCGTTAGTCAACGAGAAGAGATGAATTATATCACTCGAAGAAATTTCGTTTTCCGCATCAATCATGCTCTCAGATGTATTTATGCTGATCCTGGCTCTATGAGTATAGCTGATTTTCTATTCTCTGTTCAACTTCAACCCTGTTCTTCTAGTTTGGATTCTATAATTTCTGAATAGAAGCCAGCCATTTCAGACGTATCTCTTGAATATTTTCCAGCATATCAAACTCTTCTTTTCAATTGAAAAAAGTAGATTTTTCCACTTTTGTTGAGCTCACTATACATTTGTCTATTAGTTTATAATCATGATCATTCCTTGCTCATATTGCTCCAAAACCTTTCGATTTCATATTTTGATTACTGTAACAGTCTTTCCAACTCATTTCGACAACAACTACGTCAGATTCAATTGAGCGAGAGACATCATTGAGAGGTCAGTTAATTGAGAAAGTTGTTGGAAGAGAATGGGATAATTGCAGACGTCGTGGCATCAGGCGAAATGTGTTGTGACGTCAAAAATGTCGAGAACAGGATAGGGTGTGTCCCTCCCCCTTTCTTGCTAAACACCTTCGGTCGGGCGGTTCAACAACACAAAAAACCACCACCCCACACATAGATGGCCCACCTAATTCGATCTCGACAATGACAATTTTTGTTGCCCGTTTTAGACAGTCCTACTGTAGAATAAATGGACGTGGAATGTCATCTGAATACGTGACGCAAGGACCGTTCTCTTCTTTTTTTCTTTCACACCACCTTCTATTTCAATGCACGTTTTTCTACTTCTGATTTGATGTGTTAATACGATTTCACGGGTTGAGCATATCAAATTATAATTAGGGTGTGGCAGTGTGAGGCTAATCAAAACAGAAGACGTCAGGAGTGGAGAGGAAAAAAGAGAATAGTCATAGAGGGGAAAAGGAGGCGTCAATATTGTGGTGGTATACGGTAAGAAGGGCAAAAAGAAGTCGTTCGGAGAATAATAGAAGAGGTGGAGTCCAGAATAAATTGAATGATGATAGAGAGAGAGAGAGATCCCTCCCCTCTGTCAATACCATTTCACTCTTCACACCTCATATTGACACACCCTGTCTAATGGTTTCGTGGGCACATTTTGAACCAGAATCCGAGATTTAAAAAATAACAATTCTTCTATATATTTCTTTTGGAACTCACAGAGACTAGAGCCCTTCTAGTTTTTGCTTTGAGAAATCTGCTTTCTTGAAGAAAAAATGGCTTGGAATCCTAGTAGACGGAGCAAAAAGTTGCAGACCGACCCAGGGGATGCCCAGCTAGAACCCCGAATCAACCCGTATTCGGATCCTTATTTTTTGAACTAATATTACTCGGTAGTCTTTAGATTAGAGTTACTAGAATTCAGAAGCAGTCCTTCATAGAAGCACAGAGAAAGGAGCACACTTCTATTGATCAACTTTATCATCTAGAATTGTTTTTTACAAGAATCAGTTCTCGAATTCTCAAAAACCAAATATCAAAATTATCGTCACTGGATCCACTGAATTGACCATAAAACCATCATTTCGGATGATTCAATGTATCCAAATATAGTAACTAAATACCTATATTTGACTACTGTTTTGCAGTAATATTTACTGAAATCAATCACATGTTTACATATGTTTTATTGTTTTGCAGAATAAAGTGATGATATCTGATCGTGTGACACGTGTGACCTGTTAGAGGTCAATTCTGACTGAATCTGGAAATCACTTTTAGCTTTTATTCTGTATTTGCATCATTCTGTTGACCTCTATAAATCACTGACTCACAACACTTTCCCAGAACAATACCATGGCTACAACAGTACGTCATTAAAATTCTCATTATGTGACTAAGCTAATAAAATTCCTCTCTTTTTTTGCTTTCAAGTAGATTGGTCTTCTACTTCAACTGCATTGCATACATTTTTGGGCGAGAAGATGAGTGTAATGTGTTACCTCCAAAGAAGAAGAAGTGCTAGACGTCTATATATCTATAAATAGGTTTAGTTTCTTTTCCTAATTCATATAAAGTGATTTGATTCATTCTAAACCTCATCGACCCAGACCATTTTTATTTGACGAACCGAATCAAAAGTGAATCGAATCGACATCTCATCATTGATATAGTGATAAGAAATTGATTTATCACATCAGGAAGTGGGTTCGTGTCATATTAAAAAGACACAACGTACTCTCAAAATGGCTTACTCTGCTCCCTTTTTCCGCATTTTTAACAACTGTGTCAGCTTATCACACACCTACATTCTTATGTTTTCCGTGTCACTATTCCTTAAAAATTTCAAAAATTAAAATGATTTCATTCTTTCTGGAAATTGTTCAAAATGAGTTTTTAAGTGAATCAAGTTTCTGCTCACTACCTTTTCTTCCTTCTTTTGCTAATTCGTATCCGTTTTCAAACATCTAGTGCTCAAGTTTCGATTCCTCTTTCACTGTTCTTCTCAGAATATTTCTTCTTTCTAGATCCAATTATTTTCTTCAAATTATTATTTCTCAATCAAAAATTAGTTCAAATATTTTTCATTTTCCAGATATGGACCGTTGCCCTCCCTCTATTAGAATCGACGGTGGAACACTCTCTGATTGTGCCGACCTGTTTTTCTTCTAAATGGTCTCCAGAATTCCGCTTTTCCTTCCAATTCATCAATGAAGTACACATTCTCTTCAAAATCAACATGGCTCATCAATAGATCAGCTCATCCAGCTTTCAAATGGATCCTAACAATGGATTCAATCTTCTCTCATTACGGATGCTCAGTGTAATAAATGTATATAGGACAAAGACACAAGAAAACCCCCTATCATTTCCGAAATCTCATCTCATGATCACAAACATCATCATCGTTTTTTCCCCATTTGCCTACATTTTATTCTTCATCCCCTTTCCCCGAATTTACTTAACTTATGATTTGTTTTCGATATTCAACAAACAAAAAGAAATGAAACATGTCAATTCGTTTTCTGATTCCTTGTTATTTTTTCATTGTTGTTATGAACAAAAGTTCGTTATTTCTTTTTGAATAGAATGTTCCAATTCTGATTTTAAGATGACACAAGACAGGATGACCCACATAGACCAAAATTCAGAACGACTGTGTTTGTACTTTAGCAGAACTGATTTGAGTCATTTCTAGATTTAAAAGTTGAAACTGCCCCCGTATCATCACGCCTTTTTAAATCTGTAACAACCATGACTTTCCGAAAGAAAAACTCACGGAATTCCGAAAAGATTGAACTCTTGGGCACCGATAACAGAAGTTCTCAGATCTTCCCATCTCGCAGTGTTATCTCCCAACCAATGTCCAGCATACCTTCCAGCAGATGGATATGTTGATCTTGAAACAACAGCTCCTCTCTTTCCAGTTGCTTTGAATAACGCCCTTTGAGTATGAATTGCTTCAGTCAATCCATAAAGATTCTTCACATTGTAGAATCTTTGTTTTCCACCGTCCTGCTGTGCGAGCATACACAATGTGTTCGTAGATAAGAATGCTCCAGAACTTGCATCACCGAATCTCCATACCGCCCGTGTTTTATATGGTGGCATTTCCCATAGATTAGATCCATTTGTTGGACAGAACAATGGAGCATCATCCGGGTGGTCATCACTATCAAAATACCATGGATGAGCTTGATTCGTTCCGAAATTCGATGGTTCATTCATATCGATCCAAATTCCGTCGAATGCAACTTGAGATTGATACGTGACAAACTCATTGATCCACCAGTTTTGAGTATTATTTGTAGAATCTAAGAAATCAGGGAATGCCACGTGGTTATCTGGCCAGACAACTCCCAACATGATCTTGGTGTCTTTTGCCATTGGATACAAGTTTTGGATGGATGTTTGAACTTGAGACTGAGATTCCCATTCGATGAACTTTGCATTTGCAGCAATCGCACGTTGGAATGATGGATAAGTTGCTTCAATGGCTGGATCAAAAATAAGAATCAGTTTCATTCCCCATGAATGCATAGTCTTCACGTAATCACCAAATCCAGACCAATCCTAGAATATACGGACAATATTTAGATCAATTGAAAGTGAATACTTACATCTCCAGTTGTGAAATCCTTGTATCTTTGCATATAGTCAATGTCAGCAACTCCTGTAATACACTTTTCAATAACACGTGTAATCAGTTCAACCAACCAATATCAATTGGAATTCCTGCATCTCTAACCGCCTGAATTCTCGTTTTCATTTCATTCAGACCCTTATATCCGTATCTAGACAACTGATATCCCAATGCCCAGTAAGCAGGAAGGAATGGTTTTCCGATGAATTTCAAATACTGTTGAGTGACCATTTCAGGTGTTGGTCCGGGGAAGAAATACATGTCGAGATTTCCACCGATTGTTCTATAAATAAATGAAGGTCCTGGAGCAGTTGTCACTTCTTGAGCATTTGAATTGATAATTAAAACTCCGTGAGCTTTTCCATCTGGCTCCAGAATCATATAATATGGGTGAACTCCATAAAGATTCATTGTGTCCAAACTACCAGAGTTTGGAGGTTGGTCACGAGCCAGCATAGCCCAGGTCAAGTATTTTGTGAAATCGTGCTGGAAAAATGAATTAATATGTTCAAAGAGGAAAGGAGCTCACTCTCAAACTTTGATGAGTATTCTCTCCCCATCCATACATGTTTTCACTTGGAAGATACGTGGCGATTTGAATAAACTGATCAGAAAATATAAGACCTCCAATTGAAGTATCGAATAGTTTTCTATTCGAACTTTGACGGACAACAGAGAATGAGAAGATATCATTTGAACTGGATGTCGAGAGGACCAAAGATTCATCAGAGGATTGAGTTTCTCTTGGAAAATCAACTGGAGGTTCGTATCTAGAAGAGTTAATGAATGAAGTATTTCTTCATTAATAATAACTCACCTTCCATCGATTCCAATCTTCACGTTCAGAACACTTCCAATTGTTTTCGTTGTCAGTTTAATTTCGGTTGAATCAGCTCCCCATGGATTCGATGGACCACTGTTCTTTCTCAGATTGTATGTTGTTCCTTGTTGTGAATCTAGTTTGTATCCAACACCGTCTTTAAAATAACACCATGGAGCATTCTTCTGAAAAGTCATTAGTTTACAATTTCAATTCAAAAAAGTCGACAAACTCCAGAATCATCTTCTTTCCAGATGCATCCTCTTGCTTCACAAGCCCCTTGATTTCCATTTGGTTCAGGAAGACAATCGAATCGAGGGCCAGCAATTGAAGAGTATATTAGAGCAAATAAGAGAAGTATGGTAAGTTTACCCATAGTTCTGAAAATTTAATTATTCTAAAGATATGTGGAAATGAAAATATAGAAAAGATTATCAATGATTGTACAACTTGACAAGTGTGCTCTTCTTTCTAAAATTTTGATTTTAAGTCAAGTTTTGAAAAGAAAACAGAAAACGGTATCATATTGATATGAACCATTTTAAAACTTTTCAATTCTGTAAAGAAAAGAAGAAGAATGAAAAAAAAGACAATTTCAATATGTGATGATTTTTGAAACACCAATACACTCAAGTGTCAACGAGAACGAAATGTTTCTCCAGGCCGTCAGGTATCACACGATAATTGTCCAAATGATAACGGAAAACGTGGAATAGGTCACTGATAAGAAGAAACGGAAAGGTATGCAAACATTAAGTGACTAGAAAATACATGTGCACAATGTGCAACAGTCTAGAATGTATTCGAATGGAATTCCAGTAAATTCACGTGATTCCTTATTTACAACGCCTTTTTTCGTTGATGACAAGATACTAGAACTGTACAGAAACGGGATTTCTTCTCGTTATTTTCAGGATCCAGGGGAGGATTTGAAAAAAAAGAAATCAATGAAAACAAAAACAAATGTTTTCATCATGTGTTCAATGGCTATTTGACAGCTGACCCTAGATTTTCCAAGGGATCAGAGAAATCAGATAAGAAACAAATATACTTGTATCAATGATTGTCACTTTTATAAATGACGGGATGGTGTAGAGAGAACAAAGTATATGGGGAGCATTTTCAGAGTTGATCATTGAGATAATGATTCCGAAAAAATTACCGTATTCTGATTGAAGCGCCCCTCCAATAAAACAGCACTCGGATGACTACTTTGAAAAATAGAAGCGCATCCGCAACACCTGGAGGGAATACGGTATGTTTAATTCTATGAATATTCTCTGAACGTTGAGATCAGATAGGCTTGTAAAAAATGAATAAAGTGAAAAAAATTCAAAGAATTCTTCGACAATTCCTATCGAGTGAATCTGCAGTACGACACCGCGGTTCACAATGTAACATTAACCTGATGTTCTCATCCAACCCGAACTTTTTTCGAACCTCACTATTTTTAGTTAGAAAGTGGACAAAGTTTCGACCATGGGAAACTGTAAGGAACCATGACATCTTTTGGTGGGTATCATGACCTGAAAGAGAGAGGAGATGGAGTTAGCAGAAAAAGCAAACAATTCATGAAAAGAAACACAATGATTTATTTTGCTAATCAGAATCTTCCAAACTCTAATACATTTGTGCTCCTTTTCTTGCCAATTCATCAGCTTTTTCGTTTCCGTCTATTCCAGCATGACCACGAACATGTACAAATTTAACCTGGAAAAATTAAAATAATTCAATTAAGATTTATCATTCAACCTTACTTTCAATTTCTGTCTCAAATTATCAATTTTCGTTAGTACGTCCCTATTAAGAACATCAGATCCAGTTGAAGTCTTCCAGCCTTTTCTTTTCCATCCATGAATCCAGGTGTTCATTGACTGGACAAGAAGATTTGAATCCGTTTTGACAACGATTTTGGGAAGGTTTTTTTGTATTGCCTATAAAACAAAACCATTGGTAACAGTTGTAAAAATTCAATTTTTATTGAATAAGTATTTTCAGATGAACAATTTCACGTGACCACCGACACGTGTATTTCTTATCTTTGTTCTAGATCTTTGTGCATATAAGGAAGGGATGAAGCTCAGTCGAACAGTATTCTGAGCAAGTTTCTCTGAACAACCCCAAACCGAAGACAACAATGGCGGACAAGTCGGCTTACATGAGCGCTGGTGGATACAGCTCCGGCTACATGGGATCAAATGCATCATCTTCTGGATATGCCCGTGAAGACTATGCTTCCGGAGGAAGTGGTGGAGGAGCCAGCAACAACCAAAACCAAGGATCGGGAGGAAATACCAACCCAGGACAACAAGTCTTCAAGGCTCGTACTGATCAATCGTGTTACCTTGGACCATAAGAATATGGACAACAACGTCAAGAAGAGCCAGCAGCCAGCCGAAATGCAACTTTTTTTTGGTTTTATACCCATAAAAATAGTACTTCAAGCTTGTTTGTTTATTCATTTTTTATTCTGATCTCACCTTTTCTAATGCTTTTTCTACTGCAATGAGCTCTCCTCTATTGTTAGTTGGTGCTCCATAGACTGCTCCATACTCATTGTCTGGACTGTCATCTCCCCAGTAGACTCCCCATCCAGCTCGAGCACGATTTGTTCCATTCGAAGAGCAAGCACCGTCTGTGTAGACTACAGGAGCATCAATAAATTCAGGATCAGTGACTAAAAATTTGTATTGTTGAAACCAGTGGTTACTGTAGTTCTACCTGTTTCTTCCAGTCTTGTCTTTTTAACCGGCGAACATCTTTTCGTTCCTTCAAACTTTCTTTTTCTTGTCACTTCTGTAGAACTCGCGGGCATGACAGTTGATGTGGGCAGCTCTAAACTCAAAATTCATCGAATGGCCCAAAGATTCATATAAATTACTTTTTCCGGGAACACTCAAATTTTCAGCGATAAACTTGCGGGCTTCAGCTTCGTTGACGAACTTTTTGTATCTAAAACAATGTATTGCGCCTAAATGTTTTACAAGATAAAGACATTATCTGAATTCTAAAATACCTCGCATTCTGGAACCCGTCGATTTGCGTTTTACAATCGTTCCAGTTACGGTAGATGCCGACCTGTTAATTGATGAGCTCTCAGTTATAATCAAATAGTTTAATCACCTGACGGCCACGTGCAACCGCATAATACTGATCGTTCTTTCCCATACTTGCGCTACTTGCGCTTTGCTGAATAATGCACTCAAAATCTGTACGGATGAGTGTTACTGGTTCGAGCTTATAAATCATCCTTTGAAATACTAACGGAATATAAACCCCAGAAGATTGTTTTGAAGAGATCAGAAAAATGTAAATTTTTATGAGGTAGAAACGATAGAAGTAAGAATTGAAACATTTATTTTTTCTTCTTCTTGTCGACAGTTTCTTCTTTATCCGCCTTCCGTTTTGTTTCGCGTTTGTCGGTCTTCTCTGTCTTCTCTGTATTTGATTTCTTCTCGACCTTTTCAGTCTTCCCGGCTTCTTTGCCGACATCTTTTCCATCAAAAAGCTTATGGAAATACGCGACGGCTTCATCGAGAGTGGAAAACTTTTTGTGCAATGGTTGAGGATAGTCTTTGATCTGAAAGTTTATTCGGACGTGACTTTTCGGCTTTTAAAATAGTCTTACGTGTTCCTTAACATCCTTGTAGTCGGTGAAGACGCCAACAGTATGTCCACGAGCAACCGCGTAGTAGGTGTCATGAGTGTCATCAGGGAAGGACACTGGAATGTTTGGCTAAATGATGGACCGATAAACAAAAATATAACTCACATTCAACTTTTTTTGGTTTTCTGTCATCTACATACTTCTCAGCCTCTTCTTCTGTAGAGAATTTTTTGTAGACCGGCTGTGGAAACTTGTCGATTTGTTTTTTCGCTTCAGACCATTCGGTGAAGACACCACGCTGAAAGCCGTGAGCCACGCCGTAGAATTTGCTCATTCTGGAACTAGGACTATATTAGGAGTATTAGGGGAAATTTCACGGATACGACGGTTGGAGTTTGAAGTGGGGTTTATTGAGTTTTTGCATAGTATAATACAAGGCTATTGGCGAGACTTAAAAAAGCATGGATTCCGTATAATACAATAAGTAAAAATCACAACAAAAAAGGATTCAGTCACGAAGTTCAGCCAGTCTCTGTGCCATTCCTTCGAAATCTTCAGCGGCCGGAGTAGCGATTCCACCAATGTTTGATTTAACTGCAAGTGGGGCTTTGCCAAGTTCTCCTTGGGTGACTTCCCAGAGAATATTCTCTACTTCTTCCTGGAAAAAAAGATAAAAATTTGGTAGGTTGCTACAAAGATTTTCAAAAAAAATGTGTGTGAAATTCAACACTACGTATATTTTGAACTAAACGAATAGAGAGAAAAGATGTGAAGGCATCAAAAAATGTTTCGTGTGTGTATGTGTGTGGTGTACGTTTTTGAGTGACTGATGCCGCCCTCAAATGCAGAGAGTTAGAAAAAAGAAATGAGGGAAAAGAGACGAGGGAAGTCGACAACAACAATCCAAGGACAAATAGTTTCGAAAAGAAGTCAAAGACCGAAAATCTGATTTTGAAATTAATGAAACAATGAGGGCGCATTTGATGATTACTTCAATAGCTCATATTTTACGATCTAAGTTAGGTAGAATTCAAAGAATCAGGAAACAATTTTAATCTTTGCTAGATTGATCAGTTGAAAGGCAGAACACTCATCGTCCACACTAATTTATACAATACAAGATAACCGTTAAACCGCTTTCAGTTCACGTGAACTGGCCACAATTAACAATTTGGTTTTTGGAACGAAGATCTGGAGCAGAGATAAGAAAACCGCATAAAAGGGGAGGGAATTGATCAGAATCTTCATCGAGTATCACTCAATCAAACCGCCATGGCTCAATCCGTCCCACCAGGAGACATCCAAACCCAACCCAACGCCAAGATCGTCTTCAATGCCCCGTACGACGACAAGCACACCTACCACATTAAGGTGATCAACTCGTCTGCTCGCAGAATTGGATATGGTATCAAGACCACCAACATGAAGCGTCTCGGAGTTGATCCACCATGTGGAGTCCTCGACCCAAAGGAGGCTGTCCTTCTTGCCGTGTCTTGCGATGCTTTCGCTTTCGGACAAGAGGTAAAAATTTTAATAGAGTTTTATGTAACTCATGATATTCTTTTTATAGGACACCAACAACGACCGTATCACTGTTGAGTGGACCAACACTCCAGATGGAGCTGCCAAGCAATTCCGTCGTGAATGGTTCCAAGGAGACGGTATGGTTCGTCGTAAGAATCTCCCAATTGAGTACAACCCATAAGATTGGCATGTTTCAATAAACTATTGTCGTTTGATTTAATTCTTGTTTTCCTTTTCAACGTTCACTTACTTGAGCTTTTTCTTCGAGATCCGCTGGTTCGACACTCTCTAGTGTGTCTTCGATCATCTCTTCTATAATTCCAAGCTTCATCATTTCAGAGGACATCTCTCTCATAGTTTTCATAATTTCAGGAACCTGTAACAGTGAAGTTGTTTAAAGGAAGGTTTATTGATCACTTAACCTTAACGAGTTGCTGCATGCTTTTCATAACTTCAGTGGACTTTTGTAGTGATCCGGCCATTCTCATCGTAGCCAGTTGTTCTTGCATGCACATGATAACAGAGTTTATCTGAGCTTTGGAGACGTGTATTTTGTTGATCGCCTGTAAGCAATAGTTATTGTGTTTATAGAATTCAGTCACTTTCTAGTTGGGAGTTTACGGCCATCGAATATTCGATTGTAGACTCACTTTTCTGGATTGAATCATAGACTTCGCCAGAATCACGCAGACTTCTTTATCTCCTTTTTTGGCTGCCTCTTTAATTTCCTTGGTTACTTTCTGTTCTTCTCGTTGAATCGAATACACTTGTCGATCTAATGCCCGCATTTCTTGTCGCATTTTTCGCTGAAGCTCTCGTACCTCTTCTTTTGGATCTTTTTTCTTACCGAACAGCCCCATCATCTGAAATTGCGAAATTTCCATTTCAGTGAGTTAGAAAGTTTTAGTCGAATGGTTTCAATAAAGTTAAGATGGGATTCAGATAATTGACAATTAATAAAAACTCACAAATTTCTGAGAGTATTTTAAGCAGAACCGAAAGTGTCTCGAGAAAAAGCTGGATTAAAAATAATAATAAAGAATTTCTCGGCCATGGCCGAAGTTTTGCAAGCCCCGCCCACAAAACCCTGCCGCAGATGCCAAGTTGCTGTGTTTTATTTTGGGAGAGCTCTATCGATTTTCGCTTTTAAAGGCTCCCCGTCGACACGTTTTTCTAATTTTTCCACCTCTGTTGACTGCCGATTTTTTTTAAACTATAACTGAACGGCTTTTGTCGAAAAATCTTCGAAAGACGGTTTGATGTTTCGAAATACTTTTGAAAATTTTAAACATTGTGGTGAATCATGATCTCTTTTTATAGTTCTCACTTATCATAGCGTGTTTCTTTTGTGTACACATACGTCATTTTTGTATTTTTCAGGTAAATAGAGACAAGCCTATTGTCAATTTATGTCCATCGCAAATCTCAACAGACCAGCGGGTATGGTAATTTTTTTGGTGTTTTTATTTATTTTATGATTCCAGACGCCTTCGAACAACTTGAAACCGAAGACGGTGTTCGACAAGGAGTTTGTCACATCCGCATCCAGCAGCGTACCGGAAGAAAAACTATCACTACTGTCCAAGGTAACTAAAAATAATTTGTTTAAAGCTAAAAGTGAAACTTTTCAGGAATCGGAACTGAGTACGATCTCAAGAGAATTGTCCAGTACTTGAAGAAGGTGAGCATTTTCATAAGATTTTTATTTCAATAGCAATTGAAGCCCGCTTTGTCTTGCTGTTCTCCTTCATTCTATTTTGTGTGTATGTACGTAGTGATTCCACTTAGCTTATAGAAATTGTCTTTATTGTATTCAGGCGCATTCTCACTGAAGGAAAGCTGGAAGCAGCAAAGCAACGGCTATTGTTTAACTCACAGTATCTTTACCATTTTCAGTGAGAATGCGCCCAGTCTTCCGTATGCTGGCCAAACTGGTCGTTTTTCGCTGTATATCTGTCTACCTTGTTGCTTCTTGGTTTGTTCCTGATGAGGTTTATCAGTCGGCCGAAATAGCACACCACCTCGTCTACGGCACCGGTCATCTTTCTTGGGAATGGCGTAATTCTCTGCGATCATTCTTCCATCCGGCAATAATAGCACTAATTCTTCAACTGCTCAAAATTTTATCTCTTGACACACACGTTCTCGTTTACCACATTCCACGATTAGCTCATGCCCTTCTTTTCGTTTTAGCAGACTATTCGTTCTACAAAGTTTGTTTACGACTATGTAGAACGAAAGGCATTGCCGAAAATTCTTTCTTAGCTTATTTAAGTTCTTGGTTCGTTTTTTATTGTGCCCCTAGAACCCTGTCAAACTCTCTCGAGACATCTCTCACCTTAATTGCTTTAAACTGGTTTCCTTTTGAAGGGAAAAACTACAAAGGACCAACCTGGCCCTATATAGCTTTAGGTGTCCTTACTGTAGTTATCAGACCAACCGTTTCTCTTATATGGATTGTATTTGGCCTTCACCATCTGTACCATCATTCCAACCCAATTAGGTTACTTTTAAGAACTGTCCTCCCAGTTACTCTACCCATTCTGATTATCACAATTTTGATTGATTCCTTGGCCTATGGAGAGCCTACAATCCCACTATGGAACTTTCTGCAATTCAATGTCGTTCAAGGCGGTAGCGCACTATTCGGAGTTCATCCTTGGTACTGGTACCTTGTCTCGGGAATTCCGTCAGTCCTGACCGTCCAATGTATCCCAATCGTCATCGGTATTCTAGGACCAAACATTTTTCGACCATCTCTTCTTCCATTTTTCGCCACGACATTCTACATTGTGGTTCACTCCTTGCTTCCGCACAAGGAGCAACGGTTTCTCCTCCCAGTCATACCATTACTGTGTATTTACGCCGGAGGAGCGTTTCAAAGTTTAAAGAAGTGGCGAGGGAGTGCAATTATTGGAATGATTGCCATCAACTTCGGAATTGCAATCTTCACGTCACGATACCACCAAGTTGGTCCATTTGCTGCACCGCGAAGAATAATCGAGGAATGGCGAGGTCATCATGGAAAACTGTCTGTCGCTGCTTTGATGCCGTGCTATTCTATCCCAGGACATGCTTTTTGGCATAATCATCTGGAAACGTTACGCATGCTTGATTGTTCTCCTGATTTGGAGCGAATTCGAGGAGCCGCCGAACTTGACGAAGCTGATGAATTCCACACAAACGCAACCAAATGGCTCATCGAAAAGTTTTCAAAAGAGCATACTAAATATCAAAGAGTGTTGATGTATGAAAAGATTTACGAGTCATCACGTCGTTGGTTTGAATCTAACAATTGGCATCAATGTATGGAGAAAGTTTGGCATTCCATTGCATTGACTTCTTCTCGTGAGGACAATTATATGATTGTGTTATGTCGAAATGGGTACTAGGTTCTTGATTTCATTTAAATATTTCTTAATCTTCCTCCCCCACAATAATCTTTTTCGTATGGTTGTGCTTTAATGTTTCTCAGAGCTTCACTTGTCCTATTCTCGTTCAGAAAAATAAATCTAATTACCATGAAAACTGTTTAAAAGTATCTGTTTTGATTTCAGAAACACAGTTGTAACGGAACAATCGTCGAGCATCCAGAGTATGGAGAGGTTATTCAATTAACGGGAGATCAGCGTGAGAAGGTCAAGGACTTCCTGATCAAGGTAAGAACTCATAATTTACTAAAATACTTTATTTCTATTTGTTTGTTACAGGTCGGAATCGTAAACGAATCCAACTGCAGAGTCCATGGTTTCTAAACTGCTTCTGATGCACAAAATGAGGAGAGTACGATGAAGCTATTAAACCATCTTCTAATTGTGTCCCTCGTTATCAAGTATTGTAATTCCTAATTTTCGCTTCGGTATAATCCAGTTCTTTTGGCCTTCTTCGTTCTCACTGATCTGTCTACACACTTTTCACGAATGTGTTATTATTTTCCTTCTCTTCCGTTCATGAACTTGTTATTTGGTTTATATTCGATGAATTTATTAAGGGGCAAAATCGAACATCAATCTTCAAAAGGTATATTACCGGATCTGAGGGGGAAATTGTAGATAAAGTTTAAGTGAAGTTTGTGGAGTAATCAAGAAAAGAAAATACCCATTGAAAGCTTTTTTGGAAACAGTTGTAGAGGGAAACGAGAATTATTAGGAGGGAATATGGGATGGAACCGAACAATGACTAGATGGGTTGAACATCGGGAAGCACATGAAAATAGGTATATTTATAGAACAATTTGCCGATCGTCGAAAAAGTGTGATCGACGAATTGCATTAATTTCGTGGCGAGTCCTTCTATTCTTCGGAGTTGTGAAATCTTCTCCACATCTTCCAGCCGCGTGGAATGGAGTTGATGTAGCTGTTACATTCCTATTCTCATCAATCTGGAAGACAAAGAAACTTGTACATTTCTAAGATATTTCTAAAGATGTTCTTACTTTTGTCAAAGTCATTGAATGTCGATTGAACGTTCTTGGTTGTCTTTCCACAATACCCATTGGTCTCATTTGTTTGAAATTAGTCTTCTGCCAATGAACAAAATGAAGTGTACATGGAAGATGACTTTCTAGAACGGAGTGATGAGTGAGCATCATTTGAAGAGATGGAAACGGTTTTTTGGTGGCAGAGAGCTGAAAATATTATCCTTAATTGAGAAGACATTGCAGTGAATATAGTCACCTTCAATCGAAATCCTTGTTCATTTCGAATAATCAAATAATGAGATATTCCTGCTGGATTATGAGTAACTGGAACTCTCATTGATAGTGCCAAACATTTCGATTTACTTTCTGAATATCGAATGACAAATGCTCCTTCTGGTTGGCTCAGTAGATTGAAAACCATTGAATCCCTGCAAGAAAATAAACGATTGATTTCAAATCTCGATCCGATAATTGATGGTTGAGAGGGAATAATCCTTAGATAAACACTAGAATAAGGGAAAAATGCGTTAATTAGTATTGAAAGGATTCGAAGAGCTTCGTGATGAGCAGCTGTCGGCTGGTAATAAGTGACATTCCCATGCCGTTTCCACTCATTTTAGGCGGAAATGTCTTTGTTTGTAAAAGCATGGTAACAGGTGTTATAATAAGGAACACACCTCATTCTTTAGCTAATTTCAAAAAAAGATTATAGGAAAGAAGAAGAAGAAGAAAGAAGAGAACTCACTTCGTTGGCTGTCCTACAAAATAGCTGCAGTTATCGAGTTGTGTCATCAAAGTTTGATCAATTGGATATATCCATTCTCCCAACTTTTCATCAAAAACCAACGAAGTTTGTGGAATAGGTGGAACTGGTGACGTGGCAGTGGAAGACGATGAACCATTCGATGAACTAGATGATGCAACAGAAGATGTTGAAGTTGTAGTTGATGATGCACACAATTCTGAAGGTTTCGGCTCTTCTGGAACTGGTGACGAAGCAGCACAACGCATCTGATTCTGGAGTTGAACAAGTTGCTCACGGGATGGAGCTGATGGTTCAATGGTGCTCATCTGAAACAAAAAAGACTGTTTATGGGAGTATATAGTTTGATCATAGAATGAAACTCTCGTATCTAAACGATACAAACGTTGGTCTTTCCTGGTAACAGTTACGTAATGTTTTATAACACTAGACGGTTGAGGAGAAACGAGACGAATGGACCTTCTTGAAGGTGAGTAGGTAAGAGAATTACGCAACTAAATACTACCTCTATGTGAAGAGAGAAAAAAGAAACAATTATTCACGATTGAATAACATTTGGCACTTTAGCTATAGACACATTCGGAATGAATTTTATGGGTACAGCCGAGTTTCAGAACGAGAAAAAAGTTGCTTCTTTTTATTTGGAATTTTTTGGAGTTAAGCTTTTTGTAGTTCAATGTGGTGCCAAATCAATATGACTAAATGAAAATTTGATAATTCATTTTCAGCTCAGGCACTCACTGAATGCTTCATTATTGTTTTATCTATACATCTGCATAGAAAAATCCTACCTAAAGCCCTAATTATTATGACAATAACATGTCATACGAAATCATTTACTTTCACTAAAACATGACATGTCACACTCGTGTTGTCCTTGTCATGTAACATGACCTGATAACCATCTAAGAAGGTACGGAAGGAAACGAGAAGGTTGAGAAGGGTTACGTCATCAGAAGGGCAGGAAATGCGACCAGATGATTACAGGGTTCAGGAGAGAAATGGACAATGCACGCCGTGCTGGCAATTAGAACATGGTCACTTACTCGTTTCGGATTCACTGATGACGTTGAACTCGATAAACGATGAATTGCTGATGAGAAGACAGCTGATACTGGACGACGTTTTCTGGAAAATGTGACGATTTCTAGAGAAGGAAGATGATTTAAAAGGGGTGAGATACACTGGGTCCGTTGTCATTAGAAATGAAAATTATGAAGAGAGAATGGGAAGGAGAAGATAATTGTGATCGTAAACCACAGGAAGGAAGACGTTTTACGACTTTTTGGATATTGACTTAATAGACATTTGAAAGGTTTTGGGGAAAATCAATGGTTCCAATTTCCAAAATGATTTGAAAAGTAACTTACCGTTTACATTGTCCAGTTTCATCCACTGTTTGACTGCCTTTTTTCCCCAAAAATCGGTTGAGAAATACTGTAGATGCACTTCGTTTTTCAGTCATTGTTGATGCTGGATTAGTTGGATGCATCTGAAAATTAAAGCTTTTGATTGATGTTTTTTAGATTATTCGAAAAAAAAAGTAGCAAAACAGGAAAAAGGCGATGAGAAAGAATGTCGTGGAGAGTGGGAATTGCTCTAAGAGACAACGTACAAGACACTTGATTTGTTTGTGTTCGACGCTCCGGTTACCATCATAAACGGACGGGAGGCCTAAAACTGCAAACACTTGCATGTACTAACAGGTAGGTAGAAGTAGTAGGAGATCGGATTTATTTATAGAAGGATTCAGGTGCAAAACTGTACAAAAAACATTCCTTCGAGGGGTCGAGCACTTCACTCTTTTCAGATCACTTCTTCAATTTTCAATATATAGAAAATATATTATAGAAAGAAGTGAGAATATTCAATAAGAAAATGATGAGACCACATCCGTTTACCCTCCTCTATGTGCTCCATTTGTGTAGAAGGTTCTAAGTCCCGCCCATTTCTGTCATTCTCCTCCCTTGAGATGGCATAGAAAGAAGAACAATGGAAGGATGCTAATCTCGAGAATGAGGGAAGGAAGGAAGACGTTAGCTACAATCGTAAATGATCATAAACTCGGGTCGGCGGCTTTCCAGAGAGCAGTTGTGATGTAATCACAGAGGAAATGGAAGATTGTAAAATGGTTGTTGTGGAGAGAGAGCAGGTGTCTATTCTAGAGAGTAATACATTCTCATGCTTATCAAATGGAAAAAGATGATACGGTGATGGTCCATGATGATAAGAACAAGAGAACAGGAATGAGTTGTTTTACACCGTTCGATGAGAGAGACCTCAAAAGAACACTGAGTTATGGTGGTCTCGAATCTCGCATTCATAGTAAAATATTGGAGAGAAAGAGACCAAAATATCTGAACCATCGGAACAAGTCATAGATGATTTTTAGGGTTTCACATTGTAATATTCTCACGATAATAACTATAAAATAGTCGGTGTCTGTTATATTTTACAGCTCAAGAAGTTACAACTGTCGGTAAAGAACTAATTAAAGAAGAATAAAAATAGACATGACTGTTCTCTCGAGAAAAGTTTTGTCACAGGGTCTGGTTTAATCAAACAAAAAGTGATGAAGTACTTCAGTTTTGAGAGCTTTGATGTTACTCACCGATGATGTTGAAACTGTCGATTTGTTGATTGGTTGTTTCGATGTTAACAGTTCGGAGTTGTTCGCATTACGGAGAACGTTCTCTATTTCTTCGGCCTGGAAGTAGACAAAGTTTAGAGATTGAATATTTAGAGTTTAGAGATGTTGAAATGGAACAAAAATAAGAACTGAAGGGATGAACTACATGATATAACCAAGGTTGAGTGAGAACAGTACCATATGTTGTTTATCTAACTGAATCAGAAATGGGGTGTATAGTAAAAACGGAGGATACGCTTCATCTTCGTTTACCAGATTCCATGGAAAAGATTCCAATCTCCTTCCGCTCAAGGGAATTGGTTAGAAGTGAACAACTGGTGGCTGAGGGGGCGGAGAAATAAAAGATTGAATCGGAAGAAGAATAGAGAGTGGAATAGGGCATTGGGTCAGTGATGAATGGATGTTTCGAGATGGAAAACGCGGGAAGAATTATGATGATGAGGGTGAAAACTGTTGATTAAAAAGAATAAGAAAAGGAAATTGGAATTTGAGAAATTCAGGAAATAACTTCTTTTTCAATTAGATGACATGGATGGCATTAAACCATGTACTTACTAGGAGTATGGTATTTAGGAAAAGAGTGAACGAGACGCATGTCAGTGAGAAGTTGACACTCTCGGACTATCGGGTGGCAGGAAGGCTAAGACGTGAGATTCAGATAGACAACTGAATAGAGATTGTCAGGGTGCAAACTGGATTGTCACTCACGTTTCTGTTGATTAGGAGGAGCGTATAAGTTTTGTGAGATAAAAGTGAGAGCATGTGAAGAAGAATCAGTAAAACGTGAATACAATATAGAGGAACAATCTATGACAAAAGTAATTTGTGGGGTCTCGATAGAAAACTCAGAATTAGCTCTAGATCTTCTAGAAAAAATAGAAAACTATTGGAGAGAAAGCAATCTAGATCCTATTGACATACCTGACTATTTCTAAACTTCAAGAATGATTCCAGAAGGAGGCTCACATTCCACTTCTATTTCCGATTTCCAGCTATAAATCTTCGTATTCCTAATTGCTTTTACAGTATTTCGAAACCTTTCTTATTCAATGAAGATCCGAATTCCAGATAAAAAGTCTTCACTGAGAAAACTTTTTCTAATTGAGGCGAGGAGGCCACCGTGCCAGGGTGCGCGAGGTGACTAGATTAAATCAGATAACCATTCCATTTCGTAGAACGTCAGTTGGAACAGTGCCAAGAGCTGACATTGAGTGATCTACTGTTTATTTGGAACTGCCGCCAAATGGAATGAAATAATCAAAATAGTATGTGAAATGAAGAGAGTTCAGAGAAAACGAACAACTGACTTGTCTATGAGAGGATCTAAAAGTGCATTCCTAACAGTTGTTGGTCTAGTAATACTTAAACCAGACACAGAGAGAGCACATAAAATGAAAAGGAATGAAAAAGAGAGAGATAGAGGCATATAAATCCACAGAGACACGAGTATATCGTTATGGATATAGCCATCTGGAAGCAGGTGTCATCTTGGTTTTTTGTGGATGGAGGGATGGAACAAATTGCGGTTTGATGATTGGAAGACAGATGTATGACATGAACATATTCTTCCATTTTTGAATTATATGACTTCGTTGAAGAAAATGAAAATTCGGTTGATCTAACTTGAAATAACTTCTTCACGAAAATTCAATCAGAACGAGTAGACCGTTGACTCAAATGAAACACATCGTAATACATGCCAATATACCTAACATTCCAATAAATCACCGTACTCCAATGGCGCCTTCTAATAAAATCTCCGTCACCTTCTTCCCCCTCTTTTCATTTCTATTATCGTGCTCGTGCTGTCATGTTAAAGGGACTGTTATATGTAAGAGTACCGACATAGAGGCGCCTAATAATCGCCGCCATTTTAATTCACCAAAGGGTGAGAGAAGAAGAAAAAGAAGGAAAACAGAAAGAGAATGGACGCCAATTGTGTGATGAATGAAATGGAAATTAGAAAAAAGAAGAGATTTTGAGCAAGAGAAAGGCAATTTAGATATACGGTACTCATTTGAATAGCAAAAGAATAATTGAATGAATCTTCATGTTCAAAATCGAATCGTCAGATAAAGGTAATCATCCAAAGACAATCTACTCCTCGGATTAGCACACTTTCATATCTAAGCCTCATTTGAAATGTCTTGTGACCGGAAATCTCAAAAGTTCGTGAACCAAGCAAATCCTCATTTCGCACTCAAACTAAATACAAGATTGTATAATCTCCAGTCTCCATCTCTTACCGTATTCCTGAGAGAAAAAAGGACAAAATGTTAACTGACACATGTCAATTGTAATTCTCTTTATTTTCTTGTTCTTCCTATTTATATTACACAAGAACATCGGAAGAGAAAAAAGTTATTTGAAAACACGAAATGAAGCGGAAATGACGGTCAAAAGGTGATCAGTTGTTGTGTCCCGCAACAATAAAGTTATCGGTAAAAGTGGTTAATTTCGAAAAAAAGGAAATTGAGAGAAGGTCAATTCATTCGATTGAAATGAGACGAAACGAACAAAATGAAGAGAAAAAAGAAACGAGTAGAGACGTTTTTTCGTTGTATTGAATGCGGAATGAAGAGAGGGTCAACACGTGTTTTGGATGAATAAAAAAGAGTGTCACTTTGAAAATTGAGATGGGACAATTTACGAGTTGTTTCAGGTGTCACTAGGTACTTAATTTTTTGAAAACCAGTCAAGAAAAAAGATAACATTCTCTGAAAATATACTTTTTTCTTTGAATTTCCCGACAGAATTCTTTTCAGGAAAAAGAAAAAGTCGTGAAAAAAAAGATAGACGGAAAGAAGAAAAGAAAATAAAAAAATTCGGTTTTTATCATGACTCATGGCTTTTTATGCCTGTTTGAAAATGATTCCTTGTGCCAAAAAAGAAATTAAGGAATACAAAATTTCAGCAACCTCTGTGACTCATCAAAAAAACATAAGACAAATAAGAATGCACAAACGCTTTGTACAACTCAAAAGCTAGAAAATCTTTTTTGTTGTCAAAAGCTAAGAGCATGCACGGTGCACAGTTTTAGTCATTCCTTTGTTTGTGAGTCACCGTATTCATGCTCGGCAGTGTAAAAGAAAGGTGACACCTACAAGGTCTACTGACTATTCACATAAAATGTATTCAATCGGAATCTGATTTTATTCTGATCCCCTTCTTCATACACCATTGAGCACTACGGTCATTTCTCGAGATATATAGGGAAAAGGAAGTGGGAAAAAAGGAAGAAAACAAGGTGGCAGGAGATTGAGATTTACGATCCGGAACTGAACCATTAAAGTGTACACTTGTCAGATGGATAAACTTGACACCGTGTAGAAAGATGTATTTTTACAATTCTAACCTTTCCCAGAAGTAGAATTCGTATAGAGAATTGGATAAGAAGTTGAACGAGAAGCCATCTGTTAGACTTCGAAAGGTTGTAGACAGTTCAAGAAAGTGAAAGAAAATTGAATTTCACTTTGATTTGAAAAAGTATTCAGACGCCAATAAAACAGTGTCTCTCAGACGGTGGTTCAAAAGTGCGCCTAATCATCAAAACAGAATCAAACCAAATAGAAAACCGGTAATGGGAAATGAAAGGGGAGAAAGGTGTCGACATGCTGATTTTATCGGGTTTCAATTCTATTTAATTGACACTTTTCACGGTGGGTGGTCTATTTCGTTAGAGCAAAAATAAATACTTTTGGAGAGAAGATAACTCCTATTTTCCAGACTTTTTCTTTCAAAATTCTTACCTCTTTGAAACTTTGACAATGAAAAACATGGCACAGACGTCGATAAGTTCTTCCCATTGGTTCGGTTGCCACGTATCCAACATTATGGGTTTCAGGTCGAGCCGAGATATCAGTGACACGTCGTAGAGAGTGAGCCATCAGAACAGTCTGAAAAAAAAATTGTTGTTAAAAAGAAAAGAGAAAAGTATATCGGCAGCTGGGAATGATTTTGTTACGGATGGGAGAGACATCTGCATCTTTGGAACCCGGATGGAGTAGAGAGGATAAATGAGGTTTTTTGATTTGATATTATTGAATTGGGTCAGTCCAGTAGATGTTGTCAAATAGACTTGAGGAAGAAAAAGCGGATGTGTCAATGAGAGAAGAGGATGAGAATGATTAATTGGGAAAGAACGAAGGTTTATTTCGATATGAATTCAAAATTTATTCAGAGTGAAATTCCTATATTAACTCAGGAAACATTGTTCTGAGTTCTGATGTATCTCTAACTTTGTCAGAAGTTGGAAGTTCAGACAAGTTGCTTCTCTCTCAGTATCCGTCAATATATTTTCCAAAAGTTTAACTCTACAGATTCCAAATGTTTATGTATTATTCTCCACTTTTTCAGAAGTTTTATGACATCTCACCACTCCCTTAAAGTACTTTCAAGTTTTTTCTCATTTCATTCCTTCTTCCGTTTTCCACGATTAATGTCTCAACCACTCCTCTTCTTCTCATCCATCAAAAACCCACAAACTTCCCCTCCTGTCCACTCGAGAAACACCAAGATGATGGTTTTGGCGAGAAGGTGGGATGGAAATCTGGCGCAAAATCTCCGTATCTCTACTCAGTTTCCTGTCACAGAAAGTCCTTGAGGTATCAAATTTAGAAACACTCATTTGGCAGTTTACGTCATAAATATGCATACACATGCAATCGAAAACCGGGGATGGAAGGGGGGGTACTTAATTAGCAGAAGAGAAAAGAGAGAGTTGATGTCCAGTTTTAGAAGGTTAATTATATGGTAGAGGTCACTCGAGAATATCTAATTTGATATTCACACAATCTAAAGAGCTTTCAATCTCGAATGGCACTTACGTAAAACTCAAAGATCCCTCACCACGAAGAGAGAGAGAGAAACTTCAATGTATCTACCTTGCATATCTAATTTGTAATCGTTACGTATGTTCCTCAGAATCTCATAAAAACGTAGAGGTAGCTCATAAAAGTTGGCGGTTTATGATTAGTTGGGTGCCGACTTCTGACCAAAAAGCCGACCGCTCTTTCACCACAAAAGGAGAACAAGTCTATAAAATTGGGGTTACTCTCCATCATTCAAGGACAAGAAGACGCGGAATAAATATATGGGAGAATGAGAGAGAGAGAGAGAGTATCAATGACACAAATTGTTTCAAGATCTCTCAGTACCTCAAGAAGCACTGTAGTTCCGGAATGAACCCCCGAGCCAAATCCGACCACATCTAATTTCTGAAACAACGGAGATTTCAAAAATTCAAAAGCTTTTACCCCCAGAATGAACGCATTTTCTATTGCGCAATTCACTGAAAAATTCATGCTCCACCGGTCATGTCAACTGGGTTCAAAAGCAAAGGATGTCGTCGGCACGTCTTCATCAAAAAAGACACAAAGACATTGTGTGACCGATAATCGGTGTGTTGTCGGTACTGTGACAGTCCTCCATACGCGCAACACGTGTTCTTTTATTGTGCAATATTCTCGGAGAATAAGTAACTAAAGAGAGAGTAAATGAAAATGAGGGATTGCTTAATTGGTTTCATTTTCAAATTGATGACACATTTTGATGGTGGGAAAATGTGTTAAGACGAAAGCACGTGGGGAGAAAAATTAGCATAATGTCGATGAGTATTGCGCAAAAATAGAGTGGATTATAATGGGTTAGATCACAATGAAATGTGTTTAACGTTTCTTTTTCTCTTACCTTTTCACAACTTATTTTGATTCCAAGGACTGAAATCGACAAGTCAACGTTTTGTGGTATTGAATTTCCAGACGGCTGGTATGAATCGATTCGCTTTCCCAAGCTATCTCCGTATGTGCCAGAAATCGGAAATGATGCGATGTACTGAAAAGAAAATAACATTTTGAACCCAATATGACCTCATTCAAATCAAAAATCTTCTTGCGGCTCTACTATCAAAAGAATCATATTTGTGTTTGGCAAGTACTTGAGTTCTTGCTACTTGTTCGAGTGGAGACCTCCAACGGAGTTCGGAACGAGAGGGTAACATAATCAGGTGCATGGTCACTTGACACTTTTGAACATGGTCAGGAAAGGATTAAAGGAAAGAATGAAGAGGTCTAGTTACAGTATTTGCCTAAGGATTCTCCAATTATATTAATCATTTATTAATGATCAGATCTACTCGATTAAGTTTCAAAATACTTTCTAAATGCTATCTTCCTTTTCTTAATTTCCTTCTTGAACTCATTCAAATTCTGGACCACCTGAACTGTTTCTATCTGGCAATAAATCATAAATATCTCTCCGTTTCTTTATGACCGTGCTCATTTTCTTCCGGAGAGCATCCAATTGCCCCTTTTTATCTGATCGTATACACGATGACACTGGCCGGTCGTGAACCGAACAATTTGAAAAAGAGTTGTAACTTGATATGCACAGATATCCGAGAGCCACTTTGATCAGCTGCGCAATTGTAACCATGAGATATACAGTGTCTCTTTTTCGGAACGGGGAGTGTCTTCTTTTGTCACCGCCCGGGTGGCAACAGGTGTGAAGCATTAGATAGGAAATATGGAGGTAATTATGAAAGAAAAAGAGGGATGACTTTGAATGAGAACACACCCGAATGTTGCGAGAAATGACGGAGGATGTTCTCTATTATTCGTAATACTAATCACAGAAATTAGGAAATTTGAAATTTAGTCTTTTAAATTTCATAATTATGACTTTCTTCTCTAGGCTCAGATTAATTTTTAAGCGTTTTTCAACCGACATCTCAAATTTTTACACTCAAGAAGACCGTCCCAATACCAAAACATGAATCTGTACTCACCTGAACATTCCAAGAGAGAGCTGGTAATCCAGATGACATGATGAATGATGTGTCGTTTGTATCCTCGTAATCACAAGTAAATCCACCAGATGATGAATGACCGGAAGACGAAAAACTTGAAGCAAGAAGGTCCGAATAGAATGTACTTGCGGAATTAGAAGACGTCTCGTCGAGATATTCTTCTTGCGGCGCCAAAGGGGCGTGGCTTATGTTGTTGGTAGGAGGGAAACGAGAAGGTTTGGTGGTGGGAGATTGCTGGTAGGAACACGCATTGTGATGGTGGTTGGGATGGGCGGAGTAATCGTTGTTCTCATAAATCTCATTGATTTGACATTCAGCCAAAGAATGGCGTAATCGGAAAATCAGAATTTAGTAACGGAAATATCAAGATTAGATCAAGAACTGTCTCCGTGTTTGATGAATTTTCCCGGGAGGGTAGTTGGTTTCCGTTTCTTTTCCGGAACCGATCACTCATTTTCCATTTTCTACTCGTTTTATCAAAATCAATTTTTAGCTTTTAGGTAAGCGTTCGCTCCCTATAACACACCAAACGCGAAATAGAAGTTTCTTGAGCTTTTTGAGATTCATAAAATAAGTTATCAACTATCAAAATGAAATTATATGATTTCAATTATGAAAAACTATCAGTAGCATCACGGCAGAATTCTGAAATTTTCTACTCGCAAATGACACTATAAGATTCGCATTTTAGCAAAGTCTTCCAACTGGATTTCTAAATTAATCTATCCAAATTGCCAACCTTTTCCTTTCTTCTTTACTCAATCCATTGTAATTTTGGTTTGTCGAAGAATTGGATCCCCGTTGAAAGTGATTGAGAAGTGATGATTTTAGACGAGTGTACATTCTGAAAATAGATGTTCGTTCACGAGAACAAATTGATATCTTACTTTTTGAAAAACATGTTTCGAATTTGGGAGGATAAATATAGTATTTCTGTTGTAACTGAATAAACTGTGGATAGATTTGAACGAAAGGGAGGGGGTTACTGTAGATAAAACATGTTTTGTTTTACGCGTTCCCAATTGAATATTCAAAATATGTTTTTGATTTATTGATTCACGTGGAAATTAAAGTTTGAAAAACAACAAAATAGAGTACACAACCATACAACCCCCGTACATAATCCTCTGCAATTTTCGTTTCCTTTTTTCATCGAGTCCGCAAATTTTCTAGTTTTTCGTTTTTTGTGTTTTGTCGAGACAAAGTCACACATTTCAAATTGTATACTATTCGGGTGATCAACCAACAAAAAGCTATGTAGATTGTTCCCGTGAGATTTGAATTTGTCGGTGTTTAGAAACGGTGGTGAGAGAAAGAATGTCCTCGAGATTCAGAGTCGTTCGAATGAAAACATAGAGAGATCAAAGGGAACGGGGCATGAGTTTGAATGTTGTTCTTTTCGAAAAGTATTCAGAATATTTATAAGCGTGGAAAGATTGAATCGTTCGTTTTTGAATGAGAGTTGTTTCTTTTCTTCCGTATGTGTCATTCAGTTATGATTACAATTAGTCACATAGTATATATAAGTCACTAACTTCTTCTTTATACTGACTTCCTTATATCAACTAATGAAAGTGACACCACGAGCTCATCGAATACATTGACACTGTCACCAAACATAAACATATTCTCCTGACACACAGTAAGACTAATCAGAAAAGAAAATGTCAAAGTCTCTTTGTTTCGAATACTCTCTCGTGGAGCATCCAACTGAGAAGTACAAACAGTCATTGGAATGACACCCTTCATCGTCTCCTATAGAGAGAAACAAAATGGAAATGTATTTGTAAAGCCAATGAGGGATAATCTTCTAAAATTAGAATCTTGTGTTGTTGGATGCTCTCTGAGCTCTAATTGCGTAATTGGCAAAGTACTCTCATCAAAATTACGGAAACGTACTATGGGAACTTTTGCTGTTTCGATTGGAGAAGGGCTGAGACCGTGGTATTTTCGGGTTATTCTCATCTTTGAGAGTACAGGATACAATCAAGAAAAATACAAAACGTGTTTACTATTTGGAACGAAAAATACAAAAAGTCCTTTCAAACCTCGTTTCTGTCAATTCTTTGTGCCATTCTAATTGCCACCTGTCTTCTCTGTTGCAACATTTTTCTGGGTTTGGCGCTCGCAATTAAACTGTCAGTGACGGAAAGAATGAGAAAAGTGTTAGAAATCACATGAATGAGAAGTGAATTTTGAGATTTACTTAGATTGGAAAGAATACACCCATCAACTGGATTTTGACAGAAACGCTCATTAGTTTTAGGATTTGAAAGTTCCCTATTCCATCATAAAACACAATGAAAAAGTGAGGAAGCTCTCACAAAGTTCGAATGAATCGTTGTAACCCAATACGTGCGAACATCCCTAAGTTGACTTCTCAAGAACCCTTTAGTCGCACCTTCCATGACGTGGCAAACACTTGTTCAAGTGAGAGAAGCTTCTCTCTTGTACGTTCAACTAGTCTAGATCTATCACCTTATTTGAACAGGCGGTACATTTGTGTGAATTGGAAAAGAAGGGTTGATACACTGTCATAAAGCTCATTGTGCAACGAAGATAGTATACATTACGTTTGACATGGCGTAACACTTTTGGTAAATATCATCGGTATCCTTTTACGAAGCAGGAAAGGATTTCGGATTGGGATGGTGACGTCGGGTAGAGGATTAAGGAGTGTATGGATACGGTACAGTCAATGGGAAATAAGAGAAAGAAAAGGAAGGAATCAGTTTTAAGGATAACTGAAGGATATTAAAACTCGACATATTGTCGAAATAAAAAAGTGATACCCGGTGTTTGCGGACTTAGTGCAAAATTATTAAAATTAGCACTACGTCCGCAAACACCGGGTATCACTTTTTTATTTCGACAATAACACAGAACAACTGGTTGCAGTATGTATAACATTTTGTTGACTCCATAAAATGGTAGAAATTGATTTGTAAACAAGATATCAAACCCTGGAATCCCAAATACAGGATTAAAAGGGATTTCGGATAGGAATGATGATTGTTCTTTTTTCCAAATCAATCTGTTTTTTTAAACTTTCTGTAAATAATACGAATTATTCTCTAGGATCAAAGTTTGAACCTTTTCCTTTTGAATAAAACGAATTAAAATCGAACGAACCTCGGAAAAATATGATAACACAGAAACCAGAAAGAATCAGAAAGTCTCGAAACCCGCACAACTTTGGCTTACCGTATCCCCCGAAAAGTCAAAAGAAAAGTTTAAAACGCTACTGAAATGAATCGATTCTAAGTTCCGTGGGAGAATAAAAATAACACATTCTGGTTGAATTCTGATGAAACCTGTTCTCTAAAAGCTCCTTGAACGGTTTTTAAAATAAATTCCCGATCATGCATTTCGTATTATTTACTTAGAAACTAGACACTTCAACACGAATCATCGGGTTTAAAAACAAAATACTGAAAAAGTCCATTAAAATACTCACCACTTGTCAGTTTTCCTAGTTTTATCTGATTCCAAAGTATAGATTTTTGAATGAAAAAAAAGATGAATTTGCAGACACAATTTTGAGGTTATAGGGGCGTCGATTTGTTTCGTTTCGTCAATTGAATTCTCGGAAAGTCTGAAAATTGTTCTCTCTCGTTTTCATATTTTTCTGATAGCACGATTCTCAAATAAATTCTTGAAAAAAAGAGGGAAAGAACTAGGAAAAAGGGAAGAATTTATTGGGAACAATAATAAGAGAAAGTTTGTTTGCATTTTCATTTTTACACACAGAGACAAGAATACTCTTCACACAATCTCAAGTTACCACTGATCCACAATTGAACTATTTTCTCAGAAAGAAAAGAAGATAAAAAGTTAAAATTTGAACATTTTCAAAAAGTCTAAATCAAAGTGACAAATGAAAAATCAAATGAAAATGACAAGAAGACAGAAGGAGGGCAGGTGTCGGGAAGACGGTATCAATCAAAGGAATATTTGGATACTGAGAAATGAGTCAGTTGGTGTCGAAATGGGGAAGAATGGAAAAGAATTGGCAGTTTTGGAACAAGAGGAAGACGAAGAAGAAGATGGATGACGTCTTCAGAAATTCTGATATATGAGAATATTTGAGAAAAAAAGAGAACCGATTTTGGGAAGAATTCACAATATAATTATTAGATTGAATTGGTATCACGATCTTCGAGATAGATTCTGGGTTTTTAGGGGATATGGATACTGTAAATCCGTTTTCTCAAACTTTCTTTGTGAGGGGCACATACTTTTATCAGAAGAGACATCGGACGTTCGAAATGACAATTAACCATTCATAAAATGTATGTTGCAATGACTTTTTGACCAATGAGGTCTGAACTATTTTCCAAAATGAAATCTGCAATTAGGGAATTGAATTACTACCAATTAACCTTATATTAATAGTTTCTTTAAATGAAAAGATCTAGGTTTGAAAAAAAATAATGATAAGTCTGGCTACATACATAGAAATTATATATCTAGTTCTTCATAAAAAGTGTGTTTGGAAACTGCATATTCTGCATTTAACTGAACGTGGTTCAAAAGTTCTGTTACAATACAAATGTTATTCTCATCCAGCGAAATATCAGTCCTAGTTCAAGACCTATTTAATTTAAAACAGACCTTATCAGATCTTTCCAAATCATTCAAGTCTAAAGCAATTCTTTCTTTTTTAAATGATGAAAACGAGTTAACAAGAGAGAAGAAAAGTTTTGCAAGAGCAGGGTCAAGAGGTAATAACTGAAGGTACTTGTGGCGTGAGAACTGCTCTTTTCTTACTCGTATTTTACTAGTCTTCTCTTCTCATATATTTCGATCAGTACCATTTTATTTACTCAATTCGCAAACGATGAACCCTCTAATTATCTTAAGTAAGAAAGTGTTCGCTGATGAGCGGAATGAGCAAATAGAATCAGTGAACATCAAAAAAGAGCCGATTGGAGGTAAAAGAAGAAAAAAAGAAAACGAAATGGCATGGAAATGAGTTGATAAGAAACAAATAGGAGGAGAAAAGAAGAAGATAAAATAATTAACAGATCGAGTTTTGAGGTTAATAGAGACAAAAAACAAGACGGGACTAGGGGTTTTCTAGTGCAAAATAATCGGTTACGCCTGGTGTCAATTATCGAATTAGTCGATTCACAGAAAGGAGAAGTATATTTCGGAAGAACAAGCTTCGATTCGATTACTGTCACTGGTATATTCAATGTTAGATTTCTCTGATTTATTCTAAAAAATTTTATTCTAGAAATCAGGTCAATCGAATACATGTGAACTCAATCGAAACAATCAAGTATGAAGTGTCACACGAATAGTTTCTCAATTAATTTCCCCTCGATTCTCTAACTTCCGCTCGATGAATTGTTACTCTTTCCACCGGAAACATTCGGAAAGAGCCAATTGGAATAGAAAACAGAAGAAAGAAAGGGAAAAAGTTGTGGGTGCCAATGAGATTGATATCAAAAAGAAGGGATGTGGAAGAGCAAAACGGATGAAAAGATTCATTGATAAACACTTGTTCTCCACTTTTCTCTTATCATTTATTTGTTGTTGAGGCCAGCGAATAGAAGCTGGTTACTTTTACTCTTTCTTATGTTTTCCACAGATGAAACGAGATTTGGACAATGTGATATAGCAATAAAGATGCATGACCCGAAAAAAGGAGATTCAGATTATTCATCAACAAAAACATTGGTGAGAACTTCAGTTTCTGTAAGGCTTACTAGTAAAAACAGCCAACATCGCTGACGAGTTGTCAGAAAAATTGAGTAGGTGTTTGTTATTTCTGGAAAACTTTGTTTTCGGTGGTAAATTTGACGAGATATTCACGAAATGAGAATGCAAAACTCTTGTTTTTGACAAGGCTTGTTCTTGCTCCAACACGAAATTTCATATTTGTTAAGACACGATTTGCGTCTAATTTATTCTAAAAACTTTTGTGAACTACGTCTTCTACTCTAGAAGAAATTCAGAAATCGCCGGATGCGTAACATGAACTCTACTACGACAAAAAAACTTATGAAGTGAAAGTGCACAACTCATGTTTTGTCTTCACTCTCTCTATTTTTCCTCCTTCTTTTCTTTACGTCCATCTCATTTTTCAAATTTACAACTATCCATTGATCGTCATTTTTCTCTCCACAGAAAACAAAAGAGATCATCATTTTTTCTATGACATCTTGACGTTGAGCATGACACATTTTACGAGAAACATTGAGACAAATGTGAAAAAAAAGCAAATGGGATTGTGATCGAAGAAGAGAAGAAGAAGAATAAATAAACAAAGTTTGGGAGAATTTTGGAAAATTGTAGAAGAGAGAAGGGAGTTGAAATCAGATTTACACATATCTCGTTGTTTTTTTTTACTTTGAAAATCGGGAACGAAAATAAGGAATACGGTTATCCTGGCATGAGACATATGCCAGATAGAACTCTAAAAATCAGTGAATTCAAGAATTTCGAGAGGAAGTTTCGACAGAAAGTTGTTTAATCTTCTCAGTTCTGGTCACTCAAGATACTCGTTCAGTGAGCATTCAGTGTAAACTATATGAAATAAATCCCCAGGGTTCTGGCAATTTTTTAATGGTTCTGAGGGCACTTAGCTTTTTTTTCGTTGAAATAGTTTTATACTGAATCCAGAGACACAGATGAATAGCTGAACGAGACGGCACAAAAAATGACCGAGAGTCAGGAAGCACTTAGCGAAACGGGAGAGTAGACGAGATTGATGGGTGAAAAAGGGACAAAGTTTGGAAAGAAGAAAGAGAGAAAAGAGAATGGGTAATTGGAAAATAGTTCCGTTTTTTAAATTCTTTTTCATTATATGTACTTGAACAACTATTCTGCAAAACGTTGGAAGTTTGAAATTTTTGGGATGAACAATGAAATGTCATCTTTAGATTTTGAAAAGACTAAATTCGGTTCGTGAAGTATTCTAGGTATTTGATGAGAAAACGTTTCAATGATAGGACGAATTCTCCGAGTTAATTTCAGTTTGATTTGTCGAAGTAGAAAGTACGTCTAGAAGTTTCTGGATTCTTGAATGGTGCTGACAACGAGTTTGAAACAATGAATATGAATTTGACACACTTTCAGATAGTTTACCAACATTTTCCACCGCAAAAATCATCTATAGAAAGTGTAAAAACTAGTGGAAGAGAGTGCATTTAATACAAAATATCAACTCAACTATTGAATAAAACATAATATCGTTCCATTGAATGTCCAAAAATCACCGGACGGTGCACAACGAATGAATAGGAAAAACGGAGGGAGGGAAAACGTACGGAATAGAAAAAGAGAGAGAGAAAACAGTTTTCTCTCCTTCCCTCTCTGCTTTACTTATGTAAAAAAGGGTATTGAGGAGTTCTTTCCGTTTTTTTTCTTTCTTTCGATTCACTTCTTTTCAATAAAAAAAGTAATGTAAGGGAGCCATTCAGAGGGAGGTTCTTTTCCATTTTTTAAAGAAACAAAGTATAAGACACAATTCATTACATATTAAAACTGATAAGATTTTCCGAAAATGGAACAAAAGTTGGAGAAAAGTTACAGTTTTTTGAAGGAAAGAGGATTATAATTCGAGACATTACACTTCTACACTCTCAGAAAATGCATACTGTCAATACTGTAGGAATTCAGAGAAAACCAACTTTGAATGAAAAGGTAGGTTTGAAAGAACGAAGAATTTTTGAATATATTAGATATGATCAAAATGGCAACATTAAGCTTTGAAGAAGTGTTGAAGAGTGTGTGAAATATCCGGTCGAATCTCAGCAATCACAAAAATGATAAGCCATATATTGCGGAGGGAAACGAGGGTCTTTGTTTGGTTTGCTGGACAGAAACATTCGCACACATTTTTGGATTTATGATAATCGAAAAGAAAGAAATCTCGTGAGACCAGAATGAAACATTCAGAATTATTGTCATTAAGAACTGGAATTTTTTATGGCTAACATAGGGCCAACAGAGCGGAAAAAAGAGAAAAGATATAGATATGAAGTGGATGGAAATATATGTTATTTCAAGGGATTCATTATTCGAATTGAAACACTTTTCCCATTGTGTTTTTGAGTGCAGGAATTGATCTTTCTAGCGAGTTTTCCGATTAAAAAAACAAAATGATCTACAGAAATTGTTGTTTTGTTTCAGACTGATGTTTACATTTATTTAATTTGTACTTTTCTATGAAATATCTCCTCTCCGATTTAGATGAATACTGTAGAATGCAAATATGGTGAAGAAGTGGTGTGTAAGTAAAATAACCATTTCATCCCATTACACTCTTCACAATCAGAAAATTAAACTATAAATGTATGGTTTGAATTAAAATGAAATGAACAAATTCTTCTAAAATATGAAAAAAACAAATGAGAAATGAATAGTAACCTACAGGAGACGTGGGAAACGCAGTGTTGATTTGATAATATTCGGAAAGAAAATACGAATGTGAAGTAGAGAAAGAAGAGATCTACCGATATTTTCACAGCGGGAGACGCAGAAACATGGATAGGATTGTGATAAAAATATGTTTTATCTGTTCTCTTTTTCTCTCTTTTTCTCTCTTCTGTATCTATTCATCAATCGAACAATGATAATGGTAAACGAAAAATTTGTTAATTGCAATTAACGAAACTGTTTATTGGATGACTATTAAATATATCGCCTTCTCATTCAGAAAATTGGAACACATCTATCAATTGGGCCTAATTGGGTGGAGTCTGAAGAATTTCAAAGTTATATAGAGATCCGAGACAGTGCTTCAGATTCGGAGTGTTTCTGGTCAGGGATCGGCGGTATTACTGTAGAACGCCTTCGGATTTTACCAATCACCAATTTCTCTCGATTACACTTTTCCGATTTTACAGATCTGAGACAAAAGCTCAAACCAAACATGTATTTCTTCACCTGAACGATTTTACTGTATCCCTACATCTACACCTGAAGGAGGTTCACATTTGACATCCTGGCATTCATTGTATTCGATATTTATATTTTATTTGAGATGGGGGGCAAGAAGTTCTGATAATTGTCTTGCAACATGAACAGTCTGTAAAAAGATTGGAGTGTTCAACTTTTCGACCAGATGAATGACTTCAACATCCGATACTTACGATAACGAATTGTTGGAGTTCCACTGATCTGAGATAACTATAGTTTTATTGGTTTAGAGTGAGTGCAAATTCGGATCGTTTTGTTACTGAGATTCACGGCATCTTTCTTGTATACATAATCCTACAATGAAATCTTTCATACTTTTCTTATTTATTCTCTTTGAATGGTCTTCATTTTCACTAGGGAAGGATCCCGAGTCAAGATGGAGTTACAAGTCGAGATATATATCACTAGAACCGAAATTTTGCGCTGATTTTAAATGTGTATTCTAATTTTGCTAAAGGATCTCGTAAAAAAAGTTATTCGTGTTTTTGTGGCTTCTCAGTGCAAAAATGAGCATTTTCAAGACTCTCAAACTTAACATTTTTCTCATTTTTTTCAAATTTTTTTGTGTTATACGTGCAGTTCCAATCATGTAAATTGTATTATTTGTGCTGGAACTTCAGAAAATTTTCAGACAAATTTTTTGAAGATGGGTCATTTTTGAAAATTTAAGAAACTCCACAAAAATTTTTCTAAAAATAAATTCTGAAATCAAACTATGCCAAAGCCACCTTTACATCCGTAGTCATACGTACAACACAAAAAAACTTGAGAAAAATAAGAAAATGTTAATTTTTGGGAATCTTGAAAATGCTCATTTTTGCACTGAGAAGCGACAAAAACGGCAATAACTTTTTTCACGAGATCGTTTAGCAAAATTGGAATGCAAATTTGAAATCAGCGCAAAATTTCCATTTTAGTGATATACATCTTGACATGTAACTCCATCTTGACTCGGGATCCTTCCCTAGTCAGCATTGTTCTTATTATCCGAGAAGTTTTCAGATCGCACCTTCATTTAAAACTCAACCTAAATAATAAATTTGTTGTCAAAGATTTTCTCTCTTTCCCCATTTGTCTACAGGATCGATCCATCCCTATTAATGCACCTTCTTTGCTGCGCAAAACGCGTGACGTTCACTGTAGAATGTGCGCTCTATTGACAACTGCCGCCATATCGCTTTTGAACACAGCAGCCACCACTTTCGCATTTATTCGGCTCTCGATATTGTGATCACCATTGTGCAAACTCTCTGTGGTGGGAAAATGGACCAGCCAGATAATCAAGATGCTCTTATTAAAATCAAGGAACAGATCAGAAAACAGGACCAATCAATTAAAATATCCGTACGTTATTAAACCATAAATTAAGCTACTGTTAATTTTCATAATTTATTTTTCAGTTTTTACCGAATCAGGTCTTCCTCGGAAACCACACTTTGGAATTGGCGGCACCAGAGATTACAATCTCATACAACAGAAGAGTAAGTAATATTTACTTTTAAAAAGCTTACTTATTTGTAAATTACAGAATAAGCTTTCTTTGCGTGTGAGTTTTGCTGCAGATCCTTCAATCGGCTACAAACAAGTTCATGCATTTCTCTCATTAGCGTTCATCGATCGGATTTCGGTGAGTGTTGATTACGACTAAATTTTTTAGAAATTAATATTATTCAGCTGATGGACGAGCATCAAGAGTTATCTCCAGTGATTATTATACACTTGACAAACGGTGGATTTGAAAAATTATGTCACAGGCTAACTGGTTTGAAAGAAGTCGTCGAAGGTCCACACAAACGAAACAAAAATTCGGCGAAAAGTTTGATATTCGTTTTGTCTCCATTTACTGCTGACCCAGATACTATTGTCAAAATAATATATGCCGACAAGAACGAGATAAATGATCGATTCTTCGAGTTTGAAGTTGCGAAGAGTATTTTCAAAAACGAGGTGAGTTGATTCTACAGTAAAGGTTTAACTATTATATTCCGGGGGAAGAAGGGAACGAAACAGTTGGTAGTCCTTTTTTCAAACTAAACTTTTGCATTTTCTAGAAATAGAAATAGAATATTCAACTGGCTAAAAACGTAATAGCGCAGTTGAAGCATCTATGCGGTTTGCGTCAAAAAGACATAAGATGGCAGAGCCGTAATATTAAAAATATAATGTTGGAGTTTCTGACGTGTCACTAAATTTCAGCTCCCTAGATATAGGCAGTCTATTAGGCAACACATCACACAATATTAATATTTTCAGATTGCTTCAGTATGGTCGCAGTACTTCGTCGAGAAAGTGGCACGTCATAGGGAATCGCCTGTTTCTAAAAATGGGAGTAATATCCAAGTAGTGGAGAGTAGATGGTGGTCTACGTTCTTGAGCGACGTAGGTCTCATAAAAGACACGCTCAACGAGACTGGATTTGCAAGATATAAAAAAAATCTTGGCCATTCAAAAAACCACAAACTGCCTATTCATGTAAACAGTGAAGGTAATTACATATACTATTAGTGTTTATAGTATGAGTGTTGCTTGAAGAATACTCGAAGGGAAAGGCAGCAAGAATACCAACTGAAACTCCGCATCCAGAAGCAGTCACAGACCCTAAGAAAATCAGCAAAAAGAGGTAAGATATATTCCACCTACCAACCAAACTAATGAATGTTTAAAATTTCCAGGAAATTGTTGGAAAATGATATCCACAAGGTGAGTCAATTATTGTAAATCTCAGGGGAAATTCATGCCACGGACACAGTGTTTCATGTTCATAACTCTTTTTTTGTTTTAACTTTTTTATCCCGTCATTTTTTGCTTTTGCACTTTTTGTCTTCTGCTCTTGACATATAAACAATTACTTTCTAGCATACGTGTTGGTTAAACCGCGAAGGTTGGGTGCCAGACTTTGTGGAACGTGCTAAGAAGGTTGCAATGTCTCACAATTTCGGGAATCGTGATACAGGACAAGGAGCATTGGTCTTTAAGAATGAGATTCCGATCGGGGACACGTTGAGGGTTAGTTATCAGAACATGGAAACAGCACCCGAAGAACTAGTTATTCCGGTGTTCGAGCATGATGACACGTATGAAGTCATTTGATGTTCAGCAAAACTATTTATGCGTTTTCATCATTATTCATATTCAGGTCGAAAAAAACAACTGCGAAAACGAAAACATTCTTGCAAAGCAAAAAAGTTTCGATGAAGCTATGGACTTCAATGGTTTAGTTCTTCAAGACATCAATTCCCTACATTTAACGCCACATCAAAACCTGCTATCTTCTCACCCATACAACCATGTGGGTTCTGAGGCAAATGATGTGGATATTGTTACTGCATCGATGAGTCACTTAGGAGAAGAGTCATATAATTTCAATACGAATAATTACACGGCAGTCTACAATCAAAATTGGCCGCTCCAACAGGCTCAATACGGTAATCTTTATTCTTCACGATTAGTCAATCAAGTAGTTTGTATTGAAAACATTTTCGAATCTGTACTCTGACTTGGTCTGAAAGCTAGTACAAAAAATGAAAATGGTTACACGGTACTCGAGTATTGTATGGTGCACTTTCCAGGTACCAACAACCAACTGGGTGATGTCATGCAATTTCAGAGTCCTTCTCTCATCCAGAACCAATTATCTCAGGTTTGCAATATTTTTGTTGTGAGAGCATTATTCTTGTCTTTATACTCTCGTTTTGTGTTGTGTTTAGTCTTGTTGATTTTCTATTGACCTGCCAATCTAACCCAGTCTAATCGTTAATGGATTGTTCTGTTCTTCAAAACACTGGTGTCCGGGGCTCAATGTTTTCAAATTTCATATATACCTTCTAATTTTTTCAGGAAGACAAAGAATTATCATCGTCTAAGAAAAATGTTCCTCGGCGAGAATCAACGACACCGGTAAATATTTTTTCAATGTACTATCGTTGCCTGGGTTTTAGGAAATTTGAAAAAAAAAAGTTACGGGCGCGGTAAATTTCAACATTTGTCTTTCGTGATTTAAGTTTTCAAACAAGGTAGATCTTGAAAATATTCATCTAACGAGTTTTTCATTAAAAGGGTTTGTTTTAATTTTTCAGGCTCTCGCCTTTTTTAATCTCGTGGAAAATATCGAAAAGGCAAATGTTGAGAAAACATCTCTGTGGCAGGTGGTACTTTTCTCTAAGATTGAATGCTTTCGAAAATGCTGATTTTTCTTTAGATGAAGAAGTATTTGAGGAAACCGTGCCGTGCAAACTGCGTTTTTACAATTAATTTAGCAATTTGCAGCCACCAAGTGTCTCGGTCAAAGAAAAACGTACAGTCGACACGATTGCATTAGGAAATGAAAGACTATTCCAATTCCCACCTGCAGGGGTTGAATCTCCCGGAAAGGATCACATAACAGGTTATCGTGAATTATAAAAGAGAGAAGTGTTGTAACAAAAAAATTTCAGTTGAAGTCAAGGATGTACGGACTCTAGATCGTAAAGAGTTCATTAATGACAATGTAATGGGATTCATGTTAACCTACATTTGGTGTTATATGATCGATGAGGAATTGTACGTTACTGTTCAACTCAATCCAGTCTCAGTTTTTTTTCAGAAAGAAGAAAGTTCACATGTATAACACATTTTTCTACTCCAACTTAACGAAAGGTCTTCCACCTCTTTGTTACTCCCAGCGCAAGCCAATCACTGCTGACAACGAGAGCATCTTAAAAGGCGGAATTCAGCGTTGTGCTCGTTGGACAAGATCAATGGATCTCTTCACCAAAGACTATATTATCATTCCTATCAACGAAGATCTTCACTGGATGGTTATTGCAATCATAAACCCAGCAGGCGCAATTGTCGATATGTCCGATGAAGAAAATTCAAGAAACGCTCCAAAGACTTACATGTTGTTTTTCGATCCGCTGAGCGGCCTCGATCCAAGTAGACGTAATCATATGTGCTATTGCGTTAAGAAATTTGTTCTCGAGCTGTATGCAAGTACAAAGGCTCCTGGAAAAAAATTTGCATCAGGGAAACAAGAAGTTTGCGACGAAACAAGAATTATTGATATTCGCCCGAATAACGCTCCAATTCAAGATAATTTCTACGATTGCGGGTTGTATGTACTACACTTTGTCGAGGGACTCTTTTGCAGCCCCAAACGTCCCGTAACTGTCAACGTGAGTTCAATTTAGTAAGTTGCAGTGAATATTTTATTAATCGTTACAGGATTTTCCGGAATTCGATTGGTCTGAATTTTATCCAGAAGCTCACAAAATGTGTGATGTGATGCGTGACAAAGTATACAATTTGATTTTGGGACAGTCAAACAAGCTAGCACGAAGCCGTCTTTCTCTGTTCGAAAAAGCATGTAAAGTGGGACTCTCCAGGGAAGGAAAACTTCGTAAATCACGTCGTCATAGCGCTGCTGATCATCGCCGTATCCCGCGTCATGAGGATCACTACCCACGTCATTTCTCGCTAAATCCTCCGAATCGAAACGTGATTCTTGATGATCCCACTTTCACGAACCCACGGGCATTGGCTCTTATGCCATTAACTCAGCGGGTTCGTAGTCTTAGAATTCCTGAAGAAAACTTTCCCATCGCTTATTAGGAACGATGAATCAATACTGTTCTCTACAATTTCTCTTTTTCCTTTCAGTTTTGCATATTTTTATTTCATGGCAAGGTATTTACTACTTCTGATAATTCTCAATTCTGATATTAAAATATCTCTCCTCTGTTTCATGTCCTCCGTTGTTTCATCTTTTAAATCTGACCCTTATCTATTGCAATCCCTGAGTTTACGTTCTGTCAGATCTCAACCTTATATTATACTTTTCCAAATCAACATTCTCTTCAATTTTTGAAAGTTGTTTTCTTTTTTATTCATCAAATCTCCACCATCATCCTGAAACGGTTCACAATGATATGTTAAACGACCCCCAATATTTGGATCATCCGAGTTTTGTGTTTTTCATGTGCTTCATAAATTTGTGCTAATATAAAATCGTGATCCATTTATTACCTTGAAACGTTTAGTTTCTCCGTCGGTTTTTTCACCAACAAAATATATCGCAACCCTGGCACGTTTTTTGCGCACGCCCCTTTTTCTGCGCCGCACTTGCGGATTTGTAAGCAAAATACTTTCGGTCACCTTGCATGAATATAGTTAAACATTTTTGAGTTTTTTTTTCACAGTGTATTTTCACATTGTTTCAGGATTTTCCCGTAGCCTTGAGCTCAATAAGTATCAGCCGAAGATGTCGATTATGAGCTACACTGGAGGAACCGTCGTCGCCATGGCCGGTGATGAGTGAGTGGAGATTTTATTTTTCATCTTCCTGACTCGATTTACGTAGTTTTTGTTCTGTATTCTATTAATTTATTCAAGAAAATTGGTTAAAAGTGAGAAAAGCGGGCAATATATTACGTTAAGGCAAGAAAACCATGGCTTTGAAGAATTGGTTGATGGTTTTTTATAGAAACATCCAAAGTTTAGCTCCATTAATTCAATAATTTTAAAAAAAAAATCGGGTGATATGAGGACAAAAATATTTTTTCAGATGTGTTTGTATTGCCTCGGATCTTCGTATTGGAGAACAAATGACAACAGTTGCAACTGATCAGAAAAAAGTTCACAAGGTTACGGACAAAGTTTATGTCGGGCTTGCTGGATTTCAATCGGACGCTCGCACTGTCCTCGAAAAGATTATGTTCCGGAAAAATCTCTACGAACTTCGCGAGAACAGGCGTATCAAGCCACAAGTTTTGTCGGAAATGATCTCAAATCTCGCCTATCAACATCGCTTTGGTAGCTACTTCACAGAGCCGCTCGTTGCTGGTTTGGATGATTCTAACAAGCCATACATCTGTTGCATGGATACAATTGGTTGCGTTTCGGCTCCACGGGATTTCGTCGCCGTGGGAACTGGACAAGAATACTTGCTAGGAGTTTGTGAAAGTGAGTGAAAATTTATTGAATGAATGTTATCGGTATTAATAGTAAAATTTATTGTAAACAAAAAAAGCTATGTTTCTATTTAGACTTCTGGCGCGAGAACATGAAACCCGATGAACTCTTTGAAGCAACTGCTCAGTCCATCCTTTCCTGCTTGGAGCGTGACGCTGCATCCGGATGGGGAGCTGTCGTCTACACAATTACTAAAGACAAAGTAAACGTTTCAACTATCAAGGCTCGCATGGATTAAATTATGTTTTTCTCTCGAGACCTCAAGTATATACATTTTCATCTAATTTATTTGTTTTTTGAATCGCTTGTCCCATCATTTTAAACCACAAACCTTCCGGTTGCCGTATTCTCCCCCCTTTGGATTTTTCTCTTTTGTGTTCGTACGAATGTCTCGTCTATTAAATATCCACACTATGATTTATTGGGAACCAAAGATCGAACTCGTTACAGATGGACAGAATAGGGAACACTATTAAAAAAATTTGACGATCAAATCGTGTTTATAAACTTCGGGATTCAAAAGAGTTAATGCTTGATGTAGCATAACGGCTGACAACCCCCAAACACGTTGAGTAGAGTGGAGATATTCTCCCGATGCATTATGATGAACCTGAAACACATCATTGATTCGAGCAGAATTACTGAAAATTACTTTGAAATCAGTCGAATCGAAAGTCGGCAAAGTATACTTCATCTTCTTGCTGTTAAATTTGGTCAGGCTCGCGTTTCTGGCCAGTTCATCAATTGGAATCGTAAATACTGACTGAACTTCATCAGATTTAACTATCAGTCTATCAAGAATTGATTCGTCTGTTATATGTCCGACTATTGGTGTTACAATGAAATCAGCTTGTCTTCGGATAACACTTTTCAAATTACCCCAAATTTCGACATTTTTTGAATCCAGTCCGATTTCTTCGAATGTTTCTCGCAATGCAGTTTCTGTTGTTGTTTCCCCTGGCTCCTTCCGTCCTCCAGGAAAACATACTTCTCCGCGATGTGATCGAAGATGAATTGATCGTTTTGTCAGAAGGACAGAATCTCTACCATCTACTGTTACAAGTGGAATCAATACTGACATTGCTGAGTTGTCATCTGAATCCGAAACGAGGCGCGGATGTTTCGAAGGAGGGGCTGATTCAAGATTCTGTAAAGAGCTGAGGCAAAGTAGTGATGGACAATGTGCACTTTTTCACCTTCAAGAATTTTAATTTCGAATCGGTTCCAAATGTTCTCCTTCCCGGAATTAATTTCTTTACGTTTCCCAGACCGAGAAAAAAATTTCTCATGAGGAACTGAAACCGAAGAAACTATAAAGTGCTGATGAACCTGACAAGAAAATGATAGGTTGAAACCTCTTTTTAAACACATATTTAGTCGCTCTGTTCACTAGAAAATTCGAGAGGAAATTCTTCATGATATTAAAATTTTCAAAGAAAACATCGAAAAAAAAAGTGATAAAGGGAAGGGTTTTAGATGAGAGAAATAATGTGTTTCTATGTGAAAGAAAACAAAGAAAACTGATATGGAAAGAGACAGTTGGATTACAGCAAGTTTGCTAAAAATTCAGGGTTGGGTTTGCACAATTTACAGACATATCTCTACTTTGGGGAGGGGGCGAGATGCTCAAATTCTATCAAATAAGATGAATAATCAGAATCTAGAGTTACATAAAATATGGGTGATTGGGAGCAAAACAGACTATCACAGCTGAAAATCACTGAAGAGAATTCGACACTTCCGTTGATGAAATCAGTCTGAAATCAGGATACAATAAGAAATGTGATATGATGTGAGCAAAAAAAAACATGAGAGTTCCCCGTGTTTTTCACCAGTCAGAATCAGTAAAAGGGAGACAGTAGGATGCTTACAGAACAAGAATTGAAGAACGAAGGAAAAATAAATAAATACACATGGTAGTAGTGATTTTTTGTTAAACTGAAAATACAGAGAAAACAGAGGATAATGCCATTGAAGATTGAACTATGCTATTGGAGGAGCATTTATCGCACTGAACATATTTATGAGGCACCAACCCATGAAGCAGAGAAGTATGAGTACGAAGAAGCTGAAATGGGAGAAAGTTGTTGGTTGTTGATTTATACATCAAACGACACATCATATACACAGACTGGGACTAAATACACTGACAATGTGCTCGCGATTTTATGAGTAGGGGGAGACCTATAAAAGGCGTTGCTTGGAAGATTAAACTCACTTCCTTATTGCCGTCACCTATTTCAGTAGCCGGCGGAAGAGAAAGAGAATTTCTATAGGAAAAGCTTCTAATAAAGCGTAACATAGGTATGAATAAAACTATTAATGTTCATGCAATTTCAGAGTGTGAAGCAGTATTAGCAAGAAACACAATAAATCAAACACGTGAATTGATGACGTGCACGTTTACCTTGTATATATAACACAGAGAGATAGAGGGTCACGAAAATCTGAAACGGTAAAACATATGTTGCAGCGGGAGTAGGATAAATTGAATCCCCGAAAGCTCAAAAAATAATTAATTCAGTATTACCTCCATGGAAGAGCACTGTTCGCCTTTTGAGCATCTAACATTGTCCTCGGTGCATCGGTTCCACCTTGAGCTCTCATACTCATCACGGCATCTGATGATCGGTCCAATACCTTTGAAAAAGTTTGTCTCGGTTGATTTTTAAAGAATGATACCTGCTGATAGGCGGCACTTGTTATCAAACGATTCTCTTGTTCGTAACTTTGGGTGGTTGTGTTTAAATCAATCTCATACTTCTCCACTTTCTGGCGAAGTCGTTCATTTTCTTCTTTCATTTCTTTGAAAGCTTGAACTGATGTTATGCTGTCTTCACCAACAGGTCGACAACGGTCTTCCTGAAAACATTACTGCCTATGCAACTGAGCTTAATGTTTTCAACTACAGTAATGACCATAATTCTCACAATTTTGGCGGGTTGAAGTTGAAAATGTCTAACTTTGAGAGGGTGTCATGGATTGTCCCACCACGTAAAATGTTCATGGATCGTACAGATCAAAAGTGGAACTTCATTTTTTACTCCCTAGCAAGTTACTTATCGACAAAGTAATTTCTCTCTCAAATCGACCAATTTCAGTGAAAAATGGTCCGATTTTTGTGCTGTCGTCTTGAAATGAACATAACTCTCTAGGGAGTGTCTATACAAAACAGTTGTCAACCACAAAAATGGAGCTTTATTTTTGATCTGTATGATCCATTAAAAACTTTCTTGTTGGGAGAGTCCGTGATACCGTAACACATTCTCAAAGTTACACCTATGGCTAATGTTGTTAGAATTATGGCCAATACCGTATATTGTTTTTCAAACTAACCATTTCATCTATCACCGATTTAGCTCGTTCAAGTGCTTTTTCATTCGCTTCATATTCGGCATTTCGTTTTTGGAGAAGTTCTTTAACATCGGCGAGCTTAGTCTCCGCACGCATTTCAGCTTCTTTCATTCTCTCCACTTCAACGTTAGCTTTCTCTAATTGTATCCTCAGCTCAACGGAATCCCCACTTGCATTTTTTTGGTTCAATGCCAACTTTTCTTGAAGTTCAGCAACTTGTCGTTCAAGTTCCTCCATTTGCTTCTTAATAACTAACTTTTGCTCCTCGAGAAGTCCATTTTGACTTCTCATCGTTATGATTTCTCCCTTGAGAGGTTCGAGGGCTTCAAGCTCATGAATACGTTCGGCTAGTCGTTTGTTTTCAATTTCCAAGGGTAATTTAGATTTCTCACTGAAAGGTCTGAGGAAATGAGTGTAGAAAGAAAACCTGATATTTAAACTCACTCAAAAGATAAATTGCCAGCTTCGAACATTGATTCATGAAGAGAACGAGGAGTCACTTGATCTTCTGAAATAAAAACTATCAATCACGGAAGAATTCAAAAATAAAAACGCACTGAAATGAAGTTGATTTTCAAGTTCGTTTCGTTCAGCAATCAAATCTTCTTTTCTATCTTCTAACTCTTTCACTTTCTCTTTGTATTGAATTAACTGAATTTCGAGTTGCTCCACAATTCGTTGTTTAGATTCTAAAGCGACGTTCAATTCAACATTATTTGCAGTTATCGTTCCAAGTTGACTTCGCAATTGCATTATTCCTGCTTTATTGTCTTCGTCTTCCGTGGCAGTTTTTATGAGATGCGCGAGTCGCGATGTTAGAGAACTCACTTGTCCTTGAAGTTCTTTAACCTCTTTTTCTCGCTTTTTCCCTAGTTCCGCATCTGTTTGATATTGATTGGCTTTCGCTCTCCATTCCTCCACATCGGATTGAGCGGAATCGAGATGACTTCGGAGCATGTTGAACTCCTTTTGGCTACTTTGGAGTGTGTCATTTTCTTCAGTTAACTTTTTAACTGTCGATTGGAAATGTTCCAAAGCAGCCTCCAGCTCCAGTGTTTTTTCTTCCATTTGCCGGCGTTTAATACGAAGCTCTTCATTCTGTTTTTCGAGAATAGTGACGGCTGAACTGATGGAGTCATCGAATTGAGCATTGTCTGAAGCTTTTGTTAATCGTTCAACTTCTTTCAGTAAACTATCTTTTTCACTACGTAATGAATCTATTTCTTGTTGAGCTTCAACGAGTACTTGATCGTTGTTTGACGATGATCTTCGTCTCTCTCCAAATCCATTCTTATTGGAAACCACGGAAGACTCAGGCTGAGAGCAATTTAATTCGTTCTGAGAATCATGTAGATCAGAAATTTCGTGAAATGTGACATTGTCTGAGAGCTCCGGCATTTCTTTAACAACAATTTCAACCATTCGAGCTACGTTAGTCATTTCGTTTCTATACGTTTTAGCGAACTCTTGAGAATACGAAATCCATTTTTCTTTTCTCGTTCCAATCAGAGCTATCGCAACGACAGCCATTGCAAGGTCAACAGCCACAGGAATATCGGTTTCTTCTATATTATCAACACGCTCTCCAATTTCGTACCAACGTTGACCAATATTCCGCCCGAGCATTGAATAATAATCCGATATTTTGCGCCAAAGTTTACGAATGTTACTTCGTTTTACAACAAGATTTGATGTCGTTCGCATTCCCGGCATTGTCTCAAGCCATCTTTCGTCGAAAAAACTATCGTCGCTGCAAAAACTTGAATAGTACGAGAAGTTTAGATTTCATCTTACATTACGTGAAGAAGTTCTGCAAACGCTCGACCATTACACAGACTGTGTGGGTCATCTAACGCTAGTTTAGTTCCGTTCAGACCACTTAACTGAAAAATGAGAAAGGTAAGATATGAGACCAAACGAGAATATCAGATAACCCACCCAAATTGCTAAATCTGCCAAGTCTTTTCGTCTTTCTTCCAAGGTGAACTTATCGACTTCAGGTTTTCGACTAGTGCCAACTCCCTGACCATCTGAAGAGTCTGCGTACTTGCTGTTGCCATTTTCTGAAGCATCCGAATCCGGATTCGTCAGATCCAGCATAATTCCGAACTGAAATTAAAAGTTCAATTTGAAAAAAATATCAATTTTTCTTCAAAGAATTCTTAAGAGAGGAAAGCAGGATGAAATTAAAACCGGAAAACGAGTTGGTCAACTATTTTTTGATCTATTCAGAAAATTCGAATTGAAATTGGCGCCAACGGCTGAATTTGGTAACCATTTAACGCATGCTCGCTCAGTTTTTCCTATGCAATCGCCTCGATGAGAGTCTACTGTCGGATATTCGCTATAATTGGAACTGTCGGTATAGTTAGCACAAACGTCAAAGAGAATACCATCGACGACCTCGCTTGTGGTCTTCACTCGACGAATTCTGAGCTGGCTCAAACAAGATCCGCACAGGAACCAGCCGATTATGTGGTGAGTATATATTGAAAACTACAATAAAGATACAAAATTCAGACTCTGGATCATCGTCTGATTGGAGGAACAGAAACTCGTCCGCATGCGTGGCCATGGACTGTTCAACTTCTTTCACGGCTCGGACAACACAGATGTGGTGGATCGTTGATTGATGCTAATTTCGTCTTAACGGCGGCGCATTGTTTTGCGAAGGAGTGAGTTAATCCCATAGAAACGAATTATCGATTCTTGAGATGTACATTACTTCAGTCATATTGATTTTGCAGCCGCCGCCCGACATCGTATTCTGTCCGAGTAGGAGGACATCGATCTGGTTCAGGGAGTCCACATCGTGTTACAGCTGTTTCGATTCATCCATGGTACAATATCGGATTCCCCAGCTCATATGATTTCGCTATTATGAGGTATATGACACTCGAATAATCTATTTAAAAATGAGGGTTTTCGAGAGAAAAAAAACCACAATTTCTGATTTTTAGCAATACTAGTTTTATAGGATCCATCCACCAGTTAACGCATCTACGACTGCTCGACCAATTTGCTTGCCAAGTCTCCCTCCCATCGAAAATCGTTTATGTATAGTGACTGGTTGGGGATCGACAATAGAGGGAAGCGCAGTCTCAGCGCCATCACTTCGCGAAATTCATGTTCCACTTTTGTCAACTCTTTTCTGCAGTGGCCTTCCGAATTATGTTGGACGCATTCATCTGCCATCGATGCTATGCGCTGGATACAGCTATGGAAAAATCGACTCATGTCAGGTACATAATTTTTCCAATTATATGGTTCCAATGTCGAACAGTTAACTCACCTAGTGATTTCGAGCTTTTAAAATAGTCACTGAAATATTCCACGTGACAACTAGTACATGATTTCAAGAATGATTATTGTAACATTCGATGTTACAGCGTACACAATCAGGCGATCACGCAAAAATTAATGTAACTTTCGTTACAGGGGGACAGTGGTGGACCTTTGATGTGTGCTCGAGATGGACATTGGGAACTGACCGGTGTAGTGAGCTGGGGAATAGGATGCGCACGACCTGGAATGCCAGGAGTTTACGGAAATGTGAATTCCGTGTCTACGTGGATCAATTTGGAAATGAGCAGGCTTCGAATCTAATTTATCCTCCGCCACTCGGCACAGAGTGTCAAATTTATTGTGTCATTCGATTGATTTTTTGTACATTTATATTGATTTGTTGAATTTTTCTACTCACTCGTGAATTTATGTGAATGAAACTTTGAAGTTTAAAGAATTTTACAAAGTAAACGTTGTGGGAAAATTTAACACCAATATAGAGTTTAAAAACAGCACAGGCAAGTTCAAATAATTTATTCGTGAAGCAGAATAACTAAAATAGTTGGAGTCGGAAAGCTTTTAGTGAAAATTTATAAACGTTCGCTAAGTTTTTACAGAAAATTTATAGACATTATAAGCAACAACAGCATCAGATTCTTTCGAACTAATCTAAATCTTTCTCTTCGTTGCCGTGAACCGTTCCTGATATGCATCGTAACCGGGCAAATCTTGAAACTCTTTGAGCTGGAAACGATTTCCATCGTAAGCGATCACGGATATTATAGAAGACTCGAGCAACTCGCGTGTGAATTCCGACTTTTCCAAACAATTTTCATCAACTCGGAGCGTTCTTAATCGTTGCGCTTTGGTGAGATTCGCTGGATTCAATGATTTGAGTCGATTTTGACTGAGACTCAGTTCGATTACTTTTAATTCCGATACCTGTCAAAAATTTTGAGGATTTTTGTGTTATTTGAAGAACTCACTTCATCTGGAAGAGTCTCAATTTGATTTCCGTTCAAATTAAGCAGATCTAGCTGTAAGCACGAAATGATCGCGACTGGAAACATCTCGAAGCAGTTAGATGATACGTCGATTGTACGCAAATCTGTGCATCCGACAATGGTATCAGGCAGCGACTTAATCTTATTTCCAGCCAAGTTCAGGATTTCTAATTTTTTCATCGACCCTATTTCATCGGGAAGCAATTCGAGGCAATTATTGGACAAATGGAGCTGCTTCAGTTGTGTGAATTGTCCAATGAACAATGGAATTTCACGTATTTTATTCTCACTGAGCTCCAGATTTCGAAGAACTTCAGCTAACTGTTCGATCTCATCCGGAATCTTTTTCAGACCTGTTCCTTTCAGTTGTAAAATACGACTTTTCGTTGCCATCTCAAGGTGCTTATTGACAGTTGATGTGGAAGGGCCCGGCTGACCTAAATTATATCGAATTGTGTAAGAAAAATTGGATTTGTTATACCGATTAGTTTCCGAGCACTACTGGCCACTGATTTGGATTTTGAAGAGTCGTTTCCCATTTCCTGTTAAAAATTTATGATCAAAAACCAGAGAAAAATAACACCGAATGAAGAATGTGTCGTGGGATTCGGTGTATTCTGTGCAAACACTGTATACTCTAGGAAGATGGTTAGGGAAACTTTCAACACATTTTCCGTTTTCAATGAATTTTAATTTTAATAAAGTATAAATATATCACATTCTTTAAAAGGGCTTAGTTTCAAAAACAGAATCAATATTTCAACTTTAATTTTAAAAACAAACCAGTAAATCGGTAGTGTGTATCTTCGACACATTTCTTTCAAACGAAATACGAATTTCACGAGGTGCTTTTGAGACAAACTGCTCGATTTCATCACAATTCAATTGATTATCGTCGACATTGACTGCGCGCAAGCGTTCGCAGCGCAGCAAATTAACGGTGTTAAGCGAAGTAAGCCGGTTTTTGTTGAGGATTAAGCTGATCGCCCGTAGAGAGTGAATCTGAAAAAATGAATAAAGGAAGTTGGTGAATTGAACTAACCTGATCGGGAAGTACTTCTATTCTGTTCTCAGTGAATATACAAGTTTCAATATTTGGACACTGACAAATGCCTTCCGGAAACGTTGTGAATTGATTTTCAGTAAAATCCACTGTTTTCAAAGCAACGCATTTCGACAAATCGGGCAAATCTGTCAACTTATTTTGTGATACATTGAAAACTTCAAGACAGGGCAGAAATCCAAGTTCTAAGGGAAGCGATTCTGAAAAATATAATATAATTATTATCGAGCCAGTGCAAGCCAACCAAGCTGGTTTTGAGATAGATTCAGTTGTTTGAGATGAGACATTGATCCAATGTATTCGGGTATCACTAGAAGATAGTTGATACTAAGATCTAAGTGTTTCAACGTTTGCAAAGCTTTAACATCTTCTGGGATTCGGTGTAGTGCAGATTCTTTCAGACTCAATACACGTGTTTTCGATGCATTAGCTAGACGTGCACGAACTGTCGGGTTGTAGGAATCGATGCCCATCTGAAAAAAGAGTTTTTATTAAAATTACAAGTTGTAAGAAGTTATCCTTAACGATAGTTGAACTTTTTGGGAATTTTTTTTTAGAACAAGGTTGTTAATGCGAATGATTACAAGTTTACAACGACACTCCGAAATAACGGGGGTTAGTAGTTTAGCAGGAAATTTTTACCTTTGCTTTTTTGTATTTTTCCCGATGAGTTCCTGCAAATTATTCATTAACCCACATTTCTCAAGTTTTCAGATGGCAGAGTCATCAAAAACTGAGCCAGATGCCGTGGACATTCTAGAAAGACAAGTATGCCATCATACTAAAAAACGAAAAAAAAAAACTTTCCTTCAGATGATGTCTTTCTGCAATCTGATTCCTGTCAGTTCGTGGGGCTTTGATGACGACGTCAAAGAATCGCTGAAAATGCGAAAACACAGCTTGGTTAATCGTCAGCTTAGCAAAAGTAGGTTGTTTAATGTTCTAGTATTCTTTTTTAATTTTAAACAATTTAAGAAGAAAGAAAATCCATGCCAGCACAACAAAAACAGCACTTGGCAAAAGGATTAGGATTAGTTCCAAACACTGTCCAAGAAGTACTTGAATGGATGTCAAACAGCAAACAGCATTCGAAAGTACAACCGCAGAAAAACGTGACACCAATAAAGAGAACATCTGCAGGAGACGAGAAAAAGGATGTCTCCAAGTCGAAAAAAATTAAGAAGGAAGAAAATAAGCCAACATCAGACTCCGAAGATTCTTCCGATGAAGAGGAAAATGACGATGATAAAAATGATATAAACGAGGGTCAAGAGCCAGTTCCGAAAAAGCTCAAGCAAGCAGAATCTTCTGATGATGACGACGAGGATGATGATAATACAGGAGATGGTAGAAAGGCTGAAGATAAGGATGGAGACGAGGACTCGACAGATGAGGAAGAAGATGAGGTTCCAGCGAAAAAACCCAAAGTTGTGAGCACATCAACCCTCAAATCTAATGATAAAATTGACAATGAAATCAAACAGTTGGAGGAAGACGAAGATAATGAATCGCCTGAAATCAAGCGTCAAATCGCGTTACTCCGTCTTCAAAAAAAGCTGAAAGAAATGAAAACTGAACGAAAAGGAAAAGGGCCGGCTAAGGTAACTGCTGCAATGGCTGAGAAGCTTGTAGAAGAGAAACGTTTGAAACGAAGAGAAAGTAAACTCAAATTGAAACAAAGACGCGCCGAGGAGAAGAAAGTAAAGGAAGAGACTCCAAAAATGTAATACATTTTATTTATTTTCGTCAATGATTGTTTTATTTCAGCAAGACAGAAGTCATTGAGAACGTTGAGAACGATGGATCAGAGAAGAAAAAATCGGGTATCACTTTCAACAATCTCAAATTTGTAATCAAAGAGGACAAGCAAAGAGGAAAGAGGCAAAGAGTGAGTAGATCGCGTTATTCTTCAATTACAACAATCGTGGTTTACAGACGGCCAAGAAAGACCGAGCTCTTAAGCTAACTGGAAGAGATTACAAGTCTCTTATTGCTAAAGTCGAAGAAACAAAAGCCACTATCGCAAAAGTACGAGAAGCAGATCCACACAAAGCAACCATTATGGAAGATGAGTTGAAATGGGAGAAAACATTGAAGAGGGCTGCTGGTGGAAAAGTTAAAGACAATCTGGAAATGCTGAAAAAGGCTCTTGCTAAGAAGAATAAGCTGAAGGACAGAAAGAAGCAGAAGTGGGAGAACCGTGACAAGAAAATCGACGGAGAAAAGGAAACGGTTAGTGTAAAATAAGGTTAAAATCTGTAATGTAAAACTAACAATTAATTTGAATACACATTTTATTGTGAGTCAAAAGTCGAATAAAAGGCGGCATTTGAAGTGGCCATTTTGGCTTGTCTCTGACACGTCCCGATAATTATGGTCCGAGATAGCACGATTGATCAGTACGAGCCTTGAAAACTTGTTGTCCTGGGTTGGTATTTCCTCCAGTTCCTTGATTGTTGTTGTTGCTGGCTCCACCACCGCTTCCTCCTGATGCGTAGTCTTCACGAGCGTATCCTGACGACGAAGCGTTTGATCCCATGTAGCCGGAGCTGTATCCACCAGCGCTCATGTAAGCCGACTTGTCCGCCATTGTGTTGATGTGTTCTTCGAGGAGTTTTTCTCAGAATACTGTTTCTTGGTGGACTCGTCGAGCTTATATGCAACGAGATCTAGGGCACCGATAAGAGTTTTCAGTGAACTGGAGCAAACATCTTAAAAACACGTCATAAAAGCATTTAATTTCAGAAGCAAGAGAAGAGAAAGAAGAACCTCCAGAAACGCATTGACGATGTCAAAAAGAGAAAGATGAACAAGCTCAGAAACAAGGGAAGAATCCTTTAAGTGCCTCAATTACTTTTATTTTTGTTGAACCTATTTGTTAACTTGAATTGTTTTTTTTACATTCTTTATCGTTTTGAATTGTTGTTATGTTTTCTACATACATTGGTTTTTCGAATACAGAAACGTTTTAAATTTCTTTTGAATATCCGTCCCTACGGTTTTTCATATCGTTTCGTGTTATTTTTCTGTTCTTAATGTCACTTTGTTAGATCCAAAATGATGAGAAGTGACGAACGGAGTTTACGAGATTTGCTGCTTGAATCAGCAGATGATTTGGAACATGTTCTGAAAATGGTTAGTTTTATCACAGGGTCACAGTCTAAACAATTGCACCAGAAAACAAAATGAACTGTTTCGAAAATACTGAACTTACAATTTCTGAGTGGTCTTTCTTATAATTTATAATATTACAGATTGTCGACACACTCATCAATAGAGAAAAGAGTGTAATGCTTAAAAATGGAGAAAGTGTAACCAACATTATTAAGCTTTTCGACTCGAAACAAGAAATCATAAAGACGCTTTTGAAAAAAGTTCCCGAATACCAAGAACGAGAAAATCTGATTCGAACGCTGAAAGGACATGTAGAAAAACGGGATGCTGTTATTCAGCAAGTTGAAAACAATCTTAAAGCTTGCGAAGTGGCGTTGACAAGGTCATGCTTCCATGTAAGTGAACTCCAAGTTTCCTTATTCGCAAACTTAGCTTGAAGTTCAGAATGTTTTTTTTTTCAATTCTTCATTGATTTCTAGCTTCAATTAGAATTTTATCATAACTTTTCAAATCATCCTTGCACGGCTTCCTGCAGAGGCCCTCTCAAAGTACTGTGCGCAATGCATTAAGAGGGCCTCCGCTGGAAGTCGTATCCTTGGTATTTCTTGTTGTTATCTGCACTCTTACGTAAATATTTATATCTTAAAAATGAAAAATATGATCCTATTTCAGGCTAATCTCAAATTGAAACAAATGAGTGAGGCTGCGTTACGTCCAGTCAATAGTGAAATTCTCATCAAAATGGCTCATCAAATCAGTAAGCACAATTCGGTTTCGGCACCACTGACATGGCAAATTGGCGATCCTTCACGTCCCTTTCCTCAAGAACATGAATTCAGAGCTGGACATCTGCTGAACCAAAAAGTACAAAGTAGCGGTCCTCAACTTTTACCAGGAAAAAATGTTGCTCAGCGGCCTCTTATCACGGTAGGATCTCTAGTTGAACACATATAGCGGCAAAACATTAACCCTTTTCAACAAATCATTCAATGATTGTTAGTCTTAAAATTATGCCATAATCATTCTTAATTTGATTTGAGGAATCTTGATAAGAATCATTCAGTTCACAATGTGATCTTCCAGTTTTTGTTCTCATAGTTTAATGATCGAAAAACAATACGATTTAAACAATACATCAAACAAGCAATTTTTTAGTCTCCGTCTGCATCGTCTTCTAATGGTGGTGCAGCTCCCATTCGGACCGTCGGAACTCCCCTCATCAACTCGGCTCCAGACGGCGAGTATAGCCCTCGAACAGGTTATGGTGCTGAAAAAACACCTCCAATTCAACAACAAGTACTTCGAGGTGCCACTCCCAACGAAAAACAATGGCAGAACCCTGGTGCTTCGGGTTCAGCGTCCTCCCAATCGCCGTATAACCGTCTCTCACAGGTTAGTTTTCTCTCAGACCGCACTTATGTAGGAAGGGTCGGTGCGGCCCAATGATGCACGCGTAGCGCAGCAGGTAACGCTATCGTTGTCGGCAAGCGGCCCTTGGTTCGACTCTCAATGCACACTGAAAGTCGAGACAGCCGACTTCAAAGGCTTTTTCGTTGATTATGTGTGCCATACCAACGCCATAGGTATCATTCTTCGTCTTATTAGACGCGGAACATCTAAATATGGCTACAAACTTTTCATACAGCTTTTTCGTTTTCAATTTTATTCAATTGCAGAGTCCTTCTTCATCTCCAAACGTTAAACTGAAGATCATCGGCCTTCCGACCCGAGTAGGAGGAATGGATCAAGTTCAAGACGTTCGAGATATTGAGCAAATGTCTTCGGATAGTTCGAATTCATCAGATAGCTCAGATGACGAAGGGGCATCGAAAAAGACGGGAGGAAGCAACAAATCATAAAAATACAACAGATCTCTTACTATATCATTATATTATTTTGTTCGTAAAAAATTTATTGAATAAACGAGTATTTCTATCGAATTTTTTATCTCATTCGTGGCTCTAACTGTTTCCAAAGCATGTGGTTCAGTGACACGTCATGTTTACCGCAATGTCAGCTGTATCAAATTTTTCTTTTTCGTGTGTGTTCTCTCTTCTTTTCTCTTGTGTTTTCCTGACTTCCTTCAGTTCTCTGTTTCTTACTTACTACACAAACGATTAGCAATTAAGTGAACTATTCTATATTCGATTATTTTCAATCTAATGTTAACCCTTCCAATTCAAACAAATCAGAAATAAACTTTTTTCGTGAAAACATGAATGAGACGGACGCACTAGAGACGCAGGAAAAAGAGGACCACCCGTGTTGAAAGAGAAAAAAAAGATGCACACAACGTGAGAAGTTGCACAAAACATGTAGAAGTAGGAGATTTATCCCATCAATTTCTTGTTTTCCTATTCTCTTGACTTACTTCTGACACTGCTGATGATTCAAATCGAAACGTAAAATATCGACTATTTATTCCTTCAACGTCTTATCACTTCATATATTTTACTCGTAAAAAGATTTTGTAGTTCATCGTTATTACATTTTTAGTACGGCCGTCAGACTATAGATAAGGAATGTTGTGGCCATCAAACACACAATCTCCAACATCTTCTAACCTGCGACGCACAGTACCCTGCACGAGGAACGAGCTCGCAAAAAACGCGAAACGCGCACAGCTTTCGAAATTCCTCCCACTGTCTGCGTATCTCTCGTTCGCGTACTCTCTCGCATAGTGATCAGAGAAATCATGATAGTTTTGAGATTTTTTGGCATGTATAGCATTAGAAAGTCATAAAAAATCGAAAAACAATGTCTCTTGAGAATCGGCGATCAGCAAAAATAAGATTTTGTGAATTTTCGAAAATTTGACAAATTTGCAAAATCAGAGGTTTTACACTATTTTTCGTCATTTTATAGTTTATTTCTGTTCAGAAACAATTTTCTGACATCGAAAATGGAAAATCCAGCTGAAATAACACCGAAAACCTTACTTTCTTCGGCGCCGTTGGAAGACTGATTTTGCATAAAACTGGGAATGGCACCACGAATACGCAATGTTAGAGTGTGAAAATTCACAAAATTATACAAAAAGTCTTCCTCTACACGAAATGGATATGCATTCTGAGAGCGAATTTCGGGAAATCGAGATATTCAAGATTTTATGTGCCCGTCTCGGTAAAATTTTGCCTTTTCTGTTGAGTATTACTGTAGACAATGCGAACGTGCCCTACGGCTAATTTTCGTTTTTTTGATGGCGCGTTCCCCGTGCAGGGTGCTGTGCGACGCAGAAACGCAAGATTTAGATTTATAAGGAAGAATGAATGGACCGAATTGCTAATTTCTATTTATTTCGTGTCTTGTAGAGATGAAATCAATGCTTTTGTTCCATTTTGTTTCGGAAACTTTGTCAATATTCATATCTGATCAGATATCAGATCTGATGTTTCATCAACACATTATCCTTTTCTTCGATAATTCAGAAGACTATTCTTATTCACTGTTTCATTCTTAATTCGTATCCAACTCAATAAGAAAAATACCTAACAATTTTCAGCAATGATCAATGCCGAAACAATCAAAAAATTAGTGGACGACCAACTATCTTCTCGCGATGGTTTCGAGTCTCACATGTTCAGAGTAAATTTTATATAATTTTCTAGCTCGTTCATTCCGTGTTACAGATTGGTGCTTACAATCAAGCAGTTGAAGAAAATGGAGTTTTTGCTCTTCCCTACGAGGACTCAACTATGGCTCTTTTGATTTTAAGTACACCTGATATGTTTGATGTCGCATTCCGTAAATGGGTTGTGCAAAAGACAATAGAAGTGAGTGAATAGCATTGTTTCGCTGCGAGTTTCTTTCTTTTTTTCAGTATGGATCATTTGACGATGTCTGTGAAATTATTTCTTCACCAATTCAAAACTTTTTAGAAGATCGACTAGAAGTTCTCATTGAGGTGAGGCGTAATATCTAAAACTATTATTGTTATTGAAACTACTACAGAAACTCCGTAACATCGAAGTGAACTTCGAAGTTCTGCACGACTATTCAATGACTCCACAACGTCGTCCAAAGATTCTGATGCAAACATGCGGGCACGTCGCAGGAGCAGCGTTTTACTACCAGCCACGACATTTTCAGGAAGATGGGATTTCATGGCCTGTAAAAGGTCGCATGGGACCAAACCTAGTGAGTAAACACAATTAAAAAATCGGATTTTATTGCCAAAAAATCGAACGTATCGAAACCTTGAGGATCCTATGGGTTGTACTCAATTGGGAGGTTTTTACGACGAACCATACCGTCTCCTTGGAACCATTCACGACGGAATTGCTTGGCAGCTCCATCTGGAGTGTTGGTCCACTCAACAGTGATACGGTCGTTGTTGGTGTCCTGTAAAAAGAATACTATGAGTTACATAAAACTCTATTAAAATTATTACCTCTTGTCCAAAAGCGAAAGCATCGCAAGACACGGCAAGAAGGACAGCCTCCTTTGGGTCGAGGACTCCACATGGTGGATCAACTCCGAGACGCTTCATATTGGTGGTCTTGATACCATATCCAATGCGGCGAGCAGACGAGTTGATCACCTTGATGTGGTAGGTGTGCTTGTCGTCGTACGGGGCATTGAAGACGATCTTGGCGTTGGGTTGGGTTTGAATGTCTCCTGGTGGGACGGATTGAGCCATGTCGGTTTGATTGAGTGATACTCGATGAAGATTCTAATCAACTACCTCCCTTTTTATGCAGTTTTTTAATCTTTGCTCCAGATCTTCGTTCCAAAAACCTGTAACTGAACGTGATGCTATTTCACGTAAAAAGTATTTTTTTTTGCTGTTCTTTTTGCGGGTAATTGAAACTTTGTGAACTTGAACGCAATCTAATCGAATGAGATAGAAATATGAAAATTCAACAAGCCAACATCTTTTTACTGTAAATTTTTTCAGAAGTTCATCGGCCTCAGTCTTCATCCAGTCTACGGAGGTCATTTTGCATTCCGCTCTGTTCTCATCTTTCCAAATGTTCGAATTCCTGAATTCTGTGAAAGTGTTCCTCGTCCTATCCTCACTGAACCAGAAGATGTTCGAGCTGCGTTGGAAAAGTTCAATTATAATTGGAAAGATTCTGGTTTTAGGGATTTTGGAAATCCTTCTCGTCGATATTCAACTACACAGATGGAATTTTTCGGACGGCCAGTTGCTGAGAGATGGGAAGTATTGCGACCATGGATTGATGGTGGAGCGAAGAATATTGATTAAATCTATAGAGTTTGACAACGAGAATAGGTTAAATATATTAGTCATAATTTATAGGTGCTATACATTAAGTTTCCCCCTTCGCAATCATTGTTTGGTTTTTATTTTATCCGGTCGAAGTTCTTGTTCATCCAATAGTTTTTTATTTCTTACCAGTGGAGTATTATCATTCATTATGTGTATTTATTTTAATTACCTCTGTTGTCCGAATCTTTCATTATATTACCCAGCTAGACACTCTATTCATGGTTGTGAGTTCATTATTGGCTTTCAGTTTCATTGAAGCTATTTTATCGTTTAATGAAGGTTCAATGAAAGTTCAATTAAATTCAGCGAGGAGTAGCTCCTGGCCAGTTTGGGGGTTGGATTGAAGTCGAGACAGTCGCTGGATCTGCTTTCGGGAGACCGACGTAAACAGAAGCAGTGGGCTGAAAATATATAAATTAAAATGTACTATCAGGGTGAGGGTCATCGATTTCGTACTTTTTCGGTTGATTCGGGAGCACTATTTCCAATTTGCTCAAGTGACTTTTGTTCAACAGTTGCTGGTTTCTCCAGCTTTTCTGATGACGTTGCTATGGGTTCTGAAGTACCATTTACAGACTTTGGAGTAGAAGAATCCCAGATCTCAGGAGCTGAGTTCGACGCATCAGATTTTTCCGAAACACTCGAACAGGAGAGTCCAAGGAATTTCCAAAATCCGGACTGAAAATTGATGTAAACAACCGAAAAAACAAAATACGTTACAAATCTAACTCTCAAATTCCAAACGATAACAACGATTCCTACTGCAGCAACGGCTACAATCGCCTCTTTTCTATAACTTCGTTTTGGAACAGCAGATGTGACCGATTGCGGCATTGTTGTAATATTAAATTGAAATGACGATTGTTGGATTGCGTGGACCAAAATAAATTTGAAAATTTATGTTGGAAAACTATTACACAGCGTGAAAGAGAATATTTTTGGAATTGTTAGAAAGTTAATCAAAAAGCGGTTGACCATTAATTTGTACAACTCCTTCGTCGCCTTCTTCTTCAACACTTTCTATTATTTGGTGTTCCATGTGATGGTTATCCATGTCATCCACATGTTCTTCATCTAGGACTTCATCACCGTTTACCAGTATCATTCTCTGAAAGTTTAATATAATATTCACATGGCTTACAGATAGAGAGATAACTAACCATATTTCCCATATTTGACCAGTCGTTTCCTATTTCCATTTGGAATTGATCATAAGCATTCTCTTCGACACCTTCTTCTTCAACATCTTCTAATGCCATCATTTCATTTTCCTCCACAAGCATTTCTCCTCCATCTTCTTGTTCAATATTATTATCAAGATACTGAGGCACAAACTGCTGATGATCGACAGTTCCATCTGGATGCTGTAGAGGCAATAATTGTATTTTTCTTCCTTCCGTATCATAAACAATCATTGGGAATTCGAATCCTTCGGGTATATCTACGTACATAACGTTTCCACTTCCGTCATCATATTGTAGAACTTGTGGGAATTCTTGTGCATTTCCATCTTCATTAGGTCCTTCTTGTAACATTTCTTGAGACGTTGATGGTATCTCATGAGGATCTTCTGAATTTTCAACTATAACTTCTTCATGTTGCGTTGGGATATGGAGTCGTCGATGCTCGATGAAATCAGGTCGGTTGTCAAACTTTGAATCGCAACAAGTCCAAAAGATTTCACCGTTCAACACTTCTATCCTATAATTAACATACGTTTTAGCGGAAAACATTGGAAAATTGGCTCACTCAAATGTAGGGAGACCTCCTGTCTCAACCAGACAACAAAACGAAGTTTTCATATGAACTCGTTCCATATGCTTGAATAAGAGTCGAGGCCTATTCAACTTAAGACCACAATCAGGGCAAGTAATTCTTCCAGCCGTATCGCCTTCTGAAATCTCTCCGAGAAGTGGTTGCCGTGATGAGCCTCCTTCATTCATATCATTATTTGTTCTTCTTCGAATTCTCTTCTGGTCATCGTCATAATGATAGAAAGTACGACGAGCTTTTAAGTAATCTGGGACGTTCGACCATGCACTCTTAAAAATAAAAATCCTTACTTCTCACTTACAATACAAGAGACTTACGTAATTATGAATATCGTTTTTGTGAAGGTTTAATTCAGACATAGTCTGCGAAATATAACCACAAAATTTGCAAATATATTTCTTTCTTCGGGTGTGATGGGACGCAACATGAGCTCTCAGTTTTTCATCATCCGGAAATACCAAAGAACACGCTTCACATGTTAATCGTTCAACAGCCTGAAAATTTCAACTTTTCACTTTGTTTTCATGAAAATAGTAAGATTACTTCAGGGCCATACTGGTCAATCAGTTGTAATCTAAGTTCATCATTTTTCTTATGAGCCCTTTGATGTGATTCCATAGCTGTTGGATGACCAATATTAACAAGCATATTGCAAATTGAACAAGCTTCATAATGTTCTCCTCCAACGGAAGGCCCTGTGTGATTATCTAAAACGGAATCATTAGTTTCCGGGAACATTGAAACATCCTTACTTCCTAGAGCTGCTTTCATTAACTGATGAGCACGGGCTTCATGCCTTAACTTTTCCATAGTTTGACGTTCCCGTGTTCGATGGCGTTCAAACTGTAAGATTATTCCGTTTAAAAGTCTTTCTATACAATTTTTTTTTCATCATAACTGAGAATTCTTTTCAAGCCTACCTCTCTTTTTTTCCATTCTCCACTAATTGTATTTATATCTGATATAATTTCGGTCATATTTTGAGGATGTACTTCTTTAGCATGTTTTTCGAGTCCTGACGCAGTTAAATATAGTTTATCCTCACAGTATCGGCACGGATAGGATTCAACATCATTTGCTAGTCCTGGCAACTGTTTTGGCTTGAAATTCGAAGGATGGTTCTGAATATATTTCGAAATATAATATGGAGGTTGCGCAGCTTGCGAGTGCCTAACCAAAGCTTACATGATTTACAGTCAATACGCCAGATTGTACTTCATATCCTTCTCTTTTTATTTTTTCACCTTCGTCATCCCGAACGCCTGAAATCCTTTTATTCTCTGTTACATCTACTGATAAAACTTTATACCTTTTCGAACCGGTTTAAGCGCATAATTCTTGCGCATAATCCTGGGCGGCTTTCTTGGCCCTCCACCAATAATTGCAGCCATCTGTACGGAGGCCTTAAAAATTAAATTTTATTGAATTCACAGTTGAATTAGGAATTGTGTGAAATAAAATTAAAATCAATAAAAATAGCTATGGCAAGGTCGCTCGGCGGTGTGTGCAAAGAGAACAGAGACGCAGAGAAAAACGACACTTGCCTGTTTCTCAATTATCTCGGTATCGGGATAATTGAGAAAGGTCTACAGATTCAGCTGCAACAAAGTTAAAATTGTATCTTCTTGTGATTTTTTAAACATTCGGAACTCATACAATCCGTTTTTCAGTATTCGTAGTGTAAATAAGCTGGAATTGCTGTTAACTGAATACTGTTATCGAACTACTGTAGTTTTGTTTCTCAAAGTTGTTGTAAACGATTTTTGTATTCTAAAGTTCGTTTGGTGTACTTTCAGAGTGGGAATCACCAGAGTAAATACACTCTGCGATATTATCATCACCCATGCAATGTAAAGATGAGAAAAAAGATGATAAACAATTCGTTTCTAGTTCAATAATTTCACCTTTAGTTTGTCATCATTTCTATCCCTTTTCTTCACTTCAAGCCAAAAAAAACATGATGACAAGTGATATAAGAACACTATAAAAGAAATGACAAAATTGACCTAGATACGACCATATTCATTTGAGTATTCTAAATATGGTTCACTACAAACTTTCTTACTTCCCAATAAGATTCGCTGGAGAAGTTCCACGTCAAATATTGGCATACGCAGGTCAAAATTTTGAAGATGACAGAATTCCACAATCTGTTTGGCCGACGATCAAATCAAGTGAGACAGTAATCCATTCAGAATTTTGAAAAACATATTTTTTAAATCAAACGTTTTCCAGAAATGCCATTCGGTACTCTTCCAGTTCTTTATGTTGATGGAAAACCTCTCGGTCAATCTCACGCAATATCTCGTTATCTTGCTCGCCAATTCGGAATAAATGGAAGATGTCCATGGGAAGAGGCTCAAGTGAACGCAATAGCTGATCAGTTCAAAGATTATTTCAATGAGATCCGTACTTATAATCTTGTCAAAATGGGATTTGCTGAAGGGGATTCTGAAAAGCTCTATGCAGATACATTTCTACCAAATTTCAAGAAGAATTTTCAATTCTTTACAAACTTCCTGAAATCAAGTGGTGCTGGATTCTTGATAGGAGATTCATTGACCTGGGTCGACTTGCTGATTGCCCAACATACATCAGATCTTCTGAGTGATAGTGGATCTGTTTTTGCTGCAAGTTCATCAATTTTCGATGACTTCCCAGAACTCAAAGCTCATCAAAAGAAGATTCATTCTATTCCAAATATCAAGAAATGGATTGAAACTCGCCCCGCCACTCCACTTTAATTTTCGTTTTTTTTTTTCAAAATTTCGAATTCAATTGTCATAATTTTTTGTAACGTAATATTTGACATATGGCTTGTGTTCCCAATAAAAGCAATATTGGATTCTGCTCAACTAACTAGAAAGGCTTCATATTTCGGATAGAGAAATTATTCGAAAGAAAAATTGTGGCAATATTTCTTTAACAAGTGCAAAACAACCAAATACACCAGAAATCGGCAGCAAAATGCTTAAATTCCAAAACTACAGTAATGCTGCGTCCAAAGTAACTTTTCCGCGGAAAAGGTGTCCAAAGTAGCCATTTTTTTCCGGGTTTTCCTCTGCACCTTTAAGGTAAACGCGGCGAGACCAGCGCATTTTTTTGGAGGGAAAGTTAAATTTTCGAAATTAAACTTTTTTGAATTCCCTCCGAAAAATGCGCTGGTCTCGCCGCGATTACCTCAAAGGCGCAGAGGAAAACCCGGAAAAGAAATGGACACCTTTTCCGCGGAAAAGTTACTTTGGACGCAGCACAATCACGCAACTTGAATGGAATTGACGGCAGATTCAAGCCGAAAATATCAAAATTAGGCGACCCCGCTTGTTTTTCAGAATCTAAACGTATTCGAATGTATTTTCTTTCGACAAAATTGAATAGAGTAACTACATTTTATTATTTTTCGCAATTAAAAAAAATGAAAGCGTGTGGATTTATCAGTGACGCACGCAACGCGACCGCAGCGCCTCTTCCTGGAAGAAAACAGTTTTCCGGATAGACTGTGACATTTTCCACGCCAAAAACTATAGCGTTTTCTTGCTTTCGTTTCAACGCTTTATTTCTTCAAACAGCAGAGAATTCTGTTAAAACCGAACTGTGGTTTTCGTATTTAGTTTTTGTTGCGCGATATTTAATCAACATGAGCAACATTTTTCGACTGCTATGCAACGATACGAGAAACAATTCATATGGCGAATTCTTCTTTTTCACTCGAAAGATCTGTTTTTCTCTCTCTCTCTCTTGCTCTTATCGTACATTTTCACACTTTCAAGCTTTACAGGGATGAATCGGAGATATTACCAACCGCGGTACGTCGAAGACATTCGCGTCTACACGGACGGATGTGCATTGAGAAATGGGCGGAGCGATGCGAAAGGAGGATGGGCAGTTGTCTTCCAAAATGGTAAGTTTAATAGAAACAATTGTTCGGAATTGAATTGAAATCTATTTACTTGATATTTTTACAGACAGGCTCTTTAATGCTACAGGATTCTCAGAGTATGGGCCTCAAACGAACAATCGTTATGAGCTGAAAGCAATCGAAGAAGCTCTGAAAATTGTAGGTTTCTAAAATTATAACTCATGATGACTGATTTTTCATCTTCAGGTTCTTCGTGACGGGCCCGCTTACAATGTCACGATTGTAACTGATTCTCACTATGCCATCAATTCGATCACTATGTGGAGAAATAATTGGATCCAGAACGGGTGGAGAACAAGCAATGGAACACCGGTCGCAAATAAAGAACTCATTGAAACTATCTATAGTATGATAGGGGATATGCAACAGATAGGAGGGGTAAGTACTATAAATGTAATGTCTATCATTGATTTTGTTAAAATCTATTTCAGAGTGTCAGGTTCGAGTACGTCGTCGCTCACTCTGGAGACTGGTTGAACGATCGTGCCGATCGAATGGCGAAGGATGCCGCCGATCAGAATCCACTTGTTCCTTATTGATAGAGCCATGGAAGAAGGATCGAAATTCAAAACCATCATTCCATTGTATTCTCATCATTGTCTCGATTCTTTCCATCAAAGTGCATTTCTTTCCAGTCTGCAAATTCAAATGTTCATTTATTAAAGTTCAGTAAATAAAGCATTTTAATCAGTCCCTATATGAAAAGTAATCAATATCATTTTCTTCTCCATAACTTAAATTTCAGAGTTTCTTTCGTCTTTATCACTTATCCATTACTGTTCTCCGTCCCAAAGCAGACGCTCTCATTTTTGAAGCATAATTTTAAATAGTGCGTTTCTTTGGATGGGCGCTTCTAATACATGCCTTTCTATTTTACACAAATCGAAAAGAAAGAGTAACACTTTCTTTATTAAACAAGATAACTGAAAGTTCTTAAAAGACGAATTCAAAAATGTTATCCTTTTTCTTCAATATTCTAGGAAAAGTGTGACGGCTCATAACTCGGTTCACAGAAGGATTTAGCAGAATTTTTATTCAGATTCGGAATCTACGGACTCGAAAGTATCAGGGGCCGATCCTCGAGTCGTTTGAAAGATGACACTTCGAGTACTTCTCTTGTAAGAACTTTTGTTTTTCAAAACGGTTTCCATGATTCTGGATGCGCTTCTAAAGGGACTACGGTAGGTTTCTATCTCCATCTCATAACGTTTTCCAGCATCATTCGATACATCGCGTTCTAATATGGATGTTCTGTGATTATAAGTTTGAAAGTTCATACACCAATCCAATTAACTCTTTCAAATATTTGTTCTGTGCTCTCGTTCTCAAATAAACACCAAAGTAGATATCGTAACTGAAATGGATCATAGTGTGACTCTCTTCGTTTGTGAGCACTTCGAAAGAATGGACATCTCACCCAGGGAAGTTAGAAATTAATTATTTGTATTCAACAATTGTGTATCATCTGAAATATGATAACTGCATTATCAAGTAACAAAAGTTATCGAAGAACATGTTCGGGAAAACGTGTTTCCCCTGATCTCTCAATGCTCCAAATTAATATTTGGACAGAAAATTTACAGTTTGCAGACTGTAAGTACTGTATGAGAACATGTTTTCAAGAAGAATGAGAGACATTTCACATTTGCATAGGTCGGATGTTACCGTAATACATATGGTATAGGAACACAACATAAAGTCCAGTGAGAATTTTTATTGATTTGAATGCTTCTTTCTGAAAATGAATCAATTTGTTGTTTTTATAAGAATGCGAGAGAATGAACAATCTGTGGAAAACCTTGATTATAATCATGATTACTCATCTTCAAAAAATCTGAAAATTCTTTCCATACAAAATATGAAATTTCAAAAGGTTTCATTGAAGAAATAAATCGAATTCAATTCACTCTTTGTTTCGTTTTCTATAAATTTCCCTTCAGAATGAATCTGTTTCTCATTGAATCATGAATTCCTTCTCTATTATTTTTCTTATATTTTCCTTTTCAGCTTTTTCAGATGGTATAATATTCCAATATTACTCGAGTAATTCAATCCAATTTCAGCATGTTGCCCGTTCCCTGCATTTTCATTCTCAGCGTTGACAAACGTATCAAAAACTGATTTTAAATGTTCTGAATTTATTTCTGTTTCGTGTGAAATATTTGTTGAAGAGGATAGTGGTTATGGCCAAGTCGGAATCGTCGGAAATGTGACAGAAGGAGTTTCACCTTATCTAGTAGTCAGGTGTCCTCTGCTTATCGTATTTCTGATTTTCAGTTGGTAAAGGGAACATCGAAAGCATCTATCTCTCTTGTTTGTGACACTTCAAGTAACTTGTGGAAAGCTAAGAATCCGTCGAAGGGATATGATAATGTTGGATGTGCTATGGAGAGAGGTGGCGTCTGGATCGCTTACTGAAATTATTTCATTTCGACTTCCGCTTTGAAGATAAAGTTTCTGACATTACTGTTTAATTTAACAAAGCGCAGATTTCATTCCTGATTGTGAGAATAAAACTATTTTTACCTTAATCTTTATAGAAAAGAAGAGAAAAGATACAAATTATGTACCCAATTAACAAGGGAAATCAACTGATGTTTTTCAGTCTTGGTAAGCAGATCTCGTTTGAACAATATTTATGACAATAAGTGGAAAAAATATTGAATATATCTTAGTATAACCAAAGTAATAGTGATGAGAATGTGTCTTCCCATCTCAAAACAATTCTGTCCAGATACTTCAGGCTCAAGGATTACTGTAGGTACAGTAACCCGATGATTGCCAACGAGTTTAAAACAGGCTTCGCACCATCCCTCTAATTTTCAGAAAGAAGTGTTTTAACAAAAAGGAGAAGCCCCTACCCTAACTTCTGAAACAAACTAAATAGACATAACTATAGTAGTTTCCAGATTATCAAATAAAGTTCACGATATACATTGAAACGGAAATTTGATGTTTTTATATGTCTCACATCCGTTTTCAAACATCCATAACTTTGATATTAGTTCCTGAATATGGATATCTGACAGAAATATGTAAACATCGAAATCATCTCTTAGTTTGTTAATATATATGTAGTAATCAGATGAAAACCAGCAGACGTTCTCCAGATTACGACTTTGTCCTCAATAAACACAAAATATCGTTTGATTTCCAAAATGGTGCAGATGTTTTTTCCCATTTTCCATGTTCACCTGAATTCGAATATTCTTCCAACTTTTTCTTCCTCCCCCTCTCACTTCTGAATATTCTGTGAATGCCCACGCCTTCATTTCTCGTTTTCCTATCCACCGAAGCGGTCCCAAGAGACATTGTTATGTATGCGTGTGTGCTAGACAAAATTAAGTTTTGTTCCAGTCGGCACAAACTCCATCTCCATCTTTCCTCTTTTTTCTCTCCCTTTCCTTGAAAATATTCCAGAAATATCCAGTTAGTCAATTCAATTTCTTCACTGAAATCACTTTGTTTCAAGTATCTAAATGTGTGTAATCCTTTGAATAATTCAACTTTTCAATCAGATTTGTACCAAAAGATTTCGTAATTTCGTATCTCTTTTCTACCCCAATTCCATGATTTCTGATCTATTCAGTAGTATTAAAACAACAGAAACTTGATCTCTGAAAACGAAAAATTCTATTCAAAAAGAGTCAAAATCTACTGAAGGAATGTAACCAAAATAAATCTAGACTCCGGAAAAGGGTGTGGTTTCGAATGTATCAGACGAAGAAAGTTTTTGAAAAGTTTTTAATTGGAAAAATCTAATCGAAAAGTGTATAAAAAGGTTTAATGCTTATGATACTTTTCGGAAATATGATACGCATTTGAAGAGCTGAATTCGTTTTTGTAAACAGTTTGAATGAAATTTGCACTTTTCTCATTCTGATCCATCATCTCTCAGTTTTCCAAAGTTCCCAATTGAAAAAATTCCATCTTCTGGTACTTTTGCAGGTTACCTTCTTGTTATCAGTGTGAATTTAGGCGTAATTTTGTATATTTAATTCTTGAAAAAGTAGACGGTTGTCATGATTACAGTAATTACTCAAAAACTCTTTCAGAAATTCTTACATCTATCTAAATCATCTGATTTTTTGTAAATTAAAGTGCTTCTAGTCACTTCCAAATGACCCATTTCTCTATTGTCACTTCCTCGTTTTTCTCTTTGTTAAGACAGTGTGGACCCTTCAAACCGCTATGCAAAGAGGATTACGCAAGTGGACAGAGGTCAGACAATCGATTGATTCTGAAGAAGAAGAGGGTCCGTCGAAAGAAAAAAAAGAAGAAGAGGAATGTCTCTCTCTCGAGAGATGAGACACCTCCTCGTCTCATCTCACCCCTATTCATTATTTATTCAATGAGGTTACATGCAAACAGATAGATGTTTGATAGTAGTGGTTTCCTGGTTCATTTGTAATCAGAAGCATTGAATATACATTTTACTACCGTTCTTTTTGTATTAGAAGAAGGATTAAAAATACGTTTTTTTGAATCTTCTATACAATAATTTGACGTCAGATATTCTGAGATTCAATTGAGAAATGACTAAGATCAGAGACTTTTAAAATCAGATATTTTCTCATGAAAAGAAAAGACGTCGACTCCTTTCTCAAATCTTCGAATTCAATCCAAAAGTTCATCTTATCTCAGCTGAGAAATCTTTTACATGTAAGTTCGCCAAATCGGTCGATACGATAACGGTCTCTTTCCCCTCTTTTTTATTCTTTGCCCTAAAAAGTTGAAGATTTTAAAATTGAATTAAAATGTTCTATTTTCGCTTCTCGTTAAGTTCCGAGAACACAAAATCAATGAGTTTTGCCTCTTTTCTCGTTTCTCTCTTCTTCTTCAGTTTTTTCGTTTTTTTTCTCTCTAAAGTCTCTCTTAATCTAACTCTATTTCCTGTTTCTCTCGCATAGGTTGTTGCCGTTTTTTGCGCACTTGTTCTGCGTCTCTCCTATCACAATACTATTACAATGCTTCGAGTTCTTGGTGTCTGTGTTTCTCGTTCTAAAGCCCCGTGAAAGGAATTGAAAGAAATAGAAGAGACCGAGAGGCTATCCATTTTTCTTGCTTTTTCTATTTTTTTTCTCTTTTTTCTGGTGTCTTCAGCTTCTTCTTCTTCTTCTTCTACTTCCGAATGTTCACTTCTTCTCGTTTGACAATTTGTTTTATGGCCCTTCACTCTTTTTTTTTCGGAAAAGAAAGAGAAAGAGGAAGAGGAAAAAAGAAAGGAGGAGCCATTAAATGTCCCTATAATTTAGTGGTTGCAAAAAAAGAAAAAGAGTTGAGAGTGATCATCTGAATTATTGATGAATTATGAGGTGAAATGTTAAATATGGGATTATCAAAAAATGGAATGATTTATTAAATGGGAATAATAAGAGAGTGATACAAATAAGATAGAGTTGTCACGTATTCTGGGAATGAATGCCGAAACTGATTACGAAATGCCATTGAAATGATTGAACTATCGAGTTCCTCAACTATCTAAAATCTATTTTATTGTAAAGAAAACACTTTTTTTCTGATTAAAACATTCAGATAAGTTGAGTTCTGAATATTTTCTATTAAATTATTCAGAATTTGTTTTGCTTTCTCTCTCGTAACTCCAAAACAATCGCCCATGATCTTCAAAATCCTCGCCCATTCATTCAGAGCTGCGACTCCAAAGGGAAGTGATTTGCACTCTCATTTCTCATTGACTCTCGAAGTAGATTTCCTAATTTGTATCTTATCTAGAGAAGAGATTCCTCTAAACCCATCCAAGGAAAGAGGACGTATACAAAGACATCCGTTTCTCGGTTCCGTCGTTTTTTCTTGCTTTACGGAGATGGGCGGAGCTTAGAGATTAGAAAGAGTGTAAATCGTTCATATTTTCATATACTGCTTTCAGAATTGATTCCTGAATATCTGAGTAATAGTCTCTAACTCTTTAAGTTTCTCTATGAACTTCAAATCCTCTAAACTGCCAAAAATCATCCAAAACCTATGCAAATATCACTACAATTTCTCTCTTTTTGTGTCCGAGTGTTCACACAGTTAGTCGATCAAGTTTCCCAATAACAACCAATTGACTAAACCATGAACAACATTTGTGTATCTATATATTTCCAATAGATGATCAGTCTGGTAAACAGGGAAAAAAGAAAAAAGAGAGAAACGTTTTTTATCTTCAGAACATGATCTGGAATAACTAAATACCTGATCAAAAACTGGTTGTAGTCTGGAAAATACCAGAGATCTCGTCCTTTTCTGGAAAAGAAATCTCTGAAAACGTAGTATGATCATGTATTTTCGAAACCCAACCATTAAAGATTTTGACATAAGATTGTAGAATGATCAAGAAGAGAATTCGGTTTTTAACATTGGTCTTTCTCATATTATCAAAGATCAAATTTCTTTGTTTTAAACCAAAACAAAATGTTAAACCTTTCGAGAGAAAATAAAATCAATTGATTAAATATCTGTAAAAAAGTGTCGAAAATGAGAAGGAGTGGGTGCGTACACAAGTCATACGACACGAAGATGAAATAGGCGAAGGAAAAAGAAGAAGAAGAAGAACTGTTCAAATTGATAACATTCTCTCTTTCTCTCTTTCTCTCTATCTCAATAATCTTTCTTTACGAACTCATCAATATTCACATTTTCTCGAGTATTTCCCATTTCGGAAAACTCAAAAAGTATCTAGAAACCGCCACAGAGGCAGTACTAAAATGTGTGTCTTCTTCTCTTTTCTTGAAACAAATTTCTTGTTTCGTATGAAGTTTTGTGTCACAATTCAATTTTTGATCACTTTGTGATAAGGGAATATTCTTCTTCTTCTCTTCTTTTGTACCCTTTCACCTCCTCTTTTTTCTTCTTCTTCTTCTACTTTTCAATTGATGATCTACCATGTGTCAGTTCTCCTCATTTTATTATCGTTTAAGTGTGTCTGTAGTTGGAATTTAAGTACTAATTGTTTTTCGAATTTCTCACGTTTTTCTATTTTTTCTAATTTCATCCGACATTTAGTTTTACTCAATTACATCAATAGTAAAAGACAACAAGCCTTGTGATGTTTCAACGAAATCATTTTTAACCATCAATCAATTTCCAAGTTCTTGAAATTCTCTTTATTATTATCGTGTCCAATTATCTCTAGTCCATACAGAAATTCTACTGTAAACCGTTCCGAAAACTGAAAATCTGCCACCAAAAATTATGGAAATCGTGAATTAGAGTCACGAAATTCGAGAGACTTCTATCAGAGAGAATTCTTACAGTATTCCAATATTCAGAATCCCATAAAATTTCCGAATCATTTCCTCAAAACAAAGAATCTTCTCTGACCCGTTCGTTTTCTTTTATTAATTCCTTTGAAAACTGATAATTTATCAGTGAAAGTTGCAAAAGAATACTCTTATCAACCACATTTTTTTTCTGGAATATTTCAAAGTTTCATTCTATTTTTCTTTTCTTTCTTTTTCTTTTCAATTCGTGTTTACTCGTATTTCGAAATGACATCTTATTCCAAATTTCTTATCTGACAATAGAAAAAAGGGGAAAATAAGGAGAAGAGAAGAAGGACCAACAAAAACAGATGGAGCAAAAAAAGAAGGAAATGCTTCCAACCAACAACGTGACAATGGGCATGTGATTGTGTCATTGGACACTTTTCGGGTCTCTCTTACTCATGTTCTTCAATTTTTGTTCTCACTGTTGTTCTCTGATAAATAGGTTATTGAGGAGACGAAATGTTCCACTGTTTCAATTTGTTTTTCCCCGCTATTTGATATTTCGAATAGATTTTCTGAGGTATTTTTGGAAATGTTTTTGAAACTGATAAAAACTGTTGGTGGAACACTCTAAATGTTTTGATTATGTAAATGCCGAGAATTGGTTTTTTTTCTCCTTTCAATCAAAACAAATCACTACTGTTTTTCCCCTGATTGCAAACAAGAAAAACCTAAATTGTTTTTCAAGAATCCCCGAAAATCGAAAAAAATCTAGATAAAATAAATATTTCTGCAAAATCATCATCTCTGTTCATTTTTTCTGTTCCATTCGCCTCTCCCCAATTTCTTTTTTCTTTTTCACGATCATCAATTTTCTTTTTCTTCTCAAAAAAAATAATTCGAGATCTCAACGGCGGGGAAGAAATCACAAAGATCAGTGTCACAAGAAGTTTCACTTTTTAATACATCTCCGAATGCCGAGAAGGCAGCTAATAGGCGGGGAGGTCTTATTCAGAATACAGTATTCTCTATTTCAAACCGTCATAAGATCAATTATAGATCACGAGAAATACGATAGGTTTCACAATTTTAGAATCTGTCAGATTAGGTCAACATACAGTTCAATTTACAATAATCTCTTCTTCTTCTTTTTCTTCTTCTCATTCCTTTTTTCTTTTTCTTGTCAAGTTAAAATTTACGACCTTGACAGTTTTTGTCAGTGTTCATGAAGCGAGAAAGCGCTGAAAACGAGATGATACAGAAACAACATGCGTCTCTTTCTCTATTCGAAAATAGATAATCCTCTCTTCTGAATTGACAGTGTCACATATTCATAGAGGAAGAAGAAAACGGGAGAAGAAGAAGAAGAGTGAAGGTGGATAGTGTAAAATGAAACAGGACAGTGGCCAGAAAGAAAGAAACTACAAAATGCTTCTGCTTCTTCTCCTTTTTTCTTTTTCATCTCCGTCTCTGTTATCATTTTATTCCTTTTTTGTTTATTCTCCTTCTTCAGAAACCTTTTTTTTTAGTTGTTCATTTTTTCTGATTTTCCGAATTTTTTAAAGTTTCGTTTTCTGGTTTATAACACTGATAATATTGATAGACACCCACTTCATTTTTAATCCTCTTTTCTTTCGTTTTGCCTGATGTTCCTTCATTCGTTTTTGGTCAACCAAACCGATTCCTTCATTCCATTTTCATATTCAATTTTCTTTTTTATTCCAGGTTTCCCTCAATTTTATTTCTTGCTCTTTTGGCTCCGCCCCCATTCATTTTTAATGGTGTTCGGATCTTAAAAGTACAAGTTTCGAGGACACTTGGCTCCGCCCATTTACTCAAATTCATTTATGCACAAAACAAAGAAAAATCAGAAGAAAATGTCACAGAATAACAAGAAGCAAGTGCAACATCACGATATGTCTAATGATGTGAGTTATTTTCTTTTTCGTTCTGAAAATTTTCTGGATCCCGAAAATACGAGAAATTAGAATTTCATCCCAAATGGGTGGTCTCTTCTTCTTATTTTTCGGCCAGACCTCTTCAAAAATTTGTAAGATATTCCATCAAAAAGTGTCTGGCAATCCATCGGTGCGGGAGATAAATTGGACGTCTTAAGAAAGTGACAAGCTCTTCAAAAGAAGGTTTCTAAGAATGAAAAAGTGCTCGAGTCGTTGAAAAATGACATTTTTGTTTTATTATTTTGCATTGTTCGCACTGAGAAGAAGTGCCTCCGAATTAGTTCATTCGAATGTTTGAATTCAGAAAAATTCTGCTGTGGTTACTTCGAAAAATACCAAAGTTCAATAGAGTAAGTTTCAAAAAAGAAGGATTACTGTAGGGCGGGCATTATAAAATATTCTGGAATCATCAGTTCTATTCTGATATGATTCGATGATTACATTCTGATTCCAGGTTTGTCCACTTCCACTTCCACCACGTGGTGCTCCACCTCCAACAGCATATCATCCAACTCGTATGGCTGCAGCTTCATCAACAAATGGATCATTCGAGAAATCAGCGATTCCAGGGAATGCAAGAAAACTTCATGTTGTGATTGTAATTGATCAGAAAGTGCAAAAGAATTTGAGAGTTCGAGAATCGGCGTTAAAGGATGTACAGAAAGTTGCCGATACTCTGAATGTGAATTTAACGGTTCGTTTCTCCAGAGAGTGAACACTCGAGTATTTTCTTTTTTCAGAGAATTGATTTCGATAAACTTGATTTTGGGGAAACTGAAACTCTTGATCTCTTTTATAATGCTGACGTGGCATTGGTTGATGTTACTGTAACCCATCAACAGCCAAGTCTATGTTATCATATTGGAGTGAGAGAGAGCATGGGACAGTCGTATAATATGATTCTCACTTATTTGGCTCCGGATCTCGAATATCACATAATGGATGCACTTAAAAAGACTCATGCTCATCTTCCAATGATTATTTATATCAACAATTCGGAGACAAATCAGTTGCAAAGTTATGATAAGGTGACGAACGGAATTTCGAAGAGTTCATAGAAATTTGAGATTTCAGAGTGGTACTGATGACGATGCGAAGCCTCCATTTGCTCGAGCAAATGCTCCAAATGCGAAGATAATCACATTTCAATCTCGAATGAAACAAGTCTTGAAAAGTGTCCAAGTGGAAGCATCTGCTCATTCCAGAGAGAAATTCTTATCAGATTTGAGGAAAGCTCGTGAGATAACTGATGGAGATCAGAAGAATGATTATCTGGATAAAATGAGAACACGCCTTGATAATCCAGATGTATTGCATCCAGATACAGTATCCCTCATGATGTTCTCATATCGAGATAATCAAAATTACGGAGGAATGATTCGATTGGTTGATGATTTGAAAAGAGTTACTGACTGTGTTAAAGTGGTCGATACTCCGGTTATTCGATATCAATATGCTTTTGCATTGAACCGGTTTGTTTCTATTTTCCATGTTATCATCCAGTTTTATTTGTTTGATTTCAGAAGAAACAAAAATGGAGATCGTGATTTGGCATTGAATACGGTACTCAGTTTGGTTGAAGGATCGACTGAAAATGAGGAGAAAAATGGTCCATTGAGTCCGGATGTCGTCTGTCTTGCTGGTTAGTTCTCTTCTTAAACTTGTATTCTTTTCAGTACTAAGTCACTATTAAATATTTGAAACTAATACAATTAATCTAGGTCGAATCTACAAAGACAAATTCATTGCCTCGAATTACGAAGATCGTGAGAGTCTGAACAGTGCAATCGAATGGTATCGTAAAGCATTTGAAATGTCTCCACTCGAATATTCGGGAATTAATTTGACGACTCTTCTTCGTGCAAGTGGAGAACACTTTGAGAATAATCTTGAAATGCAACAAATCGCTGTCGTTTTGAATTCATTGCTCGGAAGGAAAGGAGCTCTTCAGAATTTGACAGAGTATTGGGATGTTGCCACTTATTTTGAGGTTTCTGTTTTGGCAGAAAACTATCAAAAAGCATGTGAAGCTGCATTGATGATGGTCAAATTGAAGCCACCAGTTTGGTATTTGAAATCAACAATGGAAAATATCAAATTGATAAACCGATGTGCTGCAACAATCAGTCCAATCGAGAAAGAGAAACAACAATTCTTATTCTGGAGTGAGTTTTTCATGGAAGCAACTGAAGTGGATACTGATATCAATTGTCCGAGATATCCTGTGCTCATTCTGGAATTAAACAAAGAATTCACTCCGTCGTATCTGACATTAAATAATGAAGAAGGAACTGTCATTTTGAGTCATGTTCTGGAGAATAGTCAGCAGAAAAAGATTCATCAATCGGAGCTTAAAGGTAACTATTCATTCTCCTCCTCCATCTGGTTCAATTCTGATTTTCAGGTATTCATCGATGGCATTTCGCTAGAAATAATATCAAAGCAGTGACTGAATCCAAGCGAGACGATCGTCAATTATTCCTTTATGTTCATGAGAATTCAGATGATTTCAACCTTCTTTTCCCAACGAAAGCTCATTGTAAAAAGTAAGAATTCCAGATTTGATTCCAGTTCTCATTTCATTTTTTCAGAGCATTCGATGATATGAAATCAATGGCTGACGTGGCAGATGGAAACTATCAAGGAAAAGTTTTGAGCAATCCGGATAATGAGAAAATCAGATTTGAATACGAACTGAGTAATTCAAATGAGCGTGTCGTACTTGGAAAAGGAACATATGGAACCGTTTATTCTGCTCGTGATATGGATACTCAGAGACAAATTGTGGTTAAAGAAATTGAAGTGAAATATGATGAAGAAGTACAGCCATTGATGGAAGAAATCAGTCTACATTCTACTCTGAGCCATCAAAATATTGTTCAATACTTGGGATGTGATCTGGTTGGAAAAGAAGGAGCAAACGATCACTTCTTGATTTTCATGGAACATGTTCCTGGCGGATCACTCAGTTCTCTTCTACGATCGAAATGGGGTCCATTAAATGAACCGACAATGGTTATTTATGGAAAACAGATTCTTCAAGGACTGAAATATCTTCATGATCAGAAAATAGTTCATCGAGATATTAAAGGAGACAATGTTCTTGTGAATACATATTCTGGAGTCTGTAAAATATCAGATTTCGGAACATGTAAACGTCTTGCTGGATTGAATCCAGTAACTGAAACATTCACTGGAACACTTCAATATATGGCACCAGAAGTGATTGATCATGGACAAAGAGGCTATGGAGCACCAGCTGATATATGGTCATTTGGATGCACAATGGTTGAAATGGCAACTGGAAGACCTCCATTCGTTGAAATGCAGAATCCACAGGCAGCAATGTTCAGAGTTGGAATGTTCAAGACTCATCCTCCAATTCCGACCGAATTGAGTGATAAATGTAGAAGTTTTATCAAGAGTTGCTTCCTCCCGGAAGCATGTGATCGTCCTTCGGCAAAAGATTTACTTCTGGATCCATTCATTCAACAGAAATACTCGTAAGTTTTTAATTTGCTTCTATCTTCTTTCTGATAGTTTTCCTCTCTAATAATGAGCATTTTATCTGGAACAATATCTGAACTCGAGTAGTATTTTCAGTAGATTTGTAGATTTCTATCTATCTTTCCATTTCTCCGTTCAATTCCAGTATTTCAAGAACGCGAAGTGGATCAATCAACAAGAAGCCAGCAACAAAAGTCGAGTCATCTCAAGACAAAGAAAAGAAAGAAAAGTCAAAAAATCAACGAGAAATGCTCCGTTCAACATCACATATTGGAGGAATGGGAGTTGTTGAGAGATCTCCTCCAACTCCTGAACCAACATCTGCAACTCTCACTGCTGGTTTCTCAAATGCACATAGCCAAACTGTATCAAATGCATTATCAACTGCAAGAGAAGAGAAGAAACTTCATCTTAAAATTGATCATGCGAGAAATCGGACATTCAGTTCAAGTAGTCCAGTTCCTGACGGTCAATCTTCAGCTGGAACCAACATGTCTCATCCTGGATTCCATTTGAGTCAACCATCAAGTCCAATTGTTGATGATACAACACATCCTCATCTCATTGTTTCTCCCATCTCACTGGCTACTTTGGGCTCTCCACTCTCATCTGCTGCTCTTCTTAATCGAACTATTTCTGATGAAAGTTCAAATAGTTCAAATCGATTTTTCATGCTTCAAAAAGACTCGGAACGTCGAAGATCACTCGGTCAATTCATGCAAGATTATAAGGATTTAGTCAGAATTATTATTTCTGATTCTAATCGAATTTTCCTATTTTCAGATCATCGATTCATGGAGTACTCTCCTCATAAAACAAAGTGATACAGAACTTGTTGTGACTGTTTTCATGTTGGAGATGTTACTCGATGGAATGAGAGAATTTCTTCTGAAAAAAGATACTGCAAAAATGCAGAAAATGATTGATGATATTCGTGGACTTCTTGATTATGATACAGCTAAAATTGCACAGGTTTGTACTTTTTTGAAAAGTATTTTGAATACATTTGTCTAAATTTCAGATAAACTTGGCCCTATATCATTTCTCCGATTCAATTCAACCAGTTCTTCGTCGTCTTGATATCAAACCTCATTGGATGTTCGCCCTCTCCAATCTAATCACTTCAGCAGTTCAAAGTGCCATTTCAATTTTAAGTCCAGATCTTTCACTTCTTCTACATGCTCAAGATATTCTTCCATCCACATCCTCAATCGCTGCAATTCGAAATTCATCACTTTCAGAAGGAGAAGTTTTAATGGAAAGTAGACCACCGAGTCGAGAAGAAAGAGTGAAAGAAGATCGAAAAGAATTGCGAACTTTGCAAGAAGAGAACGAGAATTTAATCGAAAGACTACTTCAAGTAGAAAGAGAATTGAATGCTCAATTGAAATCTGGCCTCACTCGAGCCAATCGTTTCCGTGATTTTGCCATGTACCGTAATACTTATCCACCATTCCGAACATCTCCAGTTGTTGCTCATGCCCCTCCAACCCCTCCATTTAGTGCTTCTTGTGGTGCTCAACCATCTGGAACGTTCACAAATCAACCTCCAAGTTTTGCTGCTTCCAAACCAACTGCTCAAAAGATAATCATGCCTCCAGGAACTGAAAATAATTATCAAGTGACACGTGTACAAGAAGAACTTGTTAACTGGCTCCGTGGATTGGATATTGATGAAAGATCAACTGCATTGATTGCTTCCGAAGCCTATACGAAAAATGATTTGATCGATTTCGTGACAAGAGACGAATTGCTGAATATTGGTGTTGGGTGAGTTTTTATTCTATTTTTAGAAAACATCGGATTACTGTACCTACAGTGATATTTGGTAACAACTAAACCACAAAAACCGTGTTTAATTTTTTAATTATGAATTTCAGCGGAGGATCATCCTGTCGAATAATGCGTGCAATCGGTGAAATTCGTGAACGTCAACGTCGTCAACCAGTCTTCTTGTCTCCAATGAGAAGTCGTGATGATTCTTTGGATGACTATCATTCAAGTAGTGCTGATGATATGTACAATGCTGCTGCTGCTGCTGCTGAAACTCCCACCACTTAATCTCTTTATCTTTCACAAAATTACTCTTTTTTCCTTCGAATTCGTTCTCATTTTCTGGTCATTCTCTTTCTTCCACTTTCTAGTTTTCTCTCTCTTGTGATATCTCTCTTACAAAATACAAAATGTCTCTCCTCTACAAAAAGTTGTCATCTTTAATATCGTCTTGTGTACAATAATTTCAGTTTCCATCTGAAAATCAAAAGAATCCCTCCAAAATTTGCTTGCGTGTAGAAGTTTTTGATACAAAACCAAAATGCTCTAGTGTCTTTCCCATTCGAAAAAATCCTTGTCTTCAGAGATTTCTTTTGTCATTTCTCTACTTCCACATCATTCTTCAGAACACATATGATTCATCATAATAAGTAAAATAGAGTTTTATTAAATTAAAATAAAGAGATTTTATTGTTATCAAACGGCTTATAGTTATTCTCCCAAGACTTCAGTATCGTCATCAGCCACCCACAGATAAATCATTTGCCCAGCAGCAGTCATCAAGCGTTCCTTTTTCGGATGAGCTGTGAGAGAATGAATAACTTTTGACGGATGTTCCAGCTTGGAGACTATATTCGAATCGAGAAGACTGGAATTCGAGATTTGGGAATATTTTATTGTTAACTCATTTACCTATACACATAAACGAATCCATCTTCTGACCCGGTCGCCACGTGTTCAATTGACTGCAGTACTCTACAGTCAAGTTTGTATTCTGTATTCTGATGACCTTTATAACTGAAAAATATATTATTGAACAATTTGAAGTTCATCTCTAGCAAAATACCTAGCCAATAGTTTTCCACTCGACTTATCCATCAACCTCACAATTCCACCCATGACTCCAGCTAGAAGACAATTGCCATCAGGTGTGAAACTTATACTGTTCACTGAATCACCCATATAGTCCAATGTCATCTATAAGCAAAATGCTGATTTTACTTTCCAGTTAGAATAAACTCACATTTCCATCTCTAACATTATATATCCTATAGTTTCCATCAGCACTTCCTGCTACAATTTCGTGACCGTTAACATCGATTGAGATAATTCCATCAGTTGATTCATTGAAAATTTGAATAGGCTTCTCACTTCGAGACCTACAGTCAAATGCTTGCATCGTACAGTCCATCGATCCAGAAAAAACAACTGAAGACTCTTCGTTGAAGGCTACAGAATTCACTTGGGCTGAAGAATGAAATATAAAAAAAAACGTTATCATTTCAATAATAAACCTCCGTGAGTTCTCCATCTCCTCAACTGCTTTCCTGTCTCCACGTCAAATATTGTGCATGCTCGATCGGCTCCACCAGCTGCTATTTGCGAGTTATCCGATGAAGACGCAGCATCAAGAACTTCGTTTCCTGTTCCAGAATAGGTCTTCAGAAGACTGTTCTTCATTGGATTCCATAGTTTGACGGTTTTGTCACTGCCACAAGTGATACAATAATTTCCATCGACTGAAGAATAATTATGAGTTAGATTATACAAATGAATCTCGAGAACTAACCATTATATCTGACTGCACGGACAGCACCTTGCTTACAATCAATTATTTTAGCACGAACTGTGGGACATTTGGACATCTTTTATGAGCCTGCTTCAAAAATCGAATCCATGTTCAATTTGAAAATTAACAGATACTAGATACAGTAGGAGATGGAATATTACCAAAAAACAGTTGAAATAATTAAAGAGTTGTAAATTATCAGTTTACTCGGGAAAAATCGGTTGAAACTTCGGATCAACGGGAAGTATAAGAAGATCATCACAGTGTAGAAATTAATTTAAACATGAAAATAGAAAATAAAACACAGTGCATCCTAAAATAAATTCTTAGAACAATTGATTGATTAAGTATGAAAAATATGTGTGACACTAAAGAATTACGATAATATGAATAGATACGTTTCAAATGGCTTCAGCATTTGCTTCTTTCTGCTCGGTGAGTGGGCGTGGAGGAATTTCAATTACTTCGAAGTAGATATTCTGAAAAGAGACTTTCGTATTAAAAAACTCATTCATTGATTAGAATACTTTTGCCTTAGAGTGTTTCAAGAACTTGTGGTTGGCAGTCACTGTGGGTGTACCAGTTGTTTCCGCGCAAGAGAAAACTCTCTGTAAACCATATTTTAAGTAAAACATCAAAATAACTCATTCGCAAACTTTCGTAATAGGAGTGATTCCTTTGATATCAGATAGCATTGAAACTCTTCCGACATCACCAGTTTCATCTGGAATTGACTCAATAGTTTTCACCAGTTCGGCAAATCGAATCTTCTCTGTCGGCCCACCAACATAGTGAACTATCTTTCTGACTTGATCAAGTGCCAGCTCACTCATAATCAAACGGTGCCCTGAAGTATATGATGTTAGAGTATTTGGCATATATTTTTATACCTTTCAACTTCTCCAATAAAGGCTTTTTCGCTGGTGTCTCTCGTTCATTTTCGACATGCTTATTGATCATCTCTTCCTGGAACTTGAATCTGGCTCCAGATGGTTCGCACATATTTGAAACTAAGAGCATAACAGCAGAAATATCAAGGTTTATTGAAGGGATTGATGATGTTAGCCGTGATTGTTGGTGGCATGGCCTGCAATTAGTTTTTCCGTGAGAAAGGAAGAGAAGACCGTGGGCGTGTGGATCCATAATGGATACATAACGGATCCATCTGACATACCCACAGATTCCACGCGCGATCTGTGTTTCATCCGTAATGGATCTTTTTTTACTATTGGGTAGGTCCAATAATAATTACGTATCGACTCACTTGATTGGTATGACATCTTCTTCGTCATATTCCCAATCCGAATCTTCGCTTTCTCCTAACTTTTCAATGAGTGCATCATTCCATTTTCCAGTAAGGTCGGGATGTTCTTTCTCAATGCGCTCACCATCAACAATGATTCCATGGCGTGTCAGTTTATCAGCCATTTCGCAGAGAATTCCATTTTTGAAGATGACTCGAATTTGAGGGTTATTGAAACGACGAGAAACGTAAAGCTGCTGCTTGATTTGAGCAATGATATCGCCGTTTCGTTTTCCATCGCGATATTCGATGAGAACGTTTTTAGCTGAGCGATTGACAAGTTTGATCTGAAGATGTAGTCATTTCGCATTTTCAGAAATGGTAAATGTCTTGTAACATACCCAAGAATGGGGTTCTTTAGTCACAATGTCGACAGTAATTGATACGTCATTTTTCTTGAACGTCTTGAGAACAGAAAGAGCATTTTCCATGGGTTCCACTTCATCAATTATTGATTTATAGAATGCGTAATTGCAAGTGACCAAATGAGACTCGAGCTTGTCCTTCGCCTTTAAATTCAGTTAGTTCGATTAAAAAATATATATACTCTGTGAAACTAACCTGTAGTAGTGTTTCGATTTCTTTTTTTAGAACCCGCTCCATTCTTTGTAAGTTTTCCAGTTTCTTGAATTGCGCACCGGACAGTTTCTCAAGTGCATTTCGAACTTCGGCAACCTTCTCAGCTCGTTTTATCTCGAGTTCCTTTGATTTTTCAAGATTAGGTACCGACATTTTTGAATCTTAATTCGTTTTGAAAATATGTAGAATAAGATAAATAAATCAGATAATTCAATAAATTGGAATTTAACAAGAAGAGGGAACATCAAGGAATTTTACAAATTAGATATTTATTGAGATTCAAAAATTATGTTGCGAGATTTAGAAGAATTAAAGATTTTTTGATTGAAAAGCAAACTGCCTGAACTGACTTTGACAAAATGCACATTTTGTGAGATCGATGAATAGTGTAGATCATTGATAATTAGTAAAATTATAATGAGAAGTTGAAGAAGTCATATTGAATAGGAGTCTGGTCATCGACTGTGGCAGGTGTTCTACGATGGCAGTCAATACACAGAAGATTGCTAAAAAACGTTCAATGTTTCGTATAACGTTAGGATTTTTAAATAACTCACTCAAAAATTACAAATCTATCAACAACGTCTACAGCCTCGGCAATTTGCCTCGATTGTAAAAGTTGAGGACGAACATAACGAATGTGACGAAGACGTAGGCAATATGTACACATTTCTAGTGGTGAAATTCCAGGTGTTTCATACATCAAGTCCTCCACATGAAAACGAAGAGAAAGTGGTAGAAAATCACGACATGCTCGCAATGACTTTCTGTTTCTGAGAGCAAAAATGAGCCGATTGAAGATGAATGGAAAGCTTACTCGTCCCTGTGGATAGCATTTGCTGCAATCACCACCAACGAATCGACACCCCCAGCATGTGAATAATCGTTATTATCAACCTTGCTAGCAAGTTTCCGGGTAATCAGCGGTCCAGCATCCTCTGGACTTGTGTAACACTGAAATTATTAGAAGTCAACTATGTTTCGTGGTTTAAAATCTGACCAAATCGTCGTTCGCTTGAAGACCGACATGTTGTATTCTTGGCATCTTTGGAAATACATAAGGCAACGAGGACATCTGATTGTGGTTGAGGGATATGGTTTGGAGGTTTTGCAGTGAGCCAATCCTTGATGGTAGATATTTTATATTATTGAATGTTGCGTTGATCACTCGAAGTTGATTCAGATGAAAGATAGGCGGGAAAACCTGGAAAATGAAAAATTGTGTGGAGCACCGACTTTAGAAACATTGTAGTACCGATAATTGATTCTCGCTAATATCCAAGAAATTCAAAGTGATTGGCAGTCGTTTAAACATGTCACAGAGCACTGGGACAGCAACAGATCCCAACGAACAATTGTTTAATTCCAGAACATGTAAGTGAGGAAGTTTACTAAAAACGTCAAGATTTGTGGCTCGATTTCCAATTGGATTGCCACTAATAATCAACTGTGTGATGTTTTTACATTTTGAAATCCATGTTCTATCCGCAGTTCGTAAATCAATCGGCTCAATTTTTAATGTTCTCAGAAATTCAGAGCACATATTCATCTGTTTCCTGTAATCATTTTGAGTTGTAACAGTGATTGTAGTCGGTTTGAAGTCGGAGCTTTTAATCTGAAAAAGAACACTTGTTTGTTGAAAAATGTAGCTTTGCAATTCTGATGCTCGGAAGTGAAAAATTATTTTACTTTAACTTTCTCGATTTCGACTGCTTCTCCTCTCACAATTTTCCTGATACAATCCGTCAACTTCGTCAGAGATTCAGGGCATGCCTAAAACTTGACGTTAAATAATTTGAATGTTTTAATTCATCCCTTGCCTTGCCGATGTAAACAGTTACAGCTGGAAATTGAAATGTAACTTTTCCTTGCTGAACAAACTTGTCCAAAATAATAGGAGGCTTGTTGAGATCGAACTTGTTGGTATTTTTATCACCATTCACTGCGAACAATATTTGATACTGTGGAGGAGTCTGAAGTGGAACGTTTCAATTGCTAATGTTTCAATTGCTAATGTAAAATTTCAAGAAAAAAACCGTCGTTTTTATTAACTTTTATTATAGTTTACCTGGCGAAGTTTCTCCAAAACGACAAAACCTTTCCGTGGTTTACTGGTATCAGGAACTTGCCGCAAATTTCCGTTGGTCTTGTGTCGTGAAAATACCACTTCACACGGTATCCGCATTTCTAAATCATTCAAATCGAGAAGCGGGATACTCGTTTTCGACTTTGCAGTAATTAATGGATTTCTCACAGCTGAGAAAAAATTCTCTTTTTGGCGAAATGTTTCATCGGAACGAATAAAACCTATCTAAAAAAGTAATTAGTGGAATAATAAGTTCACCTACTGAAGAAATCAATATTCAGTAGATATATAACTGATTTTATATTTATTCCCAATGTATCATCATTGCCATTTGAAGAAATCACGATTACTATTTGAAGCTTTAGGTTAGATTTCGGTTTTCTTGAAATTATTAGATTCTTAGTTATCACATTTGTAAACTGGAAGTGATTGGGGTGCATAAGATACATCAGAATCGGTCAGCGGGACAAGACGAAATTTACAAAAAAACGGGGATAGATAGACTGGAAAAAACAGTTGAAAAATCGCAATAAATAACCCTAGTTGTTTTATGATAATGAAAAAAGAAAATGATAAATATCTAATGTACTACCCACATTTTACGCTAGAAACGAATGATGGAAATGTTCAGAAATACAATTATTATGCACATCATATTAGAGTTCTTGAAGATCTCCTATACATTGAGTACAGTGCAGTTGGCCAGAAGGAAGAGGCTGAGGTCTCTGAAAAATTCAGCAATGATTTGACTTTAAAATAAATAAAAAACTAACGCTAATGTCCGAAATTATTTCTAGAATGCGTCTAACAGACGCATCATGATGCTGAACCGAAGAACTTGGGCCTTCTTTCAACTTTTCTACAGGCGATTCTAATGACTTCTGATTCTCTCCTGCTTCAATTACTGTCGGATTAGTTTCAGTCTCTAATAACTTTTCTTTGTCATTATGACCATGGACTTTCTCTCTGTTCGGTACTTCTTCCATTTTAGCATCTATTACAACATCTTCGTCGCCACTCAACTCATCGACAGTGGAATGGCTGTAACTTCGGGAAACTCGCCGAGCAGCTTTTCGGGAGAGCGAACTTGTTTCGTATTCCTAAAAATAAACATTTATTAGAGGGCTCGCCTAATGGAATGGTGGACTCACTTTCAACACTCCTCCTTTGTTAAGAACGGACATAAGAACATTTTGGAGTTCTTTGCATCTCGCAACAGTTTTAGTTCTTTCCTCTTCCATTGCTTTCAACTGTTCATCTTTCACACGAAGCCTCTCACGGACCAATTTTCTTTGATGCTGATAGAGAACAACGTGATCTGCAATCGTGTCATTTTCCAACTCGAGTTGTTGATTAATGTGCTCTAGGCGGTCAATTGTCTCGACTAAATCCGCATTCTGCATCATTGCTCGAGCGAAGCGTTTCTCTAACTCCTTACGTGCCCATAGATCTTCATGTAGCTCTCGGGACGGTTGAGATTCAATTTCTTTCGGTGTTTCTACTACTTCCAACACAGTGTCCAAACCATCTTTCTCTTGCACCTGTCTTTCTGATTCGGCTCGTCTCTCGGATCTTTCTTCCTCTAATTGTTGACGAACATCATTTAAAGCTTCTCTCATTTGTTCATTCTCTGCTGCAAGTTCTTGAACTCTCCCTACAGCTTGTGTGAGCTCTACATGGATTGAGTTTTGATTTTCATCTTCTGCGTTTTGTCGCATGATTTCGTCCATCTGCTCGTTATGTGTCGTGCTCCTTCTTAAATCAGCTCGAACTTGCTGTAGTTCTTGAGTTTTCTGGTCTAGATCAGATCTAATATCGAAGTTTTCTTGTTTAAGTGCTTCGAGTGTAGTTTTCAATTCGGTATTAATATTTTCCAAGTCCTGGTTATCACACTGTTGATAATGTAATGTCTCCACATTTTCAGTCGATACGGATGTCGCTTCCAAATGTGACTGACTAGCAATAAAATCTGATAGATTTCCAACAAGACCGGCTGCTTCCAAATTAAGTTGTTTTGTAAGTTCGCGAACCTGATGCTCTGCTGATTGTTTAGCCAATTCCACTGTTGCTTTTTCCTCGGTGAGAACAACAAATCTATCTTCTGTTTCCAACAAGCGCTCCTTAAGTTCCTTATTCTGAGCGACAGCTCGTGACACTGTAGCTTTTTCATTCTGAAAACAATACATTAAATGAGAACAACAAAAATCGGATATACCTGAAGCTGTTCCGAAAGTGAAAGGAGATCTGCTCCATTGGCGGTTGACTCTAATGTTCTTTCTTCCAGAAGTCTATATTTCATTTCAAGCTCAGCTAGGGACTGTTCACGCTCGAAAATCACTTTATCCTTTTCTAGAATTTCTTCTTCCCTTCGTCGTTGATCTTCTTCCAATTTTCTTTCCCATTTCCCTCTTTCCACGTGACAAGCTTCACGAATACGTTTTGTAACGTCTTCTTCTGTAATTCTTCCCACTTCTTCTTCTTCTGGCAAATTCACACCATTTGAGCCTATTTTCTGAAGCTCTGATTGAGCAATTTGAAGCTGATGTTCTAGATATTGAATTTGATCATTGGATGAGAATTGAAGAGTTTGGAGTTTTTCAAGTTCTGAAGCCAATTCAGATTGTTTCTGTTGAAGAGCGTGCTCCCGATCCGCGTAATGAGATTTTAAAGTTGCAGCTTCAGCGAGATAACGTACTTTTTCAGACTTGATGTTTTCTAACTCTTGCAGAAGATGATCATGGTTATTGTTGACAAAATGAGAGCTGTTCACAGAACTAGATCCTCCGAGTTGCTTTAAATAAAGATCTTTCATTTGAATTTCTTTCTTCAATTGTTCAATTCGTCCTTCTTGAGATCCTGTTTCTTTAATCAAACTCTTCAAGCGAGCCTGTGCTTCACTACGTTCATGTTGTACATTGACCAAACTTGCTTGAGCTGACGCCACTTCTCGTCGAGCCGCTTCTAGTTCCTGATGTCGTGCTGTGAGCAGACTGTCCTTCAGAGCAATCGATTCATTCAATTTACGAATTTCGTCGGAACTGATATAGTCTGAACCAGACGCTGAAGTTTTACTCATTTGATTCAGAGAATTTTCGGCGAACGTTAAAGATTGTCGCAATTTTTCAATTTTTTCATTCGCTTGTCGTAATTCACTTTGAAAAGAAACTTTTTCTTCAACCATTGCGGACAATGCCTGTAATAAAAGATGCGAAACTATCAAAAAGAAAACTACTTACATTTTGAAGTTGCACAATTTGACTTTCAGCATCGACATGAACTCCATTCTCATTGACCTGAGAATAAGCCAAATGAAGTTGGCCATAATGAGCACACTGAAGAAGAATTACAGATAATTGTTATTGAAATATGTGGAAAATTACCAATTCATCGTGTTGCGCCTTTAACTGAGTATAAGCTTGATACCATTCGTTCCCATTTGGTATAAAAGGAGAAGCCTATAACTATTTTGAAATTCACAGCTATAAGCTCAATTATTTCCTCACATTTGTTCCGTTCCTAGCAGATAAACTTTGAGCTGAGGATGATGATTGAGGCAAATGAAGTGCTGTTGAATCTTCACTAACCACGCTACTCCGGCCATTTAGACCTGCACCGGTTCCGGGCTCTGATGAAATGATACTTGATGCGGGGGATGAACATCCATCAAGCTTCTGCCGAGCTTCAAAATCTTTCAGCTGAAAAGTTATAAATTTCACATACCCCGGTTCAGAACACTCTCACCTTTCTTCTAGCCGCTGCCAGCATATCAGCCTTTGCAGGCACAGCCGCATCGACCATTACCACTTTTGATCCAGTTTTGATTAATTAACCGCAAGAATCAATCGACTTTCAAAGCTGAAAGCTGTGAAAACCACGTGGAAATGAGTGGAAACGAGTAGACGCAAACACCACAATTGACGACAGAATGCAGACAAACAATCTGATATTAAAAACCCAAGACAGAAAGAACTTTCAATTTGATAAATTTATACACAAAGGTTTTTACCAGCATAAAAAACTATGATAACTAAAAATTCAGAATACAGGTGGTTTGTGATCGGGGGAAACAGGCGCTTCGGATTGCCCTTTGGTAAGCCAAGAGAGTGGTTCTCGAGTAAATGTGCGATATGCCTCTGGAATTAAAATATATAGAAACGGGACTATGGAACAAAAACTAACTAGCCCATTTTGAATCTGGATTGATCTCATCTTGAAAGTATGCGTAAGAGAAGACCAGCATCCCTACACCAAATGCGATTAAGGAATTCTATAATAATAGATTATATGATCAGTTTCTCTCGTTATCTTGAATCGACCGTACTTCTCTGAATGAAAGTTTTTTTCCACCTTTTGGCAATTGATTTTCCGTTATCTCTTTCCATTCAGCCTGCCCATCTTTTCCTCGGATCAGCACACGAAGTATTCGTGTCAGTCTCATTTCCTGAAATTTACAAATATTACAGGTGCACAACGGCAATTGATTGAGTTATAAGTCAAAATTTAAAAAACAGGAAACGAGTTTCATTAAAAAGTTCGAGAAACTCTGATAACTCACGGCCTGGCAATCGCGACTCGCGGTCGAACTTTTTGAACGTTGAGTACTCAGTGTACGCAGCGAAATTGTCTGTAAATTTGCGTGGTATTGTCATTGGTGTTTGCAGAGTTGCGTACCGTATCCCGGGCAAAAATCATTTTTTATCAGCCAAATGCGATTTTCTAGCAAAAGTTTCTCAAAAATACGATCAGTGGCTTTTGATTTCTTTTTTCTACGTTATTGATATTGACTTGTTACATCTTCTGGTAAACGTTTAGAAAGATGGTGTTTCGCGTTTTTGAGATATATTAGAAAATGTCACTGTTTCAGCCAAATTCGATGTTCTATTAAAAATTTCTCAAAAAAACGATCGGTGGCTTTTGATTTCTTTTTTCTACAATAATGAGGATGACTTGTTCCATCTTCTGGTAAACGTTCAGAATGATGATGTTACTTGTTGTTGAGCTACGTAAGAAAATGTCATTTTATCAGTCAATTTGCGATTTTCTGTCAAAAGTTTCTCAAAAATACGATCGGTGGCCTCCGATTTTTTTTTCTCAAAAGAATGAGAATGACTTGTTTCAACTTCTGTTAAACGTTCAGAAAGATGATGTTACTCGTTTTCGAGATACATGAAAAAATATCAATTTCTAAGCCAACGGTAACTTATGTTCAAAAGTTTCTCAAAAATACGATCGGTGGGTTTCAATTTTTTTTTCTTAAAAGATTGAGAATTACCTGTTACAGTTTCCCTTAAACGTTCAGAAAGTTGATGTTACTCGTTTTTGAGATACATACAAATTTGTCATTTTTTCACTCATTTTCAAGAAAGTTTTAGTCGTCTCTTTAAGGAGGGAAAAGAGTAAAAGCAGGTTTATATTCCGGTATCACCACTATATATTCATCGATCATTCCGAAATGTTTCCGACTAACGAGATTTTCATCTGGGCTTCTACAAATCAAAATACTAGCCCTCTATAGCTAATTTCCTTATGTCGATTTTGTCGGCGGTGGAATGAATTGTTTGAAGTTCTACAGCAAAAAATTCATCTAAATAAGGGTATTCTTCATTATTTACGAAAAAAAACGAAGAAAATGAGGCAAAACACCTGAAATCGAAGATGCTTAATCTCGTAATGTATTAAATAATTGAAATGGCCGAGTTGGAGTTTTCTAGGCCATAGGTCTGTGCCGCCGCGCCGTGAACTAATTTGAAAAAAAAACAGCTAAATGGGAGATGAAAGTTCGCTCCATAGACACGCGTCAGAGACACGATGCGCAGAGAAACAGGTTCCTGGAGTAATATGAAGTTAAAAGAATGATGATCTGGTTTAAATAAATACTGTGAATTCTCACTGTATTGTCAATTCTATAATAAACAATGAGAACGAACAGAGAAAAGTTTAAACTTATCAAATCAAGAAGAACAACATGAAAATCCAAGTTCAACCTACCGTACTTCTGAAAATTGAGGACAATCTTCCAGCTCACATCTATACGCCTTGTAGTTATGAAGACAACGATAAAAAGTTAAATCTATCATTGCGTTTCATTTTCATTTTTTAATTGAAAAACGACCTTCCACAATCACTCTCACCATCCGATCTGTCCACTCCAGCTGTCTACATGTACCAAAAAAAGGGAGAAAGTGTCTCTTTCGCGCCAACATTTTCAAATGTATTTCATTCTTTTCCTTGTGTCAAAAGTTCGAAATTTGGTCAGTTCCTTTGGCTTCTTTTTAAACTTTCGAACTTTTTCAGAAACAGATTTGTGTATAGTGTTTTGTATTCATTTTTCCTAATATCGACTGGGGAAGAATTTCTAAAAATTCGATTCTCAATAATAGGTCATTCTTTTTTTAGAATTTCAACTTGCAGACATCAGCTACCGTACTCCTGCTTACCACAAACTTAATCTCTGATTTCACCCAAATATTTCAACTATGATTGTCAGTTTGGTTTCTTATTTGAAATGGTTCTTCCAACTTTTCTCCACTTTTTCTACTATACAGCTGTTTGGTATGCAACACATCCAGTTTCTTTCCTTCTTTTTGCTCTTGCTCTATCTCTCTACTTAGTGCAGAAATATAGCACTGAAGTCGTGGAGCAAGCCCCCGAGTGACCGCCCGTCTCCTTTTTTATTTCTCTGCGTTTCTCCATCATCGTGTCACCACAACACCAAAACGAGATAGAGGAGAAAAGGAAGCGGGATGTAGTAGTAGATGTGAGAGCAAGAGAGATAGACTCTATTGTGTTTACTCTCGGCCATCTTTTTTCACTCTGCATTTTTAAGAATTCTTGTCCTTTCGGAATTATTTATTTTAAAAATGCATTTTTGGTGTGACTCTCGTCTGAGCAATCGAGAATACGTTGAGCTTCAAAGCCACTTGAACTGGAAATCGTTTGGTTCTATTAAAATTATTCCAGCTTTCTACCTGATATTCTTATTTTAATAATTAGATAACATGATCAAACTTCTCTGTCAGAATGAGATAGTTCTTCATTTTCTAGATCTCCTAATTATTTTTGCCCCCTATTCCATCTTCTCATTAAAAACGCAATTCCATATTTTCTCTCCCTTGTCATCTTCTCACATCTCCAACGCTCATTTATTTTTTCATCTCCATTCTAATAGCTCTTCTTTTTCTTTTTACTCCTGCTCGTTTTCTTTTTCTCCAATTCTCTCTAACTTTCTTTATCTCTCATTTCGATATATTTATGGATAAGAAGAAGGAGTTGTTTGTCGTTGATGGGTCGCCAACAGCATCATCTTGTCCATTTTGTTGTCTTCCTTCAATTCTGTATATATCTATAATAAGAGAGGTTCAAAGTTTTTGACAGCCCTCTAGTCTGCTGAATTTGACTCTTTTTTTGCTTTGAATCGTATAGTCGTTTTGGTCAGGAAGCTGGAGAAGTGGAAGAGAAAAAAAGTGAGAAGGTATGTGGCAACGAGAAAAAAGTAAACGAAAAGTGGGCGTAACCAGTTTTATGACTTCGGAATCGCTTTCAGAAAAGTTTTTTTCATATTCTTAGAAGCGTCTGAATTCAAAGAAATTATCAGAATGTTATTCAGTGATCAGTTCAAAAGTTTCATCACTGGAAACAAGAATTCCTCATTAAGAAATGGATGAAGTCATACTGTCTGCAATTTGCAAAAATATTCTCCAGTATTGAGTCTTATGTCTTGATAGTCAACATTAAATTTCCCTCACTTCAATTGAAACTTTAAACGAATTTTACATTTTTCATCCAACTATAATGAGGTACTTCAAGAGAGCAAAGAGTCAAATGGTTAATTGACTTTATATCCTTGGACAATTATGCACAAGTCTTCTCAAGTTCCTTCTTCATATTATTGTTCTCTCCTCCTTTTTCTTCTTTTTCTGAAGCTTTCATTCTCTTTTTATTATTCATGCGCAACGTGATGCGTAGAAATGTTTCAGATGAAAAGGGATGAAATTGAAGAGAAAATGAGAGATATAGACAAATGGAAGAAGATGAAAAACGTGCATTCGTAGTTGCTTCTACCCATTTTTTCCGGTCACTGTGTTTATGTGTCTCCCTCTTGTTTCCGCGTATTTTGACACCTTTTGTTAGAAATGTGGGAGGAGAAAAACGGAAAGGAAGAAGACATTTTTGTGTGTGTGGTCAAGCGAAATGGGCGCGCTCTTTGTCCATCTTTCACTCGTTTTTCTCGAGCTCACTGAGCTCTGAAAAACTTTTTTTATTCTTTTTTATTTTTAAAAGTTTGGTTGGAAAATGATATATTCAGTTGTATTAAAAAGAGTCTCAACTCCGATCATAGGGGATCCAAATCTTGTAGAATTGAAACGGCGAAGTACTTCAGATACTTAAATCTGATGTTTTGAAACCAAGATATGATTATCGTTCAGAAACTGTAATGAATTCCATTTGATCTAGTATCAAAGTCAACTTCTTGAATCAAAATTCGTTTTGTCAATCAAAACATCCATACTTTCCTACTCTTCGTCTTCGTTGACTCCTTGACAATCTCATTGAAGACGAATTTGTAATGATGAATTGAGAGAAGAGTCTATTTGAATAATCCCCCCTATTCTCATTGCGTTGTGGTGGCTTTTCGCATGCAAATCATTGACTCAATTCACTCTTTGTGTTCGGCATTTTATTTCAATTTCGACCTCGATTTTTCGCGCATTTTCTCTTATAAGATCTCTCGAACTACTAAAAGTACAACTAGATTTAGGATTCAAAGCTCGAAGAGACGATTAGCTAAATTGTTGAGTAGATTTGGTTAAATCGCAGCTAATCGACGGATATTTAGCAGTGGACACATTCAGTGGTCAACTGGAACATTTTTTATTTCATGATCTCTTTTTCTTTGTTTTTACTCATTTATAACATAGTTATACTTCTTTTTTGAAAGTTTGTTAGAACAGGAAAGGAAGATTTCTAATTTCCAGGAGATCATTCAATTTCTCATCAAATGATTCACTCGATGAAACCACCATTTCCGTTTCTACATCTCATGATATTCCATTCGGAAATTCAAATTTATTTTCTTTATTTTGATTACGTTCGATTATGAATGTGTTGAATAAGTAGGTCCCATTGTGATCGAGGAGAGAAGAGACTGAAGGAAAGCATAAAAAGATGGAAAGTGCTCGTAAAATTGGCTCAATTCTTTGTTCCTCTATTCGCTTCTTCCTCCATTTTGACCCTCTTCAAAAACGTATTTTCGTTGTTTCAGTGTCAATCTTAACGCTATTTCTATTCTTTTTAAAACCCATTTATGTGGAGACTTCATTCATAAACAAGCATATGTTTATGCTCTCCAGTGAGCTCACAAAGTGTCTAATTCATTTATAATCCCTTCCACCACTTTCGCCCGAACACATGGCACTGAGAAATGAGTGAGAGAAGAAAAATGAGAGAAATGTAAAAAAAAGTATATATTTTTCTCCTCGGTCACCTAGACCTAATCTTGTGACGTATCCTTCACTAGACCCACGTGTTTAATGAGAAAGGCTTCATATCATTTCAATGTATCTTGAACTCCTTCTTTTCTTTTTTTCAGTTTTTGAAAATTTAAGATCAATGGAAAATATATTTTCACCTCCTCAGTAGAATAAAAACCTAATGAAATTCAAATTGCGAAGTTGAATAATGTGTTTGTTGTACTCAAGGACAAATGAACATTTCTTCCGATTGACATGTGGATCTCATTACGTTCATTTCATTGTTTTTTGTTAACTAGAAAGTGCAGAAACAACAATTTATTGTTGTCTACCATAAGTCTTTTACACTTTTCACTTCAATTTTTCGTATCTTGGATTCCAAATCCTGCTCAATTATTCTTGAATTACTGGTAGGTCATTATTCAAATTTCCAAACGACAATCGTCTTCTTTTCGTTTCAAATAACTCTTTTCTTTGGAAATTTCATTTCGAACTCTGTGGCCCAAAATGTACTTTTAGTACACATTTGACATGCAAGCATTCGTGGTTTTCCGGTTTAGTAAAACACTCAATCATCCCTTTTTTGTTCATCTTTATCCTCTTTTTCTCTTTTTTTTCTCTTTTTTTGGTTCAGGAGACACTTACTTGATTGAGTGACTGCCTTCATTCTTCTCTTCCTTTTGTTCTTGTTCCCGAATGCTCCAAATTCTTTATCGAATCGAATCGAAGATGTACTTCCGGAAAGGAAAATCATTTCGGCTATTTGAGAAAAAGAACCTATATTATCAGAACTCTTTGCTTACCCGATTGAACCATCGCAACTAAATAGTAAAGCAAGCTGCTGCCTCAATCCATCCGTTCATTTACCCGCTTGCTTTTGCTTTTTTTGCCTCTTCACTCGTTCCACCTCTATTCTACCTGCGTCTCTCTGCCTTTTTTGATCACAAAGACTTGGAATATCTGCGTCTCTCTTATCCTAAAGAGTCTCTAATCTTAGTACCTTTGCTGCCCTTCTCTTTCGTCTCTGTTCAAACGGTCACTCTTGAGATAGGAACATGTCGGGACACCCCTGTCCGAAAATGGTGTGCGTTCAGTTTTTCGGTTCCGTTTCAAAGAGCAAACCACTTGAGATTATTTCTTTTTATTTTCTGTTTTACAAACAATAATGATTAAATTTTGAAGCGATATAGGTTGAGATTCCATCTACATTTCTGATGGAAACTGTATTCTGGAATGAAGGATCTTTTGATCTTTGAGAATGATTATGATCTTTCAACAAAACAGTATGAACATGAAACAGTCAGCTTTAAACAAAGAGTAACTACTAATCATTCAATTCAAGCTTCTTTCTTTTCTTCCGAATAATAGGTATCAATTAATGAGCGGCATACAAACGTTCTCCTCACATGGGTTGACAGTGTAAACACGTCTACACATGACTGACTAAATTGTCACCGACGTCGTCATCCTAACCATTCTTTTTCAATGAATCCACTTTTTCTATATATGAAAACTGTCATCTTGCGGTTGTATGTATGTACTATTCGTATTACAAACACATGTGCACACACCTATGACTGGGTTTCTTTATTGACACCATCCTTTTCATATCTATACATTTTTCACCTTCAATTTTTAGTTAATTTTGAAGAGAAAAGACTTGAAGCTAATTTTCAGCAAACAGCAGTTGTTTTTCAGTGCCTTCTACTTATAAGCTTGATTCTGGTAATGGAATGAATTGGATTGAATTGTTCAAACAGAAAACATGGTTAGAAGTTACTTCAGAAGTCAACAGAACTGACTTCAAATATAACTTTTAGTTTTGTTTGTAATCTCCTTCACTCTACTTCTTTCTCCATATAAATTCATCGTACTAACCCAATCTAGAATAACTTTTGAAAGGTATTCCGCTAGTGTTCACGCTTGTCAAAAACGTGTCCGTTGCCAATAAATATCTCTTCTTTCACTCTCTCTCTTATTCTTCCCTTTTTCCTCTTCTCTTCTCAATAATTTTCTTTCCGGTGTTTTTTTTTTCACCCACCTCTATCTCTCTCTCTTTTTTGGGTGTAAGAACATCGGTTCTGCTTATTTAGCAAGAATAAACTGAATGAATTCAAATCGTACAGGATTGATTTGGCCACATTTTATTTGAAAAAAGTAACAAAAACAACCACTTTAGGACCAGTTTTCCAAGAGATGAAAAGGAATTGAGAGTACTTCTCTCCTTCCTTTTTCATTTTGATTTTGTCTTCTTGCCAATTATTATTTGTCACTTTGAATCTGCATCAAAATGTTCATATTTCATCTGTCTCTGTCTCTACGAGAAGGTCAAAATTGGTGTTACAAATTAATTTTATTTTCAGTTTTTTATCTAAATAACTCGTATTGAATTGCTTCTTTTGGGCATTCCAATTTCTGAAAATGCAGATCTTCCATTAGAATGTTTCGAGTCTTCTGATATTCTTTAAAATTCAATCTTCTTATAACTTTCATCGTTATTTTTTGTCCTCACAAAAATTATAATTATTTTTTCCAGGGTAACGATGCCATCATCATTTATTCGAAAACACGTTCGTGGTCTTCTTAGGAATAAGTTTGGGCCATCAACAAGTTTGGATAATGAGAATCAGGTAGATCGAATTGAACAAACGTTTCATTTTGTTTAATATCTTCTTTTCTATTTTCTTCTCCTTTTTCCCTTCTTCTTTTCCTTCTTTTCCTTCTTTCTCTTTCACTGGAAGAAGATAAATGAAGAGATAAATTGATGAATAGACCCATTGCAAACGGCATCTTGGAGGGGCTGGTCAGTCACCGAAACTAATGATAACAGAGTCATTAAATGGCGGAATTGGCTTTTGAAAAGAGATGAGAAGGAAAAGAAAATAGAAGAATTGGTTTGGTCACATGGAGAAAATAATTAGAGAAAGGAGATGACGATTGAAACTTTTTAGTTAGAGACACATTCCTAAAAAAAAACATTGAGATGAGATGGAATCCGAGAGAAACATTACTCATTTAAATTTTTTTAAATTTTTCAGGATGAACCAACAACGCCACGTGGAGATAACAACTCAGAACTTCAACACTTTCTGGGTGGAATCGATCTTCGAAGACATGAATTTCCAGAAGTTTATTCTGGAAAAACTGGTCTAGATCTACCTGCAATTCAGCTGGAAACTCTCGATTCAGAAGTATTCGGATCGTATACAGGTCCAGAAGGAGGGCTCACAGAAGTCGGTGAAGTAAGACAGGGACATCAAATGGCTCGAATGGCAAATATCGATGATGAAATGTCCTTATCAATTGATGGAACAACAGATGAAGAAGCTGAAGATGAAGAAGATTTAGATGCTCCAATTTCGATGAACTTAAAGAAAAGTTCGAGACATTCTTTACTCCTTGGATCATGTTCTTCAATTCTCGGTCCAAATGGAGAACATCATGATTTCAGTGCAGGTCGTCCATCAGCTGATGATTATGATTGGAGTGCATTTGACGAACAAGGAGCATTTGGAATGAGTGTTTCATTGTATGAAAAGAATCCAATAAGTGGAATTAACGCTGGTGAACCAATTGCTGACGTTTGGGGAGTTGTTGGAAGAAATAATAATGGAGTTCTGGCATTGGCTGATGGTGTTAACTGGGGAGAAGGTGCAAGACTGGCAGCAAGATGTGCGATTAGAGGAGCGATTGATCATATGAACACAAGAGTTATCAAAGATTCATTATCTGATACCACAGAAGTATTTCATGAAATGCTCGCTGCATTCCATTCAGCTCATTCTCTAATTCTTCAAGAAGGAGGAATGCTCACAACACTCTGTCTGGCTCTTGTGGCTCCAGTTAAACGTGGAAATGGATGGGCTCTATGTGTATGTAATGTTGGAGATTCACTCTGTTTTGTCTATAATCGTCATTACGGTGTACGAGAAGTGACACTTGGAAGTCATGATATAGATCAAATGAGAGATATGAGAGATGCTGGAGGAGCACTTGGACCTGTTGATGGACGCAATCCACAGCTTCATAATTTGACATGTTCAATGACTTTTGTAGAAGAAGGAGACGTTGTATTCATCACTTCTGATGGTGTTTCCGACAATTTCGATCCTGTCGTTGGCAAATTCTGTGTCATTAAGAAAACTGAGCATGAAAACAAAGAAAATTCACATCTTCCTCCAAGAGACGATCGAACAATTGACGTCGCTACACGTGGAGGAGAGAAAAATTCAGAATATGCCAGAAACCGCCCGTGTGCAGCTTCTCTCCCGTGTGTAGATGCTGCTAAACGGCACGAGTTAATGTTGGTTCGAATGAGAGATGTGATTGGAAATGGATTCGGAAACGAAACTCCGAGAGGGCCTGCATCTGAATATCAATATCCACCAGTTACTGCATCAACACTTTGTCATCGTTTGATTCATTTTGCCACCCAACTTTCAACGTAAGGTTCTTTTAGAATTAAAGATCCTAAATGCAATGAATTTCAATGAATCAATATAAAAAACAAATTTTCAGAGCAAAACGCCGTGTATTGGAGAATCCTGAGTTGTACAAACGAGAAAGGATGACAAAAGCAGAACAAAGAACAAGGTTAGTTCTTGGCTTTGATCTGAATAGAATACATGAAGATCCTGGAAGCTTCCAAATTGTTTGTTTTCAGGCGGAAAATGGTTCGAGAGAAAATTGCTGATATGCCCGGAAAACTAGATCATGCATCAGTAGTTGCCTATCATGTGTCTCGTCGAGGATCGGAGAAGGAACCATCAACACCTCCAGCAGGTCTTCAACAGTCTCAAACTGACAAATCTCAATTGATATCTTCCACATCAATTAGCTCGTCAGAAGCAATGGATACGGAACCAACAATTGCATTAAAACTTGAGAAAACATTTGCTCGTGTTGCATCTGCTCAATGTGTGGAACATCTCGTAGAAGAGTCACGAGGAACTGAAATAGTTGAAGTGGAAATTCAAGAACCACTTCCGCCTCCGTCTCCAATGAAATATAAACCAGAGCAGCTTATTCTTCATGATTTAGTTGATAAACCAGTCAAAGAGAAGAATAATAACACTCCAATTGCTAGAAACGAACTGGAAAATCGACCAGTTAGCCCTTATGAACAACTTCCAGTTAGTTTCAGATTTTATTCAGAATAATGTATGTTTATTAATTTCAGATAAGTTCCCGAGATGCTGGTAAACGCAGAAAGAAGCATGGAAGAGGGTCAATTGGTCGGCACACTTTAGGCGTTGATGTCCAGTGGCTCAAAAAACTTGTAACGAAAAAAGAAGAACAAAAAACTACAGATGATATTAGGTTTGTATTATTATTACTTTGCTGAAATATATTTTTATATTCAGAGGTGATGTAAGTCTGAGTTCTGCAAACACGGATCGTACAACTCTCCGTCAACGTATCAGAAGCATGTTGGGTTCGAATCGGACACTTTCCAACACTGAACAATCTACTGTGAAAATCTCAATGAAAGCAACTAATGTCTAATTACTTTTTACAATAAAATGTACAACACAAACCCATGAAACTCTGAGATTATGATATCCCGATGAATTGTAATGACGTTTCTCTTATTTTTACCCGATCTTTCTCAACGCTGATATTATTATAGGAATTGAAATTACAATTATTGCCAAAACTGTCCTTTCTTTCTTATTTTGAATGTATTTTCCATTATTTTTCGCTTACGAGTGAACTCTTTGAATTATGTTTTCTTTCTATTTCTGTGTCTCTGTTTCGTTGTCTAATAAAGATTTAAATGATTAACCATGTTGCAACAGCATATTCTCGAATTTTAGAATTTCACTGCAGTTAACGTTTTATACATAGAACCATTTGAAAGTTGAACGGCTACCCATTGCAAAAAAGTTTCAAAAAAGAGACAATCCGATATGGACATTTTTTTCAATCATTTTATTTAGATTTGTTCATCTTTATCACCCTATTCCGCCAGCTAACTGGTTGAAAGTACTGAATTGTGTGGGAATACGAGGCAGACACAGTTGAAACAAGTGCCACCGTAGTCCTTTTCGTGGCGAGACCTCGCACCCAACCACTGTCGCTTTTTAGGCCCAAGTATGTTTTCGTACAATTTTCAATTTTTTGGTCGAATTTCGTGAAAAGAATAGTTTTTCGTTAAACTTGTTATCATATATTTTATTTATTCAACCTCTTTAAAATGAATTGATTGAAAATTTTCATGTTTTCAGGTAATCATGGTCGCAAAGCCACACGCCAAGTCTACCAAGAAGACTCTTCGCAAGAAGAAGGTGCATCTCAAGTTCAACGTTGAGTGCAAAAACCCAGTCGAGGACGGTATTCTCAGAATCGAGGATCTTGTAAGTTTAGGCTTTTGTAACTACTCAGCCTAATCTAGTCGATAGAGCTTCCCGTCTCTATCGCAATGACCAGGCTTAGGGTATTTTTGGCCCCTAGTAAGTCCTGGTTCTTTTCAGGAAGCTTTCTTCAACGAGAAGATCAAGGTCAACGGTAAGACCGGACATTTGGCCGCCAACAGCGTCAAGGTTGAGGCCGGAAAATCCAAAGTTTCCGTCATCTCGGAGATTCCATTCTCGAAGAGGTTTGTGAATTTGATAGGCTTCAAATGTTCATTTTACAATTTCAGATACCTCAAGTACCTCACCAAGAAGTACCTCAAGAGAAACTCCCTCCGTGACTGGCTCCGTGTGGTTGCTATCAACAAGAACACCTACGAGGTCAGATACTTCCACATCAACGACGGAGAGGACGCTGGAAGCGACCACGAGTAAACTTTGTTGTTGAAATAAATTGTTGGTTCAATTTCGCGTTTATTATAAAATTAGCAAACACGCAGCGACTAAAACAGACAAGTACCATTTATAATTATTGGAAGTTGATTGATCTGGGCTTTGAAAGACATTCTTGATCCATCGACTAACTCTATTGTCTTCTCTTGGTAGTATCTCGCAAAACTCCTTCATTGGCCGGTCTGGTCTGAACTCCTTTGCCCGATCTTCGAACACTTGAATATCACAAAATTGTCGACTCTTGCAACCTTGTATGAGAGGTGTGACTACTTCGAATTTTGAGAATGTGTTCCTCTGGTAGAGTACCTAAATTCAAAACATAGTGGTCTGGTTTAAATAGGTGGCAGTGTTTACACGGAAGTAGAATGATCGATTTGTATCATTCTGAAATAGTTCCACAAGTATGTCGGATGCGTAATCTGGCCATTCTCCATACCGTTCTTCACCTGCAACCACTGTTTCTAACCCGAGAACTGCGAGAAGGGCAAATACTGTGTGATCATGCTGAAAACTTCTGAGGTTTTTCTAGAGAACACATTCGAGTTACCGTAGAAAATGCATAGTATTTCAGGTTTTTATGATAGACATCGCATTTCTCCGCAACTTGTTTACATTGTGATATCGTTCTCATTCTATCTGAGATATCATTGATGAGGGGTCCACCACGTGTTTTCAGAATCTCTTTTCTAACATTAATACCATCCACAATTGGAGGATCATAGAGACCAGAAACGAACGCTTTCGATGGTCTCTCCAAATCGTCCAGATTTTCAAAGAACTCATCAGAATACCACGTTTGATTGTACACTATTTCACGAAAATGTATTAACTGAAAACTGGATGGAACTGATGAAACGAATTATGGGTATCACCTGAATCATAATAGCATCATGTACTTGCCATAAATTATCAAATGTGAATGTAGTATTGAAAAGTTCTGAGACTTGAGAAGTGATGTTGATATACTGGAATTCAAGTTTCGAGAATAAAATAGGTAAGTTAGAAGTCTCACTTTCTCGCTGTTAATAAAGTTTTGAAATTGCTCCCCTTTATGAGCAATTTCCAACAGAGCATTCCTTCGTTTGCAACTACAGAATGCACTGGCAACACAATCTTGGCTCGCAGGTCCAGAACTGTGAATTGGTACTGGCATAAAACCACGTGGCCATCCTTCAATATCTGGATAATCGACGCCTGAAATTATAGAAATGGTACAAACCTGATTGATAAAAATACAGATACCTGGTCTTTGTGACGAAGAGGAAAACATTCCTAACATGTTGGATATTGCAGAATTGATTGTTCGATTTACATCAGTTGATCGAATATAAACCTGAACTACTTTTATTAAAACCGAAAGTTTATCTCATCATGGAAAAACCTGTTGAGAATCGTAGAAGTTGTGAAGAAACCCCGTTGAAACATATCGATCTCTCAATTTCTTTCCTAATTTATATTGCTGTTCCATTCCTCTCTGTAAATCTTTTTGTTTTTTCAGAAACTTATTTATTACAATTATACCGGAGTTAACTGCCCATAACCACCTCCTCCTTCAATCCATTTCGTTGGATCCACTGGATCATTATTCAAATGTCCTTCTTGACTGCGGTCACCATGTCTCCAAATCTCCAATTTGCTCAAATTTATGATTTAAAAAGTGTCTAAAGACTTACTGTATGCACAAATATAAGTTCTAGTTCATCTGGAATATCATCATTTGTATCGATTCCAAATGAAAAGCCAACAAGCAATGTTACGATGACATTGATCAAAATTGACTGCATCCGTCGTAAACTACTAGAAAATATATTCAGAAATGTTTGATTTCGGATAGAAATGAAAAAAGGAGAACGGAATACTAGAAAGGTCAAAATTCAGTGAAGATTGAGATTACCAATTGATAAGAAAACTGGTTTATTTGATATGAATAAAAGGAGGAAATTATATTCAGAAGTTGAAAATCATCTTGAAAATCCACTCAAAAGAATCAATGAAACAACGTGATATTTGTCAAAAGAGACGATTTATTTCGATTTATCTGAACAATCCAGTTGTAAAACGATCGAATACAGAAATAAAAACGAAATCTGCTGTTAGTTCAACGCACCCGATCATGTTAAACCACACAAATGCACTTCTGTTTGCTTTGAATTTCTGCAATTTTTGAAATTTTATGATCTGAAAGTCAAATATTTGAAATTGACTATTCAGGTGTTCTGTTCCATGTTTACAATGATTTCTACAGAATTCAATGAATATAATTCCATTTTTTTTCTCATATAAACCCGAAAGTAGATTATGCAAATCAAGTTTGCAAAATATGAACTCAAATCACAAAAGTTTTTAAAAAACTTTATTGAAATTCTCACTAACTATAAAAATAAATTAGATTGTATGGCAAATTGAGTCATCTGAGATCTTCTGTGATGTGGCAATATTCTGATGTTGGCATTTCAATTTTGAACTCGTTGTGAATGTTTTCAAATGTTTTAAACGAACAGTGAGATAGCCCATGACATTTTGGAATCAAAGGAGTGATATTCAGGAATTCTGATGGCAATGAAGAGGATGGGTTACGGTAGATCACCTGGTAAATCAAAAACTAATTCCACTGTTTGAATTGGAAAATTGACTAACCCGGAAGAAAGGAAGTTTATCACTTTTTCGAACGAATAACTCTATAAAAAGAGAAGATGCATAAGATGGCCATCCACCTATTTCAGATGACGTCAAATCCTGGAGATCAAGAGAAGTGAGAAGGGAATATAGAGTCATGTCGTGCTGAAATTAAACTATTTAGATTATGGAAAGTTTGATGAATTTTACTCACTGAAGAGTATGCATGATACTTCAATTCTCGAATATTCTGAGAACAAATCATTCTCGATGACCGACATTCTTGATTCAAACAATTCGATTTCTGTGTCATTCTTCTGATAATATCAGATAACAAAGGACCAGCTCTCAATTTCTTGATTTCCTTGCCGATATCCAATCCATTTAGGTTTCTAGATTTATACAGCCCAGAAGTGAAACGATTGATTTTGGTGTTCAATAATTCCATTTTCTCCATTAATTCCGCTGAATACCAGTGATTGATTTCTCCAAAAACATCGGGGAAATTCTGTTTTTCGCATCTTAAAGTATCAGGAATCCTCCAGAAATTTTCAGCATTTATAGTTTCTCCAGTGATTTCTGATAGTTTGGAGAAGAGAGAAGTTGTCTGAAAAATAAGAAAAATAGAAGAAAATAAGTGAACAACTAACAGTTGAGTCCTCCATTACTTCTTTGTATTCTTCCAATTCTTTCGCCATTTTTTGAAGAAGATCCCTTCGTTTACATTTACACATTACATTATTAATACAGTCGTATCCATAATTTTTGGGGACAGTAATAGGAAGTTTCACTTTTCCTTCATTTGGATACATTCCTAGAAAATTAGCTTCAGCTGACAGAATCGTACGGTTTCTGTTTGTTGATCGAAACTGAATGACATTTTCGTCGAAACTTTCAGGTAAGAATCCCGATTTCACGTATCTTTCTCGTATTGATTCTCCAAGTTTTATGTGTTGTTTTACTCCTGTCTAAAAATTGAGTTTTTATAGTATACACATTTGAGCTTCAGAACTTACATATGTTAGTTGCCCTATCCCACTTCCAATTCTTTTCCAGTCTTCTTCTGTGAATTTATCATTCACATATGGATATTGTGGTGCTCGATCACCATGTCTCCAAATCTGAAATTTCTAGATTTAATTCTCTGAAAATACTGTAAGTATTCTTACAGCTTGTACAAAAACCAAATCAAATTCATCGTCAGAAAATGACAAAGTTGTTAATATTCTAGAAGAAATCAGTAGAGCAATCAGCATTTTTGTTCCTGTCTGTAACATTTATTTCCAAAAATACAATACTCTCGTTCTTTTATATAGAAGGCTTAACGGTCGTTGGTTTGTCGTGTTCAACGTCATCATCGTCGGTAACTAACTGAACTTTTTCCATCATTTCACACGGTTTACCGTCTGACGTCGTCTAGATTATCTCTAAATATATAGTCTATTGGTAAGTTAATCCATAGGAAAATACAATATTTGTTTTCATAATTAAGAAAAGGTCGTTTGCCTTCACTATAAACATCATTTGTTGTACAAATCCGTAAACAAAAGTACTGAACATTCAGGTTGCCAAATATTTTTCAGAGAGGCTGAATAATAGTTTTCACATGATATTCTTAATCCATATCTGATTTCAATGCCCTTCGAACAAACGAACTGCTCCAAACATTCATATTACGTACTTTAACACATATTTATTGTCGAAATAAAAAAAGTGATACCCGGTGTTTGCGGACTTAATGATAATTTTAATAATTTTTCCACTAAGTCCGCAAACACCGGGTATCACTTTTTTTATTTCGACAATAAAACAGCACAAGTTTAGATAGCAACCATGTTTTCACTTTATTCGAATTCAGAAATGTTTCAGCTACCGTAAAAAGAAAAAGTATATGTGTTTGAATTCAATTCACTCTTAAGCTCTTTTCTAATAATCTTTTTCAAGAGATTCAGAATCTTTTTTTAAACCTATTTTGTAACTTGGTTACAGTAAGAAGATGTCAGTAATAATATATGTTTTCGTGGCGAGATATCCGTGACCTCCACCGCCATGTTCCTTTAAACAAAACAATTTCTGTCGATTTTCGAAGAAAAGTTCTGCTTCAACAGGTTTTCAAAGATTAAGAAAACTTTCGTACTTCGAGCAGACTGTTTCTTAAAAAACGAGAAAATTATTCTTAATTTTCAGATATTATAATTGTGTGATATATAATAACTTTTTTACAGTGAAGTTTCTGAGTTAACAATTGTTTTTTTACAGTCATTCTTCGAAATGGTGAAAAGTATCATTTTTTATGCTGAATTGTCTTTAAACATTTCACTAAGAGTAGACCGTGCAAGCGCGCCCCGTTAGACGATTTCCGAGCGATTTCAAAACGCAATTTCTCATTGCTATCCTGATCATTCACCTGAAAAAGGATTGCTTTCGTTACTCTAATTTTAATAATTATATTTTGTTTCTACGTCGGTCTCCAATGTTCACCCCACACTGAAATCCAATTGATATTGTCGTTTTCTCTGCTTTTTTTCCGAGTGATTGCTCACAAAGTTCAGTTTCAACTTTGTATAATGCACTTATAGAAACTATGAACTATATTATACACTACGTATCTATTACAGCATGTCACCAGATGCTTCCGATGAAGTATTGCCTCCTAATCATCAAGAATTTCCAGATGGTTCCCTTTTGCGTGTCGTTTTCCATAATTTTCTGTGAGTTTGAATGGGAATAATGCGAACTTACAATCTTGCTGAATTTCAGAACATACGAGCATACGTGTTTCGTTCCAACTGCTAGCTTAAACATGATCTTAGGTCATAATGGAAGTGGAAAGAGTTCAATCATTTGTGGAATTTGTTTAGCATGCGGAGGAAGTCCGAAATCTCTAGGTCGTTCAGAAAAGATCATTGAATACATCAGGCATGGTTGTCAAGAAGGATATGTTGAAGTTACGATGTATGTTTTTATACCATATCCCACTATCACGAAATGTAATCTCGCTCTTAAAATATCGTTCATTTTTTCAGTGCTGACGAGAAGAAAGGACCTCAAACAGTGAGATTGACGATCAGAATCGGTAAAGCACCTGAGTATAAACTTAACGGTGCACAAGCTACACAAAGTGATGTTAATGAACTTCGAAAATATTACAATATTCAGGTTTTGTATGTATTAAAGACATTTAAAACTGGAACTGCTTTCTAGATCGACAATCCATGTGCTTTCCTCGCTCAAGACAAAGTGAAAAGCTTCTCAGAACAATCGTCTATCGAATTATTGAAGAACACAGAGAAAGCAGCATCAGACGATCTTGACAAAAAGCATAGAGATCTCGTTGAACAACGAAAGGATACGATGACGATCGAAGAAATGTGTTCAACGACTGAAAAGACGGTGAAACATTTAGAAGATTCCCGAACTAAGATCCTGCCTCTTGTTGAAAACTATCGGAAGAAGCTAGCACTCCAAACCAAACTAAGAATTCTTCAAAAGAAAATGGCATGTGTTAAATACGAACAGGCTGACAAGGAATACCAAGCTGAGCTTAAAAGAGCTGATGAAGCGCTGGTTGAATATAGGAGAGTTGAAAATGATATTAGGAAAAGTGAGGAAGTAATGAAAAAGCTGAACGATCGACTACAAAAAGAGAGGGCTCAAATGGCAGAACTGGTAAGGTTGATAGCGAGAAAAGCTAAATACATAAATTTTTCAGACCCGTGCTGCCAATGGGAATTTAGTCGAAATCCAAGATAAATTCAACAAAAACCTTATCGGAAATATGATGGAGAAAGCAAAAATGAAGCTGGAAAATGCTGAACGTATTGCAGATGAACACAATCAGGAAGTGGAAAAAACTCGCAAAAATATTGAAACTGTGACTGAAAAGTTAGAAGAAGCCAATGAAGCTCTCGTTGGATACGATGATGCTCTCGTCGAATACAGACGTGCAGAAGCAAAATTATCGCAATTGGAACGTGAGAATCGTAGAGAAGAGGACGCTATTCATGCTAAATCATATGAGTTGAGACGTCTTGAAGATAGTAAGAGTTATCGGAATTTATGATTCATATTTTCTGTTTTTAAGAGAGTCGAGAAAAGGACAACGAGACTTCCAACTTCATGAAACAACGCTATCGCGTTCTGCAAGAGGCGAATGAAGATCTTGCCAAAGCATGGACCTGGTGCAGGAAAAACAGACAACAATTAAAAGGAGAAGTATATACACCACTGATTGATGTATAATTAACGCTATTATTCAATATAATTGTTTTTGCTTTTAGATTGTTCTGAATACTCCAGAGAGTGCAAAAAATCTTGAAAACACTATTGGTATGCGTGATAGACACATTCTCGTTTGTCAGTTCAAAGAAGACGAACTCCTCGTCAACGGAAAACATCAACCATGGAGTATTAACACTGCTGTCGTATCTCAAAATAATATTCATCGCGATGAAATACACGCGACACTTTCTTCGGAGCTTCACCAGGCTGGATTCAAAGACTTAGTTTCGAATTGTTTTGATGCACCCGATACTCTGAAACAATACTTATGCAATGTCAGTGGATTGAACAGAATTCCTTACGGAACAATCGACGAAAGTAAACTGGAATCTATTACCGAACGTCTTGAACGCCTGCGATTCAGCGTTTTTCTTGCTAATGGAATGAGAGTACGTTTTTATAATTTATTCATATTGTCATACTTTGTTTTTTTTCAGTTTCAAGCTACAAGATCTAGGTATAATCAACAGAAAAATATTAGCACACAAACCTCATTGCGAGATGCTAGAACATGGAAGGACCCAGTTTACCGCCAACCTCTCACACTAAAAAAGGCTGACAATACCGCGGCTCAGGAGTACCAAAAATTGGTCAGCATTAATTATGTTGAGAGGAGGTGAAGAATTGATTTTTTACAGAAACAGGAATTCGATAACCAAACAGAAGATCTACGGGAGAAACGTCGCAACGTTCAAAAAGAACGAGATGTTCTCAAGAAAACACAATTAGAATGGAAATCAAAACAAGAGTTGCAAGCGAAGTACAGAGCTACATTGAACACTGAAAAAAGGAGATTGGAAATCATTCAGAAAGAAAGCTTTGATCTTTCGAAAGCTCAAGAAGAATACGCTAATGTTGAACAAACAGTCATGGAGAAGGCTCGAGCAATGTTGGAGAAAAATCTTCATAATCAGGTGATCGAAAAAATCTAGTGACTATATAAATTTTTGGTGCTTCTAGAAAGAATACATCGAAAAATATCGTGAATTGGGTCGGTGCGCCGTCTTCGAATCTATTTGCAAGTTGAAAGTGACTAAGCTGTACGCTAAATCAAACGAATCTCGTGAGGAACTCAATAACTTAGAAGATGCGAGACGTTTAGCAGAAGATGAGATGAACGCAGCAATGAACAAAAGAAAAGTTGCGCAAGAAAGCTTGAAAACCCATTGTGAATTGGATCACTTGAACGAGGCTAAGATGGAACCAGCGGATAAAAAATTGTATTCCAAGATGATTGAGGTAAGCACGGAACATGGAATAGAGATTTAAATTTCATAATGTTATTCCTAGTTGTTCGAAGAATCGAATGTTCCTACACAAGTTGACGATCTGGAGCAGGCAATTACCTCAGAAAAAACCCGTCTGAAAGTTGCTCAAGATAGTGGTGAAGATGGATCTATAGAGCATGAACATAAGTTATCAGAAATCAACTCGGAGCTAGCAAATGCGACTTCCAAATACGAAAAATTAATCCAAAATCGGCAAGGTGTTCACGATAAACTGGGAACTGAAATCAAAGAGTGGAAAGAAGAAGTCGAAAAAATGATTGAGCGTATCAACGAGAACTATATCAAGTTTTTCGATGTACTCGGTTGTCGAGGTGAAGTAAGCTTGGAGACACCAGAGAATCCACTGGATATTGAAAAATATGGCATCATGATTATGGTTTGCTTTAGAAAAGGTGAAAACATGAAGCGGCTTGACAATAAGGTTTGTGATGGTTTATAATCAACAATAAGATTTACCAAAAATAGGTTCAATCTGGTGGTGAGCGCAGTGTGGCAACTATGCTGTATCTACTTGCTCTTCAACAACTTTGTCCAGTTCCATTCCGATGCATTGACGAAATTAATCAAGGTATGGATCCGACCAACGAGAGAAAAGTGTTCGATATCATGGTTGGATTGTGGAACGGAACAAGTGGATCACTCACCAAAACGCAATACTTCTTGTAAGCGATTTGATTTATTGCACAATCTAGATAACATATCTTTATTTTATAGGCTCTCTCCAAAACTGCTCCACGGACTGGATATGCGAGATAATGTGAACGTCGTTATGGTCAACAGCACACTCAACACGTCTCATGGACAGGTTAGTAAAAAATTATTAGTGAAAGATTTATTATTCTGATATTTTTCAGCTTTATAACAGCATTTCAAAGATTCGGAAAACGTTCACGCATCTCAGAATTGCCGAATAGAAAGAACACGTATTTTTCTTTGGGTGTCATCGACATATTGTATCAATCTCATCAGAAAATCGACAAGATCTCATATCATTCCTATCTCATGATCTTTTTTCACGGTTTAAAAATACCGATCTCTCATTTAATCCAGTTTTAACTCTTTTTTATTTTCTCTAATCATTACAGATGTTGTAAATCATAGGTAACCTTGAGAATAAAAATAATGAAGATTAAATTTCCTATAACTGTTCAGGACACAAGGTTTCTATCTTTTTTCACAATTGGAATTAAAATATTCAGAAAACAATCAAGCTCAGAATAATTAGAAGAGGGATTAAAGCAGATCCGTGAGAAATGTTGCAGAGGGGCTGTTGGCAGGTGGTTATGCATTCGGAGGAGGTTGTATCCGTATAACGATGGCATGAATAATTAGTGACCAGGTCGTATCCAGCTTTGACGAGTGTCGATTGACATCCACGGATCACTAATTTCTTTTTTTCGTCACCTGAATATTTTTGGTTGTATAATTTCACCTGTTTCAATTTTCAAAACAAAAAATTTTTAAAAAAAGAAGCAAACCTTCCGAGATGATTCTGACACACGTGTCATTCATTCCTTGGCAGATTTCTCTTGAAACCGTTCGAAATAGAATGTCGCTTCCACCATCTGCACAGTATTCATTGGATGGAGGAATGTTAAATCTGAAAATTGAAGATTCAAATAAGGTTAAAAAAAGAATTTCTTAGCATCCAGATCGCCTTAAAAGTGATGGATTCTACAGCAATGTAGCTAGAGAACGTATACTGTAACAGTTTCAGTGATTTCATCTCAACAAACCTTGCAAAAAGAGCCATTTTTAACGCATTCCTCTCTTCTTTTGTTATATCAGAAGTCACAAGTCTATTAATACAGTGATAGCATTGAAGATGTTGAGAAAAACAAAGAAGAGGGGAAGATATAAAGAAAAGAATTAGTAATCGTAATAATCGCATAATATTATCGGATGAGCATGTGGCCAGAAGCTTGGGAGAGGATTATAGAATGGACACACATGCGATTACGTTTGCGTGTGGAGAAAAGGGGAGTGAAGAGAGTAAAGAAAACGAGGAGTTTTTACTACTAAACGAGGAGGAAAACGAGCGTAACCGTGGAAACGAGATGAAAGTGTTTCAAGAGGAAAAAGAGAAAAAGAGGAGGGGGAGGTGGCAAAATTCAGAGTACGATGGGAGGTTGCGAAAGAAGAAATTTATACGGGGGACGAACTATCAAAATAGACTTTCCAAACATTCTCTAATCATTGGGTGATAAACTAATTCGAAACCGTATACTTTTTTTTCATTTGAAGTAGCTGAACACTCGATGAAATTACACTTTTACGACCTTTCCAAAAAATCTTCAGAGCTCGGAAATTTAATTCAAAGAAATATAAAATGTAATTTCTGGAATTAATATTGAAAAAGTTCATTGGTTCTTTCAAAAAGCTAAATCATATTGGACAATTCGAAGGATGGAATGTACTGAAAACTTTCGAAAAGTCCATTCCCTGCTCCTTATGATCACTAATCAATGAATAAACTTCAGTGCGATGAGTCATTGTTTTCACGAAAGGACGAATCCATCTGCAATTAATCGATAGTTTATCTGAAATTTCAATTCAAAATTTACCCATAACTCTCCGGAAAATGATCATGTGAATACAATTTGAGTCTCCAATACTTTTCAGAATCCAATGTAATTTCCTCTAGAATATCTTTCAGAATAGTTCGCGCAATTCTCGTTTCATTTGCATACATCGGAATAATAGCACATTCTCCAGATGGATACGTGGAAATTGCTCCGAAACCGATGACGTCACCGTTCTCATTGTAAGCAACACGACCGAAGTCCTCTCTTAATTGCCCTAGAACATACTTTGAACGATCGTAATTGAAGATTTTAGCATCATAATTTAAAATATCTTGATCCGGAACATCGCGAGCATTCTAAAAATTGAAAAGTACTCAAAACCATGATGAGTGAAAACCAAAACCTTGATAATAATTCCATCAGAATTCAGATTCTTTGGAATGCACAAATCTCCAAAATCATAATGAGAAACATAATATTTTTGAACGAAATCAGTCGAACCGCCCATCGTATCTTTGTAGTGTGGAATCGTCTTATTTGTTGCCAAACCCATCGAATTATTCCCAATTGAAAATCCAACATCATATGACTGACGTGTCATTACATCCATAATTTCTTTTCCATGAACATCTGGAGAAATCCATAATTTCCCTCTGAAAACGAGATTCTCCTGTCCTTGGTTCTTGTTCAATGGGCGATAGACAATATGAGAGTTCTTTGCAATCAAACGATCTGTATTCTTCACAAAAGTCAATGTCTGATGGAAATCTTCTCCGAAATCTTCCTTAAACTTTTTTAGATCTGTTTTCTTGATGTCAGAACTATTCAAATTAATCTGAAATCAATTTAATTAAATATCCATTATTCCACTCATCTTATACAGTTTTCCAGATGACGTCGTATTCTCGATCTCCGATTTTTTTGACGACATCAATATTTTTGTGAGAAATTCGAATCTGCTTTCCACACAGCGCAGAACGGGAGAAATGACGACTGAACGTGATCATTCTGCATCAAAATGGATGGGAATGAACCGCGCAATTATCGTTTCAAAAATAAAGAGAAAACGATAAACATCTACACGTGGAAAACTCGAATAACTCGAAGTCTTCACGTTTTTTTCTTCACGTTGTTTGAGGTTTTCTTGGAACTTCGAAATTTCTGAGATCAATACACCCGGCACCCAAACTGTTTAAAGATTGACACAAATCTATGAAGACTCTGCTCCCTAAACTACCGTATTCTACTGGATGAACCACATCTGATTTCTCAAAAAGTCAGAGCTGGAATACGAGTGTATTAGGAAAAACGTGAAGTTTCTTTGAAAACTATAAAAAGTGTGCGAATATCTACGTCGAATGATCGTTGAAATGTGCGAACGAAAAAAATTAATTCGTCAAAAGATGAATAATGTATTAATTTTTATTCTTTAACTTCTGAAATGTGAGTTTTAAATTTCTTCTTTCTATTCATCAAACCACTCCATTTTCAGATAAATGTTTTTTCTAACAGTTTCTGTCAGTTTAATAATCACAATTATCATAAATTGCGCTTCAAAATCTACTGTAAAAAATGTTGAAAAAAGACAACGAAACTCAGTATGTTTCAGTTTCATAGTCTGAAATTGATATTATTTTCAGAAAAATATAACATTATCCCAAACAAAAAAGAATGTCTCAAAAAAGAGAAAATCAACGAAGAATCTTGAAAAAACAATATCCTCGCCAATGACTCCGTGAGTTTTCTTTTATTTTAAGTGTATGCATATAAGATTTTCAGAGAAAAAACAACGACTTCGACGACTCCGATCAATAAAGAAAAAGATTCAGAACAATTGAAAAAACCTCAAAAAGTTGAGAAGGAAATTATGGAAAAACCGGAGAAGCATGAAAAGCCCGAAAAGCCAGAAAAACGAACCAAAAAAGACCATCACGTACCGAAAAAACCAGAAAGAACTGTGAACAAAGCATCACCTGTTCTTTCGGAAGTCATCGTGGATGGTTCGTTGAAAAAGTGGAATTGTGATTTTGAATGATAAAAATACATTTTCAGAGAAAAAGAAGATCTCAAGTAAATCGAAGACTCCGAAGAAGGGATCCATTTATGTGGATGAAGAGAAAAATGAAATGAGAAAAACAGCTAAAACTCAATCAGTTGAAGAGGCACAGGTTGAACCCGCGAAACCAATTGTAAAGACAAAGGAATCATTAGCTAAACGTCATAGAAGTACTTTGAAACCAGGAGAAATAAACGAAAAAAGTGATGATACAATTGAAGATGCTCCATCTGTTCGAAAAAAAGAAGGACCGAGTTATGAACCAGTTGTATGTTGTTTTTTTTTAAATTAGTTCAGTCTTGATTCATAGTTTTTTGAGTACAATAGTTTGTTTACGTAGTTGCAAATAAAATGAATTTCAGGATGGTCCTGTATCGCCAAAAGTTCCACCAGATGTGATAGGTGTCAAAAAGCTATCAAAGGAGAAAGACGAGGAAGCTGCTAAATGAAAAATATCTTTGAATTGAAATGAAAGATTTTAAAATTTAAGTTTTTTTTTCAAATCTTCATTACCACTGAAACTTAGGGAACAGAAAGGTTTATTATTAAATTAAAAACATAATTTAAGCATAAATAAATCAGGGCCATTGTAATCTTTTCAGTTGATCACATCCTTTTTCTCTTGAACAGTTTCTGGATCATTGAATGGGGCCAACACATTCAGTTCTGGAGTTTCAGACCCTTTCACGACCTTGGCGATTCCTTCGATTTTGTTTGCCAGAGCAATTCGAAGATTCTGAAGAGAACGACGCTTACGTCCTCCTCCTCCACAACCACAACATCCACATCCACATCCACAACAACATGGACGACAACAGGTACAACATCTGGTACAACAGCAAGTACGGCAGCATGTACAACAACGACGACAGCAACATCTTAAAATGTTAACAGTTTTAGATATAAAGACTAGAAAGATTAGAAAGAATACCTTGGTCTACAACAACAACATCCACATCCTCCTCCACCACCTCCTCCACATCCACAACATCCACATCCACATCCACAACAACCACATCCTCCTTGTCTTTTAACTCGAGATGATCCTAATGTATCAATTGATGTTTCAGTTGAAGATGAAGAAGGTGAAGATGTGACTAAGGCTACTTCTTTCGATGAGACTGGCAATACTGCTGATTGAACCTTCAATAAATACGCAAATGTAGCAGAAACTATTCGAGTAAAGGTACCTGTGAAATAGCAATGAAAGCTAGAACAGCCAGAGTTGAATAGATAACTTTGTTCATTTTGAAGTATCAAGTTGTTGTATGTTTCAATGAACCAACCATCTTTTATATCACTCGATTATTTACGTAAGCGTGTCTACGATTGCTCTCGCGTTTAGTCCGTTTGACACTTTTCCGGAAGCAGAACTCTTTGCTCTCTCCTTTTTTCTTGATCAATTTTATTGGACTTTGAGGTTTGTCAGTGTGCATTATCACAGAAAAATATAGAAAGGTAAAAAAATAAACATATTATAGAGAAAGTTGATTATTGTGAATGAGTTGATGGTTTTGGAGGTCGTTTTTCCGTGCATAAGCAGCATCGCAACGGTCACAGGCATACGGTCGAGTATGAGTTCTGATGTGAGCATTGAGGGCCTGGAATATAGAGAAAAAAAGGGAATAGAGAAACATAATGATACAGTACCGCTCAATAGGATATGAAGTTTTGGTTTTTCGGCCCTAACTTATTTCAAATTGGTCGGATTGACCTGAAACTTTGGGAAAACATTTATTGCAGAGTTTTCCTTATATTTAATCAATATTCTAGGTAAAAAATCATGTTGTTCAAGTTTTTTGTGAAATTTGCAAAAATCACAAAAATTCGAAAAATCGCATATTTCTATTTCCATGACCGGTGTATCAAAAATAGAGTGTGTATTAAATGTTTATGCTTAATTTTTAATAGAAAACGACTTGATTCTCATTTTTTGGTCACTGGACCACTTTTTTTGATTCATTACCCATGTCTTCCGGGCTGTCAAAGTTTGGTTGTACTAATATATGGAGTATTACACTTCAAACACATGTAAAACGTGCATTTTTTGTAGAAAACAGTATCGAAGTTTGCAAAGCTATAGAGTAAAACGTGGAAAACATGAATTTAACAATTTCATCTTGATAGATCTCCCTAATTAATTTTCGGGGACCTCTAATCGTCAAATGCTGCATATCTGGTATCAATGTCAGACCCTTTCCGGACGGAAATTATACATTTATCCAGTACCTTTGGCTTTACAATTTATGGAACTTGTTATTTGAAAAACTGTGAGTATTCTGAGCCTAGTTTCAATACACACGTTTGCATTAATAAGATGGATCACTCCATGTTGTCTTCCTCTCACTAATTCGAAATTGTCGAAATTTTACATTTTTGGTTTTACTCAAAACGCATATCGTATTGATGCTGTTTTTGATCATTCACGTTAGAAAATGACCCAAATAAGATTTAAAACAGTAGAAATGTCTTCTCTCACACTGTCTCATGTAGTCATACGACGACCAAAAAATGCTATCAGAACATAATCACGATCAAGTTCCTTTTCAAAGAAACAGTACTTTAAAAACTCAATTATTTAGCAAAACTTGGCTCAGAATATTTACAATTGTTCAAATAACTAACTCTATAAGTTGTAAAACTAAAAGTACCGAATAATTGTATAATTTCGCTTCGGAAAGAGACTGGCATCGAAACCAGATATGCAGAATTTGACAATTAGAGGTCTCCAAAAATTTATTTAGGAGTTCTATCAAGAGGAAAGTGTTAAATTCATGTTTTCCATGTCTTACTCTATAGCTTTGCAAACTTCGATACTGTTTTCTACAAAAAATGCACGTTTTACATGTGTTTGAAGTGTAATACTCCATATATTAGTACAACCAAACTTTGACAGCCCGGAAGACATGGGTAATGAATCAAAAAAAGTGGTCCAGTGACCAAAAAATGAGAATCAAGTCGTTTTCTGTTGAAAATTAAACATAAGCACTTATTACACACTCTATTTTTGATACACCGGTCATGGAAATAAAAATATGCGATTTTTCGAATCTTCGTGATTTTCGAAAATTTCACAAAAAACTTGAACAACATGATTTTTCACCTCGAATATTGAATAAATATAAGGAAAACTCTGCAATAAATGTTTTCCCAAAGTTTCAGGTCAATCCGACCAATTTGAATGAAGTTAGGGCCAAAAAACCAAAACTTCATATCCTATTGAGCGGTACTGTAGGTTTACCTTTGTACACTTGTATCCAGGATGTGGACAGTTTTCAATTGGACATTTATGCATCATTTGCATGTGAACCATTTGAACGTGTCTTCTGAGACCTCCACGTCTTCCGAATGTTGTGTTACAGTATACACATCTCCAGACACGTTGATCTACTGGGCTGGAAAACACCATATGAAATTACTGGGAGGAATTTATATTTAAAAACTTTTTCAGTTATAACTTTAACCCTTCTTGTAAATTTTCGGAATTTTTTTGGCAATCAACTGAGACTTGGTCACTCTTAACAAGTTTCAAATCATTCGGAAATGCCCTTTATGAAACATTTAAATAATCAAACCATGAATGAATCTATTTTCGAAAAATGCAATTATTTAGAATGAGAATTCCAAACTGATATTATAACGAACCAATGATAAATTGCTTTGTGCTCACATAACTGGAACGGTGTTCTCTCATCACTTTTGCATTCATCACAGATGTACTGAAATGTGAGAAAGGATTAGGAAAAGAGGGTCTCAAGGAGAAAAAAATAGATAGAATTAGAAATTTCAGCTTACAGATCCACCGGGTGGAAGTAGTCCTTCGGCAGTTGGAAATTTCACTGCCGCTTTGCTTACAAACTTCTGAAAACAAAGACAAATTATCATCTGATTTCATTCAACAAGAACTTACTGGCTTGTTGTTTTCCTCGTTTTTGGAGTTATCTTTTTCCTTGTTCGAAGAACAAATTTCCGCCATCAGGAGACTTTTACGAACTTTAATTTTCTGAATACTCTGCTCCAAATTCGAAGATTTCTTCCCAAAATCTTTTCGAGGTAATTGGATTTCAGCTGACTCGAATGCCATCATTCCAGAGTTTTGAAATGACGAGATCATTTCTGAAAAAAATAATTTCTTTCCTTTAACGAGAAACGGCCAACAAAAAAGAAATCTCTGATCCTTTAAAAATAGAAATTTAGGATCAGAAATAGAAAAGAAACTATAAAAATAGTTAATCTTAATCCTTTCTCATGTTCAATCAGAATGAGATGAGAAACTTCCGTAGAGGATTACTGTAGCTCTTTTCACTTGAAACAGCCTAATATTCTTTAGAAAAGAGAAACCTCACGACGAGTATATACGTCAAGACCACCTGCCTTCGTGTCAGATTTAGGTGATAAGCCCCACCGAAGCAGAGCAGAAAATGGAGAGAGAGAGAGCAGAAAAGTGTATATGTGGCGGGGGACGGCGCCGAGTGCCAGCTGAATAACAAAAGTAGATGATGGGAGGCAAAAGAAGGGAAAAGAAGAAGCTGTTGCCATGGTGGCGACAACCGACAGGGGAAATAGGCGCAGAAGAGAACAACAGCAAAACACCATCTGATGGGGCTTACTATCAATTTTGTGTGATTGCTATATAAAAGTAAAAAGAGGAGAGTCTTCTTGTTTTCAGAAGATTCAGGTGGGAATTCAGTGGATAGAGAAAGAGAAAACTTGAATGTGCCTTGGTTTAGTAATAAATATGAAGAATACAAAAGATAAGAGTATAATTATCTCGAGAATAGCCCGTGATATAAACTGATTCATCCATTTAGAAATCTTTGTAAGCGCAAAAAATTTTTTTAAACATCATAAGATCTCAAACGCTTGTTGCTGATAATTCAAGAAAGATTTCGGACTGGGCAAACTGTAAGCAATTCAATCAAAATGTTTTGAATACTAGACACGGTATTCATACCCCTATTCATACTCTCCATACGAAACATTTATACTGGACCAAGTTTGCTGAAAGCTACAGTATACTCCCTCAGAATTGGATTCTTGTCAGAACTGCAGGAGTGTTTGAGAAGAAGAATGCAAAAATGACATGTCACTTTATCATATACAAAAAAAACAATATAATAATTGAATAACTTCTTTCCAAATGTTTCATTCCAATGTCTCTTCTTCATTCATTTTCCGTGGAAGTACTTCTTTCAATACTGCAACTTTTTCCTCGGGAATATCTGAAATTAAGAATAAACATCAATGCTCAGAGAAATACAAAAGTTTACTTTCAGTTGTGCCGTGGAATTGAACGAGATGCACTTGAAGATTGTGTCGAAGAGTGAATGAGAACTCACAAATATCACAAAGAAACTGAAATTTCTTTTTCTTTTTCAAGGTTGTGCACTTTATTCGGAACTGACCAGTTTCTGGGATTGATCACATTTCTTTCCTGGTTTATATTCAGAAGCGATTGTTTTGATTGCCTGGAAATATTTAATTCTGAAATAATCTTAATCACAAGTTCTCACATTTTTGTGAATTTTAGAATAGACGTTCTTCTTCTTAATTCCTTCTTCGAAATATTTAGGTTTTTTGGCCACTTTGGAATTCTGATTCTTCGGAAGTTTTTGACGAGTTGGAGACTTCTGCTTCTGTAAATATTTAGATGAGATCTCGATTTCGAAACAGTAAAAACCTTCTCCTTCTTTTTCACTTCATTCAAAACGTATGGAGCAGGAATTTCTTTTAATCTTTCAAAGTGAAAAGTTGAGAAAATCGGAAGAGATGAACTGTTAGGTGGAAGGACGAATTTTCCGTCTTCAGTATCTGAAATTTTGAAAATTTTCTTCAGATCTTTACCAAATTCGAAAATTTGCATTGAACACATCTCTCCACATTAATCAGTTGATGTTCATTAACAATTCTGAATCCATCACTTTCTTCTGAATAACATTTCACTGCCACGTCGTTCCAAAAAACATTTGAATTCTTGTGTATCGGACATTTTTGAAATGCTTAATTTTTGATGGAACAGTGTCTGGAGAACTAAATATAGAAACTTACTTTCAACACACCAGAAGCAAAGTTCTCTTCCGATCAGAGGAACAGTCAGAGGCATTTCTAATTCTTTGCGGCGAGTTCGCTTCACCGTCCATCTTCGGGATGACCTCTTATCCACGCGAATGCGTTGATGATTGTGCAGAACAAGTTCACGTTATTATTTAACATTAGATTTATTAAAACTGGATAGGAAAATTATTGAACATGAAAGTGTGGAAATTGATAGGCAGTGAGTTTTACAAATGAAAAGTGAAGGCAGTAAGTTTTGAGTTCGGAATAATGATTTTAATGAGAAAATGACAAATACCCCGCTGATAGGAAGAAAATACATATTTAGATTCGATTTAAATGATTAGAACAGATGAAACTTTTAATTATCAATGTTGAAATGACGAAGACTTCCACTCATTGCAGCACGGAAAGAACTTCTTGAAGCTACGCGATCCATATTGATTTGATCACTTATTCCAGACCCACTTCCAAGTGAGGCCGGTTTGCGAGGGAGTTCGACGTATCTGAAATAGAAACATTTAGAGTCTCTTCTCGTCATCTTTTTGATACAGTGAAAGAAAGAGATTTATAAAGCTTTACCTTCTAGAACTTCCTTGACTACTGCCGCTCGTTTGACTGCGTTGATCATCTCTTGTTCTACCACAATCACCAACAGCTGGTTTCGAATTTGGAAAAGGCGATGATGGCATTGACGCATAACCGCTGACCATCGAATTCAAAATAGCTGAATTCCGGTGATGAGCATTGACGCCAGCTGCTGATGACGGCTGCGTTTGAGAAGGATACATTGATGGAGGGAAGATGTTATTGTTGCTACTATGGGCTGATGCAGATGATGTCTGACTCTGGGCGTATTTGAACCCTCCATCAGGCGCACGAAGTTGAGTGTAGTCTGGAAAAAAGAAAGATGAGTATAATCTAATACGCTGAAATGGATGTGGTAAATATAAAAGTTGTTTGTTTTTTTTCCTTATTAAGAATCAACTCACCAGCACATTCCTCTCCCATAATGTAATAGCAGTTTTCCGAAAACTTGTTTTTATTCAGAACGTGTTGAATATATCCAAGTTTCAGCATTTCTCCGGCAAACTTTCCTGCTTCTCCTCTTTTACGTAGACCTTGAATGTGGTCCAGCAACCAATCAACCAAATCTTTGCCTAAGAAAGACATAGGGATAGGGATTTTTAGCCACTCTCGATCCTTGATTTCAAGACCTGATCCAGGCGCTGCCATCACTTCAACGACAAACTTCTTGTTGGTTGAAGTGTTCATACAAGCGATCGATGGAGGTGGAGGCCCACCGAATGGTGTTCCACTTGCTGAACTGTTAGTTGGCCATTCATCAGGAATTGGAGTAGAACAACTTTCTGAAAAGTTACGGTATTTAGTGCTAAAACTCATTAACTTGAAAATTACAAACCTTCTGAGATACTAGGCATTGCTTTCATCGCATTCGTAGCATGTTTCAGCCATTCATTCGTATCGATAGGACGTGTTGGTTCAGCACGTGTATTCTTAGTGAACGCGGCAGCAACTGCTTTACGGGAGTCAATCGATTTTGCAATTGTCAAAGTAACAAACTGACGAGGCGCAACTGCATCTCTCAAAAGTTGAGCCGCTGCTTCGTTTGAGTAGTTCGAGAGATCGATGTTATTAATTTCTGAGATCATATCTCCGACGTCAATCCTTCCGTCCAACGCCACTGCTCCACGATCAAGAATATCGCCAACATAAAGCCCTGCATCACCTCCTCGAGCAGTTTTCAGACCATAGGGAACCATACCAAGAGGCATTGTTTGGAGATTGAGTCGAACAGTGAGCAGCTCAAGTCCCATCGACGATTCTGGAACAATTAGTTTATCTTATCTATTTTTGAAGCCATGAAATCTATCCTTCAATCAGATACCAGATAAAGAAGAAGAACTGTTTTTTTCCTGTACTCACCAGTAATGCTCGACAAAGAAGATGATGCTGTCGACATAGAAGGCATTCTCTTCCATTTGTTTCTTGCTTCTCTTTGTTGTTGCTGTTTCCATCTCTGTTTTAAATGTATTTGTGATACTGATGTGAGGTCGGTGTTGATAGACCGGCTATCGTCTTCATCCTCATCATAGTAAGTCACACCGTCCCGATAATGATCATCTGATTCTGTTGTTACATCAAATGTCGAATCGTCATAGTGATTCTGATGATGACGTTCATGAAGCCTATGTCGTGGTTGATGACGATCTGTTTTATTTAAAGTTTATTAAAGATTTGTAAACTTTTTTTCTTACCATAAGCCTGTGAAGCTTGTCGTCTGTTGAATGCGTGCGCCTTCTTTACATATGTTGGAATCGATGAAGCCTGCGATTCGTTATCTGAGTAAGGCGCTGAAAAAATAATGTTAAGCGTCAGCGGCAGATAATATTCGACTAACTGGGATTATCATAGTGGTGAGCTGCTCTTTGATATTCTCTCGAGCTACTACTTCCTTTGGAAGAAGTTTGATGTTTTTTTCTATGCCGTCCGGAACTTGTATCCGAATGAACGGATCCTTCGACAGTGAGCAAGTACAACTCAAATTTCCCACATCTCAATGGATACAGTCGCTGAGAATCGTCCCGAATTTCGGCTTTTACTTCTCTAAAATGTTTGAAAATTGATTAAACTAGAAAATGGTGGTTAAGATTACCTTCCGGATTCGGGATCAAGAGCTATGCAATAATACTTGAAATTTGTTCTAGGTAATTTCCGTTTCACGTCACGCAAGGTGATACAGTCCGGCGGAACATGAACGTCAACCATGTACGGCACCGTCTCATCATCTAAGTGATAGTAGACCTGAAAACAGAAATTATTGACTGTCTGTTCTGTTCTTCAGATATGTCGATGGGTTCTGCTCCTGGTTTTCAGCTTCAATTTTTGACTTTTTTGGAAAAATTGGGGATATTTAGATTTACAAAAAATGATGTCTATGTCAACGAATTCCTATATTGTGAAAATTGACATTGAAAAATAAAACATCTCTCAAGAAAATTCTACTGAAAATCTCAAAATTTTCTCTTACAATCGTAAAATGTCTATCGTTTTTGCAGCCCTGCCCGGCCTTTTTTCGCCAAGTCTGGTTTTTACTGTTGTATTTGCTCAGGCAACTCAATATCAGTCTAATCCTACAACCGCATCAATCTAATCTCAATCTCATTAGATTAAATAGTGGATTTTGCTTGCGCACACTTCGTTCGCGCCAAGGATCTAAGAATAAGTCAGTACAAAACGCGCAAAATTTCTTTCAATTTTTATTTTAATGTTTTTTTTCTAAGTTTTAATTCTCTATTTATGTCTCGAAAGTCTGAAATCGTTGCAAACTAATTTCGTTTGCGGTTTTATCGACTTTTTCACGATTTTCCATTATTAAAAATTGTATTTTTCGGTTTCTATGGCTCTTCAAGTTTTCAACTGCAGTCTTCACTCTTCCACGACTTCAATTTGGTTTGGAAGAAAAGGCAACATTGCGATGAAATCATGAATAAATTCTTTGGTAAGCAAATTGTATCGCTTTCAATTAGCCGTGCATAATAGTTCATTGCTCAGGTATAAATGTCTACTTCTTCAACATCAGCGCTCTCTACACAAGCTTCGAAAAAGAGTCTTTTGTGAGTTCCGAAATCAAACAGTTTTTTGGTAATTTCGTTCATTTTACAGCAAAATTCGCTGAGTGGACGTCCGGACGACAATGGACAGCAGCGGGGCAGAAAACAACTATGACTTTTTCCACTTCCATTGCAATGGATTTTCGACTAGTTTCTAATTTCTATTTTCTGTATTATTTTCTATATTTTTTGTACATTTCGATTGTAAAAACTCTTGTTTTTAATTTGAATAAATTTACTATTTCTTTTTTACCTAAAGAACTTTCAAATTTTATCACAAGTTACACAAGATTTCACCCTAATCTAATGAGACGGCGCATTAATCTTACAAGATTGCTCATCAATCTAATTAGACGCGGCATTAATCTAATCATGCCAACATTCAAGCTAATCTAACTGATGCCGCGTCTAATTAGATTGATATTGAGTTGCCTGAGTGTACCGTTCCGCTGGACAGAACCTTTCAACGCGAAATAGCTTCCCTCGATTACTTTTTTTCGATTACCTTCGTAATAGTTCTAGCAAATGTGTGCGGTTTTGGAAGTGGTTCCATAACAGACGAAGCAGCATCACTAAAATCTTTCGAAAGATCGTCTACATAAATATGCGAGAGATCTTCTTGTTCAACACTATCGCCTTCCTGTTGTTGAAAGGATTCAGTATAATCTTCTTGGTTTTCTAAATCATCTTCTTCGTTTTCCAAATCTTTTTGATTTCTAATACTACATTTCGCCGCAATAACAGTGCATGGTGTCGCGACATCTGAATAGTCGAGCGATGAATCGATTGGCGACGGAGAATCTGTCATTTTTGTCTTATCTAAAATTAAAAGAGAATTTGAAAAATTGATGAAACAAAATAAAGTTATTCGATAAGATAGTTGTTGGAATAGCAAATTTCAGGAACAATGATTTACAACCCAAAAAATGTGAAGAAGATGAATTTGAACGTTGGCTGCCTAGCGCTTTTTTTCTTCGATTCAAGTGCGCACACCGTGACGCGCAAATGCATACATAACTGTCTGCGTCTCGTCATTTTACTCAGTGTCAAACCCTTTATTAGAAAACGCATCTGGAGACAAGGTCAGGTCATTTGATATATGGGGATCATTAGAAAATTCGATATGAGGATAATAGCGTTAGTGAGCTGGTTTATTTTGTAAACACAATATTTACATCCCAACTATTCAATTATTACATTAGTTAAATACATTCACAGTTAATCCAATTGCAATGGAGTAAATTGAAGATCATCATCACAATATAAATGTATCGATTTGCATCTGTTAAAGAGCAAACAACCCAAACTAAGATGGTAATGGTGCAAAAGGGGAGATGAGTAAATAGAATCAATGTGATTCAGTTAACTGGGGCCAAATTTCGCAAAAGTTGTTGCGAAACAGATGAAAAAGCAACAGATAGCAGTTCCTTGGAGTCGTAAGGAGCGAGGCAACCTGGTTCCCAAGTAGACACAGAAGTTTTATAGATCTGGAATAACGTTTACATGATGAATATCGCTCCCACTCTTATTACATTTTTTATTGCTTGTGTCACACTAATTGAGAACTCATCGTCAGGTAGACCTTCTGATTTAGCTGATCTTTGGATTGCTTCCACAATAGTTTCAGGAACCTCCAAAAGCTGTGAAATGGCGTCAAAGTAGGTTGATCCATGATTCAACATTACTTTACATGTGTAATAATATCTGAAACTTAATTGTTAAGAAATATCTTTCAAATCTTTGAACTTACAAGGGAACCTTTTTCATACACCGGTTGGGAATTTGATGAAACTTGGCACACATATGCTTTCGAATGTGCTCAATTGAATGGCGTTGTCAGAATTTGCAGAGTTCTTCTCATTGGCTAGAAATCTCGATCTGAAAATTCTGGAAATCCAAGCCTCAATTTGACCACGCGGCATCGCCCTCTTGACTCTCCTTCTCTCAATACAAAAAGCATCGAGAATGGCGCAGTGGTAGTGAGGGGGTGTGGTGTTGGGAAGGTGGTGGGTACGGTTCCTCTCCCCGAAATACTTTTTTTACATTTTTGAATTTCAATTTTAAAGAGTTTCTGATTGGCTCAAAGATTTTTTGGATTTTGAATCATTGAAAATTGATGACTGTGAGTTTAGGAAGCATTCATGACGAAAAACGAAAACTTTTTTTCGAGAATTTTTCGCTTTCCAATCATCAAGAGGTGGACGAAGTGAAAGAAAATATTTTGAAATAAAAGTTTTGAAATTACTTCATATGAACAAATCACATGAGAAATAATTGTTTTTTTTTTTGAAAAAAAATTTACTTCGTCCACCTCTTGATGGTCGGAAAGCGGAAATATTCTCAAAAAAAAAAGTTTTCGTTTTTTGTCATAACTGCTTCCTGAACACACAATCATCAATTTTCGATGATTCAAAATCCAAAAAAAGATCTTTGAGCCAATCAGAAACTCTTTAAAATTGAAATTCAAAAATGTAAAAAAAGTATTTCGGGGAGAGGAACCGTACCCACCACCTTCCCAACACCACACCCCCTCACTACCACTGCGCCATTCTCGATGCTTTTTGTATTGAGAGAAGGAGAGTCAAGAGGGCGATGCCGCGTGGACAAAATGAGGCTAGGATTTCCAGAATTTTCAGATCGAGATTTCTTGCCAATGAGCATAACTCTGCAAATTCTGACAACGCCATTCAATTGAGCACATTCGAAAGCATATGTGTGCCAAGTTTCATCAAATTCCCAACCGGTGTATGAAAAAGGTTCCCTTGTTAGCACCTTCCTCCGATTTTCAACAAAAATGGTTGAGTCACTACCACCGCGGCATCCTCTTTTGCCTTCTTTGTTTTTCGTGCTGCTTCAATTTTCACTTCACAAAGCTTCCGAGCGTTTTGCTCGCCATTAACCAATGGTCGAAAGTTGAAAATGACGGCAGTTTCATCGAACGACAGACCTCTACAAATAGCCATAGCTCCAGAACGGGTGAAGGCATCAGAGGCAACTGTTAGTACGTCAGCGTCGCAATTGAAAAGAGCAAATTCAATCTGAAAAATCTAGGTTCCTTTTTTTACTGATACATTAAGAGTAGTACGATCTCTCGAATTTGTATTCTTCCCAAAAACTCACAACTCCGTGTTCGGCTAAAAATGGTTTCATTCCTGGATCAAGAGTTGTCATAACAGTTTCCACTCCAGCTTTTGCCTTTTCTGCTACGTCACTCAAAAGTTTGCTCTCCGTTACTGTTTTCGTTAACCAGCTCATTAATCCTCCGCTCATATCTATTTTATCTGTGAAGACATTACTGGAATCTGTACCAACCGATTTCACATTCTCGGTGTGATTAGATACTTCAACTGTTGCGGGGGAAGTTATCTGAAATACAGCGATATAAAAAATATAATAATGACAAGTAATGTGTACATTTTTTGTTTCTTCGACCATTGGAGTGATTGGAATTTCAGTAGTCGGAGCAGTTGTATTCAGTGTCGTCGGTTTTTCAGATTTCGCCGGTGCGTTCAAAGCTGGTTCGATTGTTTCTTGAACTACTTTCTTATCCAGTTTTCTCCCAGAATCCTCTGTCGTTGCCGGTGATTTGTTTTCAGAATTCACAGCGTTCGGGGTCACATCTGTATCCCCAGTTGCTGTTTTTGGAATCTCATCATTTTCAGATTTGCTGAGAGAACTAGGATTTGGTGAAACTGATTTTGGTCTGGGTGCAAATGGATTCGGAGTGGGGTTGAAAACAGGAGGTACTGGTGGATTGAATGGTAGATTCGCATTAGGTTTAACAACATTTTCCGTCTTTCCATTGTTAGTTTTCTTAAGGATCGCGGCGACATTCGGCTGGAGCACTGGTGGTTTCGGCATTTCGAATGAAAGCGGTTTGGGTGGTGGAGGCATTTCGAATGCAGGTTCTGAAATTTGGTTCCTAGTCTCTATCAGACTGAAGTTTTCCTCTAAAAACATACTTTTCTTTGTTTTATCGTCTTCCATTTTTTTTGTCTGGAAATAACACAGGTTCTTTTTTTTCACACTCCATGTGCCTTATTTTTAAAGTAGTTATGTTTCGATGTTTGGTACGATTGGTTCATATGTGAATTACTGGATAATCAAAACAAATTTATATATATTTTTGAATTAAATAAGTAATTATTTATCATAATCTAGGTATAAAACATTGGCATTTTCGGAGTTCGATATATTCTTTGGACAAGCAATAATTGGGGAATATTAGCACTCAAATTTCAACTCTGAAAGATATTGTTATCTTCATAATTAATATTACTGGAAAACAGAAAGTTAGTAACTTAAATTGAACACATCGGGGGAAAAATGTGGTATTTGACAGGCACATAGGGCGGAGCAAATGTTGAAAGCTGCCAAGATGGGTGAAAACCGGCAGTTACACAAAAACATACTGAAAATTCTGAAATAATCACATTGGCAAAGGGCAAAAAGCTGCGAGAAAAATATTGAATAGAACAGATTTTAGGTGAAAACGGCACTGGGAACAAGTCCTTCTTTCGATGTAATTCCGGGAGTGAGAACAGCTTTGCACAGGAAGTTCAGTGGGAAATCGACGAGGACACCTGTAAAGTTCAATGACTTATTTTTGTGGAACTATCACTTTTACGTAGATTTCGAGTAAATGACATCACGAAACAATGAATTTCCGCTGCAATACCAAAGGTTATTGAATCAAAGACTGATAAGAAAACTATCAAATAGAGAAAACTACAAACTTTCTTTGAGTAAATAGTCTAACCTTTTAGATCGCGAACACGTTCTTCAGCTTGCTGTGGGGAATATTCAGACATAGGAATCTGTGATGTCCACTTTTGGAATTCATCAAATGTTTCTACAAAATCTGTTGGATACGATCGGAAAACCTGAAAAAAACGTTGTTTTGAAATACTGACAAAATATATTTCAGTAATGACAAACTTCTTCATAAATTTGCGCGTTACTCTTTGCTGTTGATTGCCAAACGTCTACATAAAAACTGTCTGCGACTGGATCATCGCACGATACAGCATACGGGAACTTCGCTTTACGACGAGAATCCGGGAGAAGGCCGAGGTGTTCCTGAAAAAGACAACTCCAATCGTATGGGGTTCCTTCATATCTACCGTACCCTCATGCACTGCATTCGGAGACTTTTTGCAAATCTTCCTGCCTCAAACGGCTTGCCATCCATTACTGATCGTTCTTTAACTACATCGGTATACACACAGCAAACTTCGGAATCACGGTTTCCGCACTGAAAGTTTTATAATGTGAGTTTTGACTCATTTATTCCTAGGAATTTCAGCATCATTCCTCAGATTTAAGCGAAAGTGTTTGCATACATTGAGTGCAAAAATGTCACATGAATCACCATTTTCCTTATTTTTGATGATAAGACCAACATTGATGGGCGGGCAAGAGTCTTTATTTATCGTTTAGAGTGTAGAGGCGGGTAGAAAGATGACTGGGCCAAATAAAAGCACGACGAGAGGAAGTGAGTTGAAATAGTTTTTCGAATTTTGAAACTTTTGAACTCATACTTATTCTGATTTCGGACTATTAAAAAAATGGCTGCCGACGCTGATGCTATCATTGAAGTTATTCTGTGCATCTTCTTACCGGTAAGTACATTTTTATACGAATAAATTCTCACATACGCTATTTGAGAGCAGTTAATTTTTATTTCGTCAAAGTTAATGTGAGAATTTCAGCCCCTTGCCATCTGGTGGCACACAAAAGAATGTGATATTCATGTTCTTATCGATATTATTCTCTGCCTCCTCTTCTGGATTCCAGCAATTATCTACGCAGTCTACATTTGCTTCTTGAGAAAGTAACTCATCGCTCCTAATAATCTTTTTTTCTCACCTGTGACCTGTCATTAATATTTGCTGATCCAATAATAACTGTTTCATCGTCCACAATTAACAGCTTACAGTGAATGTAGACCAGTTCAGATACCTGAAAAGTACAAATTATTGAAAAGAAGAGAAAGAGAGAAATAAAGCCACGATTTTATGATATGCAAGACCGCGAAAGTGTATTTGTTTGTTCGATCATGGCTGTGTAAATATGTTTCGAAAAAACTAGGAAGTGATAACAGGGAAACAGAAATGTCTACTTCGGAACTATACATTTTGAGTAGGAATTGCCTGCATATTGCAGAAAATTTGGAGACTTACTAATTTTTGTCCTAAGCGATCATAGGTTCGGAGGGAACCAACATGGATATACTTGAATGGATCGGGCATGACAGCTTTCAGCCTTTGAATCAAAGAATTCGGTCCCTGGCTCAATGACCGATATGTCCAGTGAAGAACAGCTTGAAGAGATGATCCACCAGGTGCACCTACATCTCCTTCGAATCCAGGTAGAAGCGGAATCATGATGTAGACCCGGAAGTTCTCTTTCTCTCTGAAAGAATCTTGCATATTGTGGTTACTTCGCATTTTTAAACATACTTGTAAGCTCGAACGATTCTATTGTAAATCACTTTGCAAATCTCATTCGTCACATCATTTGAATCAATCATTGAGACGAAAAATTGATTCTCAATGTAGAGATAGTGCTGAAACCGAAGTAAATCATGAGAAACACTACTCAATGAACTCACTTTTGAGTTGGCAATCAACGAAAGATAAGCCATTTGAATAGAATCTTCGGTTTGGTTTATTAATCCAGACCAATTTGAAAGTGAACGAAGTACTTGGACATTGACCATTTCAGATGCATTCGCGGTCTTGAAGACACGTGGAACTCTAACGTTCTCGTAACTTTTCGGAAGCAAATAAGGATAGTTATTGTCATCCTGAACGAATTCATCTTTATTAGCTTTAAAAATATTTTAATAATACCTTTAATTTCTCTGTTTTAGTTGCATTCCACCGCTGAATAAAATGACGGGCAACATCACGAGCGGGGGCTCCAAATGTGACTGAGTGGATATCATGCCATGGCATTCGGGGAGTTGTACCACGATCAATAAAATCTAAAAGCCTATGTTATTTTAAACTCCGAATTTTCCAGCTCACCATGGAATGGCATATCAACTTCTACAAAATCTTTCGCTATGTAGTTCACATAATCTTTTCCGTACCACAGTTTAACACCACCATCTATCTGATCATCTCCGTCTCCTTTCTCATCCATTTCTCTCAGTCTTAGCCAGTCCAGCTCGTAACCCATCGTTGCTTCATCACTTTCAAGCATTTGTTTCCACTTTCTTTTTGCTCTGTTACTTTTCCAATTACCAACAGCTCGTGTAATTCTTGAATCTTTCTTGGCTTTCCGTCGGTTTGGTGGAGTCTGTGCTCGATGCTTCTCTTTCTGAACTGCACCACTTTCAACGTATTCCTTATATTTTTCGGCTGCCTGAGCAAAATCCATTCCACTTTTTGCACATTTCTCCATCATCGAAGGTGCTGGACCAGCTTTATCGAGAATCTCAAGTGGAACGTGTTTCCGTTGTCTATCCAATGATGTAACTGCACGACGAAGATCTTTTTTATTCTTTTCTTTTTCCAATGTATTATCCTTGACTACTTTAACAGTAGTTGTTGTAGTCGTTGTCTTCGTAACCATTCCACCTGATGAAGACGTGGATTCAACAACAGTCGTTTTCGTTTCTTTCCAATTCTTTTGTGGATCAGCAGGACTTGAGTGACGAACAGCTTCGTCAACTGGAAATTTATTAAGAGTACGAACAACCACTCTTCCTGTTTCTTTATCGGTGAATACAGTTTCCTCAATAATTTTCTTAACTTCTGGATCTTCTGATACATCTTCATCATCAACTTCTGTTTCTTGAGTTCTTTCAGTTACTTCTTGAGGTTCTTCAACTTCGTCAACTTCCTCAACTGCCACGTGTTTCACTGATCCATTCCTTTCTCCTTTTTCGTTTCTTGGTGTTACTTTCTCATGTTCTTCGAGACCCAACGGGGAAAGAGTTAACGGCGCAGTCATTAAACTTCTTAATCCACTAGCCATATTGGTACTGACTTGATGAGCGCCAGAATATTGAACCGATCCTAGATCAGTAAGAACGTGCCGATGATCATCCCATCTTCCGAAACATAGATCAACTCCACCAACGAACGAAATAAGTTGATCAATGACAAGAATTTTCTCGTGATGAGCCCAGAAAAACGTTCCAGTTGATGGATAGTGATCAGGATGTCTCATAACTTTAATATTCTCGTGAAGTCCTTGAAGAGTTCGTTTCGTGTATATGCTGTTCAAACCAAGAGCCATTTCCATTTCTTTGTAAAGTAATATAAAAATCTTCACTCCCTGTTCAGCCTTTCTCTTCAAAATCTCATCAAGACGCCAGTAATTTCCTTCGAGAGCTGGACGTTTCATGTAGATTTCTGGACTAAGCCACCAATCAGTAATGTAGATTTCTTCTCTGGCCAACTCCATCATATCAGCTGCATATTCCATGTATGTCTTTGCATCGACAAACCATTTGGCATGACAATTATCTCGAACTGGAAATGATGAACTGAAGCGATGAGGTTGCAACCATATGTTTCCAATTCCTCCCATTGCTTGTTCAATTATAGATTTCCATGTGGCGGTGTCTTGAAGCCGTCGGCATTTCAGATGTAGCTCGCTGCAATTTATTTGCATGAAAATTATAAATTTTCAAAACATGACTAACTGTTGTGTGTTCGTAATGATCAATCCGGTTGGGATTCCTTCAGTTTCTTTTCCACCGGCAGCAACTTTGAAGTCACGATCCATCAGCAGTACCATACGAATTTGTTCACTTCGGTGATCCATATAGGCGACGAACGAGTCCCGAACCATCAACCATCTGAAATAAATTTAATTATTTTTGGTTCAGAAGAAAAACATTAAAACACCTTTTGCTCCATGGTAGAAGATATCGTACGCAACATTGTTTCCATCCAAGGAATACTCTTGAACCTCCTGGCCTCTTCTTCACAAATCCTTCTGTGTGTTTTCCACCGAGTTCATTTACAAATGAATACCTGGATACTTCAAGAAACTCAGCCGTTTCGTGATGATTTCTATTAATCGGAATGTGAAGAACCATTTGAAGCCAATTTTCCAGTAATTCCTTTCGATGTTCAAGATTGGTTACCATTGAGTCAGGCATCATAGGGAAACGTGGCAGTGTATGTCGATCCTTTTTTCGTTGTTGTCTCCGCTGTCGTTTCGGAGTTCCTTCAGAATTTGCTGTGGCATCCGCTTCTTCCGCAAGAATTCCAGATTGTACTGCTTGCTGCATATGAACTTCCTTTTTCTGTTCTTCTTCGACTTCTCCTGGTGATTCAACAGAGGCCAGTGGAGCTGAACTATATTTTGTTTCTTCAATTCCATCAGAGTCACGTTTCAAAACTTCTAACTGAAAAAAATCCAAGTTCATCAATGAACGAATTTAGATCACTGTACTTTTGGATGTTTTTTCCTTTTTGAACTTTGATTCGAATAAGGGCAATCGGGTTTGTGATCTGGAATAATATCGATCCCCATGTGTTCCAAATAATTATCGAATCGTTCTTGTGTTCTGAAAACATTGATAAAGTAGGGGGATCCTTACTTAAATTACTCAAGGCAGTAAAAAAACAAGCTTATCACAAACAAATGAACGAGCACAACAGCCTTGAGAAACTTACTCATCCTGAACTTTTCCTCGGAATCTGAATGGGGGTTAGTGAGTTTTAGTTAGCAGGGGTGAAATTGCAAAAAAGCTACAAACTTATTATGAAGGTTTGACTTAAAACAAAAAGAAAGCAGGACCCGAAAATTTTTAGGTGATCATAAATGCTAGAAATACCTTTTTATAGGAGCCATAAACTGTTCACGAGCTCGATGAGCCATTAAACGATTGTTAAGAAGTGTGAAATCTTTGTAATTTCGTACAACACTCCATCGAAATTGGCCATGCTCCAGTTCAATTGTATATCTGAAAGCCCATCAAATATATATCAAATGGATAAATATAACTTACAGAAGTGTATTGATGAAATGAATACCACGATCTGTGTTTCTTTCTACTTTTACAATTTTTGCGTTGACGGGAACTCCAGGGATCCAATACCCACGTCGACGTGCTTGTTGTTGGGTGTCGTATATTGACATGTACGGTATTATGCCTATGGAAAGAACTTAAATTATTTCTAAATAGAAGATGAAACCTTTTCGACCAGGAGTTCCTGGAAGAGATTGTTGAAGAGCTGCTGCAACACAATCACAATATTGAATCTCATCATCATCAGAACTATCACTTCCATCATCATAATCCAATGATTGAGGAGATGATATCTGAAATTTCAAGCTGATTAATTCATAGGAACACAGACTGATTTCTGATTTTGTTTACAATAATTTGGTAAACTTTCTCACCTCGTCAATATGAACAGTTTTGCTATCACGTCGAACATTTAAATTGCTTGGAGGACTTTCAGCTCTTCCTTCATGATCTCGAAACCGAATAACAGCTTTCTTCTGTTTTTCAGATGCTTGTGTAGCCGGAAGAAGACCTGGTATTCCACGGTCATGCATCACAGATGAGTTGACTGAAAATATATATTGGAAATTGAGAATTTGTTGACTTGGGAGTGTGAAGAAAAGTGCAAGTTTTATGAATTGAAGGAAAAAGTGATTTTTGATTTAGTAATGTTTTCTCCACTTTTTTGTGAACGTTTGAATCCGTGAAGAAAATTAATGCAAACTAACCAGAATTGTTTTCCGTCGTATCTTTCGGTTCCAAATGCCCGCTAGACGTCGTCCGAGGTCGTCTGGACTCTTCATCTTCGCTTTCCATACTTCTGATCCAGATGATTCAGAAGTCGTTGGTCCGCGGGTTTACCACTGAAAAAAAGAAAGCACTCTTTAAACTTAATATATTTTGGTTTCGTAATCTTTACAAGTGTGAAAACGAGAAAACGCGATGAATCATTGAACAAACTGTCAGAGATACGAGAGAGGAAACAAAAAAGAAACATATAAGTTGGTTTTTAAATAGGAAAATGGTAATGACGAAGAAAAATATATGCTATGAGAAAAATCAAGAGGAGTGAATCATCAAATATAGAAAAAGTTCACATTTCTCGATCGTCATGCTTGGTTTTGGAAATGATATTTCTGCAGGTCTGACAAGAAAGTTTATTGAGTAAAGATGATGAGAGGAAGCTGAATTATTTTTCTGAGAGCTCTGAACATAAAATCTGGGGAATCCTTTAATGACTAAAAATTTGTTGTGCGTGACTGTGAAAACTCCAGAGCAGGTCTAGAACTTTTTTCAGAGGCTTCTGTCGGGAAAAATTGAGATTTTAACTTAGCGAATTTTTGTACAATTTCAGAATTATTTATCAACAAGTTTCTATCAATAAAGAACGAAAAAGGAGCAAAAATCGTACATAAAACGTGAGAAGTTCCCACGCGGAAGCAACTAATCGCGGCGTCGGGGTCATTCGCGCACTCTTCTCTGCGTCTCCTATCTTTGTTGTCTCATGCATTTTTATTCTATTTCTCTAATTTCTCTCTCCAGCGCCCAGTCTTTTCATACTCTCAAGGGCTTGTTTACATGAGCTGGAACCAATGTAAAACCACATTATATTGATTGTTTTCTGTTTGTAAACACAGGTTTATTATTCAGAAAAACTGAAAATTTAATGAAGGGTTTCACTTTAAAAATTGAGAAATGGGCCGGGCGTTTGAAGAGTGTAGTGGAGAAAACAACAAAATGGAACAGAATGAAGAATGTGTGTTAGGCGTATGAATGATACTGGGTGATAAGAAAACAAAGGAAATATCGTAGACTGCCAACTAAAAAAAATAGGAAATAAATAAAGTTCTTCAGGTGAGTTCAGTTCGTACTGCTCAAGGAGGAATCGTATCTTGAATATCCCGAGAAAAATACAGATTGGATACCGATGAAAATTTACTTGAATTTCGAAAAGGAAACTATCCACTCATATAAATCAGAGTACAGACACTTTATCATTCATCATGTTCTTGGTTTGGGTGGCATCAAGGCGGGATAAAAACAAGATGTTATCCAGATTTGAATATGGTTACTTTGATGCCTATTCTCATTTTGTCTGCCTATGATGTTCCTTCTGTACATTACTCTCTATCTTTTGTTTTTGAACTTTTTAAGTTCTTGTATTCCCACTCAAAATGTTGAGCGTAAGTCTCTCTTGAGTTCATAGGTCTGAATAAAAAATAGGCGTATACGCTAAAGTCTTTTAAAGACAATCAAAACGATTTTGAAATATCACTTCTACGATGTTGTAGATGTGTCGACTTCTATTCTACTAGCCACTTCTCCTCATTCTTTGTCACCTTCAGTAGTCACTTCATCTACAGCAATAACTACAACTACAACTACAACTACAACAACGACAACGACCTCAACAACTACAACAGCTACGGTCACAACTGCCTACCGTAAAAATTAAATCGAAGTTGCAAGCTGTATCTTTATTTCATTTACAGCATGTTCTGGATGTGCAGAAATCTATAACAGTGCATGTCAGGGCTATAACATGCCAAGTTCTTCAAATTATTGCCTGACTCCAGAAGAAGTTCCTATTACATATACATTGGGTCCAGTTTCAGATCTTGGACTACCAGCAGATACTTGCTCGTAAGAAAACATTTTAGTGAATGAAATTGGAAAACATCAATTTTAGAACACGGCTATCTTGTCCATCTGGAACAGCTGCGAGAGTGAATGCTGTTGGTATTGGTTATATAAATGGAAACGGAGATGGTTCACCAACATTAGTTTATTGTTCTGAATCTGATGGTAATTGGTATGCAGATGTTGATGGTCACGTGGATCCAGTTATGGATATTGCATGCCAATATCCATAAATAGATAAGAATACTGATTGTTCATTACATTGTATCACGGTTTTGCTCTCATTTGCTTTTTTTGTTTTCATGAAGATAAACGTTCTCAAATAATTATATTGGACACTCTCCAAAATGATCAGACACACAGACTAAACAGCATTTTCTGTATCTGATCATTGATAAAGATGCTAGTTTCCGCTGAATAATGTCTGGAGGTTCGGGCTGCCAACGAAACAAAACACTCGATATCATTCTGTATGAGGAACTGGAATAGGTTGCGTAATAGAATGAGAACATAAAGGTGATATTCAACCTTATATGTAGATAGTTTAGTCTGGTCTAGAACTAAATGTTTCGTCCTCATATTTTTCTATATTATTTTTTGATTCAGGTTTTAAATGGATGTATTCCAACACAGAATATTGAAAGTAAGTTACTGAACATGTTTAAATAGTGACATTGTTTTACAGTAACTTGTCTCAATCCGAGATAAGGTTTAAACAACGAATATAATGCACTATACCCTAGATATTTTCAAGCTACAATTTAATTAATTTATTTCATCGAAGGCTGAGAACCACTGACACGTGAAAATGAATTGGTTTTAGGAGTTACATGAAAGAGATGGGTAATAAATAGGGAAAGAAAGTACAAGCAAAAGTTATCTTTGTCAAACGAGCAAGATATTGTTAATTTCCTTTATTTCGTATTCTCAAAAAAATTTCGAGGCTCTGTTCACCTTTCCAAGTCATTTCTCCCAAATAACCCCTTCAAATTCCTGACCTCCAGTGACATTTACTGTATATTTAAATAGTTAAATAAAATATCAATATCAAATTCCAGCAACTTCTACAACAACAACAATTACAACTACCACTACAACTACCACTACAACAACTACTGTAGCTCCTTTCCGTTTGTTTCATTTCTGAGAGATTGTGTAATTTCAAAAACCAATTGCAGCATGTAGCGTGTGCTCAAAAGTGTACGATACAGGATGTCAAGGAATGGGAGTTCCCAGTGCAACTAATTGGTGTATAAAAGAAGCAGATGTTCCTGTCACATACACTTTAGAAGATGCTGGATATTCAACTGATTACACAACAATAACTGAAGTTTCATGCGTGTAAGTCTAAAGTGATTCATCAAAAGAATACATAAAATTGACACTTGATTCTCGAACTAATTCTTTTTATCACTCCCAAAGTCTCATGATTCCAGATCTACGCTCGCTTGCCCATCCGGATCCGTATCTTTCTTTTTATATGAAGGAATTGATTTGCTTGGCAATGCAGGAGGAGTTGATCCAACTACAGCTTATTGTGAAGAAGCAGGTTCATATTCAGGAACTTGGTACGTGGATATTGATGCTCATCAATACGAATTTACGGAAATGGCTTGTAGAAACTATGAATAATTGTTGCAATTAATCAATTAATAATAAATTGGTTTCTTTAGAACGTGAAAAATCACTGATATTTCCAATCAAAACTGTTCACAAAATGTCTAAAAAACAGAATGTTTTGTCAAAAATAAATTCTAGAAGTGATGTGTAATACTATTGAATGTTTCTGCTACATAAATACAATAAGAGATCCAGATGTTTCTTTGTTGACCCAGAAACTATTTTATGGTTTTTAATGGAAGGATCAAAAGCACACAGACTTAATCAAGATCAAAACATTTGCAGGAAGTAAAAAAAGAGAAATTATTGCAGCTATTGAAATTTTAACCTACAGACAACTTTTGATTCATTGAAAGTGGCTGAATAACCATCTCTTTTGGATAACCTTTCTTTTTAGAACACTAAAAAATGTCCACATTTTCCCATCCTCATAAATTATCTCACTGAAACAAACACGGATTGAAACACACACTTTCTGATTCTTCGTGATACCAAAACATGTATTTTTGTGATAAGAACGTCCTATTTTATCATATCAGACTGTACTTAAAACCGGATATATCAGCGGATATAGTCTATTACGTAATGCTCAATCTATTGGAAACTTGTAGTCGACATTTTTTGATCCGAAACAAATAACATTTAAAAAATCTTAACAAATTTATGAGATACAATTTTAGAAAATACGGAAAACTAAATTACCTATTCGATACAGTTTTACGCGATCAAAATTTTGTCGAGATCTTCCTGTTCTGCTGAACAAAGGATCCGAATAAATTGACAAATTGTGTTATGAACATTAAGTCGTCATCAAGATACATACGAAACAGGATAACGTTTCTCGCCTAACATCACCGAGAATACGAAAAAGGTGATGTATTGTTTCTGAAGACTATTGTCCTCTTGCTATGTATTCTATCTTCCTGGTTTTTTCACTTTCATTAATTTTAAGAGGAAGTTACTCGTGTATTCCAACTCAAAATGTGGATCCTTTCCGTGAGTTTATCTAGTGCCGTCTCTGAATTTATTTAATATTTTTAAGCATGCAAAACGTGTTCAAAAGTCTACGACTCATCCTGCCAAGGTGGTGGAACATATGGTGGATGTGAGACTGCTGATGTAGTTGGAGTCAGCTACACTTTGGGTCCTGTAGCAGGGGTTGACGGCACTGACGCTGACACTTGCTGGTAAAATTAGTTGTTTTCTCCCGTAATAGCTGGCTCTTTTCAGGACAAGTCTCTCGTGTCCATCTGATACTTTACGAACATATGCTTTGTCTAGTGGAGGCTACTCTGGTGGAAATGGATACGGTGGTGAGACGATTTCTTACTGTAGAGAATCTGGATTTGCGGCAGGAGTTTGGGCTATATGGCAATCAGATACACGAGTAGATATATCCAGTATGAGTTGCCAGTATTCATAGCCTAACATTTAAGGAATGTTAATGGAGGACAGAAGTCATATTTTTTATTGCAGATTCCGATACTTCAGAAAATTTTTAGAAACTTTTATTATTGACACATATTCTAAAAATCGCTCTAAACGCCACATTTTCGTTGTCCTGGCAAAATTTTTGCTCAATCCATCGCTTCCGCACTTTTTCCAACAAATTTCCATAGTTTTTTCTATTTTCTCGCAATATAACTTTTTTAACACGAAAAATTGTATTAAATTTTAGGATATGCGCCAATAAAGAAAGTTCATTCGAATTTTCTGAAGTGTCGATATCTGCAATAGAAAATATGACTTCAGTCTTCTTTAATTGTTTAATTTCAAAATAAAAATATCTCATTCTGATAATTACTTTGGACGAAATAAGTTGCAGCCTTCTAACTCGTTGTTGTTAATAAAAGTTCAACTACTTTCCGGAACAAAAAATAATTGTGGTACGGAATACAATCTCTCTTTTTGAAGAAAAAAGAGGGTAAAGTTGGAAAAAAAACTATAGAAAAAGAAGAAACAAAGTTGATTCATCTTTGCAACAAACAAGAGAGAAATGAGAGGTTTGACACCACAATACTCTTTTTTTCCGTGGTTTGAAAAAAAGAAAATAAAAAGAAAAAGTAGGGAGAAGAGGATCGATAAGTTGGAGAAGAGCAACCAGCTTTTTTAATTGTTTACAGCGGAACATATGAAGCGAAACGTACTCAATTTGAGGCAAAAGTTAGGTTTTTCTGTCTCTTTTGTCCACTTTTTTACATCTGCACTCGACGAAACAAAATAGAAAAAGCGTGTGAAACGTAATGTTTGCACACATAATGACTCACCGAGTTTCTTTTTTTTTTTTGGGGTTGAAACTTTTGACGTTGTCTCCTCTGATTCTAGTAATACAAAGCACAAGAAAAGAGAACTGGAGAACTGGAGACAAAAAAAAACAAAAGAAAACCTGTGGTTATGGGTAGAGACCGCAACATTTTTTTCAAACTCGATTTTCCATAAAAATTTTCATCCTGGCCTGTTCTTCAGGTAAATGGAAGTACATTCCAAATTTTTTTCCGAAAATATTCACACTCTCCGAAGTTACAGGACCTTTTAGTCAGCCATGGTTTCTACTGAATTCTCTTGTGGAATTCTTTCGTTTTCCTGACCACGCAAAAAATATTTTCTATTTTCACGTTCAGTCAGTTAAATTTTTGCAAAATTTGGGAAAGTTCGAACCAGAAACCGTTTGATTATCACAGGTGAACCGCTGGGGAACACATATGGAACCGCGCGGTGGCGTATATGCGGCTAAAAAGAATGAGGGTTGGGCCTTATTTGTGTCCATATGGATCCCCGCGCGGTCGGCCGAGAACGTGGAGCGGATATGGAACGTATATGGATAGCATAATCAGCATTAATTCTACCAATCGCATTTGGTTGATTATTGTGTATGAAACACTAGAAAGGCCTAATTCATTGTTGTGATTGGTATGTAGTGTTATCATGTTGTTTCACTTTTTCTTTTTTCCAACTTGTTCACTTCCCATTTCTCGGACTTGTATATTTTCTCCTTTTTTCTCGAAGTTCTTTCCCTTTTTAAACAGATAATGGCAATACTTCAAAAAAAAAGAATTGAAAATCACACACGATTTCCTACAAAAATCTTATGTTAGCTTGGTGGTTATAACACAATAATTGATTCTCAAGCTTTTCTTTGAGCTCTGAAAGAAAATAATACCCGTCGATGAAATTCGAAGTCCGGTATTTTGACTTTACTTCGGTAAGACAAATACTTACCTTCTTACCTTTAAATCCACCTGAAAAAAATATAATTTCTTATCATACCGAAGTGAAGCGGAACATCAGACCCAAACTTCTCAACAAAAACTTAAAATTCTAGTTTCTTGAGAAAATAACAATTTTTGTATTAAAAAATAAGTTTCCGCAAGTTTGAATAGATTTATTTTTATTTTTGAAGTTTGCCATTATCTGTTTTGTGCAAAAAGAATGAAAAAAATAGGTGAAAAACTTCGAGAAACGGAGAAAATGGGCCCGGACTTATAGAAAAAAATGCCGCGTCGATTTACGGTAAACAACACGCCCACGTGTAATTCCGGAGTGTCGTTGCGGCGGCCGGCCGCCACCCTCAAATATGGACCATATATGGAACGTATATGGATGCTATATGGGTGCACGCGCTGCCAGTACACAGAAAAGACGACCACACATATGCGGCACACGCGCGATCCACTTTTCATTTAGGGACACACATAGGATCCTATTCTGGCACTTTCACATATAGGATTCCCAGCGGTTCACCTGTGTAGATTCTGATTCCGTCGAGAAACGATGCGAGTCTGACTTGCATTAACCTGAACTTTCGGAAAAACTACTTTTCTTTTTGAGCCTGTTATCTTCCGACACCGAAAAAACCAGATTTTACGAGTCAACGGCTTTCCAAATTTTGTCCCCAGGACCTGAAGAGATTTCCGAAAACAATATGTCAGAAAATATATAGGTAATCACTGTAAATTTTTTCATGTGACGCCTCGAAGTTCAGCTGGCTCCCAAAAAAATTCTACAACACGAAAATTGAATTTTCTTTTAAAACCTATTAGAGTACGTCAAGAACTACTAGAAACAGTAAAAAAACGATGCGAGTCTGACCTACATCGATCTCAACGTGACATTTTTCTGTTCGAAGCAAAAGTTTTTTCACTTTTCTGAGAAAACTAAAAATTTGGGTGAAACGAAAGTGTGTTCATTGAATTCTACGTACTCGATTACATAGGGTAAAAAAGTTTTCATTCTGTTTTAGCGTTCTGGGCTCTCAGGGCAGACCGTCAAACATTCTGATAATCTCCCCATAACGTCCCAAGAGAAGAAAATTAATAACTCCGCCCACGTTCATTGCGGTCCCTAGTTATGGGGTAAACATGGTTACCATCGTTACGTTAAACATATAATTTTCGTAGTGTGTAGCCTTTCGAAAATTCAGTTATTTTGGTATTCATTTAGTTTAGAAAACAACAACTTGGAATACTAGAGTTGACTACTCATTCATTAATCCCTAACTGAAGAAAGACTTTTAATTAATGTAAGGTATTCGGTCAATACCTTAAGCCTGCTCGGCTTTCTAGCTAAAACCCCATTTTATCACCAAACTCTGACATTGTAAAAGTCTGTATTTTCAGGTCGAAACTGCTCGCTTTCGCTCACAGTCTCTCCCACACAATTCCTAGACCTGCAATCGTCACCGTCGCTGTCGTCACGCCTGCCGTCTCTTCAACGCCGACACTCTCTCGTCGACGCGCCACAACGACACTCCGCATCCCGCTCTACAGGCTCGGCGCCACTAATTGTCACCCATTAACCCCGCCCCTTTTCGCCCCTATATAAGCCGACGTTTCTCAGAAACTAGGCAGTTCTTACGGGGTCCGTACCCTTTTACCGTTTTCCCTCTGTTGCCCGCTTTCACCCCTTTTCATGTAACATTAAGAGCGCTAATAAATTAGTAGATTAAATATAAATGTGTCTTTACGTTGTTACTGGTAGCAGCATCGTTGGTTTTTCTTTCTTTTAAGATTTACTTTAAGACCCACCCACGCTTCCCACCCTTATTTTCTCTACTCTTTTATTGATTTTTGCCTTTGGCGCGGGACCATAACCCGTTTTTCTCGTTCTTTTGTTACCCCTCACCGCATTCTTTCTTATCCTAAACAGGGCCCGTTTATTTTAAGTTAGTGCGCTAGGTTAAGTGTTAGTTTTTAGGTTTCCCGGGGGGAAAGCGGCGTAAGTCTGCGCCCTCCATTCTTTCCATGTTAGCATATGCGAAGGTCGCAAGACCGACGCGCTTCCATCGGAGTGGAGGTTTATTCGCTTGTTCACCGTAACTTTATACTTCCGGCTCCGGCCATCCGTCTCGTTCCAGACAATCGGAGAACTCCAATGGTGATACGTCAACAAGTGTCTATTGGTGGAAGTACAACAAGTGTGCGACGCCGTTCGTTTGCCGAAGTCGTCAATGGTGCCTCTCGTCCACAGTTCCGTGCATTCAGTGGTGACGCGAAGAGGACTGGAGATCCAATGCAATTCAAAGCAACGAAATCCGTGACAAGCGAAGATATACCAATTCGAGAAGAAGGAAGTGCAGTGATTGTACCAATTCGAGAAGAAGGAAGTGCAGTGATTGTGCCGATTCGGGAAGAATCGATCGCTTTGGTCTCATCGATTCGAGAAGAATCGAGCGTCTTGGTATCAACGATTCGCGAAGAATCTGACGTCTTGGTTCGTGAAGGATCAGACAATTGGCATTCACCGATTCGTGAGGAATCGTGTGAAATGGATCCCTGGCATCGTGATGAGTCAAGAGGATTGGATACACCGTACAGTATCAACTCCGAGGTTCGTTCCAGTGTTTCCTCTGGAATCGAAAATCAGGTATGCCCTTTTGGCACGGCCACAATATGCGAAGGTAGCAATACCGACGCGGTGGCTAGTGACAACTTTAAGGGATGTTACGAAAACATTTTAACCGAGCTTTGCTCAAATTCTGAAACACACCCACGTGTTATGACAATTTCGTTGGTCGATGATGCAGTCATCGTGTCAAAGCAAGAAGCAGAAAGTGATCGTGTCACGTCTTCTGGAAACGAAGACAAAAAGCAATGTTTGCATATGCAATCAACCCCACACGTTATGGTGATCTCGCTTGAGGATGATGTCAGGTTGTCTCGCTACAGTGGATCAGACAACGAGGACCTGGCTGAATTCGTTCGTTCTTTCGAGGACAAGTTTGCGATAACTGGCAAGGACGATAATGTCAAAGGGAAGTTTTTCCTGGCTTATCTGAAGGAAGATGCTCGTGACACCGTGCAAGAAGTCCTGACAACGACAAAAACGCTACGTTTGATCAACTAGTGGAGTCACTGAAGAAACGTTTTACAAACCCAGCTCTCAAAGATCGTTTCAAACAACAGTTGCGCTCGCGGACTAAACGAGCTGGTGAAACTGTGGAAGAATTCCACCGAGGTGTGACACGTCTGGTTAAGCGGATTCACAACTCTACGTCATCAGCAGTAGCAAAAGACGCGATCCTGGATCAGTTCCTTTACGGTCTCGATGATAACATCATGAAGATGCACGTGAAGCTTTCGAAACCGAAGACTCCACATGATGCATTAGAAACAGCGCTGAGCGTGGAAGGCGTAGTGACGATTCCGAAACACACGGATGTTCTTTCAAATCCGAGAGTGCTGGCTGCAACAGCTGAAAAAGTCCCAAGTAGAGACAACAGTCTGCGACAAAGTGACGACGTTCGGAGAAGTAGCGTTAGTTCTCAACAATGCTACTACTGTCAAGAAGGAGGACACTACGCATGGCAATGTCCGGAGAAGGCTAGAAGACATCATCAGCCTGGATCGTCTCGTGCACAAGTTGGATGCATACATGTCAACGCAAAACAACGACTAGAGCGTCTGACAGACCAGGAACACGAAGGCAACTTCAGAAACGAATGCTACACCCTTCAGTGTCGGAAAGGAAATGCTCAAAAAGCTGAACCAAGCTGCAACGCTGAGTACGAGGATTTCGGAGCTTCCGCGAACACCATCTCTGCAAGTATTCCCATAGAAGCAAACGACTACGCTTGTTTGGCGCTAGTTGACACAGGAGCAACCATCACACTCACCAGTGGAGTAATGTGCTCAAGGTTAGGTTTTCCTGAACCGGAACCACCTATCAAGAAAACCGTGATTGGTTTTGGCAATGCTAGTGTAAAGATTGCTGGTTCAAGAGTGATCACCTTCACGATCGGATCGTACAGAATCAACCACCGAGTTCACATCACTGCAGAACCGTTGGGAGACTACGATTTCCTTCTTGGAATCGATCTTCTCTCTCGTCTTCCGAATATCGGTTTTGATTTAAGAGAAGCTAAAATGTCCATCGGAAAAGATGTTCTACCGTTAGGAGAGAGAACAAAATGCCAAGAATGTCAGCGTCGTTCGCTGGAGAACAAGACATTGAAGGTCCAGAAGTCGTCATGGAGTGAGGAAGCTCACGAAGGAACCTACACTGACTTTGTCATCGTAGATAGCTGGGCCGAGGAAATGGAATCTTCCCAAGTCCAAGAAGCTGTCGAGTCCAAACCGTCAAAGCTTACAAAGCGTCCCAAGTTCCAGTCAACTCCGGGAAGGATAGGAACGTGTCACTACTGTAAAAAGGAAGGACATTTCGCTCGCGAATGTCACAAGAAGGCAAAGCTGGTTGCATCAAAGAAAGATCAAAGACCAAACCACCCCGCGATTCTTGACAGGGGGGAGGACATCAGCTCCAGTCACACCCAGTTGTCCCAGGAGATTGAAACTCTCCGGAAACAAGTTGAAGAGCTGTTCGTACAGAATAGAAAGCTCATTTCTGAACGTTTTACCTCATGTGGACACACGAGTGCTGCACCTCAGCAATCAACTGAAGTCGAGAAGACCGAAGTCGAAGTCGAGAAGACGGAAGAAGATACTTCATGCATTCGGAAGAACTAAACCTAAGTTTAAAATGTGGTTTTAGTTTCTTTAATCCGTTTAAAACGTCTTATTGCCGACCGAGGGCGGTCGTTTTGTTTTAAAGGGGGGAGGTGTAAGGTATTCGGTCAATACCTTAAGCCTGCTCGGCTTTCTAGCTAAAACCCCATTTTATCACCAAACTCTGACATTGTAAAAGTCTGTATTTTCAGGTCGAAACTGCTCGCTTTCGCTCACAGTCTCTCCCACACAATTCCTAGACCTGCAATCGTCACCGTCGCTGTCGTCACGCCTGCCGTCTCTTCAACGCCGACACTCTCTCGTCGACGCGCCACAACGACACTCCGCATCCCGCTCTACAGGCTCGGCGCCACTAATTGTCACCCATTAACCCCGCCCCTTTTCGCCCCTATATAAGCCGACGTTTCTCAGAAACTGGGCAGTTCTTACGGGGTCCGTACCCTTTTACCGTTTTCCCTCTGTTGCCCGCTTTCACCCCTTTTCATGTAACATTAAGAGCGCTAATAAATTAGTAGATTAAATATAAATGTGTCTTTACGTTGTTACTTTAAATCCACAAATTCGCAATCATTTCACAACACAAAGAAAATACGTTACAATATAATGTAGAAACAAAAACTGTTTAAATCATACAAAAAAAACAACGGAGATGAAAAACTTGAAACACTTTTCATAGTTGACATCTTGGAGTAAACATTCGTTGGTTTCTGCTAATCAATCGGAGAAAAAAGGTTTCCCACTTCCGGAAAACTGTCAAAAACGGGAGAGGGTGGGAGAATAGGGCGCATGGAAAGACACACGTAGGATATCTCGGGGATATATAAGCATTTGGAGAAAGTCAACGAGCATCCAGTTCATCTGAAATGTCCAAGATCGCATACTCCACTTTAGCCATTCTGGCAATCATTGTCATTTCACAGGTGATTCCGAGTTATAAGTTTCGAACCAATGCATTTATATTTTAAAGGTTCAATCAGCAGTATTGCCAGTCTCATCGAAAGAAGTAGCCTTAGTCACATCTTCACCTTCATCATCTTCACCTGAAACATCAATTGATACATTAGGATCATCTCGAGTTAAAAGACAAGGAGGATGTGGTTGTTGTGGATGTGGATGTGGATGTTGTGGATGTGGAGGAGGTGGTGGAGGAGGATGTGGATGTTGTTGTTGTAGACCAAGGTATTCTTTCTTTTCAGTAGCTGATTGACAAGTTTTCCTAGCTTCTGTTAATTTCTAAATTTCAGATGTTGCTGTTGCTGTCGTCGCTGTTGTACTTGCTGCCGTACTTGCTGTTGTACCAGATGTTGTACTTGTTGTCGTCCATGTTGTTGTGGATGTGGATGTGGATGTTGTGGATGTGGAGGAGGACGTAAACGTCGTTCTCTACAGAATCTTCGAATTGACGAAGCCAACAGAGCTCTTGGAATCAAGAGAAGACCAACTAAGGGTGGAGACAAGTGTTGATTTCTTTCCAGGTCTAATTATTCTATCTATTTTATTTTATTTAATAAATTTTGAAATCTTCTTTTGTCTTTTAAAATATTGACAAAACAACAGAATATATCAGCCGCGAAAAGATTGCACATGAAAAATGAAAAAGAAAAACATCGCGTGTTTGACCTGACCAATAAGAGTTCATGTTCCACTGCCCTACATAATATGTGGTTATAGATCTGTTTCAGTTTATCTGTACCGTCTTCCGAATATTCCAGCTCGATATAATGCCGGATGAAAATAGAGTAGCTGACGACAATGTCTCTTTCACGGATGTCGGAGATCCAACTGCTGGTGGCGGCGCTCGTCAAGGATCCTCTGCAATGCTCGATTTGCTTGGATCAATGGATAAGAAAGATAAAAAAGCAAAGAAAAACAAGAAGAAGGAAACCAAGAAGAAGAAGAAAGAGAAGACAAAGTATAAGAAAGTTCGAAAAGTGGATAAATACGAATCTCAAAACTTTTTGTATCGTGTTGAGGGTTCGATGTTTTGTGCCGGAATCAGTGAGTTTAAACTTCTGTGAACATACAATTTTAAATAGAAAACCGTGTTACAGTTGTGGGAATAATCATGCTTTTGACTTTCATCATTCTTGGAATTGTCTTCTCCGTGAGAACTAATGGAAACATGGTCAGTTACATGGCCCCTTGGTGGGGAACTGCTGACGAAGCAAAGGATGATGGAGACGAGTGATCAAAGCTCATATTGTTTTAGTAAAAGTTTCTCTCTATGTAATGTAATAAACATTTGATAATAATAATAACTTTTTATTATTTAAAAATTGTGTAACGAGTCCTGAAAAAAACATCTTGCGTGATTTAGCCACGTGCTGTTATCCGTCGTTCATCGACGTGTTGCACTGTTTGGTGTTTTCATACTTTTTGTTCACAAAATAGTTTATTTCTTAAATTTCCAATTCTGAGAAGAAAAGGTGATACAATTTTGAATATTTAACGGGTTTAGAGACGTTCCAGCTTGTTTCAGAAATGCCGAGTCCCGAAGGAAACGGAGATGGACCAGAGAAAAAAGGTTCTGAACCCGAACTGGTATCAAATGGCATTAAAAATCGAGCTCTTTCTCGTGAAAAAGAAGAAAAGTCCCCAGCAAAACCATCGGATTTATCGAAAATGGAGAGAAAAGAAGGCAAAAATATAAATAAGTCAGCCAGAAAGGAGGTTAAAAGTGCACGAATGGGTCCACGAACATTGAAACCAATGGCTGTGAAAGTAGATGACAGATCGAAAATGAGTCTTCGTGAAACACCGAAACAATTTCATATTCAATTACCGTAAGATTTTAAATTAGAAAACAATTATGTTGAGCCAGATACTCCCATCGAATCTAAATACACCTGAAACTACATAGGGTCAAAGCTTCTGGTGGCAAGAAAAGTGAAAAAAGGGGAATAGTTGAGATGATATCTTTACGACTTGACTGAAGGTTTATGGAAACTTGCCTGAAGAAGACTTTTTCAGGAAAGATGAAACTGATCTAGGATGTCTTCAACTGGAAGGTGAACTTGCTCAAAGTGCAAAGGCAATGGAAGAATACAGGGTTCTAAATGTCTCCAATACTTCTAAATTTATACTTTGTTCAGGTTGTCATTCAACAGATTTATAACGGTTTGTCCATGATGATCAGACGTGGAAACGGAACAACTGACCCTGATGATTTCAAAAGTGACAAGGGACAAGCTGCAGCTGAGAAATTGAACAGAGAAGTGGTTCAGACGGAAAACTTCTGGAAAACTGATACGAGATTGCAACCGGCATTGAATGATTCTATTGCGAAGAATACGACAATTCTAGCAGCCGCTGAGAGACATTTACAAGAGCAAGGACCCAAACATTTGAAGAGAATCAAGAAGTTTCTAAGTGTTCATTGGCCACGGGTTCGAGATTAAGTGAGAGAACACAACGATTTAAGTATTGTTTTCAGTACGTCGATATGAAAAAGGCATTGGCAAAAACAGTGAAACAGCAGCGACCAGATAATCAAGGTGTACGGGATGAACAAATTAAAGCAATTACTGTATTCGTCAAGGAGAAATACTTGAATATGAAATTGATTCATTTGGGAGAAATTCAGAGTGTTTTTGCTGAGTTGAGTGTTAGTTTATTTCGCTAAAAAACATTCTTGAATTAACTTTTCATTCCAGATGTTTCATCATACTTCTCATGTTGCATGGAATCATATTTCTGAAAGAAAACCTCCAAAAGTTGGATATCAAGTAGAAACATTCGATTTCAAACAATTCTTTCCAAAGACCTAAATTCATCATTTTCTTTTGGTTTCTGATGATGAAACTTCGATTCGGGGCATTTTGATTCAAATGATACAAAAATTAATTTATCAAACTAAATTAAATAGATAGAATAATTAGACCTGGAAAGAAATCAACACTTGTCTCCAGCCTTAGTTGGTCTTCTCTTGATTCCAAGAGCTCTGTTGGCTTCGTCAATTCGAAGATTCTGTAGAGAACGACGCTTACGTCCTCCTCCTCCACATCCACAACATCCACATCCACATCCACAACAACATGGACGACAACAAGTACAACATCTGGTACAACAGCAAGTACGGCAGCAAGTACAACAGCGACGACAGCAACAGCAACATCTGAAATTTAGAAATTAACAGAAGCTAGGAAAACTTGTCAATCAGCTACTGAAAAGAAAGAATACCTTGGTCTACAACAACAACATCCACATCCTCCTCCACCACCTCCTCCACATCCACAACATCCACATCCACATCCACAACAACCACATCCTCCTTGTCTTTTAATTCGAGATGATCCTAATGTATCAATTGATGTTTCAGATGAAGATGATGAAGGTGAAGATGTGACTAAGGCTACTTCTTTCGATGAGACTGGCAATACTGCTGATTGAACCTTTAAAATATAAATTCATTGGTTCGAAACTGATAACTTGGAATCACCTGTGAAATGACAATGATTGCCAGAATGGCTAAAGTGGAGTATGCGATCTTGGACATTTCGAATGATGGGATACCTTTCATCTGCTCACTGATCACTTTTATATCCAATTTTCCGTCAGGCAGTGCTGTCCGGAAACTGTCAATTTTCATTGCGTGAGCTTGCCATGCGCGCGCACGGACAAACAAACAAAGTGTACCTGAAAAAGTAGCTGACTATAAAATGGGCAATAGATTGATCATTTCATTTGCTAAATTTCTCAGTCAAATCTTCCAGTTATGTTCAAAATTGTAATTCTTTCTTCTACTTTGTTGGCTCTTGGTGCATATTATGGGCAAGTGCAAGCTGCGGTTTTGCCAGTCTCATCGAAAGAAGTAGCCTTAGTCACATCTTCACCTTCATCATCTTCATCTGAAACATCAATTGATACATTAGGATCATCTCGAGTTAAAAGACAAGGAGGATGTGGTTGTTGTGGATGTGGATGTGGATGTTGTGGATGTGGAGGAGGTGGTGGAGGAGGATGTGGATGTTGTTGTTGTAGACCAAGGTATTCTTTCTTTTCAGTAGCTGATTGACATGTTTTCCTAGCTTCTGTTAATTTCTAAATTTCAGATGTTGCTGTTGCTGTCGTCGCTGTTGTACTTGCTGCCGTACTTGCTGTTGTACCAGATGTTGTACTTGTTGTCGTCCATGTTGTTGTGGATGTGGATGTGGATGTTGCGGATGTGGAGGAGGAGGACGTAAACGTCGTTCTCTTCAGAATCTTCGAATTGACGAAGCCAACAGAGCTCTTGGAATCAAGAGAAGACCAACTAAGGGTGGAGACAAGTGTTGATGCTGTCTCTGAAGTGTTCGCTATTTATTTATTTATTTCTGTCCTTTTTCAATCTACCCAATAAATTATTTCCGCTCAATATAGAAACTAACCACAATATGTTTCAATATAGATCATCAATAATCAGCAAACAAAGCCTTCCTCCTCCCTCCTCCCAACTACCTGACCTTTCTCTCCTCTCAACCGAAATTTGTTAACAAGACAAAAGATAAAGAGAGATGAATAAGAGAAAAGGAAACTGTCTGCGCAGAAAATGACAAAGAAAAACGAAAATAAACTTATCTTTCTCGGTCTTTTCATCTTTTTTCTCGTTTTTTTAGTCTGTCTGGAATTCGAAAAAGTTATGATTTCGATAGACGGATTGCACATTTTTCAATTCCGATATTAATGGAAATCAACCAACCAAAGCAATGTGTTTGCAGATTTATCATAAATTTTTCCACAATTTCACCTGAATGAAGTTTGTGATTCACCTGATTCCGAGATCTTTATAAATCTCAATCTTCCCTCTCAAAACTGTAAAATAGATAGAAGAAAAGATAGAGACAGATAGAAGATGATAGAAAAAATGAATGGAAGAAAAAGAAAACTTGATTGAAAGAAGAAGAAGGAGAAGAAGACGTCTCTCTCATTTTCTCTTTCTTCTCCATACTCTTCATCACTATCTATCTCTCAATTTCTTCATCATTTTTTCAATGATCTTATCGATTTCTTTTTCTAATTGTGGAATACCTTTTTTTGAAATTTGGATGGTTTTGAGGTTCAATGAAATTCGCTGTCACAAGTTTCTTTCAATCTAAAAGAGCATAGCTTGTTTTAAGATGCTGAAAAAATTTCTGTAGGTTTGTAAGACATTGTCTAGTTTGCGATTTTTTCAAAATTTTAAAGTGTTTTTCCAATTCCAATGTGTAAAAGTCTTTTCAAGTTCTCTGAACTTTTCCGGAAGAATCAAAAAGTCAGTAATTAACTCTCCCTTTTCCTTTCTCTTCATTTCACTGATAACCAATTTTCATCTCCTTTTCACCTCGCCCTCGTATGTAATTTTCTAACTAATTCCTCCAATCGTCTTTAACAAAAAAGGAATTTCAATGACATCAATTAAAAAAAAATCTTATCACTTATAAAGTTCTTAAGTTCAAATTAACAAAAAAAACTAATTTATTTCCAGAATTGTTTTTTTCTCATTTCTCAAAACCACCCACTCTTTTTTGGTCTGACAAACAACTCAAAAAAAGAGCCGAAAGGGAGAAAATGGTGATAAGCGGAACTATCGGAGTATCGTTGTCATCCAGTCGTCATTCCTAAAATACGTAAGTACTTTCACCCTTTTTCCAGCGTGCTCCGTGAGTCTTAGGACAGAAAGTTTGGAATAATTTTCGTATCAAAACATTTGATAAATCGTGTCATACAGTTATCGACCACACCTTTTTCTTCTTTTATGTATAAAAAGCTGATTAAAAACATAAGAATCAGCAATAAAATTACCAAACTGTCACATTTTTTGAAAATGAGCGCCAAAACCACCGCAAGAGTTTCATCACTTTACAGAGCTCCAAACTATTATTCAAAAAAGATTTCGCAAGAAAATAATAATTATCAAAAACAGGTAATTAGAAATACTAATCTTTCAATTCTGAAAACAGTTTATACAGAAGAAAATGGCAGCTCCAGCTGAAGCTCATGCTCGATTAGACGGTAGATTTTGGTTGGAAGGTACTCCATATTTAGCAGAAGAAAATGTTGGAGCAGGTGCTTATGGAGTTGTTTGTAAAGCAATGGATACTGTAGGTTTTTTTTGACTTTCTTCTCATTTCATCCTGCTTCTTTTAAGCGTATCAAAAAACAAGTTGCCATCAAAAAGATTCCACGGGCATTCACTGCTCATACATTGGCAAAACGTTCATTGAGAGAAGTTCGAATTCTTCGAGAACTTCTTCATGAAAATATAATTGCTGTATTGGATATGTTCACAGCAGAAGGTGCTCATGGAAAGGATATCTACTTGGTTATGGATCTCATGGAAACTGATCTTCATCAGATTCTTCACTCACGTCAAACTCTCATGGAACAACATTTTCAATACTTTTTCTATCAGCTGCTTCGTGGTTTGAAGGTATGCCTCACATCACTTGAGGCAACAGATATTTTATTGCAAAACCTTGGAAAATAGAGTACATTTTATATTTTTGAAGTTGCGAAAAAAAAAGCAAAACAGCCTCAGTTAATTGTGAACCATAATCCACATTATCATTCAGAGTGGTGCATGGAAACTTTCCTCCTAGACTGTGAGGGTGTCGAACACGGCAAAGACGCGGCCGTCGTTTGCAGAGCGAGCGCGTTAACCCCTCGGCCACACATGTCAGAGAGAAACGCGGTGAAAAAGACGTAGATAAACACAAGGTCTAGAGGCACGCCGGAAGGGTGGTCTATTGAAAGACAGGGGAGAAACATAAAGTAATGTAGTCATCGTTTTCAGTACCTTCATTCTGCTGGAATCATTCATAGAGATCTGAAACCATCGAACCTTCTTCTCAACGGTGATTGTCTTCTCAGAATCGCAGATTTTGGAATGGCAAGAGCGTGTGCATCTGCGAGTACAGTAAGAGATGATGCAAATGTTGGAGGCCATATGACAGTGAGAAAATACATTTATATTATTGAAAAGAGATAATTACTCGTTTCAGCAATATGTATCAACTCGTTGGTATCGAGCCCCCGAGATTCTATTCTCGATGGTGGAATATGACACAAAGTATGTTTTCACCTTAAAATTAGATGAAAAGCTATAATTTTTCAGAGTTGATCTTTGGTCAGCTGGTTGTATTTTCGCAGAAATGCTCCTTCGTCGTCAACTTTTTCCTGGCAAAGATTCAGTTTCTCAAATTAAAATGATCGTTTACTATTTGGGAAATCCAGAAGATGAAGTCATCAATAAAATAAGTTCTCAACTAGTGAAAGACTCAATTGATGCATGTGGAAGAAAGACTCCTCTCCCGTTTTCTGCAATATTTCCTAAAGCAAGTCCTGAAGCGAGAGATATGGTTTCATATGTAAGATCTCACTTTGAGAGTACAAAAGTAAATAACTATTTCTAGCTTCTCCAAATCTCTCCCTGGAGACGTTACTCTGCAGATCAGATACTTCAACATCCATTCATGGCACAATATCATAATGAACAATATGAACCATTATGTCCTCCGAGGTTAGTTATTTTATAGATTTCTTTATCAGAAACTGTGAAGAACAATATACATTTTAGAGTTCAAGTCGATGTAGATGCAATCGAAAAGTACGAAGGACCAGAAGTAGTTGCTGGTTTAGACGAAGAAGCAAGAATATTCGAAATGCGACGTGGCACTAATTACGACACCAGGTTGGCTCAAAGAGATGCTTCAGCAAATGCTCTTCAAAAGAGAGCTCCCGATAATATGGTCGGATAGCTAACATTTTATGTAAATGTGATGTTTTTGCTAACCAAATAAAGATAACATCTATATGTTTCCTAAGTTTAAAAAAAATGTACGATTCAAATTTTGTTTTGTTTTTAACACGATTCTGATGAAAATAGAGAGGGAAAGGGAAAACAATTATTAAAACGTATAGCTCAACAGAAGTATTCATGGAATATCCGTCCTGTAAAACTAACAATTTATGTACAATATTTCACATCTAACACTTTCAGAAAAGAGCCTCCACCGTATCTTGATGAGCAGTCTAATCAGATATTTGAACCGGATAAAGAAGGAAAAATGGGTCCAAGAGAGGATCCAACTGATTATTTGGGAGTGTTGAGACAATTTGAAAAGAGTGAGTCTCTTGAAGAAAACGAGTTTCTGACTTTTAACTTTCAGCGAGAGAAACAAAAATAGACGACGAAGATATTTATGATTCAGATGAAACTCCAACAAGTCTTTCATCAGCTGAGACAATAGATACAGTTAGAGAAGTTGAGATTCATAGAAAGTGATTATTGATTCCGTGTCCGAGATAATTCGCTCCACTTCTTTTCAGAGATTCTGAAGAAAATACTTCAACTGACAGTGGAATGGAACCCTCTACAAGTAACTTAATGGTTCAGGAAATCTTCCAAAATGGGATCAATTGGCCATTGGATGTTGCGAGTACTTCTAGTGCTCCCCCCATGTAAATCTGATAATTGGAAAAACAAAACAAAGATTTCTTGTGACATTTCAGGCTATCCGGTGGTATTCCTGCTGCCAAGAAGTCAAGAAACCTTCCCGACCGTCGAAATATTGACAAAATTCGAGAAGGCTATAGCGAGAAACGGAGATTCATTCCGAAAATTCGAGATAAACGAGCATCTGTAAGTTTTCATCCATTCTTCTCTTTTGCTCTTTGGTCTGATTGGACTTTTGCTCTTTGGTCTGATCAGTTAGACACTGTCAAAAAACGACAGTACAGAAAGTCAGAGATCTCGACATTATTTTAGTTGTGATGCCGTCAAACTTCGATTCAAGTGGAAAATAATGTTTTGTCATGATTTTTTTCAGAGTGATTCTTCTTCAAAAGTTGATGACAAAGATCGAATAGTGAGATTGCGAAAGTCTCGACAAGAGCTGAGAAAGACAAGTAAAGATGATGATCGAGGAGCGTGACACCTTCTTAATATTATAATTCAGAAGATCAGTCATGAAATATGATAAACGGGTTCTATTCTTGAATATTCTCTAGTTCTCTTTTTGTAATCAAAACGAGTCAGATGATAACATCAATTTCCCAGAAGTTCGGAGCGATCAGCACTTGTTGATACATGATTTTCTCACGAAATAGTTGTCATTCTTGTTTTGTGAATAATCCAAACGGTTTTGTCTGATAAACACATTATCAGAAAAGGTAGAAAAGGATGTTTCGATAAGAGTCATTTGAGTGGGCATCTTTACTTAAAACTCGAGTTTTTATGATTTCTGGAATGCGTTTGATACTCGAGAGAGCATGAAAATTGAATCACATACGGAATTTAGAGAGAAATATTTGCAGAAAAACATTTGATAAAATGATTTTAGAACCATCCGGTACTGGGTGTCTGTTTGTTATCAGCCACGCCTTGTTGTCACAAATAAAAGCATTGGAGTTCGATGATAAAAGTGACATTCTGAAAGTGGGTCAGACACCGAAAACATGTTTTCTTCTCGTTCTACTGTTACCCTTCGCAGAGCTCCCAACTACTATTCCAAAAATGCTTTTCCTCAAGAAATTCAAGAAAATCAGAGCAATATTCAAACCAATCGTTTCGAGTTTTATTTGGAAGGAACTCCGTATCTAGCGGAGGAAAATATTGGAGCAGGAGCATTTGGAATTGTATGCAAAGCTATTGATATGGTGAGTAAATTTATACTAAATTCAGTTCTTATCAATAGTTTTTAGAGATTTGAAAAACAAATAGCCATCAAAAAGATCAACAAAGCCTACAAAAGCCCATCATCTGCTAAATGTGCATTGCGAGAAATTCGAATTCTTCGAGAAATTTCTCACGAAAATATTATAAATGTCACTGATGTCTTTGTGACAGGAACTGGCTTCGAAAAGGATATTTATATGGTGATGGAACTAATGGAGACGGATCTTCACAGTGTGTTACGATCAAATCAAAAACTTAAAGAAGATCATTTCAAATACTTCTTCTATCAAATTATTCGTGGGTTAAAGGTTAATTTTTAAAGAATATTAGCAAACAAACAGTTAATCTTTCAGTATCTTCACTCTGCTGGAATAATACACCGAGATCTCAAACCATTAAATTTACTTCTCAACGGGAATTGCCTCTTGAAAATTGCTGATTTTGGAATCTCGAGAACCGGTCCTACCTCTAAACCCGCATCAATAACACCTCCATCAAGTTCTTCAAGTAGTTCGAGCAGCAGCGGACATTTATCTGTAAACAACCTCCGAACATGAGAGTTGAAGTTATCTGAAATAATTCCAGCAATATGTTTCAACATTGTGGTATCGAGCACCGGAAATTCTTTTATCAATGGGAGAGTATGATAAAAAGTGAGTGTTAAAATTATATTGAAATGAGTAAGAAATAAAATTTCAAAGTCGTTTTGATATACGACAGGACATTCCAAAAGACATTCCAAAAAATGTATTTTCAGAGTTGACATGTGGGCGGCTGGATGTATTCTAGGTGAAATGTTGCTCCGCCGTGAACTTTTCCCTGGAAAAGATGCTTATTCTCAAATCGAAATGATAATTGATCATCTGGGAACACCTGAAAAGAAAGCAATCAAGAGAATCACATCTCCAACAATCAGAGATTATATTGTTTCATTGGGACCAAAGAATCCTCTTCCATACGATTCGATCTTCCCAAATGCGAGTTCAGAAGCTAGAGATGTCATCTCAAATGTGAGGAAATATTAGTAAATCAAAAGAATCATAATGCATTATCTTCAGCTTCTTCAAATTTCTCCATGGAACAGATGCTCTGCTGAACAAATTTTGGAACATTCATTTTTGAGTAAATGGCACAATTTGAAAAATGAACCGAGTTGTTCTCAGCAGTAAGTTGAACTTTGAAGTTTCAATGAAAATTTTTATTTATTTCAGAGTCGCTGCAAGTCTTCGAAATATTGAAAACTACGAAGGTCAAATGATTATAAAGGCGTTAGATGAAGACGCAAATCATTTCGAGATGCTACGCGGCGGCAGTTACGGAATAGAAAAAATGGAAAAACCTGAAAAGGTACCTGAAAAAGTGGAAGAAGTCAAAGAAACCAAGGAAGTGTCAGAAACTCCAAAAATTTCATTGAAAAATGTGCTGAACAAAATTAAGAATTTGAAACGTAATAGTTGATTGATTTCGTTTAAATTGTACATATAATAAACCCTTCTGATTTTGAGAAGTTGCATGAAACATTATTTATTTGCATAGTTGATATCGAAGTATCTATTTTGATTATGAGCAATTGAACAAGAAAACGTCACTAGATGTCGAATAAACATGTCAAAAGAGAAAAAGTCAAGTAGACGTTTACAAGGAGACTGAAACTCCCGTCCAACGGAAAATTGATTTATTTAACATCGTTGAAACTTTAGAAGTACACAAAGTCTGGTCTGGATCTATGTTATTTTTATCTGAATATTTATTTTTGATTTATAATTGAAAAATGAGAATGATTCATTGGAGGCGTAGTTCTTTTGGATTTTCCAAATCAAACTATTTCAAAACTGTTTCCCAGTTGGCACCATGCTCCTCTCCAACAAAATGCTTTTTGGAATGATATAGAGTTGCACCTGGAGAATTTATTAGTTTTTGGAATACAATGTCAAACTCACTTGTCATCTGATATATACAACCCTTTTGGATTCGGATTATACAGACAGTAACCAAGACCACTGAAAGAAGGACTATTGGGAGCCCATTTGTAATTGCCTGTTCCATTATGAGTTGGATCTTCAAATTCATAATTTTTCTTCCCAGCTAGACTGATTCCATCAATCCAGTACATTAAATATAGGAATTTTTCAGGGTTTGAAGTATTAAAGAATAACTTCGTCTGAGCTGAAACTTCATAGTATAATAATTAAATATAACCTCAAACTAGCCTTGTATATAATCGTATTCATCACTGTTAGCTGGACCAGTCAATGTTCCGTTATTCCTTTTGCACAGTCCAGATCCTTCCAGTTGGGTGTTACATAATGGTTGTTCGAACAAGAATAAAGCAATACAGACTGTTGCAGTCTCACGGAGAAATAGTTTTGTATTATCTGGGCAGCTTGTTATACTGTAGTTGAGAGAATAGAAACCAGAGTCAAATGAAATGGAAGTTGTATATAACTGATTATTTGAAATTCGATTGAAGTCGACAGACGATGACAAAAAAGGATGTGATTGAGGACAAACATCACTTGATATATACATCTTAACGATTCATGATAATTACATTTCTATGTGTTACTGCATACCTTCACAGCGATTTCGTCACCAATTCTTGACTGTTCTATTGACGAAATTTCACCAAAATTGAATATTTGACACTCATTATCAGAAACTTTGAAGGTAACCTATTACATGACTCATCTCTTCCAAGTAATTATTATAAACAACTTACCACACATTCGTCAGCGGCTCTGCAATTCCGGAGACAAGCATCCCATGACTCTGTCACAGTTTGTGAATTTTTAGAACTTCTCGGAATTCCGGAAAACACTATCAATGATGATTCGTTAGAAACGCAAACTATGTAATATGCACCAAGGAATATTACAACTAAAGTCCATGATGAGATTATCATATTGACTTTCAGAAACAAGAACGAATCTGATAATCGAAAGTTCTCATTGACTTTCAACTTTTGAATAAGTGCGTCTTGAGTTCAATAGGTGTGCATTTATACAACAAAAAAAGATACTAACAAGATTGGTGTCGAAAAGTCTTCTTTGCAAGTAGCATCTCCCAAACAAAGAAACTCAATGTTGACCCTAACAACAACAAAAAAGGCAGAGAGAGCCAGCATGTTATAATTCATACGTATTCCATCCACATCAAGTGAGTTATTCCGTTGAAAGCTTTTTTGAAATAACCCAAAATAGTTTCTACAAGAGAGTAAGGTGGGCGTTGTAAAAGAAGAACCATTTACAGAATCACATGCATTTGTGGAGAAATGTATATTGGAGAAATGGGACGGATGTTCATTTGTAGCTATCATCGGGAGGTCTCGTGAAAGAGTTAAATGAAAATTCTTGACGATGACCGTAACAACAAAAAGAAAAAAGCAACCTGAAATGAAATAAGCCATAAGTATTCCGAAGACAACGAGTTTTAAAGATGGGTAGAAGGTGACACAAGTTTTTATCTGTGGACTATTGAAATCAGTAATATTCTTTTTGATAAGGGATACCTGTGAGTTCATTGTTTATACTTCTAATCGAATTATATTTCAAAACTGAATAGACACGAGACAATTCAATGAAAACATAGAGTGCGATTCGATCCGCCGTCTTCAAATTAGTTGCAATCAACATTACATTCGAATCGACGAGAGCCATTCCATGTCATACCATCTCCCAATTTTTCATTCTCTATATCGTTTTCTCTCGTTTCATAAAATGTAAATTTGCCCTCTCTAATCATCAAATGAATGAAACAAGTGAATGTGATTCATGTATCACTCCTGAATTTATTGCAAATCTTCACGATTATGTCTCTTTTCACAGGTTCGTTTTTCTTTTTGCAATTTACACTTGAGAGTTTCTGGTATAAGCCTGTATGCTTTCAGAGTATATATTTTAGACATTTAAAGAAAATCTCACTTCTTCACTTAAAAAAAATGAAGTGACTTAAAAGCTGTTTCGTCTAGAAACATGCAGTTAATTTGCCACATAACTGCACTTGATCAAAAGATATTTCAAAACTGACCGAACTAACACATTAGGTTGATATTGATAGGTTCTGTTCTGTATGATTTCCAGTTTGTTTAGAAACCATAACTGTTAAAATGAGAAAATGAAACTACTTGAAAAAACCATACTTGTCATTTGACGGGCCGGGCCAGGGCCGGGCCGAGGAAAAATTTTAGCACCCCAAAAATAATTTTCAAGTGCTTTTATATCACTAAATTCACTGTAAAACTAATAAAAATCATCAATTTAGTCGAATTTTTGCAGAAAATGCCCCAAAAACCACTTTTTCCAAAATTACTGCTGAAAAAAACATGTTTTTCGAAAAAAGTCGCTTCACCCGGGCCGACCGGGCCGGGCCAGGGCCGGGTCGGGCCAGGCCGGGCCGGGCCGACCAGGTTGACCGGCCGGGCCGGAGAAAATTTGGAAATCGGCCCGGCCCGGCCCGTGACAAGTATGGAAAAAACTGCCTTATTTCAGAATGAATGTGTTTTTCGGAGCAATTTGTTTTTCACTCAATATCGTCTTGTTCTCAGTCTTTCTATCATCTCCAACATTACGAAAGAAACACAGAAATAGAGTAAGTCAAAGAAGTTTGGAGTTATAAAAGATGTGCCCCATTCAAATTTCAGATCTTGATGATACTTGGTTTGGCAGACACATTCAACACTCTTGCGATTCTTTTCATGGGGAAAAACCGAGTAGAATTATATACTGAAGTGATTCAAACTCATCATCGACCCATCAAAACTGCATGGCAGTGTGCCATTGAACCGTGGCTCATTTTAAGAGGAATCGGTGAGAAAATCGTTGAATTCATGTGACGTATTTCTACTCGCTTTTTCAGGTGACATCTGGCCACCTGTTGTTCAAATGGTTATTGGAATTCAGAGAGCTCTCGCAGTTTTCACTCCCATTTGGTTCCATAAAAACGGCAGAAACAGGTAATAACCTCAGCAGGATAATCCACTTTTCAGAAAAACTGAGAAAATTTTACTCAGTTTTATAATTCAGATCAAGTTTCTTATTTGGATCAACTCTTGTTATTTTGCTTCCAACTTTGTTAATTGGTTTCGTGATAGCATACATCAACAGAAATGCAAAGGTAACTGAACACAGTTCTTATCTCGATCAGAATTTAGTTTCAGGTTCAGTACTATTGTGGCCGAAAAGCAGCATTTGGAAATGATTATGCTACTTTCATTTATATTATCAACATATTCGGATATCTTTTCAGTTTTCTTATCAATTGTATCACAATGATCAAGGCTTCTTCGACTATAAACAAGTGAGATTTTAAAGACTTTTAGAAAGACTTATCTACAGTGTGTTGAAACATCAGAAAAATGGGAACATTTTCTTGCTAAAAATTGATTCAATGAAATCGATATAACTAATGTATATGCACGTTCCCATCACTGTACCACGTTTTGCGGTTTTCTAATCGATACACTCGATACTCATTTTCTATTTTCCGATAATAATTTTTCGTAAGCACATTAAACCGAAAGAGCACACAAACCTCCATAAAATGCATAATTAATTTCAGATTGGTCCGTCGACAAATCATAAATGTTCGATACAGTCTCGTGATTTCATTTATTTCATTTGTTCTTGTGTCTATTCCCAACGCAATTTCAATAGTGTCAGTTCACTTTGAAGACGTGAGTTTCAATGATAATCCATTTTAATCATTTCTTTTTTCTTCCTCTTCTTAAGGCTGTCAGTTTCATTTCAAAACCATCCACCTACTTCACTTGCATCAACTCTGGCATCAACATTTTTGTCTACTTGTCGCTAAATGCCGAGTTCCGGCATCAATTCAAATATCTTTTCTGCAACAAGAAACGGGTTGTCACTTATGGAGAAGCGGAGAAGGCGTCAAAAGGGTCAAAGACACGTCATCATGTTGATTTAGTTGTTCATTCTGTTCATTCTTTGGCGTGAAGTTGTTATCATAAAAACATTTAAAAAATCTGAAACAATTTACAGTTGTAAGATAAGATTCAGTTTTTTTCGTTTGCTTGGAATCCGAGGTTCACGATCTGCTCAATCCATACTTATTCGATAACATGTCTGTTTCATTTTCAGAGTCCACCAGATGATTGAGCTTCTTAACCACAAAATGTATTCTTTTGATCCCAGAAACCACCAAATTTCCGCAATGTTTTCATTTACTCTTTTTCATATTTTTGAGACATTAAAATTGTTTGATCAACTAAAAAATTCCGTTAAATTTTTCATTTTATTCACTTGTTTCAGTCACGTATACAAACCGGAATTTAATCGAAAAATGACCGAATAATCGAGTTGTTCTTCTCCTCGTGCACTTAAATCCATCAATATTGTATGAGTCTTGAGTTCAAAACCGAAAAACGGACTTTCTTCTTCTCTAATAGAAAATGGAGCGCTTGGTTGTAGAGGTCCAGGAGGAAGAATTGTGTCACGCCTCGACGAGCTTTAGGAGGTCCTCGAAATCCGAGAATAATTGCCAGTTATTGTCTAGAGAAAGAGAAAATAAAAAAGAGTTCAAGAGGAGACTCTTCTTTAGTTCCTCTTTTTTGTTTCCATTAACATTTTTCTTTGTAAAAAGGAACCAATGAAGAAGATGATTAAGAAGGTGATGATGTAGGTGAAAATGGGAAAATGTGAAAGCTTTCTGATACCTTTTCACTCAATTCTCACATCGTTTCGTACCTCTTTACTTTCATTTTTCCCATTGTTGAATCACGCATTTGAGTTCTTTCAAAACTATCTGATTCTTGAATTTTTGGGGGAAATCAACTGAAAACAGACTAACAAAATGTCTGTAATCGTTACCTTTTCCTGACGATGGAGACTTATAAGTTAAGGTTCTGGAATTTTCTACATACCTATGGTAGCTCAGGATGATAAGTCTTTATGGAGAACTGCTTACCAAGTTTTTTCCCAGTTTTTTTCTTTCTAAAACCCAGTAGTTTTCTAGCAGTTTGAGAATATTGATCCATTCCCTGACGAGGCTCTCTTCCTTCTCAAAACACTCATTCAGTTTAATTCCTGTTGATCCCGAAAATGTTAGTTTTTGTTCCTTCATCCACTATTTTCAAAAAGAAAAACTAAACATCCATTTCTAACATTTCCATTTGCTTCTATTAACTCAAACATTGATGATCATCGTCATCAGCATCAAGCAAATTTAAAAAAAAGTGGAAAATATGCTGAGAGATGATAGAGTCATGAACAGTTGCGGTTGATGGGGTGAGATGTTGGTGAAAGAGAAAAAAGAAAAGGGATAGTGCATTCATTCTATCCGTTTTTCAAATAGATATCTTCAGAACTTTACTCAATGGCGTTGGTATCAAATAGAGAGAAAATAGATGTTTCAGTTTTCATGAAAATCCGACATACCGATCCCGTTTACTCGTTTTTCGCTATTTCGGATGTTTAGTACCTTTTCCTAATGTTCTGTAAACTATTTACCAGCTTCAGCCCCCATGAGTAGAACACAAGAATAATAGAATAAATGAAAATTGAGTTATGAAAACTAAAAGTCAAAAAGTTTCAAGTTCCAAAACGAATGAGCTCGAAGAAGGAAATGAAAGTTTTGACAAACTCATTTCGAAACGAAAAAGAACGTTTAGAAGTAAAAAAATAGAATAAATGAAGTGAGACGACAAAGTGACCACTCTTTTTTCTACATAATATGCAGTAAATCATCGTTTTCCATATGTTTTTATTACACATGGACCCCCATCTTGTGCTCTCAGAGAGCCCCGTCGGCGACTCGTCAAAAGTGATTATTCTTGTCAGATTGATGGTCAGAGTCGATCGATCATCAACAACCACCCGAACGAGTTCTTCGCACTTTTCTCTTTGATTTTTTCGATGATTTTTTCGCAACTTTCGAAACGAAGTTGATTGGAAACTGACACCCTGAGTTATTCTCCTTTTTTGATCTCCTTTTGATCTTCTCTTCCTATCTTGTATGGTATCCTCCAACCAAACATTCTAGGCACTTTCTTCTTTCTCTTCCATCCGAACACTTTACTCAACTCAATCATCATATAGAATAACTTTTTGTCAGTCTTCCTCTAAATATCGTTGACTCGCCTACTTGCTTGACAACTATAATCCGTGTGCGGTGGGAAAATTGGCATTTTCCGAATCGCGCAGTCAATCTGTTTCCCTTTTTTCTTTCTTTTTATTCTTTCTTTTTATCTTCTTTTCTTTCTTGTGCAACTTCAAAATAATATGATTTTCGATGGAACGCTTTGTGATATTCTTCTCGTATTCTGTTATTTCCCACTTTTTTACGTTACAAAGCAAAACAATAGGGTTACAAAGATAAGAAAAGGTGTTCAATCGAATCAGCAGATATTTTCTCTATCTAATTTCACTGGTTGGTGTTGATTCATAATTCAGTCTTTTTATTTTTACAATATCAAAACTTCATAAGGTTGGTTGATATACAGTAATTTAAATTTGTTGCGATAACCGCAAGCCTAGGAAATGAAAAATCAAGATTTAGGTTCAAATTACTGTCAGCCGTTGGCAAAACTAAAATGAAAGGAAGTACGAATGAGAAATTTCTCATCCAGATTATAATCTACCGTAGGGTGCTGTGCTAATCTTAATACCCAGGGACGCTGAAGTCGTTCTACAGTCGTAGGGCTAATGATATTCAAAAGAATTTCTCAGAACAGCTCAGCCACCCGGATCCGTTCTCAATATATAATTCAGTTACCCTATTGTCATATTCTATCTAAGGACAAAACCCAGAGGTCAAAAATCCGAAAACTACTTCCTCACCTTTATAAATAAGACCGATAGAACAAATATAAAAGGAATATGTCCTGAAAGATGTTTAAACCTTTCCTGCTTTTTTCATTTTTTATTCTTCTCCTATTTCCTTCTTTTCTTGTGTTTCCATAAGGGAAACAATTGGTTTGTATGTCTCCCAAAGAGACATTCTCTCTCTAATCGAGTCGCTTTTCCAAACCTGGTGGCAGAGAGCACCATCATGTCTCTTTTCTTCTTCTTCTTCTTCTTGTTCTGAGCTAACTATTGCTCCACAAATTGCTCCGGTCTTTTTCTTTTTTCATCATCGTTTCCTTTATCTTTTTCCTTTTTTCTTCTCTTTTCAAGACATCTCGACGGCACAAATCAAAGACAAAAACACTTGAAAAACTAGAGAATCGAAGAACGGCAGAACACACGTGTCAATACATTCATTCTTTGTACTATTCTGTTTTCTCTGAAGATCTTCAGAAGAATACCTCCCATCGCGTAGTTTGACCTACCTAATAGCAAAAGCTAATTTCGGAAGTGGAGGGGCAGTCAACGTGCACTTTTTCTTGCGAACTCTCCTCCCCCATTCGTCTAATTAACTAATTCATTCGAATGCTAATAGATGACAACCACGCAATTCTCAAACAATTTGCAAACTTTTTGAAACTTCTCCCGACCTTTACATAATTTGTTTTTAATTTTTTAAACCATACGTCATGTTTTGGATGGAAAACAATTTGGAGAGTGTTCTTGGTTACGGTAATTGTGCTGCCTTGCTTCTTATTAATGAAATTTTTTGTAAAAAGGTATGTACACGAAGGAATGTGTTTTATTATATCAGATATAATACTGGTTCGATGAATCTGGTCTAATTTCAATCAGGTTAGATCTTCAGAAGATCTCCTTCGTCCTGATAGTGAGTTATTTCACTTTCTAAATCGAAAGAGAATAACCGGACGGTTACATTCATAATAAACGATAATAAGAACCACGGACATTTGACAAAGCACAGAAATAGTTTTGAACAAAACAATTTCAGTTGAAATGGAGCATCGTTTTCACATGTATTCATGTTCCCGATATTAAAAATGGCTCAAAACGCTGCAAAGATATATCTCTCCTCACCAAATATCGTGATGCTTTGTTGTTCCCTTTTCTTTTCCTAAAAAGCCGTGTTCTCCAATCTCTTTCTAAAATTATTAATGACTCGTAGAGCGTTTTTATGAATTTTTAAGGATCCGCGATTGGTGTGAAAGCCTTGTGTTTTGTGTTTTTTGTTTTTCTAACCAAATCTAGTTTCCGGTTTCAAATGATAGTGCTTGTAGCGTTTTTCGAATATGCTCAAAGTAGGTATTGGGACCAAAAATGGAATACAAAAACTATTTCAGATTCATTTTCTGACTAAAAGGCGGCTTCACACGAGTCTCAAAATAGAAAGAAAATGCCTCGATTCGGAAACAAAGATCTTAACGATAGCGCAAAACACAGTTTCTAACATCTCGAAGATTTGATCACATCCAATCTACCCACTAAAATGTATGTTCCCTAGAACTATTAGTTGGAACTTTTCCTCAGAAGATTCTTCTGCCATATTTTCCATTTCGTATCAGTACATGTAGACCTAGAACCTTCAGAATTCAGATCGGTCTCACATTTAATTAATATCTCAAAGGGTTGGTATCGTTAAATTTTTATGTGTCTTCTTTCATTCTTCTTCTTCTTTTTTCTTATACTCCAGCAATTGGTGAATAGTGACGAAATACGCAAAAAAGAGCAAAGGGCATAACACATTCATCCTCCACACTGTGCTAATTTCAGGGTTTGTTGAATGTCAGAAAGCCATCTGAAGGCGTGATCTGAATGATTTTCATTGCGTGTGGGTGTCTTCTTAAACGGTCGGTTTCGGAAGAAAAGAGACAAGAATTTGTTTCCTGGTGACTATTTGAAGATAGTGAGCATACTCATTTCATAATTCATTCCATTCGTCTTCCTCATCTTTTTTTTATTTTTGAGTAGATGGACTTTGACCCAAAAAGAACGAAATGGCAGGAGTCAGTGGTCTTGTCTCCTCATTTTCTTGTCTAAGTTTTCTGAATTCTCTAGAATTTGTACTTAGTTGAAGTCATCATAAAAACTTCCAACTATATGATATCAGATAATAATAACATTTATGGACAATCAAAATCATAACACATTTGGTATTTCTTAACTGTCTAATTAAATATTTTTTTAATTTTTCTGAGCTTGAATTCGAACCAAAACACACTCCACTTTTGTAGAGTTAGCTTGATTTGTAAATTGTCGGTGTAAATGCCACTCACTAGTTCTGACAACCGTATAATTTTAGTCTTCTGAAAACTTGATTTTTCCAGAACAATTTCGGAATGATTAATAGGGATTCCATTGAATTTACGTAACTGATTTTGCCTCTAATATCCAGATCTCCCACGGCTAGTGATTGTTTATCACTACTTCACAATTATTGAGGTTCACACACTGAGAAATGGAATCAATTACTAAAAATCAGAATAAGAAATTCCAGAAGCAGAGCAAATAGTTGCATATTCTGGCTTACTCAGTTTGTATTAAAACTTAAACCTGATGTTTCAGACCCTATTCAAATTCTCATTGAGTGAGCCGATTTTTTGAAGGAGCACGTGAAATAAACGGCGATCTGGCCCATAAATTTCCATTTTAATCGGATTACAGTACCAAAAAAGTTGTCCATGTCTGCCGCCTGCAACCTTTTGTTGTAAGTGCACTTTGTCTAATTCGTGAAACGAAAAGAGACATTCTCTATCAGGTTTAGGGACGAAAAAAGTGAAAAGAAAACAGAAAAAGAAGCGTTTATTCGTTCTTCTCATTACTCGATTACACAGCCGGCTGTCCCATCCCGGGGGACAATCTGGTAATGTTGCCACACTACTACACACTTTTCCTCTCTGGCTCAAATACACAAATTTCCAATTTTCTCCACGTTTTTCTATCCGTTTTCCACTTTTATGCTCGGATGCCTATTTCTATTCAAACCTTCATTCATACAATCACTGCTTTTTAGAGCAGTGGTTTCTGATCAGAACAATTGCTGATTCATTCGTTGACTCACTAATTTCAAGTGGTTTTCACTGAGTATGACTTCTATTTTTCTTTGTTAACTTTATGTTCATGTTAATGGATAACAGCATATGAATCATGGAAAGAATTTTAAAGAATTCTTAGTAAGATCCGTAGAACTGGTTGGTCGGTGGTTGCTAGGGAACCATGCTTTCTCTAAACATTTTCATCAGATTTACCCGAAGCTCATAGTTCTGAGAGTATATCCGAATTTATCAGAGATCCAGATGAATACGATTAGAATTTCAAAAATATTTCAAAAATCGTCATTCTCCGCCTCCAAGATCACCGAATCTGTGGATGTTATCAGTTGTTGATTTCCAGAATAAAATATTTAAAGTTTTGATCTCTTCTAATATTCTGAGGTATTCTCTGAAAATATTTGAGCATTCCAACTCATTTATTTGTTTCTTTTCTACTTTATAAGTGGACCAAAAAGAGAAATAAAGCATAAAAATACTTATTATTCCGGTGAACACATTTGTGTTGCAAAGCGGAACTATAAGAGAGAGAAAAATGAGAGAGAAGTGAACGCCTTCTTCCTCAAAGAATCTGCAACGTCATCATAACGCCTTCTGGCTTTGCTACGTTCTCTAATTCCAGAAGGAAAGACGACCTCATTCACTTTTTCTCCTTTTATTTCTCTTTTTTTACTTTTCTTGTTGCACGTGTCATGTACTGGTTTTCTATCTCAAATAGCATAAGTACTTCCGTTTTCGTCTCAAATAGAAATCTAATTGTAGAAGGATTCGTAGAAAAAATGTCTGAATATTTGTTTTACGTCAATAATTAATACGGAAAAGTGTATGGAATCTGATATCAGTTTACCTATTTATAATGAGGAAGTTATATTTATATTAACCTGAGGAAATCAGATCAATGATTTATTTTTACTTCTTGCAAAAACTTTTACGTATGTGAGTTCTTCATGTTATTTGTTATTTTTAGCTTCTCCTGGACAACATCAGTTTTGCAATGAACTTGCCAAATTTAGAGTGAAACACACGCTCTCTTTTGTTAGGATTTCGTTCATGTCACACTACTTTTTTGCCTCAATTCGAATACATCCACGTATATTTTTGGTTAATACTTTGGTAACTGGGATTAACCAAACAGAAAATAGTTTGAGGAATGCCACGTAATCCAAATTATAAGTTAATATTCCAAAGAATGAGTACTCTTTCGTAGAAAACAAGTTACTCTAGGAAGGGTCGACCTTCCAAAAATAAAAGTTTATATTTATTTTCAGCCTCTTTCTCCCAATCTCTTGGAAAAATGTCTAGGTCGGTCTAAGAGTTTTCCTAATGTCGACTAGACACTTTTCCAACCAAACATGTTTCTTTCGAACCTATCAAACTGTGCTTATATAAAATGTTCCTTCTTTTTCAATTCTTTCTGTTCCCATACTCCGTCCAAATATCTGTGAGTTGTTTTGGTTTTTGTTTCTTTCGTCTCGTCGACAGGATTATAATCGAGTCGGACCTAACCCTTTTTCCGAACACTTTTTCCTTTCTTTCTTTAAACTTGCTCATCATTTTTCTTTGTGATCAACCACAGAGAAATGTCATTCACAGGGAGCAGAATGAGGGCAGGATTAATCATTAGTTTCTGATGAATTCCTATTCTATTTTGAGTTCAAAACATTTTAGAAAACATATTTTACTCTCTACTCTCGTACGCCCGAACTCCAGATTTCCCACGGGAAAAAAATACATTTATATTTTCACTTTTCTGATCTTTGAGGATAACTTTTGTATGAAGTGTACTTATTCCAGAAATTCCATTCTCTCTGTTTTTCATAATATCCCGAATGAAATATTATGCCTATCAATATTTCTAAATTTTCTCTAATTATCGATAACTAATTAGATTCAAAAAAACACTTATAATTGCTATGATTATTGACAAAACAAAACTTGTTCTTTTCTAAAAAATAACATAATTTTTATAATAGCTCTGGTTCCAATCTCTTCAAAATGTTATTTCGAAGAAGTGAAATAAAAACGTGAAACAACAAAAAGTGCAAAGTGTGCTAGAAAAACATTCATCGAGTCTCCATGAAAGGATCAACAAAACTCTTCCAGTAGAGGGCAAAACTCGTGATTTCGGAGAAGGTTTACACTCGAAAAAGTCAACAGAACTCACTTGTTCTGTCTGCAAATTTATGAAATTTTGTTCTAGGAATTCCAAGAATTTGAATAAAAACAAGAACTTTTAGGATAGACAGTTCTGATTGAATATTTAAGATGTCCTTTTATTCGTAATCTACAACTCGAGTTGTTCTGAAGCTTACAAGGACTCTTATTTCTTAATCCAATAGTTTTCTGATCATGAACAACTTTTCTAGAATCGTTTAGCTTTTCCATTGAGCAAGAAGCATTTCAGAAACATCATTTTTCCATTTGAGAAATATTATTCTCACTTCTTACGATAAATCTGTACATCACATAAGAAGAAAATGCATAATAATTTGAACTATAAAAAATTTAGTCCGTATGAGCAAAGTTATATAAAAACGTAGTGAATGCAAAAGAGATCAACTCAAGATTTTTTATGATCTACCAATAATTCATGACATAATTCCATAATGTGTCATAGAAAATGTCCTTATTTTTCTTTGTGGCTAGACTATTCATTCCTTCTTTATTCGCATTCGTATAGGTTCAAACACCCATCTTTTCCCTGAGAAACCTGTCAATTATGTATCGTTCCGCCTCCTTATTCATCTCTTTCTTTTCCCAATCCAGTAAAAGAATGCTCTTTGAATTGTTCCTCTTCCATGTTCGTTCTCAATAGGAACACTCATTTTGACATCACTCGGAAGCCTAAATCTTTCCGAAATTTGTGAATTCCTTCCGGAAACCCTGGAAAATTAAGAATACGTCAGAGATAGACGGCTTCTATTTCTATTTACAGTCCGCCCATTTCTGCATTTTCTTTCGTTTTGTCTCGTGTAAATCTGCTTAAAAGTTGGTCAATTCTTTTCCTTTTCTAACCAATTTATCGTTTGGTTAGCTTTTCGTCCACTATTCTTGGAATACGAACTTTTGTCTTTCTTCTTTTCTTTTTCCTGACACATATTTTACTCAACCAGTCCTTGCTTCTTCGTCTCGTTTACCGCCCCTCTAATTCAATGGTCTCCGAATTTGCGTGAATCTTGTTTCTCCTTTTTACACCCTCACATCTTCTTCTTCTTGTCTGAATTGTGTGCTCTGCTCCGAACGAACTTTTCGTTCCAACCATTCGTTTCAAATATGAATTCTAGAATGCTGCACGATGTCATCTATATGCTTCTCATTTCTACTGTAGCGAAAGAAGTCAAAACAGAATCATTAGTAGATCCGGCACATTGTGAATACAATTCAAATCATAGGAGAAGTATATTAACCGTAAGTTTTTTGTTTGATTATTTTATCTTTTGATATTTTAGGTTTAACTTTATTTATTTAGGATCTACTACAAGATTACGATAAGACTATGGTACCATCAAACAATTCAGTACAAGTCAGTGTGGAGTTGACAGTTCAAGTGAGTTTCTCTTTTGGAACCGACAAATATCAGACTGTTTAAATGATTTTGAAATCGTGCCATTTGACTCTACATTCATCCCATTTTCACTAAGTTTTGGTGGAAAGTAGTCATGAAATCGTGGCCCCCTAATATACATCTGAAACAATCTGATTACCGACTAGACCGACACGAACGTCATGTTCCTTCTAGAATTAGATTAACATTCTGATTCAGCAGAAGCCAAAATACCTTTTTTGCTCTGATGATATCCAAAACAGTCTGAATATTTCAGGACATTTCATCAATATCTGAAATTTCGAGTTCCTTCATTGCGGATGTTTGGTTTAGTCAAGTATGGGAAGATCCTCGATTAGAGTATCGGTTAGTTCTTTTCAAATATCAAATATCTGATATTGTTTTTTCTCTCCAGGAACATCTCTTGCAAAACAAATCTTTCATTGGACAGCTATGTCAGTGAACGTCTTTGGACACCTAACGTGTGTTTTGTGAACAGCAAAAGCACTCAAGTGCACAAGTCACCCGCATCAAATATTCTTCTTATTATTTATCCGAATGGTAATTTTTGCTATTTTTAAACTAAGCAGAAAGGAAACAAAAACAAATGTTTTCAGGAACCGTATGGCTAAATTATCGTGTTCAAGTGTCTGCTCCATGCAGTTTTGAACTGTCTAGATTTCCAATTGATGCTCAAGAATGCCATTTAGTCTTCGAATCATATTCGTATAATATAGCAGAAGTACGATTAAATTGGCAGCAATGGGCGCCTGTAACAATGCCTCCTCCTGAAGATTTTCGATTGCCGGATTTTCAATTTTATAATGTGACATGGGGGAAAACGTCGAATGAATATACGGCTGGAATGTGGGATCAACTCAAAGTTACTTTTAGGTGAGTCGGCAGACATATTCGTCTGTAATTGAGTTGAAAAATCAACAAAAGAAATCAACTCTGTTCGAAAATTTGTAAGGGACAAGAAATAGTTCCTTGTAGTTTTCAGAGATCTTACATTTCAGGAATCTTCAGAACAAATTCTCAGTTATTTATATTCAGGTTCAAAAGATTATATGGGTACTATGTTCTCCAAATGTATCTTCCAACATATCTATCAGTTTTCATCTCCTGGATTGCATTTTGGATTGATACTCGTGCTCTTCCTGCCAGAATAACTCTCGGAGTGTCTTCCCTCATGGCTCTTACTTTCCAATTTGGTAATATTGTAAAGAATCTGCCACGTGTCTCTTTCGTTAAAGTGAGTTTTCAGTTTTCTTCTTAATATTATCTGAAATTCTTCATTTCAGGCCATTGATCTGTGGTTTTTTGTTTGCGTCGCATTTATCTTCTTTTCGCTCGTTGAGTTAGCAGTCGTCGGATTCGTTGATAAAATAACAGAAATCAAGAGGAGGTCACGACGAATCAAATTTCAGCGAGCAATTGCCGGAGGCACAATAAAAAAGTGAGTGGAACGGGGAATGACGAAAAGATGTCTAGTTGTGAGTTGTTTCAGTGATCGGCCAGTAAGTTTCAGGAAGTATTCGTGTACGTCGAAGTGCAATTCTGTGAGATATAATATTAATAACAATGATGACGAGGAGCTGTATAACATTAGGTGAGTTGTTTTTGATGAATTACAATTAAAATTTGAATATTGGAGTTCAAACACAAAGTTGGGTGTAGAAATTCATAAAATTTGAAAATCTGTTAGCATGGCAAATCACTTGAATTAGGCTCAACTTAATTTTGTGAATAAATTTCGGCTGACCGTAGTTATGAAATCGGAGTCGTTCTATTTTCAACGTTTGAGTCAGTCATCTACAGTGTTGACATTGCTGAGATTCAACAGCTGAAAACTCCGCGCTTAAATGTCAAATACAACTCCAAGTAATTTTGTTTGAAGTTGATATCATACGAAAAACCAGAGAAAACACATTTAATAAAGAATAATTAAAGAACTCTTTCGAAAAAAATATTTGTTTACAGTGGAGAAACAAATGGAAGTGGAATGAGCTGGAAGAATAACAGTTCTCGTGAAGCTTCAGCTGATATGGGAGCAAGAGTTGATTCATTTGCAGCTAAAGCATTTCCTGCTATGTTTGCCGCTTTCAATGGTGAGTTCCAGTTCCAGGAATCGGTCTAGTTGACTTCAAGACACTCTGATTGAAAAAGAAGGAGGATAGAAAATTAAATAATAAATATTTTCAGTGTTCTACTGGTGGTATTACTTATCAAGAGAGCGAAACTAGAGCCCTAATCACATTGTATTCATCAACAAAAATTGGTCAACTAGAGTGCTGTCTCTCTTTCCAAATCGACGACGTCATCTAATGATTTTATGTACTTTTTCTTGAATTCTTTCATCTGACGGGTTATCAACCTTTTCCTTTACGATCTGTTTCCTTGTTTTCTTTTCTTGTTATTTCACTCAATTCACCCATCGGGCCTGTATTTTCAAACAAAACCAAACATTTCAACTGTGACTAAATAAATTTGAGTTCTGAGATCTTTCACTCAATTTTGCTCACATTTTCATCTTTTAACATATGATTATTCCTAGATTATATAGCTCTTTCGAAATTTCAGCAGTGCAAAACCTTCAATTTCGTCTCCAACTCGCTCCGCCCATCAACTTTCTCTATTTTCTCAGATTGGAAAACATTGATTTTGAAGTGAAGCAAACATTTCAAGCTACCAGTATAAGCCAAAGTTCGTGCAGCTGCAATTGAGATAACCGGCTGAAAAATTCAATTACTGGAGCCAGCGGAGCCATGGGCGCCATTTTGACATATTTCTTTTAGACGCAAGTTGTGAGATTTCGTTAGCATGTGATTTTAAATTAAAGTTTTCCGTGCATTTCTTCTCTTCAGAAACACGTTTAGTGCAAGTTCAAGTATAATCTTCTAGATGTGAATAAGGGAAGAAGATATTCTGTTTTGTATTGTTATCTGAGTTTTAACTTGGGATGCTCCTGTAGACTGAAAACCATATGTTTTCATCCAAGCATCAGTCCGTATTTTGTGTGTTTTCTTAGAATAAATCTCATTTCTTAATGGATTACTGACCGTTATCATAAGTTTTCTAATATTTTTGTAATCGACAGTGTATGAAACATCGTGATGACTAACTCTGATTGGTTCAAACTTCCTCAATATTTCATTTTCCAGCAGTGATTATCTGTGAGGACGCTAGAAAATTTCGAGAAGTTGTGGGAATGTGTCTAGCTGGTTTGACAATCAGAAATCACGATTTCTTAGTTTGTTGAATTCCCAAGCTTTGGAAATCAGAACTTTCTGAACTTTTTTACACGGCGTACCTAGAACTTTAACACTGAACTAATTATAAACAAACTTTTTTCATTTCTCGAACAATGACTAATTATTTTTGAATATTGTTCAAAAGATTAGATCAAAGGGGTTCAAGTTTGTTCGAACACACCTAGACATATATTGTCTGATGTATGTTCGTATATATTAAATCCAAACATTGACAAAAACTGATACAAATTATATAGATTCCAAGTCAGAAAAGAACTTCCGTCATTATTTTTTGTTATAAAAGACAATGTCTGAAGTATCGGAAATCTCAAGACCCTAACTCAAAATTGAAAAATGAGTCAAGGTATTGTTCTGTTTTTTCTTTTATGTTTTTCTCAGACGACTCTTGATTTCCATATCTGACGCAGGCTTCCTTTTCTCTCTACTCGCAGCAAACCAACATTTTCGATTAATTTTTTCGTTGGTCTGGTTGCAAATCACATTTTTCTAGTAGCTGCCTCTCTTTTTCCTGCTTCAAGGTTTTCCTTATCCTTTTCTCTCAAAATAAATATCAATTTACTAAAAAAAAAGGTGACGATTTAAATGTCTCGTGCACTATTCCAAGTACAATACTGATCGCTGCTTACTTCTCAAGAGACTCAGCACAAAAAACCTTTTGAATTCTAATTATAAATGATTATAGTCTATTCAAAAAGGTTATTTCTTTGTCGAAAGTCTCACTTATTTTCAGCTTTTCATTCTAAATAACACTCTCGAATTGGAGTATGATTGGCTTTCAAGAACACGGATTTTTATATTTTCATGGAATACTTTTCACTCGATTTATAAATGGATCAGTAGATGCAGAGATCGTTTAGTTCACTTCCTTTATGCCAGTTCTGAACTAGAATCGAATTATTCCTCTCTCATAAAATATGTGATCAGAATCAAACTATTTGAGTTTCTACCGTGCTTCGCAAAGGTTTCAAGCAAATGCAGATCGGCCATGCGCATGTTTTCTCGCTAATTACTTTCCTGGAAATCAGAGCAGAATATGAAAATCCAGGCAACAAATTAGAACAGGAGTTGATCACATTCAGAAAATGCTCCTTTCGATTGAACTATTCAATTTTTGGAAGATCAAATAGTTCATTAGTAGATTGTATTCTTCCGATTACTTGACATCATTTCAGTTAAACTTCATTTGTGTATGTAGGTATCAATTGGTTCAATGACGCTTTTCTCCCTTTCTCTCTATTTCTTTTTAGTTTTTTTTCGGGTTACCCTGGACACCTCAATGGACAATTCATTGTTTAATGTCGTTCTCACATGTCTAATGCTCATTCACCTACACTCCATATTTCTTTCGAAAATCGCTTTCTTTTTCTCTTATCAACTTGTTAACATCCCCCGCTTCTATTTATAAGTTTTCCGTTTCATTACTACTCCCTCCTACTATATTTTTCATTTTCCTTTGATTGTTAATTAGGAATCTTTCCCCAGAGGAAACCAAAAAGAGTCTGGGTGCCACCTTCAAAACAATACATATTGTATAGATCTAGGTATTATTTACTTTATTTTTTATAGTTTTCTTATGGTTTTCTTATTTCTTTTCGAAATACAACCTATTTCATTTGTCAATTCGTACCCAGAAGTTATGCCATTTCAGAATGGAATTCGACGAAAACTCTGACAGATTTCGAGTTTGCGGTGGAATTCATATCAAATATGTTGCCTCATTTTGTGCTGTTTTCGGAATTTGTGCCACTTTAGGAGTATTTTGTTTCGGTTTATACATATTTCCATGGTATCTATACGAAGATTCAGTTAATACAACTGGTAAGTACAACTTGTGATTTCATCAGGTGATAAGGAAGTGGAAAAGGGGGTTTGAGGAATGATCTCATTTGTTTATCGAAATGATAACTCATTCTGTTTTGACATTTCAACTTTTTTAGTTCAGAATCAGAGATCTGCGAAGAAAGAACTATTTTATACAGAGTTTCACCATTTTCAAACTCAAAAATCTTATTTCAAGTTTCGTCATTTTTTGAAAAAAGTAACGTGCTCTTAGATGCGGAATCGCCTACACTGCCATTAGGTTGATCATTTGAGAGTGAATAATACATCTGTGATACCGATGTATGCTGGGAAACTAAGCCATATCTTCCCATTGCGCCGTCAAAATCAGCCTCATCTAATAGCTTTATCATTCTGGTACTTTTTCAGCTAAAATCGCATTTTGCTGCTTCCTGATCGGTGGTTGTAGTTCACATGGTCTCATTCTCTACTCTTTGTACTCAACTAGAGTAAGTTTTAATATAAAAATACAATGATTCATTTGCTGTTTTCAGCTACAAACCCAATGGTTGATGCCTGCTTTTGCATATCATTTGTTCATCGCCGTTCTGAATGCCATAACAAGTCTAATTGCAGTAGGAGAGTTGTTTTCAGAGGTTCGTTGTTTTCATTTTTGATAAAGGAAATCTGAAAAACAAATCTTTTCTAGGGTAACATTTCTCATCGAGACTCTGTAATGGCGAAGATTGTGCTCGTTGTTTGTCCAACGATTTTTGTAATTCAAATGATCGGATTTTATGTAATTATCAAGTGTCGAACATATATTCAATGCAAGAGACGACATGTTAGGAATGGAGAACCACCGGTAAGAAATGAGATGAAACTGGAGTAATTGAGAACTGAGGAATGATTCCAACTACTTTAATCTTGTAATTAATTCCTTCCTGCCTTGTTGAATCCACAAACTCATCCTTTACTAAGTCAAATTTCATTCCACTTTCAGAGAATTCGAGAAGTAACAATGATGACGAATAAAGTATCAATCATGGAACTCTCGTTTGATCAGGTATGTTGACAAAACCTCTACAAAAATGACAAATTCCACCTGTTTTCATCTTACAATTTTTTTCTAATTTCAGTTTAACGAAACGATGTATTCACCTGCCTAATCACCTGTTTGGAGAGTGGAATTTCTCGAATCAGAAGCCAAAATTTTGAGTGATATTTGTGATACAAGTCTACAATTTACAAAACTTCGACATTTGCCAACAATTAGATGATATCAACATTGAATTTATTTTTCGAAATAAAATTATAAACCAGATCGAAATGAGACAAAAAGAGAGAGGGAAAGCACGGCAGAGACTGGAAAATAAAGCTTATCGAGAGACAAAAAACCGGGAAGTTGAAATTGAAAAAAATCTATAAATGTCTTCGAAAACCTAATTTTTGAAGTAGAGAAGAACTGGAATCAGATACGAAAACTCCATCTGAATTCTCAATTAGAACGTCTTGTGTCTTGGTTTCTTCGTCGAATCGAGCAGTGGCAGAAACTGGAAAATATTGACTTTTAATACATTGGGAATCTGAATTCTCACCGAAAGAGTATTCAAATGAAACAGAGAAATCATCTTCTCTTGAATACACCATAAAAGGAACAAGGTTAGTTTCAGATATCAGTTTCCGACGAGATGATTCAGGGCAACAGAATCTAAATATATTGATTTTTACTGGCTAGATTATCACTCGGTTACCTATAGCCAACAGGCCGATAATCCTTTTTCATCTTTAGTTCTAATCCATCTTGATAACAACCTTCAATGCACTTTGAGTCTATTCTCAGAATATCTACGATGATCTTTTTTCCTTCGGGAGCCTGAAATCCACTATAGCTCTCAGGAACTTCATTATAGTTTTAGTTACCTTTATATGATAAACACACGTTTTTGATCGGGTATTTGTTGACTGTCTGATTGTTATATCAAATCTTCTGGATGTCTGAAATCAGAAATATACGAAAACCTTTAGCAGAAAATAAACGTTTTCTACCTCTTCCGCATTGAGTAAACCACCACAAAAAGGAGAAAATGATGGAGAAATCAGTTGACAGAAAGGACCTCCGAATCCCGTTGGACACTTACACACTTTGCAATTTCGAGAGTTCGTGAATCCTCCGTTTTGACAAGGAGCTTGTGTTTGACATTTATCTTGGCATTGATAATGTTGATTCATAATGTAAACGTCTATGAAAGAAGGTCCTTCTAGTTGACCCATCGTTTGTTGAAGATTTGTATCAATTGCAGTTAAAGTAGGAATAGATGGAATGTTTGAAAATCTGAAACTGGGAGTATACTTTAAAATTCTCCGTGGAAACTCACTCTGTTGGAGTGTAGTGCATAACGCTTCCGATGTCATAAGGTAAACCGTAAGTTGACATTTGACGGGGGGATATCTGTACAATATCAGAGTTTTCGAAGATTAATTGAAAGGTCTCACTTTGGCAAAGTTGAACAACAAATCTTTCTCCACGACTCTTGGATTGAAAGTCACTGAATCGTCTCGATCGAATCTCGACTGTTCATGAAATATACCAAGTGCATGTGCCAGTTCGTGTGACGTCACTCCAAACTGAAACAGATTGAAGTTATTTTCAAAAGTGATACCCAAAGTCCAAACGAACATGCTCACATCCATCTCCAATACTGACAACTTGTTTTCCTTGAGATGCATCTCTTCCAACTGTACTCCAGCATCCTTCGTCATTTCCAATAAAAAGAAGATACTGAGATATACAATATTTGAGAATTACATGTCGATTTATACCTCTTTCTGGAATGTACGTGGACGGAACTCAATGCATGTTTCTCGATACCAAAAATGAATTGCTTTTAGGATGGCAGCTTTTGCAATTGGGTCTGAAATGCATGCATTTATTCTCTATCGATTTCTCCATTGTACTAACTAAGAGACTCATGGAACATGAAAGGAACTCCATTTTTCCAAATCGTTGCAGGATAGTTTTGATCTAAATATGCTTGTCTTTTGACCCTATCCGAACCGTTCTCATTTTTTTCTCTCTGTCGTGGCTTTGCTGCTTTTCGATATTCAGTTGATCCGTTCACAATTATACTCAATTGTTTGTAACTGATTGCCATATCTCCTTCATATAGTATATCTCTATAATAATTGTTGCTAGTACTCCAAAAGTATCTAATCCTCTCACCTATATTTTCGATTCAATTTTCCAATTGAAATCGGTTTTTCTGAGTAATTGTATATCGTGGAGACATCCTTAAAATGCAAAGTTAATGTATGACTCATGACGGAAACTCACAAACGATAGGTGGGAATCTGAATATTGTTCTTCTACAGAATATTGCAGTGTATCGAATAAGCGATGAGTGTCCGATGGTTTTAGGATGTCATGGAGCTAAAACAATTATAACTCAGAAGACATATCATTATTTTAACGATATCCTGACTATATCTGACCGAGAAGAACAGCGCGTTTTGCTACTAGATTCTAGTCGGAACGAGATATTAGAAATGGAAAGTTCAACAATTGAAAAACAGGACGAAAGGTGTCAGAAACCCAATCAACTCGAACCGGTAGGATTAGTGTTCTATTGAGTGTCTCATATTCTATCATTGAACCTACCGTATCCCTTTGTTCCCCCAATACTCACCTTTATACTTTCATTCGAAACGAATTGAGCTATCACGCATTCAACAGAAATAAGTATCAAATACCCGCAGAATAATATCTTTTCAGATCTCATAGTGACCAGAATAAAAGAAGAAATTGCACTTTAGGCGCATTGAAGGAAGTGTTCAGAAGAGATAAACTATGCTAATAGGTTGATTCTTGATTCGGTCGTCTTCCTTTTGAACACACAATCGAATTATCTCTTTATAGAAATACAAAAAAGAGAAATCTGTGGGGGAAAAAAGAGAAAACAGTTAGTTTGAATAGAAGAAGCTTGCCTTGAGAGCGAGACACTTGTACGTGAACGGACAGGGGACAAAAACACGTTCTTTTCCGTCTGTCTCCTTCGACCGCCTGGCTGATTTACAACTTTCCCGGTGTCCTTCTTTCACATACTTCTTCATGTTAAGCATGCTTTCCTCTGCTTCTTCCTGATTTAATTGATTCTCTCAGAGTCATTGAATCGAAAATGAGAGAAGAACATCTGCAGATTTTATCAGTCAACAGATAACACACGTGCGAAGAATAAAAAACGAGAGAAAGAAAGAAAGAAACAGTTTACGGATACTCACAACACTACAATGTATCCAAAAAGGTACCTTATCAATAGTCTTGACCACGTATCAATATAAATAGAAACAATTATTCTGCACTCACAATTTTTCGATTTCCTTGTTTTTTCTGTCCACAAGATTATCTTCTTTTCAGATCTTCTATACACAAAAATGCAGAAACAATACGATTCTCTCAAATTGATCAAAGTGGAAAATGTTGAAGAATTTGTGTATAAAGTTTCACTGAATCGCCCATCTAAATTCAACGCGTTGAATATGGAAATCTGGAAGTTAGTGAGGAGAACTTTTCTAGGAAAGTAATTTGAATTACAGAGAAATTGGGGACTGTTTTCAGTGGATAGATGAGGATCCAGATTGCCGAGTTGTTATTTTACAGGGAGAAGGAAAACACTTCTGTTCGGGTCTGGATTTAGGCGGTACGAAGTTTTTTCTTTGGATTGTCTGAACCATTTGTAGTTAAAAGTTTAATTTCAGGAATATCACTCTTCAATGAGAATGATACTAATGATTCAGCAAGAAAGGGAAGAAATATTCTAAAGACAATCAAATTTATGCAAAAACAGTTCACTTATATTGATGAATGCTCTAAACCAGTCATTCTTGCAATGCATGGATATTGTCTCGGTGCTGCACTTGATATTGCAACTGCTTGTGACGTCAGAGTTGCAACGAAAGATGCCATTTTATCTGTGAAAGAAGTGGATATTGGAATGGCCGCTGATGTTGGAACTCTTAATAGATTGCCTAAAGTTGTTGGAAATCACAGTTGGATTAAAGATATCTGCCTCACTGCCCGTCATTTCTCAGCTGGAGAAGCACTTCAATTCGGTATATTTCTTTTTCTGTCTCATTTGTTCAATTCATCTTTTAGATCTTCTCAGTCGTGTCTTTGACACTCGCGAAGAAATGATAAATGAGGTGACAAAGATGGCAAAACTGATTGCTTCGAAAAGTCCGGTTGGAGTGCAGGGAACGAAGAATGTTCTGAATTACGCAAGAGAAAATACGATTGAGAACAGCTTGAACTATGTGGTGAGAATCGTTTTAAAATGTGAATTGACAAATGAAAAATAGTATTTTAGGCAACTTGGAACATGTCTCAATTGTTTACTGACGATCTGGTGAAAGCAAGCATGGCATCCTTCTCTAAGCAACCACAACCACCGTTTTCTAAACTATAGACATATCGCTGAACCTGTAAAACTCCAGTGACTTTTCTTCCAATAGAAATGAATTTAAAATTTTGCCGACACTTTTTTACTTTATTGTGACAAACGTTTTTTTTTCTCTCGCACAACAAAAGATGAATAAATTATTATTATTATTATTATTATATAGAACTATTAGAGTTCTAGGACTGAAAATACGAAAAAATTGCATTCTCTTCTATTGCAGATCTCGGTGGTCTCTTTTTGGTGTTTTGATTTGTATTCTTCCCAGAAGGTGAAAACTTTTCCATCTTGTTGTCGTAGTCACCTATGCGTATGTCCTCGTTACTTTAGACCTACATTTAAAAATTTTAATTTATTGTTCAAGAAGTGACCACTATTATCGCTTCCCTACCGAGGTTGTCGATCGTTTATTGCCCACGCAGAGTCTAGTCATGTCCACTGAATCGGTTTCAGTTTTTATTTGTTCTACCTGATCATCTTTCACCTGGTTGATACCGTTTTTAAATGTAGTCTGTAAAATAGAAATGGGTCTACCGAATTCATGCTTCTACTACGACTGAAATCTCTCAATTCGTCACAAAATAAGGTTTCAACGAGCTGTTTGGCCTACGTGACCTGCCCTAAAAGTTCATTAAACTGATTCATTGATACGGTCAACGATTACATAAAAGACGATGAATTTCAGTGAAATCTACTTTTTACCCACTCGATTCTACTATTACTCGCCGCAAATTAAACAAGAATGCCACAAGATTCAAGTGAGTTAAAATGTACGAATTTGAGTCAGAGTCAGATACCTCGGAAATTTATTAAGGCGATGGATACGAACGTCTTGCTGACATTACAGAAGCAGCAAAGAATGAAGGTTCAGAATTGAAGCATGTGATTCGTGACGTCATCAGACACTATTCTGATTTAAGTTCTGATTTGCATGATTATTATGAAAAGAACTTGAAGAAATGTCCTGAAGTTGTAGATCAGACAGTCAATGACTTGTATAATTCAGCGGTAATGCTCAAAACACGAAGTGATTTCTCAATGATTTTTTGGTTTCAGCAAAATTTCAAAGATAATCTGAATATATTTGTTGATTCGATGATGGATTTATCTCCACCCGAGAAGATTTCTGGCTTCAATATCTCAAAGGTGACACTTCTGAGAATGAATGCATGTGAGCGATGGTTTCTATTATTCAGATCTTCGCAAATTCAATTTTTCTTCTTCTCATATCTTCCATGTCTCTGTTTATCGGATCTTACATCACTGCTCCAGTATTCGGAGTAATCTTCTTGAATCTCGGTGCAGTCCTGGTTGCAACTATCGCGATTCCAGTGACCGCAAGTTATGTTTATCATAATCTCAAAGTGAGATCATTGGCAGAAAAACGGATTGCATGTGCTGGGTTCATCTTTATTCAGTCGGTTCTCATTGGTTTTATCAATCAAAATGATTGGTTAGAATCTTCTCCGTATGCTGTACTGACTCAGATTGTAATTTGTCTGCATTCTGAGTATTTTCCACTATCAATCCCTTTCAGATCTCCTCATTCGTCTATCCACTTGCATTGGCACATACAGACAACAGAAAGAAAATTCTTGGTTTTGTTGCTGGATCAATTCTTTTATTCAACGTGTCACATGGTTTTCTTGCTTCTGGAATGGACGGAACATTCTTGACAATTTCTATTTTGTACACTCTTCTATCCATTTCACTCATTCAATACTCAATTGCTTTCCGCTGTCTGACTGATTTCGATATGATGCATTCGTCAATGCAGTACGTGTTATTGATTTCAGTATCCAAAATGTTTGTATTGATGTCTCTTGGAAATCATAAATGAATGAAGCGAACACTGAATGATTAGAGAATATATACACCAATGAATATATTCAATTTCATCCTTTTTTCAAAAGTTTTCACCGATTTAATTTATTAACAACAACAGTTAACTCAACCAACATAATTTTTGAAAAGAGTCACTTAAGAAAATGTTGTTGCCACTGATCATGAAGTAATTGATTGTATGCATCAGATCCTTCTCGTCCTTTTGTTTTGATTGCCAGTAAATGTTCTCTCCGTTTCAGACGACGTTCACGCATTTTCGAAAGATGATAACTTGATATTAATGGCATCAAAAATGAAAACAATGGATGAAGCTGAAATTATTCTTATTTCGTTCACAACTTCTCTGAAAACTTACATAAAATATAAGTTTAACCGTAGACAACGCAGCCCGATCATCAATAAAAACATCGAATTCAAAGTTTCGGAGAGAGAATGTTCCAACAATGTAAATGACAGACATGAGCATATTTATAATCAGAATTGAAGAAATAAATGTGGTCGTGTCAATATTCTCAACAATTTGGAACCGTCCAGAGAGACTGATTTCTATTCTGAAATGTTTTAATTGAAGTTTAGAAAAAACAAATAAAATCAAACCTGCTTTCTCGTTTTTTATTTACATATCGAATGATTTGCAGTAGAATGAGAGCGAGAATTGCGAGTGAAAAACAGAAAATGTAGAGGATATTCAACTGAAAATTAACTTTAGAGAAACACAGAGTTTGATATCAACTTACTCGAAATTCGACACCTTTTGGAGGACTGATTGCTGTGATAACTGGAGACCGATAATCGGCATCTTGGTAAGCCCAAACAAGAAGTGATACTGGTAATACAATACACTGAAAACTTAAATACGTGATTAAAAGTGGGTTGAACCTAGAACTTACAAAGAACAAATAAGCAAGAATATGTCGAAACGAAGTGTTATGTTCATAACTTTCAATTTTAAGAGTTGCGAAGAATCGTTCAATCACCAAGAACACCTGAAAATCAGCATTTTTTCAGAGACCATTGAGACTAATTCTCAAAATGTACATAGTTTGAACTCATGGTATCATGTATTCATTTGGTTAGAAAATTGGTTTCGATGAAATCAGAAAGTCAGAAAAATACAAGAAAAAACTGAAAGTGTTCCAGATGTCCAGATCAGTCCAGATGTCCAGATCAGATTTAAAAAGATTTTTTTACTAACCTGCGTCAGCATTCCACAGAACAAGCAAATAGCAATGGAACTGTGAACCATCATATATGGAACCATTGACATATGAATATCACATTCTGTTTGATAATCCAGAAATCTTTCGATCATCATTAAGTATGAAACAGTGAATAGTATTGAGTGAAATATTGCAGCAAAGAAATACATTGTCAGGAGAAGCTGAAATATAAAAAATCAAAAAACTTTAAGAAAATAAGAGGGCTAACCTTGAAATTCGGATGGAAAGTTGAATTCCATATGAATGTTTTGATGAAATACGAACATGTGAAAATAGAAGTGACTGATAAAACAACATTTATAAGGTAAACAATTTGGTATCCAACGGAGAAAGCTGTTTTACTGTTCTGAAAAATATCCAGATTTGAAATTTGGAGAACCAGTGGAACCCTATTTCTGTCAGAGATATCATCTTAATAGTTGGATGAAACCTCATGATAAACTCTCAGAAATATATAAACTAACCTCTTGACAGATTTCAAATAAAACTCGATCCATATTTTTTGTCTCGTCTCTTCACATTGGCAGACTGATCAGTAATTAGAACAAGACAAAACACACACACACAGTTCGGAGAGGAATGTGTTTAGTGATGATCCTAAATAAATAAAAAGATTTCTGAGCAAGCAAAGAGTTCGAGAAAATGAGAGAAAAGTTGTGGAAAGATGATACATTTTTGTGATTTTTCTCTCTATCACATGGTCTTTTTTCTTACTCATTTGGTTGAGTGGGTTCGTTTTATTTTTCAAAATTACATTCAGTTTCATTGAGTTTTTGAGGTCAAAACGAATCGAAAAAGACGAAATGTGCAAATGTGCAAAGCGTCAGAAACAAAGAAACAAACGGCCGGTCACTCTCATTTATTTTTGTCCTATTTTTGAAATGAGAATGACGCATTTAGCATATATTCGATTAATTGGAATATAGGTTCATCTCGAGAAAAAAAGAGAATTATGCGAAAAATAAATGGATAAAATAAAAGTGTCACCGCCATATAATTGTTGTTTTTTTTGTTTTTTAGCACGATTTATTTGAACAGCGTTATAGGCTTCGTGGTAGTGGGGCTCTCAATTCCATATTTGTTTGATTCTATTACGTTTGTTTGAATTTATGGGAATTCACAAAATAAAGTTTTTGCCGAGAGAATGAGGATAAAGGTATTGAAAATCATTTTCCTGTTATTTGAAAAGTTGCACAGCCATTAGTATTCCGCTTTTCGAGTAAGCAGAGTTAGGGATTTTGGGAATCAACAGAGCACATCAATGCTGAAAGAACGTCAATCTGAGTCTTCTTTTTAGTTTCAATGAGAGTGCCATTGGATGATGAAACTAGATCCAGTTTGAAAATAGATTTTCATTTTTCCGTAGTTTATAAATGAGATAGGACGATAAGCACAGAAACTGTATGAAATAAAACCATACTCATTCTTTTCAATCAATTAATTTGAGCAATGAATCAGATTGAAACATCACTAAAAACAGCTCCAAAATAAATGTTGGTGAACTCTAACGTTTCAGATTCTTTCCATAGTCAAATGACAATCCCATGCAAACGGAAGACGTGGGAAAAGTATCCGGATACTCAACGGAAATGAGCACAAAAATGGGTAAGGAGAGAAAAATCAAAGAGATTATAGACACAGACAACATTGGAACTGAAGAAGTTCTTTCTCACTTTTTCAGGATTTCAAGTGTTCTCAAGTACGTATTTATATATGAGAAGAAAACATGAACTGCATACAGAATTCACTTTGTCTACTACTACTTCTACGTCTTCTTCTCTTTCTTTTTTTACTAGGCGGTTTTCAAAAAACGGCGTGAGAAAAGTAAATGAAAAAAGAAAATGACAAGAGGAGGCGTAAAGAAGAGAAGGCAATATTTGAGCTTGATTCGGATTTCACATCTTCTAAAATTACAACGACGACGTCGGACTTCTCCCTCTCTTCGTTTGCTTGTTTCATCTCTTCATTATTTGAAAATTGATGCAATTCAATATGAAACGAAATGCGTCAAACACAGCAAACTTCATCATTTATTACTTTTATTTATTCATTCTAATATATACAGAATCCCAATAATTCGCGATGGCATCATCATAATTCTTCGCACCCTCGTGTCCAGTTGACTTAATCTGAACTGTTGTAGAGATTTTGTTGTTTCTCTTTGAATTGAGATGTTGAAGAGCTTTGAATCCAATGAATACAATGACTAAATTATAAGTTGGTGTTGCACAAAACACTCCTCTCATCACTGTATAATTGATGTATCCACCAAAGAAATCTTGTCCAACAGTACGAGTGAAAAGTATTGATGTCACATACCAACCAAAGAAAAATAGATGAGTAAAGGTCACAATTAATGTGAATTGTGAAGATTGAGATATTTCTTCCATTTCATATTTTGCAGAGAGTGAGGAACTGTGCTTTCGATGTCTGGAACTTTGATCGAGTTCTGACAAACTTTCTTACTGTATTCCCGATTAAGGTGGTCTTTCCACAACGAATACTTACTTTTTGTGCATTCTGTTATGAACAACCAACAGAATACAGTTACAGGCGAAGTTAGTGAACTTTACAACAATCAAAAACCAGAAAAACATATTGAATTTGCGTGCAGAATTCGAAGGAATCAAAATGAAGGAAATGAAGTTGTCAGTAAATGGATCATCATGATAAATTGCAATTAAAATTACAATGTTCAACGAAACCTGAAACGGAATCGATAAAATACTGAACTAAAAACAGTTACTTGCCAACGAAATAAACAAAACTGGACCCAGAAGAAGTCGGGACGTTTCATAGTTGTGGGCCATTTTCAATGCAACAAATCGTTCAATTGTGAATCCAACTGGCAACATCATTGGAATTGTCATTGTTACAAGTGCTGATAAATGTCCATATTTGAAAAGAGACTGATCGATAATAAGACTACATTTTGATGAAACGATAAATGGAACGAAGAATTGATATCCCTGGAAAAAGGTAATTGAATGATTGAAATCAGGTCAATCAAGAAACTTACGAAGTTCAAACATGACACAGTTGCGAATGAAAATGTTCCAATGAAATAAGAAATGAGTAAAAACTTCAAGTTTCCATGAAAAGGAAGTGATAGTATTCGTTTGTAAATCAAATAAATTAACGACGGCATTGCAAGAAGTGATACGAAAAATGACCAAAACTGAGCAGCTCGGTATATCGGATTATAAGTCAATTCATATGCTAATTCGCATTTTGTTAGATTGATTTCTGTCATTTTTCTGGAAGGATATGATCCGGAATTTTATGGAAAGAATGTGAAGAAAATATAGGGAAAAGACAGGTGGATAGATTAAAAAGAAACAAATATATTCTAGAAAAGGCGGAAATGTAATCTTGTTTCTGGATGATGTAGTTGGTGGTTTAACACTCTACTTGGCACGCGATAAACTGCATAAAATAAGGGAATTGGGCATTAAAAAAGTTGATTGAAGCAGTAAAGAACAGAGCATTGATTCTTCGAATATCTCGGAGTTTATCATTCACGTCATTATAAGAATATCTAGACTGAGTTCAGACATAATGGTGAGAAACAAGAAAAACAGAGAGAAGGAAGGAAAGAATAGGAATTCATAAATGGGCGGAGGAGAAATATTGGATAAGTTGTGACTAAAACGACCTTCTGGGGTTAAGTCGTTTACATCTGTGTTGGATTCAATTTCCCCAAGAGGAATCAGAAAAAGTAATATTTTTAGTTGGCTTAGTTTTAGTTGAGTCTATTTCCCAGATGCAGGGGTGTAATTATCTTCAGTAAATAGACGTTTTTGAGCAAGTTTCAAATCTTTCAGTTCTTTGTATTCTGAGTTTCAGAGATTGGTGATAACAGACCAAAATCAGAATCTCGTGAGCAACTGCATATGAATTGAAAACAAGAAGCCAAAATATATTTTCAAAGTAATTCTTTATTTAATTCTCAACATTTCCATTTTTATTCAGACGCTGCCACGTGTTATAGTAGCCCATTGGCTTGTTATAGCATCATCATAATTTTTTGCTCCTTGTTGACCAACTGCCATTATTCGAATATTTGATGTAACCTCTTTGGATCTTCTCGAATTCAAATGATGTAATGAATAAAATCCAACAATTACAATCACCAAATTATAGGTTGGAACTGCACAATTGATACCCCAAAAAAAACTCCAAAGAATAAAAGATGAGTGAAAGTAATAATGAATGTGAATTTGGAGGATTGAGTGATCTCTTCCATCGCGTATTTTGTTGAAAGCGAACTTTTCTGATATCTGAAATGACTTTATTTATTTAATATTCAGTTCAAAACTTGTTTTTACTTTGGCTTTAGCACACTGTGAACTATTATTAATACAAGATTACAGATGATATTCACGACTTTGATGCCAAACAGCGACCATAAATAATTGGTGAATTGAGTAGCAGAAGTACTTGGTAACATGAGGAAAGATATGAAGATATCATCGAATGTCTCGTTTTGAAAAATGAAATAGAATATGACAATGTTGGAAATTAACTAGAAAGCAGTTGAATCACAGATGAAAATGAGTTCGTCTTACCGATAAAGTGACAAGAATCGGGCCTAATCGAGTGGGTGTATACTCATAACGGCTCGCCATTCCAGTTGCAATAAACCTCTCAATCGTGAATCCAATTGGAAAAATCATAGGACTAGTCAAAGAAAAAAGAGTTAGAATGTGACCAATTTGGAAGACTGTTTTATCGACGATCAGACCACAAGCAGAAAAAATGAAAAATGGAGAAATGACATGATAACCCTGAAATTTGAATTTACGAAATACCGAACAGATGGTCATTTTCCTTACAAAAGCAAAACAGAGAACAAAAAAGAGATATATGAATACAAAACAGAGATATATGAATACACTGATGAAATAGACAATAAGTAACGTTTTCAGGTTTCCATGGAATGGAAGTGAGATTATTCGCTTTTTGATGAGATAGAAAAGTGCGGGAGCAGCTATGAAAGATACAGTGAATGTATAGAATTGAGATAATCTGTAAACTGGATTGTACGTAACATGGAATGCCAGTTCACATTTAGTTTGATTTATCTCCACCATTGTAACAAATGGAGATAAAATGAGGGGAAATGATATTAGTATAGAACCTGAAAAGCATGGAAAAATTTCTTATCCGCGTATATGGTTGAGCGATTTTTTATTTCTGGTTTTTACCTAACCCAGTGGGTTACTTGAAATCGAAAGATCGGGAGCTTTAAAATAATTTGTCAGATGAAAAGATCGGATTCTAAAAAAATCACGTAGTGAGTTCTGTTTCTGAAAAGTAGAGACACCATGAACAAGTTTCAAACACGTTTCGCTCTTCCTATTCTACAGAATCGTGAAAATGCTATAGGTCGTGGGCGCATTCCAGAAGCTAGTATGAAAGTATGAAGAGTTCCATCGTTGAGTTATTTTAAGAATAGCTGTTTAGATGTCGAAGAGAATACTAGAATCTATATCAGAATAACGTTTGTATCAAAGCACAAACAACACTTTTTGGTTGAAAAAGTTTAAAAAATTATTGAATTTGAAAGAGTTTGTTTGATAAAAGTATTAAGAGTTGCTATATACAGAAATTTATTTTTAAAAATGAATTAAGAAAGATCAAATCGCTCTCATTCGTCCGCTGGTAATAGTTGCCCACTTATTAATAGTTGCTTCCTCATAGTTTCTAGCTCCTTCGTTTCCAGTTGTCTTCAATTGAACTGTCGTTTGAACCTCGAGAGATCTTTTTGAATTCAGATGACGAAGTGATTGGAAAGAAACTAGGACAATAATCAAATTGTATGTCGGAATAGCACAATTGACACCTCTTGCAACGTAATGATTGATGAATGAACCGAAGAATGATTCACCCAAAACTCGAACCAGAATACTACAAATTGTATAAGTTCCGAAAAACAGAAGATGAGTGAATGTGATAACAAGTGTAAACTTGGAAGACTGTAAAATTTCTTCCATGGCATATCTCATTGATAATGAACTTTTTTGCAAGAGATATCTGAAAAGGAAATGGAGATGAGAAGAAAAGAAGTATTTGAAAGTTACCGAGTTTTCAGCCGTCTATGCATCAGTAACAAGAAAAAATTGAGTACGAGATTTCCTATTTTCAGGTAGAGCAGATACCAGATGTAGTTGTTGAATTGCACGGCGGAGGTATTGGGTAACATGAGAAAAGAAATGAAAATATCATCGTACTTCTCGTTTTTGAATATAGAATAGAAAATGAGAATGTTTGGAAGAGGCTGAAAACTCTTACCGATTAAAAACTTAATTTTGTCTGCCACTTACCAATAAGAAAGAAAGAATAGGTCCCAAGAGCGTCGGAGTTTTTTCATAACGACATGACATCCCTACAGCAATGAAACGTTCGATTGAAAACCCGATTGGAAACATCATTGGAGTTGTCAGAAGGAATAGAGTTGGCACGTGAATATATTTATATAGAGACTTGTCGATGATCAAATTACATTTTGATGTAACGAAAAATGGGACAAAAAAGTGGTAACCCTGTAAGAAAGTTAATTTTTAAGCCAACTTGCCTTCAGAACTTACAAAATCAAAACATAAAATAACAGCATATAAGAAGATACTGATGAAATATGCAATTAGTAACGTCTTCAGATTTCCATGAAAATGAAGACGAAATAGTTTCTTTACCATTAAATATAAAAGTGCCGGTACAGCAAGAACTGATATGGAAAATGTATAGAATTGAGAGAGTCTATAGATGGGATGGTAGGTCAATTGGAAGGCCAAGTCACACTTTGTTTCATTCATTTCAACTGTTTGATTGGAGTACAACTCTAGGTGATGCCACGACACAAACTCGAAGCCTGAAAAGATCATTTGTGAAAATATGGATGTAAGAGCTGGTATTTCTTTTAGAACCAAGTTTTACATAGACGAAAAATAAGTAGTTTACAAGTTTTCCGAATCACTGAAGAGATAATTCAATGCGAAAGTTTATTGAAAAAAATCTTTCAAGGATATCTCGTTCGAAAAGTGAATTCTTGATTTTCTATGAGTGAACTCGTTATTCAGGAAAAGACGAGACTGATTAACTTTAGAAAGCTCACGAGACAGAAATTATTGGATTGAAAAAAGAGGTTGGGAACTGAATGTATAGAATTGAGATAATCTGTAAACTGGATTGTACGTAACATGGAATGCCAGTTCACATTTAGTTTGATTTATCTCCACCATTGTAACAAATGGAGATAAAATGAGGGGAAATGATATTAGTATAGAACCTGAAAAGCATGAAAAAATTTCTTATCCGCGTATATGGTTGAGCGATTTTTTTATTTCTGGTTTTTACCTAACCCAGTGGGTTACTTGAAATCGAAAGATCGGGAGCTTTAAAATAATTTGTCAGATGAAAAGATCGGATTCTAAAAAAATCACGTAGTGAGTTCTATTTCTGAAAAGTAGAGACACCATGAACAAGTTTCAAACACGTTTCGCTCTTCCTATTCTACAGAATCGTGAAAATGCTATAGGTCGTGGGCGCATTCCAGAAGCTAGTATGAAAGTATGAAGAGTTCCATCGTTGAGTTATTTTAAGAATAGCTGTTTAGATGTCGAAGAGAATGCAAGAATCTATATCAGAATAACGTTTGTATCAAAGCAGCAAACCTGAAAAGACCATTTGTGAAAATATAGATGTAAGAGCTGGTATTTCTTTTGAGAACCACGTTTACATAGACGACAAATAAGTAGTTTACAAGTTTTACGAATCACTGAAGAGATAATTCAATGCGAAAGTTTATTGAAAAAAATCTTTCAAGGATATCTCGTTCGAAAAGTGAATTCTTGATTTTCTATGAGTGAACTCGTTATTCAGGAAAAGACGAGACTGATTAACTTTAGAAAGCTCACGAGACTGAAATTATTGGATTGAAAAAAGAGGTTGGGAACACGACATTCAAGTTTTCATAAATAAATGAGTAGACTATTTCCGTGAGATACATCTCCGGAAGTTTGATCTGAATTTTTGATTTTTCCGTTCTCACTAAAAAAGTTCAATTTTGGATTCCAGTTAAGACTGAATGTGAACTTTTCGGTGAAGTCTAACGTGTGCGAAAAAGCTCATTCGATGTATTTTCTAAAATTACCGAACGCATGACTTGTCTACGTTCGATGGAACAACGTTCGGAAACTAACATTCTGACTTTCCCAAAGTTCTCTGTGGGGAAACTGACGAAAACTTGTCAGAGAAAGCAATCAGACAGTGTTTGATTTCAGGTTTATTCATAGCACGAAAGTTGGTATTCTCTAACACAAAATTGTTTATTTCAACAAAAAAAGAAAACAAGAAAATTTGATATTCAAAAGTAATCGTACATAAAATATCAGAATCTTCTAGGACTAGAATTCCACTGTTTCATGATTACATTGTCGTAATTTTTTGCTCCTTCATGCCCTTTTGATCGTATTTTGACAGTTGTCAATACTTTTGATTGTCTTCTAGCGTTTAGATGATGCAACGAAGTGAATCCAATAAAAGCAATCAATAGATTATATGTTGGAACTGCACAATTCACTCCTCTTGCTACTGAATAATTGAGGGAACTTCCAAAGAATGGCTCCCCTAGAGTTCTGACTAAAATGCTTCCAATAGTATAAGCTCCGAAGAAAATGAGATGAGTGAATGTAAGAATCAGAGTGAATTTCGAAGATTGAGATATTTCTTCCATTGCATATCTCACGGATAATGATGTCTGTTTCAATAAAAATCTGGAAGGAAAACATAATTTAATTAAATGCAGATTAATTCCTACCTTGTTTTGAATCGTTTGTGAACTATCAACAGAACACAGTTACAGCAGAAGTTTCCCATTTTCGCATAAAGAAGACACCACAGATAATTATTGAACGATACGGCAGACGTGTTTGGGAGAACTAAGAAAGAAATGAAAGAGTCTGTGAACGTTTCGTTACGAAATATGAAATAGAAGACAATGAAATTAGGAGTGACCTGAAATAAATACGAAGAATTATGGATAAAACTGAAAAAGTTAGAACCAGAATGAAAGATAATATCGGTCCCATCAGCGTCCGAACTTTCTCATATTCATAAGCCATTCCAATAGCAACAAATCTTTCAATTGAGAATCCAATTGGTAGTAACATTGGAGTAGTCAATAGAAATAATGAAGTGACATGACCGTATTTGTATAAAGTTTCATTGATAATCAGACTGCAACTCGATGTTACAAAGAACGGAACAATACAGTGATATGTCTGAAAAAAGAAACTGAAATTCGGATAGCCAGTTTGAAAACTTACAAAGTCGAATGATAAAATTAAAGCATAAAGAAAAATACAGACAAAATAGGTTGCCAACAAACATTTAAGATTTCCGTGAAATGGAAGTAGAAGAATTCGTTTAATCAGAAAAAACAGGAGTGACGGAACAGCTAAAAGAGAAACTGAAAGTGTCCAAAACTGGGAAATCCGGTATACTGGATGGTAAACGATTTGAGCAGCTAAATCGCATTTTGTTTGATTTATCTCTACCATGTTTGTCACAATGTCCAAAATGTTCTTTTTTTCTAAATCAGTGACTATAGCTGCGACGTGGAACTTGGTTTGGTGGAGTATGTATAACACCAAGACCAGATTTTAAGGTTGAATGAACTTCAACACGAGTCTCTGTGAAAAATGATAGAAGAACCGAAAGTTCAAGTGTCTGATAGCATGGGAACTGGGTTATACAAAGAAGACGAGTGTGTTTTGAGTGTAGTCAAACTGCCTAGAAATAACTATTTTGAGATTTTTTATGATATGATATGTAGTTTCACATCGCCGAGTTTGTGAAATCAATGATGCATAATAGTCTTCTAAAAGATCTCTTCCGTGCTATTCTTAGTTTGGCATGGAAGTTATGAACCGTAGAATAACTTTTCTCGTTCTTTTCATCAAACCGTAAATATCTGCTAAGATGTTACAGAAAAGAAATATAGCATTCATATGTAAGTTTATTTCGAAATCATATCCCAATGTTTAAATATAGCATCCTCATAATTTTTAGCGCCTTCATTTCCAGTTGATTTCAATTGAATCGTCGTATTCACTATGTTTCGTCTCTTCACATTCAGATGACGTAACGATTTGATTCCGATAAAAACAATGACTAAATTATAGGTTGGAACTGAGCAATGTATTGCTCTTGCAGCTGTATAATTGACTTGATTCACAAAGAATGATTCGCCGAGAGTTCGAGCAAGAATACCCAAAATAACATAACAACCAACAAAGAGAAGATGTGTGAAACTGACAACAAGAGTGAATCGAGATGAATAATTTATTTCTTCCATTTCATATCGTAGTGAAAGTGTAGTTTTCCGTTGAATATATCTGTTATATCTACACCTTCGAGACATTGAATTCAGAATTCAGATAGGGGGGGACTCACCGGCTCTTCAGTTTGTTATTAATCTTGAGAAGAAAGCAGTTACAAGTTAAATTGAAAAACTGAACAAATAGTAAAAAATAAAAGAACAAATTGAACCGAAAGGCAGAAGTCGAGGGAACAAGGATGAAAGAGACATAGGAACCAAGAAACTGTTCATTTTGATAGATTAGAATGATAAATAGAAGGTCTATCCCAATCTGACAATAACAATATCGACTGCAATTCATTAATTCTCACTTACAAGACTGAACACTAAAATAGGACCCAATAATGTCCTGACATGTTCATATCGTTTTGCACAACTCAATGCGACAAATCTCTCGATAGAAAATCCAATTGGAAGTAACATTGAGATAGTCATGGTGAATAAAGTAATTGTATGAAACCATTTGAATAAACTCGGATCAATTAACAAATTGCACTTAGTAGTCATGAAAAACGGTTCCAGAAATTGGTATCCCTGAGAATTTTCGATGTTTCTTGGTTGTTTCACCGGTTAACTTACAAATCCTAGACATGATTCGAAAGAGAACACCAAACTGCTCGAAAAATAAACGATTAGTAAGCACTTCAAATTTCCGTGGAACTGTAGAGGCAGAACTTTCTTGATTATGAAGAATAATAAGGACGGAATAGCGAGTAGAGATACAAAAAATGAATAAAGTTGAGATAACCGGTAAATTAGATGATTACTTAATTGATAAGCCAGTTCACATTGGGATTCAGACGGAATATTCATTCTCAATTGATCTCTGTAAGTTCAGAATTTTCATAAATGAATGCATGAATTGCAAAGAAATCAAAACTTTATGTCACAAGTAATTCTAGGAGTTGGGAGAAAAAAGGAAATTGACGAGAGTTTCCATGAAATAATGAACAGAAAAAAGATGTTGTAGTATACAAGTTCTGATGATTTATTAGTCTGGGTTGATTCTAGAAAATGGAAATGTACCTGGAACACTATTGTATATCTGAATACATTTATAGATCAAAGCCTTAAAATAGAAAAATCATTATCGCGAGTCTAAGAACAATTATTATTTTAGGGTTCGATGCAAATAGAGTTTAGAAGGAAAAAGTGATATTCGAAAGAAAAAAAACATAAAAGGAACACAAGGCTGAATCTTGTTGAAATTCTAATGTTATTTCGACTAATGAGGATTTCGAAAAATAAGTTGTCAAGTTGATAAACTCAATTATCGATTCTATTGACTCGATCGACTCCCTGAGATATAGAATCCCAATAACTCGATATTGCATTTTCATAATTTCTAGCTCCTTCTCTTCCAGTCGATTTAATTTGAACTGTCGACTGAACTCTATTATGTCTTTGAATATTCAAACACCGTAATGATTTAAATCCAATGAAAGGTATGACCAAACTGTATGTCGGTACGGTACAATACATTCCTCTCGCTACAGTATAATTTAGAAATCCTCCGAGAATAGACTCTCCGAAAGTTCTCACGAAAATAGTGTTCACAATGTACCACCCGAAAAATAACAAATGAGAGAAACTGATGATAAGTGTGAATTTGGAAGATTGAATAATCTCTTCCATTTCGTATCGAAGAGACAGTGTGTTGTTTCGACGGTAATATCTGAAAATATGAAGATAAATACAAGGAACATCCATTGTAATTTCCGTTGTACTTACCTAGTCTTTACTCGATTGTGTATCTTTATGAGAATACAATTGCTTATTAAATTGAATATCTTCACGGCTAGAAGTGAGAAGAAATAGATATTAACTTGTGACGTAGAAGTAGTAGGAGTGAGAACAAACGATAAATACACATCTGAGAACATATCCTTTGCATATACCGTTCGAACCATCGCCAGATCCAATCCAATCTATTCAAATTATCATTTTTTGAACAACAACAACTGTATGCTTACCAACAGAACAACAATAATCGGACCTAATAATGTTCGAACATTTTCATACTTTTCTGCCATCAATAAAGCAACAAATCGTTCTATAGAGAATCCAATTGGTAATAACATTGAAATAGTTAACAAACTCATAGAAAACAAATGACCCCATTTGAAGAAGGTTGGATCTATGATCAAACCACATTTTGTTGTTACAAAGAATGGTTGAAAGAAGTGAAATCCCTGTAAATAAATAAAATTTTTACCGCTGATAGTAATGAAAACGAACAAATCCAAACGACATTGCACATGAAAATAAGAGAATGCTGAAGAAATAACAGTTGAGTAAACACTTTAAATTCCCATGGAAATGAAGAAATATAACTTTTCCTAGAAGAAAAGAAATCAATGCAGGAATTGCAATCAATGAAACTGCAAATGACCAGAATTGAGATACTCGGTATACTGGATGAAAGTTCATTTGATATGCTAGCTCACATTCTGTTCGATTCGAGTCTATCATTGAATATCTGAAAAATTGTTGAATAGAAGATAATTACAACAAAAGAACAAAGCAATAAAGTAATCATCAATGAACAAACGAAAAGTTTAGAAACTGAAAATTTTCAAGTTTTCTTTAACTTTGAGCTTTGGAAAATAGTGGTGAGAACTTTCAACGGCTCTCCCAGTGATATGCGTTTCGTAGCATATTTTTCACCGGACGAAAACTATTTCGCACCTAGATAAAAATTCCATTGTGCCGGGTGCAATATTAGACTTCAGAACAAAAAGAAAAGAGGAAATGAAGTGAAAAATCGAAAAGAAAAGAGATCAGAAAAATTTCGAGTACGTGACTCTCAACTATGCCCCTGTCAAACTTTTGTTACAAATTATGATTCAATAGATCAGTTGTTTGAAACGTTTCAGGTTCCCACTCAATTTCAGATTCTCACGATTAGGTCTCGTTCAGTTTGAAATGATAAACTCTAGTTATGTCTCATTTTGAAGAAAATGTTTGAACTTTTGAAGTCATTGGTATTTGTTTGGTTGAAATTTTCAAACAATAAGATAGAAGTACTTTATTACAATAAAATCAAATTCTCATTCTATTTATATCACTGGAGACCGTGTTCCAATAGTTGGTTATCGCATCTTCATAATTTTTGGCTCCTTCTTTTCCAGTTGACTTAATTTTAACAGTTGATTGAACTTTATTGTGTCTTCTCAAATTCATTAGACGAAGAGATTTGATTCCGACGAATACAATAATCAGATTGTATGTTGGAACAGCACAATACACTCCTCTAGCAACTGTATACGGTACGTATCCTCCGAAAAAGTCTTGTCCGACCGTACGAACAGAAATAATAGCAATGAGATACCATCCAACAAACAAAAGATGAGTGAAACTGACAATCAGAGTGAATTTTGACGATTGAGAGATCTCTTCTAACTCGTATCTCACTGATAATGGAGACTTCTGACGGAGGAATCTGAAACTAAATCATATTTAGGTAATGGTACATGAATGGGTGAATTACCTTGTTTTCAGACGGCTATGAACTAATAAAAGTACACAATTACTGATGAAATTAGTGATTTCCACGTAGAGAAGAAACCAAAAAAAATTATTGAATTGTACTGCAGAAGTGGATGGAATAAGTATGAACGATATGAATGGATCATTGAACTTTTCGTTTTGAAACACATTGTAAATTAGATTCACATCAGTTGTTATCTGCAAATTAAGTATCAGGAAATGGGATGGAAAAGTTTAGAAATAGACATCGAGTGAAGCGTAGACTGATCGATGAAAATATTCGGAGATGTTACTCACCAGAATCACAACAAGAACTGGACCCAACAGAGTACGAACATTTTCATAATTCTTCGCCATTCCCAATGCAACGAATCTTTCAATTGAGAATCCAATTGGCATTAGCATTGGTATTGTCATGAATAAGGTCATTGAAAGATGTCCGATTTTGAAAAGAGTCGAATCAATTATCAAACTACATTTAGAGAAAACGAAAAATGGAACAACGAAATGATATCCCTGGAACGTAGTAGGAAAAAATGGAAAATACATGGAAAACTTACAAAATCAAACAACATTACCACTGCGAATAAAAATGAAGAGAAGAAGTAGCAAATCAACATAAATTTTATATTTCCATGGAATGGAAGACAGAATATTCGTTTGAATAGAAAGTACAGTAATGCAGGAATAGCCAGCGAGGAAACGAAAAATGTCCAGAATTGAGCAAAACGATAAACTGGATGATAGGTTACTTGAAATGCCAATTCACATTTTGTTTGATTTATTTCAGAGATCAAGTCTGATTGATTCATCTTTGGAAATTATTTTGAAATTATATAAAAGCTCAACCGAATCATCAAAAATTTCTAGCAAATAACATAACGCTCATATATAAATAATGTGATTATTCGGCTGGAATATATGCTTCACTTGTTCTGCGAGAAACGGAGAACAACTGAGTAGTTCTGATCGGAAAGGCGATACTAATTAGTTATTTTGTGTTGTTCAGAACGGAAAAGTGAGTACGGAAATTGAGAAAACGATGTTCAAGTCTGGGGGCTTTTTGAAAGAAATAATGCAAACTTTTGAATTCGGAATAGCTGAAAAGTTAGAATTTCAGTCGTCTAACTTTTTAATGTGGGAGAAGAGTTGAGAATTGAGACTATACCAAAGTTCATTTAAACTATGTGAATTCTCAACCTATTTGTTTCCTTTTCAATTCTGCATAATCACTGAAAAAGTGAATGCTGTGAAAGAACTACCGAATGGGGTATATCGTTTTATTTTCCACTATCGAAACAGCAAAAACATAAAACCATCCATAAAGATTTTTTGACTCACATGATGCAAGTGTTTCTGGAATCAAAGGATGACTTGCTTCATCAATTTTCTTTCAATCTGTTTTGCATTGGTTTTCTGTATTGTGAACTCTGAAAGTCAGTTGACAGGTTTTAGGTAGTCATTGTTTTAAACTCAAATTCAGTATGAAACACCCTATTTCAGAACTGTCAACCTCCAACTCAATGCTCTCGAGGAATCTCTTATCAACATGAAAGTTTTCCAGTTTCAACAACTTTTTGATGGAACAAAACTAGATATGGACACTATATTTCAACCAAACTGTGAGCTGTTTTATATTTTTCTTTGCCTGTAAAAACCTATTTCATTTACAGTTTTATTCCCGAATAATGTTTTTGCATCAATGGGAGATTTAGAGTTCAAGAAAAGTCTAAAAGTGAGGTTTCTGGTGTTTAAAGAGCAAAAATTTGAGTCATTTGTTCAGATTTTTACATTATTTGAGCCAACCATTACAATGAATGGAACCATTCAAGATCTTGTAACTATCACTTACAGAATGGGAGGAAGAGAAAATAAAATGGAAAAGGAAGTGAAGATTGTGAAGGTTATCTGTCTGCTATTGGAAAAACTTATTTTAAGTTGGTGCTTTCAGAACGTTCAGAGTCCCACAGGATATGTATTCACTGCATTCAAGTCTGTTTAAATCTTTTCTTTTCCGTATAATTTCATGAATGAACTTTTATTTTTATTTCCTCCGAAAAATTGAACATTTTCTGAACTATGTTCAAAACTCATAAGAAACATGACCTGACAAGGGAATGACCCTGAGTGAAACGCGAGATTCTTAACGATGTTTTTACCAAAGATGAGTCTTATCGAGACTAGAACAACACTATATGTTTTAGTGGCAACAAACTCGTTTCCAGCGAATGGCAAACATTTTTCATTTTTTTCAAAATTTTTTGGTCGAGTCACTTTGAGACATCGTAACTTTGTTCATCTCAAAGGATTCCATAAAATTCAAAATGTTTTAAAAAGGTGAAGATGTGGGCTACAAAAAAGATAATTGGACCAATTTACCAAAACTGAAACCTGGAAAGATACAAATCAAAACGTAAAAATTGACAGTACTCATGAAATCAGAAAGTGCCCATTTTCGAAAAAAAGGTCTCGCGGGACCATGTCTATTCAATTTCCCGTGTTGAGTGAGGTACACATACATCCTCAAATAAATGGCTCACCTTTCATTTTAGAGACTTTTTTTTCAATTTTTCAACTTTCAAGTCGATTTTCACGTATACATGAAAATCGTTCAAAAAATCTCTGGTCGCATTCGTTTCATCAGCGATCATAGAGTTACTAAAACATGTTTGTTTGTTTTCAAAAACTGTGTTTTGACATGTTTTAACAACATTCCGCCATGATCTGTGCTTTTGCGTTTTCAGTACTAAACTCGAACGTATAGGGATACGTGAAAATGACTTTAAAACTTGAAAAATTGAAAATAAGTCTCCAAAATGAAAGGTGAGCCATATATTTGTGCATGTATGTGTACCTTACTCAACACGGGGAATCGAATAGACATAGTCCCCCAAGACCTTTTTTTCGAAAATGGGCACTTTCTGATTTCATGAGTACTGTCAATTTTCACTTTTTGATTTGTATCTTTCCAGGTTTCAGTTTTGGTAAAAAGGTCTAGTTGACTTTTTTGTAGCCCACATCTTCACCTTTTTATAGCATTTTGAATTTTTTGAAAACCTTCAAAATGAACAAAGTTACAGTGTCTGAAAGTGACCCGACCAAAAAATTTTGAAAAAAATGAAAAATGTTTGCCATTCGCTGGAAACGAGTTTGTTGCCACTAAAACATATAGTGTTGTTCTAGTCTCGATAAGGCTCATCTTTTGTAAAAACATCGTTAAGAATCTCGCGTTTCACTCAGGGTCATTCCCTTGTGAGTTCAGAATCCATACTTCCGGATTACACTTCCTCATGCAAATTTCCCGTTTACAATAACTTATTTTATTTCGTTCGCACCCAATTATGAAACGGTTCATTGAATAGACCAAGACATCAGGAAGTGTTACGTAAACTTGTACCCTTATTCACTCTCTTATTGACGTCAGTTCTATTTTTGCTCCTATAGGAAAATGTCACCGTCTTCAGAGGAAATAAGAGATTCTGAAGTTGTTGCTGTTGAGGAACGTGGCAAGTCTGAAACTGGTGAGTTTCTTCATTTCAATCGAAGGGAATCAATGATATTTTTCCATGTTCAAACGCGAATTCTGAATCAGTTCACCAACTTGATTTGTCTTCTGAAGCACTCGTCACATCTACTTTGAATATTCGAGGGAATAAAATCATCACGGTTTGCTCTCATTAATACTTTGTTTGATCTTAATCGAAACATCACATTTTCAGACTCTTCGACCACGTACATCACCGTATAAACGGAATGTTGGAGACACTGAATTATCACGAGAAGAACTTCGATCTCCTGATTCGGTTCGTTTTTTTGTTGAAATTCAAACATCACTTCGATTCATCATACTTCCGATTTCAGGTAGCTGCTACATACACAATTCGTGAAAATCGAACTGAAAGACAAACAAAAGTCAAATTGGAAAGTCTGGAAAGAAGGCTAAAAGCTAATGAAAAAGCAAGGAAAGAGATTGAAGCAGAAGCCGAAAAATGGAAAGATCGAGCCACGAAAAACTCGAAAAGGCTTCCGGAATTGGAACTGGAACTGGCTGAAAACATACAGGCGAAAGAGGAATGGCAAGTGAAAAGTCAAGAAATGGAGATACAAAATAGACAGTTGTTGGAAGAATTGGCTGAATTACAAGAAAAATTAGATCAAATTGAGAATTCTCAGAAAAAATTTCAACAGAAAATAGTCTCAGTGTTCAATATTGATGAAGAGGATGTTCCGAAAACTGAAGATGAATCAAAAATTGGAAATTTTGAGTTTTTGGAAAAAGAAATGTTGAAATATCAGATGAAATGCTCAAAATTGGATCAAGAGAACACAGAACTGAGAGAAAAGTTGGATAAAGTGAGTTATTTTCTGAGTATTTAATTTCAAAAAGAACACTTTTCAGTTATCGTCGTTCCTTACAATGAATCAAAATCATGTTAGTACTTTGATGGATCACTTGGAAACTAACAAAGAACAAAGCAGAGAAATTCACGGAATTTGCAAAAAAGTACGGGGTACTCTCGGGTTAAATCACTGTGATTCGCTAATTTTCAGGAAATAGAAATTCGTCAAAATCATGAAATCCGCATAAACCATGACGTGACTCTTCTGAATTCAACAATAAATGAACAAAAAATGGAATTGGAGATGCTGAAAGCTGAAATTCGATGTCTTCGTTCGTATTCTCAGGAGATGTCCACTTCAAATAAAAACAATATAATTCTTCTGAAATCGGCTGAAACTGAACGAAAAAGTCTTCTTGAGACTCTTACAGTTTTATTGAATTCTGATTCGGAACCAACTGAAAACAACATAAAACGAACGATCAGAGATTTAGTTCGAGAGAAAAATACAGAGCAAACGAAGCGATTTGAAGCAGAAAAGGCAGCTTCAAGTGCTGAAGGAATACTTTTGGAACAAGCAAAACAACAGAGAAATGCTCTTTTTAGAGCAAGAGTCTCAGAGGAAGAATGCACGAAATCTGCTGAAAAAATAGAAGAATTAGAGCAAGAGTTGTTGGCAAGTGATCTGGAGAGAAAGAACTTGGAACATAAAATTGCATCTTGTGAAAATTGTATTTCAAAGGTAACGTTTACTGTAGAATAGGTCGATTAAATACGAATGTTTGTCAGGTGTCTCAATTGTTGAATGTGAATGTCGGCGGAGTTTTTGACGCAATTTTTGATAGAATCGAAGAGTTGATTGCTCAGGAATCAGTGTATCGAGTCGTAGTTAATGACAATCGATTCATAGTAAGCTTCCTCTATGCTGATAAGTTCTATTATCTGATTGAAATTACAGTCTGAAAATATTCTTCGTAGTCTTCAAAGTGTGAAGAAAGATATTCAAGTGGGAAAAAGTAGTGGGATTGGAGGTGGAGAAGGAAGAAAACAAGCAACATCTCCGACTGTGGTGGCAGCTGCGGCTAAACTTATTCAGGTAGAAGAGAGAACATTTAATTGATTGAAATTGGTCATATAGCTAAAAACAGACTTTTATAAGTCCCTAATTTTCATTTCGAGAATAGTGAATTCGTTCCCTCGGATTGAGAATTCGACCTCTAATTCAAATACTTCCAGGAACGACATACACTCAAAACAATTGATAAAATGGACAAATTGAATAAAGATCTTCTCGCAACAATGACAATTGAGACACTGAGAGCTGCGGATATTGAGAAAACTAATCTAAAGGTTTCAGATTTTTTTTCCATTTTCAGCTTAATCTATTTTCAATTTCCAGAAGCGAATGAACGAACAAGATGCACGAATTCGTCAGTTGGAACGAGAAAAGAAAGAAGGCGAACGAATTCGATCGATTATTGCAAAATGGGAAAAAAGAAATATTCCGAAAGCTGAAAAATCTGCGTCTCCAATGAAAAAAGCTCCTTCAGTTGAGAATTTCCGAACGAAATCTCAGACATCAATCACTGGATTGACTCCAGTTTTATAAATTTTCTGTTTATTGAAATTCATTTTATTGGGAAAAAGAAAAGAAAAGAAAAATAACATATTTCATACTCAGCATAGTAAAAATTGAAAATTGAACAGTATCCATTGATTTCATTGTCTATTTTCCAAGTTTTGATTTGATCCAATCTATTACTCCACCTGTAAACAAATATTGTTTGTAATATATTAGTAAGAGAATAAAACGTTGTAATCTGTGAATATGTAGTACTTCTGAAATTGCGCTCTCCCAAAATCTCCTGGGTCCTTACTTTTTCTGTCTCTCTTCTTTTCCCACGCACTTTTATTCAGTTTCAATGGATCTCATTTGCAAAAACTAAGATACGCGAACACATGAATCTTATCTCGACAAACGTTCTCATTCACTCACCAGTCTTATTTCCATTTTCCTGGGCAATATCAGTTCCATTCATTGGCCCAGAAGGTTCTGTTCCATTTCCCATCGGTGGATCAATATTTGTTCCATTTGGTGGTGGAGGAGGTGGTGAACCTCCTTCTGATGCATGGGAAAGAACAATCAGAGAAACAATGAAAAGAACAAAGAATCGGAGTAGCATCTCTAAAATTATGTCACAAATTGATAGTTTTGATAAAAAAGTTACGAAATTCGAAAAAAGTAAAGAGAGAAATGGGGATTGGGAAGTAGAATGAGGATGATCCATCTAGTTTCTGTTATATATAGACATGATTTGAGCTGGGAGGGGTTAAGTCGGTTTCAACCCATAAAAAAAACAATCAGAGTACAACGATTGGAAACACTCATCGAAATGAGAGGATATTTGTGAAGGATTACACACGAAATACAATGAATTTATTGGAGATATGGAGAACAGAAAAAGATGGAAATACGATAATACTGTATTCATAACAGGACATGATGCATACATCGAAACATATTTCACTGTATTTTGCGGAATTGATGCATACAACTGAAATTGATATTTTCTGTACTGTAAAATGTTCAAAATCCTGCTGGATGCTCACTTGAGTTCAACTGATATTATGATCAGAACTTTTTCCTTCTTGGTACCAATTGGCCTTTTTCACAGAGCAAATTTCTCAATTTCATCGATCGTGTACCTTTTTCTCTTAAATTCAACAAACACTTCCAAAGTCAATAATTTATTTCTATAGTATTTGAGGGGAAGGGAGCAGGTAAAACATATGAAGAGGAAAGCTGAATGGGAACATTTCAGATGGAACGCAGGAATGGGACATAGAGAGTGAAAAATTATGCGTAGAGGTAGTGAATTTAGTGTCCCAGAAAAATGTAAAAACAAAAACAATTAAACCGATGCAATGAAGAGAGTCAAATTGTTTTCGAAAACAAAGGGAAATTGTTTTTTGAACACCCAGGATATTTTTATGGTACATGAGTTAAAGAAATTTTACATGAATCAGATGATGAAACATGAATAATGACAAGCCGTTAAAACAGGAACAAGGCAAATGGATGCTATAAGCGGTTTTGGGGTTAAAAAGATATCACAGGAACAACTCGAAGGTTTGAAAAAGGGTTACCTATTTAAAATTAAACTTAAAAACAATCATTTCATGAAATTTAAAACTCGTTTCCCTGACTATAGAAACAAGAACTGATAAAAATTGGAATACTATTACATCACTGCTTTTATTAAGGGGTGCTTGATAATATTGGCGTGGGGAAACCATGGAGATACTCGTGTTTGAAGAGAATGAAGCGAGAGTGAAGAAATGGAGATTTGAATCGAAGCTACATTTTATCTTTACTTTCGTATTGATGTAACTTCTGTTGAAGATCACGATTTGAAGCTTCTAACTGATGAACTTGTTCTGAAAAAACTGATTTATCAGGAACTATTTCTTATTTATGGAAAAACTCACGTTTGAGAGATTTGTTTTCTTCACTGAAGCAGTGCAAACGACTCTCGAGGGCATCAATATACTCTTTTCGTTTTCGTCGAGACTCTTGAGCAGAAAGCTGAAAGTATGAAAATAGTTAGATAAGAAATATTGCAGGTAACTGATTTTTTTCAAAACTCTGCAGCAGATGATTTTAAACATTGCAACTTTCGGTTATTTCCAAATACTTATAAAGTACTAACCTTATTCTTAATCTTCCGACGAACAATTTTTAGCGACTCTTCTTCACTTTTGGACAGTGGATACTTTTGAGGGATAGGATAGCCTTCTTGTACTAGCGTTCTCCGTTCTTCTGCAGAGAGCATCAAATCTCCATTCGTCGACATGTTCTGTAAAAAATCATTTGATGTTTAGAAACGATTTACTTCAAAAATCAAAAAGAACTGAAAAAAAACAAACATTTCGCGATCTCACCTGATCAGAGATTAGTTGTTGTCGAAGAGCCATTTCGTGCATTTTGTTTCTCGCCTTCAATTGCTGTTGGGCGGCAGCTAATCCCATACCACCTACAAAATAAGAAATTAAATTTCGGATGAAAATGTGAAATTATTCACATGAAGAGCAGAATAAATAATAATGTTGTCTTTTGGATTACGATTTTTGGCGAGAATGTTGAAAAAAGAGGTGACAACAAATTATTCATTTCACTCGGTTCACAACACCTGAACAGTTGTTTTTTTCAACAACAGAAAAACAATAAAAAGGTTCAGTTTTTTCTAATAATAAGGAACGCAAATTCATGCAATTCAAAATCTGGGGCATTTTCTCATACTTGTTGTATTGAAGGAAAATTTTTTTTTTGTTGAAATTTTTACCATCACGTTGGTTCATACATTTTCAGAAGTTTATTTCACAGACGTACACAATAATAACTCATCAACATCCATCATTTCTTTGCTACCTTCCGATCCTTCGTCCCCATTGGCGGCTAGAAACATCTCACTTGAAAGTGCCATATCTTGCTCTTCTTCGTCTGGACTAGAATCATGAGAATTTGTACCTGCACGCGTGTTCATTATAGATTTCAGATCGATTACTAATCCATGATCTTCTAGTTGTTCTTCTTTTATTTCTTCTTTTATATAGACGTTGGCGGTGCAACGGGTCGCCATTGTCTTTCGGCTCTACAGTGGACAGAATTCTGCTAAGAGAAATTATGAATCTAGAAACGGTTATAGAACGAGAGTTACGAGAAAAAGTGAGTTAGATACTCGGTTGTGAATGAAAAACTATTGGAATATTATGACGTGGCATATAAAACAGAACATTTGTCGAGGAGAGTACATGTTCCTAGGAGGGATATTCTAAAGAGATACCATTCGTTCTAATGCAAACAGTATTCTGATGTTAATCATAATGATGACGTGGTAGATGAGGACACGTACCAAAAGGCCCTGTGGGTAAATGGATCGGGCGAGGACACAAAAAAGGGGCAAGAAGTGGCCAGAGGAAAGAAGAGGGTTTTCGATCGACGAACCTCAGCAAGATCATGGAAAAACAAGAGACTCAGAGATCGCAACGTGGCAGATGAGAGGACAGACCGATTAGAGACGTAGAGATGGGCATTGGCCACGCGATAACCTCGGAGACACCAGCACGTCATACGCAGAGAAAAGGAAGAGAGACCTCGAGCGGTCTCTCCGTATATACACACTTTGCCACGTCAGAGAAGTCATAGGAGAGAAAAAAGACGGACGTGTCTCTTCTTCCTTGCTTTCCCATTCTCTCGTGGCTATTTCCCTATTTTTCCCCATTGGCCAACCATTAGGGTACCCAATGGCTCTGGGAAACGACGCCACAACGGAAGCTGTTGGTCACGGAGCAGTGAAAACCGAACAAAAAGTTCATTCATTTCATGTGAATGTGATCTGAAGCTATTTCCAAATGATACAGATTTAGAAAAGAATTTTCTATTGCTAGAGCAATTTTTAATTTCAAAGTGGTTTTAGTAGTAATGTTCACTGGTACATAACTGTAAGTATACTCAGAATGGAGTGGGAACTGGATGAAAGGAATATTTTGTTTACGCTCTGTGAGAGTATTTGTGTATGTCTGATGCCACGTCATTATATTTTTTTCATAACAGAGAAGGTGAAAATCGTGAAAAAGTTTGATGATGGCAGCTGTAGTCTGAAAGGTTTCGAAAGCGTTATAAAGTGCATCTTCATCGAGGAAGGATCTTCATTTGGCAAAATTCGAAACCGAGATCATGAAAAATAAAGGACACTAGTGACAGATGGGAGCCGAAGCCAATTTCAAAAAAAGGGTAAGAGAAAAGAGATGCAGAGAGAAAGGAAATTATGGTGTCAAAGAATATATAAACGAGAATGGTCAAATGGAGCTTCTGGAGAAACATCTAAAGGAAAAATGTACCTCGATTCAAGGCTGTCGCACGGCCGGCCGCGGCCGGCCGCGGCCCTCGGCTTTCAGGGCCGTCGCGGCCGCGGATTAACCAAATGGGCTGAATTTTTGCATATCGACTAATCTTTTGGTCCTCTACAAGGCCGCCGGAAGAAGCGAAAATTTTCCATGGCTGGGAACTGAGATATAAAATCGCCCCACGGCCTTTTTGACAGCCTTGCCTCGATTATTTATGTATTCCTGAAGTCGGATTAGCACTTTATAGTAAACTCTAAGTACAGTGCAAATTGTTTTCCATCAAGAAGGAACTGAAACTTGAAAAAAAAACGACGCCGATGAAGTGGTGATGGTGATAGAAGTGGAAGAGGAGAAGAGGACGAAAGGAGTCTGTGACGAGGGTGTAAGCAGCAGAATGCAGTCAGGAGTGGGTAAGAGATGATGTGAATGATAGAGAAATAGAGAATAGATAAGGGACAAACGCGTGTCACATGACGTGGCAAAAAGCGAAGCATCAGCACTTCTTGAGAGTGTGCATGCGCGTGGCGCGTGGACGACCCGTTTTCAGACTGACATCAATTTGAGATGTTCTTCTATCTACTGACGTGGCATGTGTCTCCTTTTTTATGTTGACTTTCTCTGTCTGAATACTCTTCTACAAATTGGAAAGGCAAAACAATCAAATTGATCTAACGGAGATTTTTTCGAAGAAGAACGCCGTATGTTTTCTAGAATTTTTCTTCACACAGAAGAAAATTTTTTAAACATCGCCTACGAAATTCGTATGAGGGTATTTGTGAAGAGAGTACAGACAATGGGTGAATGACGTGGCAGTCCTTCTTCCTATTTTCTCCGCCAAACACGCAACACAGCCACCCTTTCGTTCCGGGGTAACATACGAAAGGCGCTGGCCAAGAAGCAGCAAGCATTCACAGCAACCAATTGTATTTGACTGATGATGTTGGTGACGTGGAATCAGAGTGAATAGGAGGATCGATGAAACACAATGAAAAAACTACATTGTAAGGAGAAAAGCATCACATTTGAAATATGAATGCGTGGTTCTTGAAACTTAACTTATTTCCATATAAATGATTTTTATAAGTTTATATTTCAATGAAGTTATTATGACTACCGCTAAATTCCAACAACATTCGCTTTTCACAAAAAATGGAGCAAAAACAGTTAGGTCAGGCTAGGAAGAGATTCGGAAAGTTTACGTAAGTTCTCAATCTTTCTCAAATAGATAAACGAGAATGATGACGTGGCTAACCGGATCATCGAAGAATAGATGACGACGTCATATGATCATGACGTGGATGGAGAAGTGATGTAATAAATAATTGGTGTGTCCCGGAGAGAAGCAGGACCGCGAACGTACTGAGGTGTTACTTTAACAACAAGAGATGCCGCACGAACGAAATTCCAAATATTGAGAATTTAGATTCATGCACAAAAATAAAAATTGAAAGCTATTGATGATTTCAAAACTAGAAAAAAAGAGTATTCTGAAACTTTTCAAACATACACTCGGAAATATTTGAGTTTTGTTTGTTGCATTTATCTTCAAAAGCACCCTCAACACGAATTGTTATGTGTTTAGGAATACTAAATGAACCAACGTGATAGTATTATTTTCTCGAACACATCCGGGGTTTTCTGGGGGTTGAACAGGAAATAATTAGTCGAAAAAAAGCGTACCCATTCCTTCATAAATCGTTGAATCTTTGAAAAGAAAATTGTGTGGTACGCTGGTGACATATTGATGACCGGGGTTTGTGAACACTTGATTCATACTCATTTGCAGGCTAGGCTGTAAAATAAATATTACTTTACAAGAATACCGTGTAATGAATGCTACTATCATGATATTAAATCCCCCACTAATTGAGCTGAACTGTTTTCGAACTCACCTGATGATGTTGAACAACATGATGATGAAGGTGGTGATTGTGAGAGAAGTGCGCGACCGAAGGCAGTGGAGAATGTTGCTGTGGAGCCATCGAGTGACCACTGTTAATCATTCCGTAAGAGGGGCTACTGAAACATGCTTACGAAAAATTAGACTGTTAAAACAAAACAGAAAATAAAAAAAATGGAAATCTTATTTTCTGAAATTTTGAAACGCCAAAATGAAATAAAACTCAACAAATTGAATTTCGGTGTAGGTTTTGATAGATTCATTGACATCAAAAGTTCTCAAAAGAAAAATTCGAATTTCAAAATTTTCGATACGAATATTGGTAGAGAAATGGAAATTTTGCAAGAAAACGAAGTGAATGCCACGTTGCGGTCAAGTTTTCAACGTGTGAGGTCGACGTGACCCCGTGACCTATTTTCACGTTTCACGCGCTTCATTTTTTTTGTGCTCGAATTAAAAGATTGCGAACAAAAAATCACCGAGCGTCGGAATTCATATGATTCAAGAAACTTACTGTGAAGAAGTGGCAGATGGGCTGAATGGTGCATTAAAAAGAGCGCTACCGAAATGAACATCAAGACCAAGTGGCTCGTCTTTGAACTCGTTTGGTGAAGAAAGCGAAGAAGATGGGCTACCAGATGAAGATCCATGATAGTCTGAAAAAATGTCTAACTTTGATCTATAATCCGCGCTTATTCAGCATTGAAATATAAGAATTTATTTATATCAGTTTTCTCTTTACTCACTCCTTGTAGCAATAACAAACATTAATTTTGCTTCTCGCTTGCTACCTTATCAGTGGACAACCTCAACCTTCCATACATTTTATGGCTTTCTTCACTCTGATCTCTCCGAATTATCCGTGTTCTTTTTCATTTTGTCTCAATGTTTGTTCCAGTTTTGAAACATTTCAGAGTTGTACAAGCTACCTTTCACTTGCTTGATAACTTGCTAACTTTATCATTCAACCCATTTTTTGATAAGTAAACTAAATGTTTCGAGAGAGCAGAGACAGAAAAGTGGGTCATAAATTGCATTTACGTCAATGACCTGCACACGAGGCGCTCTGTTTCATGACGATTATTCCTTTTGTTCCGGGAAACGCCATGCCTAATTGGATGACAAAGTGTATTGGCAACTGTACTAGAAATTTAGATGAGAACTTTCCCCGAAAAAGTAGGATTAACTAGTTTCGCGCTGAGTTCACTACGTCATCAGAAAGCCACAAAAGTTTCAACAAGTGAAAACTAGAAGCTTATCAATTTAAAATTGTGTGGTAATTCATATTTCACATGTAGTACAATAGAAGAATCGTGTTTTGTCCTAAGCGCATGATAGGCATAACTTAAGGCTACCGAAATAATATAACAAAACAAGAGTTTGGGACGAACAACACATAAATAGTAAGTAGATCGGTAATACAGACAAATTTGAACAACCGTTCTCAGAATGGTCTTTCGAACTTTTGTAAACTTATGGTATTGATAACGAAGCGCGGTAACTATAAAAATAGTAATGATGAAACAATAAAAGTTCGAAAGCTTACAACACTTGTGTCATAGTTTCTTCTTAGTGCTACACTCAAATTACTGTGACTGGCAAGTGAACGATGAGAAGTGGGGAACATAAACTCGAATACCAACCTTCTCCGTTGCTACTGTGTCGTGACTGATTGAACATTCCGGGCAGAGGAGGAAATAACAACGAAGCAGGAGGTTTTTCATCCGGTGGAGTACAAGGTTCCCATTTCATTGGGAAGTTATGCATCGGATGCATCATTTGATCCATTTCACAGTTGTTGTTTACACCCATGTTCATTTGATGCATTTGGATTGGTACAGACATTGGCATTGAAGGACAGGAAATGTTCATAGTTACAGTTTTAGGTACAATATGTACAGGAAGTTGGAGGAGCTGATGGCACAGACCGAATAATTTTGATACTGTTCTTCTTCGTGTTTCTTTTTCCTGTCACTGGCAGGTGGGGAGGTGGCAGCAACTCAACAAGGGGAAAAAGATACAGAGAAGGGGACGCTAATTTGATAAACGAGATAGTAAGAGAGTGGTTGAGAAATCATAGAAGGAGAGCACAAGTTTCGGAGAGAAAACTGATAACGGTTTACAGTGCCTGAAATCGAAAGCACTTGCTAGTCACTTTATTCGTATGATTGTTTCGCTTTTTCATTAAAGTGATGTAGATTTCTGAATAAACAAACATGGCGATCAGAAATTTTCAATTCCAGTCAGTCACACCTTGTCCGTCGTTTCAGAAAAAGATAGGTAAAAAAACATGACGCCGAAAAAGAACTTAACAGTATTTGATGGCGGTCGTAAAACGAAAGGAAAGGCTGAGCTGATAACGAGATGTTGTCAACGACGATTGTGGATTGAAACAGAGAATATACGATGTTGCCATTGATGTTTGATAAGTGACAAAAAGAGCAATTTCGGTTTGACAAATTCACGTATCCTAACAATGTATGTCAGGTTTTCAGAGAAAAAGAAGACGGATATTAGAATAGTATAAGCGTTCGAAAAGTTTGTCAACTTTATGATACTGTTCTTCGCCCAAAAACCTTTTAGAAGTTCAATGAAGTATTGTAAGACTCGGAAAACAAACTAAACGTTTTCAAATTTGCAGCCGGGTGTCAGTTTCTAATGAAAACAGTGCAGCCGACCAATACTTCTGAGAAGAATTACTTTCTTTTTATTCTAATTTGATTCCGCACATAGCCAATTTTCGATGCTCGTTCGACATCACGATTTCATCAGATTACTGTTTTTTGCTTCTGCATTTCTATTTACTCTACCTTCTTTTAGATGACCGATGATGTTATCAACTTTCTCAACATCAGCACCAAGACATTGTTACGAAGAAAAAGCGTTAGTGCGTACGAAAAAAGGGGGCGTGACTTTATCTTCGAGCTTTTTGTGAAGTGCAAAGATTAACGCTTGTTTATTTCTATTTCAGTTCCAAATTTAATTTTCAGCCTCAGTTTTGAAATTTACCGAAAAGCGGAACTCAACTTGACTGTAGTTTGATGTTGGAAATACTATTTTATCAATGTTTCAATTTCATTAGCGAAATAAGTTATCAAAATGTACTCTAACGTAAATATCCGACACTATTTGGCAAGTTGCAAATGCGCTCTATTGAACTCTAACAATAGGCGCGAGTTTTGAATTTTTTGACTATAATTATAGAAATATAAAGCTAAAGTCCCCCAAGTTTTGTAACCAGTTGAAACTGGGTCAGAAATTCTGAATTTTCAGAAAAACACACCGAGAAAATACCAAAACGTTTAGTAGAAACTCGAATAAAGACACATAGTAGAAATCTGTCCTAAAATAGTAACACTGTGTGCTAAAATCTGTCCTAAGGCCTAAAAAGCAGAAAAAATCTTCCTAACTTATTGAAAAATTGAGAATTAATGTTTAAAAAATATCAACAAAACGATTTCGCCAGCATGGGTTCGATCCCTACACCTACTGACTACCGGCAGCGCCGTCACCCTACTGAGCCACCGAGGCACTGAAACATGAGGGTGCGGCAGGTCCCTATATGTGTGGTGTGGGCGTGCAGGTGGTGCAACCGGGCGCATTTGCAACTTGCCAAATAGTGTCGGATATTTACGTTAGACTTCAAAATGTGATCATAAAATAAAAGAAACTGAAATTCTTCAGATTTTTTCGTTTTTTTACGAACACAGCAGTCGATTCCATAATTAAAAATAAAACTTTTTGAAAAGCCTCACCAGAAGTTTCATCATTCGGTTCCATTTTAATTCGAATTGTATCGTCAGAGAATCCATCAATGTCATTGTCGAAAAGCTTCAATATCTGAAAGCTAGTAGAGCTTATGTTTTAAATTCAACAGATAGTAACTATTATTATTATAGTTAAGAGTAATATCATTCATTCTCTGTTTTTTAATCAAAAAAAAAGAGCTCACATCGATTGTATCCTTCTCGTTGTGAATTGATGAAATGAATACGTCTTTTTCGAGAACTCCGCTTGTCGCCCAATCATCTTCCATCATCATCTTGCTCCCAAACTGCAAATTTTAATGATAATAGTAAATCGATAATTATCCTTTCGGAAAACGGACTGTTCACGATCACAGCTGAGCTAACGTTCAACAAATGGGCGGCACGAAACGTTTCGGGTGTGTCAATATGAATTTCTGCGTAAAATTCATGATTTTCAGGGCCTATGAGAATTTATTGCAGCAAAAATTGGAAACTAGCGTGACCTTGAAACGTGTAATTGTGGAGCAGCGATATTTCAGCCCCAACATAAATCAAAATATCATCCAAAATCTGACCGACTTTATACAGTCAAAAGTGTACGTGAGAACACAAAGATTATTTGTGAATAAAAACTACAAACATTACGGATAAAAACAAAACCATGATCACGGAAGCACTATTGAAGAAATCGAAGTATCGAAAACATTGATTTCATGATAACATTTGAATTCAAAAGAAAAGAAAAAGAGGAACAAAATTTTGGCAGTTTTGGTAGTTATTTACGATCAAAGGAAAATACATTAAAAACAAGAGAGACTCAGCGGAAAGCCGGTGTAAAAGTGAAGCGGACTGAAAATTGTCACTCGAAATTTCGATGCTTAACTGCGCTCTCTTGAACTTGACCTCTGTGACCCGGTTATCAATTTTTCTATTTTTTTCTTGTGTTTTTTGGAAATATTTGACGAGTTTTTCACTGACAAAGTCCGAAGCTCACTAAACGGATCATAGAGATTGTCCGAAAGTAGCCGTGCATGATTTTCAATTTTGACAGTGCTCCTCTCTTCTCAGTTCGCAGCTAAACAAATAGGTCATGGACGACATCTTTCCGGAGAAAGAGAGAAAGACAGAAAAGGAGAAAGGGACTGTTTGTAATATGAATACAATAGTATCGTACATACATTTTGCTCTATTCATTGATATCGAATAGAAAATTGAACGAAACAAGGTTGATCAAGGATGCGTTTGCAAACAATGAAGAGTTCAACCAGAAAAATAAAGAATTCCGGCCCATATTTAAATTTTTGGAAAAATGGTAAATTGAAATTCAGTTTACGGAAGTAGTAGATTCAATAAGTAATGAACGGTGGAATAACTCAAAAGTGTACGAAATAAAAACGGAAATGTCCGCATGAATCTGTCGACACTTTCCAGCTGCAAAACTATAAAAAAGGCAGCTGCCCCGATCGCTCCTCGCCCTTGTATCCTCACACTTTTTTTGTGTTTTCTTTTTGCAGACAGAACGAGGTCGAAAAAGAAAAGTGCACAACTTAAACAGGAAGAGCTCACAGCTGTACAAAGACAATTGCAGGAAACGAAGGAACATAAATGAAAGATAAAAAGAGATCCAAAGGTCAAATTATATGAGCAAAAAAAGATATCGTACACTCTCGATCTATTTTCAAATCGGAATTCTCTTATAAACGGAGGCGGTATTTTCTGTCAAAGAGTTCTCGAAAATCTCGGTCACCGCGCCGAAGAATGAGGGAAAAAGTGACTGGAGTGAGATTAGATCAAAAGTGTCCTTTACCCGAAAATGACCCTCAAACTCTCAAACTATTTTGAAGAATATCTTCTCACTAATTAATGAGAAACTGCCGACATTTTGTCGTAAATTAAATAAAACTAATTGGAAGTTTTGGTGGCCAAAAAGAAGATTTCTTACTGGGTAAAGATGCAATTATGGAAACAAAAATGAACGACTTCGTTGTTTTTCGTGTTCACTTTTACCGCACAACAGACAATGGACTAGTTCAGGAACTGTTTACATACTTGTGAAGTTTCCAGAAGAACATCAGTTTAGGATCTAGACAACTATACATGTATATGATGAGAAGTCACTACCAAGATATCAACAAAAGAAGTATGGAAGAGAATATAGAATAGTCCAGGACACTTACTCTTATAAAATAAACAAAAAAGTGTGGTCATTAATGTTTTGATTATTCTTCCGGAGGAAGGGTTCTTCTTTTCTTTTTTCTTTTACTACAGCAAAAATGTTTATAACTTTTTCGAGTAACTCGTAGAGCAAATTTCCTAAACAATGATCCATTGACCTACTTAAGTTTATTTCTAAGTTGACCATGAGAGTCTCTTTTTGATGGAAACATGAAAATTGGGTTCTTAGAGTGTGACCTACCAATGAATTGCCGGTTTAGATGACAAAATAGATATGCACCCCCGAAAGAGAAAAAGAGAAACGGGACGGATAAAAGACAAAAACTGAACAGAAGAATCTCGTATCCGGGATGGCTAATTTAGCGGAAAAACTACGAAAGGAGCAAGGATAGAGGAAAACATTATATTGATTGTTTTTCCGATAGTAATAATTTCTCTTCTGTAAAACTATAATAACCAGAGGAACATCAAAGTGACGTTTCCAATTTAATTAAAAAACTTGAGTACAAAAAGTAAAATATTATTTTTGGATTTAGTAGAAATTTCAGAAATAACACTCTGATTTCCCACATTTTCTTTTGGATTTGGTGCGATCTTTCGATCCATGTACGAAATTTCGAAGATATTAACTTTCAGATCTATATTTCGTTTTCGATTTTCAAGGTATTCCCGGACAAATACGTTTTATAGTTTATTCGTAAAGGCATGGCTAGGATGTGGTTAAAAACTTTGAAAAATGGGAATATGCATGAAGCTAAAAATTGTTGGAATAAAAGTCTGAAGGTCTGTCAAAAGAGTTTTTTGACGAAAAGATGTACAATGTATTGAAATATACATTCAAAATTCACACGCCGACAGTCGAAAGACCAACAAAGTATTGAGCCTTTTCTCATCTTTTATCATGTCAATTCACAAATCTTTTACCTTATTTTTTGGTTTTTGAATCGAATTCAATGGAAATAAAAATGAAAAAGAACCATCGGTCAGAGACTAACCGAAAAGAGGTGTGAGGAATAGAAAAATAGAGAAAAGAGGAAGAAATGATAAAAGAAATGATGGCACTGAACGTCTCATCGAGAGTAAATATTGGAAATAAAGGTCTGAAAGGTGGGGGCATATTGGGCGCGGTCATTGTTATCAGCATGATTATGAAGTCATTTTAATACTTGCTTGTACTCTTCTTCAGTTTGTTATGCATCATGTTCTACACTTTAAAAGTGTAACTTCAATGCTCAAAACTATTTATTTCACGTTTGTTCGAATAGAAGGTTCAGAACATTCGAGAGAAGCTTTCCACAGAAGTTTTCCATGGAAACATAGTATACGAATGTCACTTATATTATGGACGTTGACAGATTTATGGAGATTTGAAAAATTAATTCTACTCAAGTTTTAAATATTCTAAGATTCTATGGTGACGAACTCTTTTTTCACTCTGTAATACTTCCATATTTCCGTATAGCAGCCGGGTTACTGTAGAATAGAAGTTTCAATGAGACAGGAAAAAACCATTGTTACTATTAGACCACCTCGAGTAAAAGTGTCATACATATCCAGATATTTATTGAATTCTAAACTTTTTGTTGAAAACTAAACTTTTTCCAAAAAAAAATGAAATAGTTGATACTTAAAACAACAAAAATATAAAGCTTGAATTTCGAGAAGTTCAATTCCAATAAATAGATAACGCAAAACTACAGTATCCATAGCAATAGCATAAAAAACTGAACTTGATAAAAGTTAACTAAACATCCGTTCCATATGTGGATAGACAAATCTCATCTCAAAAACAACAAAACTGTCGGGAGAAGCTTCGAAAAACGGAAACCAAAGCATCGCCTTTTTTGTCCAATATATGCAATATAACACAAAAAAAGAGAAAAAGGCGTGTATTCCGCCGCAAAATGTCTCTATTCTACGCGCAACAACTCTTTTCATTCATGTAATATAAGTTTTATTTTAGTAGATCGGAGCTCTGCAAAAATCAATTCGTCCTTTTTTGATTTAAATACAATTTATATTCGGTCATCTGCTTCAACTCACACTTAGTTGCGATACCGTATCAAATTCAATGTATTGTACTTCTGGAAAAAAAGAGAATTGGAATGAGATGAATGGTGGAAGTGGAGAACAATGTAGAAGCAGGAGAAGAGCGAATCACACATAATAATTAGTTGATTATCACTATTTAGTTATGCAAAAAGATACTTTGGTCTTTTGTGAATGGTAGATCTAATTTGAATATCGCTTTTCGATCAACAGATCAAATTGAAGACTTAGAAACGACTGTATTCTAGTGAGAAATATAAAAGTTTACACAAACACATTTACATGATGAAACATGGGAAAAGTCAAAAAAACTTATGGATAAATAATAAAATTTGATGTGAATTGACGAAATTTTTATTGAAATCTTTAATTTAAAAAAAAATCAGATTTGCAAAAAGTCAGAAAATCCATAGAAAACTGAAAAAGAACAAGTGCAAAAAGGTGATTTTTCGTCTCAATCTCTTCATACTTTTATTCTTTTTTACTATGTTTCAAATCGAAAAACGATTAAATAAATCAGTTAGATACATAACTAAAAACTGAAACATTCGGGCGGATTACTACCAGACATATTGCCGCTCTTGTCCCTCTTTCTCTTCATTTTTTGTTCAGTAGGCGAAATATAGAAGATGGGGAAAAAAGTGAAAGTTGTCGAGAGAGAAAAGAGCAAATGCTAATGGCAACCGTTTCTATGAGAAAAAGTTTTTGGTCCTCATGCCAATTTTTGAGAAAAAAGAAAGCTTTATTTGAAACTGAAAAAATAAGAGAAAAAAGATGAACATAATTAGAAAGAATGTGTTCATAGTGTGTTGTATCTCGTATCCTTCTTTCAAAAGATTTGAATCTTTCTCCCTGGAAACGGGCCACCGATCCGTCATTGCGATTCTCGAGCGGATGAATGAAAAGGAAAAGAGAAATCTCGAAATCTGTGTCCAATATCTGAAGAAATACCTGTTTAGAGCGAGATTCTCTTATAGGTTCTTCTGGCAATGTGCCAGCAAAAAAGGAAGAAAATGAAAATTAATTGAGGAATGCGGTTGATCCATAGATTGATCGGATAACATCTTGAAGCAGATCCAGCGGAGGACGTCACAGATCTGCAAGAATGATTAATAGGAATAGTTTCCAGCATACAGAAAGAAATAGAGATTACAGAAATATCGATTAAGTTCATTCAATTCAAATGTTTTTACTTGTTCTCCGTAATTCTGACGTGACAAACTAATAATGACCGTCGGAAATTCTCTGGTTTTCCCGTGAAAAATCAAAAGTTCGTCATACTTCTCCATCGTCTCGTTTCTCCATTTATTTCTGTTTTTACAAACATGGCTGCATCAAAACAAAAGAAGCGTCCAGAAGATAAAAAGGGGAAGAAAAATACGAAACGGAAAGCTCGCAAATCGAAACGTCCGCCATCCAAAGAGAACGGTAAGAGGAAGGGGAAGCCAACTCGGAGAGCATCGAATGAAGAATCGGAAAAGCCTAAAGTTGTTACACCAAAAAGACGTCGTCGATCTGAATGGAGATGGAAGTTGAAACAAAAAGGAGGAAAGAACAAGCGATATAATAGACAGGATTGGTACTGGGGATTGATTTCACAACAAGAAGCTGAGGTTGAACATTTCAAACAAAAAGTAAAGATTAAGAGAAATATTTTCAGGCGTATCTTAAAGGTTCTCCTGAAGGAACATTTCTGGTTCGTAGCCAGATTGATCGTGAAGAAGAAGTAGTGATGTTATCAGTAATATATAGTGTAAAAGAGGGAGAAGCTCCAAAGGTTTGAAAAATAATATATCCAGAAAGGGAAAATAATTTTCAGTATGATCATTTAAAAATATCAATAAAAGGTGCAAATTGGCAACTGGAAACGGAAACGGGAACTAAAACCGGCCCAAGTCATAGATCAATTATTGAGCTACTTGATTACTACCACAATCAGTTTATTGGAATGAAATTTTTCGCATTGAAATTTCCATTGAAACGTCCGGATTGGTTTCTTAAAAGTCATAAAATAATGTATGGAGCAATAATAAATAAGTGATAAATTGTAATGTTTCAGGACCTGCGGAGACAACTCTGTACTCGGAAGTGGTAACTTTAGTAAAGTTGTGATTGGTGCTTTCCGTCGTCGTCTGGTTGCTATCAAAATCTTGACTTCCGACGGTGGTCGTTTTCAATTAGATCGAGAAAGTTTGATGAAGGAGGCAACAATAACGCACAAAATGGAGCATCCTCACATCACAAAAGTAACTATTTTTATTCTGAACAATTTTTGTCGCTTCTAAAATTCAACTGTTCCAAAGAGTTTTCATTAGGTTATTGGGATATCAATCGACACTCTTCCTCCGATGCTTGTTATGGAATTGATGGGACCATCACTGCTATCTCATCTTGAAAAATATGTATGTTATTTAACTGAAAATGCGCAACAATTATATTTTTCCAGGGGAAATATACAACTATAGGTGAGAAACTTCATTATTGTTTACAAATGGCTTACGGATTAAACTACATGACTGAAAAGTGAGAATGAGTTAGTTCATCAAAATCTATGACAAATTTTATTGTTTCAGAGGTATTGTCCATCGAGATATTTCTGCAAGAAATGCAATGTTCAGCCGATATGGAATTCTGAAATTAGCGGATTTTGGTCTGTCTGATTTCGCGGTCAACTTGACTGCTGTTAATACTGCAAAAGCTGCGTTGCCTGTGAATTGGTTTGCTCCAGAATCTCTTACCACGCCTGCAGTATTTAATGAGAAAACTGATGTTTGGATGTTTGGAGTAACTTGTAATGAGGTTTGACCCCGCTTCCAACTTCAAATTATTTTGATTTTTACCAGATTTTTGGCAATGGAAAACGTCCACTACCACAGTTCGATTCACTGCCTCGCGGACAAAATGTGGGTCAAATCATAGCAAAATACAAAGATGGAGATATTCTTCACGTCTTTCCGAAATTTGTTCCCAATGAAATTCAGTCTCAAATGAAGAGACTTTGGCTCCGGAATAGTAGTGAGCGTCCCTGTTTCAAAGAAATAGTTACCTCTCTTGAACTGTGGACGAAAGTTCAATATCCTGCACCTCCACTCGAAAGACAAACTATCAATATGATATCAGAATGTACTCCATTAACACGAGCAGAGTACGAGGTACTTTATAATAATAACTGTGATTGGTTGCCAGCCGTGAGAAAAGTGAAAGTAAAAAAGGAGAAGAAAAAGACCAGTAAGCATAGTGTTGTTGGAAGTAAAAAGAATGCCCGAGGAACTTTGAAAGAGATGAAGAAGAAACTTCGCCAAAAAAGGAAAAGAGAAAGGATGAGGATCAAATTAAGGTGGTGGAGAGAAAGACGTCGAAACGAAAAACAAAGAATTAAGGTGAGGAGATGGGACTTGATTTCCCATTCGTAATTTTAATAATTTCAGACTCTCATTGACTATGAAAGGACGTGTCAAAAAAAGCGTCCAAAGCTAACGATTGGATACAAGAAGACTCGTGACGGTCATGTAAAGTTAGTTGATTTATACGAAAAGTTGATGATAGTTCGATGGAGAAAGAGAAGACCAAATCGACAGACAAGATTTAGACTTCGAAGACATCGTCTCATTAATAAAAAGTCAAAACATCCAGCATCTCGAAATAGAAAATCAATGATAGGAAGAAAGAAAAAAGAGGAAAGGAAACGAGTGGAGGTCCCAAAGATGCCAAAAATCACGAAGCTTGTTGTCAAAATAGGCCAGAAGAAAGTTGCTGGAGGAAAGTATAAAATGCTACCAACTCTGAAAAGAGGGACGTCTGCGAACCGAGGACAGATGGATCCAAAGGCTGAAAAGAGAATGAGAAAGATTAGAAAGAAGAAGAGACATCTGATGAGAAAACTGATTGCGAGAAAGTTAAGAAAGAAGAGACGTGCTCTCAGAAGGCAACGAAGACGACAGACTCTCAGAAGACGTCATCGTAGACATCGGCTCGTTTTAAGAAAAAAAGCATTGGGTGTTGATCTGAGAGAGAGAATGAGAAACTTGAAGAAAAGAAGACGTGAAAAGGCAAGAATGAAAAACCGTTTGAAACGAGACAGACGAATCGGGAAGGTGCTTCGTGATTGGAGAAAATTGAGACACATTTTATCAGAGAGACAATTAAGTAGAGCTCTGAAAAAACATCTGAAACGAAGCGAGAAACAGTTGAAAAGGAATCCAAATGAGGCGGGTGTACCGAAGATTCGAACTCCTCAAAGTGGTAGAAAAAAGAAGAAAGTTAGATCCGAACTTTGATTTTCTTCTTATTTGAAAATAAATACTTGGTAGCTTTGAATATTTTAATATTTTTGAATGTCAGTTAGTCGAGGTACAAGTTGGCTTTGTGACTTTCCAAAACTAAACATTCCGACCTATCTGAAAAGTCAAAAAGTCTTTGTTTTGTAGTAAAGGTTTCGTAGTTTGTATAATACATTACTGTAATCTTGGCAAAATATCTGAAAATGAGCATCCCGGTGAAAATGAGCTTTCCGTTCTATCAAAATCAACAGAGCAACACTGGATTTATAAAAACTTCTCAATTTGAACTCCCCGCATCATGGCTCTCCGTTAATTCTTCCTATCCCAGTTGTCGTATTCGCCAAATAAATAATTCATAGCATGAGTTAATTTTCCAGAGAACTTTTGATTTTTTTTCTTCATGTTTATTGTCGGACACTCGTCCGAAAATTCATTTTGCAAAGGGCCCTCTCTTTTCTCTTTTCATGTCTTTTTCTCTTGTTTCTCTTCTTTTTGAATACTCTCTTTCTTCAGTCTGGTGACCACTCCTTCTGCATTTTCTTCTTTTTCTTCTCCACCACTTTCATCGTCTTCTCTTCAATTTCTGTGGAGCATTGGTGTTCGTTTTTCTTGTTTTCTCTATGTTTCTCTTGTATTTAATAGATTTCACTCAAATCAAATCGTGTTGGAAAAATTGTAAAATGTTTGCTTTTCGAAAAAAAAATAGGAAAAAAAGCGTTGAGAAATGGGATCCTGTTTACTTTTTGAATCAAATTCGAAAGCGATCGTGTGAGCTTAATAGATGAAAACTTTTTGGAAAATACCTTGACAGAGCTTTTGCCAAACGACCACCTGATTCATGGTCACCTGATACCCAACGGACAACACTTTTCCTCTTTTTTTTTCCTTTCTGCTAAACACTTTTTGTTGTTCATACACGTTTGCAGATGAGAATGTGTCATTTTTTAATAAAACCTCTTTCTTTCAATTGTTTTATCATTTGTCTCGATTCTTGTTCTATTTAGAAGGAGATAGATATTGTTTTTCAAAAAACCAATTCATAGACATCTTCGACGCCTTCTTGTCGGGAGATTGGAAAAGATTTTGCAGAAGATAAAAGAAAATCGGATAATATTGTTTTTGTTTTCATCAGTTATTGCTTTTCTTTTCATTCGACCGTCTGTCTCCCTATCTTTTAATTAAATTCTATCGTATCATTCTGCCTCAAATCCAGGATGATTCCATTTTTTCGTTTTTTCATTTCTAAAGAAAATTCTCCTATAAATACTTCTTCCTCTCAAAAATCTTTGTTCTGGATTATCAGTTTGTTTCACCAGTTCTCACACCCTTTTCATTTTGCATACTCTTCTTGATCTCTCCGCACTTTTAATGTTCTTTTTTAAGTCTGAAACATTTCAATCACATGTCCATCTACCTCATTTCAACCAAACAAACCCATAAAAGCTGTGAAAGTGTAAAAGTGTCAACGTCAAGTGATAACTTCGCCTTTTTAATCGCTACCTAATATATTATTTCCCTTCTCTCCCTGTCTCGAAACTCTCATTTGCCGTCCTCTCTTCATTTTCAGTCCCCCATATGCAACACTGCATGCATAGATGAAAATTGATATCAGTTATCACTAAAACATTTATCAATTCTGAAAAAGAGACAAGTGAGAGAAAAGATAAATAGAGAAATGATGATGTCGGCTCACGCGAGGTGGTGAAAACTCCAGAAAAGCCGATTAGATGAGTGAGACGTGCAGACTTGGCTTCTTTCGGTTCTTTTGGTTTGATCTACCAGAATTTTGAGTGAGGTTTTGATCTAGATGGTTTAATATTCAATTTTCTTTTTCATGAATTGATCTAGTTACTGTTTTTAGTTAGAGATGATGTTATTTATGGGTGATTTCTGATATCAAAGAGATTCACTTGGAATCCGTTGAGTTGTTTATTAGACGAATGAAATATTTTCTTCCGTGTGTAATATCTGAACACTGAAGAAGATGATATTCGTCAACATAGTTAATGTTCAACCATCACTCTCTCGTTTTATTGAACTGAGCACGTGATCCATTGAACTTTTTGTTATCGTTTTTTTTCGAAAATATTTCGTAAGTAACTTCCACCGCCAGTCTGGTGCCAGTTTTCTCAATCGTCTCATAATCTTTTATGTACATTTTAATGATCGCTCTCCGTCTTTTTGGAGCTCTTTTGGTTCCTGATAACGATACAATCATTCAACTTTTCTTCATTCTTTCTTTGTCTTTTTTATCGTGCAGTTGCAACTCTGATATCTCATTCTGAAATATTCTTTAAAACAGTTTTTTTGTATTGTAGTGAAGATGCCGACGGATACAAACGGTGTCCATTTCTTCACTCCTGCAGCTGAACACAGCGATGAGGAGGCAACAGCAGCTTCTCCAAGTTCTGATGTATGTCTTGTCTCGAGAAAAATAGTATTTCCAATCGTAATTTTCAGACTGGACGCCCAAATCCACTCGACAACATTCGAGAGTACGGAATGAGTAAGTTTATATTCTTTCCAAGAATCTTGGAATCTGATTAATGTTATTCAAAGTTTCCATGAACTTTCAATAGTATTTAACTGAAAAGTTCAGACACTCTGGCAACTGAAGCTATTGAATCTCAAATTGGTAAGACGAAACATTGTAATTTGTGAAAGTGAAGTGATATGTAATTTGTAATTATACATTACAACTTGTAAAATTCACTCTTTATCTTGTTCTTTTTCAGAAACTGTCGACAGTGAGGTTTTCGATTCGGGACCATTCAGAAAGGGATATGCGGTAGGAACTGGCTTTCTTTCTCCATTTTACAAATATAACTTTCAGATGGGTCACTCTGAACACTCAACAGCTTCACCATTTGAAATCTCGACGACACCAATTGAAGTGAACGAATCCCGTGCTCACAGAGCAATTGAAATCTCGAATCGGTTAGTTTTCTGCTAGAATAATTTATCGGATTTTCGGTATAATGTTTAGCGAAAAAGGTGCAAAGTCGAGACGTTGGTCTTGCTTGTAAGTTTAAAAATATTGTCGTAAAATTGGTATTCCTCTCTACCTATTCTATTTAATGTTTTTACCAAAACTTGAAGATTTATGATCACAGAGATTCATTTTTCCCTTTAGCAATTTTTAGTTTTTCGTACTTGTTTTGTCAAAATCTAATAGAGTTATTTACCAATTTTGCATGTTAAAAACAGTGTGTGAACACATTTACAGTAATAATTCTTCTTTGTCACCGATCAGGGATAGATTTCTGTCATCGAAGGAGGGAAAATATGACATAAATCACCGAAAGAGTCGCCGGTCCACTATTGCTCTTCTCGATTCAACTCAAACCATAATGAGAATGAATTCTGTTGTTGAAAATGACTTTTGGTCACCACAAAATTCGGAGATAAAGGCTCTAAAACAAAGGTTAATCTTCGGTCGTTTCTGTCTTCTGATTCTACTCATTAAGCGTTTTCTAGTCTACCGTACCCTCTGAAATTGTCTCACACAAGGATGCTTCTGATTCACATTCCACATTTTTTTGTATTTTGGAAAGGATTATCTTCTTCGGTTTCCCATTCCAGCACAAGACACAATAGATCTCCTTGGCTCTTTTCCATTCTCATTTCCGCCAAGAAGGAAGAGAATCTTCTCTGGTTATGTGAAAATGAGTGAATGGCCTTAGTCTGCTGAATTTCTTGCAGAATTATTTTTTCTTTTGTTTTCTTGGTTCGATATCATAGTCCACCCAATCTGAAATGAGAGTTTCTAGTAAGATTTTCCGCATGAATAGCAACTTATTACGTGATATTTTTCATAAGTAATTAATTTCGAAAAAATGTGAAAACAACTTTACGGTTTCACTCAGATTTCGATGATGAATTTCAGTCACACGACAAGAATGTCTCATTTAGGTCTTCTCCTTATCCATATCAGATAATCCGCGCTCGCCCCGGAAGAAGGCGAATAAATATATATGTAAACGGGAGAAATTTGTTTTAGTTTTTATGTGACTGCTACTCTGTAGAGCAAATCTCTCGTCGATTCATAGTAAACTGTTACTTTTCTTCTCGAGAATTCCGTTTCTTCTTCTTCTTCTTCAAAAATCATCAGAATAATATTGAAGTAAAACAGAGACCAGTGAGAAATATGGCTCTCGATATCGATTTGCATGTTTTATGGGCGAAAGTGCAGTAAGTTTCAATAATATGATGTTGCATGTTAATTGTGTTTCATTCTTCCGATTTCTTCTACTCCTTCCCATTCGATATCTATCTGAAATATAGTATAGACAAAAGAAGTTAAAATTATTCATCGATTCAGATTGTATCATTTTTGAAGTTGCATTTTCAAAAAAAAACAAGGAATACATTTCAGAGCTCGTCTCGAGTCTCAAAATGATGGATGTCTCTCACCATCATCATTGAAGTCAGCACTCGATGAAATTCAAATGGAACCAAGAAGCAAGTCTCCACAACTCGTGGATCTTCACACTTTCAGGTTTGACCTAGAATCTATCCATTACCTCTGAACCTACCAATAATTTCAGAGATGCTGTCGATGTGAACTATCAACGAATGGCAATCACTGGTGAAGAATTGAGTGGAGTTCCACTTGAAGATTTGAAGAGTGCTTCCGGTCATTTGATTGAAGCTCTTCATCTCCGTTCCAAATATATGGAACGTATTGGAAATCAATTCCCCTCAACGACTCGCAATTTCCTCACTGGACACTATCCAAACAATTTGCCGAAGCATCGTGTCAAGAACACCGAGACAAGTGGGTTTATTTTCATCGATTATCTTTTGAAAACTGACTTCTTAACGTATTATTTCAGTTAGACAATTATGTAAGTTGGCGTGCGTCGTTTTTGACGCGGGGTATGAATGATTCATAAATGTTTCAGTGATAGTAAGCAGCACTTTATTTGCCAAATGGGAATTATTATCCCGTGCACTTTGAGGTTGAATTACACACAAAAAGTAAACTTCTAATTGTAAACTTCTATCTATCAATCTTTCTAAATATTTCTAGTTAAATGCAGTTTTCTGAATCTTTGTTTTAGCCAAAATCCTGTTCCATCCGCCCAGTGTGCCGGACTTGGAGGGTAAGAGATTTTGAGTGGTATTCCGAAATTTAATGGTTTTTGGTTTCTTCACCTCCTGTCTAAACCGATAACAATGACTCTAAATCAGACTAGATATACATCAAACAACCTACAGTAATCCTGAAATGAGTGATTCTAAACTAATAGTTGTTTATTCCTACTTGAAATAAGAATTATGAGAATTTTTTTATTCATGCTCAAAAATTATTTCGTCATTATGATAACAAAAACTCAAATTTTAGTTTCAAAAAAACTTGCTTATTATTTGAGCACGATTCTAAGAATGTCATAATCTTACTTCATTCAACACAAATCCAACACGTTTCTTTTCGTAGTGTGTCTGATTTCTGTTTGTTTTCTTTGTCCTTTTGACTTCTTCTTCTACTCCTACCGTATAATTGTATTCTGACAACTCTATCGTATTCACTGTTCGAATACATCCATATCCATTTTCAGCTGTCCAAACATCATTCAACCCACCAGATCCACCAAAAGATCATTGGGGAAAGAATGATCCACTGCCAAAATACGAGAAGTATTACACTTTGAGACGTAATAGAGGAGTGGTGAGATTGAAATTCCTCTTCAAACAAGTGCTTATTCTTCTATTTTAGACTGAAATCTGCAATGAAGATGGTTCCATCGATGAACAGTTCAAAAGCACCGCAGTTACCAAGGAAGAGTTTTTGAATGACACAGAGAAGTTGACTGCAATGATTGTCGATGGACCACTGTTAGTTTTGTTCGAATTAGAGAACTGTGTTAAAAAAAGGATTATTACAGAAAGTCGTTCTGTTTCCGCCGTCTCTCGTATCTTGAAAATAAGTTTCAACTTCATGTTCTCCTGAACGAACTTCGTGAACTTCATGAGCAAAAAGGAGTCATTCATCGTGATTTCTACAATATTCGTAAAGTAGACACTCACATTCACGCTGCCTCTTCAATGAATCAGAAACACTTGCTTCGTTTCATCAAGAAGAAGATAAAGACGGAAGCAGATGTTGTTGTTCTTGATAACAATGGAACAAAAGTGACAATGAAAGAAGTCTTCAAGAAGATGGGAATTGATGCGTATGATCTTTCTGTCGATATGCTCGATGTTCATGCTGATCGTAATACTTTCCATCGATTCGATAAGTTCAACACCAAGTATAACCCAGTTGGAGAATCAACTCTACGTGAAATTTTCATCAAGACTGACAACTTTGTCGGTGGAAAATACTTTGCTGATTTGCTGAAGGAAGTATTGTCTGATTTGGAGGACAGCAAGTATCAACATGCTGAACCAAGACTCTCTATTTACGGACGAAGCAAGAAAGAGTGGGATAATTTGGCGAAATGGGCCATCACTCACGATGTTTGGAGTCCAAATGCTAGATGGCTTATTCAGATTCCAAGACTTTAGTGAGTAAAATAGATAAATGAGGCTTTTTTTATTAAATATTTACAGTGACGTCTACCGTAACAAGAATATGGTCAAGAACTTCGATGATATGCTTGACAACCTGTTCACTCCACTTTTCGAAGTAACAAATGATCCATCAACTCATCCAGAACTCCATCTCTTCCTCCAACAAGTTTCAGGAATTGATTCAGTTGACGATGAGAGCAAACATGAATTTGTTAATGTAAGAAACTGATATTCACAGTTCCGATCTGCAACATATGACATTTCAGTTCGATCGTAGCACTCCATGTCCACCGGAATTCACTGATTTGGAGAATCCACCATACAACTACTATCTCTTCTACATGTATGCAAACATCTGTGCTTTGAATGCATTCCGTCGTGAACGTGGATTGAATACATTCGCTCTCCGTCCACATTGTGGAGAGGCTGGCCATGTTTCTCACTTACTGACTGGTTACCTCACAAGTGAAAGTATTGCTCATGGAATTCTTCTCCGCAAAGTTCCAGTTCTTCAATATTTGTACTACCTGACCCAAATTGGAATCGCCATGTCTCCACTGTCGAATAACTCTCTTTTCATCAGTTATCAGAGAAATCCATTGCCAGAGTATCTTCAGAAAGGACTGAATGTCTCGTTGTCAACTGATGATCCACTTCAATTCCATTACACTAAAGAAGCATTGATGGAGGAGTACTCAATTGCTGCTCAAGTATGGAAGCTCAGCTCATGTGATATGTGTGAGTTGGCCAGAAACAGTGTAATGCAAAGTGGTTTCGAAGATAAGGTGAGCTCATAAGCCCACAACAAAATTATTTGATTCCCTATTCTTTTCCAGGTTAAAATTCATTGGCTCGGACCGAATTACAAAGAGGAAGGAGTCATTGGAAACGACATTCACCGTACAAATGTACCAGATATTCGTGTCAGTTTCCGTCATGAAGCATTGGTTGATGAGCTCTGCAACCTCTTCCGTGTACAAACTCTGAGACAATAAGTGTTCAGTTGTTTTATTTTTCTCTTGTTTCCATACGTTTTCATTCACATTTTCATCCACATTTTCCTTATATTATTTCATGTTCATTCAACATTTTTACCATTTTCCTTCTTCCTTCCCGTCGAATAGCACTTTTTATTAACTCGGTGAAATAAAGTTTGTAGAAAAAAAACTGTATTTTATTGCATTAGACAACAGAAATGTACATAGAAAATCGCTTAGAAAAATAACAAGACACACTCATCCGATACCGATTCCCCAACCATGTGATATTCCGATTCCACCGATTGGAGTCGAAATTCCGAGACCACTTCCAGCCCCAATATTAACGATATTACCAAGGAGGCCTCCGCCGTAACCTGAACAAGACAGTACCATCTCAGGTCTCGATATGTTCTCATGACCTACCGTATCCACCACCATATCCTCCACCGTAACCTCCACCGTAACCTCCTCCGTAACCACCACCATATCCACTATATCCACCGTAAGACGGGTATCCATATCCACCATAAGGTCCATATCTTCCATATCCACTACCATATCTACCGTATCCGTACCTCGGCGCTTCATGATAATGGTAGTGATAATCCACGTCTCCATATCTTTCTCTTTCTCTGTCTTCATCCATTCGATCACGATATCTTTCTCTCAACCTGTAAGATCCACTTCAAAATTTAGAGTAATCAGGTGACTGGATATAGTTTACTCACATAGCTTGAGCCTTTCTTCTCAAGTATTGGCGCCTTCTTTTTCTCCATAAATAGTATTCAAGATCCTTCTCATCGATTTCATCGTCGACCCAATCCGCACGACGACTGGCCTGAAAATGGATGAGTAAAGGGGAGTTTTCAGAATAATATTCAGTTCTGAAACCCGGATAGACCTTGATATATAATAATTAATCCGTTATATTATAGAACAATGGTGTGTGATTTCTGCCGGAAATTATTTTTTATTCACAATCGACCTTTTTGTCTATTTAGGAATGCAAACATACGAATTCGTCGAATCAACTGATTTCATTGATTATCTCGTTTTTCAATCCGTTTTAACTAACTTGAGAAATGTTTAATTGAAAACAGTTTAAATCAATCAGAAACAAATGAGTTACTATAATTCAGTTTATGTGATTTTCTGAAAACTGCTTAGATAAAATGAACAACAATCGGTAATTAGAATCGAGAAAGAAAAAGATTTTTCATTTTCTGAATGAAACACTCACCTGGAAATTCTGAGTATCCGAACCTTCTTCATTCCTCTGTTTTTCCAATTCTTCTCGATAATCTCTTACAGTATATGGACGACTACAAGTTGACATATCTGGATGTTCTTTACATATATCATCTGAAATAGTTCCAGTTGAATCATTTGAAACAGATTACACACTAACTATGAAAAGCTCTTCGAATTCGAAAATCTGTCAAAGCTGAAGCTTCTGATGACTCAATAAAAGTAGACAAAAGTAGAGGAACCACAAATAGTAAAATCATTTTGGTATTGTGATAAAACACCTGATATTACTTGTTGGGTAGGTAAGAACAATGTTGATTGAATAAAAATAGTCGATACTTTTTTTGGAGAAAAAAACCTGAATTTGATGGGGACACAAAAACTACACGGAATCGGATGAGAAATAAAGAAGAAAAGAGTAAACTGATTGAAGTTATCGAGAGACTTTTCGAGTGGTCAACTGACCGGTTTGACGAATTTAAAACCTAATGTCCTTGAACTATATGAAGATGATAGAGAAAAATTGGGTCTACCTGGAAAAGATAGAAATGTCTCATTCCTTAATGAAAAATGTGATGTCACTAAAGGTCAGTCACACTTTTGCAGATGTTACCAAAATTATGAAGGATGTTACAGTACCAAATTCAGCTGTTCTCAGAGAATTTTCGGCGATATCGCCGACCAAATCGGCGCGCGCGCCGAAGTGAGGCCGGTGGTCGCCGGCGCTCCGGCCGATTTACCCGGCGAAAGCGCCGAATCAAGCGGCGCTAACGCCGGATTTTGAGGTGGCGTTAACGCCGATTCTAGGCCGCTGTCCCTTCCTTCCCCCTCGGTTCCTGATCAGATTATCGATTTTTGAATAATAATATTTATTAAAAAACCAATTTAACAACAAAAATTATGTGTAACAAATCGGAGTAACAAATTAGGATTGATTTCGGGCCCTCCTCATTTCCTTATTCGTTCCTCTCATCGAAGTGATCGTCTTCCTCATCTACAGTGTCGCTCAATTCTATCGAAGTTGATGACGTCTTCTTATGAGCAGGTCCCGACATGACGCGTTTCGAACTTCCTCGCTGAAAAAAGTCTAAATTATAGAAAAATTTGGGAGATGATTACCTTTCTGAAATGAAAGTTTCCACTGCCAGGGGATGGGCCTGCCGCCTTCTTGATTTCCTGAACTGTTCTCAATGTCGTCCTTTTCTAAAATTTCCGACACACAGCTTCTCAATTTTCTTACTGTAAATATTACTTACCTAGTGTTTGACTTCTTTTTTGTCGTTTATACATCTCGAATCAGTAAATAATTAGAAAGTAGAGAGAAAATATGAAAATTAAAAAAAAAACTGAACAAATAATGAGTCAACATGGATCTGCGCAAGTAAGCATTCCAAGGTCCGGCCAATGAACGGCGTAAACGCCGTTTCCAGGCCGTAGGTGCGCCCTTCCCTGGCCGGCGCGATTGCGGCGCTTTCGCCGATCTCAAACTTAGTTGCCGGTGGCAAGGTACCCTCATAACCCTGTAGTTCTCCGAGTCCTCACAATAAATACGCAACGACACTCCGCCAAAGGCTCACTCGCCTACCGTAACCTCAGCGCGTCAGTTCACGTGGACACGTGTACTCCACGTGGCAAAAGTCGTTTTCTGAAGTCGGTTGGCTTTCAGAGTTAGTTCTAGTTTTAGCGTTGGTTGTTTTGTAAGTTTATCGCTCTCTTCATTTATTTTCTTGCAATAAAGTAAATTTATTGTAAGAAACTGTGTATTTGTCGTCATATTGTATCAGGACCCTATCACCCCGTATTCGTACGCGGGCAACTTGGGGGCCGAACCGGTTATTCGTGTTTTCTTAGCGAAGCTTTGAATTTATCGTTTGGGCGAGTATAAAACCCAGGCGATTTCGAAGTTTTGCGGAAAAATAAGAATTTTTGGTAAAATTTGGATAAATTTTACGGAAATTTGTGAATAATTTTCGTCGATTGGATAATCAACGAATTGTAAACAGTTTTTGGATAAAAACTTTGTTTACGGACGACAACGCAGAAGATGAGCGACAAAACATCGTCGAAGCAGTCAACGTCGAAAGTAGACGACAATCGGATGATTGTTGTGGAAACTCAAATGAGCGTGAAGGAGAGAAGAAAGAAAGTGAAGAAGTTCACGAAACTTATCGCTAGCAGCGTCAAAGTGGAGGACAAAACAAGGTTGCAACTCGGGGAGTTGGCAGCGAAATGCAGCGAACAGGAGGCGGATGAGATTCTGGAGCCGATGAGAATTTTCCACAGAGAGTTGTTGGAAAAGTTCGAAGAAATCGGAGGAGATGAATGGCCGCGATCGGTGATTCGAGTTATGAGAGAGTTCAAGCTCGAATCGGTGGAAGAGTTGAGAGAAGCGTGTGCGAAGGCAGCGCAAGTGCAAGTCGAGGAGAACGTGTTGACGGAGTGCTGGAAGGAGGAAAAGAAGATGCTCGGGGAACAAATCCGGGAAATCCAGAGAGAAAAGGAGATGCTCGGGGAGCAAATCCGGAAAATTCAGAGAGAAAAGGAGGTGGCTGAGGCGCAGGTCAGTAGGCTGGAGAAAGCGCTGAAACAACTGAGGAAGACGGTGGAGCGGCAGGAACGCAAGCCGAATGGCTTGTGGGACGAAGTCCAGGGAAACAGAAGCTGGTGCGAGAGGGTGGAAAATTGGGACATCGAGAGAAACGACGAGGGAAACAGGAAGAAAGGAGGAGAAGACGCGTTTAGAAGGAAAACTTTGAGTCGGTCAGGAAGTAGCGAAGTCAACGAAATGGTGCAATGTATGAACAGGATGTTGAAGTCTTCAGCGTTGCCGGAGCCAAAAACGTTTGATGGAACAGGCGAGTTCAAGGAGTTCAAACGGGCATTCTTGTTGAAGTACAACCATGTGACGGAGAGTGATGACGAGCTGGTCGCAATCTTGGAGGAGAAGTTTTTGAAAGGGGCGGCCAAGTCACTGTTCAAAACGTTGCCAAAAAGATACGAAAGATCAATACAGTCGCTGTTCGAAGAGTTTGAACACAAGCTTAGAAAGCGACAAGGAGATAGCAAGATCGAAGCGCTGAACGAGTTTGAAGGGCTGGAGAAGAGGTCGGACCAGAAGATGTGGGAGTATCTCGTGGAGGTAGAGAAGTGGTCAAGGATGGCGTTCCCGGAGGTGAAGCAGGAGACGTTGTCTCAGATGAGAACAACAAAGCTGATGAAAGCGGCACGCGCAGATGAGACGTTGCACAAAATGCTCATAATGAAGCGTTTCGAATTATCGTTGGAAGAACAGTACGATCATCTGAAAGATATCGTGCTGCAACAAGAAAACGAACAGCGTCGTGGAAATTGCCAGAAGAGTCGATATTCTGAAGGCTGGAGGGAACGTCGAAAAGCTGAAAATGACGGCGAGAAAGATGTGGCGGAAAAAGAAAGTGGGGAAAACCGGTACTGGGTGGAGCAGAGATGTTTTTCGTGTGGAGGTGTGGGACACCTGGCGCGTCAATGCCCACCGAAGCCAGTGCAAAGTGTAGAAGTAAGAGGAAAAGGAGAAGGTGTAGGCAAAGTAGCTGTGGAGACGGTTAAATTGCTGGGACAAGAGCGGAGAATGGTGGTTGACAGTGGAGCCGCGGTGTCGGTGATGTCAACTGGAGCATGGAATGGACTGAAGAAAGGTTGCCGAAATTGGATGGAGGTGGTGAAAAGGTTAGGGAAGCCTAGGTTCGAAGTGATCGATACTTCGAAAAAGAAGATGCGTATCAGTCAGCAAATCGAAGTACCGATTCAAGTGAGAGATAGAAGGGCGGAAGTAGTTTTTCAGCTCGTTGAGAACGATGCTGAAATAATGCTGCTTGGAACGAACGCATTCGAAAGTATTGGAGTTTCGGTGGAGTGGAAACAGGAAAGAACGGATGTGCAACAGAAGAAGGGAAAGAGAGATGCGACGAGTAGTGAGGAAAAAGAAGGGGTGAAACCAAAGAAGAAGGTGTTCACGATAGGAAATCTTGGAATCCGTGTTGGAAACATGGATCCTACCAAGAAAACGGTGGAGAAGAGCAAGGAAATCGCTGTGGATACAGTGACGGAGGAGAAAAAAGAAGGGATGAAGCCAAAGAAGACGGTGATTAGAGAATCGAAGATTCTCATAACTCCGAGAATCGGCGTGAAGGGAAAATCCATCTTTGAGTATCGGAAAAGTGCGCTGAACACGTGGAAGGATAAATTCGATTTTGCGAATGTAGAATCGATCGTATTCTTGTTAGAGCTCACGGAGGACGAGGAGACGAACCAAAAGTTGGGTAACTTGGTTCGAAAGTTAGCTGAGGAAGTGAAGGAGATCACGATCATTCCATACAAAATGGATTGGGCAAAATCGGGATTGGTGGAAAGTTGGAAACGGAGTTGGATAACTGCCGGTCATGTGAAGTGGAGCGATTCGGCTGCGAGTGCGGGCGAAAAGTTCAAAACGTGGGAACAACTGCTTGAGTTCCTGGAGGCGAGGACGACAGAGAATGTGGTGGTGGCCCAACTGAGAAAGGAGTCGGTGACTTCGGAGCCACGGATAAATGAGGACAAATGGAGTCACCATTGATGTCATCTTGGTGGACAATCCAAATTGTTAATTAATTTTTTTGTTTTAGTAGTTTTTATGTTAGGGTGGTGTGACTGAGTTTAGGCTAGGTGGTGTGAGATAAGGGGAGAAGAATGTAAGTCGTATCTGTGAGAGTACTCGAACCGGTCGGGGTCCGGTTTCTGTAAAGGGGGGGGGAAGTTGCCGGTGGCAAGGTACCCTCATAACCCTGTAGTTCTCCGAGTCCTCACAATAAATACGCAACGACACTCCGCCAAAGGCTCACTCGCCTACCGTAACCTCAGCGCGTCAGTTCACGTGGACACGTGTACTCCACGTGGCAAAAGTCGTTTTCTGAAGTCGGTTGGCTTTCAGAGTTAGTTCTAGTTTTAGCGTTGGTTGTTTTGTAAGTTTATCGCTCTCTTCATTTATTTTCTTGCAATAAAGTAAATTTATTGTAAGAAACTGTGTATTTGTCGTCATATTGTATCAGGACCCTATCACCCCGTATTCGTACGCGGGCAACTACTTCTTGCTTCCTAATCCTGCGCCGTTCGTTTATCATTCGGCGAAAACGCCATAACAGGTGGCATTAATGCCATTTTCTGCGGCGCTTACGCCGTTTTCGCCGGCGCTTACGCCATCTCTGCGGCGCACGCGCCGATCCTACGCCAAAAATTCTCTGAGTTTCCAATGATCAGTGATCTCGATTTTAATCCGACTGATTTTGGTAAACATTCAAGAATATAAACATTAATAATCGCCTTCAAGAACATCCGTTCAAGGTTAATAATATTTTATTTATGTTCAATTTGAATCTTGTCATGAAGGAGAACATTGTGTACAGTGAAAAAATGAAGCACCATGAAATATTTTGACTATTTTCAGTTTAATTATACTCGTAACGTTGTCCGGTTGCTGCAAGAAATGAGTTATTCGATTCTTCATAAATAGTTGAGCCATCGCCAAACTGTACATTTCCATTTGAAGTTGCAAGTTGTCTAGGAAGAACTACTCGCCTGGAAAAAAACTCATTTAGTGTCGACTGTACAGTTGTTGAACATATTTTTCTCTGTTTTCAGAGTGAAGTTGTTCATTAAAAGAGCTATCATGAAATGCATGTTTATAAACCAATGCCCATCACTCACTGTTTTCTAATTCCACCTCCACTACTTCCACTTGTCGTACTTCCTTCTCTTTTCGGTTGTTGAAGTTGAATTGGGTATGGTGACGATGGCATTGATGCATATCCACTCACCTGTTGTTTTTTTTTCAGTTTTCATGTGGGCAATAATGATGTGATAACATGTGTAAAAATGCGGATAATTTCAGAATTTTTATTATTCTGTCTGAACATTCTTTGAATTGTGATGGCAACATTGGACACTATTACATATACATGCTAAAAGAGTGATTGAGTGGGAAAACAAATGAGAAATCAATGCAACAACAATCGATTGATTTTCAGAGAAATGCAATAGGAGACAAGGCATGAAGAGAGAGAGAAGGTGCAACTTCAAAACTGAATACATATTTCAGAATTTCAGAACAATGATGGGAACTCGTGAGGAAGATCGCAATTTGTGTGAATTTGGGGGAAAGAAATGCAACAGAAAATGGACGGACAAGAAGAAAAATAATAATAAATCATTGAAGAGGAAAATAATAAAAATAGGTGTCACCGGGAAGTGTTGACGAGACGAAGGATTTCGGATTTTTTGATGGAAGACTTAGAATTAAATTAGAGCTAGTGGAAACTTGATAACCGGATGAAAGTGTTCTTAAATTATGTCAGAGATTGTATCTGCATACATAGTGAAAACATAAACATGAAGAAATTGAGAAGACGTTCTAGATGTGCATAACATACATGCGCGATTCGCCATCGCTCACCATTGATGGGGCCATTCCTTTGAATGCTCCCGGAGGTACTCCTCCAGGAAGATGTGGTGGTGGAAGCATTACAGAACTACCATTTCCAGCAGACATTCCATTCATTCCCATTGTCCATTGATACTTTGGTCCCCCATCTTCGTTTCGGAATCGAGCGTAATCTGAATATTTCGATTGAATAGATGTCAACTCTTCGTTTCTCTTACCAGAACATTCGTCTCCAAGTACATAATAACACTGCTCAGTGAATGTGACTTTGTTCACCACGTGTGCAATATATTTCAATTTCAACAAGTCTGCAGCATAATTTCGAGCTGATTTCCGTTCTCGAAGGCCTTCGATTCGATCTAATAACCATTCAACCAAATCAGAACCTGAATAAAAAAAGATTATGATATGCACTGGAAATAGGTACTTACCTAGGAAAGACATTGGAATTGGTATTTTCAGCCAGGTACGGTTTTTGATATCAAGTCCTGATCCAGGCATTGCCATTATTTCAACAACTTTTTTCTTATCAGTGTGAATATCCAAATGAATATGAGTTCCATTTCCAACTACAGTATTCTGACCATTTGATCCATTCGATGTAACCGTTGAGCTACTTGGAGGACGTCCATGTGGCCACTCGCCAGGTATTGGCGTTGGGGCGCTTTCTGGAATAGAGGGGTTGTGAGTGATGAAAATTTGTGTTGCTCACCTTCCACAATACTCGGCATTCCTCTCATTGCATTTGTATGCTGAATCCATGCTTGAGTGTCGATTGGTCTTACTGGTTCCTCTCGACTGTTCCTTGGGATTGTGAAACAACTCTGCCCGTTCTCAAAACTTTTTGCCACTGTTAATTTTATTGGACCACGACGGCTGACAGCTTCTCTGAATGTAGTTCTTCGTGGAAAAAGTGGAATAATAGGAAAATTACCGTAACACATCAACTGCTTGATCATTTGTGAAATTCTCAAAGCTGGTCTCATTAACTTGTAAAATCATATCTCCTGCTTCGATTCTTCCATCCAATGCCACAGCTCCTCCTTTCATTATATTTGCCACGTAGATTCCATTGTCACCACAATTTGAAGTCTGTCCAACTATAGAAATTCCAAGGAAGTTTACAGTGTCCATATTCAAATTCACAGTAATAACATCAAGACTCATCGAAGATTCTGAAATAATTGGATTATATTAATGAAAAAAATAAAAGTGAATTCACCTGTGATACTTGAAAATGAGGATGCTCTTGAGGGTTTTCTGAAATTCCTCTTATTTTTCTTTTTCTTTGCCATTTTTTCATGTTGACGAGAGACAGAAGTAAAGTCGGTTGTTGTAGATCCTCTGAAAATTATTCAAAATATAGAACTGGTCTTTTCATTTTACAACAGTTACAAAATTGAACCCACCCGAGTTCAAATGTTCATTCTCTGTCTATTCTTAACTCAAAATATCAAAGGAATTCCAATTCTTTCCGTTTCAATTGGAAAAGAACTGAAAGATTTATCGAAAGCAATTATCCCACTTCTTCTCATCCATCTTCTTCGTCTCTTCTTCCTCCCCGTTCCCCCACTGAGTTCTTCTCTTTCTTTTTCTCCCACAAGTTTTATTGGTCTTCTCTGTTTCGCATAGTGCACTACACTAAAAGCTCTTTGTGATAGTCACTACCAAGCTCTAGCTAGAAAGATAAGACGACATTTAACGAGGTGTTTCATCAAGATTTGGAAAAAAGAACTGACACGTCTCGAGTCGTGGCACCAGTACTACTTGGCGGGGCTGTTCCAATTGCATAGTAATAATCAGAAGTTGAAGTGGAAGTTGTTGAATAATAGGCTTTTCCATCAGAACTTTCAAAATCATCGTCAGTTATATAACCGCTCATTTTGGAAAGAGGAGCAAAGTGAAAAAGAGCAAAAAGAATGACGATTGAAAGAGTAAAAGGATGAAGGACTCCTCCCATATAAGCCCAACCATTTGTCACTCAGTGTGACAGACAGAAAAGACACAAAAAGGTATTAACTATTCGGAAAAGAAACAAAAATATGAAGATTTGAATTTGGAGTCACGGGAAACATGATGAGATTTCTTTAATTTTGAAACAGTGAGTTCTTTTTTGACTCAAAAACCACAACTTACCTATCATCGTCATCGGAGAACACTCTTGCGTCAGATTCAGAACCGATCGTTGATTCTTCGAGATGCCTTCGGTGGCCTGAAATAAAATGATACTGAGATTTTTTAAAAGTTGCCTGAAATTTGTACTCCTAAAACACGGTTAAACTTGATCACATTACTCTCATCGCATTACTCTTTTCAAACTTCCTTGAACTAACCAATCAAATAAAAAGAAGCATCTGCACTCAATTCAGAAGTTAAGGATAAATGTGATGTTCTATGTAAGAAACCAATTAGATGTCTTCTCGGAGATGCATCTGGAGCAACATCTTTTCTTCCTTGATATGTACTTGTTGTATTCGATCCTCCGTATCTTCTCATTCTTCTTTTTTGTGCTTTATCCTCTCGTTCTTCTTCTACCATTGCAGCTGTACTTGCTGTTTCTTCTTCATAAAGAGGCGGAAGTGATGGACTTGTTGGAATCAAAGACATCGTTCGACTCATTGTGCTTCTTCGAGAAACGAGTGGACGTCTATCTGGAGTAAGACCACTTCCATCGACAGTAACTGGACGACACCGGTCGATTCGATTCAGACTTCGACTTTCAGATATGGTGATACTTGGAATAATAGGAGGACGATCAGTGGTGATCTGACACGTTTTGGATTTTCGAAGCTCCCTGGATGGAGGAGTCAATGATACAGGATGTGATGAATCAAGTGTAAATATAGGTTTAGAAAGTGCAGCAACCGGGGAAATGAGATCAGGCGGTGGTGGTTGAGGTGGTTTCAGTTCTTCTTTGAATTCTTTTGTATTAGATCTTGAACTCGAAGGCGATGCAGAATTCGATCTTGAACCACCAAGTGAAGTTAAGGAAGTCAAACTTGCAGCCGAGTGGGATAATCTGATAAGAGCTCCAAAAAACGATGAGGAGGCGGAACCACCGGACTCTTTTCCGTTGGCGCCTCCTGCACTTTTTTCGCTTTGTTTCCGTCGTTGTAAAAATCTGCGCTTCGTTGTCGTCTTAGTATTATCCCCCTCTTCATCGTCGCAATCATCTGCTGTTTTGCTGGTGCCCGGGAAGAAGAGAGCACCTTCACTGAGCCGTTTTTTGAGTGGACCTCCGAGAGCATTGGAGACCATCTGTCGCCACGTGGATCCAGCAGGTGAATGATTGTTCGTCAGATCCGTCAAAGTTCGTTTTAATCGGAATGGCGGCTCGGATTCTGGCTCAACTCGGCTCTTGCTCTTGCTCTTTTTCAGTTTCTTTCCTACTGTCGGTTGGTTTGAATTCTCTTTGTCTTCAGAAGTTTTGCTCAATGGAAGAATATTATTCAGAATTTTCAGATTTCCTAATGGATTTCCAGTATATTTCTTTCTTCGAGGACTTTTCACAACTTCCACGACAGTTTTATCATCTTCAATCAGATCAAGATCATCGATTTGAGCAAGTGGAGGAGCCTTTTTCTTCTTTTTCGGCCGTGATGATGTTGTTGGAGGTGACGTTTTCTGTTCGATTTTGTTGATTAATTGAGAAACGACTCCCGGAGAATGATGTCGATTTGGGGGTGGAGCTGTATATGTCGAGAGCACTTTTCTTTCTTTTGAAGTAAATAAAAGTGAACGAAGAACGTCTGATGAAGTCGAGGTAGAAGGGGTATTAGAACCAGTTGGAATTGCTCGTTCTCGAGCTCCCAACTTGATACTCATTGCTCACTAAAGAGCTACTCGTGTGTCGTTCTCTAGAAACAAAGAAACTATTGTACACATCAAAAAAAAGAAAAGTAATAAGAGATTATTGAGAGAAAAAGATAGAGAAAAACTAGTGAAGAGAAAGTGATTCAATGAGAAACACAACTCGATGGGGGGTCATAAATTTTCCCGCATCGAGCTGGGATCTCATGATGCACTTGGATCAGAAACAGATATTTCTACTTCTATCATGTGGTGTCGAGAGAACATAGGGATTTCTTAACTTCCAAAATCGCAAATGTTATGAAATAGAACTAAAACAAGCAATGACTGGTACTACTTTTTCATTTGGTGGAATGCAAATTAGACAGAAAAAGAGAATGAGTTGTTTGACACAATCGATAGATTGAGATCAACAAAGAGTTAAAACTTGAAATAGACACAATCAACAAGGCCGTTAAACTCTAATCGGACTTGACGTATGTCATGTTAAATCTTATTTTACCTGATTTCAAGGAACAAATAAAAATACCAGATTTCTTGAGAATCCATCAATGTATCACAGTTTTATTTCATAAAAGCTCCAGAATTAAAAATTGAGATCTATAAATATGATTTAACTTAGGAATTCACTTCATATTCCAAAAATTAAAACTTTAAAAAAAGCCTAACTGGAAAACAAAACATCTGGAAACGAGAGATCAAGTGGAAGGAGTCCAGTCAGATCAGTTATTTATATCAACATCTTACAACAACTTATAGCTCAAACACCAACGACAAAAGACAATCAAAAACACATTTTTTGGTGGTCAAATCGATACTATCAATCCAGGTTACTAACAATCAAGATGGTAAACAATACAAAATTATCAATTGTGTTTTCTCAACTGAAAAAGAACGATTTGAGCGTTGTTTAGAATCAAGATGTTGCAAAAGAGAGATAGATTGAAACATGAGACTGTGGCTCTCCTAATGACGATATCTAATCAAAATCCACCTACACATGGGATAGCAAATACAGATCGGAGAGAGAAAAAGCAGCGGATTAAGAGAGGAAGATGGAGGAAGATCATTATCAAAACTGTCTCTTTTCCTCATTTTCCGATAGGTATCATGATAGAATCACAAGTGAAATGAGAAAAAGAGGGAATCCTAAAGTCAATAAAACCACAGATCCACAGGAAGAAGGAGAACAAGAAGCTATTTTTGAAGGAATGGAGTGATAATGAGAAGAGTATCAGTAGGGGGTACTAGAGACCATTTCGACACAAAAACGATAATAGTGACAAGTAGAAACATACACAGAATTGACGAGAGCGGGCAAAAAAACTAACTAAAAGTGGGGTGAAGTGGTATGAGGTCTCGAGAAGAAGAGTGTTCAAGTGGTGAGAGAAAGGGAAAGCATCTTGATAAACACTGTGATAAACTCCTCGGTCCTTTCGTTTTTTTCTCGCTGACATGGAAAAGAATAAGGGAAAAGGAGGTTATGAGAAAGAGAGAATGGTTTCTCACCAGGAGGAGCAAAGACAAGAAGCTCAATGACCCCCAACAAAGGAGACAAGAGAAATCTTGAGAGCTTTTTTAAAAGATCATAATTCAAGAGAGAGAGTGTCAAAGAACAAGAAATTGCATTCGTTTGAAGTGGAACACGTTGCTCCGATTAGTCTCATTAAAACTTGCTCCGATTGGCAAAAAGTCTGGAAAGATGTTTTTAAAACCTTTGAAGCAGTTCCAAATTAAAAAATCGCAGAGAGTAAAATTTCTATTTACAGGGAAGTTCTTTGAGATAAAAACTTAATCGAATAAACACATCATGCGTGATTAAACGAATCCACAGCTTTGGGTTTGATAACAATTTGTCGAGTTCTACGAGTACGCCGCTAAAAATCAGATTAGGTACGCCAGGACGTCAATTATCAATTGATGGAGATTCATGGAAGTTTTGCTATTAGTTGATAAAAACACATCTGACAAAAAAAGATGCTGAATACCGATTCAAACAAGGTGTATTACAAACAAAAACTTTATGAATGTATACAGTCAACCTAGTTTCTTTTCAGAGAAACGAAACGATTCTGATTTAATCAGAATGATAAAATGTGTATGAATCGAAATGAAATGTATGTACAAACATTGAATGAAAAGAGGGGAGGGAAATCTGTTTGAAATGTGTGTTGGTTGACTGGCAGCCAGCCAACACATCGATGAGCCGGAAGATAAAGAGAGATTTGAAACAATTGGTCCTTTCTCTCGACTCTCTTCATTTCGTATAGTATTTCACTGGTGATCTGGGAGATCCACTCATTAACACCAACATAAAACATGAAAATAAAGAGAGGTGAAATGTGATTAGATAATGTGATCAAGTTTTTACGAGGGGTGGTGTTTTATTGGGTCCGAAGTCAAAGTACGTCTGGCAGAATAGGTCAAGCTTGATACATATCCTTCAGTACTACGTACTTCATTTTTCTTCATAGATTTCAATCGAAAAACATTAAAACTGACCTAGATAATGCTGCGGAAACCGTCTATTATAAGCAGCACTCTTCAAATATCCGGGTATTGCAGCCGAGATCATCGACTCAGAATCCGTGCTCATCACTGAAAAATCAAAAATCAAAAATCGTGGAGTCTTCTGGTTTTTTTTAGTTAAAAATTACATTGAATTCAATTCATTTGAAAGAGTAGAAACAAAATGACCAAGAAAATAGAATAAAATGAAAATGAAACAGACATCTGGAAGTTTATTACCGAATGGGCGGTAGCGGAAAGATGATCAACTTTTGTTGGTTGAATACATTTTATTCGTTGCTTCTTTCGCCACAACACTATGGGGTTTTTTATTCAAAAAAATATAGTGGTAAGTGGGGTTTTTCGGTTAAAGTTTTGAGTATTGTGAGGGATAAAAGAGATTTTCAACAAATTTTTCGTTAATTTGAAAAGTGTTCTTTCGACAACTCGAATTGAATATTTTTCACAATCACTATAATTTTTGAGAATTTGAAAAAACTCACTTGAGTTATCAAACTGATATGCAGCATGTTGATAGTTCATTGGCGGTCCACTTCGATTTGATGGTGCTGGACCAGGTACTGATGGATACTTTCTCATTTTTCCACTACTTCCATCGGAATGAGTTGATCCTTCGATTGTCAGAAGAAACAATTCGAAAAGATTATTTGAAGAAGGGGATAGCCGTTGGGAATCATCACGAATTTCAGCTTTTACCTCACTACAAGTTTGGTTATTTTCTTTTTATTCTGTTTAAATTAAAACTTACTATCCAGAATCGGGATCCAATGCTTTTCTATAATATTTAAAGTTCGTTCGCATTAAAACACGTTTTAAATCTCCCAAAGTAATGAGATCGGGTGGTACATGAACCTCTAACATGTACGGATCGGTTTCGTCGTCAATGTGGCAGTATACCTGGAAAATTAGAAATTATTACTTTTCTATATTGAGGACAATTTTTTTATTGTAGCCTTTTGAAAACATTCGGTGGCATGAAATAAGATATTTTTCGTTTTTTCTAGTCTGTCTAAAATACAGTTTTGTAAATTTTAAAGTAAACTTCATCTGTTTCCAGTTTTTGCGAAAGCTCTCTTCTCATTTTTTTTCCGAAAACTGTTTATTTTCTCAAGAAATAGAGTGAAGACTTAATGGCCTTGATCCTAAGCTCCAACCGTTTTCAAAGCTTTTTTCAAAAGACTTACTTTGGTCATCGTGTGCAGAAATGGTTGCTGTTTGACAGCTGTCGTTGCCTCCGATGCTTGAGAGTATTGAGCTGATGAAACTGACTTATTATCAAAGTCTGAAATGATTCTTATTTGAAATACATTTAAAATTCGGACGAACCATCATCTTTTCCTCCTTCCTCTCCTTGGTCTCTCAACCGAAGTCTCTCCATCAATGACGTCGGATTCCCGACGTCTGGAGCATCTAATGACGAGTCCACCCGAGGTGGAGACTCTGCCATTTTGCTGAAATATTGGGATATATTCGAGATTCAGAAGCTAAGAAGTTGTGAGTCAAAGTAAAGAAGTCATAAATCAAAGGGTATTGAAATGTGTGAACACCGTCACGTCATTTCACACATCAAGAAAAAAGAGAAGAAGTAAAAAATAGATTTCGATATGGGAACAAGATTCTCTCAGAATTAATTACAGATTCGAAACATTTTTCGGCAACTTATTCATTCCCAATTCTTCAAACAGTGCATTGTCCAATAATTCGAATAGTTGTGACTATTCAAAACACAATACTTTTTTTGGAAGTTTTCGGAAAAGTGAGGAAACTAACAAAAGAATGAAACTTGTGGAATAGAAAGAAGTAATGGAAAAACGCCAAAAAAGTTTCCATCGTCCGAAAATGTCGAGCATATTTTCAATGTCCAGGGATGTGGAAGCTCTCTGTGGGAGCCCGTTGGGAATTTATTTTTCTCACACAAAAAGGGAGAAAAATGTAAGTGTAGAAGAAGAAGAAGAATAGAAAGGAGAGAAAAAGGACAGATGGAAAGAAATGGGGTGTTGTGTTGGGTGGAATGGGTGAGAGATTGTGGTGGAAAGTAGTGGAATTGAAGTGGAACATCGAGAGAAATAGAGAAAGAAAGAGAAAGAGACCCCGGGGTGGTAGTGGTGACACTTGGCCACCGAATTTATACGAGAAGAAGAAAGAAGAGGAAGCCAAGATGGACTGCCAACTAACAATACACACGGACACGCAATTCTGGGTAAGAACAAGCTCTTTTCTCTTTTTATTTCATTTTCATTTATTGAGATCAACTTTGTTTAGACTCAACTTTTTGGAGCAATCTAGTGGAAAATGTTCCTAAGATACCCCACATGAAAAAGGCTGTGGGATTTAGAAAAGTTAGAAGATTCGATTGAGTTCGAATTCCGGAGCACATTAATTGAGTAATTCCATATTTCAAGAAAAAACGGATAAAAAACACAACTAAATTTTGAATTGACATTTAAAAATATGGTACGGTAATTACTTCTTAGCTGTAAAATTCTGAAGAACAACTCAATGAAAACTTTTTCAAAAAACTATCAATTTGATAACGAATGTGATCAGTGAAATTATAATAAATTATTGCGAATGACTGATTAAGAACAAAACATTGAAAGAAAAAACCTCCGAATTCGAAATTAACGTTTTTCAATGTTCAAAAAACAAGAAAAGAGTCCCATTCAACAAATTTCGCAACATGTTTTGTTCCACTGGAAACTTATTCAATTATCTGTCTCGACGTTTGGTCTAAACTCAATTGAGATCAGTTTCCTTGTTAGAAAAGAAATCATGTGAGAAATTGTAGATCTTGTTAGAATTATGTGTGAATTGAATTACATGTTGTTAAATAATTCTGAAACTAATGAGAAAATAGTAGAGGATTTACTCCATTCAGATCAAAAAGATAATCACAAGCCCTATTGAAAACTATTCGTCTGATTGTTGTGTAACTCAAGTATCTTAGGTTTTTGAAAGACATATGACACTGTTCAAACTACAGGAAAACGAGATGAACACGAAGGTGTTTTGTTAGATAAAGAATGAAATCAATATGATCAAGAGAAAGAGAAAATATATAGTTTCTCATGGGAAAATGCACTTTCTGTTTGGGAACTTTTGATTGGTGGACACCAAGAAGGGTGGGAGAATGGTGGTAAATATGAATACAGGCCGACACCAAATGTAATAAAGGGAAACAGAGACCACTTTGTGTGCGAGGTATCAAAAGAGCACATGAAATAGAGATACATAGAGAAACTAGGGGTGAGAGAGGGGCAAAAGGTGCTACGTCATAGGCATCCATCCCGCCGATAATAATTGTAGAGATAGGCAGAAAGATAGTAACAGAGAGGAGATACACAGACAACGAGACAAGTCGGATGGAGCATCCCGCACGGGCTCAAGTGAGATACGTGAGAGTTGTTTGCAGACCTTGTATCTCTGCTGCTTACCTAAATACCTCAAAAATTGCTCAATCCACTTTAAGAAGAACTGATAAGTGAACTTGTTTGGGTGGTATGTAGAACTCGAAAAGAGAAAGGTTGAAAGATCATTCGTTCGGAAGAAAGGTTCAAAGTGGATGAACAAAACACAAGGGGGGTTTCAAAACAGAATACTAATCGGATAGTTTTCTTGTTCTATTTTAACTACTACACCTCAGAATTGATTCGGAAATTCAGAAGGATTCTTTGAAACTGAAACAAAATAGAGAAATGTTTCGTGTTATGTAATGAAATATGAAACCTCACAATTTGTTCTATAAATTATTAAACACTGTACTATACGTTTCATTCGTATTCGATTTACTCGGTCTCCCTAGATTTTTGGTTTTCTGCTAGAAGCACTCTAGAATTTTCAGGAACAGTTCATCAAATCTTAAATGAGAAGATTCTGAAAAGAGCTGTTTTACAGTATTAAGAAGACAGGTTCATTTTTGAGGTTCATGAAAATTTTAAGTTCGTGAGATAGTGTCTGGCTCTAAAGGAACAACCTGGAACGTTTTTTTGAATTTTACAAATATTTTTTTCTAGAAAGTTACTAAAAAATCGCACTTTCAAGGCCATATCTATTCAGAGAACGCTCGAATAATTAATATTTTTAATTAAAACAAAACAAGAAGAAGTTTGTTTCACAAAATATACAAAAAAGAACTTCAAATGCTCTTTTACTGTAACTTTATTGACTTTTTGACTCGTTACCAATCTTGCTACCTGAGTTTAAATTGTTCCCAGGAACAAAATAAATAATAAGAATCTAAATTCAATTTCTCACAATTTGTATTTCGATTTTTAGACTATGTGACGGTCTATTGAATGGAAATGTTGGAATCCTTACAGTTTGAATATGTAGAAACTCTCTTTTGTGAAGTCTTTTATGCCAGGTTTCTTCAAGAAAAATTACTAGCATCTCCGAATGGAGCCGTAGCATGAGAAAATGAACAGAGCCAAAAACTTGCGGACGTGTCCTGCCACCCGGATAAATGTAAATGACCAGTCGTGAAAAAAGAGCCAAGAACACTTTTGGAGAAATAAATAGCCAAGTTGAGTGACACGTGGAAATGGCAAATTAAATTGAGAACCACCCTTCACTGGAAAGTGGACGTATTGGCAAGAGAGGAGTGTAATCCATGATGTAGAAGGGAAAGTGGAATGTCTTGTGCGCGAGATGAGTGACAACTGAACAGAGGAAAGAAAATTGGAATAAGAAGAAGACGACGAACGGAGAAGAAGAGGGCACCAAGACGAATGGGAGGGCACTCATTGAAACTAATAAGCCGAATGTACGAAACAAAGGAATGGATTGAAGACCAGATGTCTCCAAACGATGGACCTTACTAATTTCTTCGACAAAGGCGCCGAGAAGCCGAAGACGTCACATAATGGAATGTGTTTTATGGTGACAAACTGGCAAGATTCCGAGATTTTTTGGCACGATCGAATATGACAAAACGAACGAAAATCCAAAACATCTGGCAGTTGGACGGCAGAGGCAAAGAGAGGTCATATTGTGTGAACTTTGCGGGGAAATTGATGAGTATTTCGGGTTTTTGGGAGAACGAGAATATGGAATTTTAACCTTGAGAATCTATTTCATTCCGAAGTTGAACAAGTGAACTTGTTTCATAGATTAGAATCAGTCATGAATTTTTCCGAATTTCTGAAAAGTTGGAAAAAATAAGTAGAAAGATAAAATCTCCAGTACCAGATGAACCAAAAACGCCAAAGAGTCTCATAAGAGATGAACTGAGACACTTCCAGATAACTTTTCAGTCAGAGGTTTACATCACTTGACCCAGCAAATTTGTTTTTAAATACGTCGATGTTTCTTTTGAAAAAGTTTCAAAACTGAAAAATCAAGGGAAAATCGAATTAAATATAACATTTTTCAAATTTTGATCTATAAAACGAAGGGACGGTTAGTGAAAATGTCGCAGACTAGCAACAGTTTCTTCTATCATTCTTTTTCTATAAAATAACAATTTGTGTTAGTTCTTTTTGTTGTACATAAAGTTTTTTTCTGATGTAAACTTTTACAAAACTCTTATGAGCATCTATTAGCACGGCCAGCTTCTTACAATCGCGCTCTACCGAATTCGAAGAAAATTGTAGGCAAAATTGAGAGACTCAGAGAAGAAAACACATCTTTCAAGGGCATTTCGGTGGAGCGCTGTTGTAAGAACTGTGCCGAGCTAATACAGATCGCTACAAAAATTAGTGTCAATTGAAGAGTTATATAAGGAACAAACTTAAACCATACTTGTCAAAAATCGGGCCGGCCCGGCTCGGCTCGGCTCGGCCCGGCCCGGCCCGTCGGCCCGGATTCGAAAATGTGTACTTATTTTGTAACACAATTTTCTGAAAATTTTCGAAAATTTAGAGTAAAAATGCTTAAATTATCATACATATTAACCTTTTTATTGAATTTTGAAGTTTTATTCGAAAACTTTATTTTTTCAAAAAATTTCCCAAAAAAACATCAAATTTTCAAAAATGTTTCAAAAAATGTTTCAAAACGGGCCGAGCGGGCCGGGCCGGGCCGAGATTTTTCCTGATTTTGGCCCGGCCCGGCCCGTGACAAGTATGACTTAAACTATAATTTTATAAACAAAAATTGGAGTTTAATGTTTGTAAAGTTAAGTTTTGGTGATTCCTTAATTTAAAGTCTGTGAAAGTAAAAATATAATTTATGTTTCTCAATCAGAAAAGTGTGAGCCAATGTTTTTTATTTTTTCGTCATTCTCAGTACTGTATTCTAAATTAAAAAGATCGTCTGGTCTTGTGGATATAATGCGGCAAACTTAAATAAATTTTGCGACTTCCAGAGTTCATTGGATGTGGTCAATAGATAATTTATTGCAATAGAAACCCTATGCAAAAACTTTTTTTGATGTAACAACACCGTTGCAACTTTTCAACTTCCTTTCAGGTTTTCCCGACTCTCGATGGATTACTTCTGTCTCAAATTCTGTAAACCTATTCCAACGGTCTGAAACGTTTTGAGCTACACCAAATTTTGCCGAGATACTGTAACTCTGATAACTCATGTGTCTGATATGTATTTTGTCTTCTAACAACCACTGAATATTCTAGTTTTTGAATCAATACAAGAGTGTATGTGGAGGGTGACGGGAGGGGGGTGTCACCCCCCTAGACCCCCCCCCCTTTGTCGCTTTTCCGCTCTTTCTTTCACATTCTCCGTCTTTTTCTATCTCGCAACCCCCCCCCCCCCCAAACCTTCTTCTCTCTTTTCCCTCACATCTATCGATTTATTTTGTATAAATCACGGGATTTTATTCATTATTCTAATTTTAGAATGGAATCCGATGGACTAGATGGATTCGACTACACTCAACCTCTTCAATATGCTTTATCCCAACTGACTGGAGGATATCCAACAGAAGACGAACAGTTCGCAAATGTTCACTTTCCAAAACCATCTTCTCTATCTGCAATGGCAGAGGAAGATGATGCAGATAGACCGCCTCCAACGACGAATGAAATCATCGATGAGCTGGTTGAAAACGTGGACAATTATCCAAAAGTGGTACAAACAATGATGCAGAGAGGACTTCTCAAAAAACGACAACAATGCCGAAAATGCAATAGAATGATGCATTTGAGACGGAGAAAGACTTGTTATGAGGTTCGTTTTGATGTTATATTTGAGTAAAATTCGTTTTTTTTTCTCAGTGGCGTTGTCGTACAAGAGACAAGAAGGGAGATTGCTCATCATGTTCCATCAAGTATGGAAGTTGGTTCGAACTCACAAAACTTTCATTCAAAATCATCTTTAACTTTTTGGTCATGCATTGCAAAAAGTGAGTTTTCATCCGAACATATTTATGTGGTCAGTTTTGTTAGGATAGTATGTCTATATTTCTCTCCAAAAAGAGATTAGCGTTCCGTTTGCGTTGAGAGTGGTCTTAGCGAGGTCATTCTACGGGATGATGGTAACATTCTCGAAAATAAGTTTTTCTGAATTGATCTAACTTCATCTAACTTATTTAAGATATATTTCGAAGTCAAATCTAATTTCAATTTCCAGTTGTTCTACGGGTCACATGGCAACTATGTTGAAACTATCGAGTCATTCAGTCAACGAAATGAGAAGAATCGTTTACGATTTGACGGATAGAATAACTGCTAAATACGGACAAATCGGTAAAAATAAACAAGGAGTTTACATGGAACTTATCACACTTCAACCTAGAAAAGGAAGTGTCAATGTATACAAAGTATTGGCAGGTAACAGGAAAAACTTGAGAAATCTGCGATTGAGAACTTCATTTTCAGGCCAAGAAACTGGATCCAATCGATGCTTTGCAGTAGTTCTCTCAGATTCAACAACAGCAACTTTTGAGAGAATGAAGAATCAATACGTGGATCCACAGGCACATATCACTATGGTGAAGACTTTGAATGAAAACGATGCAAACATTGCCACGTGGGTGATAAATTCAATCGAATCAAATTTAATGATGTACTTTTCCAGAGTCAGCGCCGTATTTTTCGATGAAGAAGAGTATTATCATCACGAGAAAGATCGATTTTTCACAAATCTTCGTCAAAATCATCCGGAAAATGTGTTCTCGAATTTTTTGACTTTACAATGTTGGTTGAATGATCAAGTTGTTCGAAAAACGGAAGGAAAGATGATGTTGGAAAAATGTTTTGAGGAGTTGAGAACATATATAGAGTAAATAACTTTATTCCCGGGAAATGGACAGGATTTACTGCAACTATCATGTTACGAGTAATTGAATTAAATGAATAAATTAGATTTACTTATTTTTGAGGACTTAAAAAAATCCCATGAAGTCGTTTTGGATTGCAAGGATCACTGAAATTGAGTTATTTTCACTTTTTCAACTAACAAAAACCGAATGTACCTGCAATCAGAAACAGAGAAACTGTACTCATTCCAGCGTGCTTGGCATCCAAATCAGTGTAGCACCACTGCAGGAAAGTTTGAAATTAAATGCATTTTCCATGAAACTTACTTGATCAATTGGTTGGTCGGGTTTAATTGTTTGTGCGAAGTTTCTCAGAATATCCAGACTGCAATAAGAAGTTCCGTTTGGACATCCTTGAATTCCCATCGTGATATCCTTGAATCCAGAGTTCTCCTGTTCATGATAAACCATTTTGAAATATGGTTTATTGTCTGCATGATCGATATAAAGTTCAAGAAGAACAGCAGCAGAGTATAATGGATATCCTCCGTTTGGTTTAACTGCATACTCTTCAATCAGAAGGGCCGAGAAGAAGGCGTAGATAGTAGTGTCGTGCTGTAGCTGGTCATGTAAATACTCGTTTCTTTGAGAAAGTAACTTACAGCAGAATATACGTAATTCTTCAAATTGTTAATCCATGTACAGTTCGGTGTTGTTTTTCCTTGACAATTCAATTTTATATTCATATGCATCACCATATCATCTAAAATAGGTCCTCCGCGTACTTTACGTGTCAAAACTCCCACATCATGCCCATTTACAACATTTGGAACAGCTGAAACTCAATATGTACAGTTGTTCATGCCTAATATCCATACTTTTGAAAATTCCATTCTGATAAAGTTGAACTTGATCATTAATTGCATCTGCTTGAGCGTACAAATCATCAGTAAACCAAGTATTTTTTGTTCGGATCGTGTCATTATAATAAATTTGCTGAAAATTCATTACTTGATGACGTCATTCCATGTTTCCCTTATTCTCACTTCAATGTACAAAGCATTTGTGATGATCCACAAATTGTCAATATCAACTGTTTGTCCCGTGAATTTTGTCAAATTTCCGAGCATAGATTGAACCTGAAAAAGCCATGAAAAATGTTAAGTATGTCGTGTTTCCGTGTTTCCGATAAGAACTTTGTTGCGAAGTTTCTTCTCACCTTTTCCGAATTGATAAAGTTCTTAACCTCGTCGGAAGTTTTTGCAAGATTCCAGACTTGCTCACGGAATGGACAAGTGGCTTCCATGTTCCCGAGCTGAAACAATATTTGGAATACAAATTGTGTTAAGAATCTTTCTGATAGTGTAGGATGACTCAGAAAGTTCAAAGTCACAAAGTCCACTAATGGATTCTTCAATAATTGTACTCATTACGAAACACTTCGAGGTGAATCAATCATACCACCCTTTTCATTTATTAATCGTCTTAAAACATTTCCTTCTTTTCTATTACTGCAATCACTTCGTCACTCATGTCTACACGTAGTTTCATCTAATCGGACTACGGTAGCACTCACGTGATCTGTGTCATCATCTACAGTATGCACTGCAATAGGCACGTATCCTGTTGGCCATCCTGTAATATTTGGATAATCAACATCTGGGACACTGCTTCCGTCGTTTTGTCCGTATTGACCGAGCAAGTTAGACATTGCCGAAATAATAGTTCTGTTGACATCTGTTGAGCGGACGTAAATCTGAAATTCTGAATTGGTAGAAGTAGAAGAACAAGTGGTTACCTGTTTCGCATTGTATTTTGTGGGGAAAAATTGATAATCACCAACATAACGCGAACGGAGCATCTTTCCTAAGTTTAAATGTTGTTTCATACCGGCCTGTAAGAAAGATTTAACATATTTTGGAAATAGGATTCCAATTGCTGAGCTCATTTTTCTTGTTTCGTTATTAAGTGAGTTTCAAAAAACTGTAATTGCATTTTTAATGAGTCAGTAGATATTAGCCATTAAGCTGAAAAACATTCCAAAATTTTAACTTCGCTATCAAACTTTTGAAGAGAACATATTCTAAACATTCAAACACTTCTCATCTCCCCTCACTCACCGGACTCAATTGTCCCCATCCACCACCTCCGAATGTCCACGCATCTTCTTGAAATGGATCTGTTGGGAATGTTTTTGTTGGTGACCGATCTCCATGTCTCCAAAGCTATAACGTTTCTTTTAAAACTGAAAACTGATTGTTTTTCTTACTGTTTGTACAAAAATTAATTCTTTGGTACCATCAGAATAGGTCGTTACGTGACCTGAAAGAGCAAGAAGAGCCAATATAGAAATGGCAGAGACCATAGTGAAAGTTACCCTGAAAAACAATTTTAAAAAATTGTGATTTCGAGTTTCAAGAAAAGAGTTCAGAGACGAAATAAAAATGGAAAGATGTAGTAATGCGTTTTATCAGTTGACTACCACTGTCGCTTCAATATTCTCTTTTTTTTTGATAATGATCAATGCTGTTTTATCATCAATTTGGAAGAGAAATGTCTAAAACTTTAATACAATTTACAATGACAAAACCCCTTTATTCAGCAACTGTTTTGAGCAGATATTAAAATGTACAGATGAGTAATTGCAGTTGAAAACTATTTAGAAGAAGACACAAATAAATAGAAAAGAGTGAGAATCAGAAGAGATGAGAAGGCAGAAGACGTTGACGATGAGCTAGAGAGAATATTATAGTCGCACCACTGAAAATGTTTTTGAAAATAAGAATTACTGAGATTTTAATTGAATACCTGGTTCATTTCCATTTCTGGTTTGTATGTATCTGAATAGTTTTTAAGAACTGAAAGTGGACAGTAATCATTTCCATTGCATCCCGGAATTCCAGAAGTCAACACATAGTTGAGAGTATCATTTTCATGACGATGATAAATCAACTAGAAAAATGAAAACAAATTGGAAACAAAAAAAACTTGAAAATACCTTGAAAAACGTTTCATTAGACTTTGTTTCTTGCCACTGTTCAAATACAGCACATGCTGAATACAGAGGGTATCCACGTGGTTGAACAGCCAGATGAGCAACTCCGAGCAACGAGAAAAGAGCATAGAGAGTGGTATCATGCTAAAAATTTAACTTTTGAAAAAAACATTTAAGAGACAATGTCTCGCTCAAGCCACCAGGCCATGTTACACATGCACCAAGTTGATCCGTTCCGGCTGATTTTGTGATATGTTAGTACCCTAGGAATTGTAAGAATTTTATACTACACCAGATTAGGCTCCGCCCCCTTTGACCTACCGAAACAATCGATTGAAGTTGAAAAATGAAAATTTTTCTTTCGAAAGATAGGATCAAAATCTCTTCAGAAATGAATTGCCAGCCTTATTTCGTGCATTCTATAAGATGTACACTTTTTTCTAGCTCCCCTGCATCATATAGAAAAAATCACTTTTTTGAAACATTTGTTAATTTTTTCATGTTTTTTGAGTTTTTCGGCATGTCGAAGTACTGTGGTCCAAAGTAAATTTATGATGTTTAGATACATATTTGTCGTGGATTGGTTTTGTGTATGGCTGGTGAGGCCTCCAATCCATGATTTTAGTTGTTGTTGAGCAATGCATGATGTTGGGTAGTTCGAACAGTTGTTGATGCACGAATGGTTTATTACCGAAGCATAATAGATGCTTTGGTAGAATATTAGTCGAAGAAGTGGGAATAATAGTGAGAAGTCACATGAGCGGGGGCAAAGAGTAGTAAGTAAGGAAGATTGAATTAGGAAGTAATCCTGAAAAGGTGTGAGAGGTGATGGGCGGAATCTCATAGAAATGTTCTAGAAACAATGGGAGAAATAGCGAGTGGAAAGGGGAGAGTGCTAGAGATATTAAGGCGGGGGCGGCAATTGAATGAATTGTTTTCCCTCGCTGCCGTCGAGCGCGGATGCATCCTCTTCCACGAGCTTCTCGTCCACGGCCATCACGAATTATCCTCGCTTTGGTGACTTGTACTCGATGGGTTGAAGAATCCATTGAAGAGTTGAGAGATTTCCGATAAGAATCTCATTGAATGATAGGTCGTGGATATATCCGAAGGAGGATATCCACGACACTCCGGGAAAGGGGGATCAACGAAACGTAGTGTAGTTGATGGCGTGACGTCTCCAGTCCCAGATGTGATTCGTCTTGAAGTCTCCTGTTCTTCTTTGAGATTCTTCGTCCATCTCCGCGTTGCTTTGGTATTTGGATCCTTCCATCGGTTGTTGCCACGTTGGATGATACTTTAGCTCAACACCTCATACTTGTTATTTCATCTAACAGAGTACGAAGCATCAGCTAAATAGGTCGTGGATATAACCAGGATGGTATATCCGCGACAATATTTGTGTGGGCTATCCGAAAATATAAAGATTTATCCCAGATTTGGGTGTCTAGCTGAGTTATGATCCAAAAAATGACGAAATTTAATGCATTTCAACGTACTCCCCTCCATGGTAAAAAATGGGTGGTTGACAAAAATCAAAAATATTTCTGATTTAAGTTGAACAGAGCTAGTGTAGTGTTCACACAACTTTTCAGACAATTCTAGCCATGTTTCAGTGAGTTACAGACACCTCCTCCATTTTTTCGACTCAAAAAGTTTGAGCTCTTGTAACTTTTCAGATTATGACTCAAAATCTTAGAAACTTCGAGAAAATGATGGAATATACTACAAAAACACAATCAATAAGCTGAAAGTAATTTTTTTAGAAAGTACTGGTATTTCATGCGCCAGAATATCTCACTATCATTGATCCATGAAGCTATCGGTTATGAAATGAAGCGAAAGTTGAACAAAATGGCAGAAAATGACTTTCAGCTAATTGATTGTGTTTTTGTAGTATATTCCATCATTTTCTCGAAGTTTCTAAGATTTTGAGTCATAATCTGAAAAGTTACAAGAGCTCAAACTTTTTGAGTCGAAAAAATGGAGGAGGTGTCTGTAACTCACTGAAACATGGCTAGAATTGTCTGAAAAGTTGTGTGAACACTACACTAGCTCTGTTCAACTTAAATCAGAAATATTTTTGATTTTTGTCAACCACCCATTTTTTACCATGGAGGGGAGTACGTTGAAATGCATAAAATTTCGTCACTTTTTGGATCATAACTCAGCTAGACACCCAAATCTGGGATAAATCTTTATATTTTCGGATAGATCACACAAATATGTATCTAATCATTATAAATTTACTTCGGACCGCAGTACTTCGACCAGCCGCAAAATCCAAAAAACATGAAAAAATTGACAAATTTTTCAAAAAAGTGATTTTTTCTATATGATGCAGGGGAGCTAGAAAAAAGTGTACATCTTATAAAATGCACGAAATAAGGCTGGCAATTCATTTCTGAAGAGATTTTGATCCTATCTTTCGAAAGAAAAATTTTCATTTTTCAACTTCAATCGATTGTTTCCGTAGGTCAAAGGGGGCGGAGCCTAATCTGGTATGGTATAAAATTCTTAGAATTCCTAGGGTACTAACATATCACAAAATCAACCGGAACGGATCAACTTGGTGCATGTGTAACATGGCCTGGTGGCCTATGCTCCATCCAGTCAGAGATTGTCTCTAAAAAAGTACTCACAGCGGAATATGCGAAAAACTTCATTCGTTTTGTGTAAGCGCACTCTTTTCCATCACTTGAACTGCATTCCGTTTTTCTATTCATATGATTGTATATATCATTTACAAGTGTTCCACCACGAATTTTTCGAAGATATTTTCCAATGTCAAGTCCATTCACAATTACTCCTAAAATTAAAACATTTTTAAATAGAATAGGGATTATCTCTCTACCTTCTAACCCTAATCCATTTTGAAAATCTTGAACTTGAGAGTTCACAATATCGATTTGTTCAAACAAACTGTCAGTGTACCATGGAGTGAATCGTTGAAAATCAACTGGATAATACTGTTTCTCAATTTTTAATGCATTGTAAAGAATCCAAAGATTTTCAGGATTAATGTCCTCTCCACAATAATTCGTGAGATTTCCCATGAGAGCTTTAACATCGGAACGATTGAAATAACTTGAAACAATGTCAGTTGTCTTTGCCATATTCCAAACGGTATCTTGTAATGCACATGCATTGTCAACGGATAGAAGCTGAGAAATAGTTAGGATTCGTTTTCAAAAACTCATCAAAACTCAAAAGTACTTACATGATCTTCTGCATCGGGAATAGTGTGAATCGGAATAGGAACAAATCCAGCTGGCCAACCAATAACATCTGGATAGTCGATATCTGTAACATCTTCAATTTTGTAAAGTATTTTTCTCAAATTTCATTACTTGGCTCAGTTACATTCTCTTTGTCCAAGTTTCCATACATTCCAACCATATTTGAAAATGCAGAAAGAAGCGTTCTATTCTTATCGGTTGACCTCACAAAAATTTCCTGTTGATCGTATCGTTTCTTCAAAAATGCATAAGGCTGTCCATTAACATATCGGGCTCTCAGTTTCTGACCCAGTTGCATGTGCTGTCTCATTCCAATCTGAAATTCGGATAATTGGATTACGTTGCCAATGTTCTTATCATACCGGTGTCAATTGACCCCATCCACCACCTCCAAATATCCAATAAGCCTCAGTGAACTGATCATTATGATATGTTTCAGTAGGTGTTCTATCTCCATGTCTCCATAACTGAAAATCTTCATTCTTCTCCTACAATAATATGTTTGACCTACTGCTTGAACCATCATCAATTTCATTGTTCCATTCATTACGTCTGCTGTCGATAAAATACATTGGGATAATAGAATAGGAATAGAATATAAAACCACCCTCATCATTGCGAACCCAAGCTGAAAATACAAAATTAATGGGTCAAAACTGTTCTTTGGCTCAAAAAAAGAAGAGGAAAGAAACGAAAATCAAACAAAAAATGAAACTGAAGAGGCGAGAAAAAGCGGATTGAACTGTTAAAATAGCGTCAAAGTTGACACTTATCAGTTATCAGAGTTTATGTTGACTTAATGGACTTCTCAACGGGTTTTAGATGCCAATGGGAGATTGTTTCTTGCAGAATGAGTGGTTTTATGCATTCACAGCACTTTTCTTTTTCAAAAAAATAGTAATCGTCACAGATTATGATGTTTTGGAATATGAAAATTGAAATATCTCTTTTCGAAAAATTTAAATTCTGTTTTGTTTCGATGAAACTCAGTCGAACGTTGAGTCAAACGGAAGTTTAGAATCCTCTTTGTTTGAAACTAATCCCTAAAGTTCAGTGTGTTTGTTTTGAGTACTGTTAACTCGTTCAAACAAAACGGCAGAACTTTTTGTCTAGTGAGATCACAAATAACGAAACTACAAAAAAATCACGTAGGCTGAAACTTTTATAAAACTTTATCCCAGTGAAAACGAATTAATCAAAGTGTGACCGGAAGGAAGTATGTGAGAAATAAGATTAGACGAAGAAGGTGACTGGGAAAAAGGAAAAACATATTCTGAGAATGAAAAAAAGAGCAAAGGTTGAGAATCAGAAACATTTTTCTTATTAAAAGCAAATTGGTCTTTTGATAAATAAAACTTGCTCTTAGGAAGAAATAAAAAAGACAGTGAGGGAAAGCTTTTTAGTCAAAACAATGTCCAAGAAAGTTACAGAAGGCTAAAATTATCATGAAAGAAAATAATTCGATTAAAACTTTTATTATGGGAACGACGCTTCTACTATTTCGATTTCTTTTTCAGAATGACTTTGACACGGAAAAGCAACACATTTCTGGAAAAAGAAACTCAAACGAAGATGTTATACCTTGACGATCTCCGGAACTGAAAACGGACATCAGTGTCAAGTTGAACAGCAGGACACCATAAACGATTATATTGGTTATTTTCGGAGTTTTTGTGTTGTTCTTGTTCTGCATTTTTCTTCACTTCCTGCGTGGAAATGCATCCTTTCGCCTTTCACAAAACGGCTTGCAAGTTTCCTAATTTTTAAGCCGTACAGAAAACAGAAGAACATTTCAATTGATGACCTCATTTGATAATACTCTTTGAAATAGAACAGCACAATACAAACATTTATTTCAAAAATTCATAGTTACCCGTGAATAATTATTGAAGAGAAAGATGAGAAAATGAGCAAAATATTTGTGAGAAGTTTGGAACGAAAAACAATTCAAGAAGACACATTAACTGGCAAATTGATTGCATATATACTGTTTTTGTTTTCTTTTAACTTTCTCCGACGATCGGATGCTTTCCGAGAGGCATCAGATAGTCGTTCTATAACGGGAATACATATTGAGAGAAGAATAGGAAGAAGCATCAGAGCATGCCACGCTCCGATCATTAATACAAGTGATATTGTCTTGAAGAACACCAGAACCATGTAGGAATCGATGAAAGCCAGAACGAAAACTCCGAGAATTGTTGATAAACTTCCATGGACAACTGAAATAATGTGATTATTTCTGTGATGAGTTACCCAGAGTTCAGGATGTACCTGGCCATGCTAACTTCTCCATTGCATCAACACATCTATCAAATGCTGACAGATTGTTCTCGTTACTAACAAATCCATGAGTGATATGAGCAGAAAATTCGATAGAGAATCCAATGGACATAATGATTGTAATCATAGATATAGGATCCAATTTGACACTCCAAAGCGAAAGAAAACCGACGACGCCTAAACAATTCACAAATTGATTGAAATGTGAGAATTGTATATCATACCGATATCAATAGTAACCATTGCTAGTGTAATGAATAGAGCGCAAATTGGATTTGGAATGAAAATCAGAGCAACACAGAACATACAGAACATTGCCAAAGTATCATTTGTAATTGTGGAACTGAGAATCACGTTCAATTGATCTGCAATTGCTCGACTCTGTTGATATGTTACAATTTCTAAGTCTTTATGTCTGTCAGCTACACCACGAAGTTCTGAAATTAAATCATTCGATAACTTTTGAATTCATAATTATGACTTCATACCTTCTGTAATTAAAACCAAGTCCGTTGGAGTGGAGAGTCGGTGAACTCCAATACGGAAGCGATATGATTTCAACTCCAAAGTATCATAATCAGATTCATTCGTCCATACGAAATCTTGTGACCATAACTTATAGAAAGCAAAAAGTTGACTCCATTCATAAACTCCAATAATCCAACTTTCTCGATTGTCATTAAGATAAGATCCAGTTAGATTACTGTACTTTTTGTATTCTCTCAACCAGAATGATGTTCCTTTTCCTCCGAGAGCTAGAAAAATATAAAAGAAGTGATTAAAAAAAAAGATGCACTCACAATACGAAATATTTTCAAACTCTTGTGCAACCATTTCGATTCTGTATCTGTTTTCCGGAATAGTTAAGTTTGGACAGTTTTGAATAGCGACTTCGATCTGATCTCCTCCATGGAACAGTTCAATTTCTCTTTTCAGTGCTTCCACTAGTGGATCCGAATGTAGGAGTAACTTATCGTAATCAAGACCTTGTTCCATTACACATATTCCATAGATAGCTCCTCCCATGTAAAACACAAAAACAATGAACATGAAGAGTTTAGTTTTCCAGTTGAGTAACCATGGAACATAGTAATCTCTGAAGCAAACCATCATTTTTCTTGTTTTCAGTGAACTTTTTACCTGAAGAAGTGCCCCATAGCTCCTCGACTTTTGACAGGAATATGGATTTGGGAAGGATCGGGAGAGGAATCGCATGATCTTTTTTCAGCCTGTTCAGAATTTTCAGCAATTTCCATACTCTTTTCATGTGGTTTCTCTTCATTTTCAGCTTTTGCATCTTTTCGACTTTTTGACTTCTTCTTCAGATTCGGTTGTAATGATCCATCTTCAATTGTGTAAATGTCATCAGCCTGGAATTATTGAAAATAAAAATTTCTACAATTACAAACAAACTTACAGTCATACACGGCATACATGAATTTCTTCCAGACATTTGTGCTTTTGCAGATATCACCATTAATGCAGCAAAGAAAGTGATCTGGTAGAGGAATGTAAAGAACATGCAGGCAGCAGTCATCGCACAAAATCCTTGAACAGCAATGATATCAGTAATCGTTCCAACACCAAATGAAAGAACATCAGTGAATGAAGTGATGAATATTGCCACAGCTGATTCTGACATTGCTTCAACCATTCTTTGTTTCAACACTTTCGGACTCCGACCGGGATATTTCATTTCTGTATTGTGCCACGCAGCCACTGCGATGAACATGTCATCTACTCCAATCGCTGAAAATTCCCAAATTCTTAGAAAGCTTTAGTCTATGTGGAGATACTTACAAAGAACAAGGAACGGAGCAATGAGTGTGATCTCTGCAAAAAACATTCCAAACCAAAGTTGAAGGCCAATACCACTGAAATCTTTCAATTTGAGCCGTTTCAATGGAAACGAGTATACCTCACAATAGCCAAAACCGAAGAAAGAACACCTCCGAGTGCAAGCATTGGCTTGGAACGGAGCCAATCAATATGAAGAGGCCAACAATGATCAGTTCGAAAGTACCATTTCACGGAATAGAATGCAGTAAACAAAACTAAAACAGCTATGGTCACATTGAAATATGGTTTCAGTCTATTCGCATTTCGAGTCAATCCTTGATCAAGAATTCTTGAGTGTTTAATGTGACATTGAATTGTTGGATGATCTGCATATGCCTCTTGAACGTATTTCTCAGCAGTGCTCTCCCAATATTTCGCTAATTGTTCTTGTTCGTCATCATCAAATTTCAAAAAATACCAAAGACGCATGGCTCTTGCATATTTAATTGTGTCATTCGGAAACGTGTCAACACCTCCAACCACAAATGCAATATAAATTGGTGTTCCTTCTTGATTGACTTGAGGGAATGTTACTGATATTCCTCTGGAAATTTTGTTTGAAAAAAACTCGAATTCTTTAATTTAACCTCTTATTCAATTCGTGTCGCCTTTTCAACAGTTCGATGACATTCTTTTCCCGGTAACAGTCTCCATACCAATTCATACAAACATCCTAAAAATTCAGATTGGTTTTCAAAAATTACACTGAAAAATTACCTTGAAAGTGATTGTGATATTCTGATTCTCTTCGATTTCAGTCATATTCAAGTGTCGTTTTCTCATCAAAGCTGGATTGTCTTCAAGTGCTTCTTCTCGTTGAAAACTCACATTTGTTACAATTTCTTCTTCAATTTTTGCAATATCATCAAGGTATGTCCCTTCTAGAAGATTCGGATAACTTCCATTCTCAAACGGTCTTCCATGAACAACTAGATAAAGATATCGATTCCATTGAAACGTTCGTTCGGGTAAAAATTCATAAGACTTCACTGGCCACAACTGAAACTCAGCATTTCACACTTTCAAGTTTAGAATTAAAATAGAAAACTCACTTCACTGAATACTTCTTCCTCTCTCCAAGATGGCGCTGATACCGGTGTGTATAACTTCCGTGCATCCAATAGAGTTAATTCTTTAATCCAATAAAATCCACCACTACATATGACTGTCAAAATGATAGGAGCAATTAAAAAAATCTGAAAATGACCAAATTTAATTTTGTGATTTTAAGAATATGAGGGGTGCAAAACTTACATAATAATAGTCAACTAGAAGATGCCTAGTATACCATGCGAAGAATTTTTCTAACTTTTTGTCAAGAGTTGGAAACCTGCATCGCATCTGGAATATCAAATCTTTGAAAATTATCACAAAATTTCAGAAAATTATATGAGTATTCTAGAAAATGAATTAGAACAAGATTTGAAGGAGATGAGAACCGGTTTTTGCAACGGTTTTTGGTGTTTCCAGTGATAAATATTCACCTGATGAAACTATGTACGTCACGAAATGATCAGAAAATGAGAGAAAAAAGTATCTTTGATCTAATTGAACTGCAGATCAAATTTCTTTAATTACTGGGTCAAACGTACAATATCAGGGCTAAAATTTAATATACGAAAAGAGAAGCAAATTATGTCGGTATAGAGTTATAGAAGAATATTTAGAATATGTTGGAGTGCAGAAAGGATAGTGACAAATGTCAGATGATTTCTTGAAAGACGAGAAACAGTAAATTTATAAATATCAGGTACAGTTAAACTCGAAATTCGCTGTCATTCAAAAACTAATATTATGACTACCAAAAACAGGTTTATTGAGGGTAAAATATTGTATCTCAATATGATCAGTTTAGGAAAAATCCAAGATTTTTTTGAAAATTTGTAAGGTGTGAGCTCATTTTGATTTACTTGGTTGAACTGATATGTTTCCTAACTATGCTAGAAGTCTTTTGAAACTCAGCATCTTCTGTATAACAACACACAAATTGTGTCTAGACACCAAGTACAATTCTAAAAAATTAATCCAGCTTTTCTTGTTTCAAGTAAAAAACGGAAGTCAGCTAATCGTTTCACCAGGTGGTACTACAGTCAGATGAAAGAAAAAAAGGGGAAAAGGAAATAATTCACGACGGATTAAAATGAAAATAGCAAGGACAAATCAACGGGTACAATGGCATAAGGTGGGGTCGGTTTGGTTGGGAAAAGGAGAAAAAACGAAGAAAAAGGGTCACGCTCTATCGGGAGTAAAATGGAAAAAAGAACAGAGATTAAGAGGTTACAAAAACGATTGCAGGTTGGTTTTTCGGGACAAGGGGATTATTGAGTCAAGGTTATTTTATGGATTTCTCAGAAAGGGGATCTCCTTTTGGAACTACTTTTTCTATATGAATCAGAGAAAGAGTTTTGCAGAATGGATAGAATTACGTAAGGCATGCATAACAATATGATCGGATAGAATGTGTGTGATGATAAGCGATGCCGCAGAAAACAGCAAAAGCGTCTAAAATACAAGAAGAAGAAAAAGGAGAAGAAGCTACGGAAAAGGTTGTTGTCCTTCTTCTTACCCTCCTTCCGACAGGTTCTTCTTCGTCATCGTTATCGTTAATCAACGGATTGAAAAAACGAGACAGAAGGTAGAGGAGAAACATGTACTCGTTTAGAAAGGGTACTAATTGTATAGATTTAGTTTGATTCGGTTTTGCTTTTTGGTTCGGGGAATGTGTCTAGTGGCGAAGCGAGAAACAGTCAATGCAATTGCTATTAAGGTATTTCTTACGAGATTATTCATCTTCGAGTTGAGGAAATCAGACGATGAATACTAGAATAGTCACACGTGTGTGCAACAACATTTTTCAAAACATGTGCTCCTCAAATGTCAAAAAACCCCCGTTGAAAATCTATCGGGATTTGTTCGGCAGTCTGAAAATTTGGATCCTTTTTTCAGTTCAGAATCTAAGGAAGCCTATGATTTAGGTTATAGGGAATATTTCAGTGAAAACATCGGTAACTCTAGTTTGGAAGACAGTTTCGGAATAATTTAACAATAAAAATGAATACTGGAACAATGATATGAAACGGGATAAAAGTGAAGAAAACGAGGGAATAAATCTTCGGAGGCGTTGTTTCTGGTTCTTCTCTCTTTTTCTTTTTTCGTCTTTCTCCAGGGGGAATGATATACAATGGCAGAGGGAGACCACATGCTGTGTACCGGGCATTCATTCTTTTTTACCTGTTTTTAAAAGGATTTATTTATTTTTTCTGGTTGGGAAAGTAAGTATTCAAATAAACATTCTCGACTTTTGAAGTTCTCTTTTGACCTCCAATTCTGATTTTTTGTTCGATTCGAAGAGATAGAATGCATGAAAAAGAGGAAAAGGAATCACGTTTACGATAAACTTGAAGACGACTTTTGGCAAATTCGCTAAATTTGGCAAAGTTTGGATTCAGCAACATTTGAACTTTTCTATTTTCAGTTGCTACATAATTCTTTTTTCTAGAATGACTGATAATAACTTTAGAATCCGAAAACGGGATGGAATTTTCGTAAAAAAGGAAAATCTTTGAAATTACTACAAAAAGCAACGAAGTACAGTGTCAGTTTTCACTTTCTTATTTCAATTTTCAACTGAAGAAGGCAAGAGAAGGTGCAATTAAAATACGGTAGGAACAACTTGTAGGTTGAAACTAAAAATGGAGGTTCGAGAGTTTTAGAAACATTTTCTGGAGGAAACTCAAGGGGTATAATGAGTTTCCAAACTTATTAGAGATAATTAAGTTGATTTTTGATTGATGAAATGTAGGAATATACTGTATTACTCACAAAACACATCTCTACCAACCCAATGGCAAGGGAACTTGAACTTGAACCGAAGTAATTATTCCTTTTTGATTTTTTTCAGAACTCTTCATACTAGAATCCAATGCAAAGATCAGAAGAGGAGTTTTTCCATAAGTACCTTCTTGTCCATTCACGAATTAGTACATTTAAAATGGAAAAAGTCAACAACTTTTGTAGGAAAAAAAACAAAACGTTGTTGTGGTGAAAAGTCAAAACGGTTAAAATGATGAGGGAGGGAATGGGGTAATTTTGTGGAAAGTGAGGGAAAAAAGAACTGGTTTTCACTCTTTTTGTTCAATTCAAAGTGTCTTCCTGAGTTATTTTTTGTTGCAAAAACACTTGATTTAAGAATATTTATTAGTTCAATTCAACTTGGTTTATCATTTATGTTTCGCCCGTTTCATTTCTCGTAATACATGCAAAATAATCGGTTATCAAGCTACAAATATAGATCGTTTCTCAATTTTTGGTATGATCTGATATACACGTGACAGAAGAGGTGATGATTCGAAATGAAATAATTATAGTTATCCAGAGGAGATTCTTGAATATCGAGTCTTAGATGACGTTGTCTTTTGGAGAATAGTCCCTTCTGTATGATACATTATCTTCGTACTGCTCCCGTGCCGATTGATTCTTCTTCGTTTGCTGAAAATTCAGAGATTGTACGCTCTAGTATTTGTAAGTTTCACAACAAATTCGAAATTTAGAAAATGAAAAATATGATGCACATGCTACTAAAATAAAATAAAACCACAAATATCAAAAGCAATTTTTGTAAGAAGTGATAATCGATCGCAAACAAAACAAACGCATTTTTCTCAATCAAGTACCTTTCACTAATATTTAAAGTTCCGTCTGGAAGACTATTGTGACGATATTGTTCCGGTCTGAACGTTTTTCAAATAAAAACTATATTTTCCGGTTGAGTGGGATGATTATAGTGGATGTGAACTTTGTGTAAAAGAAGAGGAAAAGTGAAAGTGTGAACTTTTTGGAACTAACGACGTTTTCTTTCAAAAAAATAAAACTTACGTCCAAATTCCTTTGATAATCTGACGGAACTTCTCCGAGAAAATGTAATAGATGAAGAATGTTGAAGCAGTATGAATGATAATCAGATAATTGAAAATTTCTCCGAGCATCTCTAAGTAGATATTCTGAAATGGAGCAAATTGAGAAAACATCTCGATACAATTGGATCTTACATGAATAGTCAAAAATCCTCCAGCGAAACTTTCGGCTATCTTCAAAGCCATTGAGAAGAAATGGCAGAAACCGAAGAAAATAGTGACAACTAGTAACATAACAGTCGTATTTTGTTCTTTTTGTTGTTGAATTGTCATCAAACTTCTTTCTTTCTTCGTTCTCCTCAATTCACTAATAATCAACATATTTGCAACAAACATGATGACGAATGGGACCGTGTAGTCGAATATTATTGAAATAATAATGAAATAGAACATGAAATACCACCAATGTTTGTCCGAATCCAACAATTCTCGTTTGAAATAAACCAATCCATCGATATATTCTATTTCGAATTCAAAGAAACGAGCAAAGTTCAAAACAACTGCAAATATGATGATGGCTGCAATGGAGTACGAAGATGTCGTGTATCTGCACCATATTTGAACCTGGAAATTTTTGATTTTGAGAGTTTGAAAACTTTTAGATATCAATTTTGGAAAGCTGGTTTTCAGTTTGTTTTGGTTTTTGTTAAAGAAAGTTTGAGATAACTATGGGCAGTAACTACTTGAAAACACTTGGTGCAATAAACATAGTGCTTCCGTCATATCTGAAAAACTTGAGCGATTTTTCAAGCAGACTCCAGCAGAGTGATCTTGTTAAACCCATCCAATGTTTAATCAAAATTCGGTCATAATCACTTTTCAAAAATCATTTTTCATTTAAAAAAAAACTCACTGCTAGCGGTCTACAAACAGCAATCCACCGTTCGATTGTAATCAAAACCATAATATAAAGACTGCATGTCTTTGCCATCATACACAACGGATACACGTATTTGGCTGTGTAGGCAACCACAAAACTCTTCTGCTCATCACTCCTGAAAAACCACAAAAATAATTGGTATCACTTGATTTTGTTTTCCTCTTGAGTTTTCTATTTCACATAATCTCATTAGATATCATCAACTAATCCAAATACATCATCATAATTTCCTCCCACTTCCCCCACAAAAAACCTTAACATTCCACTTTTAGCTTTCCATTTTTATTTCTTTTTATCCCGACGTGCGTTTGCTCATTTTGTGTGCAAATGAGATGCGCCTGTGGTAGCACTTTCCAATTTCACAACCATGAAACGGCCTTACCAAATGGGTAGATACATGATACTGAAAAGTGGAAGAGCGAAGACCAAAAGAAAAATATCAGATATTGATAGAGAGTAGAGCAAGAATCCAACCTGAAAAACACGTGGAGAGTTACAAAGACTAATTTTGAAAATATCAATTTTTCATCTAAATTCATAAAGATTTTAAAATTTTACCATTGATTTTCTGTTCGGACGGCTGTATGCGTATAATGACAGAATATTCCCAAGAACTCCAATCAGAATAGTTGGAAGATAGATGAATGCCATTATTTTATGAAAATCCATCGATTCCATCATGATTCTGAAATTGAAAAACTGTCGAATACGAGCACATCTATCACTTAAAATAATAAGAAGAGAAACCATCAAGGAGACAAAAAAAGTTAGATATTGTGTAAAAGGTTATGTTTTTGGGTATTCTTGTTTCCAGGAGCCCATAAAAAGAGCAAACAAGAGAAAAAAGGGAGAAGAAGATAGGTGGTGGTAGAGAAGAACGGATCTTGAAATTATAGGGTCTAGACACTTGCCAGGGGCAACAAATACATAAGAAAACGAACGAAAATTGTTAGGAATTTTCACATCTTCCTCATCGCTTTCCACTTTTCTTCTTCATTTCTTCTTACTATCGAACACCAGAAAAATAATTAGGTGTTCTGGAAATGAAGCTGTGAAGAAAAAAAGAAGAAGCTGAAAAAAGAAGTGTCGTCTCTTCCTATATTCTAATTGAGAAAAATGATGACGATGAGGAAGAGAAGACGTTGGAAGAAATGAGAAGAAGAAGGTGGAGCTGCTCCAATGAAGGCGTCAGATAGAATTTGAATTTAAATAAAAGAGAACATGTTTTATAATTAGACATTTTGATTCAGTTTTTTCTATCTTCAAAGAAACCAATTTGACAAAATTCAAGCTCAAATAAGTTTTTTCCTAAAAAAAAAAGCTCGACAAATTTGATCCAATTAGAGATTTCTTTCTCTAGAATTGACGATTCTAACACTAAGAAAAGACGGATAGAAATGGACATAGATCAACTATTTGAATGAGAGAGAATAGAACTTTAGAGGAAGTGAGCATCAAATAGTTTTCTGAATATTGAAAATGGATCTCTAGGCTAATCTTGGATTTTTGGATATTCTAAGGTGTTCGGTTACTTTACGATGAAAAAAATAACATTCAGTGAGTGGTCGAAACTAATGTGAATCAAGACGTTCGGAAGAGATTATTGGTGACATAAAAGAACTAGATTTTGATTTGTCCTGGGTGTGAATGGAGAACGTTTTTGGTGTTTTTACATTTGAATTTACAAAATAAATAGTTTGATTTCAACCCAGATTTAAAACAACTCCCGAAATGTGGGCGTAAAATGATTTTACTTTCGTTATATGACCAAGTGGGCGTCTTTTTTTCAATTTCGGCTTATCGACCCAAAACTCGACGGGTCCTTCGAAACAAGAACCAAGGACAAGATGGCACCGGAAATGTGTAAAATTGGCAGAGAGCACGCAACCTTTAATTGAAAAGTTGTGTTTGTGCAGTGGAAATTCTTTGAGAAAAGAAACGATCGAAATCAGAGAAAAGAGCCGAAAAAGAAGAGAATAAAGAGAACAAAAAGATAATGAATTCGTGAAATGAATACGTACTTTCCATTATCAGAAGACGATAAAAACAATTCAAGCAAAAACGAAGAAGAAGATTGAGGTTTGCAAGAACTGAACTCAGCAGACTTTTGGACTTTTGAAGATGGGTTCGAGTAAAAAATGAAACAGAAGAAGAGGATTAGTGAAACGAAGAGTTGTGATAAATGAACAGATTATGAGTTGAAGTGAGAACATCATCTTCCGAAAATAACTCATGGGATTATGGTAAAAAGTGGAAGAAAGTGTGGGAAGTGCTCATTGAACAGTTCTGGAATGAGTATTTCGACGTGATGGGTGTATGCACACTGTGCATTCGATAACTGTCACATTGCTTACCCAAACTTCTCAATCTTTTCCAGTCAAAACTTGTCAAATAAAGCGAACTTTTTAGGTCCACTGCGAATTGAAAGCAATTATTATTCTGAGGAATGACTGAAACATTGAAAAGAAAAAACAGATGTCCTTAAGAAAGTGTGTTCATTTTGTGGATTTCGGAATGTTTTCTTACACATTCCTGACACCAAACGATCTTTGAATTGGTAACAGAGCACAAGAACGAAAGAGAGAAAATGAAAATATTGTGTACCAGAATGAAAACAGAAGTAAGAAAACTCCCGAGTAAGAGCAAATTAGTATCAGTCGTGTCGACGACTCCTGATTTTCAGAATTTCGAATCATCTGAGATGTTTGTTCTGGAGTTCTTCGTTGGCTCATTGACGCAGTGTCTCCCGGGAAAAAGTCCAGAAAAAGAGAAGAAGGAACGAACAAGATCCAAGCTAGTTGTTTGTGTTTTTCTTGAATTCTTCATGTTATTATTGAAGATACGAAAGATAGTTTTATGCAACGCTCGTTTGTGAAACGGTAGGACTGTTGAACTACAGATAATGGAAAATATTACCGGAAAAGGAAATATATCTTCACTCTGCAAACTATAGAAAAAACCGTTTAAAATGGGTTGGTCTCAGACCAAAAAACCAAATACAACACTCCACCCCTACATAAGTATTTCCTTCTTCAGCTGAAAATCCTTATTTAAGTTTATTTTTGGTCTATTCTTCATTGTTTTCAATTCGTCTTCTTTTCTTCTTCAAAAAGTGTGAAATGACAACAAGGTCCGAGAATACACGTCACACTAATAAACAACTTGCTTCCACTATTTTCAGAAGACTAACTAATTGATCATTGGAGGCTGGAAGAAGGGAAAATGATCTTTGTAATATTTATTATTCGTCTTTTCAATCTTCAGTTATCCTAGGAACGTCTAGAGAGTATTTGTGAAGGATTCAAGGTCAACTAGACGACTTTGAAAGGAGCTGAACAAAATAAACAAGATAGTGATTTATTAGTTTACAGTTTGGAATACCGATTAAAGAGTCGAATGATGATCCCTTGCTCAGAACAAACAACATTGTAAATCACCAAACTCGACTTTTTTTATTTCAAGGGACTAGTGAATTTCCCTACCCAGTTATTGTGGTTCTCATAGAGTGAAAAATAATTATGCAAAAACATTAAAAGAAGGAATTATTCTAACTTCAAGAAAATTTACCTATGATCTGTGGGAAAAAAAGAACAGAAATTTCCAGAACGCTCAAGATTAGTAAGCCGAAAGCACTTCTTTGAGGTAGTCGGTCATAAAATGAACGACTTCTAGACCCTGTCAGGTGAAAGGAAAAACAATAGGAAAAGCAGAGAAAAGTAGAGGAAATTGGAAAACAAACATACTATAGATTGTTAACAGAACTTAGCAGGGAACATGAATGGTTTGACAGTATAGAAGACATCAAGAAAGCCAATCTCATCTATATGCATTTTCAGAGCTGACGTGGAATCGGGTGAATGAGTCAAGAGAAGACCGGAAGAAATAACTGACAGAGAGAAAGTAATGCACAGGAAAACGGAAGGAATAGAAGAAGAAAAGGAAGATGATGAGAAGAGAAGAGACAACAAACTACTACTTTTTGCTGCAAGACGAGATGACACCTTGTTGAATGAACAGAACAAGAGGAAGAGGGAGAGAATGAATATGAAATTGAGATATTTCCCGAAAAAGAGCAAAAATGAAATAGATGTTATGGAAGAGACCATTAAACACAATGCTTTCCCATGAGAAGTGAACACAATTTTGAATTGTTTCGTTACCATTCTTGTGATCCCGTTCGATAACGGGTTGAGACTGGAAGTTTTTACTAGGTATCGTTACTAGATCAAACACATTTTCGTTACAATTCGAAAGATCGAATACTACAAACATGTCAACTTTGGAAGACAGATAGTATCCGTGCTGGCATGAACTCTTCAGGGTTGACTGGGTCTTTTCGAAAATGAGTCAACTGATTTTCCAAGTTTGGAATGATCTCATAGTTACGAAGAATCAAGATAAAAGTCCATCCGGAGCCAGTAAAAGAAAGAAAAAAACATTTTAATTGAATCATTTTGGTTAGTGCATCATTGCCACCCCCAAGACTATTCCCAACTAGAATGTAGTTACGAAAGTTTGAAATACTATTTCTCCAGGAAGAAAACCAATGATTTTCGATCAGAAGATTAGATGCGACACATCTCAATTACAGTACTTCAATATCCCTAACCAAATACCCATAGTTGTCAAGGCCCGGCAAGGCCCGGCAAGGCCCGAAGGCCCGTCTTCAAAAAATGACACTTTTTTTTCCTAATGTTTTTTCGAAATTTTTTCAATTTTTTATCGAAAATGTGACCATTTTTTACTATTTTTCAGATTTTCTTCTAATTCTGAATCATAGTCGAAAATTTGACTTTTTCGCGAAAAAATTCAAAAAATTCGAAAAAATTCGAAAAAATTTGAAAAAATTTGAAAATTTGACTTTCGCGCCAATTTGGCCGGGCCTTCGGGCCGGGCCTTGACAACTATGCAAATACCAGAAACTGTCTATTCCAATGGATAACATGAAAGGTGTTTCGGAGTGTTTAACCGAAATTGCTCCGTGTTTGGCTCCTAGAAATGCTAATTACACTCTATCGAGACTGAAAATTGATAATTTTTATCGAGTTCTTTGTACCAGGAATTGGAATAAAATCATTGTGAATACCTCAAGTAAAACGGATGTTTGACCGGAAATGGTCCTCAATCCTCGTCGTCTCTCATTGTACCAAATTCCACTATTTTTCAGTTGTTTGAATAGTCGGACGACCCAAGAAGTCTAGCTGAAGATTGAAGGTTTTATGGGAAAAGAAGAGGTTCTTTCTCTCTTTCTTCCCGGTTCTTTTTTCAAATATGCACACAAAACATTTTAGAAGAAATAAAAAAAGTGAGAGATCATGAGACATTTTTCTATTTCTAGAGCACTGCGGATAACGGGTTCTGGTTATCTGAAAATGAATAAAAGTCAGATAGATTCAAAATGGAAAAAGGACATCAAACTATGGAAAAACGTTTGAAACTTGAAATGATGATGAGGAAATGAAGTAGCGTGGGAAATTTAGTAGGAGACTAGAGTTTATGAATTCACTATTTGATGCATTACACGTAGCGGGAAAAGGTTTCCAGATCGGAGTGATTCATAGTATTCTAATTTTTTGATCTACCATAGAAGGGAAAGAAAAGGAGCATGATCTTACTGTACCTGTCACCTTTCCCAATCGGCCGAACAAATGTCTGCATCCAGGATGAGTCAAACTACAAAGCAAAACCCAAAAGAATCTGAAAATGTTTTAAAACGAACAAGTGGAATGTGTATGTCTGAGTATGAGAATGAGAGTGTTTTGATCTCATTTCTCATAAATCTTCAAGTAGAATCTTTGGTCATCTGAACAAGTTTCGAGCAAGTAGAATAAAAAGAAAGTAGTTTGAATATCTTGAAATTCTTTGCCCTCTTCTTTTTCTTTTATTCAAAAAATAAATCAAATTTCAAAACTTTCAAGTAAACGAATTGAAACTTTTCTTTTATGAAAAAAAGAAAAAAATGCAGAAAACTAAAGTAACGAACGAAAAAGAACGAGAAATCGCCGCAAAACTTCATAATCCTAAAGAGATATTTAAAACAAATATATTGCTCCAGTTGCAAACCGAAAATGGAAAAAAAGTGATTCATTTATGATTCCTCGGAGAAAAAAGGAAAGAAATTTCTGAAGCATCAGAATATGAGAAGTGGTACGGTAGTGACTAGAAACTGGAAGATGATAAATGAAAATTATTGCAGAAGAGGAACAAATTGCAAACACTCGGAGTATTTCAAGTGATAAAAATTCATTGACTAAGAGTTCCGCAATGTGGCAAAATGCTGAAACCGAAGAACACAGTTACTGTAACTTCAGTTTGATAATGCAACTCCTATAAAATGTTTACTTGTTTTCAACACCAGAACGCATCTGGAAAACTCTAAAACTTCAAATGAAACCGATTCTCAAATGAACACTGAACATCACGAGAAGAAAAAGCTTCGGGGGGAAAGAAAAACGAAATAATTGAAGAACGGGACGGCTGAAAATATGGAAGGATATTATGAATAAATATTAGGGGAAAAGAAAATATATATGAGTTATGACGATTTTCACAAATGTCTGGAAATGAATATGAATAAATATTGAGAGAAATACTCAGTGGAAGGTGATAGCAGGGTTGAACTAATGATTAATAACAAGTTATCTAATATGAACTTGTAATTTTCTGGGAATTGTTAGATCAAGATGTTTTCAGTTCTAGTTTTATGAATATGTATTATACATACTGTTATTATATTCATTACTACTGTAAGTATGTATGACATACTTCTGAAAAGGAAATTTCGAGCTATAGTTGGAGAAGGTTTTGAAAAAAAATTACATTGAGAACTAGAAAACTCAAATGAACAAAAGAGAAATAATCGAAAAAGAGCAGGATTTTCCATTTAAATTAGAGGTAACACTAGTTTCTGTTGTACATTTTGTATTGGAGTTCCATATTTTTCACTTTTAATCCTGAATTTCAGTTTTAGTTTTTTTTTCTAAAAGACAAAGCATCTCCTGGTAGAAAAAACAAGACAGACTGAGCAAGAAGAAATGAAAATGAGCAGGACATATATATTTTTATTTTTACGATCACCCATTGTCGCGACCATCCTACGGATAGTCACAACCTTAGAAGAGCACACATGACTTCACAGCCAAATCTCTCCACCAAATCCACAAGCAGACCTACAATCTTGTATGATCTCTCAAGAGTGCGGGAAACCCATATTCAAATTACCGCCAAGGAAGCAAGCGCGCTCCGTCGGACCCAACTCCTCCGCAGCACGCACACTCTCTCGCCGCCACCTTCTGGAACATTCCCAAAAGTGGCGCGAAAACCACCGCACACGAACGAAGAGCGCTAGCTCTTCAGTCGTTCCTCAAAGGACACTCAACGGATGGTCGACTCCTTTCGTCGTCTCCCCAACCACCAACTCGTCGTCCGGACAATCAACATCATGTCAACGACACCAACAAATACCAGCACGAGCACTTCGCTCCCTACCTTAGAGTAGCACCTCCTTGCCGTCTAAGGAGTGAGCATTCTTTGGCTATGGGTGAGAAGGGAAAGCTCTCGGACAAGCTCAACAACCAGCCAAGCCGATCGCCAACTCACTCATTCACTGTCAAAGACCTCTAATAAAGATGTTAACTGGTACAACGTGTTCTCTCTCTAGCATACCCAAACATACAACTGGTGCATCAGCTTAGGGATTGAGGCGGTTACCGGACTCTAACCCGGCCGGCCTAACCTCCTCGTCACATGGTACATCGACCGGGAACCAGAAAATTTTTTTTCTGGAATAAGCTGTTGTGTGTTTGGTGTGCGAAAAGAGAGAAACCTCCGGAAACGAGCGACAAGGACAAAAGGAGGACCAGCCAAAACGACGACGGATTTCAACACTTTCCCTCAAAAAGAAAGTGTCAACACGAAGAAATCACCCCATTTATTGCATCATTCGAAGCGATCGATGTCGTCAAGCAGCCGGATACCAGCAAAACAGTCGGAAAGGAAGGATCGCGGACAATTATCGATTTTCTGCGATGAGCTCACCTTCTCGGAAAGCTGCCAGCAAACACCGGATGCGAAGCGACTTCACGCGCAACAACACGGACAATACGGACAATACCAGCTTCTCTCATACACAAAAGGCCTTCGGACGTTCTAACAGCACAGTCGGAGTACTGAGCGCCGCCGTATGGCTGCTCGTGCTCCGATTGTTGCGAAATGAGCGAAAGGCGCCTCGGAAGCTAAGTTTAAGTCTGTATAGTCTAGTAAAATGGTGTCAATAAGTGGTTTTCATTCTAATACTCCGCAAGTGGCGCGGAACCGTGAAAGTCGGGTCATACTGCTGTCTTATCGCGGGTTCCCTAGACAGGAGCGACGTGGTAACGCACAAGACAGCTACTAGCCAAACTAGTAAGTGCTAGTCGTCTACCGTCGAGACGGGCAGCAGTGTAGGAAAATATTTGGGTTGAGTTTAGACAAATTCGCGTAAAAATACCACTGAAACCACCAACATTACGTCAAATCTATGCGCTCTTCCCTTAGTTCTTATTCTGTCTTCCCATTCTCGCGGTTTCTGTGTCTTTACTGTCTAGTTTGCATGTTGTAAAGTCACAAAGCTCACTCACTTGTTACTCGTTGACATGTAAGCTTCTGGTTTACTTGCAATGAAAGACGAGTGTTGTGCGCTTGTGTTCTTGCGACTAGTACGAGTAGTGTACTCGCGAACTACCTAATTTATTGTGCTCTTTAAATGATCATGTCTGTATACCCATCGGTAGCAACTCGACAACCTAAGAAAATCAATAATTAGTGGCGGTAAAGCACAAAAATTCTAGTTTAGCCTTTCTTAGTATATAGGTAGGGGTACTTACCAGCCTGGGGTGTCTACAATTAAACGCGCTGTAGTCTCCATTAATTATTCACCTCAAGTATCTTCTCCCGTCCCTGGGTTTTCAGTACTTCCGATGTACGGGCTATTCGCACGCTTTGTACTCGGAGTATTGGGATTCAGGCCTCGGGTACCTAATACTATCAGGCCCTAACTAGTCTATCTTTAACTGGGGCATCCATTCAATGGGAGGGTAATCAATTTCAGATCCTTCACCACTGGTATGGTACCAGCTTCCAGTCTTTCCATATGCACGCAACTGCATAAGCCCGCAACGGCGCAGGTCCGCAACGACCTTATAAACAGGTCCGCAACGACCTTATAAACAGGTCCGCAACGACCTTAAAAACAGGTCCGCAACGACCTTCATAAACAGGTCCGCAACGACCTCAAAAACAGGTCCGCAACGACCTTCATAAACGGTCCGCAACGACCAGTATTTAGCCCGCAACGGCACAGGTCCGCAACGACCTTTATAAACAGGTCCGCAACGACCTTTATAAACACAGCTCGCAACAGCTTACAGACAAACCATACAAATCACAATACAACAGACACACAACAAAATAAACAAAAATCCTAGGACATCATATACACAACATTGCATACAGACACACATCGCATTAGAGTCTTCCTGTCCGGACTTAAAACGGATAGGAAACCACCTCCTCCACGTTCGTCTACTCTCTTCGTCTTTTTCACACCACCAGCTACGGCAGAAAAGAAGAAACTTCGTCGACATCAACACCATACCAGCAGAATCTACCGTCGCAGCATTGATGCTCCAGTGACTCTTGTGGATCCTTGCTGCTTCACACGACTCCAGAAGTTTCTACGAAGGAAGGAAGAAAACAAAGGAGCGACGGAGGAATACAAAAGATTCGGAAGAGGGACACAGTTAACCGGAACTCCCATCAGAAGAATCAACAACTTCAAGAAGTACCAGCTTGAGTGACGCCATCTCAGGACAGCTCGAAAGGGACTTCGACACCAGTAGCCGCGCTGATCAACAAGTCAACTACAACAAGCCGGCAACACTCGAAAAGAAAGAGCAAATTTTCGCAAAAATCGGATGCTCATCAGCTAGTGAGAAGTGTTCCCGTGTCGGATATTTCTTACAATGCTGATTGTAGCTCTGATTCTAGCGATTACCAGCTCCCTTCTCACAATCGACTACATTCTTGGCACGATCACTTCGGAGATGTTCAAACAACTCATCGGATATTTGCCGACGTCTTCAAAATCTTTCATTGTGACACCAGAAGCACGAATAACATTCGATCGTCTTGTGGATGGAAGGAAGACAAAGGAAAAACCACGACAACGACATCGGAAGTGGAACAACAACAAGAAAGCAAGCCAGAGGATGTACCAGCAGAAAAGGACGACGTCTCTCAACACATCCTCATGAAAACGTCGTCAAAGAAGCAGTACATCTACCAGCTAGTCTTCACAAGCCAAGAAAAAGTCACCAACTCGTCCCGAAGAACATTAACGTCATCGGACTCTAAAACTAATCGTTAGGTTGCAAGCAACTACCAGCCGAGCGATTGTTATTGGTTTAATTCCGTCGTGACAACAACAAGGGACATCAAGTGGAATGTCGCCACATCAACAGAAGAAGCGATAACTATTCTTGCGAAGTCATCACTCGATTCAAGAAGCCCGCTCTCCATACTTCGATGATTGAATTCGACTTATCGATTTCAACAGAAGCGATGTCATCAAGTACCAGCTTCATTCGTTGTTCATCGTTATCGATTGAAGCGGGGAGTCAATACAAGCTGACATTCAAGTCGTCATCGATTTGGAGTAATCGGAAATCAAAAGCTTCGAGGAGCACACTTCGCTTGCAATACCAGCTCTTCTTCGACATTACAACTGCCGATTGGCCAAGAAGTCTACAAATATGTCATTCATCGCTCTAAAAGGATGAAAATCGACAAGGATTTCGTGGCAGACGGCGTCAACTCGTTGCCTCGGCAACACTTCTACAATACCAGCCAAACGTCTACATATAAGGACAATCAGCTGGCTCAAAGTGATAGGAATTTCTATCGGACATGCGGAAAATCGTGTCGATATTTGTTTCGACACCCGTGCGTGCTTTTGGGACAAAAGATGCACGGATTCTAGCATGAAAAGTCATTGGAAACGACGTCAAAACAACAAAGGAAGATGACACAACAACAAAGCCGGAATAGTTGGAACAATTCGATGAAGAATTCATAGAAAGAAGAAGCGAACAACCATAATAAGTCTTCAGTCTACCAGCAATTGTTCATCATCGCAAAGTTTTCGGGAATCTGACCGATCTAGGAAATCTACGAAATTCTGGACGTCAGATAAGCAACGTCAAGAACATCTACGCGTTCTCGCCTGAAAATACCAGCTACTTTCGGCAACATCTCCGCGTTTTATCAATCCAATGACTCAAAAGGACAGAAGCCAAGAAGTCAAAAGAAATTTAGCGAACCCAAAGCTACAGGACATCATCAGAAGACTTTGCGGCGTCTGCACCAACTAGTTGCTTCGGCGACAAAACTACAATACCAGCAATTGTCGGCGACAACATCAATCATCGACGAGAGGCTGGGAAAGAAGCAATAGAACCAATTCTATTGAAAATGGAGCAAGATTGTGGTCGGAAAATCGTGTTGGAGGACGAAGAAGACATCCAACGAGTCTCCAGTCCACCAGCGACTTCAACGTCAACGACAATCAACACAATCGACCTCCCGAGCTAATGCAATCAGCTACAACTGCTCAAAAACAAGATGGGACAAGCAAAATCTGTCATCGGTGCTTCAAATTGACGAATCGATCAATAATTTCGCGAATTTCTTCTACCAGCTCACACTTCGTGCTCAAAGATGCTTCAAATATGCTAAAAGAAGTTAATCGAAGAGACAAACACATCGGAGCAAGCGACCAGAAGAAAGAAAAGAAGTTATCGACGACAAGAATAACAATCTCGTCATTCGGGAGTACCAGCTGCTGTTCAGTCGACATCACAATCATTTGGGAAAACACACCATCGACGCTTCGCCGCTCATCATCTGGATACAAGCCAAGCTGTCTTCGGTACTTTCAATCGACAAATCGATCGATAAAATCACTAAATTCTTCTACCCGCTCTCACGTTGTGCTCAAAGATGCTTCGAAAGCGCTAAAAGAAGATAATCGATGAGACAAAAACATTGGATACGCGAGAAGAAGAAAAGAAAGAAGTTATCGACAACTACAAGAACATCGCTCGTCGTTTGGAACTACCAGCTGCTGCTCAGACGTCTTCACGATCATATGGGACATTGCACCCAGTAGATGTCAACAAAACAATTGCTGCAACAACGAAGATTCAAGACGAAGAACAACACTGAGCCGTCAATCGTCAGAATACAAGCCAAGCAGTCAATCTCAGTTCATCTACTGGCGAATGCTCACAATCCGTGAAAGCTCTCCGTAAGAGTTCAACGATTGTTTGTAGCTTTGCTCCAGATGATCTGAACACCAGCTACAGTGATTCGAAGAAAACTGCCATCAAGTCATCAAGGAAGTCGGCACCTGATGACGTCGGGATTCTTCAATACGATCAATAGCTGATAATTCTTTATCAGCAGACAGCTGAACAAGAAGACAACAAAGAAGTCGTCCGCCCAACAACTCCAGAAGTCAAGAGGGACAACTTCGTACTTCAGAAGCAGCCACAGCAGAATACAAGAGGCATCAAGACCAACGTCCTCAAGAAGCAACAGGCTCAGAAGTTTAAAAGAAGTAGGACAACAATGTACCAGCTGCAGAAGACATCTTACAACGAAATGTTGAAGTCACAGCGGAAAGACCAGTCTACCATCCACAGTAACGTATCAAGATTTCGCCTCAACAACGTCATCTGCAACTGTCAACAACTTCTGAAAACAGCGGGACGATACTTCTACTAGCCGAAGACGTCGATCTTGTTCATCAACATGAATAAGAGAAGAATCGGCGTGGAAAGTTGTCAAGTTTGCTGCAGATTTCTACAAGAGCATGCTCAATGTCGACCGGAAGAACATCCAATCGGCTCGTCTTCAATGGTCGTTGCGCCAAGAAGATTTCGACAATCACGTCATCAAGAAGTCTACCAGCAACTCCAGGAGAAATTCAGCGACGACGTCTACAAGCCAAGCTGTCTAGAAGTCGTCAAATCTTCACTCAACTTCAACAGAAGTCCACTCATCTGCCGATACCAGCTCAAGCGAGAAAAGAAAAAGTCTGATCAACTTAATCTTCAATCGAACGAGCAAGTGAACAAGCAACATCAATGTCACAAATCGGAGAAAGAGGGACAAGAAGTGGACAAGCCAAGTGTATAGCCGCGTCCTGAAGTTTCAGATGACATAAGAACTTCTTCAAGTTAAATTCGATTCTTCAAGAGGAATATGCTGAAATCACAAGCAAGTATTTCTACCAGAAGGATCAATAAAAAATATGACAGAAGATTTCAAGTCACCAACACTCTTCCACCAGCTGACGAAGAACAAGTCAACAAGATGTCATCAAGAAGGCAATCAACGTCTTCTGGATCAACTGAGATTCAAGTCAATGTAGATTCGACAAAATTCGGCAAGACATTCGGATCCCTGCAAGGACAATCGAATGGCTTCAAAAGATCTCGACAAAAGGATTCAATCCATCGTCATGGCTCAACGTCACCTCTCTACCAGCAGAAGTTATATTTCTTCGTTACACACTTCTACTAGGAATCAATCAATTCCACACGAGAAGAAGAAGGAATAAGGAACTGGAAGATCAAGAAGTCAGTCAACCTGCTGAGGACAAGAGGCAGTTGGACATCAAAGGAAGTCAAGCCGAGTGAGACAAGTCTTCACAAGTCACACTGCTTAGGACATGAGGCAGCTGGACATCAAGAAAAGTCAAGCCGGAAGTGACAACTTCAGAAGTCAGACAACGACAACGAGAAGTCACTCAACGACAAGAAGACTTATACCAGCTCAATACGTCAAGAAGTCGAGGAATTTAGGATTCAGGTCATCATCAACGACATCAAGTCTATAATTGATAACTTAGGGTTTTGAATTTTAAGATTTTAAGATATTGAAAGGCATAAAAGAATCAGAGTTACCGAAAAGAGGCGTAAGCCCAGCTGCTAGTCAGTATCGGGTCCAAAAGAGATACGGATTCTGAGTAGATGGTGCAAAATCTTACTAGCATTTACATCAGCTAGCTGCCCATTTATTTAGAGTCTTATGTCCAGACTGTAAGCGATAAAGCTTCAGTTAGGTTCAGGTCTGAGCCAGTAGGCGAAAGATCTGAAAAGCTCTGACAAAAGTCAACTCTTCTTAAGAAATTCTCAAGTCTACTTCTCTATGTCTACCAGCTGACAACAACTCTTCTGTCAAAGGAAGCCAGGAGCATTGGTTCCCCAGCTCGACCTCAAGGATGTCAGCCAAGCAGAGCACAACATCAGGAGCCAAGATCCCATCTACACGCTCATTGCGCTCAACAACAACAGTCGCAGCAACTGGTCTCAAATAGGATCAAATGGATTCCAGGAAGGACAATACTGCAAACAACAACACATCCAGCCGTGGAATTCGCCGCAGAGGAGCTCCAACCTCCGAAAGGTTGTGTAGCCTCAGCGAGAACTTCGTCAGCTGAAACCAACGAAGGATCGGATGACAAACATCACCTTCACCCACCTCCATCCGCCGTCAATCGGAAAACACCAACATTGGCACACATTCCAAGAAGATGTGCAAGGATTCATCACATCATCAGATGCTTCAGGCAACAACATCGCTAAAAGAAGTACCAGCAAGAATCTAGAATCATCTTCAAGGAAAGACGACAACACAAGTCAAGGAAAAGGGATGTTGGACAACAATCAAGACAGGTCAAAGTCAACTTCACGTCTTCATGTCGCACCAGGATTCGTCCAACAAACCTTCAACACCATCAACACAAGGAAAGAACTCCAACTGCAGTACATCCTTTCACCTAAAAACATCAAGGAAGATGTACCAGCATCAACATCCAACGAAAGATCCAGGACGCCAAGTCAAGGAATGGATACGTCTAGTACCAGCACTCCAACATCAAGATCAACTACAAGCTGCAACAAGGATCGAGATTTGGGCATTCAGTCATGTGGGATTACGCCGACAACCAATCCATTTTCCCTATCGAGAAAATGTTCGGTTCCTTCCGCCCCCGGAGTGTCGCGACCATCCTACGGATAGTCACAACCTTAGAAGAGCACACATGACTTCACAGCCAAATCTCTCCACCAAATCCACAAGCAGACCTACAATCTTGTATGATCTCTCAAGAGTGCGGGAAACCCATATTCAAATTACCGCCAAGGAAGCAAGCGCGCTCCGTCGGACCCAACTCCTCCGCAGCACGCACACTCTCTCGCCGCCACCTTCTGGAACATTCCCAAAAGTGGCGCGAAAACCACCGCACACGAACGAAGAGCGCTAGCTCTTCAGTCGTTCCTCAAAGGACACTCAACGGATGGTCGACTCCTTTCGTCGTCTCCCCAACCACCAACTCGTCGTCCGGACAATCAACATCATGTCAACGACACCAACAAATACCAGCACGAGCACTTCGCTCCCTACCTTAGAGTAGCACCTCCTTGCCGTCTAAGGAGTGAGCATTCTTTGGCTATGGGTGAGAAGGGAAAGCTCTCGGACAAGCTCAACAACCAGCCAAGCCGATCGCCAACTCACTCATTCACTGTCAAAGACCTCTAATAAAGATGTTAACTGGTACAACGTGTTCTCTCTCTAGCATACCCAAACATACAACTGGTGCATCAGCTTAGGGATTGAGGCGGTTACCGGACTCTAACCCGGCCGGCCTAACCTCCTCGTCACACCCATTTCACCTCTCCCTATTTTGTGAAACGGACATGAAATAAAGAGAATATGAATGACAAGGAAATGGGAGGTTGAGAAGATCAAAACTTGAACTCTGATTCTAAAGATTCAGGGAATTTGGGATTGATCCATCTGAAATTCTGAATAGAGAAACACCCGGTCAAACATCGAAACACGATGTTTTACGACTTTCAACTTTCAACAATTGATAAGAAAAAATGATATGAAAAAAGCGTTGACTTGTTTGTGATATGCAATTTGAAATGATGCGAAACACTAACTTCCAACAGGAAAAATCCAATTTCCTCCCTTCAAAACCTTGATATTTATAGGTCAATCATCGTCTGAAACAAAGAACAACTGACTAGAAGTTATCAATAAACTTTACTGACAGGTAACACTGAAGTTATGTGTTCCAAATGTTTCTCTTCTATTTTCTAGAAATTAGAAATCATTGTGGTGACAAGTTATTGGTGTAATCATAAGTCTATTAACTCTTTCTTCCCGGAATTTTTGTCATTCAAACTATTTCTGTATCTTCTAATCTGATTGTGCCAGTTTTCAGTTCTTCTTCTCAGGGAAATTCAGATTTTTGTCCGCATAATTTACTTTCATGAGGAAAAAGCCTGCACAAATCAAAGATAAAGTGAACAATATCTTTCTCAACTCTGGGAGCCGATGGTTCGTCCGATTAGTTTTCGAAATTATGGTATTCTGTTATTTCAGCTTTTTTTTTCAAGAGTTCCCACCAGAATATGTTGATAACGTAAAAATTTGTGGGAATAAATCTTAGATTATTTGTTTTTATGTTTGCTCTGACATAAATAAAAACTTAGAAGAAGAAGTAAGAATCGAGAAGTTCTCAGAATTGCCAGAGGAATTTAAAACTGAAATTGTTTCATAATCGAAGATTGGGATAGAAATAACAAATCAACGATTGAGAGAACTGAAATGCATTTCGAATCACCTGAACCTGAGTTAAAAATTCAAAGAGAATGACGACGAGGAAGAAAAAAAGAGAGAAAAACTGATTTAGTATGTTTCAGGATTGGTTTTATTTATTGACGTAGTTCACCTGTTAACAGGAATAAACATTTTCAGAAACCTTTTCATTAGTCTTCTGGTTTTTTCTCTATTTTGATTTCTTAAATTTCCAACACAAACGTTTCGATAAAAAACAATGAATATATCATGTGAAACTAATTTCAGAGATATGTAATTATTTGAATTCAAAATTGTAGAGAAAGTAAGTGATAAATTCATAACATGTTTTCGTACAAAGAGTAACTTCCTAGACTAGACTTCGTAGGTTGGGATGACTATGAGAGGGCATTCATTGACGTAAATAACAAGTTGATGTTCAGAATTAATTGAATAGATTTATTTTTTTGAAGGGAAAAGACCGCAGTAAACGTTTAGATTTATCTATAGTAAACAAATCTGATTCACATCTGGAGGACAAGAAGATGACTGCATCGAAGAAATTGAACTCTTCTTTAATGAGAAATGTTGATAATATAGTTGGGAAAAGAGTCGATGAAAATCCCATCGACTAAAACTCAGACGACTGGAAAACCGGTTTTTTCTAAGTCTGTTTGTTCAAAACATAAATAAATACAATGTAACTATTTCCTCTTTGTTTCAGAGAAAATAAAAAATACAGAAGTCTGATGATGAATTGATGCACAAGAAATAGAGATCTTTTGAACTGACCAACAAGAACAAATATATACGTATAGTGAACAGAACACGGAGTTTTGACATCATCTGACATGGTTTTTTCTTCTGGAAATGATCAGAAAACTCTTTTTTTTGTTCCGATGTGCTCATCGATTGAATGAAAATATGATCAGGGCAAATATTGAATATAATTTCATTGTTCGCGATTAACAAGCACTCGAAAAAGCATAGAGGTATCAGGTTGCCAAAAGGTGCATCCGATCCGATCTACACCAAATTTCTTTTTTTGAATGAAAACAGATGAAAATAGAAAAGTTCAAAAGTTTATATTATATTTGGAGATATCAAATTGACTAGTGAGACCAATGGGATTAAGCTGAGACTTGGTTACGGTAGATCTTTTTCTTCTTTCTACACTGTTTGTTACAAAAAGAAATGGATTATAATTCTCTCAGCAGAACAGATTCGAACATTCTTCCGAATGACTCCTGACCATCGCCTACTTAAAAATAATAAAATCTGATGACGAGAAGAACGAAATACGAATGAATGAAATCCATTAGAATCACCATTCAATCTCTATGAATAATTGATAGAATAGTTGTGAGCTCAACTCCTTTTTGTGACTTTTCATCGGAATTTTGAGGTGGAGAGATCATACTCAAACGAAGGAAAAAACGCTCATGTTTCAATTTTTATAATCTAATTAGTCAGATTATATCGAGTTGCAAACCTAAAAAAAAAGAAGAAGCAACATTAAAAAAGGAGAAAAACACAAAAAAATGTTGAGGGAAGTACAAACAAAAAATCTTATACAAAACAGGCGGAAGGATGGAAACAATTCAAAGCCAGAAAACTTATTTTATGATTTTTTTTCCGTCTTAATGGGAAGCTATCATATATTGCACGATTTGAAAAGTTAGAATTGATTTGCGTACCAACACTAGTGATTTTATGAGACGCAATATTGAGGATTCACATTTAGAAAATGAATGAAAGTATCGAACATGAATGAAAGTATCGAACATGAATGAAAGTATCGAACACTTAATTGATACTTCGTCTTATCAAATCGGAAAAGTCGTTCTATTTTTCACAAATCCGGAGACAAACAGATCCCAGTTCAAGTACAATCTGAACAACAGGGATTTTCTGCGTTGAGCCAGGTCAATGTTCATTAATCGCCAACTTCATATTGATTTTTGTAGTGATGAGAATCTCATTTGGTTAACTCACACACTGGTTAACTCTGATATGAACATTTTTGAAACGCGGATTAGTTTTAAAGCCTAATACTTCAATCCACATTTGTGTGAAGTCTTCGGTTTAGTTTTTAAGTTTTAGTCTTGTCAAGTTGGAAAATTGATTCTAGTTCGATGTCCATATTTTCACTTTTTATCTGAGTTCATTCGAACTGTCTCTTTTGGATCGTTTCAAGCACAGCATCTCCAATTTTAAATACATTTATTATTCAAGATTCATCCGATATCCAATCAGGAATGAACAATCAACCAATATTAAATTATTCAAGAATTAAACCCATCTAATAAGAAATAAGCGAAATCGGCACACTAGGTAAAGTGCATAAAATACAGATTTCAGACAAACCGAATGGAGAAAAAGAAACCAATAGAAGCCCTACATTATTACATATACAAATAGAAAAAGAGGGAGCAAATCTGTGAAATCAGTCTGAAAGTGAATAAGAATTTGAGTCGTTTTGAAAATTATTGCGTTTTAAAAAGTACTCCCATTTGTATCTGATCCAATTTGAGAAAAATAATTGTTTTTGGATAGAAACTTAAATAAATAAATACAATAAATAGTACATGTGCAATCTACATAATATGACACCCTTTCTTTTTCCCATTTTTGCCATCTGGATCATCCATTGTCAATGCCAATTGTCGTTTCTTTTCGAGAGCAAGAAGTTGCTGAAACAGTTCTGTTATGTTCTCATTATTTTTCGCTGATGTTTCGATGAATCCACATCCCCAGGCAGTTGCAATCTTTTGACCTCCAGCTGTTGACACTTCTCTTTTCTGAAATATCACAGATTGATTCTGAGTGTTATCAAGGAACTCACGGATTCTTCATCTTTCTTGTTTCCAACCAACATAATTGGAGTTTCCGCAATTGCGTTTCCCTTCACTTCCTTCATCATTTCCACTATGGGAGGCAACTCAGCAAATGATTGTTTGCTGAAACATATAGTCTGAATTCACTGAAAACCAGATCATTCCTCTCACTTCGTAACACTGTAGATCAAAATGAATGCATTTCCTTTGCTAATTGACAACCTTTGCATTGCGGGAAACTGATGACTTCCAGTTGTATCCGTAATTTGAAGAGTGCAAACATTCTTCTGATTACAACTAATCACTTGTCGATACGTGTCTTCAATAGTTGGAATGTAGTTCTCGTTGAATGTTCCTTTTACGAATCTCTGAGTTATTGAAGACTTTCCAACTCCACCGGCACCAAAGACAGCAACACGGTAGTCCGAGGTCGAAGCCTCGGCTACACGGCTTCCCTACAAATTAATAATTGAAATTGGAATCTAGAGCTCTTGAGAAGTTAGAAAGCATTGTTTAGGATTTCACTGTTTTGAATGACCGTGCTAGGTTGAAACTGGTGAGTTTCTAAACTTTCTAAATTAGAGGAAGTTGTGTTTCAAGTCAATGCTGTTACAGTGATCTATTGGCCTTAAAGCTCTACAGTAACCTTTTACACTCGTAAAACTAACCGAGCCAGCCGTCGTGTTTGTAGCTGTGGCCTCAATGCTGAAATCGGTCTCCAGTAGACTGGGCAGCCGTCAGAAGCTTCCAAACTGTTGTTGAGAAAGCTCTGAAAAAGGAAGAGAATGTTGAGAGGTGTCAAAAAAGGAGGTGTAAAAAGTGTGAAAAGTATACAAACAAAAAAGTAGAAGAAAAGAAGAACAATGCGAAAAAAGGCGGGAGAAGACGGGACGGAATGAGAACGAGAAGTGAGTCCAATTTCCGTTGGACTGGAGGAGCCGCGCCCCGCCCACTTTCTTCTTCTTGCTCCTTTTTTCTCCTTTGCCACACCAACTTTTAATTATCTTCTCTTTTCTTTCTTCCTTTCATAGAAGCAGGGCAAAAGTGAAGAAGAAAAAGAAAAAAGGACATGATGACGGGAAAAAGAAACACGGATGGAAGTGCTTTTTTGAGTTTACTTTGCCAGAGGGAGTGGACAAAGTGATGGACGGAAAAAGGTTTTTTTAGGAGAGAGAAGTGGCAAAAAAAGAAAAAAGACAGAGAAAGGTTTGAGTTTTGAGTTACACGGACCACGAGAGGACCACGGAGAAATATTTGGATGAGGTAGAGAACATTGGAACATGTGACAAGTTGGGGAAAAGAAGAGAAACAACAGAAAAGGTTTCTACAAAAGGATAAAGACCACGTTGAATAACAAAAAGAAGATTGAATCTAGAAAACATGACTTCGGATTCAGAAATTAGGTTTTGAAGTCAGGAAACACCAAACAATATCAGGGATGGATTCAGAACAAATGGGAGGAACACAAGGAACAATTTCATGCTATTCGTTTTTTGCTTTCCACAAAAATATGTGAGATTCATGTAATCAACAGGTATACTTCAAAGTCTATCGGAGAACTGTGTTGTTCATACTTACTTCTTGCTCAGGAAAGGGATGAACTAGGTTATGTGCTATGAGGACCCTATTCGATCCATCTGCAAGCCTAGTTCACTCATCAGCTTCTACAGATTGCTTTTTCCTTGCTTTTTCGTAATTGAGCCAAATCGACTCATATAATGAGAAATGAGCCATACCGTAACCCAGAGACATTGCTTGAAAAACCTTGGTATATACACTATGACGTTATTCTATTTTCGACCTTTCCCCTAAATCCTCATATGCTATAAAATTCGTACAAATATTGAGTACTACCATAGCTCAATAATATCCTATTTCTATACAAGAAAAGGTTTGTTTCCTCTTTTTTCTCTTTCAGAGGAATTAAAAAAATGAAAAGAGAATGTCAAAAAAACGTTGCGGCTCATAAAATCTTTCTTTGCTCTCGTAATGTCATTTTGTTTTTGGCGAGGTCCCGTTTTCTGCATGCCCTCTAAACTTGGTTTATGTCGAATTTCTATAGTTACATGGCAATAATCGTTGACATTTTTGTGGCCGCATGAGCCCATAAAGCTTCAGATTTTCTTCAAGGAAATGTCAGGAATCCAAAAAGAAAAAAATAAAAGGGGATTGTAGTCGTTTGTAATAGTGGAGGGAAGGATAGTCGCAAAAGGAGCGAAAGGCAAGGGATTGTAATGGATGGAGAGCAATTATTCGGCCAATTAGAGATTAGTTTCGTTTTGGCCAATCCAATTCTTATTTCTTGTCTTTTTTCTTGTTGTTCCAGAAACGAATTTGTGCATAAAAGACGGCTCGAAAAAAGAGGAAATGGACAATTTGTAAAAGGAAAAAGAGTGCTAAAAATAGAAGAAAATATGTTAGAAAGAGAAAAGAAATGGTAAACATCGAATATCTGAAAATTCAGAAAATTAATGAATTAGGAAAAGTTAGCTTTGTGTTCGTACAGTCACCATTTCCGTTCTTAAAACATTCAAAGCCTTTTCTTGTTTTCAGCAGTTACAGTAATATCCTGTCAGATTCTACGTTAGCCGTATAACCAATTCAAAATACATTCTCAAGTACCAATTACCAAATCACAAGAAGTTCTTGCTGGAAGAATAACTTTTTCGCTGAAATCATCAAATTTTGAATTGAAATCATTGAAGAAGTACATGTGATCACTCTCAGAATGTATTGCGTAGTATTCAGTTATCAAACGGCTGACGTAAGCAGACAATAGGAAATAATAAAAGGAAATGAGATAGGTTCATGTTGGGTAAAGGAACAGGAGTGGGCGTAGAAATGAGAATTCATTTGAAGGAAGATGAGTTAAACCTACGTTGTCGAAAATGAATTATTTCAGACAAGGAAAAGAAAAAGAAGATCTCAAAACATTTCTCATGAATTGAATATTGAAAGAAACGAGGAACTAATTTTTGGAAACTTGTAGGATTTCAGTTCACAATCAATTCTGCAGTATTCGAAATGAACAAGGATTGTGAAAATACGCAGAACTACTGCATGAAACTGAATGGTTGTAGACGTGAGACTGTAAAATTTTTTAAAGTATTTGTAAACGAAGGGCAGTGATAAGCAAGAAAACATGGTTAATGGTATTTTAGGAAATACGTGAAAACTGTAAAATCTACTCACAGAAATTCCAAGAGGGTTCTAGGCTAAAAACCTGGAAGGCCTTGTTTATATGGCACAAAAATTACTGTAGGAACAGTCACGGCTCAAAAACCGATAAAAGCTCAATTTCAAAGTCATTTCAGAAAAGTAGAAAATGAGATGGGATCTCTTGGATGGATTGATTTGTTAATCATTGATGTATGCATTCATGATGACAGACTCTCTTATTTTTTGTCGCCTCCTACTCTTTTTCTGAATGCTCTCCAGATGAAAAGAGGGCCCCCGCGCGAAGAAAAAAACTTGAGAGGTACTCGAGCCGTGAATCATACCACTGAATTTTTGACGGAATAAGATAGAAGGACGGAAGGAAGAGGAGGAGTAGAAGGTAATTGGAGGAGAGTGTGAACATATTGAGATGAGATTGTATGTAGACACACACGTAATAGACAGAAAGATGAGGTTGTAGTTTAAGAATGCGTCATGACTATATTTGAGATGACTCTTCTGATTCAAACAACCTATTTTTGAAAACTCCACTCTTGAAATGTATAATAAAAGACGTCACAAAGTCTCTTGTGTATAGATATTTATAAATAATCAGAATGATGGAAGATCTGAAATCAAAAATAAAACCAAAAAAAAAAGAATTACAAATGAACTTGAGTAATCTGGGGAATTCAGAAATAAATCAGCGAGTGTTCTAAAATTGAAAAGTATGAAATCATGAGTTATTTCCTCCAATTTTCAGCTCATAGAGCATTGAATCACGCAACATTTCGCATGACGTTTCGATTGAGTGGGGTATGATTTTATAACAATATTTGAATGAAAACAAAAAAAGAATTGGGCGGGGATAGCAGGTGAATACTTACAATATACAGGTGCAAATGGATGAGTTTTATTAGTCTGGAAGAAGAGAACATTGCAGAGATTATATTGAAAGTATTCAGATTGAAAGGGATAAAATAATGATCTAGACAAAGAAAGGGATAAAAGTTGAAAGTTATTTCTGAGAACATCTGGATTCAGTTTTGATCAAAATCTGTATATCTTTGAAACAAAACAGTAGTAACATGTTAAATAGGAGACAGATCCGAAAGAAATGAGTACAAAAGGGCGGAGTTCATTCTTAAAAGTTGTCTGTAGGTGAGATACAAGAGATACGAAATATTATCAAAAGTTTTGTAGATTGTCTTGAAAGCTGAAGGCATAATAAAGAAATTATTACATTTTTAATAACATCTACAGTCTTCAAGAAATTCTAGATGGCCGGATCATCGTCACAACTGTTGCTTTGAGAATTGAAGAATTCGAAAAAGTACATGAACAGAAATTAGAATCTATTCTTGTCAACTTATAATTGTGATGAGAAATCAGTAAATGATAGAGTAGAATTTATCTTTTGTTATTCACGTAAACAAGAACAGCAGGTGATTTAATTATAACTCTTTTCAGAATAACTTTCTGATTTGTTGAAGTATTCAAAGTCCCTCTTATTCTCTTCTTTTCAGTATTCAAACTTTTCGAACACCAAACAAATTAAGATCAAGAAGATTAGGGATAATTCGTCGAGCTGTCACAACAGATTAAGGAGAGATCATCCTTGCAGAATCAATGATGTGGTCCTAAAAAAAAGCTGCAAATTCCAAAAAAAAAACGGGCGGTCTCTCCTCTTCTCCAGACACACGCATACATACACAAAAAAACGTGGGTTAGTTTTCGTTTCTCTTATTTCTAAGTCTCCATATTCTGAATGTTCTCAAACATTCCGCTCCGCTTCTGACGATGCGGGCACGACGTCGTCGTCGCCAACACATGCTCTGAAAGGAAAAAAGAGAAAAAAGTGAGAAGGGGAGAGAGAAAAGATAGATGGATGGATACTTCCTTTTTCTTTTCTTTTCTTTCCAATTTTTTTTCCTTCTCTGTGCTCCGCTCACACTCCGAACCACTATTTTGGAATGCATTGCATAACGGACGGAGCTCAAGAAAAATGTGAAAAAATGAGCTTCACCGCTAGACAGAAAACAAAACAATTCTCGAAAAAACCTACAATTCCGGAAGGTTGCGTGACACTCTCAAAATACTTTTCAATGTATAAAAATAGATTAAAAAGCTGAAAAAACCGAAGGAATTGCCTCAGGCGATTCAGCTTCTTTTTTCAGGTCAAGAGGAGAAAGAAGATCAAGAATTAGGAAGTATTCCTGAGAGGATTGACCTAATTTAAGCTTTTTGTGACTTAACGTTTTCGCAAGTTCTTGTGAAAGCTCTTTGTACTTCAAAATAGAATGTTGAAAGTTTGGAAATAATTATTTTTGAGTCACTTATTCATCTGACTTGTATTCATCCCTCGAACAGAATATCCCTTGTATCCATAAAAATAGAAAATGCCTACTTGTTTTTTTTGTGGGGTTGGTTCAATACTTCGGTACAACTCGTAGTTTAGGGAATCCTTACTCGGGTTAAAACGAGGTTATTCGGCAGAGTTAGAAAACCTGTTGATTTGTAAAGAAGTATTCTTGCGAATTTGAAATTTTCTTTGAAAAAATCACATTCCAAATATGGTCTGAGGTGTGATCTACAGTATGCTACGTAAACTAAATGCGGTGATGAATTCCAAACAAGGAAAACTGCGTTTGCTTTTTTCAATCTCAGAGCATTAGAAGATCAGAATCCCATCGATGTAGATCCATAACATCTAAATAAATCTTTCCACTTGAAGCTATTTGAGATCTGAATCCATATAAATATTACTCACTTCCATCAAGTCAAATACTCAAAAGAAATTCCCAAGATGCTCGAAAAGAAGAAAATCAACATATCCGCAAAAAGGCAAAATATGTGAAAAACGAAGAAAAATAGAGAATGAATCGGCGCTAGTAGCTTTATTCACAAAAGAAAACGGCAAAAGAAAAGGAACGAAAAAATGGGCACATCAGGGTGGAAAAAAGAATAGAATGAAGGGAAGAATGGAAAAATAAGGAAATTGTGGTAGAGCATTTGAAAAAATGTTACATATTTTGATTATTGTGGGTTCAATAGAAAAAAGGGAATACGTGTACAGTTGAATTCCATCCAATGGAGGGAGAAAACGACATATTTATACAGTTCAATTGGTAGCAGACATCTCAAGAAGGACCCAGTTTTTACGGATAACTTTCTCGTTGCTCAAATGCTCGTGATCCTTGAAATATTGCTCTTGGGCCGCGACAGCTTGATCGGTGACATCAGTGAACGACTCCAATGTGAATCCCAACTTCTGAAGACGCTCCTTCATTGCACCCTCGTTGACTTCATCGACTGGCTCCAATGTGAAGAATTTGGCTCCGCTGCTGGTGATTTGTGGAACTTGGCGAATGGTATTATCATCAGAAGTACTCAAGAATTCTGTGGCAATGAATACGTCAAAGAGAGCCTCCTTCTGTTGCCAGTACTTGACAGAAGAGGCGAGATTTTCATTCCATCCGAAGCGAACTCTCTGATCTTTCAAGTTATTTGATTTGGTGAGAGAAGTACGGTAATATTCTGGAACAATCTCTGTATTCCAGACGTTGGCATTGAATGTTTCAGCAAGAGAATGAGCATTGATATGGCAGAATGGAGAAATTGTACGTGGAGTGTAAAGGAAGAAAGTAGAGTTCGATGGAAGAGAAGCGATTGCAGATGAGAAGATCTGAAATATTCAAAAAAGTTACTACATATTAAAAGAAATCTGTTTATACTACCTTCTCAGACCACACATATTTCTCATCATCCAACTTGGCATCCCATGCCTCTTGTCCCTGTTGCCACGTGCTCTTGAGCAATTCAACCAACTCATTGAATGAAGTCTCCTTTGCTCCATCTTCAGCTGCAACCTTCTCAGCGAGCCAATGAACTTGACGCCAGTTATTGGATCTCTTGATGTAAGTGGGAACTGAGCATGACCATTGAACGTTGAAACGCCACAATTTGTTGTCAACATCACGGTAACGGATAGCACGAAGAAGCTGAAAGAGAAATGGTAATGCTTCTGAACTCCCCGTGTTATAAACTTACATTGATGTAGAGAGAAGAGAATCTGTAGTGAGTTGGATTGGCATTAGCAGTGTCATGCATCGATTTTGCCTTTGATCTACCAGTACTTGGTTCCGAGCAACTCTCCCGAAGGTGGACAATTCCACTCTCCCGAAGCCATCTCATGCAATTGAAGATGAATTCAACAGTCTCCTCATCAGAAAGATACATCATGAGCCAGTTAGTGAAGACCAAGTCAACACTGTTTGAATCCATCTGAAGTCCGACGGCATCTCCGACTCGGTAATTGATATTTCCGAGATGGGCGTTACGTTGTTGGTTCTTTTTGATGAAGCTGTCAATGAAATCAGTAGAGAGAACCCAGCGAGCTGTCTCGGCAAGAACTGTTGTGAAGCGACTGAAATTTATTAGGTTGAGTAGTCAGGAAGACTGGATTACTTGAGACTTACCCAATTCCAGCTCCAATATCGACAACATCCTTGTTATGCAATTGAGGCAAACTAGCAAGAATATCAGCACGATCGCTTGCTTCCAATTCTTCAGCTGAATGATTGAGCATCATTGAATTGGTATCCGGTTTGTCGGAATATTTATCCCAGAAGCTTTTGAAGTTAGCACGACGAACGTTCACCATTTCTCGTTCTCTGAAAATAAATGAGGAATTGAATGATGGAATGAGACATTTAAACAATGGAATCAAATGTTTGCACTGCTGTTTTTCAGTGGTCATCAAAGCAAACAGGAGACTACGAGGAGACTATCGTTTGAGAAAACAGAAACAAGCAAAATGATAAATGCAATTGTGTTTTATCTTGTTCAGAGGGAGGGTGCATAGAACTTTTCGCCCCTTTCACCGGTCGATCAGGCCATTCTGAGACTCCGCCCACTTTCGAGAAACAAAAGAGAAGAATGTCAAACAATAAATGGAAATAGAACATGCGAACAAGACACAGATTACCAGTTGGATGAGTTGGATGTTCAAACGTTTATTCTGATGATTATGAAGATACACGTGTCTTGTGCTCAAGAAAACGTCTGCAGCAAGCATTAAAATCGTAGTCATTCACGATCAGTTCACTCGTGCTTTTCAAAACGATTAAAGCGACTTGACATGCTTTCGATAGTTTGGATAGTACTTTTACAAAAAAAAACTTCGAGTTCAGCGATGACCGAAAGAACTGAGGATTCTTGATCCTGATGATTTTCATTTAGCTGATACAAACCATGTATATGAAAAACGTAAGATCCCAGAGTTGAGTTGTCTACCGCATACGTTTAAGACTATTAGGGAGTTTATGAAGTGTCAAGTATTCTATTGAGGGAATAGAATACTACAAGAAGAGAGGCACGCCAAAAAAGATTTTCAAATATCTTTCATGATGATATCATACATTTTTGTAACTAATCCATAGCAGTAGTAAATTATATTATCCAAATCAACGAATCTGACGTTAATTAACATCTGTTCTCTACTTTCTATGACACGTCATAAACACAACGTGGAACTAGTTTCTCTTTCTTTTACTTATTATCTCGAGTGATCATTTTCTTCGTATTTCCCGCTCATCATGAAAGTTCATTATCAGTGTACTCACGAGTGCCTTGCAGTAGCCTCATTCCACCTGAAAGAGCCTATGAAGAAGAGAAAAGAGCACAGTACACCTGGTCTTACGAACTCTCAGTTTTAGTGTACTTTTCACAGAATTTCACGAGAATATCGAGTTATCACTATCATCATCGTTGTCGAGTTGGACTGATATTTAATTGTTACCTTAGGTTTTTATCTCTTTCTTTTTCTCTTTTTTCATTGAATTGTTACGAGAGAACTTGTCGTTGATACGCTACACTAGATAGTGTTGTCTTTAGAAAAGAGAGGAGAGATCGAGAAATTATTCCGAATCTACAATCATCCGATTAAGTCTGAATCTACTGATCTCCTTATCTGAGAAAATCATGAAATCTTCAATTTCTAAACTCATTGACATGGTTTTTTTTGTTGGGATGGTCAGTGTCTAGTGACCGGTCTTATCTTATCTAAAAACGAGGAAGCACTGGAAATGGAAAACCAATAAAAGAATTTCGTGCGGGGAGCAGAAGAAAATATGTGGAAAAGAAGGGAAACGTGCGTTGTTTTAGATGGATGATTTCCTGGACAAAAGGAAAAGGAAAAAACGAGATGAAATATTAAAAGTTATCTTTCACTGCGGGGACTATCTAAAGTTTATACAGCTTCCATCGTCAGTCAGCAGACATGCCCTGTCATGTCTACGGTTTTCGAACTAATAGTTCAATACATCAGATTTGGCGGAACGAACGTAGGCCTAAATCTTTATGTTGTAAAGTCCCGATTTTAAGAAGTTAACAGTCACGTCAAATTCCCAAGAAAACTGTTGTTACTACTGATTCAAAATAACTTAGAAACCTGATTTCATAAAAAGTTATTCATTAGATAGACACGTGGATCCGACCCACGTGGAAGATGATAATAGGCGATATGGGTGGCAGTCTGTTACTTTTTTAATGAAATCATGTGATGATTAACAAGGAACCAAAACGATGAAAAAACTGAAATTACTTACAGATTTTGATCCTCGACAGATGATTGTTGGTCGTTCGACATGTTGACACCTGAAAGGATGACGTACGTATATTATATTGGAAACGTCTATAAACAATCGTCATGAAAAGAAAAACATGGTAAAAGAGGAGAGTGCAAGAAATAACTGTGATGTTGAGAAATATAAGAAATTATATTTGAATTGCCACGAGCGATGTAGATCAAAAACATTTCAAAAAATGTGTTAAAAGATGAAATCTTGTAGAGAGAGCGTTTTTAATGAGAAAGTTATATACCACGTCAGATGGGAGAATACGGTAGGTTCAATGAACATCCCAATTCATCTTATCTGATCAAAATTTCTTGAGAGAAAATATCAATTACACTAAAACCAAGGGAACACACCATTTCTGAAAAGAAAAAAACGATTCGTCCTATTGAGAAGAGGAGAGAGAATTGAAGACTGATTTGAATCAAGACAAGAAAAGGTGATCTGGCAGTTGTTACACGGTTTTATCTGATCATTGTCGCGAGAAAAAGAGAAAGAAAAAGAGAGAAAGAGATAGACAATACAGTCTCATCATGTTCATTTTGCAGCGAAAAAGAGAAGATTCGTCTTCAAATTGTAATGTATAAGTGATACTAATACTGGCAAGACCTTGGTTTTTTTCTGTCGCGGAATTTAGAAAAATTGACAGTGAGTGATGAGAAGAAGATGGTTCACAAGTTCAATTTAATCAACTGATTCTAGTTGACAGACGGAAAAAAAAGAAAATGATCAAACAATCGAAAAATTGAAGAGTGAAAAAGAAAATGAGTTCATTGGTCTTATCAGTTCCAGATTGGAAAAAACAACAATTTTATAGACATATTTTTCTTCGATTCTACACCAAAATGTTGCGAAGGTGTTTGAAATGTGGATTGACGTTGAATTTTCATAAGCAGAACCAAACGAAACATGCCCAGCTTCTGTTCCTCATCGTGTCCTTCTTTGTCGAAGTCTGAACAGGAAACTATTTTCGTAACGGGTAATTGAAGAAATGTTTGGTTAGAAACGGATAAAATTCAACTCCAAATATCCGACAATTTCAACATTTTCTTAGTTTTTGAATTAATTTTTCGTTTTCGAGTTATTCCATATTTCTTGGTGCTTCTGTATTGTCTAGGCACCTTTTTCCGAAAGTTTTCCCCAACATTTTCCGATTTTATCTCAGCCCAGCATCCGTAACTTTTAATTTTAACTGATTTCAATATCAGAAATCAGTGATAGTTTCAAGCCAACTATTTTTAATTTTGCCGCCCGCTACAATCAGACAAATCAAACAGATCTTGAACTTTTAGGATAATTTTCAAAGGTCGGCAGTATTATTTTAAATGGATACAACAACAAAAGACCGCCCGAAAAATCGGCTTACCGAGAGAATGGATTACATATCCCCCGAATGAAAAGTAATGTTTTCAATGTTCAGACCAGTGAAAAATGTTTCCTTCAGTTTCAAAATTGTCTGTTATTTCAACAGAATCGATGAATTCCTTGAAATCTGTATCTTCAAAAATTAATTTGACAAAAGAAGATTATGAAAGTACTCCATTTATTCACGTTGAACGGGTGAGCTTGAACAAAAATGGTAATTGAGATGATCTGATGTTCAGATGATCTGGCTTCTTCGATTGGATTTTATAAACTCGAAAGGATGGGCGAGACGAATAAATAACATGGTTACAGGAATTTTTCTGATTTCGAGTAATGTTCATTCTTTTCGAATTTTATTTTTGAAAATAAAAAAAAACTTGAGGTATTTACTACCTCGGATTCATGGCGAAGACAATGTTCTACAAGTCATCGTTCTATGTTTTGGACATGTCACTTCAACTTCTCAGTATGATTTGGCATTTTGAGTCAATTCTTTCAACGGTTTGTTGAATTGAATCTCAATCAAAGTTTCCATTTTTCAATTTTCCAGATCTTTCTGGCCTATTGGCAATTGAGTGGACAACTGGAGGGACTGAAGATAAAGTTAGAAGTTTGTCAAAATTTCAAAGGAGCCAGAAGTAAAACGAAACAACTTTATGGTACTGAATACAATTCATTCTAAACTTCAATGCAACTTCAAGACGTTTTCAGATGGTGCTCGTTGGTTTCTCATTTTGTATGTGATTACTACAGTATTCAATATCTGTTACTCGGCAAAGTTCTACTTTGAAAAATCTCATTCAGTTTGGGCCGTTCTGATTTCAGAGGTTTTTACAATAAAACAAACCCATCCAATTGAATAATTCCAGATGTTTTATTATAAACAACTCCGTTTTATAATGTCAATTATCAGTTCATACATGTACTCCGTATGGCTTACAACAACTTATGTTTTCGTCACTTATGCGAATGCTGCTTATTTCGAGGTTGCCTATTTTAATAAAGAAATTCGAAATCTTTCCGGTTCTCGGGCTGAAATAAAACGGAAACTATTGGAAAATATTGAAACATTCCGACTGATAAGTGAAGCTATTTCTGAATTAGATATGGTATTCCGTGTGAGTCATTGGGTATCCCTATCCCACAATTCTCCAATGATTCTTTCAGCTCTACACATTCGCAATGCTTGCTACAGTAATCCCAATTCTTATATTCACATTGATGATGCTCAATCAACATCTTTCTTCTGTCACTGACTTTCTCATCTGTGCTCCATTCATTCTTTTTTGTATTTGTGCATTCTGTTCTGTCACAATTGCACCTGCTCGTGTACACGAAAAATGTCAGAATCTTAAACATTCATTGTGTCGAAACAAGGATATCTGGCAGCCTCATGATCCAGAAATCTATCAACTTGCATCAGCTTTATCTAGTCATTGTGAACAAAATGGACTAGGAATTTCCATTTGGGGATTCGCAACACTATCACGGCCGTTAATTTTGGGAGTAAGATTTTGAATCGAGTTATTGAAAATCGAAAATGTTTTCAGACTCTATCAGCGACTGCTATGATGATGTCTCTGTTGACAGACTTGAAACCAGAAAGAATAATCGAAGTGGAAGTTGAAGAAGGAAATTGAAAACTGTTGATTTCTCTGAAATAAATTGGTTTTATCATGAATAACTCACTACATGTCAAAACAAATTCGAATTTTTGAAACATTTTCCCCTCATCTCAAACTTGAAGAGTTCAGTGATCTATCAGAGTTCATCATCTATTTTCTCTTTTATCTTTCTCATCTTTTCATCTTTTCCCTACCGAATTCCCATGACGATGCTCTTCATTCTTTTTCGAACAAGAAACATTTGTTCCGAAAAAAAACCTGCTCCTAAATCTCTAGAAGTTTTTTCTAAGATAGAGAAATGGGAATTGCCGCAAAAATGATAAAACGAATTGAATTCCCAGGCGAATGACGTCTTCTTCTTCCCGCTCTTCTTCCACTTTGTGTCTTTTCTCTTCATTTTTCTTTCTATTTTCGTGCATGTCCCTTCCCACAAATGCAATTTTTCCAACTCATTTTCAGCTCATCCCTAAATTCATTCCAACCTCATTTTCTTATTTCAGAACCTACCGTAATCTTGTTCCAGCATGTTCATCTTTTCACAATTTATCATTTTTCTTTGTCTTTTGTTCAACGACGTCAATTGTCTTGGTGGAAAACCGTTCCACGTGGCACGAAGAGATATGACTGGAAAGAATTATGCCGTGTTGGCATTGTGTGATGATTCATCAAAAGGGCATCACATAAATGTGACTTTGAGTTTAAGAAATGACGCTGGAGATAATCTGGAAATCGTTCATTTCCGGAACTCAAAAGAACCAATTGAGGTAAGAATACCAGTATTCCGTTTCAGAGAATGAATGTCCGGGGAGATCAACTCGACAAAAATAGACTATTCTTAATTTTTCATTCAGATCGAAGACCATTCTGCTCATAATATCACAGAAGTTGTTCTAACTGCTGACGCTGCACCAGTTCCATATAACATTCAGAAGGTTTCCGTCAGAATTCGTGATAAGTGAGCAATATTTGATTCCTTCAATGTATTACTTCTACCATAATTTCAGTCTTTTCAAACTTCATGTCAACCAAGAATGTGATGACGAAGACGAATTCATCACATCTAAAACTCAACAGACATTTTGGAGTCGACGAATTGATTGTGAAAGGTTTGAAGATGTTCACTTCTATCGTGGATACCCTTGTATTTTCAGAAAAGATGTTTACTGTGACGATCGTCATGACGAATTTCTGGGATGTGAATCAGTATTTGTCTATCACATGTCATGGAAACGTGGAGCCACTGGAAGGATTTAATGATCTCATCCTGATTTTTTCTATTTATTTTGCTTGTCAATTGTAGACGGTTTATAACTGAAACCATCAAATGGTTCAACTGTAGTTTTTACATGTACTTACCCGTACACTGGTCTAATGACTAAACCGATAAATGCTTGTTTTCTTGAAGGAGCTGTTCTCAAATATAAGTGTTCCAGATATTAGTATTCGATATTGGTTTAGGTGGGAATCCGAATAGATCAAACTATTTTGTCTTGAAGAATTCGTTGGATCATAAACTTTTCAGACTTCTCAGACAAGCGTAATCAGAAAATGCAGATCACCGTTTTCCGAAACTCCATACCACTGAAAACAGCAGTCAAAGTCTTGAAACTGTCTAATTTATTGCCTGTTTCACCTATTTCTAAGCACTATTTAGCAGGTTATAATCCACTGTTTACACACAAAAATGCTCCGTTTTCCGCGCACCTTTTCCAATTTCTTTTTTGTTTTTTCTTCTTTTGCCGACAACTCTTTCTTCCATTATTATGCTAATCACTCATTTTTCCCCTGATCTTTCTTTCTGTTCTCTTCCGGAACTCTGCAAGTTTCTGTCAATTTCTGTCTCATAAGCGTAGAATCTAGTGATCATACAGCAATGCAGCTAATTTCACAAGAATTTATTCAATTTATGTTTGTATTTGATCATGTGCATTTGCATGTAGACACGATTTCATTTCGATTTCAAATGTTGGGATAAGATACTCATACCGTACCTAGTCGCTCGCTACTGGTATGATCTTCTTAGAAAAAAAAGAAGATCAATTGTCAAGATAAGAAGTTTTGAATGCCAGTTTTCTAGAAATATTGATAGATTTAACTTCTTCATCATCCATGCATTAACCATAAATCAATTCAGATATTTCAAAAATCAAAGGGTCTTTTCACTTAAAAATATTCAGAAACCCGCCCAACTAAACAATTTGAAACGACTCTCCCAACTAGTTTTTTTCCATAGTTTTTATCGTTTTTTCTTGACTTTCATAAAGCCATACCCTCCTCTTATCACTTTTTACCCTTTTTCACCTTCACGTGTCTCTATACCAGATCCATCAACGCGCGGGCGGCACACTCTACAAGTTGTGCTCTCCAAATGTGTGCTCTTTTCCTCTTTTCTTCTTTTCTGCTCCCAAAAATTTCTGTTTGTCCTGACTCCCGTCTCGGGAAGGTAGAGACGTGGAAATACAGTAGGAATTCGAGAAATTCAGAGAAAAAGAGACGAAGAGACGTCACAGTGATTGGATTGGATTGTGGTAGAGCCGCCGCGCTACCACGCAAAAAATACAGTTGCTCTATGATCGATTCCACCCGCCCGTCTCTCATTTTGCTCTCTTCTAGGGAATCTCCTTTTGAACACTTATTTCCATTTTTGATTTCAGAATTTCCGTTTTAACCTCTATAAATTTTTATTAGTTGTGAAACATCAGAAATTACTATGACTCACAAACCAGATTGTTTTCATCACGTAAGATAAAGTAGAACTGATTCAAAAAATCATCAGAGCCACAAATAAAAGTTATTTCTAATAGAGACCTTCTATCAGAAATTTATGTCTACCACGTTAAAAGCTTTTCATTATTATTTCTTGGTTACAGTAACCCACCAAACCTTTGTTTTAGAATGTATTCCATCTCATAGATGACATCTAGAAAAGAGACGATTTTCTAGAATAGTACTCACTCGAATAAAAAAGTTCATACTACTGACCCCTCTCTACGAAATCCGATACACTCTTCAACTCACGAAAGTTGTTTTTTTTTGCAAAAGAATTCAATCGTCCCTTCTTCACGAGAAGAGCGAATAACAAGTAAAAAAACACTTGACCCGTGTCTACAGTAAGAACTATGAAGTACTGTAGAAACAACACATACTTTCGTTTATCCGCGCAAAAAGACTATCTTGAATTCGCCCACTTCTCTTCTTGATTGCGATGGCTACGACAGATAACACGAAGAAAAGAGGAAGAAAATTACCTGATAATGGGCAGTTTTTCATCACTCCGCCGCCGGGGGTATAGCTCAGTGGTAGAGCGCTCCCTTAGCATGGGAGAGGGCTGGGGTTCAATTCCCCATACCTCCAGAAACTTTTTCAACTTTTCTTAGTTCTAAAAATAGTAGATTATTGCTTGCTTTACAAATTAAAAGCAGAACTTGTGAAAACTGGAATATAAAATAAAATTAGCTCATGTTTCTGTGAGGTGAAAAAAGAGCCTAGTACCGCCGAATTGTTTACTGTTCTGTTCGCCAGCGCAGATGTTAAATAAAAACTTTACCATTGCTTACTTTCGCGTACATTTTTACCCCCATCTATCTAACCTTCTTTACTCTTGGTTTCTTCTACATTCTTGTTCGCCCACTCAAAAAGTCCAAATTTTAATGTTTTATTTCATTTCAGATCATCATGAAAGAGCCCTGTTTCCGATGCAAACGACCGACTTATTTCAATGACAAAGTGAGTTTTTAACGATAAATACATCAAGAAAAAACCAAGAAATATTCTAGATGGGACCACTGAAAGATGGATCAATGTTCCATAAAGGATGTTTCAAATGCTGGATTTGTGGAACTAGATTGTCTCTCAAAACGTATCACAATAATAGAAATGATAATACTGATCTCGAGGTAGTATTGAACAGTTCCTCTTCATCTTTTTATAATTTTTAATTTCAGGTTTACTGTGCGGGTCACGTACCAACTCCAGGACCACATGATCCAATTCCACATCGATCAAATCTTCTTTTCTCTCCAAAAACAAAGGGAGAATATCCACATAATTTGATGAGACCTGCTGGACCAACATAATATGAATCACACTTTCAAATCATTTGAAATTCTGAAAATTGATTGTTTAAAACCGCTCTTCTCTCTCATTCTCTCTCTTTTCCATCGCCTCTTCTATCCCAATTCATTTGTGAATTCGCTACTGTTTGGCTTGTATTATATAAACTTTACGATTTTTTAAAATTCCCATTCTAAAAAACGAAATTCATCATTTTCTGTTCTCCTATCAGAAATGATTCGAAAATCTGGAAATTCGTTTTAAAAATGTTTGAGCTAGGGTACCTCTCGCTAGAATACTAGCAGAATACTAGCAAAAAATTGAGCTAACACTTTCTGAATTGCCATACTGAAAATCGTCTATGTATCGACGAAGTCATCAAAGCTTATTATCTGAAGGGAAGGTAACGGTTCTCACGTTTCAATGCAGTTTACAGAACCTTGTTGAACGTGGATTTCTGTCTCGAGCAAGTCTACTTTGTGCGTTTGTTTGACAATTTGAACAATGAGAAGAATGGCATGATTAGGTACTTCCAAAGTGCTATAATCATGCGATACGCGAGGATGAAAACCAATTTTTTGAAGCGCGGAGTGGGAAGTGTGAACATAACGAAGAATGAACATTAAAAAGGTGAGTTCCATAGTTGATCGTGGCGTCTCGGTCTCACTCACTTCTGACGTTGCCTTCTGGACGCTTCTTACAATACGAAGGAAGCTAGGGGTTTCTTTCAGATCAAAATCTTATAGGACACGTCATAGACATGACCTACATACGTACCATGGTTCAAGCTATGAGTTTGTTCCCCAATCAGATGGAAAATCGGCGTTCTTTAGTTCAGGAAAAGTTTTGATTGAAAGACACGTCATAGGCGTGACCTACAGTAGCGAGCATAAGTGAGTACCCCTAGGTACTTTTATGTGTAACTCAGCTGAATCATGTCCGTTTTGCCTAAACTTTTTTTTGATAGGAAGCCAAAATATTCAGCAATACGAATATAGGTTTTTTGAAAAACTTCCATCACTGATTTTTTCGATAATCGATTTTTCCTGATCTTGATTTGAAAATCCGAAAAAAAACTTTTTATTTTTCTCTTGGTGTTATTGAGTTTTTGATGTCAAAATGATGGAACATGTTCAAATAAACAAAAAATTATGTTGAATTGGCTTCTCAACTCCTGAGCATCGCACTAGAGCTCCAGAAGTCAAAAGTAATGCATTCGAAAAAATCTTCATAACTCATCAAAAAAGGGTTAAAATTAGCCGAAACATGCACCAAAAGACGTGTCTTGTGTTTTTCTACAAACCAACATCAAAAAATTACAGATTAAGAAAAAATAATTTTTCTAATTTTTTCACTAAAAATTTTTTTAATTCCTATTTTTTCTCAATTTCTGGTATTTTGTGACTACAACAAGAACAAGGAACACATAAATGTGTTTTATTATGTGTGATAAAGCATCTTGCATGCAGTATTTGAAAGTTATGTTTGTTTTTCATCCAGAAAATACCAGAAATTGAGAAAAAATAGAAATTTAAAAAAAAATTTTAGTGAAAAAATTAGAAAAATTATTTTTTCTTAATCTGTAATTTTTTGATGTTGGTTTGTAGAAAAACTCAAGACACGTCTCTTGGTGCATGTTTTGGCTAATTTGAAACCTTTTTTGATGAGTTATAAAGATTTTTTCGAATGCACTACTTTTGACTTCTGGAGCTCTAGCACGATGCTCAGGAGTTGAGAAGCCAATTCAACATAATTTTTTGTTTATTTGAACATGTTCCATCATTTTGACATCAAAAACTCAATAACTCCAAGAGAAAAATAAAAAGTTTTTTTTCGGATTTTCCAATCAAGATCAGGAAAAATCGATTATCGAAAAAATCAGTGATGGAAGTTTTTCAAAAAACCTATATTCGTATTGCTGAATATTTTGGCTTCCTTTCAAAAAAAAGTTTAGGCAAAACGGCCATGATTCAGCTGAGTTACACATAAAAGTACCTAGGGGTACTCACTTATGCTCGCTACTGTACGTGCATAACCACCATGGTTCAAGCTACGAGTTAGTCCTTCAATCGAATAAAAAAGCGTTGCATGAGTACTGTAGTTCGGAAAAAGTTCTGATTGGAAAACACGTCATATGCGTGACCTACGTACCACGTACCATGGTTCAACGATGAGCATTTTCGGCTGCGAGACGTTTCGAAATCAGACATTTCGAAACCAGACGTTTCGAAAGTAGACTTTAAAAATTTACTGAAAAATGAGCTCTTTTCTGTTTAATTTTACTCGGATCCTCAAGGCTCCGGGATATTTCGAAATCTTAAGAATACTATTTTTCAAAAAACATTTCGAGCTAAAAGTATTTGCATTTCTGGACTAAAGATCACCTATATCTTCTAAGCTCCAGCAAGAATCATATACTCACAGTTTGCATTCGACGTGTGCGAGTCTGAAGTTGTTTCTTCTTTTCCTTCTAAAATATTTTCCTTCTAAAAAATCAAAATTCACAGTTTATTCCTTTTCGCTTATTCTTTTCTGGAGGAAGCTATGAATGGAATGACCATCTTGATTTTTGCCGGGCGCTGCAGGTAACTGCTTTGAATCGGAGAGCGTGCAGAAGGTGACTTTATTCAACATAAAGTCGTTTTTTCTCTCAATAAATATATGGAATATACATAAGAACATGTGTTCTTCCTCCGTTAATATTTCTACAACTTGCGCGAAAAGACGATACCATCTACAAATGAGGGAGAGTGTCAAGGGTCAGTTTCTCGCTTCAGTCAATCTATCTTCATCATCATCGACATGCATTCTTCTCCGGTATTTCCATATTTACACTTTTCTTCATCCCCTTCGGTATTAAATATGTGTTCTTGGCCTAGAGTGAACTTTGAAACTGTGTATTGGTGTTCTCACCTGGATCCACACAAAATCAATCTCAGATTTACTCTCTTTTTTAAATTCAGTCGTACGAAGACTTTTAGTTGTGTTTCTAACACTCAATAAGGTTGCAAAACTTCAGAATTTCAGATAACATACTATAGCACTTCATAACAAAACTTTCCTTTTCTATTGAAATTCTGAGTCTGTTTGGAATCAAAATAAAGGAAAATACCCGTTGCTGGTATTGGCAGTGGTCACTAATTAAAGCCCACTATTCTCAGAAACCGCTTCGATGTTTTTCACTTTTTCCTCTTCCGCTTTTATCTTATTCAGCTGTTTTTTCTCATTTTCTTATTTGACTTTTTCTCTTTTTTCACCTTGAAAAGCATTTATTTTTCAAATTTGAAATTATTTGGTCAACCAAGAAAACTAGTTACAAATTTCTATCCGGAGTTTGTATCTTTCACTTATTATTTATTCCCTTTTCCTTTTATTTCAGCACAGAAAAATAACATGTACTAGTTGTTTTTGCTCTTGTTGTGTTGACGATCATCGAGAAATACTGAAAATAACGGCGTCTTTCTTCACTTTTACTCTATTTCTCTCTTTCCCTTTTTGATCATTTTTCTGACTGCAGAAAGCTTTTAGAACTCGTGCTGGAAAATATAGTGACATTTATTGAAATTGATATTTTGATTCTATTTTTCAACTCAAAAATATTTATGATTAATCGTGTTGTCGGCTGCTACATTTTAAGAGAAGATGTTGCCATTCCGAAAAAGTATACAAGCCAATGTGAAATCAAAAATCCCGGAAATCTTAGAGAACTTCTGGAAACTATTCGATTCATTTGCAATTTCTCTACACAGTAATCCTCTTAATAAGTATTTGTTGTCTCTCATTTTAACTTATTTTTACCCAATTAAATTATATTTCAGTTGTAAGAATTGTTGTAAAAAACAGCACTGTTTTAATAACCTACAGAATCATATATGTCCTCCCATGCCATTTTTCTCTCATTTACTTAACTTTCAAGGACTTTTTTTTTGAAAATAGATTCCAAAGTATGTAGTTGTAAAACTGTTTCAGAATCACCGATTAGATCAATCCGTATCATCCATCAATTCTATATTTCAAACTTCAATAAACTCTCAGAACTTTTCAAAAATAGCTGTTCATTGCGTAGTAAATGTTCACATATTCGCATTAAGAGTAATCTATTCTATTGGTTCTCAGTATATTCCAGTACAACACACTTTCAAAAATGTGTTATTCTCTCCCTCATTTTCAGCCCAAATGGGTAGTATTCAATCTGTTTTCGACTCACTTCCACTTCCACGAAACTACTCATTTTCCTGCAAATTCCACTCAACAAAACTCAATAAGTCATGCGTTTAAACGCCTTTTCGTTTATGAGATCTCACATTCTAAGTCCCCAAATAATCTTTTCGGCGAAACAATTTTTTGCACCTGCTCCAGTAATTCTCTCTTCGTTATTTTACCCTCGATCTGCCAATCTTTCTCCTTTTTCTTTCCGAAATTAAATTTTTCATTTCTATACTAATGTCAGTTTTACATTCACCCATTTCTCGTAATTTATACGACATTTCCTTGATTCTGACCATAAAATAGAGGTATTTTTTATTGAATTCAATCAAGTAAAAGCTCTTCCAATATCCATTTATTACTATTTCTTCTCTCTTCTTTTTCTTCGTTTTTGATTCTTGACGGCAGAACTTTTTTCCCGTTTTTCCTCTTGTGTCCCTTCTAAAAGCAATGCATATATCCGCCTTTTCTCTGCTATTTTTGCTTGGTGATGTGCAGAAAAAAAGAGAAAAACGGGCTCAGTTTGCAAAAAAGAGCCGAATGATGGCTCAGTTGGGAGTAGAATAAAGGACCGGACCGCTGTATGTTTTTATGTGTTTTCGTCTGAAAACCACGTGTTCTCTCGTATGTTTTCTGAGGTATATTGTACTTCAAAACAACTTTTCAACAAAAGTTGTCGGGAATTTATTGTATTTCAATTGGTTTAATTCAGTATACGGTATTTTTTGGCTCCGTCAAACAGAAAAGAATCTACGAAGTTCAGAAGTAATAGCTGAAAATGGAAAAGTTAATACTTATATTTTAGTTGAAAACTCATTCAATTTCGATTGTTTTGTCTTTACTTTGATGTATATCATGTTCCTCCCACTATATAACCTCGTCTTTTACTTGAAATTGTCTTGTTAGGCACTTGCTCAAGTCTTCATTGATTTTTTAAAAGTTGCTTTCTTTATGATCAAATGAATAAACAGAAGGATCTTATTAGTCAGTTAGTCTGTATAATTTAGAAAAGATATAATATGGAGTTTGCTTCTGATTTCTGTATTTTATATAGTTTGTTCTGAAAAATCAACTTTTTGCAAAAAGTCAGCTGATAAAACGACAGACTCTTGAAAATGTTCTGTTTTTCATTTTCTTCTATTTTTCAATAAAATATTCTGCTCCATCATTTCCGGTTTTCACTGAAATTGAAAGAAGAAGGGGCGACAGGCGGTGCCATTTTGAAATTCTTTTCACGTCATTTCATATTATTCTTTGTTTTCGTTTTGCTTCTCTCTACCCCTCTTTCGTGTCTTTTAATTTTAGTTTGTGCTTGAATTTTCAGAATTCCGGATTTTTTAATTCGACTTCCTTAAGTCATCTTTCTCTAGGCACTTGTCGTTCCTTTCGAGGGTTTCATGGAAAAACTGGATCTGTTTTTTCTTAATCTGGGAAAGGAAACGAGAAGGCGGAAGTTAGAAATGTCGACTTTTGTGAAAGTGTATGTGTTCGAATCTTCAATTTAAAAAGAGAGAGAGAGAGGATCAGTGAGCATCCATGAAAAGAGCTGCTGGACATAACAGATTTCCTGGAAAAAAGAGAGGTTATGGGGAAAGTAACGACCGAAATAGAGAATGGAAGTGACAGAAAATGAAATCATGAAGACTGATTTTAAATCAAAAGAATCATCTCTGATTATTTTGATCGTTTCGTTGGAAGTTCCGAACAATTGATGGTAAAACGGAAGACAGAGAATTCTTACAAGACTGCAGCTAATTTGAAACGTAAGGAAACTTTCAGAATCTCTAACTCATGACCTTTAAAATTATCTGTCATAGAATTCAGCTTCGATAAGTACTCAGTATTTTCAGAATCTTGGAGTTGGTTACCAGAGAATCATTTTTGAAACAAAAGTTGTATAATTTAAACTAATTTCTACTGAGTCAGCGTCTATTAAAGTTTCTAAAACTGTTGTCCACTCTACCCAATTAGTAATTTGACAGTCCGCTTTAACAATCAAGCAGTTTTTCTCCAAGTTTCCAGGTAACCTGCCCTGCAGAAAACATCATTCCTTTAATGTTTCTGCTGACTTACTGTACTTTTCCGTTTTCTCTTTTGGTTTCTCCATTTAATCATAATGTTTTTTCTTCTTATTTTCTATTGTTCTTTTCCTATTCGTTCTCTGTTCATACTTTCACTTTTCTTTAACAAAAGGACCTTTTTGTGCACATTAGTACGTCTCTTTCTTCATGCTTTTTGCTTTTTTCTAGCCGACTCCAAGAGAAATATTGACTGAGAATACGGGTTAGAGAGTTAGAGAAAGTTGAGTAAGGCCACTCTGCAAAATGACTATTTTCTCTTCTTTTTTGCAGAAAAGTCGGTTCTTTTTTGCGGAATTTTCGAGTAATTCATTTTAGTAAGGATTCAGTCAAAGAAGGATTTCAATTTGAAATGGATATGAAATAGAATGAAAGAGATGAGGAGAGAAATGGAATTTATTCAAAAGGGCCATAATTATGTATGCACATGAAAACTGGAAAACTTGAGAAGACGAAAACTTTTCACTTTTGCTCCTTCTTTTCACTTGCTTTCAATCGACTTTCAAAGGTTTTTTGGGGCGTATTTCAACAGAATTCTTCTCAAATGACTCTGCAGAGATCAAAAGATCAAGAGGATTGAGTTCTGAATCTGCAGAAAAATTGACACCAAAGTGCATTTCTTTCATTTTTTCCCCTAACTTCTGTTATCAAACCGAACTTTTTCTCTTATAAATCCTCTGTCACACATGAAAAATTCCTTTGTCACAGTTTGTAATAATACCGTAATCCCATATGCATCTCCTGCTTTTTTTGCCTTTCTTTTAAATTCTATAAAACCAAAAGAATCAAACTATTTAAAAACATTTTTTATTTTTATCAGACAAAAAATACATTTAAAATGAGTCATTGGCAGCTGTATCAAACCCATTCTTTGTGGAGTCTGGTTTCTTGGTTTGCCTGAAACAGGTTGAAAACTGCACAGAACCTGACAATTCTTTATATTTCTAACATCGCAGGTTTCTTAAACATAGAACCTGTAAGTTTTCAGTTAGATTTCTTGTTGGATTATTTATTTTTAGAACTGAATTTGAGACTTATGTCTGGTTGTCTGCAGATTTTAGCTCAACAAATCCATCTCAAAGATTTGAATTTTGTTCCCTATCTTTGGTCATTTGAACCTTTAGCACACATCTAACATCTGAAATTATATCACATTTTTCCAGAAGTGTACATAATGGAATTAGTGAACCAGGACTTGTTCGCAACTGTATTTTTTTCCGCTTAAATCAATGCTCTCTAAAAAGTGTTTCACACTGACGATGATGTCGTGAGGCATTGAAACATTTCAGTGGGTAGTGTTGAGTAAGGTCTGAATATTTTATCAGTATACTATGAATTTTCGGAATCATAAAGTTTTGATGGACCTAATTTTGACAATTAGAACAGAAAATAGACCAGCAATTACACCTATTTTGTGTCAATGTTTTGTTCGATCCCTGTCTAGGTTTTTTCCAGATGTACTGTACTTTTTGATTAGTCATTTTTTGGGTTTTTTGTTTCCTGTTTTTTAGTTTTCGAGAAGTACATATTGTGACTCTTCCGACATATCATATTGCTTGTCTGACAATTTCAGACTGTCGTCTCTACATATATTTTTGGAAATCAAATTCAAATTTTGGTTGATTCCAGAGTCAGATAGGAAGTGAATCAATTATAACTCGGCCTTCGAGTCGAATAGTTTCTTTTTCATTTCCACAAAATGGAATTAATCATTTTGCACACACTTGCTCACATTTTTGCTCCGTGTTGTTGACGGCGTCGTCTTCCATCCGCCGTTGCCGTCGTCTCGAGACTTCCCCGTCTCCTACTCACTCACTTTTTTTGCAAAAAATACTCTGTCGTGGAGCTGCTCTTGAAGCACCGTGTGTTGTTGTAGTTGTAGTAAAAAGCTTTTTGAGCTTGAGAGCTCACGTGAATTTCATGACTCATTTCACTTTTTAGCTGTATTTTCCTGATTTCTTGGAAGGCGTTGTACTCTCTCAGATGACGAAGCTTTTAAATTTCAATTTATTTACTCGAATTCATCGCTCTTATGATTTCTCTTTGTTGTTTTTCTGAATTTTTTTGATTTTTGGCCAATAGGTCGTGAGAAAAAAAACGGAATATTTCGAGTATGTCTGTCCCATCGTGGGAATATTTTCTGCAAACGAAAAAAACGTGTATTGAGGGGTTTTCCATGGTGAAAGAGTTCTTAATCTAGAGAGTTTCAGATTATGATTTATATGAGAAACTTTCGAATTTTGGACTTCTTGGAATTGATTACCATGATCCAGATAAACTGGTGACTCATGATCTACACTTGATCTGGAAGAGTGATTTTTAGAACAGAAACAAAGAAAATTCAACCCATTTGATGCTGTAGATCTAATCACCTATTTTTCCAAATAAATTCCAGAATGTCCCCGAATAACTTCTAGAATATTTCAATCCTATCTGGAAACTAAGTATAAACAACAAGAGAGGCCGCATGTCTGATCTATTTCATTAGCCGAGAAACACTATACGAACTTTACTTTAATTTATTTTTCCTTGATTTCATGACTCTTTCCACCCGTTTTGCTGCTTGCAAACAATTTAATTTTCAGCTGTCTGTCCTCTCTTTTTTCATTTTTGTTTCCAATCGAACCTTTTCAAAAATGCAATGACTTTGAGTGTAATACTCTAGATTATTAGTTTTCCGAAGGCTGAGAAACTTTCAAAAATCCTCAAATCTTCTCATTTCTTTTACAAAACCTTTGCACACCAAGAATCGAGGTTCCCGCTGCAAAACGAGATGGTGTTTTTGCAAAGAATCAGACGAAAATAGTCATAAAAAGAGCCATTATCCTTCTCCATTTCCTCTCATTCTTTCTCTTATTTCCTATCTCATTTCGGTTCGGAATAGAAAAAAAGCTAACGTAAGTCTCGGGAAGAGAGAAGTCATCCATCGCGTGTCATTCCCAAAAATAGTTAAAGGTGCGTGTTGAGAAAAGGAAAGAAGGATCATTGTGGATTATGTACATGTGCAACATGAATTTGCAAACATAATGAGGGAGAGAATCGTCGTCGTCAGTTTCTCATGCATCATCAATTTCATTTCTCCTTTTGGATACTTTTTTCTTCTTCTACTTCTTCTTCTTCTTTTCTTCTTTTATTCATTTCCCATGGATCCAGACGAAGATAATGATGAACGGTCACTTCCTGCTTTTGTTTATATCTTTTTTCTCTCGAAAAACGTCTGGAAGAGAAAAAGAACAAGAAGGAAGAGTCGGTGCAATTATAGATGCGTGCACTCTCGAATTCTTTCTGTTCTTCGAATTTCTTGGTATCCAAAAAAAACAACAAACAAGTACGTTAGATATGACTCTTGACATCTCAAAAAGTATGTTCGTTTTAATTTTCTTATTAGATTGACCAGTTGCATAAGGTATACTGTAGCTTGGAAAGGAATCGCTATATCATTCATGTTCAATTGAAATTTTGGATCTGCTGTCAACCAAGTTATCGTTTTGAAGTCAAGATTTCTGTTCATCATATCTGATTTTCCACCCAACTCTCATTCACTAAAATTGCTTTTCAATAATGCATTCATTCGTTCTTTTTCTTCTTTTTTCTCCAGTTTTTTTGTATACATGAAGAGTAAGTTTGTGTGCACTTTCTAATGATGAAACTGAGCTCATTTTTCTCTTTTTTCTTGCACAAACCCACTCATTAGCACACACTTGTTCTCTCTCGTGTAGATCTTTTTTCTCATGTTGTCAGGTGATCTTGTATATCTCGAACACCAAAGAAACATTCCTTTACAAAAAGAATTCTTTGTGCATTGGCTAGACGTGACGAGAATGTTTCCATCTTTTTCATACATTTATCAATGTATGACCGGTCAAACTATAGTCTATAGACTTTTCAAATTTTCCGATTATTGACGTTCAAAACTCAGAAGGTGTACTGTATCCGAACTGAAAGTTTCCAGAAAACATTTTGGAACAATGGGAATAGAAAACTAGTTTGGCTCCTTTAAAACATTAGACTGTATGCACTTTTCCGACGATCAGATGATTTCAAGTTTGAACAGTTTATTATCTTATCACATTTCGTTCATTAAAACGACACTCTTTTTAATCAGTTTTCTAAAAAAACCGTTTTATTTTCTATGAAACACTAATAATTTGTAGATTGATCGCTGTGTCAGTCGTTCAGTTTCGTTTGTTTTCTATCCATTTTCTCCATTTTTCTTTTCTATTTTCTTATCAATTATCTGCTTCTATCCCCTCCGGTGTCCCCCAGGGCTCCGTCTCTGGCCCTCTCTTGTTTTTAGTCTTTATTAATGATCTCCTGCTCAAACTTGCTGACATTTCATCGCTATGTATCGCAGCTTTCGCTGACGATATTAAGCTTTACTCTCATGATCCTCTAGCACTTCAAATGGGAATAGACTTGGTAGAGTCTTGGGCTTCTGATAACTCCTTACCTCTGGCCCACTCTAAGACTGCCCTTCTTCGTCTCGGACCTCGAAACTCTTCTCACCCGTACACTATTGGAGGTTCCCTCATTGATTCCGTTGATTCTGTTAGGGATTTAGGTTTATTAATAGAACCTAATCTCAAGTTCACTAGACACATTAATCGGGCTGTTGCTCTCGCCTTACTCCGTTCAAAACAACTACTGAAATCTTTCAAATCCAACTCTCCCCAATTTTATATCTTCCTATTCAAAACTTACGTACTCCCTCTAGTTGAATACTGCTCCGTCGTTTATTCGCCTCCCCCATCATCTAAACTAGCGCACAAGCTCGAAACTCCTCTCAGATTCTTTTCGCGGAAAATTCTTCAACGCTGTAACACACCTTATTGTTCCTACTCGGATCGCCTCTCCCAACTTGACCTCTTTTCTATGCGCCACCGTAGGCTCAAAGCGCAACTACTTTTCTTATACAATCTTATAATCGGCGCCTCATATTTTCCTAGTCTTGAGACCCATGTCAGGTTAAGTTCCTCCTCCCGTCGCCCAATGTCTCTTATCTGTATAAATCCTAATTGCTCTAATTTCTTCTCAACTGTAATACCTATTTGGAATGCCTTAACTATTAATGTCCCCCATTTCCTTTGCCCATCGGAATTCAACTCTCTTCTTGTAAATAATATTGCACGATTCTGATTTTTTTCTTTCTTTATTCTCCCCCCCCCCCCTTGCCCAACACCTATTTTCTAATTCCTTATTCCCGGTTTCCTTTCTCAGGTTTAGTCTCGTGAGGGACTTTACCTGACCTCCAGTGACATTTTCTGTATATTTAAATAGTTAAATAAATATCAAATATCTCGAACACCAAAGAAACATTCCTTTACAAAAAGAATTCTTTGTGCATTGGCTAGACGTGACGAGAATGTTTCCATCTTTTTCATACATTTATCAATGTATGACCGGTCAAACTATAGTCTATAGACTTTTCAAATTTTCCGATTATTGACGTTCAAAACTCAGAAGGTGTACTGTATCCGAACTGAAAGTTTCCAGAAAACATTTTGGAACAATGGGAATAGAAAACTAGTTTGGCTCCTTTAAAACATTAGACTGTATGCACTTTTCCGACGATCAGATGATTTCAAGTTTGAACAGTTTATTATCTTATCACATTTCGTTCATTAAAACGACACTCTTTTTTAATCAGTTTTCTAAAAAAACCGTTTTATTTTCTATGAAACACTAATAATTTGTAGATTGATCGCTGTGCCAGTCGTTCAGTTTCGTTTGTTTTCTATCCATTTTCTCCATTTTTCTTTTCTAATTTCTTATCAATTATCACCTGCAAAAGGGAATTGTACAAAAAGAGACATTTTCCAAGCAACAGAACTTTTTATTTCTTTTTCTATTTCCAATTTTCCACTCGTTTTAAGTGTCTTCATGCTGGAAAGTTTTTTAAATTATAATATTTTTGTTTCTGTTATTTTCAATTCTTTCTTTTTTTTGGGTTAATGATCAGTAGATAAACGAAAGTACTATCAGCTGATCAGCTATCCGATACGAGCGATGCAGTTGTTTCAATTCCTTTTTTCTTCTCACTTCTCTATAATCAATACTTATTTTCATGAATCTTATAAAAACATGCAAGCTCTTGTTTTCTGAGTTTGTTTGTCACTGATTACTGGACAAAACTATTCCCAGAAGTTATTATCAGAACTTTATTCATATGTCTCTCTCATATTGTTCAAAGAACTGATAGTGTGTGTCTGCCTCTTTTCACTTTTACAATCTGACTTTTAAAATTTTTCTCTGGATTTTCTAACATTCAGGTTATAATGCCAATGAATCATACTATTCTGGAATTCAGAGTTTCCACGGAATAGTTCTGATGAAGCTCATCGTCTTATTGAAAAGGTTTTTCTCGATGAATGTTTTGATTTAAAACATTGTATTCACGATTCGATCTAGTTTTAAAACTTGCAAACAAAAATGACATGTTTATACCTTTATGCATGATTCTTGTAATCCTCTCTCGGTCCGATTCTCGACAATCCTCTGTCAACGGAGATCACTCAAAACACATTTCACACTTTGCGGTCAACTTTTCAAAAAAAAAAGTGACAAGATATATCGTAGAGATATCCATTTACTCATTTTCTTCTAATATTGTGTTCTGTTCATTTGTTTCGACGCGGAAAAAAGACAATCACAGCAGACACATAGAACAGAAAAAAGGTTTTTTGCAATAAAATCCCCTCTTTGCCACGCCATTTCATTCACTTTCTATCTCCCCTCTTCCATCCCAAAAGCAAAAAAAAACGCGCAGTGGTTTTGCAAACGTTTGAGCAGCTGTCTGATGCTCATTTCATCGTGTGCATCCTCTTCCTTATTTCTTTCTCTATTTCTCCTAATTTTCTCTCTCTCTCTCATTTTCAGTTTCAGTTTCAATTCATCAAAAACTTGTCATGAAAAAAGGAGTGGGAGAAAGAGAGAGAGAGAGAATATATAATAATATACATATAATTAATACACGAGTCTTCTTTTTTTCTATCCATCCAAAACTATTTTCTTGTTTTGCTTTTTTCCTCCTCCACAATCTCTTGTTCTTTTTATTACTAATTTTGGTATTGGTCTACTTCAACCTGCATCAACAAAATCGAGAATTAGTTTCAAGAGTGACTAACTACAGTAATCTTCCTTATTCTTTTTTCATAGGATTTTCTGCAAATTAATTTGCATCTACCGTAGTCTTGTCTTTTTTTCAAATCTCTTAACTTCCAAAAGCAGCTGAAATTTCGATTATATTTGAACACTCAACTGACCTGAATACTTCGTTTTAATAAGATTTCGGAGATTTATAGCCGTTGTGCTTGGTGTTTCTGTTTATTTCTTTTCGAAGAAAAATAGACGTCAGAGACAATTTCAACGAACCACATTTTACTGCCAAACATATGAGAGATTCTCAGAATTGTTGCAATTTTCAGAAGAGAATTTATAAGATTCGTAAAAAGAGATTTGTGCTCATCTGAATGTGTTCCGTCATATTTGTTTGCAGCTCCAACAATGAAAATAATAAATTTCCTTACTCCAATTTCCGTCTAATCCCCTTCTTCGTCTTTTTCTCTTTTCCTCTCCATTATCCTACTCATTTTCATTTGGAAATCAAAAAGATTATCTTATTTGACTATATTAGTCACTCTGATGTTAGAAAATACAAACTTTTGAAATTTTCGAATTGTATCTTTCGGAACACACTTATTCTGTTAAGTTACTCTTTGGATGACGTGACTTTTAACAAGTGTTCCTTTTATTGTTTATCTTTCCGAAAAGAGAGAAATTGCACAAAAATAAAGTGTGCTTTATCCATTTTCGGATGGTTTTTGATCACTGCTTTTTTGGATGGACACAGAAAGACAAATTTCGGAAAAAAGGGAGATTCTCATGTCCTTGAACAAGTTGAACAAGTTCAATAGACAGAAAAAAGAGAGGATTCGGTTGGTTTCCGTTTCATTTTGAACTTCTTTCCAACATTAAAGATCTTCAATTTTCAAGATACAAGTTCAAATTTTTATTTTGGGAAACGTATTGTGCGAAAATGTTCCTCTCCTACCTATCCGTTCTCTTATTATCTTCTTCTTCCCTATTTTTTCCGTGAACTTTACTTTCGTTCCACGTATCTTAATTGAAATCATTCAATCTGTTCAGAGTATCCACATATTGCCACGTGTCATTGCATAAGTGGTCATTTATAAAACAAAAAGTGAAATGAGTTGATGAATGTGGCCGACAAGTGTCGAAGCTCTCCGGTTCTACCACACATTCGCCTTTTCACCGGGACGACAGCAACTGATTGAATTATCGGTTGTTCTTCTGATTTCCACGTTATGTGTGACGTCATCAAATGCAGATGCAATACCAGCTCCTTCTCCAGAAGCCTCTTTGGGTGCAGGAGCGAATCCGTTCCTGTTGGAGTCATTGGTCAAAAGGGTTCGTTTTTCTTCACATTTCAAAATATAAACTTTCTTTTTTTAGTTACCCAAAAAAGGAGACAAACGAGAAATTCTAATCAGTTACCTGGCAGCAGTTCCTACATTAATGGGCGAAATCGATCAATATCTGCTCAATCTATCCGCTTCCAATTCTGCCCAAAATTCCTCAAAAGATCGAGAGAGTTTCTCCAAAAAACTGAATCAAATCGTGCACTGTCTAACTACTGATGCATATGTTTCTGTTGTTTCTGGTGCTCTTGTAGCTGCAATCGTAGAAATTAATCAAGATTCAACAATTATTCCGGATTACCAATTGAAATATGTTTTTGGAAACACTTGTGGAAATGATTCTCATAGTAACTTTGATATTTTCTGATTTTCAGAAATAAGCTATTTCTAATTTCAGGTACTCGTTTATTCATGGAACACTGGCAAGCAGGAGCACGTGTATTTATTGGTCCCGAGAAGAATTGCAAGACGGAAGCAGCTATGGCCGCTTCTCAGAATCTTCCAATCATCAGTTATCGGTGTAACGATCAAGATATCTCTCGTGATGAGTATGTTTCCATTTGGAGTAATTTTGTCTAGAATATACTTTTCAGTTACCATTACCGTACTTTCGCACGTACTGTTCCACCAGCAGGAGAGATTTTCAAAGCATTCATGGCTCTAATGAAAGAATACAATTGGAGGAAGTTCTCAGTTGTCTACGATGTCAAGAAAGGTCAATCAAGAAATGAACTTTTTGAAACACTGAAGAGAATGATGGAGACTGAAAACAAGTTCGAAGAGTATAAGTTTGAAATCATGAATGTTTCAAAACTGGAATTCTCGAAAATGGATATAAGTAGTCCACAGGATATTCAAAGTGTCGAAGATGCAATCACATCAACCATGAAGACAACCAGAAGTACGTTTCTTATATCATTTCATCTCTCATTTGTGGTCTTTTTCAGTTTATCTAACCTTTGACAATGTCCGACTTTTCCGTACAATGTTATCAATAATGGGAGAATTGGGACTGACTGAACAGGGATACATGTTGATTTATGTGGACACTAACTACGATTGGCTCAATGTATATCATGCAATGAACAATCACTTCCTGAGAAGTTAGTTTTCTCGTTTTGAGTATAGTTCTGGATGATATTTTTCCAGATACCATGACATACTTGCATCATTCGTGGGACGCCAATAACTCATCAGATCGTAAAATGCTAGACTATGCGAAAAGTGCTCTTTCCATTATTCCAACCCCAGTCAAATTAAACAGTCAACGATTTTATAACTTCTGGAAAAAAGCCGGTGATTACATGCATCATTTTGGAGTTCAGAAGACTGACAATTTAAAGGTAATTTTGAAAAATAAAACACTGATTTATATATGTCTTTCCAGGGAAATCGAATTGCCTGCTACCTTTACGATGCAGTTTATTTGTATGCAAGAGCAATTCATGAACTGGTTGAGGAGTACGGTAGTGATGAATCATATGATCCCACAGCTGATGGAAAGGCAATTATCGACAGGATAGTCAACAAAAAGTATAGAAGTGAGTTCAAGAGGGTGTGAGAAACAAAAAGGCATTTATCCATCATTCGAATTTGAAAAAAAATTTCCCATACTTTATTTATTCCAAAAAAAATCAATTAGAAAAGGAAAATAGATTATATCGGTTGGGACGGAGTTGTATGATACTCGACACCTTCTCCAATATGATAGAACTTATTGATTAACTCATTTCCAAATTGCTGCTTGATTGGATATCCTTCATTGTTGTCTGATGGAAGCAATGTCATGAGTGGAGGTTCCTTCCCTTCCTTATCTTGAGCCAGAACAGGGTTCAAAATAATAAAAGAAAAGAGAAAAAAGTAATAAATTCCACTGGTGAACATTTGACAAACGTATCAAAATGAACACTTAGCTGCCAGTATTCTTATCATTTTTCAATCAAATGTTTATTCAAACCCATTTTTGTTATTTTACTTAAAAACAATCATTATTAGACGACAACATGATTATTTTGATATGAGTCATCGAATCAACCGCGTCGAGGAATCTTAATATTTCCGACTCGACCTCCGAGAGTACTTCCAGCTGCTGCGCCAAATGACGAGAATGCGCTGTCTCCGATCTTCTTCAGAGCATCTCTGATTTTTCTCTTTTCACGAATTAGTGGCTTAAAAATGTATAGTTGGGTAGTTTAAAGTGTTTGAAAAGGTACCTGAGAAGTTGCTACTCCGATAATGAGAATGACAACCATAACTTGGAAAATGTAGGCACTAAATTTCATATTGAAGACGAGTGCAGTGCAGATGAGTGCTTGATGAAGATCTGTTTCATGAGCTTCTTTTATACTCCTTTTTGTTTTGTTTTGACCGAGGTTTCGAGTGTTTACTGGGTGTATTTACCGGATATCTCCACCTACTGACCATCACGTTTTTCATTGAACTTGGCTACTTGTTTACCTAAAGAAAATGAAGTGAGAAGCTAGAAAGTTGTTGTTTACTCTAAAAAGCCTGAGCTCGTTTTATGAAAGACGGGAAAATAAATTAGATGAATAATAAAGTGGCGTCGAACATATAAAATTTCAGGTATCCAAGGTTTCGACATGAGAATCGATGAACGAGGAAACTCGAAAGGAAATTTCTCTCTTTTGAGCTGGCAAGAAGTAACATCAGTTGATAATAAATCAGATCCCAAGTACTATCCACTGAATCACGCCCTCGATTTGACAGCCATATTTGTGGAAGCTCCTGATAAAGATCGTCTTCCGATACTTCAATTCAAGTCACCGATGATTATTTGGCCGAACGGAATTCCACCTCTTGATGAACCAAATTGTGGTTTCCATGGAGAAAATTGTCGGCAGAAAGGAGTATTCAGTTATGTAACCTTCATTGTCATGGTACTCATTGCAATTTTCTGTTTAATCCTCACTGGTTTTACCTTGAAGTGAGTTTAGTAATCACTAGATAACCGAGTTCACTCTTTCTTATTTTAGCCTTCTCCGAAGTCGTCGTTTCGAGAAAGAATTATCGATGATTTGGAAGATTGATCCATACGAAGTTCGTCGAGTGGTCGGAGCAGTGAACAACGAATCGACTGCTTCCCTGATGCAATCAGATGTGATGCAATTCGCCAAAACGAAGATGCCTTGGTGGAGTAAAGCACCGATTCAAGGAACTGGAATGCGGGGACTTGCTTCGTACAAAGGGACTCTTGTTGGATTGAAAGACTTTATGTATAACAGGAAGCCGAAAGAACTGACTCGTGAAGCGAAAAAGGAGTTGAGAGCAATGCGTCAACTGGCTCATCCGAATGTGAACAACTTCCTTGGAATTATCGTTTGTCAACAATGTGTTACCGTAGTCCGAGAGTATTGTTCGAAAGGATCACTAAACGATATTCTGAGAAATGAGAATCTGAAATTGGATCATATGTATGTGGCTTCGTTTGTAGATGATTTGGTGAAGGGGATGGTTTATATTCATGATTCCGAGCTGAAAATGCATGGAAATCTGAAATCAACCAACTGTCTCATAACATCTCGATGGACCCTTCAAATTGCTGATTTCGGATTACGAGAACTTCGTGACGGAATTTTGTACGACAGCAATTATAATATCTGGGAAAACTTCTTATGGACTGCTCCAGAAGGTATGACGATCAACGGAATGACTCCCCTGATGAATCCACCAAGTCCAAAAGCTGATGTTTACTCATTCGGCATCATCTTTCATGAGATTTTCACAAGGGAAGGACCGTATAAAATCTATGTTCAACGAGGAGATGTGAACGGAGAAGGAGTACCGAAGAAAGATAGTGTTGAGTGCAGAGCATTGGTGGAGAAGACAGTTCGACGTGTCTACAGTGATCCATATTTCCGTCCGGATACTTCTGATCTCGAAGTTCAAAACTATGTGAAAGAAGTGATGGCTGGATGCTGGCATCATGATCCAAGTCAACGACCGGAATTCAAGTCAATCAAAAACAAATTGAAACCTCTCTTCCATCAAATTTACAAACAAAACATCATGGATCATATGGTTTTGATGATGGAGAAATATCAAACACAACTTGAAGATCTCGTTGATGAGAGAACAATTGAACTGAAAGATGAACAACGGAGAAGTCAGCACCTTCTTCAAAGAATGCTTCCAAGTTCAGTAGCAGAACAACTACTGGCTGGACAAGATGTGATTCCAGAAGCATTCCCACCTGTGACTATCTATTTCTCTGATATTGTCGGGTTCACAACGATTTCTGGAGAATCGACTCCAATGGAAGTGGTCACTTTCCTTAATAAGCTTTACACTCTATTTGATAGCATAATTCGACGGTACGACGTTTACAAAGTGGAGACGATTGGTGACGCCTACATGGTCGTATCTGGAGTTCCGCAGTACAAAACAATGGAATATCATGCTGAGCAGATTGCAATGATGGCTATTCATATTCTATCAGCTGTCAGAACATTCTCGATTCCTCATCGGACAGGAGAACAACTAATGATTCGAATTGGAATGCATACGGGTCCTTGCGTTGCTGGAGTTGTCGGAAAAACTATGCCAAGATACACATTATTCGGAGATACAGTCAATACAGCATCTCGAATGGAAAGTAACGGAGAAGCACTCAGAATTCATTGCTCTTCTTCAACTCAGAAAGTGCTTGCATCTATTGATCAAGGCTTTTTGTTAGAAGAACGAGGAACAATGGCAATCAAGGTAGTTTGAGCTTTGGATGAATCAGAATCTGAAAATGTTTATTACAGGGAAAAGGACAGATGACAACATATTGGTTGAATGGAAGAGCTGGATACGAATTCACAGATACCATCGAGGATAAAATGGTTGTTCCGGATATCTTCCCTCGTCCAAATCTGAAGAATCGAGGATCTAGTTGGGGTCAGTTGGGGTCATGTGTACTCTCTTTGTTTCTAGTGTGCACGTCATGTTGTCTTGTCTTAACCTATTTTCTGTTAAGCCCATCGTCTAACTGCCCTTGTCCCTGCATGTCCATTCCAAGAGCCATCACAAATGAATCTTCGATTCATTGCATCAACTACTTCATCATCATCATCTTCTTCTTCTACAAGCACAGATCAAGATTAGGAGAAGAATACTCGGGAGAAGAAACTAGAAGCCAGGAAACTCAACTTGAACTTGATCTTTTATTTTTACGCGTTTGCTTCTTTGTGACATCAATGCATGCTTTTAGAAATTTAATGAATTTAATAGCACAACTTTTTCTCTTTATTCAATTCAATTACAGGTGTCAATCGTGAATCATCGTTGTCTTTGGCTACTGAAAAGAGCAGTCAAATAATGAAAAGACAATCAGCTGCATTGGTTCGGACGAATCACGATGTGATATATTACAATCAACCATTGAATAGTGGTGGATTCACTTCACGGGGCACTTCTAACCGAGAAATGCCAAAACTTTATGAAGAAGATCGAGAAAGTTTAATCAATCAATCGGCATCTTTGTTCGGATCGAAAAATTCTGGAAGAAAAAAGTCGGTTTAAGAGAGAAGATAGATATGATAAACACATGTTTTGTTACAGAAGCAACGCCTCGAAGTACAACGGATTCAGTGCATCTAGAATTTTCGCATCCACTATATCGAATGCATCCTCTTCTCGACCATCTCGTCCATCAACTTTTGACCATGATACCTTGGCTCTCCGAAAACGATCAACCTCACTTCCAGACGGAGAGAAATTGAATTTAGAATTCATTGACGTACCAAATATTGCCAACAATTCTGTCCCAGCTATTCCTAATAATTTGGAAGATCTGGAGCCATCATTCCGACGAGCAAGTATTCTTGATGGATACAGTTCCCAATCTGATTCACCGTCTCAAAGTCAATATCCATCATATCGAGATTTGACAACAGCTCCCCATCAGTAAGTCACGCTTCTTTTCCTTTTTCCATGTTTGGAACTGTTTTGTTTTTAGAAGGAAACGGGGAATAGTCACCGTTTTCCCAACACGCAAACGTTCTTTGTCATGTGGAGATGCAGTTCCTGTGAAAGTAAACGAGAATGGAACATCAGGAGCAATAACAACTGCTGCTTCACCGAGACCCACCTCTAGAACATTGGATGGAACAATGAAATTGGCTGCAAGGGCTTCAAGTCCAGATGAAATCATTTTCCAGGTATGTCAAGAGGTCTGGAATCTTCGAAACAGTCATATGGAGAACATACACATTTTTACTTTTTAGGAAGACGATGAGCATGCTCTAATTGACAATGACTCGTTCTTAACAACATCAAACAGTGATCCCAAGAAGGAAGATGGACTCAGATCTTGTCCCCAACCACGGAGGAAAAACAAGCATTTGTTCCTCCGTGATCCATCCCCACTAGCAAAAAGAATACGAGATGCATCGCCATTTGGAAAGAAAAAGCCGTTTTGGAATTCGAATAAAAGGTTGGAAAACTCAACGAAAGAAAGTTCAAAATTACATTTTTCCAGCAACGAGCACACTTCGTCCCCGGCAGATTCGATTTCCCGACTATTCCGTCGGTTTCGGAGTGGTGGAAATGGTAATGAGTATGCTGATTTGAATCATTACGATGAAGAAGATCTTGGAAGTGGAGTATACGAAATGGAAGAGATAACTGGAGCACAGAAACATGAATTCACTAATGGAACAAGAAGTGAGTCCTCTTTCTTTCTCGAAAGCTCAATTAATTTTTATGTATTATTTGCAGCAAATCGTTCAGTCTCGTGTTCTCCAGTTGATGATTGTGGTACTTTAACAGACAATTCGGAGCCTCTTCTCTCAATTCCATCATCCTCAGTCGGAGATTCTTCTATCTCAACGTCACTTTCTTGTTCATAATTCATTTTTCTTTATTTCATTTTTTTTAATTCAATGGTCGTCTTCTCCCTGTATTTTTACTTTTTCAGCGGGTACGAGTTCTTCCTTTTGCCTTCAAATCGCTTTTTTGTCTTTTTATGGAAACTCAAAAATTGAATACTTATGGTTACGGTATGTAGTATTATATAGGTTTCTTAGAACCGTTACGGGTTATTCATGTGAGAAATTAAAATGAAAAACCAACACATTTTCCACATCATCAATTTCATCGTCATCATTTCATGTATAATAAAAATCATCTTCTGTAATAAAGAATTCACTTTTCTAATTTTTATTTTTTAAGCGAATTAGCCGAAATCGTTTCAGATACTGAAAATTGAATGATTGCAAGCGAATGGAGGTAGAGCTTGTTTGATCTCACAAGTGTCACAAGTCAGATGGCTGAGTTTTCCTCAAGTCTTGAGTTCAAGCCCGCCAAATGATTAGGATTACAAACTTCAGAAGCAAAATTGTGACATCTTTCTCCACCTCCTGATTCCAGGGTTCGCCTTGATCACCATGCCAAATATAGAAAATTAATAGATCCAATTGTCCCTCATTTATTGAAAAAAGACAGAGTCGATGTCCGTTTGAAGCCCCTCCCCTGTCGCTTTTTTCCATTCGATTCATTCTTTCTATTGACATTTCAACGCCCTAACCAGCAACCATTCTGTCTCTTTCTCCTGTTTCGACAAACACTTTTGTATTACTTTCTGTCTCTCTTATTCTTTATTTATCTTTTTTTTCTTCGTTTTGTAGTTAATGTGGTTTAATAAAAATGACGTTGATTTCAAGTTGAACCGTCTGAAATTAAATTTTAAGTAGGTCTAGGAATAGGTTTCAAGTTCTTAAGGTTCAGTATTTCAAAACCTAAAAATTTGGGAAGACGGGTAAAAAGAAAATGAAGGTTCAGTGGAAAAGAAAAATGACGTCAACCTCAGTCGCAGAAATACATCAATTCTGAACAGATGTATGAAAGAAATAGAATAGAAAATGAAGAGACGAAGACAGTCTTTTATTTCCACACATCATTTCCTTGAATTCGGAGACAGCTGGGTTACTGAGGTTCTTTCGAGTTTTTAGGAATATGGTCTAGTTGGGAGGGTGACTGGGTATGGGTTATCCAAGAGCCTCAGAACGTTGTCCACCTCATAATCAGTGACTTCTGAGTGAAAATGTGGATCTTGATTCCTTGAATAACCTACTAGAGTTTGCTCCTGTTTCCGAGATTGACCTGATATTTGGTCATCTCTATTTCTGTTATCCAGTTGCCCTTTTTTAAAAGTTCTGTCTTGTTACCAAGTCTCTATCGAGTCATATCTGAACGTGAGATGTCTTTAGTTCCAAATTAATTCGCATATGTATCACACTTTGTTTTCTGATTGTGCTCATCAACTATTTCGTACCAATCACATTTGTCTGCAAAAATAAAAGCCTAAAATGATTGTAATTATGATTCTAATACTGTCTGATATCGCGTTTCGCTTTCATCAGTTTTTGTGATTTCGTTGATTTTTGATGACATGTGATAAGACATCGGCTATTCCTTTTTTCAAGACCATCGGTATTGCGAAATCCTGTGCTTGCTGCCTTTTTTACGATAGGGAAAAGATCCTGGATGCAAACAAAAAGGAGAGAGAGAGAGGGAGAGAGACAGTTATACAACAAACTATACACAAAAAATAGAGAATAAGAGGAATGACAGTGTTGATGATCAGCCGGTTCGATGCGCACTCGGGGGTACCTTTGAATAGTAGAGAGAGAGAGAGAGAGAGAGAAGCAGAGAGATAGAGAGAGAGAGAGAGAGAAGCAGAGAGATAGAGAGAGAGAGAGAGAGAGAGAGAGAGAGAGAGAGAGAGAGAGAGAGAGAGAAGCAGAGAGGTAGAGTCAAAAAGAGACGGTAGTAGTGGCGCAGCCGGTTCTCCCAGTCTGGGTCTGGGCTGCTTTTCTCTTATTGGGTACTGTTTTGAGAGTGGCCGATTGTGTACATCTCACACTAATCAACACTATTTCACTTCTTCTGATTCTCTATTTCTCTTCTCTATTATTTTGTATGACGCAAGCAATTGAAGAAGGAAAAGTGGATGAAAATTTGAAGAAAAAGATGAACGACTTTAAGAAAACACTTTGGTTTTATTGGTTTTTTCATTTAATTAATGTGATTTATTTCTCGTGAAAATGTCGAAAACCATTTCGTTTGTTCAAGAGGACAGATGTAATAGATAGAGAGAGAGAGAGAGATGTTTGAAAAGATATGCAGGTGTGGCAAACATTTACACTGCATATTGAAGGACTGTACGTCTAGAATTCTCACAAATCAAGGTAGTAATTCTGACCTACTAGTGACATATTTCTAATCTATTCCAAAATCACACGTATCATCTGAAATAGGAATTATTCATGAATCAAATGAGAAATGTTACAAAGTTCAGAAATACAGTCTTTCGAGTTGATAAGATGAAATGATCTTCAGTTGTTAACGCCAGAATTTTTTCAAATTTGAGACTTTTTCTAGTTCCTTTATCTAATCTTGACGAACACAGATATGGTTTTCTGATATTCACCCAAAAAAATCGTATTTCCTTTTCAATTCTAGAATTCTCTCCACATATTAAAGAATTACCTGCTTGCTCTACCATATATTCGTTTAGTCTGTTTTTTCTTTCTGTACATTCAAAAACTAACAACGTCTTTTTTGTTGACAAGTGCACGTCATTCCTTCTTTTTTCTATCTTTTACTTCTTTTTTCCTTCCATATTTTTTTGTATCATCTCACTTTCCCATCGTTATTTTCTTACAGGTTCCGCCCTTTCCCCTCGGTCAAAATGGAAACACCGTCTGGGTCTGTGCACTAAAAAAGGAGAAAAGATTCTCCTTTTTGGTCTGTAATTGAGATTACAGTTTTGACGAGTCCCATTACAAATCCTCAACTTGGTAAATCTTCTTCTTCTTTATCTGTCAAATTGGGCTACTTTTATTCTGTTAATTCCTGAAATTCGAAAAAGAAAAGAAAATCAAGCTGGAGTCATCTTCATCAATAGCCGTCCAGTTGAGCAAAGCTGAGGCTATGCTCAAGGTGAGTTACTTCTATTTCTTGGCTGAAAAACTACTGTATAGTTGTATTCCTAACTGTTATCTTACTGTAGTTTCTTCTCGAATCGACCTTCTCAATATGTCATTTTAGCTGATAACGGAACACCTCATTCCCTCATAAAAATAAATGATGACGTGCTTAAAACAATTGAGTTCAGATACGAAAAAACAGAATGCTGACTCAACTTTCTGTCATTTTTCTCTCTGTTATCATCTCACTTTCACCTGCAAATATCACCTAATGGTAGCCTCATGAATCATTTTCAAACTAACGAAATCTAATTCGATTGAGCCGCCCGATTCAAAGAAAAATGATGTTTACAGTATCTGTACAAGTACCATTTGAAAGAGTAAATACTGATATAAGCATATCGTCATTAAATGGTTTCGGAGAAGATGAAAACTGATAAAATCGGAGAAACGATGACCGGTTTAAACCACAAAATATGTTATCAGCTGTCTATTTCTCTCTCGAACAACTCTGAAAATGTCACTGATAAGAACGGGAAATTTGGAAATGGCTGACCGGTGCAATTCAAATAAACTTCAGAATCATTGAAATTGTTAGTAAATGTCATTTAAGGAATCACAAAAATGTAATCATTGGAATTTGAAACGCAAAATTAAATATGAACTTTCTGAAGACTCCAGTTGTTGATAAATTCAAAACAACATTTTATGTGAACTATCGAGAAATTTTATTTTGTTTCAAGCAGTATCATTTCAGATTGTACTCTGAATTCGGAAGTTAAGTCTGTGAAATAAAATTTAAAGGTTCTGGTTACAATTTGGTCACTGTTTTATTGCAGTCGGATTTTCTAGCTATTAGATTCGAAATGTCACCAATCTCATAATCCTACCGTCGTACCTAGAGGAAGTATAAGCAAAATTCGAGTTTGAAAAGAACCTCTATCGGAAAATTCAATTTCAATTTTGTTTTGATTTTCCTTCCAATTCTAGCTGGAAATCCTGAAGACACTAATAAACTATTTCAATAATAGCAATTAGATTTCAAAAACTCATCATCTAAAACAATGAGATCTTCGTATCAGTTTCCCTCTTCCAACATCAATAACTGAACTTTTTGTGTTTTGAAGAAATCTATGATGATGATGAATAATGACGAACGTCTTCTCTTTCAAAAACCTAAAAAAAAGAAAACAAACCACTCGCATCAGCCCAATTTTCAACATATACATATATTTTTGCAACAAAAAATGACGTTACGCTATCATGTGATACATTCATTAGCCCCCTCTTTTTCTGTAGAAAAACAGGTTTTTGTGTTCTTTTGCTAAAAAAGATTGGTGAGAGAAAAACGAAGAATGACGTGGTTCTCAGTTTGCAAAACTGTAATACCATTGTCTAGAATGAATCGGATATTCAGTAGATGTATAAATGAAGAAATAATACTAAGGGAGGAAATTGAGTTGGAAAATCTACAAAAACTACATCATACCTTCGAAAGGACCACCGTCCTTTTTTGTTTTTCGTTTGATCAATTTTCAGTCTTTTCGAAAAACGAATAATTCGATTTGAACATTTCTTTTCAATTTGTTCCACACCAGAGATCCCTTTTCTCTCTTCCAACTTTTTGACTTGTTTTTCTTTTTTCTGTTTTTATGACGACGTGGAAGGGAAGATCAAAAAGGGTGAAAAGTGTATGTTTGTGAAGAGTTAAAAGTTATAAATAGTAGAGAAAAACCGACGAATTATTTGGGAGAATGAAGAAATGATTTGTTGATTTTAGAAACGAATGTCAAATATATACAATCAGTTGGCATGCGTTCAGATTCCATCATTTTTTTAATTACTCGGAGTTTTGAATGTCTCACTTCTGAAATCAGTATGCTTGATTGACCTTCTTGTTTTCTGAAATCACGAATTATTTAGAAATGATTTCAGTCTATAGTTTGCTTTTCCCCCATTTCAATTCGAGACCTTCTAGAAAAGAAAAAGAAGACTTTCTCCGCATTTTTCCATTTTTACTTTTGTATATAAACGTCTGGCTTCTTCATCATCCTACCGGGTGGCCCATGATAATTCGAAATTTCTGGCAATCCAATTTATTCCATGTTTCGAAAATTTCGCAATATAAACGGAAATGGAGACTGACAGCTGGTGAAAAGGTCCTGTTACACTTTGGGACCTCCAAAAAGGAAAGATTGAATGAAAGAGGAGAAAGGATTAGTGTTCGAAAAGAGAAAAGAGAATCTAGAGAAGTCTTGAGAAAAACCACGTCACGTTCACTTTTCTTTTTCCGTTTTCATTCTCTTCAACACTTTGAACGCTTTGGTTCCATCACTATTTTGTCCAGTGTTCTCTCTATCTCTCTATTTTTAGTACTTACTCGTCACTTTGTTCTTTTCCTAAATGTCTGCGTCCTTTCGGATACAACGATGACGAAACTTTTTGGGAGCTCTATGAGAGCGGTGGGAAGCAAAAAAAAGGGGAAGAGAGGAGTGCTCCCCGCGTCGTCACTAAACTACTCGTCACCCAAAGAAACCCAAAAAGAGAAAGAGACTTACCTTTCCATACATGTCATTCTTTACATTTTCCTACCTGAAAGAATGTTTTTGCTCTACATGTGATACTGTAGATTTTCAAGAGTTATTTACAGTTCTGATCTGTTTATTTATTCAGTAAGAGTCATATAAAATGAAGAAAACGAAGAAACACGCATGGGACGAAACTAGAAAGTTCTTCTAGTTTCCAAATTGATGGTATCACTGAAATTTAGATCAAATTTTCAGATAATTTGAGTTTTTGACATCAGCTCCATCGTCCGTTTGTTTCTTTTCAGTTTTCGAATTCTCAGAACTGCGAGATAAAGTTGATTGAATTGAATCGGATACTTCAACCTTCCGTTTTCCTTCCACCCTCACGTTTTTCTATTGAATGAAGGATTATGATGCTTCTAGACTTACACTTCTTTTTCTTCTTCTTATTTTTTCTTCTCCATCCTCATTTTCTCTCCTGTTATCAAATATCAATATCATTCAAATCCATAATCCTTCAGCTCTATTTTTCCCATCATTTTCTTGTTTTTTCCCGTTTTCGCCCTATCTTTGATAATAAAATCTGCTGAAAACGTGTGTTCCGAAATTCTGGAAATCTAGAAATATCCACATATTTTCCTTTTGCCAAACCACTGATGTTGTAAATATTTACGGCCGAAGATTTGTTCTGCACACACTTTTCCATCAGTAAGAAATCTCGGAGAGAACGAGAGGAGGAGAATAATAAATCTTCGTCACTCTCACTGATTCGTTCCTTTTTTCAATTAAATTCTCATTTTTTCATGAAATAAAATTATGTTGATTCAGTGAATAACGTGTAATGGATATCTCAGACTACGGTAATTCCCGGACATGTCATGGAAATTTTGAAATAGGTTTAGGGCAACGTCATGGTGTCTAGAGATTTCAAAATACCTTGCTTAATTATTCATTTCACAACTAAAGAGACTCCAGAGTCCGGACTAAACGAGCTAGACACGTCATTTTCTCAGATTTTCTCCTGACAATCCTCGGTTTTTGAAGCTTTTTCTCCCACTTTTATGATTTCTGACGGAGTCTTCACAATGAAAAAGGTCAAGAGAAAGCACATTTCAAACTGTCTTACCAGCCCTCGAATTGATCTTTGGAAAACTTCCGACATCTGATTTTTTTGATGTTCATAAGTTTAAAAACATCTAGTTGCAAGATGGATACGTCACAAACATCCACCCTCTCATATTCTTCTATTCTTGTCTCCATTCTATTCACAAATCCATCGTCTTTTATCGTGGGCTTCTCTTTTTCTCCTTTCTTCAACTTCCTTTTCTTTCCACTCTCACGTCACTTTCATGTCCGTTCCATTCAATTTTCCACGTCATTTCCACTCCAGATGAAAAGATTTGATGAACAATTTGTTGTTTTTTTCTGAGGAAATGAGACGATAATTATAGTAGTTCAAATGGCTTCTCTCAACTGTAAATGTTGACAAGAATACGAAGAAGGTTGAGGAAACTAGTAGTTTCAGTATAGATTTGAAATTTCCGAGATCTTTCGAACTATTTGTTTAGGGGAAAAAATTTCATTTAGTGACCTCCTTCTCCTCATTTTCAGAGCCTAATCTCAAAATAAAATGACGTGGAATCATCATAATTCTCTTTTTCTTTTTAATACGTTTCTATTTTTAAACATCTCTCTTTATTTCACCCACGAGGATTTCGACTTGAATTTCATATGAATCAAAATGAAAACCAAAACATTTTTCATCATTTCGACCTTTCTCCTCTTTTCTTTTTACCGCTCACGAGAGTTTTCTAATAAATAAGACAAAATAATAAGAGATGGTATAAAAAATAATGCAGATTGAATCCATTATATGTTTCCTAAATGTCAAAATTATTCTCTGTTTTTCGGCTCTTTTATCCTCCTACACATCATCATTTTCTCTTCAATTTCTCTCATTATTTATTCCGTTTTCTTTGGTCCTTTTTTTCAAGTTGACATCATTTTCATGAGGATATTCATTTTCTGGAGAACGATCGCAAATTCAGAAACACTAATAAAAATATTTCCAGATTTCTTTTTTTCGTTCGATCTCGCAATTAGATCTGGAACTCAATTATCTCTTCTCTCTCTCTCTCTGTTTTTCTATTTTTGACATCAATTGGCTCAAGTCCACAATGTTTATTTGTTTCACCTGCTCTTTAGAAATGCCAATCCTCTCCCTCTCTATTCATGCTTCACCTGGCTACTTACAAGAATTATGATGTTTTCTCTCTCTGTGCAAAGTGTCCAACATGTCGTCATGGTCTTTGGAACTCTTTTCCGTTTTTGGGCTTCACATGGAAAATTGAGAAATGGGTTGCCACTTGGGAGCACACTTCTAGTATTACATCAGTTACGAGAACGATCATTTGAGATCACTATGACATAATTTCTAAACTTGAATACCCGTATTACATCTAGATTAACTTCCGGATAGCATTATTTACTACTAGTGACCATTGTTTTCAGAATCATGCTATAATTAATACCTACTTATTAATTATTTAATTTTTCTTCCTCTTTCTGGTTAGTTCTATGATCATTATAGTGTACAAATAGAGTGACAATACGCAGCACACACACGATATATTTCGTCAGTCTTACCCGTCCAATCGAATCAAAAAGTGTCTTTGAAGAAACTAATCGATACAGTAATCATTAAGTAATCACAACAAACTCCATTTTTCATTCCGTTGCCATGTCATTTAATAAATTATGAATTCTGAGATCTGAAAATTCAGTTCGAATGTCGTCTGAAAACTCTCTAAAATCATCTGCAAATCCACCCTCAACTGTCTTTCACCTGGTCTACAAAACTTTCTAAAAGATTCGAAATAAAACATAAAACGAGATTTGAAACTGAGTCAAGTATATCTAAACCGATATATTCATTAAATGTTCCCATTCATTTCACAACCCTTCCCACAACTGTCGTGTTCTCTATGTCTCTTCATTACCCATACTATCTACTAAATGTCATGTTCTTTTTCTTGTCTTCTTCTCATCTCTCTCTATCTCTGTCTCTCATAAAAGTGACATCACTTTCTCGGTCGATTTCAAAACGAAGAGACTGTCTCTCTCTGTATTTTGGGAGGAGGAGTTTTGGAAACAAAACAAGAAAAAACTTCTTTCGCTCTCTAATTTTCTTCTATTCGTTGCATTATCTTACCGCACGTTTCATACAGTTTTCACATATGATCGTCACGTATTTTTAAGTTTTGACATGGAAGACGTTACGAAATAATTGTCACTCCAACCTTATGATGACATATTTCAAATTTCCCTTTTTCTATATTTAAGGGTGTACTATGATTCCGTTTTCTTATCGTATCGTTTCGAATTAATAGATGACGTTCCTTGAATATTTTTCTATTTCATTCTGTGCACCTTGCCATATTTTCAGTAGCGTCTCGATGTCTCTGACTGTATTAAATTTCAGCTAATCATACTTTTCCCACATCACTTTCTGATATGTTCTCACTTGTATTGCTGACGTTTTACTGTATCTCAGACACAATTTCTCTCCCAATTCTCTCCGAAACTTTTCTGTTCAAATTACAATCTTACTGTAGTCATGACATCACTTACTGTTAGAATGACAAGTTACTTTCTCGTCTAAAACGGTCATCTTTCGTTTCAAATTGGTACCATCTACAGTCTTTCACTTCGCCTACATCTTTTTAATTTTTATTAGTTTTTCTCTCTCTCTCTTAATCTTTATTCTTTCCTTCTTCTTGCAGTTCTTTGTCTATTCAAGTAATTTCTTTTACGGCACGTTATATCTTTTCTCATATCACTTTCGTCTTCTTCCTCTTCTTCTCTTCTTTTTTCCTTTTTACTGTAGATTTGACGTCATTATGATGCGTCTAAGTAGGCGTCGACCTTTATAATTCCTTTCTATCTCCGTTCCCTTGCAAAATTAGTTAGAAAATCATTTTATGATAACATAATTTTCATCTTTTGGAGAGATATATCATTCCAGATTTATTCACTCCCAATTACTTCTATAATCTCTTTATTTTCAGGATATGACAGTACTTGACACAGTCACAATCTCGACATGCGGGTTGTCTTCACTTATCCGTGAGGCTCCAGACACAACACTTATCGTCGACTGTCGGGGATTCACAGAATACAATGAATCTCATGTGCGACACTCAATGAACGCCTTCTTTTCAAAACTTATCAGAAGACGTCTATTTGAAAACAAGGTAAGTCCTCATTTATTTACTTTTCCTCTCTTTTTTTTCTTCTTTTTCTTCCCGGAAAACATAGAAACTGTGTATTTTTCTTCCATTCTATATTGATTAGTTTCTGTGTTTGTGTATATAAGTGAATGGCGCTGCGCCCCGCGAATTGACGTCATAACACTTTAGGAAGACGGTATTAGGGAAACACAAAAAAAATAGAAAAAGAATGGACTAGAACGTTAAGAGATCAACGGTCTAAAGTCAAAGCCGTATTATTAGTACACACGAACCAACAGACAGGTGATATGGGTCCGAAGAAAGAAGAATTTAAGAAACTGGTTAGAGAATTTTAAGAATGTTTTTGCTGAACGTATGTTGAGTCATGAGAAATAGGGATATATTAAGAGAAATAATACATGTTTGCATTGTTATTTTCTGTAATTGTTTTAGAAAAAGTAAGTGGATCTATGTTTTCTCCACTCCATTTCATTCTCATGTGTTCCTTCTGAACGGTTTAACATATTTCTGCCTCAAGTTTCTAGTTGAAAAGGTTCTGCTCAAAAAACATGGTTCAATACATTTCAACCCACTCAAAACCCTTTCTCGCTACTAACTTCTGAAAGTTTGAGAAGTGATTTCATTGTTCATGAATCTTCGCCCTTTTCAAACTTATGTATGATTCAAGAACCAGATCCCAATTCCACCATTTTCAGTATAATTTTCCTTTCTAAATGACATTCATCTCTCCCTAATTTTCTCTCAACTTTTCAGTGATTTGTAATTGGGACTTATCATTTGTTTATCCATTTCCTCTATCATCATTCATGATTTGTGCTCCTTCTAACACAAACACCAGCAAAACGAAAACAAACCTACACCTCATTTCTCTCTGATCGTGTTTTATGCTCTTGAGTAATTATTCTTGACGAAATACCGAATCCATTCCAAAGGAAAAATGACGTGACTAATGGAGACATTCTGCAAATTGTCCGCCATCTAGTCTACAGTAATCTGGGAACTTAGTCATCTGACTTCTGAAAGATAGCGTTTTTTCGTTTGTTTAACGTGTTAAAGGTACATGATGAAACCATGGAGAATATACTGTATGTTTCAACACTACTCTCAATCCAGATTTCCATTGACTCATTCAATTTCGAAACGAAAAATGAAATAAATGAGTCAGAAAGCGGTTACCAAGCGAAAATATTCAGCTGCTCGTTTCGTAATCTTTTATTACTTTTCCTCTTCTCTTTTTTCCCAAAATTTCAGTGCAGATCTCGATGATTGATCTCACGAAACCAAGACATCTTGTCTCATTTTAACGACCCACTAATTGCAAATAGTTGTCTTTATTTTCTCGTCAAATGAATCACAATCTATTACTAGAAATGATTCATTTCTTAGTGTTCACAAAAAGAGGCAAAAACATCCAAAAGGTGACTAATTCTTTGTCCGTCATTCCGCACCGGGCGCCGCGCAACGCATGACTCAACAAGCATATACCATAAAAATGGGCGGAATGAGTATTGGGAGAATGAGACACAAAAACCGAACGTTTGCTTATTGTTGGTCATTCTGTGAAAGCGAGCAGTTACGGTGATGGTCAGTTCTTGTGTAGGCTTCTTCGATAGAATTCCAGAAATTTCTTGAATTGTTGGACAGTTTATTTTGTAGAAAGTGACAGAAGTCACACAAATTATGATACACATGTGATACTGATAACAGTCTCATGAGTTTTATGAACTTATTTTCTCTAAATAAGTCCAAACAATCAGCACCCCTTTTCTGAAAATAAAACGTCTGAAATTCGTTCAATCCATTGAAACATCATTTTTACCTCTATGCTCTTCTGAATTCTGCGTCAGGTTTCCTCTTTTCGGGTTTTATTCTATCTGATTATTTTTTCTAAAACCACACCCAATCCCTTCTACACACATGTTGTTTTTTCTATTCTCCGTTCTTTTTCTTTCCCTTATTCTGAGTATCTCCCACTCTTCTTCTGATTCTTCACAACCCACTTTTGTGTCTTCTTTTGACGTCACAACAATTGTATTGTACACATTCTGATCATTAGAGACATACTGATAAAAAACATAAGAAAATAAGAAGAAGACGTTGTTTTTTCCGTGTTTTGGTATTCTATGAAAAGTTGGCTCTTTCTCTCTTTCTGAGTCATATTGAAAAAATGAAGAATAAGGGAAAAACAACGGGGAGAAATGTGTACAGACATGCTTATTATCGCCCACTGCCACGCAATAGGAGTAAGCTCATAACAACAAACAAAATTCTGAAAATTTTCAAACCTGACGACTCATTCCTCTTCTTCAGAATACTGAAATCCTTTTTCTAGTCCTGAGATCTTAAAGTATAAAGTACTGACTCATTTCGTTCCTTTCCGATTAATTCCACTAACCTTGTCATCTTAAACTTTCTTGCAAAACGTAAATCCGTGTGAAATTGCTCCCATTTTGATCTCTTCTCTCTTTCCTTTCTCTATTGACTCACTTATTTAAAATATTCAGTCTCTCTTCCTAACCTGATTTGAGTTCAAAATCAAATCAGTTGGAAATGAGTCAACATGTTGGTCAGCAACAGCTCAATAAATCGTCGAGCCACCCGTTTACACAAACATTTATAAATAAATTGTCTCTCGTTTCCCCGCTTCTTTCTCTTCTTTCTCTTCTATACCTCCCTGCTTTTCTGACCATCATCAATAACCAAAACCTCTTGTGATCTTTGTCAAAATGTTCTTCCGGAAGAAGAGAAATTCTGAAAAAAAACTTGATCATGTACATATTCTCATTTTTTGCAGCTTGACGACAACTGCCTAATCCATCAGTTGATGAGCTGTTCGACTCCTTGCTTCAAAATGGACGAGAAACTTGACTTGGTTCTGTATGCTGAAGAAGACAAACCACGTGGAAACAAGAGAAGGTAACTTTGCAAAACGACGTCTTCTGACTTTTCGTAACATCGCTTTTTTCTAGAATCGCTTCTTGCAATGCTCCAGAATCCACAGCAAAGATCATGAGAGTTCTGAGAGAACGATTGGAGGATACTGACAAATTCAGAAGTGTAATGGTCTTAGAAGGTACGTTTTCCATTCTGAAAGTGAGAAAGTGAGTGTGTGGATAACAAGTTGTAGTACGTCATGAGGATGACATGTCAGAGAAAATGCCGATTTCTGACACTTTCTTGTCATGTCCAGAGGGTCCCTTATCCCGGAAAGAAGTGTGTTTAAATGAACTCGAGCTTCACTCTTTTTCATCCCCAGTATTTGTTCTCTTTTCTATTAAATTTCTTTTGAAAAGGATAGTTGTTTTATGAAGAAGAAAATTGTGTAAAGTTTGATCTCAATTCAAAAAACACGATGAGTCAATGAGAAATATGTGGACAAAGCCGTTGATTTCTTAGTTTTACATCTCAAAAATCAAGTTTTGTAGTCGAGAATTCTGATTATTTGTGACGTCTATTGATCTCTTAATATATGCACTTTTAGCTCCAAACTAGTTGATCTTAACAATCAGAAGAATATGTTTTTCCTGAAAACTGTTTATTTTTCTCAGAGTTAGCTCTAGAGAGTTGACCATGTTATCTAGAGATCCATGTGAACAAGAAATCTATTCAGATTCCTTTTTTCTCCCCCTTCTTCCTGTCTTCTTTTCCTTTTTCTTGCTAATGACATTAGGGCAAAAAAAGCTCTCTCTATCTCTTCAACAAGATGCTGTTTCTTTTTCCCCTTTCAATTCTTTGCTTTATTCTCAATTTTCCCTTTTCCAGAAATTCTAGATTTCCCTTTGTCTTCTTCCTAATGCGCACTTGCTCTTTTCCCTCAAATCTGTTTCGTTTCGTTGCAAAGATAATCCCTGCTCTCTCTTTGGCATTATCATGTGTTTTTCATATAATGATGATGATATAATCCGGTGAGCAATGGGAGCCGAGCCGTGAGAGTCTTCTGGTGCCAGGCACCATAATTAGAGGCATGCATACATGAGTTTGTTGTGTTGAGAAGAGGGGGTGTGTGAGCTCTCGAAGAGATTTAAGCACACCGATCACACTTCAGAAAGCTGGACTCTATTCATAAAATGACTCATAATCCAAATGGAAAGAAACAAAAAGGTCGAAGATCTTGAAAGGATATTTCAGATTATGAGTAGGATACGTCAAGGTTTCAAACTGATTAGATTGGATTCAATCAGTTATTCATACGAAAAAAGCTGGAATTCTGAGAAGAAACATGAATGACAGCTTCCCGGAACAAATGAAATCAGCGAATTTTCGAATGATTCACGTTCAAAGAAATATAAAAAACCGACATCTCGGAGCCCATTTCTTGTTTTATCAGTGAAAATTCAGAATTTCAGTCTAGTATTCCTTACATGAAATGAGGGAAAACTTTCGAAATGTGAATGCAAACAAAAGAGACCACAAAACTGCAAGCACTTCTTCCATTTATCTAATCACATTTTCCGTGTACCCTTCTGTGCTCTCAATTATTAATGAATCACGGATGAATCAGAACTTTTTCTTTTTTCTCAGCAAGTAAGGAGTCAGAGAAATGATCACGTACTGCAGAAATTCCCCTCTAACATCATCCGCTCTTTCTATTTTTTCTTCGATCTTGCACATACGCAAAGCCCTTTCTGACTCATACTCTCCCCTTCTTCCCCTCTTTTTTCCCTTCCTCCGCTCTATCCTATTGATCATAAAAGGGCCGCAATGACGACGACGTCTTCTATTTTCTCTTCCAACTTCTCGACAATGTGCGCTATTTCGAGAAGTGCCTAGTTGTCTAACCATCTGCGGGCAGCTTCTGGTTACTCCTCCTCCTACTTTTTCACTTTTTCTGAAGACTTCCAAACGAGCCGCTATAGTGCTCACTTGTGCTCATTGGAGCAAGTTGCAACACTCGTCTTCAATCCTTAATGGCTGGTCAACCGTTCGAAGCGTTCCGTAAGAATCGGAAAAGAAAGAAGACGAAGAACAAGAAGAAAAGAAGACATAACAATGCATCAAAGGCTTCGAAACCTGTAGTTCCAACAGCTACTTCTCCAGAAGAACCGTCTGAAATTGAAGATGGTTCTCTCCCATCGCTTCCATCATTCCCTCCCAAAAAATTCGGTCTAAAACTCCAACTCACTCTAACCCAAACTTCTAATAATCCATCTAGTCCAACTTCTGATTCTCCAACTAATGGTAAGTTTTGAATCGTTTTTTGTTCATTTTTAGTCAAATTGATATCAGATGATAAGAGAGGCACACAATCAAATTCATACTAATTTTCCATTTTTCAATTTGTAATACCGAAATGACTCATTTCTGTTTTTATATTTTCTTCCCTTGTCTTCTACTTTGTTTTCTATTTTCTCCTTTTTTTTGTTTTTTCATTTTCAGTATTCCATGTTCTACACAGAGCTTTCCCATTAGAAGGCAATTCTCAGAATAATATGCTTAAGATATTTTGAAAAACAAAAAGTTCGCATCTCCTTTTTTCTCGTATCATGACGTTCTACTTTCCACTTGAAGAACATACAGTGATTAGAGAGAAGGAGAGGTGATAGAACATTAGGAAAATATATACCTGAACAAGTTTGTAGAGAAGAAAGAAAAAGTGGAATGCGACATTGTCATCGATGACTCATTTCGTCAATAGGCGCCCCGACGATTTTAGAGAAAAGAGAAGATGAGAGAGACGATGACGCATTGAGAAATAGTTATAGGACAGAGAAATAAGAGAGCAGAATAACACAATGTGTCATCGAGAAGAGAAAGAGAGAGAGAGGCGGGAATAAATGAAAAACCACCTGTGGGATAGAAGTGACAAAAAAATGAGAGTTTCTATCTCCTCCTACTTCTCTTGTCTAACCGTTCATCAATATCTTAACTCTCAATCAAAACTGGAAACTATTCCTCATTTATTTAGATGTCACAATGAAAACAACACTTCTCTTCCATCAGCTTTAAGCCATTATGTCTCTTATCACTGATAAGAATAATGTGAATCGTTTCAGAATAAAGAGCCATTTCATTTTCAGACTAGGAATAAAACAGAAACTACAATTAGGAAGAGTCGGTAATACATACCACAAAGTGACGGTAGTTGAGAAAGACTCAACTTTCAAACTTTCGATTCTACCGTATACCTTTCCTCCTCAGATCTAGGGATTTCTTATCGTTCTTTCAGTTCTCTGAATCCGCAAAGTACATATTTCTGAATCATTGTCTAGTCTGTTTGATCTCGAAAACTATTTAAAATTGGCTGAAAAAAGAAATGAGTCAGTAGTGTCACCCTCACAAATTAACGATCATACACATCAGTCCACTCCCTTCCTCTCTTGTTTCCCTCATTCACGATGATTCATTCTCGTTCTCTGCAACTACATCACCATCATCATCATCCATCAATTATGATTACTATTCCAAGTTCTTCCTCTTCGTCTAGAGATTTTAAAAGGGTACTACCACCCAAACCTTCCGCTTTATCACCCTGCTCTTATCATTTCCTTCCCGTTTTCTCTTCCTATACGGCTCCTCCTCTTTCATTATAAAAGGTCTCTATTATTGATATAAGAGTCTAGTCGACACTTTACTGTTCAAGCAACACCATCTGTTAAAAATTCATCCTTTACCATCTGACACTCCTTCCAATATTCCATCTATCCCTTTCAAAAAACCCAAAATGAGCTCTTGTGTAGCCAGGATTAGACCAACACTCATGTTCATCCAAGACACTGGTCCGAATACTTCAAACTGACAATTCATTTTGATAATTCTTCATTAATTTCAGGCGGCTTCAAACAATTTGCACAACAATATCCCCAATTGTGCGAGAGTTCTGAAGGAATGACTCGTCTGCCTCAAAGTCTCTCACAGCCATGTTTATCCCAACCAACTGGTGATGGAATCACTTTAATCACACCAAATATTTATCTCGGAAGCCAGATGGACAGCCTTGATGAGACTATGTTAAAGGTTAGTGATGAGCCACTCCCAGGATGTTCTTAAATATTTCATAACTTCATTTCCTATTTCTCTCTCTCCGTTTCTTTTGATAAGTGATGATAAGTCTGAAATCATCAACATGTATACAAATCACGCGAGTCAAAACGAGAGTTTCATTCCAGAAAAAAACGTTTTCATATAGAAATAGAAAGACACCCACTTTCGTTTATTTACATACCTCCCGGGGGTCAACTGACTGCCAGAGGGCGACATGTGCCTCTTCTCTTTGTGTAATCGAAGAGATGATTCATCGCTGAAAATGCGGTAAAATGTAAAACAAAACCGGCCATTTTGAAAGTCATACTGTAAAAGGAAAACAGGAAATTTTGAAGTTGAGAACTGAAAAAGTTCAAAAATCAGATTTTGAACAAATGTTATTTCAGGCTCTTGACATCAGCGTTGTTATCAATTTGTCAATGACATGCCCGAAATCAGTATGCATCAAAGAAGAGAAAAATTTCATGAGAATTCCAGTGAATGACTCATATCAAGAGAAACTTTCGCCGTATTTCCCAATGGCTTATGAGTTCTTAGAAAGATGTAGAAAAGCTGGAAAGAAATGTCTGATTCATTGTCTCGCTGGAATTTCAAGAAGCCCCACATTATGTATCTCGTATATTATGAGACATATGAAAATGGGAAGTGACGATGCTTACAGGTATGAGTTTCTCGTCTGCTTGACATCATTTAATCTCTCTTTTTATTCAGATACGTCAAGGAACGTCGTCCATCCATCTCCCCGAACTTCAACTTCATGGGACAACTCTTAGAATACGAGAATGTTTTGATTAAGGATCATGTTCTTCGCCACGATCAAGCATCCAGACCACATCGTCATATCGACTATTACGGTTCATCTGACCTGTGCCCTCCAAAAGTTCCAAAAAGTGCATCATCCCATTGTGTATTTCCTGGATCAACAACAGATGATTCCAGTTCCTCTCCATCCCCATCGTCCCCTTCTGTGTCGGAAGGATCTGTAGTCAGTGAACCAGAACAACCAACAACATCCTCTGATTCTCCATCTACATCTACATCTTCAAGTGAACCAGAAACATCTGTAACTGTTAATCAAAATGGAAAAAGAAATATGACAATGGACATGGGACTACCACATCGTCCAAAAGCTCTCGGTCTTCCATCAAGAATCGGCACTTCTGTTGTGGAGCTGCCGTCTCCATCAACAGAATTATCAAGACTGAGCTTTGATGGTCCAGAAGCACTCATTCCATCTACTCCAATTCTTAACTTCACCAATCCATGTTTCACTTCTCCAATTGCTCCAGTTGCACCAAGTTCACGGGAGACTCTTCCAACACTTCCAATTGCTGCATCGTCATCGTCTTCTTCATCAGTTTCTTCTGAACCATCTTTCGAATTTTCATCTTTTGAATCATCTTCCTCTTCTTCAATTGTTGTTGAGAATCCATTTTTTGCAAGCACTGAGATGGCCGGGTCCTCATCTGGATCCATGTCATCTGGATCACAATCATCATCTGCTTCTGCTGCATCAAGATGTAGAATGAAGGGATTCTTCAAAGTGTTCAGCAAAAAGGCTTCAACTACAGTTTCCACCCCTGTAAGTTTACATTAAATTGACACTTAGGGGAATATCTGTAACTTGTGTAGATCAAATGAAATGAGTTTAACTCTCTCTTATTCTTCTCAATTTGTAGACAACATCCTCCTCTTCCTCTGGAATTTCCCGAGCAACTCGTCCCGAATGTCTTCGATCTTCTGGTATTATTATATCTGCACCAGTCCTTGCGACAACAGAAGAAGAAGATGCTGAATCACCAGAATCTGGATTCAATGAACCAGAAGTTGGAGATGATGAAGATTCAGTATCAATTTGTTCGACGAGTTCTCTGGAACTTCCGTGTCAGTAAAGAAGTGAACAATTTCTAGTCCACCCAATATATCACTCAAGTTTCTTCAAATTGAAGAAGACCATTGATTGAAATTTCCCATTTTCAATCATGACTTTATTCACTTAATAATCCCCGTATGTGATAATTATATCGCTTTTCCCCCCAAAACCCACTCACTCTCCACGTTTTTAAAATGTCAACGGGTACAGTGTGAGCTCTCTCAAAAGAGTCCTGACCCCCATCATTTCATTTGAAGCAATACCTGTTCCCCCCACATCTTTTTCTTTTTTCATTTTGATTCCCCCCTCTTTTCTCTTTAGAGTATCCCATTTTCTCCTTGTTCCTTGAAATTTTCCCTCTTTTTTCAAAGTGATTTTTGTATATAACCCGGCAACTTCTATTATTTATACCATCCCTGTCCCAAATAATTCTCCCATTTTAAACCTCTCTGAATCTGGTTTAGCCTGACGTACCACTTCATTCACTCAATTGATAATGTGGATTAAAAATCAAGAATATGCAATTAATAATAATGAAATGGTTTTTTTTTCAAAGAAGTGCTATTTCAATTGTACAGCAAATTTACAATAAGAAACAGAATACAAAAATGGTTGAAAGGTTTTCAAAGGGAGGATTGTAAGTAGAAGAATTTTTTAAATAGTTCCTTTGAAAAACGGAATGAGATGACAATGTGGGCGACTTCTGAATTACCTTCAACAGTTTTCTTTCAAAATTGGCCAATACAACTTGGCTACTAAATAATATTTACAGGAATTTTTTGTCGTTTTTATATTATGCATATCTCTTGAATTCCAATAAGTCGACTGGATTATTCGATATATGTATTACATGTTTTAGATGCCCGAGGAAATCACTCTAGATTACAGAATGAATCACAACTAATCGTTTTTTCGTATCCGACTACAGATTTGATTTGATTCCATCTCAATGAAGTAACCATGTCGCACCCCTTCCAAATCAGCTATAATTAAAATATGACTACTGATTTTAAAAGACAATTGTTCTATTTTTAAAAGCTCATTTGGTTCTGAGATCCGGGTGAACCTTGATTGTGGATGGAAATTTTTTGTGTTTCTGATTCTTCTAACTGAAATTCTCGATACTCAGTTTCCGATCAAGATATAAGTGTTTAAAAGAATTTCTAACTTTAGCTAATTACTGGTTTTTTGACAGACGCAAAACATTATCATTGGTTATCAATGTTCTATTGAATCCGGCGAACAACCCGAAATGAATCATGATCCAAATCAATAAATCAGATCAATCACTGCTATCATTGATCTAAATATTTACGTCACAACTGTTCAGATGATCAAAATGACCATCATCATCATCATCACACTCTGTGACTTGTTTCATTTTATTCCAGTCATCAAAAATCGTCGCTACTTCTCTTCTCTTCTAAACCCCCCGCTAACCCTCTTGTCAATCGGTTTGCAATAAATGTCACATGGTTCCTCGGACACAGATTATACTAGTGGTAACACATTTATTCGGATGACGATTTTTGAAAAGCAGATGAAAAATGAACAGAAATTACATGAATGTTACACACAATTTAACAGAATCTCTGAATCCCCAATTGATTTTATTTGCGCGTTTTTAGATGGAAAAAGTAGAACAGTATAGTTGAAATTTGAATTCGATGATGGATGATAAACGACGGTGATTTAAAATGAAGAGAGAAGTTTCAGAAATTGTTATCCAAGTCTTTGAAGATTGGAGAGACGACCATGAGAATCGATTTCTGTGAACGCCTCGGGTCCGAGAAGCTGTTGGAGACGAGCCATTACCAATTCCTGTTGGTTTCCGCCGCTGGAATTTCACAAAGTTTGATTTGAAATAAAGTAATTTTCTCTTTCTCTCTTTTTCAACTTCTTAAGGTATTCCAAAAGGGAAAATGTCAATACTATTCGAATTTCTTCTTTGAAAATTGGATCTAATGATACTCAATTCTAAGTTTTTGTTGTGTTTCTAGTCAAGTCATATTATAGGAAACTTCCTTTCTATCTTATTTATACTCACTTGGCTCTTTTATAGACGATGCTTGGTTGATCTTCAACGATCAACTCGTACGAATCGAATGGACGAGCGGTTGCCACGTGGCTGTATGCGATCAGCAAAAGGAAGAGAATAGCGATACAGGAACGCATAATGACAGATCTCAAGGTATACCTGCAAATGAGTTTCATGAGAACTCTATAAGAATGAAATCAGTTGATAATTTCAATGAAATGTTACGTGAGAGTCCGGTGTTGGAAACGTATGAAAACGGAAACGAAGAATGGCGAGAAACAAAAAAGAACACTTTCGTTTCGTATCGAAGCCGAAAAAGGGCGGGATTTCGAACACGAAGAGCACTTAACGGGCTCTACCGTATCTCGTTACGCCTCCTCAAACCCACCAATTTACTGAATTGGCACACTTCATTTTATGACGTGTCGAGCTCTTTTTTATTGCTATACAACGGGTTGGTTGAAAATTAACGAGCAAAAAGAAGAAGATCCGGTTGAAGAAAGATCTCGATAATCTTACCAGAATATGTTAATAGCAACAAGTTTCAATCGAAAAGTGAATTCTGGATTCACGAAAAAAAAAAATGGAGTTATTCACTTGAAAGAAATCTGTAAACTCAATATCCATAAAGTCAACTGAAACACATTTTCACAGAAACTAAAAAGATCAGGACCAAATTTGGCGGCCATAAGAGAGAGAATGTGCACATAAACCATATTTTCAAATGGCTGTTTTCAAGAGGAGAACACCAAGAAAACACCGATTAACGTCAGTGATCTGCACTGTTCTCTAATTTCAGGTGACAAAAAAGAAAAGAAATCTGAAAGATCCACATCATCTTCTGAATCTCATTCACGATTATTCCTTTCTGAATATTTCAATATTTTTTGTATCCCTTGGATCCTCCGTAGGACTCATTTGAAATTTTAAAAATAGAATAAATTACAAATGTACGAAAAAAAAGAGAAAGGCTAAAAGAGAATGGTGTGAAATATGTGTCAATCAGGCACAAATATACACCGAATTCGGGAAGAAGAGAAATTGAACCGGGAATAATGAGGATTCTGATTTTTCTTCTTTTTTCTTTAGAATGTAGCATTCACTGGTGACACACTTTTATAGAAATGAGCCATGGAATTCGAAAATAGTGTGAAATCATTGGTTGAGAGGTGTAAAGCGCTGGGATTATGACCGACGGAAGTCGACGTAATTACTCATTTTTCAATTAATTTCAGATTAACTGTATTCTGTCTTCACAATTGTTGCGCTTTTTCGTACATCTTGCCTTTCTCTTTTCCCTGCTTGGAAAAATGAGAACTTTCACCGGGGATGGAGAAAAACTAGCATTTGAACCTCCGCTCAAAAAACGGTTAGCATTGGAGCGATTTTGTGGCATTTCATTTTGCTCATCATAAAAATTTCTGACAACACAGTCTCCCAGACTCCGAGTAAGAACTGCAAGGAAATTTTTGATCTACCCTCACGAAACGAAAATTTGAGAAATTAGCAGGTCTAAAACGTTATTACTTTAATTTTTAGCGTAAAGCTCCAAGTCAGGAATGATAAAATTCAAGTTTTAGAATTATTTTGAGAACATTATCCAACCATTCAATCCAAAAAATCCTGGTTTCAGATACTTTTTCAAGTCGAAAAGGCAATTTTTCATTTTGATTTCGGAAAAATCTACGGGATTTGTTAATTTCTCAACATTATCCGACGAATGATAGCTCAAATCGTGCTCCGGAGATTTGTACACATTTCTGTAGGACGGTTTTTCAATTTGCTCATTAGTTCTCGAGAAATCGATCAAATTCCGAATTTCTTTCAATTTTTTGTTATTTTCTTGAAAACTAATAAGCAAATTGAAAAACCGTCCTACAGAAATGTGTACAAATCTCCGGAGCACGATTTGAGCTATCATTCGTCGGATAATGTTGAGAAATGAACAAATCCCGTAGATTTTTCCGAAATCAAAATGAAAAATTGCCTTTTCGACTTGAAAAAGTATCTGAAACCAGGATTTTTTGGATTGAATGGTTGGATAATGTTCTCAAAATAATTCTAAAACTTGAATTTTATCATTCCTGACTTGGAGCTTTACGCTAAAAATTTAAGTAATAACGTTTTAGACCTGCTAATTTCTCAAATTTTCGTTTCGTGAGGGTAGATCAAAAATTTCCTTGCAGTTCTTACTCGGAGTCTGGGAGACTGTGGACAAGTATTTAATAGCGGAAATCGCACAATTTGAACCCGCTATTCAACGAAATGTCGATAGAAATTGTGCAGAGAAACCTTCTGAATATTCTAGAGGCTATATCGGATGCTGTAACATCGTCTTCCGCCACCCAGAGGTAAGATTTCAACCAATTATGCCGAATAGCATATTTTGAAATTCATATTCAGGTGTCGATTAGTTGCTGTCAGCAAAACAAAACCAGCAGAATTAATAGAATCATGCTATACACAAGGACAACGACACTTCGGAGAAAATTATGTTCAAGAAGTGAGAGATGATCAATAAAACTACTAAGAATAATTGTCATGTTCAGCTTGAAGAGAAATCAGCCGTTCTAGAACAGAAATGTCAAGAAATTCGATGGCATTTCATTGGACAAGTTCAATCAAATAAAGTAAGATTGAAATGAAGTTTCATAATTTTTAATTTTTCTATTTCAGATTGGGAAAATCTGCAATTCGCCTGGAATTTGGTGCGTAGAGACTGTAGAAACCGAAAAACATGCCCGGCTTTTTGATAAGGTGATTTTTCTATTGTGAAAAATACAGCTGAGTGATAACTATTCAGGAATGGTCAAAGTATGGAGCCACGTCATCCCCACTTCGCGTATTCGTTCAAGTTAACACATCTGAAGAAGAGAATAAAGGAGGCATTAGAATCAGTGAAGCGCCCAAGTTAGCAGAGTTTATCCGTAAAGAATGTATGAATCTGAAGTTTGACGGATTTATGACTATCGGATCGTTTGATAACAGGTAAGAAGAGAGTAAAATAGATTTAGTTTTTTTTTTCAATAGTAACAAGGATTGCAATCTAGGGGAATGAATGTATATGTGGAAAATTTGTATACTCAAATACACGATTTATTATTATTATTATTATTATACCTAGTATAGTTAATAAGTAGGTTACAGTTTTTGATTTGAAAGAAGATAATTTACGACTGAGAAATTACATTTCACTTAAGTTAGAATCTCTAAAAGATAAGCATACAAGTAGTGAATGTTTCAGCCATTCGAGTGGTGTAAACCCAGACTTCGAGAAGCTCTTCAATGTTAGACAACAGTGGGCGGAACAGATAGGTTTGTATAATTTTCGGAGCTTTGAATAAAAAGTGTTAATTCAAAGATATATCAGAATATATAAAAGATTCGCTTCACCATGTCGATATTTTGAAAACATCCATCTAAAAAATTGAATTTTTGTTGGCGATCATGACGTTGTATGAAACAAACAACAGCTTTCATGTATTTTTTCAAGGTGAAGCCGCAGAATCAGTTGAACTGTCAATGGGAATGTCAGACGATTTCCTTCAAGCAATTCATCAAGGATCGACAAGTGTGCGGGTCGGAAGCAAGCTGTTTGGAGCTAGAGAATACAAAAACAAGTAAAAAAAAAACATTCCACTATATTTTTAGAGGCAGTGAATAAAACGATTTCAATATTTTCTTATCTGATTTGTTTCTTGAATTTCAAACGATTAAGTTCATGATCTTGTACCTTTTCTCCCTCTTCACGGTGATTTTTTCGCTACATTTCCCGTTGACAATTTTTCGCCTCATGGTGCGCAGAAAAATGGGCGGGGCTAAGGATGTAACCCCGCGGCACAGAAAAATGAGGTTAATAAATTGCATTGAAGTGCAGAGAAAGTTTAATGAAAAGTGTTCGTTTGGAAACAAAAACATGGTAGATAAGTCAAAAATTGCTCGAAAAACGTATTTATGTTATCAAACCAGAAAGTTTCAAGTGAAAAACATCTCAAATTTGACGTTTCAACTGTATTCATCCGTTTTTCGGCGAAGAGAAGCGTAAAAAGTGCAATCCTGTGATCAATCTCCTTCGTTTCTAACTTTTTCAAGGCATCTAGGAGATAATCTGATAAATGAAATGTTGTAAACTCCTATTTGAAACATTTACAATCACACAAGAGACACCGTACAAATCGGAAAGAATGTTGGATCGGGAAGAAGCAAATTGGGAAGTGACGAATCGCGAATAACACTTTTTCGCAAGTTCCAGTGTTTGAAAGGAACGAAAAGTTGATAATTTTTTGTGTAGTTTAGTTATTTAGCTTACAAATGGTGTGTTTTCATGTTATTGAACTGATTTTATGAAAATTTGCTTCGCGACGACGGTATATCGAGTGAAGTTCAAAGTTGTCATCGGCCCCTCTGCTCAATAATTACACAACACACTTTCAAATGAAAGTTTTTTTTCATTTCCGACACTGAAACTTAATAAAAAGGCTCTTATCGACTCGTCACTTCCCGATTTGCTTCTTCCCGATTCGTTTCTTCCAGATCTAGTTTCTTGTCGATTGATAACCTCTCTAAAACGACTGGAAATGCTCCCCGTCGTTTGAATCATCCTGAATACACTTTGAACGATTTACATGATTTCAAGCTTCAAAGTTTCCATTTGTAGTACTGAAATCTCACAAAAACCTGAATAACTTTTTTCCCAGAATCGTTCTGCAAAATTTGAATACAAATTCGAAATCAGTACAAAATTTCCCTTCTAGTGATATATGTATCTACCCATAACTCCATCTTGACTCGTGATATTTCGCTAGTTAAATTACACGTGAAAGATGAGCTACTTCGTGAGCTTTCTCAAATCTAGGCCATGGTCATTTTAAAAACTAGGCCATCAGGAATTTTCAATTTCAACAAACTCCCGTTTTCTATATGAAGGAGGCCTTAAAACGACAGAAAATTTTTTCTACATAAACTAGATCGAAAAAAAATAATCTTATGAAAGCGTTTTTTCAAAGTTATAGATTCAGTTTTTTTTAAAACCTCGTCAAAGTTTGTGGAAGAGAAATTAACACTGACGAAAGTCTCTTCAACAAAATCCAGTTTTCTATATGAAGGAGGCATCAAAACGACTAGAATTTTTTTCTACATAAACTAGATCGAAAAAAAATAATCTTATGAGCGCGTTTTTTGAAATTTATGAATTCAGTTTTTTTATATAGCTGATTAAAAATAATGGCAGAGAAAATTACACTGCGTTGTCTGGCGGAGCGCATTTGCCTCACGGGGTCGTGACCTAGCGAGAAGCAGAAATATGGAAGAGAAACCCAAATTTAATGTACAGAAAAAATCACCGTGCTCTTGTTTTATATATTTTTAATTATAAATTTATTTTAAAGCTAGCAATGGACGACTTTCGTGCCCAAATTCTGAAAGAAACGAGAGAATTGATGCTCAATGAGAAACAAAATGTGAGTTATTTTCTCCATACTGATCCCTAATATTACGGTCTTCAGGAGGAAAGTTTGAAGTCTTGGAATGGAAACGAGACGAAGGGATTCGAATTGCAATTCGGTGGCGCGAAACGAGGCATCCCTCAAAGTTCCGGAGTCATTGGACAAGTTTTCATAAGTGAAGATGGTGGATTCGAAGCGATCATCACTGGATATCTAGTGAAAAGTAAAAAACTGTTTCTTTTCAATATCAATCATATTTCTTTAGATCGTCTTCGTTCAATTGTGAATTCGTTCACTCTCACTCCTTCATCTTCTTTGAAGTCTGAGCTAACTGAAGGACTTCATCCTCTTGTACTTGCAGTTGGATCTGCTCTTACACTCAACCATGTTTTGATGTTGGACACTGTCCGCAATCAAATTCTCAAATACTTAATTCCAAAAGATGTTGCCAGAGTGACGAGTTCCTGCAAAATTGCAAAACAAGTTCTCACATCAACAGCTGTAGACAATACCTATTGGAAGAAGAACTTGAAGAATGATTTCGGAGTTGAAAAAGTAACAAATACGATTAGAACTGGACGTAAATTTTACGGAGTTTACTGCGAGGAAGCCAGAGCTCGCCGAAACCACAATGCTGCTCAACCACGTCATGATAATCCACTTCTTATTGGAGTTCATCAACCACGTGTTGACCCACTTCGTGTTCCTGATCACAATCCAATGAGACCAATTCATCCAGATCCAGATGCTGAGTTAGTCTTTTTGTTTCCAAAAATAAAAACGTTTTCGCATTTCCAGATACTTCAATCCTCTCGGAGGATTCTTACCTCCAGGAATCCCACGTGGCAATCCGCAAGTTCCTGATTTATTCCAAGGCCCAGACCATCCAGATCTCAATCCTCTGGGTGGCGGATTTGGGGTTCCACGTGGAGGTGGAATTCAGGGAAGACCATTCATGAGAGGGCCACCTGGGCCTGGAGGATTCGGTGGTGGCAGTGGATTCATTTAATGTCCAACGACAACTTCTGCCCCCAATCTGTCTAATTTTGTTTCATTTTTTGCTTCTCGGGTTGGCGTTCCCAATGCTCCCATTTTTAAACATAATATGTAAACGAATAAATTTATGCAGCACAAGAATTCAATAAGTAGTCATATTACCCGTCACTTTTTTCTCTCTCTTTCCCACGAAATAGAAGTAAATAAGTGTTTTATGTTTCTTGAGCCTGCAGTCGTGCTGCTGACCTGAATCACAAGATGCTCAAAATATATATTCTAATCTTTAGAAATAGATTCCTCGAAAATCTTGAATCTTCTTTTCCAACTAATAACTGCAAAATGAGAAAACGAGTGGGTGGAGATGCGCTCTCAAATATGAAAAAGTATCATATCGGAGAGAAATTCGTATTCACAGAGTATTCTATGAGTGTACTCTTAATTAAACTTCTCACTTTTCACTCGTTCCACATTTAAAGTATTCTTATGAATCTCGTCTTATTCAGTGTCTTCCAAATAAACAAACCACTCATTTCTTCTTGTCTTTTCCTCTTTTTCGTTTTCATTTCGTCTCAATTGAAGCTGTTTTTTTAGATCATCACACGAGAGTAAAAGTCAATGATCCGCACCATTTCTCCGGTTTTTTGATTTCTTTCTCCTTATTCCAGGAAATTGCTGAAAACATTCATATCAAAATCTAATTTGGCTTTTATGAAACACGGAGAGGGAAATAGGATTTTCGGTGCGAAAACTAAAAGTGATTACGCTCTCTTCGATTGTGGTAAACACTTTATTTTTGGATCAAAGCTGAGAGAAATAAATAAATAATGTTCCAATATGATCAAAAAACAGTAAGAAAAGGATAAATAGTTACTACCATTCATTCAAACGAATGTGTTCTGGACGGACTAGTTTTCTACTCAATTTTCTAAATATGTATATATTTTTGCTTCATCGAATTTTTCAGTTCAAATTCCACATTAAAGTGCAGAAATCGTTTAACTTACTTGCCCAGTCCTTAAACATAGCAGTTTTTTTGCATTTCAGGTCTTTACTACCTACTGAATGAAGTATTGTTGGGTTACGGTAGGAAGATTTTGAAAACCCAAAAACCATCTTTGTTCTCTGTGGTGAAAGCAATAAGGCATGACTAAAAAGTACTCCAGTTCTAATGATCTTTTCATATTATTTTTCCACTATAACTAGCTGGATAACGAGATTTGGTTCCTTGATTTTCTTATTGCGTGCGAGATCTTTTTTAGTTTCCTTTCATTTATCCTTGTTCTCAAATCGACTCATTCAGAGTCATTTCCCCCGAAGTTTCAATTTTTATCAAATGAATAGTTGTCATCCACCAACCGATGAAATGGCTGGATTGATTGGAATTTACATTTTTCAAGGTAATTCAGTTTCCCAAAACTAAGTTCAGGTCAAAGAAGTGTCGATTGATTTCAGGTTGTTATGGACTTTTAACCGTTGCCATTTATGCATTAAATATCAGAGCTCTCCAACATCATAAAGCAAATATTGATAAATCATTTAGTCTTTTATATACTTGTTGTGCGGCGCTTGTAAGTTTCTTCCTTGCCATTAAGAACTAGCTTTAACTGAAAATATTCAGAGTATTACCTACTTTTTGGACCATTTTTTGATTCGACGTTTCGTGAAACTTGGTTTCTTTTGTGAATTCATTTTAGAGAAATTTAAAGAACCAAATTATTGGATGATGCCTTATAAAACAGTTGCTTCCTACTGTCCAATTGCAATTCTCGTCTTCCATACATTGATTGCTGCTCACAGATTCTCAATTGTTGTTGCTCCAATCAGAGGGATTCAGGTATTTTCCCTAGTTATATTGAGAGAAATAAATAAATTCATTTATCCATTTTCAGATTTGGGATCATTATAGACGAGTTTTTGCAATTTTTGGATTCTTAATCCCTTTCATTTTCATGTGGTTTATGGTACCTTGTAAGAGTTATGCTAAGTTGGATTCAGAAGGAAACGGAGGATTGGATATTGAATACGACAAAGTTTTCAGTGTAAATCTTCATAGAGTCTTCTTGTTTCGAATATTTATTTTTCAGTTTAGTTCATCGTTATTCGCTGCAATCGCTGCAGTCTTCTTTGGTCTTCTGACTCTTTTTCTCACATTTGGAATGTTGATAGTTTTGGTGAATCTGAGTTTGAGGAAACTTGGGCAAGCTGAAATCAACTTGATAATTTTCGAAATATTCATGACAGTTTTCACAATGATTTACGCATTTACACAGGTTCAGAGTTAGATGGAAAGCAGTTTAGACATTTTAATAGTTTCAGGGAATCCTCTATTATTCAATTTATATTGCTAAAGACATGGAACTGAAGTCAATTGTAATTCAGTTTCGTACATTTGCTATTGATATTTTCATACTTCCGCAAGCATGGACTCTCTTATTTTTATCAACTACTGTAAGTATTCTTCAGTCAGAAACCAATTGACAGTTTTCTGTTTTTTCAGGTTCGTCGTTCAACTCTTCGTATTTTTGGAAAGCATCTAGGCATTGAATTCCTATCGACCGATATAGATAATCAAAAAATCACAAGAATGAACTCAACTGCTCCGCCTACCTATTCTCTGCAAAAGAGTGTTGTGCTCAATAATAATTTTACTGCTCCTAAATAAAGAGGTTCTTCTCTCTTGCCAATGTAAGAAGTTGAGTAACTCCGAATGTAAAAGAGCTTCAAGTGGGCATCTTCACATTTACGTGACAACGATCGTTTGTAAAAGATACGATTATTTATTTTAGCACATGGAAAGTCACAACACAAGGATTTGTGTTATTAATTTAGTTATTTACACGTGAAAATGTTAAGTGAATTTTAAAAACAAATATGACTGAATTAATAAAATTATAGTCTCAATCGTTTTTCTTTGCTTCCATATTTTTGAAACTGAATGCTGCACCTTTCTCTTTTGGTTGTGTTTCTGCAGTTTCATCCATATCCATTCCTTTGATAACGAAGTAGAGATCACAGAAGAAAACAATCGTCGCAGGTACCAAACCAATGATAAACCGTGTAGGAAGGTCTAATTTCATATGAGGATATGCGTATGTGACACCAGAGAATCCGAAAAAGAATGCACCGACCACTGTTATCACAACGTTTATAACAGAAATCATTTGACGATTTACTGCACGCATTTCGGTTCCGAAATTCTTAATGAATAAAAGTTTTCATGATTTAGAATATGGTATTCTCACCTCCATATGATCTGTTCTTCCGTATTTCTGATCTGGATCAATGTCTCGGATGAGTTTCTTGTAAGAATCTTGCTCTTGTTGGATTCTAAGTTGATCTGTTCTTTTTCTGAATGCTTCTGACGCACGATATGTGTGATCTTCATGTCGAAGAACTAGGCGATCGAAGAAGACAAAAACTGGGACATCATCAGGGAGTTTTGTCTGGAAGTGTCAAATGAACGAATTTAAAAAAGCGTGACAATGACTTACTTTAATATTGATCAAGTCTTTGTAGCTGACAACATCTTTTTTCGTGAATTCTTTGCACGATTTTGAGATTTCTGGAGTTATCTTTTCTTTTGATCCGGCTACGAGGTCCCGAAAAAGAGTTTTGTCGTCCTGTGATACGTTCCACTGTGCCATCGCAGACTGAATGAGAACAATACGAATTTCAGGATAATTTTGAAGACTAAAGTAGTAACGTTGCTAAAACGAAAGCATGATTTTATTTATTCCAGAAAAGATAATAATTTTTGGTCGCCGTAAATCGACACGAAGAGTGTGCGCGTGTTGCGAAATACTGTGCGGCCCTCTTGCAATGGCCTCGTCGGTTGCAAAACACAGGCCAAACGCGATCGGCCATTTCTGAATTTAGCACCGAGTTTTCTCAACTTTCCAGTTTAAAAAATTCGGTTAGAGCCAAACGTAGCTCTAAACTTGATATTTCGCTCTCCAGATGGTTTGGAAATGTATGTTTGTTCTTTCAATATTTCTTCACTTTGGTTTAACTGCTGAAAAACAAAAGAAGAAAGATCTAACAAGTTATACGTAAGTTAAATACCCTTAAAAGCCTTACTTTCATGTTTTTGCAGAGATGCTGATCTCGAAAAACTCTATGATGAGTGGGAGGAGAACGATGATGAGGAATTAGAGGAAGACGAAAAGCCGGAGCACAAAAGAAAGCCACCGCAAATGGACTTAGACAGTATGAAAGCAAAAGTGAGATTCGTCGAACAACATTATTACAGTTTTGAAATTCAATAATTACAGGCAAAAAATCCTGAAGATCTTCTAATGATGTCGAAAAAAGGGCAAACGTTGATGCTTTTCGTTGGAGTATTGGATCCAGCAGAACCTGGGCGAACGGATATTCGCCCGTTTACGGAAAAATGGACTGCTCTGTGGCAGTCTCAACTTTATAACAATCATGTAGACCTTCAAGTATTCGTCATTGATGACAATCGGGCTATATTCATGTTCAAAGACGGAGAGCAAGCATTTGAAGCGAAGAAGTTTTTATTGAATCAAGAATATGTGACAGAAGTAACAATTGAAGGACAAAGCTTTGACGGACCTGCAAAGAACTTGAAAACTGCTAAAAAGGAGCTTTAATGTTTATTAAAAAACGCATTTATTTATTTTTGCATATCCTAGTCATTTATTGGTTTATTTCACGAGGTTTCGAATTGATTATGTGCCTTTATATTTCACTTTGAAAATAGCATAATAAAAAGTTTTTGAATAGTTTTTTTTAACTCTGATGAGCTCAGTTATATCTGTTACCTCTACCTAAATGACAAGATGATAAGAGGAATGACCGCCTCGTTTCTAGAATGGACATTGACGTGGAAGAAGCTGCTTTAGAACAAGTGGCAGCTTTGCTTCAACGCCCAGATCAACTGGAAAAATTACCTGAACTCAAAAAAAGAGCTGACCGAAAGAAAGTGAGTTCGGAGAGCAGCTTTCTGTCAGTATCAATTTAATTTCAGCTTGCCGTTGAAGCAATGCTCCGAACAGGAGTACAAGGTCAGTTAGAGGGAATACGAACAGCGATTGCACATTTACAAACAGCTTCCGATGATATTACTGCCATTTCGCATGGGTAAAATGATATACCAGAACAGTAAATTGTTTTAATTGTTTTTAATTCCAGTGTGAAAGATATTCGTGAACGTCTGAAACCTTTTCCTCAACTAAAAGAAAAACTTCGAGAGCTTCGCGATGCAAATGCTCGACATGGTCAATATGCCGCAGCCATGGAAAATCTGAAGCATATATTCAATCTACAAACAACTCTTCAAGAAATTCGCGATGCATTAGATGATGAAAAATCTGGAGGAAATCTATTATTGGCCCATAAACATATTATGGATTTAGAAAGAGCACGTGACGAACTACTGGCAGAAGTACATAAAATGAGTGGTACAAATACAGAAAAAGAACAAAATGTAAGCGTTGCACTGGTTGGTTTCAAAATTTTCAGATTTTTTGCAGCTTCTTATAAACTTTTTCAAAGGAGTCGACACAGTTGTTGCTGAACTTTCAAAAAATATGTGGTTTATTCTCGGGAGAACACTAGAAATGGTCAAGGTATCTCAATTCAGTAATACCATACTTAATCTGTATATCTTCAATTATAGGGAAATGAACAAGGAGGTGGTCCACAACAAGTTGTGACATGTCTACGAATTGTTGAAAGAGAAGAAAGGTACTGTTTTGGAGATTGAAAAGTAGCTATTTAGTCGTGTAATATCTTCAGAATTGATAAGTTTTATATGGATGCTCGAAGTAAAAACTCCTCGGCTTTCGTTCCACCTGGGAGACCGCGAAACTGGAAAGAAAAGGCATTGAGATCATTGGAAAAAACTGTTGCCAATCGGGTTGATGGGAATCAACTCGAAGATCGATCACTCAATAAAGCATGGCTTGCTCGGTATCTCGAAGTTTGTAGAAATGTCATTATGGATGATTTACAATTGGCAAAAGTTGCGATTCCTTGTTTTCCCCCAGATTGGCAAATTTATGATAGATATGTTCACATGTATCACAGTTCTGTCTGTAGAAGAGTAAGAATTTGAAGTTTCTGTTGTCAGCATTCTTGATATTTCCAGCTACGCGAAATCGCTTCGGAACGCCTCGAAAAGAGCGAATTGGTCCAATTGATGTCATGGATTAAATTCTACGCATCTGAAGATATGCTCGGCCATCCAAGATTGAAAATTAATGCTCAAGCCATTCTTCAAGACAGTCCAGTTCTGACGAGGAGCACTCTCAATCAATTATGTGATCAATTTGTTGAGATGTCTAGAGAAGATTTGAAACTTTGGCTGAAAAACACTGTATCTCATGAGACTCTAGTAAGTAACACACTTCTGTTTCTGTATGTTCATTCATTTATTTTTGTTTAGGATTGGTACAAAAACGTCCGACCCAGTGAGGATAATCATGGATATTTCTACACAGATTTGCCGAACACTGTTTTTGGAATGCTGAAAGACACGGTTAGTTTTTTTTTGTTCTGAAAGCCCCCTGATGTTTTTTCTCACGTCAAATAGTAGCATTAAAGAAAGAAAACTAATTTCGGAAGAAGATGACGAAAATGTCAAGAACGGACTCTTCTCATAAAGTATATGTTGTTTGAAAAGAGGAACACTTTTCCCGTTTGTTAAGAGTTTTTTCCGCTCCGAATTCAAGTCTTCATCTTCCGCAAATTTGAAATTCCGTCACTGTGAACGTCACTTTTTCTTTTTTGAAATTGAGAAAAAATTTGCGTATTCCCATTTTGAAAAACCATGAGGAAATATCTGTTTACATGGATTTCACGTGAAGTACATGCGAACAAGTGATTGAGCTTATAAGACGAAAATAATTGGCCGAATAGTAACGTCAGATGACAATAATTATGCTGATAGGCTTGATCAAGAATAAAATTATTCTCGTCGAAGTATCAAGAGGACTTTGGAAAAGGGCAGTCTGGACACTTCTGAGTCATCAAGTTGTTGTAATGATGCAGACAGAACCAACTTTCTAGATACCTTTTTCAATGGAATACATTATATTCTTCGGTAAGCTAAGGAGAAATTCAATTTTCTGTTTCACTTCTGTCGAAAAAGGAACTCTTGATGAATAATATAATGCAATTACCCCAAACCCTTATTCATCGAGTGCCTTTCTTTCAAACTGAGTTTCAATATTCATCCCACATTGTTAATGTGCCCTTCTGCGACCTCCAATTTGTAGTTTTAGATGATTTGTATTCTGAAGGCGATACAAGTGTAGTTTCAAGAGTGTGAAATATCCAATGTTTTGTATTTGTAATTCATCCGTAACAAAGAGGAGAATATGGTAGAAGACTATGTTCATAGGAAACTGAGTTTTAAACTGAACCGATTGATGTCTGCAAAACGTCAACAGTTTTCCGCCCGACTTGAATTAGCTCAAAGCCTTTTGGGGATACCCCAACTGCGGTGTTTACCAATATCTTTTTCTTTTTCATAATTTTCTCGTAAAAAATGGAGAACGAAATATTGGTGTCGGTTTACAGCCATCTAAATGAATCAGTCTTCTCTTCATTTTTCTTCTTCGTCCCACACAAAAAAAAACTAGATCTTATTCATCATTTTCATCATCAGTGGGTGGTTACAGCCCAAAGAACCTCGACAATTTGATTAACACCCTCCGGAATACTGAAAGAAAATGGGCCTATTTTTTAGTTTCTCGAAGGTTTCCGGTTTTCTCCGTTCACTTTCACAAAAGATAAAGTGCTCGACTTCCTTCATTTGGTTCCAGGAGCCTCTAAAGTTAGAGAGAATATTGGTGAAAAGTGACGCCACTTCTTTTTAGTCCGTTGAAAGACGATAATAGATAATTAGTAGTACGGAAGTGATGAAGTGTTTTTGTTTCTTCCTCCTTTTTTTCTTTATTTTTTTTTTCATGAAGAGACGATCCAAAAATGACCTGAGCACTATTTCCGATGGACTCATTTAGAAATTAGAAGAAGAAGAAGTCATTTCTAGGTGACGAGTTGAATGAAATACAAATTAATGTGTTGTGGAGAATTTAACGTTCGGCTTAAATTAATTGGAGTCAAAACATGAGAAGAAAGAAGAAGAAAATTGAATATTCTGGACAAATTCGAGAGAAGGAAATATTCTTCTGATGCCCAAATATATTTTGAATTGGCGACCAAATATAGCCTGGAAGTCTCACAGAAATACCAGAAATACTTTGTTTCGCGAGAAAAAACCAAATTGTATTCTTTAGAGCATAGGAGGAGAGAACTCACAGGGCGATGTTCTTTTGATTCCCACATAAGTTCAAGCAGCACAATGTACAATTTGTAATCTATACACAATCTCAGAATATCCATTATTCTTCGAGCCTTCCGATGATCTACGTGAGAATCTTGATAGTTTTTTTGCACAATAAGAATACGTCTTGGATTCTGATGGCAGGCGGTGACGTGACTTTGAACTCTTCACTTTCATTTGAACGATGTCATAGGATAAAAACGCCTCAACAATACATCTTCATTTATTTTTCGCAAAGAAAAAATAGTTAAGAATATTTCGGAATCTTCTATATGACCATCAGGATTTCAGTGAGAATGAGAAAGAGTGCGCGAGCTTGATTGGGGTTAGATCTCGATAAACGAATGAGTTTTCATGATAAAAAAGATGAATGCAATGATGGAATGACAGGGAATCAATACATAGAATGTATAGAAAAAGAGCTGAGAAATTAAGCGATTTTTATATGCATGTGAAATAATAGTAATGAACAAGGCTGGAAGAAAAATAATTATGGCTGGGTTTTTTGTCGTCTCCGACATTTTTGTGTTTTTTTTCCGGACTGGATGGTTCGAAACGGAGTCTCATGTTCATTAGAGCCAAGTGGAATGCGTTGAAACGACTAGAGAAACTACTCTTTTTGCGAGAATGGCTTTTAGATGAAGGTGGGCTAGATTTAACTGATTTATTCGATGAATCGATGGGACATTGGCTTCTACTTGGTCATGCAATGATAAGAGCATACTTTGTGTAGACATGGGCAAGCGTAACCATCAGCAGATCGTCGTCGCATCATTGATCCTAAAATCAGAAATCATGGTGTGTTCAGGAAAGCTGGGTGAACGCTATGTTGCAACTTAGGAGTAGCTAAAAGCTCGTACTACGTCCTCTGAAATAGCTCTTACTCTACAGTTCGTTTAGTCTTCTTCCCATAACTTTTTCTATGAGCCATTCGATAGTTTTTCTCAAAAATAGTGACAATTTCTAACTCAATTCAATTACCTCGGCTTGAAGAAGTTCTCTTTGCTGCCATCATTGCCTCCTCTGGGTCAACCAAAACTCCTTCCGATGCCAACTGGGCTGCGGCCTGATCAGCAAGTTCCAGAGCCAGGATACGATCGTTTGCTTGTGGGAATAACTGGAATAAGGAAGTTCTACGAATTGCAACAAATTTAATTATTGCACCGATGACATGAATATAATTATTTGTCAAGAGAAGGTCATGATGGCAGAATTTTAAATTGGTTTTGTTACCAAAGGGTCAAAACACAAACAAGGTTGTACTGCGATGAGAGTTCTCAGCTTACCATAAAGAAACCATTGACAACTGGCATCGAAGCTAAAAGGCAAATGAGGAGTACTGTGGCTGTCGTTGCGTTCATCTTCTTTTGAGAAAAGCTGGTTCCGTCTTCGTTTTCTGAAGAGGAGAAATAGAAATAATGCTGGGTTTTGTTGGAGATCGCGTCCAAGAAAAGGGGCGTGACCTTCTTCTGGTGCGGAGCATATAAGTGGGTGGAGTCGCTTGCAAAGAACACCTCCTTCACTAGGCGGTAGAGAATTGGATAACGAAGAAATGAGAGGAGGGGTGAACAAAGTTTGCAAATCTACAGGAAACTGGTTGCAGAGTTTGGAAGTTGGAACTGTGTAATTGAATGAACGAATGAATGCGTTGAATGAAAATAGTGGCGAGATGTGGAGCATTGAGAAACATAGAAAAGAGCTGATTTCGGAAATCTAAAACTATTCACAAACTATTTCAACAATAAAGCTCGAATTCATATCCGGCATGCTTGGAGTTTCAAAAATGTCTTCAATAGCGCTTTGGGGTTACTGTAGGAATCATAGAGTTGTTCCTTAAATCAGACTGACTCTAACTCAAAACGAACTGCTGTGCGTCCTTGTCAAATCGAATATCCTATTATTGACAAATCACGTTTCTAAATTGTGCAAAACAACTATAAATAAATTCCCATAGTAGGTGGAATTAGTAAATGACTTGTACGATTCCTTGCATAAACGAATCTACTAAAAGTTGACGAAAAGAAGTTGAAGAATTCAAGTTCAACTTCGCATTACTAATCTACTTAATGGAATAACCCACCTCCCTCGGACGGTGACGAGCCCTTCTGTCGTTAGTAATTCTGGAGCACAAAGTGCAGACGACAACAAGAAAAAGTCAACGAGGGGGACGGATGTTGCATTTCTCTTGATTTACATAACATGACACCAAAATGAAGAAGATTCGTCATTTGTCTTGATGTGTCCTGCTTTATATATCATTAGTTGTAATTGGCTCAGATTTCGGCTCAGGAGAAAAGAAATGAATGATCTTGTATGAATAGTTTTCTGAAAATCATCAAGTTGCATATAACAATTTGACATGATGTCAATTGAGGTTCCGGAAGTATGAACACCCGTAGAAGATTCTCTGGAGATTTCCATCCAACTGACCGATATCATCTATAAATATCAACTCGATTGTAGTCATTTTCCTCTTTTTTCAATGAATTAAGTTTCAAATATGAAACCCCTGTATCGAAAGTATTTTGTGCGCATCTCGTGGCGGATTAAAAGAATTTGATGGATACCCGTAGATGATTTGCATATACAAACAATTCAATAATGTTAATCTTTAACAAAATAGAGTGCCAAATCGAAGAAAGAGCAGATACAAAAAAAAACAACGAAAAAGGAAAATCCAATTTCCTCACTGGGATTGGGATCGGTTTTTCTTCATTCAATCTACAAAAAGGAAATGGCCTTTCAGCACTTTTTGCTCACTGTTCTTCTCGTATTTGCAGCCCACCACTTTGCAAAATCAGCGTCACTTTGAGGAAAATGAGAGTGAAGATCGTGAAAATTGAGTGAATGAAATAAGAATGCAGGCCCCAACTTCGAACATCTTTTCAAAGTTTGAAAAGAAAAGTCTCGAGACCAAAATAGGTGAAGTGCGTGGGGTCTCGCAACTCTGCAGGAGATTTTTGAAAAAAAAAAGAAGAATCTTGAACCGAAAACTTGGATGAGAGCTCTCACGGTCGGATTAGTGGAATAGGTCTCATGGCTGTAAGGTCTAAGATCTTTCACACTGAATGTTTGAATTTTGAGAGAAAAACAACGACATCGAACGGTTTGAAATCATCAAAAACATTAATTTCTAATCCCGTTAATGACAAATATAACTGATCACACACTGACTTTGAACAATTGTACGGATTCATGAAGAACTATCAACAATTTCAAAATCTGAAAATAATGTTTCAGTATTTCCTTGAAAGTTGAGGATGTAACTGGCTTTAAGTGGTCTAGCCGAAATCAAGTCAAATAAGAGAGATCTTTCTGACAAGTTGAATCTCAAAGATCCTAAGTATTTGGTAAGTCGGACCCGGAAGCCACGTGATCTTCATGAACACTTCTCTGCGAATTCGTCTTCCGACTCGCATTAGATTCCAGTAGTGATGACAAACCAATCTGAGAGAATTGATTACTCAATTCTTATTAATTTTTCAGTTTGAGATTTTCCACTCTTTGAAATGTGTAAGGATCAAACAGAAAATAGAACTTCTATTTATATTTTAGAAGGACAGAATGGGATATTGAGACATCTATACTTCTGTTTTCATTGCAATACCTGGAATCCTTGGTTTAAGACAATGAATGCGGAAGAGATTGAAGTTTATTCAATTGGAAATTATGGAAAGATGTAAGAGCATTACAAAGAAATATTGAAATCAAAGAGATTCTGAACATTCAAATATAGACGGAAGCGTTGGTAAATAATGTGGTAGAGCAGGGATTTCACGAGTTTGGTGCAATATCATAATACGATAAATAACAGTTTAGGTGGTCAAAGTGGTAACTGAAGCAAATAGGAATAACGAGAGTTCATATACTGATAATCGTAATTGGGTGGGGCGTTTTGATATGATCTACGATTTGTGTCATATGGAGCATAATTATGCATAGAATGATATGGTGGTGGTGGTGGTGGTGGCCACGCGTGTCGGGATGGTCCTGGACGATTGTTATTGTCAATCCTATTTTGGGCTCTTGCTACTGGTCTATTTGGTAATCTCTCAGCAGGTGGATTTGGTGGTGCATGAGGTGTTGGTGGACGTGGTATGTTGGCTGGCTCCGGAGGCACTCCCTCTTCTGGCTCATCAGCGAATAGAGAATATCTCGGGGAGTGTGGAGAGTATGGAGGAGAATATGGTGTTCCTGATGCGGCACCGAGTACAGATGATGCTCGAGAGTCATTACTATTCTCTACATCGATCTCTTCATCAGCACCATTTTCCTAAAAGTGTAACAGGTTTCAGTAAATTTGTTCTTCTATGAAAGCTTACTTGCTGGGGAGGCTGCGGCGCATTGACTGGAGCTCTGTTAGGATAAGGGGGCATGTATCTTCCAAGAACTGGATAAGGTTGTATTTGTCTTGCTAAAATCATCAAAACCACTTCATAAATGTTTATATTTTTACCTCTATCACTGGCCTCGAAATACTTCACATAATTTCCACCGACAAAATAGTTCCAAACATAAGGTTCCAAGTATGCTCTGCCAGTGATGTAGTTAACTATCATATCACGGAACGCCTCAGTTGCATTCATCTGAATCAGAAGACGTCGGTGACTTCCTCGTGGGAAATCGAATATCCCTCGAGGGTTCCGACGACGTTCGATTTGAATCATTTGAGTACTTCCAAGTATCGAAAGAATTTGGAAATCAAGAGGATTCGTGCCAATAGTTGGATCCTACAATAATTCAAATCTTTTAATTTATGAATGAGATTCAAATTTATTCCTAGTGAACCTACCATTATTTTTCTAATCAAATCGATTCCGCCGTCTCCTTGTCCAGGGAAGGTTAAAACAAGAACTTCAGGAGTTGTCTCATAATGAGCCATCTGAAAACCGAATATTTAATTCTAAATGTGTCTTTATTTCAGGTAACACTGGCGAAAGAAGTGTCCGTAGAAGTCATACCAAGCATAATCTATCTAACAATTCAAGAGTTTCACGAGTTAGCAGGAAAGTACAGAGACGCATTCACAGCCTATAAAACTGACTACTTTTCTGAACGTGGAAAGTTTCAAGAATTTACATCAAACATTGTGAGTTCATATTTTTTGTTATCAAAAAACATGCTTCTGAATTTCGAAGAAGTTTTAAAATCAAATATAGTTGTTTACATAATTTTCTACTTTGTGAATAGCACCATTAAATATTGACAGTTCCGTTTAAAACGTACTAACTTTTGTTTGTAAAAAAACATACATCTAGTTTCAACTAAAGTATCGAATTGAGAAGAGCTTAACTTTTTTTCTTTTAGATTGCCGTCGCCAACAATCTGCACACGTGTATAGAGTCTACAGAAAAGTATAAGCAACAAATTCGTCTCTCGATGGAAGGAGAACAGAATTCAGTGGCTCCTATGGCAACGCCGCTTTCTTCTGGAAGGCGTACCGCTGTCAGTCAACAACAGTTGATTGAGAATATGGATGCGTTGAACACGAAATGGAGTAACGCAGCTTCTGTGGCGTAAGGAATTTCAATAGAAAATTCAACAAATGAAAGCGGGAAATAAGAATATAGGGAAAAGAGATCTTATGAAAATGTTTTAAAGTTTTAAAAAAAAGTACGATCGTGGATCCAAGACACGAAAACTATTTCGTAATTCAAGTCACAATTTTTGAGACATTTTTTCTTATTAATTCTAGAAAGTTGTGTATACTGATAACGCAAAAATAAATTGAAATAGAAACTAAACGTAACGCCTTGTTCGCTCCCTGCTTTGCGCCTCACCGAGAATCAATATTCAACTCTGCAAAGAAATGCTCCTTTTTCTGAGCGAGGGGGCACACGCCTTCGTTTTTTTTGCTAGCGGGGAGAAGACGCTGTCCTTCTCATAAACAAAAAAAATGAAATGAAAAAGACATGACGCGCGTTCTCGTAAGAAAATCTATTGGTTTCAGAGTCAATTACCTTCGAGAAGAAGTTCAAACTGACATTGCTCCTAGTCTTGTTGAGCTGTTCTCCAAAAAATGGTTGACTGGAAGTGCTGCCCTGGAGACTATTTGTATGACTGTCTCGGATTACTATCATGATCACAAACATTTGCGACCAGTGGCGAGAACCGCGTTGCTTATGGATCTACAGTTCAGAATCGTCAGCGAATATTTGAAAGCAATTGAAACAAAGTACTGTAGCCTGACAAGACCACATATATTCTCCATATTTCTCTTTCAGACGTCTAACATTCACCACTTACGAAGAACGTGCGACTGCTGGAAAACGCATGAAATCAGATGTTTCTCGATTGGATAATCTCTACGCTGAATTTGCTAGTAGTGACGATATGGCAGATCAGGTACTTGTTTTTATCTGTCTTAATTTCTTATTTGTTGTTTAGCTACCACTTCTTACATCTATCGTTGCATCAGCTGGAGATGTAATTTCCTTGAAGGATAAATCTCTTCTTTCTCTTGAAGCTACATCTTTTGCCCGGAAGTTCCCAAATTGCCCTGCCGAGTTATTGGCCGCAGTTCTTGCTACCCGTGATGATGTCGGTAGAAGCGATGCACGAAGTCTTGCTGACGAAGTCCTCCAACATGTCCAATTCCACCCGAAAGATCAAATTTTCGATCAGTTGTTTGCTCTTCGTCAACAAGAAAGTTCCGAATGGCTGCCGAACATTGGAATGGCAAATGTTTTCAAATCCGACTTCATCTCTAGACTAAAGAGAGATGTGTAATAATCATACTGTACTTAATTCAATTTATCGTGAAGCGCAAATTTACAAAGAAAAAACAATTTATTGACTTAATGCTTTGACTTTATCTGTGATGAATTTTAAATAAATTATTTTAATGCTCCGCTTTTCTTTCGAAGCAAATGTTGTGTCGCTTCTGAAATTTAATAACAATGTTGATGTCGTTTTGGTTATATCTTACCAGTGTTTGACTTGATACTAACTCAGTTCTTGGTTGGTCAGAGGTGACGGTGGGGTACGGTCGGTCTGAAACTTGACTTGCTTTATAATTCGTATTATTTCATGTTACTTACAGTACTGATTGTTTCTAGCTCTTCCTCTGTTGACAGTCGTACCATGTGGAGAATATGGAATTCTAGAAGGTAGTTGCTGCATATAACCATCGTTTTGAACTCGCACTTGTTGATAACTTGGAAACTGTCTGTAATATAGAAAGCATATATAATAGTTTTAGAAATATATTTACCTGGATGTTGACGGTAATGTATACGGGTAGGCATCTGGATACTCCTCTTTCACTTCTCTATCTGTAGTAGTTTCGACCAAAGATTCTGGAGCAGACGAAGATGATGCATATAGGGGTTGGATTGATCGTAGTTCACCTCTATATTCTAAATTGTCTGTTCCTTCTTGGAATTCTTGCAAATATCCAGATGAATTCGAGTGACTTTGATTGGAATACCGACGCTTTTCGTTCGATTTGTTTTGTTTCCGACTGAGATTCGTTGATTCAGATGGCATGATGAAATCGAAGACATCTTTCATGCATTTTGCTCTACCGACATTTACATCCTTAAGAAATGCCGAATACTGACCGAAGTCATTTGCTTTACCAGTCTGAACAAGAAGAGAGATTTAGTTATCAGTTTTCTATCTCGTTATATTTACCAAACAGTTATATATTGCTTCACGGTCTTGTCGTGGTCCTCGGTACCGTACTATAAAATATTCTTCTTCACTCCCCATCTTATAACTGAAAATCAATTTGGTTTCATGAAACAGCAAGAAAATTAATGATAACGCATTTTATAAACATTTCTCACTACATAACCTATTTTTCGAATGCAATCGCAATTCTATAACAGAAATAGTTTTACATTGACACAGGGATATTTCACAAGTAAGTGACCTTTGAGTTGATAAGCGGATCACAAAAAATTCACGACGGCCTCAATCATCAAAACGTTATCAATTCGAGAAAGATAGATGCGAAACGTTTATCAGTCTCTCCCGTTTTTTCGCGAATAAAATGTTACCTAAAAATCAATTGCCTGTACTTCTTTCTCTAGCTCTAATCTATTCTTCATGAGGTCCTCAGATCAATATCCCAATAGAAATAATAACTGATACTATACCAATATCTGAATCTACATGATGTTATTCTCTATTTTTAGGATCTTATTCAAACCAAAATCACTAGTTCTAACTTCTAAGGTTTCTGTTATTCAATGCTTTGAAATATGAGTTAAGAAGAAGAAGAATAAAAAATATTGAAACCAATCCATCAGATTCTATCCAATTGGTCAATTTCAAATCATTTCTGAAAGCGTGCGGTCTGCCGTGGTAGTGTTTGCACACCTTTTGTAGAATTTTTCGCCACGACTTTTCTCGCTTTGCTGATGTTTCGTTTAATAATAAATGAATTCTGGTAATATATTATCTAAATAAAATTATTATTTTATAGCATAAAATGGCGACCATCGTTCCAACGCTCTTCTCTTTCGTTCGGGATTCTTACAAGGGACGCTTTGATGCGGCCACTTTCGAGAAAGAAGTTGGACGTGATTTTGATAATCAGGAAATTGCTCAAGCCATTAATAAGTACGAACAAGAGGCCAAAAACTTGAAAAACGTAAGTTGTTGTCAAGATATATTATGATAACCAGAAATAATGGTAAAATTGTTTTATTCCAGAAAGATGAAATTCGCAAAGTGATTCAATATATCGATCTAACAACACTCAATGGAGACGACACGGCTAGCAAAGTTGTTGCTTTGGCTAAAAGAGCTATTAATCCTATTCCAACTGATCCTTCGATTCATTGCGGATCAGTCTGCGTGTATCCACAGAGAGTCGCTGATGTCAAGAAGTTCCTCACTGCCACGAAGCAAACCTGTCATATTACAGGAGTTGCTGGTGGCTTCCCATCTGGTCAATATCATTTGCAATCTAAAGTTCTCGAATGTGAGCTGACCGTTGCTGATGGAGCGACTGAAATTGATATCGTGATCAGCAGAGCTGCAGCTCTTGAAGAGGATTGGAAGACTGTTCATGATGAAGTTCTCGCGTGTAAGAAGGCATGTGGATCTGCCCATCTCAAAACAATTTTGGCTACTGGAGAATTAAAAACTTTGAGCAACGTATACAAAGCTAGTTGGGCTAGTATTCTCGCTGGATCTGATTTCATCAAAACCTCGACCGGAAAAGAAACTGTCAACGCAACATTGGAAGTCGCTTATGTTATGTGCACTGCCATCAAGCGCTGGTATGAACTTACTGGCAAGAAGGTCGGATTCAAGCCAGCTGGTGGAATCAAAACTGTTGATGAGGCACTCGGCTTTGTTGCTCTTGTGAAGGACGTAAGTACATATGATAACTTGTGATACCTATCATCTATAAATTTATTACAGATTCTCGGTGAGCAATGGCTGAACCCTACTTTGTTCCGCATTGGAGCCAGCAGCCTTCTGGACGATTGTCTCAAAGCTCTTTAAATTATTCTTTGTTTTTTAGACCTAATTTTCCGTTAGTATCCCGTATTGTTGTTCACTTCGTCGATTTGCCATAGCTTCCTTTTTATGATAGGTTGTGCCTCCCCCGAGTATTCAGATATGACATAAATGAATCATTTTTCCTTCAAAAATCATTGCTTACCTTCCGGTGAAGTGTTAGGTCTCTCTATTATTTTTATGTGTGGTTTTTCAACAACAAAAAATCACAGTTTATATATAGGATGGTACGAGTGACCATTCTCCATCCCGATCTAGGAATTGGTGGCGCTGAAAGATTAATTGTTGATGCTGCAATCGGATTGCAAGAAAGAGGTCACTCAGTTAGAGTTGTTACCAATCAATACAACAAAGAACATTGTTTCCAAGAAACTTTGAATTTAGGTTTGAATTAAATCAGAGATTGAAACTTAACTGAACAGTTTCAGATATCTGCACTGTTGTACAGTGGATTCCTCGTTCTCTCTTCGGAAAATGCCATGCGTTTCTGGCATATTTGAAGATGATTATTGCTGCATTTTACATAGTTTTTTTCAATGGTGATGCAGATGTTATTCTTTCGGATTCTGTATCTGCTGGTCAATTCGTTCTACGATATCTTTCAAATGCTAAACTTATTTTCTACTGTCATTATCCTGATAGACTTCTGACTAAAAGAGAAAGTCACTTGAAGTCATTCTACCGAGTGATCATTGATTGGATCGAAGAATACACGACTGGACTAGCTGATGTTATTTGTGTCAACAGCAAATTTACGAAAGGAGTGGTAGTTGAAACGTTCAAATCTTTGCAATCCAGAGAACTGACAGTATTGTATCCATCGCTGAATACTGCATTCTTCGACTCCGTTCAAAGTTCTGATGATCTTGGAAAGGCTATAAAAATAAACGAGAAATACATTTTCACTTCTTTTAATCGGTTTGAGCGGAAGAAAAATGTGATTTTGGCATTGGACGCTTTTGGTATGACCCATTTTCTTTACTTTTCAGTCTTCAATTTTTTCTTCATTCAGCTCAACTGAAATCGAATCTCGCATCTGATCAATTCGCTAAATGTCATCTTGTGATTGCTGGTGGATATGATAAGAAGAATCCGGAGAACATCCAACATTATGAAGAGCTCAAAAACCATCAAGTCAACCTTGAACTACCAGATAATCAGGTAGATTTTGTTTATTGAGGTCAGAAATTATTATTTCACTTTAGGTCACATTCCTCCGCTCCCCAACTGATGAACAGAAAATAAACATCATCCGAAAAAGTCGAGCTGTTCTCTACACTCCTGATCGGGAACATTTTGGGATTGTACCGGTTGAAGCAATGTACTTAGGAACTCCAGTAATTGCTGTCAACACTGGTGGCCCACGTGAAACAGTACGAGACAATGAAACAGGATTTTTGGTTACTCAAACTGCTGAATCATTTGCTGGGAAAATGATTGAACTTCTGCAAGACGAGGCTAAATATCAGAGATTGAGTGAAGAAGGTCCGAAATGGGTTCAACAAATGTTTGCTTTTGAAGCATTCTCTCGGAAGTTGGACGAAATAGTTCAATCTGTACTTTAATCAAATTTATTTTACTTTCGGGTTCATTGTGATACATTTTTCTCAGTTAAATTATATGCTTTAAATTTGAATGAACGTTTTTGACTAATAAAAGCCATGTATTCCCGTTCTTCCAGAACTCGGAAAGGAGAAACTAGGTTTCTGGAATTCGCGATTCTGAGAAATCTTATTTCTTCATTGCTTTTTTCTACAGTTCGCCAGTTTTTTAATAATGGGTTACGGTAGCTCAACAATTGTGAGATGCACGCCGCCGATAAACTACGGACCAAAATTTTTTGCGCAGTTTCGTGAAAGTTTTGGTTTTTAAAGTGCTCGAATAAACAAGAAAGTGTCGTGTTTCGACTCGTCCAGACCTCTCGTTTTTCAATTTCTGAATTGAAAGTACTTTTCTGATCTATTCTTCTCGCACAAGCGCTTGAATTTTCTGTCAAAATTATTCCATTTTTAGGATTCTCTCGAAAACAACCGCAGGTCAGTTCCATTTTGCGTTTTCGGCCGGTTTGCATTTGTCACTTGTTTACTTCAACGCGCTTCGTTTTTTTCTCTTCTCTCGCTCAACCCCTTTCTCATTCATCGATCGGGGTCTAGCGCCGCCCGTAAATGTTCTCTGCAGAATTTTTCAATTTTGTCGGAGTTTCCGTTTTTCATAAACTCTTTCGGTAGGTGTTTGTGAAGCCATAGCAACGAAAAACGAGACAACCTTAGAGCGAGAGATAAAAGATAGTTCGAGACTTTCATATTTCTAAACTGAACGTAATCAGTAAGTGGGAGATATCCAAATTTGGCAATCGAACAATGTACAGACAGGTAATGCAGTTCTTGAAATGTTGACCTTGAAACATCGTTGAAACGCTCCGTCTTCACATTGTAGTCAGTTGCGCGCAATTGTCAGCAAAAATCGCGTCACATGATGATGAAAATATTTGTTGCGGTGCTATAAAAATGCCCTTTTCGAACTTTATATAAGCAGAGAGGAAACTTTAACTATTTGAAAATAATTACAGCTTGAAATCATGTCTCTTGCTCCTAAGGTATAATAATAATGATTAAATGTCTAATTCGATGTTCCCAAACACAAATTATTCTAATCCTTTTTTCTAATATTTCTCTTTCGTGCTAACCCAACATCGGTAATTACAGTTCTGTTTCCCACTCCGAAGATTTATTATTAGTTCTCATTTGGTTTCCCAATCATTTTCTTTTCCCACTCTCAACCTCGCGAATGTATTTAATTTTCGTTAGATAAGCACCGCCCGTCACCTTATTCTCATTCGTTTCGCATTGCAAACAATGACGCTGTCTTCAGTTTCAATTTCCCATTTTCTTCTATTAAAACTTGATGTTGTTTTGTTATTCTTGCCATTATTGTGAATGTGATTGTTTCAAGTTCCGTGCAATGTGTTATTTTTATCTTTCAGATGTCGAAGGCATTCATTGGCAAGCCAGCCCCACAATTCAAGACTCAAGCCGTCGTTGACGGAGAGTTTGTGGATGTCGCGCTCTCTGACTACAAGGGAAAATATGTTGTTCTTTTCTTCTACCCACTCGACTTCACTTTCGTGTGCCCAACTGAGATTATCGCTTTTTCGGACCGTGCTGCTGAGTTCAACGCCATCAACACTGTTGTTCTCGCTGCTTCGACCGACTCGGTCTTCTCTCACTTGGCATGGATCAACCAGCCACGCAAGCATGGAGGACTCGGCGAGATGAACATCCCAGTTCTTGCTGACACCAACCATCAAATCTCCCGCGATTACGGAGTTCTCAAGGAGGAAGATGGAATCGCTTTCCGCGGTGAGTTTGTTGGTAGGAAATCAACAGGCGAAATAATTTCTTCGCATGTTCGTTTGATTTTAAATTTAATTTTCAGGTCTCTTCATCATCGATCCACAGCAAAATCTCCGTCAGATTACCATCAATGATCTTCCAGTTGGACGCTCCGTTGATGAGACCCTTCGTCTCGTCCAAGCCTTCCAATTCGTCGAGAAGCACGGAGAGGTATGCCCAGCCGGATGGACTCCAGGATCTGATACCATCAAGCCAGGAGTCAAGGAAAGCCAAGAGTATTTCAAGAAACATTAAATTATACTTGCACTCGGAACGATTGTATGTCCTATTACCTTCCCGTAGTATTTATCTGATAATTTTTTATCCATACTCATTTCCCATATTGCTTTTGATCTATCCATTACTCAACAAATAAATTCGGTAATCGGAAGTACGATTTGTTTCAGAAACCTAAAAGTATCTTTCTTTGGTACTTTCCTTGTTTTCCGAGACCGCCTGTGTTCGTCGGTGCGCGCGCATCGCCGTGTACAGTGTTTGTGGGGGTCACCTGTGATTATTCACCTCTGTGTGTCTCTTCAAAACGTCCGCTCTGACCTGTACACTTGGACAAAACGGCTGTCCGCTAGAGCGACAATGCATATAACTTTAACGGTGCATATAAATACATGTTTATTCATGAATCACTTTCCATTTGTAGCTGGCGCCTACTCTTTTGATGATGCATCGGTTTCCTCATTTTCTTTCTTTTTTCCATATCGACGTTTCCCAAATTATTTCCGTTTTCAGAATGTCCTCACCTACATCACTAGAAGAGGATGGTGACATTAAGCTGAAAACAAGGTTTCAGGGACAGGTGAGAAGTTCTCTCTTTGAGAAAAATCAATCCAAATAATTTATGCGCCGAGATGGATTATTTCTAGTCGTCAAGATCCGGCTAGATACTAACGAACCAATAAATATCGAAAATTATAGCTAAAAGTGTGATTATTTCAAGATTTCGTAATCACCACGATCAGATAGGAACACAGAAAATACATTTCTATACTGAATATATTTAGTCTATTTGCAGGTCGTTGTTCTTTATGCTCGTCCACCACTCATTCTAGATGACTTCTATGCACTTCTTCGCGATGCCTGTAAGCAACATGCTAAACAAGATATCACGGTCAAGTGGATTGATGAAGATGGTACAGGTGTTTGAAATATATTTTTCACAGATAAAACTTCAGGTGATCCAATTTCCATCGATTCACAAATAGAGCTCGACGAAGCTGTGCGATGTCTGAATTCAAGTCAAGAAGCAGAATTAAACATTCATGTTTTCGTTGGAAAACCGGAGCTGCCTGGTCTTCCGTGCCAAGGAGAGGATAGTGAGTTTTCGTTGGTGAAGTTAGTTATGTTCATTTCCACATTTTTTTCAGAAACGGTGTATCGTCGTGGTGCTCGTAGATGGAAGAAGATCTATCTTTACAATGGACATAGGTTCCAAGCAAAACGACTGAATAGGTACAGTATCAAACCGTGATAATACCATAGTTGTCAAGGCCCGGGCCGGGCCGGTAGAAAATTTTCAAGGCCCGGCCCGGCCCGAAGGCCCGGCTTCAAAAAATGACCCTTTTTTTCCCAATTTTTTTTTCGAAATTTTTTCAATTTTTCATCGGAAATGTGACCATTTTTGACTATTTTTCAGAATTTCTTCTAATTCTTACTGATAGTCGAAAATTTGACTTTTTCGCGAAAAAATTTTAAAAAATTCAAAAAATTTGAAAAAATTTGAAAATTTGACTTTCGCGCCAATTTGCCCGGGCCTTAAGCCCGGGCCGGGCCTTGACAACTATGGATAATACCAATGTTGTAGTTTTACTGTTACGAGTTAAAATGACAATACGATTTCAATCTATTTTTACATTTTCAGACGGATTCAATGCTTCATCTGCCACGACTATATTTGGGGTATTGGGCGTCAAGGGTTCCGTTGTGTGGACTGCCGGTTGTGCGTCCACAAAAAGTGTCATCGTCATGTGCGAACTCATTGCGGTCAGGTAATCATTTTCATACAGAACTTCAGTTCGTTCAGAAAACGACGAATTGCCATTGATTAAGTTAGTGTTTCTATTTTGCAGACTCCACAAGGACCAAATATTCTACCAATGGCTCCAGGTAGTGGAATTGGATCATTAAGAGGCACCAGATTAGACACGAGTTCGTCCACCACACGATCAAGTGGTGGAATTGACAATGGAGCATTCCACGAACACGAAATTGAATCACCAGGATCGACTAATCATGATTTGAGTAGATCAACGGTAAGCTTTTTTCCGTATGCTCGATGAGAAGTAAAGTTTATCAATCTAAAATTCTGTTAATATGTATATCTTGGTCATTCTGCTGGATATTTGCTTCACGCAGAACAATAGTATTTGTATCTAAAATGGGTTCTCAGAATCTATTTTTTGTAGTTGCATAATACATTCTTCTACAAAACAGAGGCACAATCCTTCATTTCAATTTCTATATACTCTTCTTATTAACATCCTCCTGATTCTTCCTCAATGACCCTTTTTTGTCAGTGCTTTCCATTTTCTGAGAGAAAGAAGGATAAAAAAGTATACTTTTTGAACATAATTTGGAAAAATAAAAACTAATAATTTCAGAATGGCAATGGTACTTCGAAATGGGCGGTTTCTCTCAACGATTTCCGTTTATTGACTGTAATTGGCCGTGGATCTTACGCGAAAGTCGTTCAAGCAGAGCATATCGCTACTCGTCAAATTTACGCCATCAAAATTATCAAAAAGGAAATGTTCAATGAAGACGAAGATATTGATTGGGTTCAAACTGAGAAGTCTGTATTCGAAGCAGCTTCTAACTATCCATTCCTTGTCGGACTACACTCGTGTTTCCAGGTAAGTTGAAAATTGAAGACAACTAGATCAATAATCGTTTCAGACTGAATCTCGTCTGTTCTTCGTGATCGAATTCGTTCCTGGTGGTGATCTGATGTTCCACATGCAACAACAAAGAAAACTTCCGGAGGAACATGCTAGATTCTATTCTGGAGAGATTATACTCGCTCTGCATTTCCTTCACTCTCGAGGAATCATTTATCGTGATCTCAAACTAGATAATGTTCTTATTGATGCAGAAGGACACATTAAACTAACCGATTATGGAATGTGTAAAGAAAACATCAACGCTGGAGATTTGACATCCACATTCTGCGGAACACCCAATTATATTGCTCCAGAAATATTGCGAGGAGACGAATATGGATTCAGTGTCGATTGGTGGGCATTGGGTGTTCTAATGTGAGTTGACTGAATGTTTTAGGTTTCAGTTTTATGAAATTTAATTGTTGCAGGTTTGAAATGATGGCGGGTCGGTCACCATTTGACATTGTTGGAATGCAAAACGCTGAAGAAAACACTGAGGATTACTTATTCCAAATAATTCTGGAACGACAGATTCGTATTCCTCGTTCACTTTCTGTTCGTGCTTCTAGTATTCTGAAAGGATTCCTCAACAAAGATCCTACGGAACGACTTGGATGCAAACTGGATATTAATGAGGGACTTCGTGATATGAAGGAGCATCAATTCTTCCGTGGATTCATCGATTGGGAAGCATTGGAGCAGAAGGCTGTTGCTCCTCCATATCATCCAGCTGTTGAAAGTGATCGTGATTTGACACATTTTGATCATCAGGTATACTAAATTGGTTTGATTGCTGTCAATTTCAACAGTGTATACTTTCAGTTCACTGACGAACCCCCACAGCTCTCTCCTGATAATTCAGCCGTCATTGCTCGAATCGATCAGTCCGAATTCGACGGATTTGAATACGTGAATCCACTGCAAATGAGTCGAGAGGACTCCGTTTAGACGAATTCTTACCTTTTATAATTTTTTTGGTTTTGAATCCCATTCTCCTCGTTTCATATTCATGCGATGCTATGACACTAACTCGTGGCATAATCTCGTCAGTTCCTAATTTATTTTTCCCCAACTCTGCTACACTTCTGCTCGCATTCTCCCCAATTAATTTTCATGTGGTATCATCCGATCCAAAGGTTGTGATTTTCGATTTTTAATACTGGAAACCAGGGATACGTGATCGCTGAATATATTGTCACGTTACCATTGTGAAGTTTGCTTTCCCTTCAATCATCTTGTTAACTCTCTTGTCAACCCATTTTAATTTTGTAAAATTGCGGTAAATTTTGTGAATAGTCTTGAATCTTAAAAGCTTCATTACGAGAAGAATGAATAAAAAGGCATCCGAAAGAATAGAAATACAAAAACTCCAAGGTAATTCATTTCATCATAACTGTTTGTATAACTTTTCTTGCTTGCTTTTTTAAACTTTTCTGTGCTCGTGCGGGTAGAAATGATTTGAATGGACGTTCAAGTATCACTTCTCGAAGTCCACAATCTGCTTCATAAAAATTGAGAAGTGCTCTACAAAATGCTTCTCCAAGAGCTTCATCTGAAAATCTGATAAAGAACTCTCGTATATTTTTTGATAGCCTACATTTGTACTGTAAATATGGAGTAGTGTGTTGAATTCCGTTTCCAGACGAATCGACGTGGCGATACGAAAAGAATGAAACTTCTAGAGTATAACAGAGACATGATAGTAATTCACCCATTGTTCTGGAATTTTTGAATATATTTATCTGGTTTTTAACTTGAATACCTTCTTCCAGTGCCTGCTTTCTCGATATCCGTATTAAATTGAGTGAATTCAAGCGAATAATCTTCAGAGAGTTCTGAGAGTAAATGGGGAAACCACAATTGACGAGATGTTGACTTTTCTTCCACCGGAAACCATTCAAATTTTTTGTTTTCGAAATAAAAACCTACTGCTGTCATAGAAACATTTCCGTACAAAAAGCAATTTGGTTTCTGAGAATGAGCATGCAGATCCACGTAGATAACAGTTTGTGCTTGCTTAAAAATGATAAAGATTCAAGAAGTGAGTACAGTACTCACTGGATTATTATCATATTGAGTCAGTAGATTTTTCACAGCATAAATCGACGGATGCGCCCATTCTGATGGATTTCTCCACATTCTATTCAGGTCGTAACCCATCAAAGAGCATCTGAAATACTTTAAATTTCTTGGAAATTTCAACGAAAGATTCAACAATCATGTAATACAATACAGTTTGAACTCGCCTATAATTTCCGAGATAAACGCCATCTGGATTGAGCATTGGAATGATTTTAAAACAATAAACTTTCCGAAGTTTCTGTGCTCGATCATCATTCGAAACAAGAAATTCAATGATTCCATGCATTACATGACTACTCGGAGACTCTCCTGGATGAACTCGAGCTGTCAGAAATATCATTTTCTTCGATCCTTGAAATGTTTCTGGAGATCCATCAATTGTTATCAAATCGATTCGACGTTTTTGCTCAATTATTTCGTTTTTGAAATTTGTTATCTTTTCGATTTACCACAGTATGAGCCAGGAGGTCCCGATGGAAAAATATATATTTTCTAGCTTCCAACTGATTCAGCCACGCTTGCATTTGGCCGTAAGTATACGGTATACAGTAAGCAAATTGAACTGGATCTGATGATTCGAATATGAATGCAAACGAAAGAATCCAACGATCATTATGTTGAGAACTACGGTAGTAATAAATGTGACGAGACGGGATTCTGGCCCTGAAGATTATAATTTTTCATCTTTCCGAAGAACACAATACCAGCTGTTTTGGGCATTTGATTTAACAACTGGAGCTGCAATTCCCATTTCGAAAAGTGTTCTTTGCTTGGAAAAATTGACAATATTGAAGATAATTCTCTGCAGAAACCATAAATTGATATGATTGTAATTCTGAGGAATATGTTAGACTCACTTGATTTTCTGTTGCATTTTTACACTCAAAATAGAACCAAACACGATATTTATTATTCAGTGTATCGGGACGAATGAACAAATCATATTCAGAACAAGATACTTTATCAACTCGTCCCAAATTCCCTGAAATCAATGAGTGAAGATCTCAATTGAAGGAGAATCCAACCAGATTCAAAGCTTGCTTCGAAAACTAAATTTCCTTGTCCTGGAACTGTATCCGGATAAGTTACATTACCAATGTTGGAACTCATTTATAGAGAATTATGAAAACAGCTCAATCTAGTCGAAAAGGAGTGAAAAGTCAGTTTTTCCTGTCGCTTCGCTGCTTCCACAGGAAACCGGTAGTTCGGTTGAGTTGAAATCGTTTAACGTTGATACTCTTTATTCTCGCAAGAAAACATTGGATTTAGATGGAATAAAAACAAATTAAGTTAGAATTCAGGAAAGGAAACAAAGGCAATTCAGAAGTACGTAGATGAAACATTGAAAAAGGAGAATTCTCAAGAGTAGTGAGTGATTGTGAAATTGAATTTAAAATGATGTCACTTTTGCGAAACAGAAGACCAGGTATTTTTGAAAAACTTCTGGATTTTAGCGAGAGTTAGAGCGGGAACGACTGCGACTTGGTGAACGTGATGCAGAGCGACTTTTCGAACGACGTCCAATTGGAGGTGATGCGTCCTCACGAGCAGGTGGAGAACGAGAACGTGAAGCAGAACGATCACGACGATCAGGTGAATCACGACGATCACGAGATGGCGGAGAACGAGTACGACTGCGAGATCGGCGTGGCTGCAAAATAATAGTTTTCAAAGAATTCTGATAGATAAAACACTAACCGATCGTGAACGAGAATATCTTGGTGATCTTGAGCGTCTTCTAGGAGATCGTGACCTGTAAATTGAACATTCATGAAGATACAAGGATGTCTAAGCTGGTCGTTGAAAAAGAGTAACTTTAAATAAAACCTAAGCACAATGACAACGTCTATCAATACAGTATGTCGTGAAAAGATGAGACTTGGCTAAGAGGATTTCAGCGACAGACTGCAGAAAATGCCATAACAATTTGGCACCCCACGAAAATCGGGGAGAGCCTTTAAATCGAGGAACGAAAATCGGGGAAAGTCCGCACGGTCGAACGCAAAGTGCGGCGCACTTTTTTCAATATTTTTTTTTCTCAGCGATATTTTGGCTAAGTTTGTGCGATTTGTATATTCTATCGGTATGAAAATCTCATTCTAATCATGAATTTTATTGATTTTGTAAAAATAATGTTTATTTTTTGTTATTTTGCCTGGTAACCATGTAAAGGAGCTCAATTTTGATATGTTTTCAGATTTGACTTCCAGCTTTCTTCCACTGTTTCTCTTCGTGCTAAAACCACTCAAGATCTGTCGGACGTCTTCGGAATTGAAATAAAAAAATTTAAACTCTAAGAATTTGCTTACAACATTAACTTATTACAGAAATACTACGATGGATCTTCGTCAAGTGTGGTTTATCTTTTTTCTTTCGCTTGAAAAATCGTTTTCGATTCTGAATATAATTTTTCTTTGTCGGCAGCTTATTCTTCATTTCTTTTTCATCTTCAGCATTACGATTGCTTTCACCGAACCTATATTTGAAATACAAACCAATTCCACATCTTTGAGATTTCGATTCTCTTCGATAAAATCCGTTGCTATGGAAGTTTTTATTTTTATTATCTTCTAAATAAACATTATTTTTACAAAATCAATAAAATTCATGATTAGAATGAGATTTTCATACCGATAGAATATACAAATCGCACAAACTTAGCCAAAATATCGCTGAGAAAAAAAAATATTGAAAAAAGTGCGCCGCACTTTGCGTTCGACCGTGCGGACTTTCCCCGATTTTCGTTCCTCGATTTAAAGGCTCTCCCCGATTTTCGTGGGGTGCCAACAATTTTGGGCACTTACAAATCAGAATCTCCGCTTTTCCACTGCCGCTGCTGGTTTCATTCAGCAGGCACAGCATCATCAAAAATCTGCTTTTCTCTGCATTTTCAGCAATTCCGCTATTCAAGTCGCACTCAGCATTTTCAGCTTCAGCAGCAAAAACTCAGCTCAACTCAGCAACTTCAGATTCTGCTGCTGCTGTTCTATAAAGAAGACAGAACAGCTAGTTTATCAAAATAACCCGCGCCGAATTTTCAAGAATTTGAGTAATTTGGATACTTACCGTCTACGTCCTCCACTTCCGCCACCACGGCCTCCTCTTTCGTCGGATGGTCGATCGTATTTAGCGAGAGTCACACGTAACTCACGACCATCGACGAGTTTACCATCGGTGCGATCCAACGCGTGTTCAGCATCCCGGCGTCTGAAACATAAATTTCCGGATTGAATTCGATTTTTAAATAAATTGAACGTACTCATAAAATCGAACGAATCCGAATCCTTTAGATTGGCGGGAGTACTTGTCTCTTGGAATGTGCACATCTCCGATATCTCCATATCGGTCGAAAACTCGTCGTAAATCATTTGGAGTTGTTTGATACGACAAATTGTCGATTTTCAGTGAAGTCAATCCGTTGATATCCGGAGCGGCACGACGATCTCCCCCTCCACGATTCATAGCTAAAAGTTTTTATGATTATTACATGTTAGACAACAAAGATTATACGAAAAAATACGCGGAAGGACGAAGAAAGAAATTAAGGAAGGAAAAGAGGATCAAGAAATCATGAAAATCAGGTGGAGTGTGAAGCTTTTAAGAGATCAATGAAATGCGAATGTGATGCGTAGAGTGGTTCTTTTGAATCGACTTGAATCCAACGAAGCGCCTTAGCGTCGTCTCCGGCTTGAAGAGCCACGTTTTTCAAAAGTCCTTCTGAATCATGAAAGTTGAAAACGACTGTTTCCATCCAAGAATTATCAGTGTTTCGTGGATCGTCAACGTATCCTCTGTAAACTCAATAGAACGTTTAACGTGATTCGCGTTTTCAGAACCTGTATAACTCTTTTCCATTACTCCAGAGCTCTTTTAGGCTTTCTTTGTCGACAACTCCATGCATAGCTTCTTCAGCGAATTCACGTTGTAGTGTTTGAGAAACATGTTCGCCAGCATCTACCATTCCTCCTGGAATAGCCCACTCCCCATTATCTCTTCGTTGAATTGCTACGAATTCTAAATGATCATCGTCACTGATTCTGGACACGATTGGATCTGCAGCATGATTTGGTCCCCAGCGTCCAAGCAATCCTCGGCCAGCTATACCAGTACGACCAACTGGATTCAGAGGGCACAATGTTTTTGTGTCGAAAGAATACTGGCTGAAGATATTCTTTATAACTCTTATATTATTCCCAGAAACAAACACACCAAACATAGGACACTCTATTGATTTTTCCATCAATAGAATTCCAAGCCGGTTTGAAACGTGCGTCATTGATTTCTGGATCAGACCAAGCCTGTCCATGAACTTTTTGGTCTGTGTACACTGGCGGGGTGTATTCGACCCATTCCCGACTCCACTTAACCAAGTCATCGGGAACATTGACTCTGTGAATTTGGCTACCAAGATATGGAACCTCTGAGAAATCAACCGATTTAGTAAGATATTCAATTATTTAATGAATTCCTACCAACGTTTCTGCACTTTTTGTGGACGAAACTCATTATAGGGCGACAGAGAAGATGATTCCACACTGACATACAATAATTAGCTAAATCCAAAAATCAATTTCAATCGATAAGCGCAATAGATCAAGAAAGCATGGAAAAGTAACAAAATGATTGGTTCGATAACTCTAACTACAGATTATCGTGCTGAAATAGATGAAAAAGGCAGACGGTGAGAGGGTGAAAATCGATGGAGAAGGAAACGGGGTCACGATGACGAGATAATAAATGAACGGACACAATGTAGTATCGAACGCAGGTCTCGTTTCAAAGTGCGGTTGCGCGCGTTGTTTAGCCAGAAGAACACCGGAGCATCGTTTAAAGTATTTGGAGAGGAAATATTCATAGTTGTCAAGGCCCGGTAGAAAATTTTCAAGGCCCGGCCCGGCCCGAAGGCCCGGCTTCAAAAAATGACCCTTTTTTTCCCAATTTTTTTTCTCGAAATTTTTTCAATTTTTCATCGGAAATGTGTCCATTTTTGACTATTTTTCAGAATTTCTTCTAATTCTGACTGATAGTCGAAAATTTGACTTTTTCGCGAAAAAATTCAAAAAAAATTCAAAAAATTTGAAAAAATTTGAAAATTTGACTTTCGCGCCAATATGCCCGGGCCTTCGGGCCGGGCCGGGCCCTGATTTCGCCAACAAGGCCCGGCCCGGCCCGGCCCGGGCCGGGCCTTGACAACTATGGAAATATTTGCATACTGCCTTGACTTCACCAAACAGAAATAGCGAGTGTCAGAAAGTGAACACATAACAATGCAAAAGAAAGAAACATTTCACATAAAGCTTTATTTTGAAGCGAATTCGAACACAACCGGCAGTAAACGGACCTTCGGTGTAATGATAGGTTTCAACCGCGAATGAAATTGCGAGATACGGGAAAATACGCGAAAAAAATAAGTCAGGGAAACATTTCGAGGAGAATAAACACATGAAAAAACGAAATATAATATACAAAAATACAAATGAGGGAGTTTCAGTTCTTGTTATTCTTCTTTCTTCTCTGAATCTTTTTCGACGATGAAGATGAAGATGTGTCGAGACCAACCTGGCTTTCAATGATTTCCTGAATATATTCACGTTTTCGGCGAAATATTATGATTTCAAACCTCCTGGGTGACTTTTCCTGCATCTAACTGCTCTTTCAATTTGTTTTGTGTCTCAAAGTGCATAAGGAGATCGTTCACTTGTGATTGAAGATCGTCAATTTTCTGAAAAAAAACGAAGTAATATTGAGAAAACAACTTTTTAGGGTTAACCTTTTCATATTCTACTCGTGCCGTCGTTTGGCTTCCAATCAGTTTTTCAACTTGGTCTTTCCAAACTTGTTGATCTTTTCTCAACATTTGATTTATTTCACGCTCATCCTTCAATTCGTTGGACAACTTTGAAACTTTCTCGTATGTCTGCGCTGCTTTTTTCTCGGCAACTTGTCTTGCCGCTACAGTTTCATCAACTACTCCACGAAGAGACTTTAGTTCGGTGGAACGCTCTGCCAATTGATGCTCGAGATTTTCAACTTGAGCATACGCCATCTTCTCCATTTTCGACATAGTCTGCTCCATATCATGTCGTTGACCTTCGAAGTATTTCCGTTGGTCTTCAAGTTGACTGGTCAGAAGAAGAGTGTACTCAAGTTTGATCCCCTCTAATTTGTCGTCCTTGCTGCTCTTCTCGTCAATACTCTGAAGATTTGAAATATATTATTAATAAGCTCAAACTCGATTGACTAAATAAAATGAAATCAATCATTTCTGATCGGCGCTTACCGTATTCATATCCCTCTGATACTCAACCAATTTCCCATCAGCTTGATTTTCGATGAGACGATGAACGTAATTATCTCCAGCATAATCCCAAACTCGTTCACCTCCTACTTTCAGACTATATGTATGCGATGTCAATTCCCAATGTCTCTGAGCATGTTGTTCTGCGTATCTACCACATCCTATATTTCCACAAATGAGACAAATCCATAGATCGTTACTCATTCCACAATCACTACAGCGTTGTTCCGCAACTACTTCTGGAGACTGAACATATCGACAGACGGGACAAGTATTGTCAGCCCATTGTTCAAGGCAATGAGCGTGGAACGAATGATTGCACAGTATTGCGAGAACACTATCATCCATGCGTTCCAAACAAACTGCACATGTTGGAAGTTCAGTTAGAGAAGTGTCATCAGAAGATAGAAGACTGTCAGATGTGGTCTGAAAACCAGGATTTAGCCAAGAAAAAATGGAATATGCTATTCAAAAAAAACACTCAGAAAAATAAGAATGACTTACACATTCAATACGATCCACAAAGAATAAGGTGCAACAGTGTGACTCAAGATCGTTGAATGGGCAGTTGTTAAATTCTTCATAGAAAGTTACAGCGTCATTCTGGAAATTGCAATTTAAGAAATTCGCAAAACCAATGTGTCAGCTTACATGCTCTTTGAATTTGATAATTAACATGTACTGGTTCGGAGCTGGATCACGGACCACCTTGATAGTTGAGATCATTGGAAGTGAAATGCACATAAATGATATTATTTCACGAACTTCAACTTGTGCTGGAACTGCATACATGCACAGCATACGGCACTGAGCCGATCTTATCAGTTTTTCATCGTTATATTTGTAAAAATGCATAATTCCTTCAGTCTTTTCAGTGAGAGGATTCCCAGAATAATAGGGGATATGTTCAGCTGTAATTGACAGAATTTTATTAACTAGAAGATTTCAGAAACTAGAAACATACGCGGAGCTTCTGACACAGATCTACCACCCGATTTTTCTGAAGTTCCAGCCACTGAGCTTGTTTCGAGAAGCTTTTCACCATCTAGAGACTCAACAACAACTTCCGAATACGTCCGACGACCTTTGTGGTAACTGTGAGCTGGTTCACTCGACTGAAAAACTATTGTTGCCAGATAAAAATGGTTTAACTACATACCATTTCTCCAATAGGTGGATCTTCCCCTTTTCCACCAACTCTCTGCTCCTTTTTCGGAGGTGTGTTCCCTTTTTTAGCCAGCCTTTTTCGTGTACGTTCTCCAGCAAATGGAGATTCACTTCCAGCGTTTGAATCGTCGTTAAATGATTGTAGAATTTTCGACGGGTCTCTCACTTCGAGCCGTAAAACCAAAGGAACATACAAGCTGCTCATACACCTCAAAATTTTCATTAGATCTTATCGAAGTTTTGATTTAGATATTAAGAAATTGGTCGAAACCTAAAAGCAATGAACATCGAGAAACAAAACAAGTTTTTTTTTGAAAAACGGCACTTGAACACAAATTGAGAGAAAACCGTAAATATTAAAATAACGCAATGATTCTGGCACTTGGTGAGGGTTTGAATGTACAATTTTTATGATGATAGGAGAGTATTACATAAAATCTAGCAGTATTACAGTACTATAAAATCTATTGATGAATCTATTTCGATCGGATTCTATGTACAATGCCGTTGATTCCGTCTGAATCAGTACGAATCACATTCTTCAGTAGAAGAGGGGCATTATATCCATTCTTCATTGGCTTCTTTTGAGTTTCAAAATCTTTTGAGCCATTTGATAAACTCGAGATTAAACTCGAGACTGATTCAAAGCAATCCGAAGAGGTGGCAGAAGTGTCAAGTTGAATTCCAGGAGGGAAGAAATATTGCAAGCTTCTCCATACATCTTCTCGATTCATTCTCGATAGAAAAGTTGCTCGAAGTTGCCGTTCTGCTCGACTAATTAAGTGTGGAGCCAAATTTGCCATAATCGTTTCAGCAGTAATCAAATTGATGACCTGATCCAGATGGCTGTTCACTTTCTGACTTAATCCTTTCGATGCTCCTGCTAGAAGTGTTGTCATTTGAGAAATTCCACACTTTTCCATCATTTGTTTAACATCTTCACCCATTCTAAAAAGTGAGAGATTCAACGCATTCGCAGCGATGTTTGGTTTCACTCTCTCCGTCGGATTTCTTTTGAGCAAGTCGAAAATCACATCTCGAGCGATAAAATTGACTCGAGATGGTAGTGCTGGAAGTTCTAATTCTTGATACGTAGCTGTATCCAAATGTTTGTAGAATGGATTCGAACGTGTCAAAATTTCGTACGAAAGACCACCGGCTGCCCAGGTATCTGCCATTTCGAAGTTTACTTTGCTGAAAAAAACTAATATGCATAGAAAGCAAAACTAGACCCAAAACTCACACATTCTTGCCGGGCTTCGCTGTGGAAACTTCTGGAGCTCTTGTCTTAGTGTTGCCACCTAAGTTAACGTCATCGTTCTCGTATGGGACTTGCCAATCATCACACGCTAGAGCACATCCGAAATCAGCAATCACCAGTTGAGGAATCTCATCATCAAAATCATATTCTAATAAGATATTATCGCTCTTCATGTCTCTTTGAGAAACTTTATGCTGATGGAGAAACGTGCATGCTTCCAGAAGTTGAGCCATCATCACTCTCCCAGTCCAATAATTTCGATGATGAGTCCATACATATTCGTGAAGAGTTTGACGATATCTTCGCATTACAACATACATTGTTTTCGGCTGTGAAGCAATAGATTCATACCAACGTGCTGTATGTAACGCATCCGGGTAACTAGAATTGAGAATTCGAATAATCAAGAGAACTGATATTACAATATTACCGTTCAATAGCATCAGGTAAAACTTTCAGCGAGTCAACAAATGCCGTTTGAATTCTAACAACATTTGGATGCTTTGCGGGAAGTGGAGTAAAATTTCCCATACGACCATTTAATAACTTTGCAGCATTCGGATATGGAGCCAATTCACATCCCATTGAACTCCACAGATGGGCATCTCCATCTTTGTCATGTTCAAAATTAAACATTAATTTAATTGCGAGAGGATATTTCTGGAAAATACAGCATATGAAATAAGAATTAGATATAATAATTATTTACCTTTTGAACTACTTTGCTCACAGGAGGAACTTCTGCAAGAATGTCAGTGACTTCATTGAATCCTACTCCAAATTTAGAATTTGGAATCTCCAACTCATCATTAGACAGTTTCGCGGAATACACAGCGGCATTGCACCCTTGACCAAGGAATTCTCCTGAAAAGAATGTGATTGAATCGAATTTTAAGCATTCGAAACATACCAAACTCGTAAGAATCAATTCTATTCGGCCATTCACTTGACTTCAAATCTTCATTATATCGTACTGAATTTCCGAATATTTGTTTGATTCTTTCTACTAGATCAATAGATCTTGGTTCTCTTCGTATTGGCTCAAATTTCCGTCTCCAGTCTTCGCGATTATGAAGACGATGTCTTTCAATTATGACTGCAGAGAATGGACGGAAAAATCGGCCATGTCGAGAGGCAAGACGAGCCTGAATAAAAGTTTTAATTAAACTAGATCATTTGAAAAATCTTACGATTTTCAGGACATTTTGACGTGGAAGGGATGCCTTTTTCAGGACTACATGAACACCCAAATTATGTGAGACAGGAAATATTCGTGGCAAGAATCGATGAAACGTGGTTGCTTTTCCACTTCGGGCAATTATTATGAATTCATTTTTATCTGTGCATGAGAAGTCCGCGCCGCACTCACGCGGCGGCCACGCCCATTTCTTGCGGCAGTGTTCAAAAATTGAACGCAACGTTAAAATCGGGGTGGGCGTGGCCGCCGCGTGAGTGCGGCGCGGACTTCTCATGCACAGATAAAAATGAATTCATAATAGCTGAAAAGAAAAATATATCGATCTCGTCATTTCAGAATGCTCACTTCATTTGCAATGCGATACGCTGCTTTTCCGAATCGTTTCATCGACATTTTGTACTGCTCCAGAATTTTCTTAGTTGATCTAACCTAGAAACCCTGAATTAACGGCTAAATTTATGTTGTTTCCGAAAAAAGTAGAATGGAAATAAACCAGCAGCATTTTTTACAGCATAGAATAGAAAGATAAAAATTCATTAGACTAGATACATGAAGACAAGAAAAATGCAAGAATGACAAGATGCCTTTTCAATCAATAAATAAAACCTATAAACAAAAAGCAATAAAATCATGACTCGTTCGTTGTAATTATGAGTATTAACTAATCTTTTATAAGACCGAGACTTCTCGCTTCTTTTTCGGCCCATTCAGCAAGTTTTCCGTTGTCGGTTATGGGCGAGTCTTCCTCTCCACAAACAGCATCAATGTAGAAGCTTCCTGAAAATTTAAACAATCTCTTAGCTTTCAGAACAAAATGAAAGTGATTTAGAAATTTTGAGATTTGCTGTTACTCACTCTGAGCTGTGAGAGCTTCGAACTCATCATCTGAGCAGTCTTCAACGTCTGAAGAAGACCCTGAAAATAATCGTTTTCAATTTTTTAAATTCAGAAAATGAAATACCAATTGCAAACTTCGAAGCGGAGCTTTGACTAGTCTGCATTGCAACGATTGTTGAATAATCAGAAAAATCCACGACCACTCTTGAACCACGGACGGAGAGTTTAGATGCATCAGCTGCTGTTCCTCCGACAACAAGTGTGATTGGTGGAAGCTGTAAAGGACCGATTAGAATTCAAATGTACTATCGTAGAATGTACCTTCGGTCCTGATGGAAAGGCTTTGATGAATTCTTGAATGGACTCATTCGAAACTAAAATTGATCCACTCAAGTCCACGTGACGAAGATTCGGAATTTTTAACATTGCTCGAACACCTTCATTTCCAAGATAAGTGCAATTTCGGAGTTGAATTATTTCAAGTTTTTCCAATGCTCCTAATTGAGTCATAACTTTCGAATTGACAGCTGCTAATGAGGAAACATCTAATTGCGTAAGCTCTTTTAAATTTCGGATGGCAGAAACTCCTTCAGCGGTAATTGAGGAATCATCTCCAGCGTTTGCGAGACTGAGAGATGCGAGAAGAGGAAGACCAGCCGACACAGAGATAAGAAGTTCATCATTGACAAGAGTATTGTAGTCCAGACTGAAAAAAACCCTATTATTCTATTGAGATTCAGCTAGATTCAATACTTACGCTAGTTCGGTGATGTTTTTCATATGACTTATATGAATTAAACCCGCAGCGGTTAAGTTTTTAAAACCATCTCCACAAAGTGTCAGAATGGAAAGATCTTCCATTCTTCTTGCAATCATACTCAAATTTTCATCTGTTATTTTATAGCACTCGTTCATTCTAAGTTCTTTCAATCCTCCACAACTCGTGCACAAATCTTCAAATGCCATTTCATCGATTTTCGAAGAACCGTCCAAGTATAAACTCTCCAACTGTGAGCCGAAAAGACGGAATGATCTACCATGTAATCGCTTGGAATTACGTAAATCCACGAATTTAAGGGAGTGTCCGCAATTTTTGAGAAGAAAGTAAAATGCTTTGTCGCCAGTTGTTTCCATTCCTCGATAAGAAAGTTGCTCAAGGTGTGCGAGTGATTCACCAAGCTCTTCAAGCGCTTCTGCTTGTGCATGAGTTCCGCTAATATCAAGTTCAACTAGATTTGGACAACATGTTGCGATGACTTTCAAAGCACGCCGGTCATCCAAAAGATGAACAATTCCAGACATATCAAGGGAACGAAGATGAACACCAGCACGAGTTAAAATCGCCTGAAAAGTTTGAAAAATGTTTTCAAAAATGCTCCCATCAACTCACTTTTAGGTGATTCGTTCTCATTGGTCTTTGCTTACTAAAGACAGTTTCTCGTGCCAAAATCAATCTGTTCACCAATTCCCATGATTTAATTGACTCTTCCATAAACTTTTTATTCACTCGTTCCACTCGAATTGTTTCATGAATTGGCAAAAACGATATTACTCGTTTCAGAACTTTGTCGGGGACTCCTCCAAGATTGAAGTTTTGTTCAGATCCAGAAGCAAGTGATTGCGTTGATGATGCTCGCGAAAGCGGTGTGTCTTCGCGACTTCCAACATCATCACTGAGTACCAAACCTTTTCCACCTCGTTTTTTTGAAACGTACTGAAAATAAACTTGTTCAATACTTATCAACAATCGAAACTTACCGCTGAAACAACCATCACTTGTTCATAAAATTTCAGTTCTTCTGGACTTGCATTCTTTGCGCGTTCAGCATGTTCAGCTTTTCTGCAAGTTTAAATTTTATTTCTTGAAGAAGAGGAGCGTGGAAGAAGTTCACTAACTTGAAAGTTATAGTAGCTGTTCCACAATTTTTGGAATGTTTGGGAAGGGTTCCAAATATAGATGTCTTCTTTTCTTCTCTCGGTAAAATACAACTGGTTATCTGAAAATAACGTTTCAAAGCACATTTATAGCTAAAACTAACTTTTCCGTATTGCGAGAAAAACGATTGAAGTTGTGATTGAGTGACACGGGAAGAAATATTTGACACAACTATTTTCCGATCATCTCTTGAAGTGTGTTGGAAAGCAATTGAAGCATCAAAGTCTGAAAACAACGTATTAGTAACTTCCGAATGTTCGTCTTTCATAACGTACCATCAGTTTCTCCACCATCGAATGCTTCTCCGTCAGCAAGCAACATAGGTAAAAGACGGCGATATTTCATAAACTCTGCTGCGGAGTGAGACCATGTTCGTCTGAAACAAATTTTTTCAATGATAAATTCAATCAACTCTATTACCTTAATTTTCCAATACTGAAAAACCGGGCTCTAGTGACAAACGATTGGAATGCTTCTGTCATATCATGAAGTCCCCGGCTCTCTAAATTCTGTCCATGAAGTCGTCGAAGTGCTTTGAACATGCTCTGGAAGACGTAATGGTAAAATAGTGACATAAAATTGAGAGAAAAGTCAAACCATATGATTCGATAACTGTTCCTAATGGGTTTCCAATGTTTTCTTATCACATTAACAATTTCTTTCGACGGGCAAAAAACCGAATTTCATTCTCTCACCTGTTGTGATTTAGCACTAGTAGCACTTCCGAGATTCGAAGTGAAGCTCCGATTGAAATCCATTTTTAGGTCCAATTACTTCCTGAAAACTAAAAAATGTAACAATTTTTGATCGATTTTGCATTGTGTTGTTCGGAAGAAGGATGGCGCATGTTTACTAGAGTTCGGCGAGGGAGCACACAACAAGCGGAGACACAGACATATGGGAAAACGGATTCACGGAGAATGGCACGAGTTATTCTTTAGATATAGAAACATTTCGAGTTAGTCTGGAAATACACTTGCGAGAAAACAGCTGCCGAGGGCAAAGAAAAATGAAAATAATAATTTCAACCGATATTTCGAATTAGTTACAGATTTTTACTTTAAGCTGATAAAAATATTAGTTCAGAGACGGATATTTGAACATTCAAATGAATCTTAAAACGTTTCAAAACGGACTTTAGAAATTAGCTGAAACTCCCAGCGGTATTTAAAATGAGAAAAGCCGAAGTCCGTGCGGCAAAATTACGGAAAAGGCATGCCGCACCCTGCAATCCATAGCCCCGCCTCTAGGTTATTTTTCGAAAGATACTGTTGTGGCCAGCGTTTATGAATTTCTTTAGTTTCACTAAATAATCTCTTTGATTATAAATGTTTCATTGTTTCTATTTCAGAATGGATCAGCTAGAGCACCTCTCATTGGTAAGCAAAGTCCTCGGAGAACTCGAAAATCATTTCGGAGTGGCTGACAAGGATGTTGCTGAGTTCGTTATACAAATGGCTCAAGAAAATCCGACTTTTGACAAATTCAAAAAAGAGCTGGAAGTTCAAGGACTATCAGATCAGGTACGTATTGTTTCAAATTTAAATTGTAAGAAGTTTTTCACCAGTTATTTCCGTTCTAGAAAGATTTTGAGTTCATTATCCACATACTCAATTCGAAAAATCCTGGTTTCAGATATTATTTTAAGTCGAAATGGCAATTTTTCAATTTGATTTCGTAAATATCTATAGTATACTGGAAGACCGGGTTGCTAAAATATACTGGAAAACCGGGTTGCTAAAATATACTGGAAGACAGGGTTGCTAAAAAATATAAGTATATACAACTGGTATGAAAATGTTGTATTTCAGTTTGACGATTCACTTACTGCCACAATCCTTCGTATCGTGCAGCATATGACGACTGCAAAAAAAAAGACAAAAAAGAGCGGAGACTTTAAGGAAGATATCAAAGATTCTCATAAGATCACGTTGATTTCTGATGCAAAAGAAGAAATTAAAGCAAGGTTGCCAGCGTTGGCTATGGCGAACACAGTTGTTGAGAAAGAAGACGATGGAAGTGATTTGATGGCAGAGTTAGAAAAGTTGCAGGGCCGATATGTGGAAGAGGTAACCGTTTTTCCATACTTGTCAAAAATCGGGCCGGGCCGGGCCAAAATTTCTCGAATTTTTTTTTGAAATTTTTCGAAGAAATAGAGTAAAAATGCTTAAATTATTGTACACATTCACATTTTTATTTAATTTTGAATTTTTATTCGAAAACTATACTTTTTTCAAAAAATTTCCAAAGAAAATTCAAAAAACATAAAATGTTTCTAAACGGGCCGGGCCGAGATTTTTCCTGATTTTGGCCCGGCCCGTGACAAGTATGGTTTTTTCTTAAAAAAAAAAACATTCTGAAAAACAAAAAAGATTGTCTGTGAACATTGATTGTGAGATGTGCCATTCTATTAGAGAGACTCTTCTAATACAGTTTTTTTCACAATATATATATATATATATATATATATTTACAGAAAAGCCGCGAAAAGGAATCTAGTTCGAAACGGGCTCGTTCAAGAAGTCAGGATCGTGATCGAAAACGGAGAAGAAGCCGTAGTCGGGATAGATCTCGAGAAAGAGATCATCGTCGGCGGAGCAGAAGTAGAGAAGAAAGGAGACATCGAGATGGGAGAGACCGTGACAGAGATCGTGATGATCGGAGGAATAGTGATAGAGATCGGGGAGATCGTAGAGGACCCGACAGGGATAAAGACCGACGTGAGAGACCGGGAAGACGTGATGAAGACAATTCAAGGAAATCAGAAGTAGCAGAAGTGGGAAAAATTTATGATGGTCGAGTGAACAGTATTCAAACATTCGGAGCTTTTATTACTCTTGAAGGTTTCCGCCAAAAACAAGAAGGACTTGCCCACATTTCACAAATTCGAAATGAACGTGTTCAATCAGTTGCAGATGTTCTCAAAAGAGGTCAAAGTGTGAAAGTAAAAGTGAATAAAATTGAAAATGGTAAAATTTCGCTGACCATGAAAGAAGTGGACCAATCGACAGGAGAGGATTTAAATCCACGAGAAGCTGATTTGAATCCTGATGCTATTGGAGTGAGACCACGTACACCTCCAGCATCTACCTCATCTTGGATGAATCCAGAGTCATCATCAGGTCCGTCAACTTCAATGGTAGGTGGAAAGACAAGAGTGAGAATCTCAACACCAGAACGATGGGAGCTAAGACAGATGCAGGGAGCTGGAGTGCTGTCAGCCACTGACATGCCAGATTTTGATGAGGAAATGGGAGTGCTGAAAAACTTCGACGGTAAGACTGAATTTTCGGCTATAACTCCGTTCTTTCTTTTTTTGGTCCTATTTCCTAGACTTTAATTTGCAATTTACAGACGAAAGCGACGGAGAAGACATCGAAATTGAATTGGTCGAGGAAGAACCTGACTTTCTGCGAGGTTACGGAAAAGGTGGAGCCGAAATTGAGCCGGTCAAAGTTGTCAAAAATCCAGATGGATCATTGGCTCAAGCGGCTCTTATGCAGGGAGCTTTATCCAAGGAACGGAAGGAAACGAAAGTTCAAGCACAGCGAGAACGTGATATGGACAATCAAAAAGGATTTAGTTCAAATGCACGTATTCTTGATCCTATGTCTGGGAATCAATCAACTGCTTGGACTGCTGATGAATCAAAGGATCGGAACAGTAAAATGAAAGAGATGCCAGAATGGTTGAAACATGTGACAGCTGGTGGAAAAGCAACATATGGAAAGAGAACAAATTTGAGTATGGTTGAACAACGAGAAAGTCTCCCGATCTTTGCGTTGAAAAAGAAATTGATTGAAGCTATCATAGATAACCAAATCCTTGTTGTTGTCGGAGAGACAGGTTCAGGAAAAACGACTCAAATGACACAGTACGCAATTGAAGCAGGACTTGCAAGACGCGGAAAAATTGGCTGTACACAGCCGCGTCGTGTTGCGGCAATGTCAGTGGCAAAGCGTGTGGCAGAAGAATATGGATGCAAGCTTGGAACCGATGTTGGGTATACAATTCGTTTCGAAGATTGCACCAGTCAAGATACAATCATCAAGTACATGACTGACGGAATGCTTCTCAGAGAATGCCTTATTGATCCTGATCTCTCCGGTTATTCATTGATTATGCTCGATGAAGCTCACGAACGTACTATTCATACTGATGTTCTGTTTGGTTTATTGAAAGCAGCTGCTAGAAAACGTCCCGAACTCAAGTTAATCATCACTAGTGCTACGCTGGATTCTGTTAAATTCTCGGAATATTTCTTGGAAGCCCCCATTTTCACAATTCCTGGACGAACTTTTCCTGTGGAGATTTTGTACACAAGAGAGCCGGAGTCCGATTATCTTGAAGCGGCACATATCACTGTAATGCAAATTCATTTAACTGAGCCTCCTGGTGACATCTTGGTGTTTTTGACTGGACAAGAAGAAATTGATACTTCATGCGAAGTATTATATGAACGAATGAAGTCGATGGGACCTGATGTTCCCGAACTCATCATTCTTCCAGTTTACGGAGCCCTTCCCAGTGAAATGCAGACCAGAATCTTCGAACCAGCACCAGCTGGAAAGCGTAAAGTTGTTATTGCTACAAATATTGCTGAGACGTCGTTGACAATCGATGGAATCTTCTACGTTGTCGACCCAGGATTTGTGAAGCAAAAAATTTATAACCCAAAGAGCGGTATGGATTCACTGGTAAGTTGAACTAATATAGTCTTCATTTGTATTGCAAGTACTGAAATAGAGAAATAACGATACTTTTTCAGGTAGTCACGCCGATTTCCCAAGCTGCTGCAAAACAACGTTCAGGACGTGCAGGACGAACAGGACCTGGAAAGTGTTATCGTCTGTACACAGAAAGAGCATTCCGAGATGAAATGTTGCCGACTCCTGTTCCAGAAATTCAACGAACCAATCTGGCGTCAACACTTCTTCAGCTCAAAGCAATGGGAATTAATAATTTGATCGATTTCGATTTCATGGATGCTCCACCTCTTGATTCTATGATCACAGCTCTCAACACTCTTCACACATTATCTGCCCTTGACGGTGATGGGCTATTGACTAAACTTGGTCGTCGAATGGCCGAATTCCCATTGGAACCATCACTCGCCAAACTGCTCATCATGTCTGTTGACCTGGGTTGCTCAGAAGAAGTTCTCACGATTGTAGCAATGTTGAATGTGCAAAATATTTTCTATCGACCGAAAGAAAAACAAGATCATGCTGATCAAAAAAAGGCAAAATTCCACCAACCAGAAGGAGATCATTTAACACTTCTTGCCGTTTACAACTCCTGGAAAAATCATCATTTTTCTCAGCCATGGTGTTTCGAGAATTTCATCCAAGTGAGAAGTATGAAGAGAGCTCAAGATATTCGGAAACAACTACTTGGAATCATGGATCGACACAAGCTTCTTATGCGTAGTTGTGGAAGAGATGTATCTCAAGTTCAAAAAGCAATTTGCTCAGGATTTTTCCGGAATGCAGCAAAACGAGATCCACAAGAAGGATATAGAACATTGACTGATGGACAAAATGTCTACATTCATCCATCATCAGCATGTTTTCAACATCAGCCTGAATGGGTTGTCTATCACGAATTGGTTATGACAACAAAGGAGTATATGAGAGAGGTAAGTCGGGAATTGTAAACAAGGTAGCCTTTCCAAGCGCTTCTCATAATATTATTTGATTTTCAGGTTACTGCAATCGATCCCAAATGGCTCGTTGAATTTGCTCCTTCCTTCTTCAAAATCGGTGATTCCACGAAGTTGTCAACATTCAAACGAAACCAGAAAATCGATCCATTGTTCGACAAGTACGCGGATCCAAACGCTTGGCGTATTACTCGTGTCAAGAAGAGAATCTACAATCCAAACAAATAATTTTATTTCCGATTGCTGTATAAGTCTGATGTTTTTTTCTTTCTACTGTTGATTTTTAGAATCTTTTTCCGAGTTCTCTCTGTAGATTACGAGTATCCTTTTTTGTTATAAATAACCTCATTTATCATCATAGTATTGAAAAGTGTGAGTTATTACTGTTGATACATTCCACAGAGAACTCCGAAGTTCCAGTAGACCGTGTTTGTTGGGTCATTTGGAGCAACATCCATCTTGCAGTAAAAGTCATTGAAGCGAGCTGTACGGTTGATGTTTTTCGAGTCGATGGCAAACTGATTGCACTCTTCAATATCACTGAAAAATTGATGTTCGAGAGATCGCACACTTTTTTCCCACACTTACTATGTCCAAGCATTGGCTGATGGCTCATTCTGTGCCCAATTATTGAAGAAGAAGTTTGGATTTGTGTTCTGATTAGTCAAGGCGTATGATTTTGTTGGACCGCAATCCGGACCGTCAAGAACAGCACGATCTTTTGAAACACAATTCCTAACACGAACCCCATCGACAGCAATGGCTCCCGATTTTCTTCCCCATGAGGTGAGAGTATTGTACAATTGAGTTGCAACGAAAGCTCTTTCGCCTTCACCTTCCATCATTGTCATCACTGCGTTGCTGTTCTCAGCCTGACATCTGCTTTGTCCCGACTCGATCAAAATTGGAGTTTCCGAAAAGAGTATTTTCATGCAGTAAGGAGAACGATTACCGTTCGCTTCAGTTGGAGCACGGAAGAGTGTTTCCCATCCAGCAGGGCATTTTGGAGCTGGTTTCACTGTTGTCGTTGATGGAGTAGTAGCTGTAGTGGTTGCTGGAGCACTTGAAGACGTTTTGCAATCTTCTTCTCCTCCGCCATGATGATAAGAGGATGGTGGACGGTGACCTCCTCCTCCATATCCTAAAAATAGTACAGCGTGACGGGAACGGAAAATTGAAGAGTGATAAGGTTCTTACAGTACTCTCTTACCTGGCCTGAAAATGGCATCAGCTGGTTTGAATGTTGCCAAAAGGCCTAAAGCAATAAGAACGGAGGATACAGAGCGCATGCTTGAATACTTCTGTTTCCGGAAACTTTCTCTTTTATACGAATACAGTTTCAGGTTGAAAGGTTATAGTTGCGTAAATGATAGTTTATTGTCCCGAAACGGTTATATTTTTGCGGAGGCTTTTAGTGTTTATCACTTTTGCTGGAAATTTTGCAGATGAACACGAATTTTTTGCAGAAAAACGAATCGGATGTTCCTTCAAAACAAAGGATGAAGATCAGAAGATCGTAGTTGATATTTTTAAAGAAATTATATTCGCATTGTAGAATTATTTCAGTAATCTCCTCTTGCTGTTTATTTCGATTATTATCGATAAAAATGAACAAACAACATAACAAATTTCATTTTTCTGAACTATAACAACAAAATCTACAACAAAAACAACAACATGAGAAGTTATCAGAGTTCAGAGAACTCTCTCGTAGATTCGAGTACTCGTAACATTATCAACTAAGTTGTGAAAAACAATATGTAATTTTCCACCCAGAATGAATTTATAGTACTTCTTGATAATACTTTGATCTGTCTTGTTTCTGAAAACAATGATCAGATCATCGTTTTCAAAACTCCACGTTTCACTGTGATCCGAGTATTCCACCGGCTTTTTGAGAGGAACATTAGTCTCTTTTCCTGTATTCTTCAATGATTCAGTGGGCGTGAGTTCCCATGACAAGCAGCCCATTGTCACCGAGTAAGACAGTTGTCCGATAAGCCAACGACTTCTTTTCACAGGGTCCCCGGGTTTAACAAAGTGTGGATAGTCTACCAATGATGACGGTTTCCACGTTCCAGCAATTCCTTCGCTGATTGGGGTGATATCCTCCTGCAAAATTTCATATTTCTTGTGAAACAGAAAGAGGTAAAAATACTTCTTTTTCTTCATTGCAACTTTCTTTGGAAACTTCCATTTTGAGACGTGAATTGAGTTAGTTTCGCTGAAAGATATCAATTTGAGTTGTCACAAACAATTGGGTTTTTAGTTAGTTTGAACTCCGATGTATTTTCAAAATGAAAGATTCTACCGTGAATTCTTGCTCATCCTTAATTTTGCACTGGAAACGGTTTAGAATCTTCAAAAACTACAACGAACATCGGTTTTGTAATGTTGTCATAAATAGGCAAATACTCATTTACTACCTGCTCATTTACTACCAATTGCTCATTTACTACCTTACTCATTTACTACCATTACTCTTTTACTACCATTTACTCATTTACTACCGTTTGCTCATTTACTACTATTACTCATTTACTACTTTTTACTCATTTACTACTTTAGAGCGATATGCTGGGATTCACTTTTCACCATTCTCTTAGGCTTAGGTTTCTTAGAAATTTGGAAAAAATTGACGAAAACGGTTATTCATCGTATTTGTCAATTGTTTTCCGAATTTCTAAGAAGCCTAAGCCTAAGAGAGTGGTGAAAAGTGAAGTAGTAAATGAGCAGTACGGTAGTAAAAGAGTAAAAGTAGTAAATGAGCAAACGGTAGTAAATGAGTAAATGGTAGTAAAAGAGTAATGGTACTAAATGAGTAAGGTAGTAAATGAGTAGGTAGTAAATGAGCAATTGGTAGTAAATGAGTAGGTAGTAAATGAGTATTTGCCTCATAAATACGATGTTCGAAAAAAAAAGAGGATCACCTTCAATAATGTTTCAATCCAATTTAGCCAGATTCAAAAAATAGTAACAACAGTTCAGTTCTATATTGTCCTATTTCTAATTATATATTTGTAATATATAAATTATTGGAATAACACACAAATCAAACGATAAAGTAAAATCGTATTGAGAACTATTTTATTACAACATTTGCAAAACATTAGTGCTTAAAAAAAGAAAATTCGTAAAAATATAAAAAATAAGGGGCTTCTGGGATACTTCAATCATAATAGAAAACTATTCGTTATCAGGTAAAATTACCGGTAATTTTGCTGAACATATAAACAATAGTTCCGGGTTTTTTTCGTCTAGAATCGTAGTCGATTACATGAAGAAGGTCATTTTCGATATATCGATCATACGTACGAACTGTGCCATGATTTAGAAACTCGACACGTGTCTTCATGTGATTATTTTCAACAGTGGTGAACAATGTGACTGATTTGGTAATTAATCTGTTTCCAATCTTTTCCCAATGAAAATCTTGGAGAATACCGTTCACTTTTTGCTCCCAATGCAACACGTTTGAGTTATTCTTATATGAGAAAGTTAATGTTCTTCTATAATACGAATTGACAGACTCCCATGTACCGACGATGAGTTTTTCAATAGATTGTCCTATCTGAAAATAAATCATATTGCAGTTGTTTAGAATAGCAAGAGGCTACTAACTTCTTGTGGTGGAACTATCATTGTATCAGAGGATTTGAAGTGTGTCATACCTCCGTCGTTTGTCGTATTCCATCGAATAACCGGAAAAGCATAAAATAATTAATTGTAATAGTTCTTATAACATACATTTTTATCAATATTTCGATTTGATTCATCTACATCTTCACATGGATTCAGTCTTAATTCCGGGTTCATTGCAGCCCTTATCGAAGCAATTATCTCATTTTGATCGTTCTCTCGATCCTCGATAGTTTTTAAAACATTTCGAATTTCACGCAATTCCAGCAGTACATTTGAGTCAAAATCAGATTGGAATACTTCTTGTTTTTCACATCTTCGACGAACTTCATTCACTTCTTCACGAATCTCTTTCAGTTCTTTGCGGTCAAGATCCTGGAAAAACTATTTGGATTAAACTATCTTTTTACTTTTATTCCAGCATACCATCTCTAAAAGCTTTGTCATTTCATCTGTTTCTTTTTGTATCTTTTTAATTTTCGCCAATAGTTCGATTTGGTTGAGATTTATCAGTTTGAGATGATCCATTCCTAACGAGAACTGAAACAAGAAGTACAAAAAACTCATCTGCAATTTTCCCTTGAAGATAAATTTATGATCATAATTAAGAACATAAATTAAAAATAAAACTTGATGAATATAAAACATTTATTATAAAACATACTCGCGGAAAAAACATTAAAGAATTTTATGTATTCTTTCGTATATTCTAGTGCAGGATATGGTTTGCCTGGAATTTGTCAGATTGTAAAACAAGTTGAAAGAAGCGATGATAGTCATCGAATTATCGTTGTTCTCCAAAAATCTCCCAATTGTAACTTCAGCTCTATCATTATTCTTTCTTTTCAACACGGTTTTTAAATTTCCATTTTCCAAATGAGTGAATGCGACCAAATTCGGATCTGCGTCGACTTCTGGCTCCGGTGGGAGAACTATGTTTGTTCCGTTCCATATGAAAACTTTGTTGTCTAAGAAATCTTTCCGTGACAAATTGCGAAATTTTATGTATCGGAGGGAGTCTTCAGACGATGTCAGCTTCCATTCTCCTGAAAATCTCTCTTCGATCGACTTTATTTTTGGCGACGGCGGAAGCTGCAAGCATGAATACAATTTTACAGAATTATGAAGTCATGGATTACTGGTGAGAATAACTCGTTTCGATGCTGCTCAATGACATTTTCAAGGTTCGACGTTTTGTTCGCAGTAATCGCTCGTTTTTCTTCGGTCCGTTTCACCAATACTGAACGTATCTTCTCGATCAGTTTTCTGTTTCTATCTGTATCCTCCTGTTGCTTCTGATTCAATCTGAATAATTCTGCTCGAATTCGACTGAGCTCTTCATACACGTTTCCATTTGTTGAACAATCTGGGCAGGTGAATTTCTACAATATTAATAAAATAGATTCAAGCTTTCAGAAAATTAAAACTCACCGTCATAAGGATAGAGCGCAATACAGCATTTTCGTCCCGTAGTCTTTCAATTTCAGTCTTTGAATGAAAATCTTCTTGACTCATTATGAAACTGAGCCCTGGTATTTGAAAAAAGTTGACTGAAGGAAAATGATTGTTTGTTACGAAAACGAACTTCTTTCAAAGACTCGAGTGAGTAATTGAAGCTTGCGCCTTTAAAGTACCGTAACCGAAATTAAAAAGTACTCTCTTGAGAGAACCCAGAGCAAACCATATCATTTGGTAAAAAATACTATTCGATTAAAAATCATATTGAGTGAGTAGAGTGAAAACACGAAGTATTCTAAACAATAAATGAAAAATATAATCGGTCAATGCATGCTACTTGTGAATCTATTTGGAAACATAGAGGAACCATCTCAAGTTGTGTAAATATGAATGATCTGGTAATCCTGATCTGGGAGAATGAGAAATATTGGGTGCCTTAAGAATAGTATAATCGTATCACATATCATAATCCATCTCCTTGAAGGAAGTAAGATAAGATCAGGGTCGGAATAAGAGAACTAGAACGTTGAGATACGAGTGAAGAGGTGGAATGTGGAGGGCTGAACAAAAAATTTATGATTTTTTCGTTCCGTAAAAAATTGTAATTGTATCGTTACTCTACGAATTATCTATACAAAAACGTATGGTTGTTATCACTGGTATTTTTGTATCTTGAATATTTCCCTCTGATAAACGAGAGCACAGATACAGTGTGCTGTGAAAAGCTATGGGTAAAATATTGACTCTTGCAATGTATCTGCAGGTTTCTATTCTAAACTGTAATGATTTTATTTTCTAGCTCCAAACACGGTTTCCACTGTCTTTCATGTATCTTTTGATTTGATTAATCTTATGACTTCTCTACGTGTTCAGTTTGCCCTTTTTCTCTCAGAGCCCCTGTCCTCTCTTTTCGTGACGTCGTCTACCGTATATCGTTTGTTTGCTCTCATTCCGATCAATACTCTGTACCATCCTCCATCCAACAACACCGTCACTCGTCTCTTCAGTCCCTGAAGATGTCGGTTGTTTCTATTCCCGATGAGAATATTGATTATGATTCGAGTTTCGAGGTAGTTGATGAAAATACTATCGAAAAAATAGAAAGTCTCGATGAAACGAAATCCGAGAGTTTCCAATTCATGTCGGCAACAGGAGATGCTACAAAAGAGGCGAATATTGATTCGAATGAGGTACGTCGTAAACAATTTTATTTCTATGACTGTTCTCGTATCATTTAAAATTACATATATGTAAATATATTATTTCAGGACTCCACTCCAATAACTACTGCTATCATTGGAAAATGGAAACCAATCTCTTCTGAAAATCTGGAAGATTATTTCAAAGTCAGTAATCTCTCTGAAATCTGCGAGTTGGCTTGGGAACATGGAATAGTGTGTTATGAAATGAAAGATGGTGATCTCCATGCTCACACACAACTCTACAATAAGAATCTGAATGCTACCGTCCTCGAAGTGGGTCAGAAAATTCAAAATAAAAACGGAACGATGGATTGCCACGTCGAGAACAACTCTCTGAACTCAATCTACTTTTCTGAAGAAAAAGAATTATGGAAGGTCGAGAGATTCATTAAAAGTGGACAACTGGTCATCATCAACAAGCGTGAACAACTACAATGGTGCAAGAGAACCTACGAACGAGTCGAATGAAATGTTAAATTTGTTTGCTTCTGTAATATGGTTCAGCCAAATAAACTCTTAATTCAATGTTTTCTGTTCAATTCAATAACTCGCGAAAACCTTGACGTTCTCTGAAACAAACTCAATAAAACGTTACACATGAGAGATATTCTCGATTTATTATCCCGTTCTCTGTGGGTCCTTCATTGACCTTTATCTTGAGAAATACTAGTGGAATATCAGAGAGAACAGACAATGAGATGATATGTACATATTAAACAAAAGGAACGGAAGAGTAGAAGATTTACCTGATCCTGTTCATTTCATTATTCTCTTTTTCTATTAAATACCAATTATTTCTACCTTGCAGAAATGGATTCGAGTTTCGAGTTTGTTGACGAATCCCTAGAAGCCACAGGTTGGGTAGAAGAAGTTCATGAAAATGAAACCAAGTCTCAAGAATTCTCGATTCTTCTCAAGGAAGTCAAGAATCTTCGATCTGAAAATGAGGAAATCAGAAAAAGTGTTTCTGAGATTAGAGACAAATTGACGAATGTTCTGGAACAGTTTTCTCTTAAGAAGCTATCAACAGGTCAGGAAAATGGAAAGTATTGTATAGACGAGGTTGAAATAAGTCAAGAAGATGAAAGAATTCCTGTAAGCATAACATAAGAATATCTCAATTTTTTACTTGGACCAATTTTTAGAAGAATCAACTTAAAAGTTCAATTGAAGAGTGTATAAGTGGTGAATGGAAGATGATATCGTCTAGAAATGTGGATGAATTTCTTCAACTTCAGCAAGATATTTCTCTAAATGAAGCCACCAGAATCCGTTCGTCAAACATCTGTTTCGAAGTCAAGAGTCAACAAATTAAAACCTGCAACTTTTTGAATGGAGTCAAAATGCTAGAAATTCACTTTCTTCCATTTCCAAACAGAGATGGAGTTCAATTTAGTTTAATGGATAACAAACTAATTAGTGTTCAAAATGGAAAATTGGATGGTCATTCAGAAGAGACTTCAAGAATTGAAAGATTTATTGAAAACGGAAACCTGAAAGTTGTTTGGAGAAGAAATGGACTCATCTGTGAACGAATTTATGAGAAAGTGAGAAAAATTCTCACTTTATCTAATTTGGCTTAATTTCTTTAAATTTCAGCTTGAAAACTGGTCGTCCAACAAGAATCCATTCAACAAGTTCTATTGAGCTAACTGTTTTTTTTTTCAAATCTTGAACCTTTTTTTAAATTTCCCTCTTCTCATAATACTCGATGAACAAATGCTTTGTATACTGTAATCTCTCCTCCATTTCCTATAATGCTTCATCCATTCGCCTTCTCCAAATTAATCCATCTCCCTTTCTCTCATGCCAAATGAATAAATGTGTAGGTTGGTACCGTTGAACTAATAACCACCTTCCGGAAATAGTGTATGATGTGAAGAGAATCAGACAAAACGAACAGATGCTCTTATTCTGACCTCTCTCCCGTTTTCAATGGTCCCTCCATCTATGCATCGATTGTAGGAACGCCCGTTCGGTGTACGTCTCTTGTGACCCTTCTTTCCACAACAAGAAGAGACATTCATTATCCGTTTGCTCGCATCTGGCTTTTTGTTTCACCCCACCTCTTTTCCTGTACACAAAGAAATGGTCTATCTTCTCCTTTTCAAGCGTTGTACCTGACTTTGTCACTCAATGGGATACTGTATCAATTAGAAGATAGACAGATAAAGTTTATTCTGGAAAATATGTTTAATTTGTTTCTTACAGCAACTATGTTGTTGCTAATTTCTCCCATTTATCAGAAAAATGAAAACAATTTAATCATTTTCAGAATTGGGAACCCAGTAACCTCTTTTTACTCTTTTTCTTCTTTCAAATTATGGCTTCTCATCACCGAAGTGAGAGTGAATCGAGCTATGACTTCGTTTCACGGGACGATGAATCTGAAGAGTTATTGAATCAAAAAGAGGAAGAGAAAAAGAAAGAAGAAGACGATTCGTCGGATATCCTCAGTTTCGACGGAAATGTTTCTTCTGAACATTCTGATGAATTCAACAATTTTGAAGAAGAAGGATCTGATGAAGAAGAAAATGTCTTGGAACTGGAAAATGATGAGACTGAGACTTCTGGGCAATCCGAGGACTCATCTATTCAGAACGTTCAAGAAGTGGGGGAACGTGTTGGAGATCCAATTGAACCTTCAATTGAAGTTCCAAAAATCATGGAAAATTCAATCGAAACGATTTTCGAGGATAATCAAGAGGATAAAGAAAAACAAGAAATAATACATCAAAACCAAGAAAACGAAAAAAATTCGGATACGAGAGCTGAACATGAACCGGAAATATTAACTACTGATCCACTGGGTGCTATTGAAACTTCGATTCTGAGCCCGGCGACATCTGCAGTCAAAGACGAGAATGTGACTGCTCAGCCTTCAATCGACTCGACTGTTTTAGCTGAAATTAACCAACTGCGCAATGAAATTGCTGAAATGAAAAAAACTCAAGCTGGACAAGCCAAGAAGGTATATCTCTATCTAACGCCTTTCTAATTATATATATTTTTCTTTTGCAGATTACCGAATTTCAAAAGAAATTCGACATTCAACAGAGAGCAGAACGCGAGAAAGAGCTGAAGGTAATAATTGAACTACCGAATATTTAATAACTTAACATTCATTTTCAGCGTTATTCTTCAATTCAAACGGCAATTCGTGGTGAATGGCGTCTTCTGAACTTGGAAGGGCAGAATGAAACCATGAAAAGTGATGGACTTTCGTTTCCGAATCGTGTGAAAACTCTTGTTGCGAACACTGTTTATGACTTCGATGGCTCTAAACTGACATCATTCCACCGTCTCTTTTGTAAAAGTTTCGGTCATTCTTCACTGAAATTCGGTGTCGATAAATCCAGCGGGATTATATTTTCGAACACTTTCATGAGAGGAAACATGTTGATCACGGTTTGGAAAGATGACAGGGGAATCTATCATGAGAAGAAGGAGAGATATGTTCAAGATGGACAGCTCTACGTTTCTCATATCAATCGATTCGGAGAGAGAACAACAAGTGTCTACGAGAGAGTCAAGTCTAAATCCGACATGTTGTACTCCATTGGAAACGCCGGTCGTCTTTATCTGAAGTTTTGGTGATTGGATTATCAACGAATACGCGGATACACTTCAAATGATGACACTAATTGTTTCACTTTATATCTCATAATCAAAAAGAAACATCCTCGAAATTTTCTATTCATTTGCGACGAACCTTATGAATTTCACTTTCTGTCTTTTATTTCTATAACTCTTTTAATTTTAATCTTTTATGCAAATGTCTAATGAAAATATATATTTAAAGCTGTTACTTTTTAAAATATTTTTTATGACACTGTCCCGCTTTCAGAAAAAAATTTTCTGGCTTCTGGGATCTGAATACTTCCTAGTGGGCGGAGCTATCAATCTGCGCTCTACCGCTCTTCATGGGCAACTGGGCGCGAAACTGGGTTCTTCGAATTTTACCTCATCTTTTCACCGAAATTATTGGTTTTTTAATTGCTTGTAACTTAAACATTGTATTGATTATAAGGTTTTCAATGATATTCCAACAGATATGGCCTCTAGCTCTACCGCTTTCTACCTCAAGGACGCTGGTTTTCACATTCGTAATGTCCCAAAAGAATGGAACGACTGGAATTTGTTCCATGTTTTCCAAAGCTTCGGAAGAGTCGGTTATTGTCGCGTCGCCGGACATTCCAACGATATGCAACTGGGGTATTGAAAACAGCAACAACATTCGGTAAATATCTGAAATTCTTACAGATTTGTCAACATGTTGTCACATGCCGACGCCGAAGCAGTTCGCAAAAATTTAAATGATGGAACGCTCTTCGGGGATAATTATACTTTGAAGGTTGGGCTTTCAGTAGAATTCTACAAAAAGATAATGTATTTTTTGTAGGTCAGTGACCATAAGAACATTGGTGGAGCATTCCTCCCGATGGCTTCTATTTCTGTACAGAAGCTTATGACTTCCCCAACACCCAAGAATAGCCCAGTTCTCCTTTCCTCATCTTGGCTTCCGCTCAACAAAGACATTGAAGTAAGCATGCAGTGTGATTTTATTAAATCATCAGTAACTGTTCAGGTGGAAGTTGTTGATTATCTCCCATCGTCTTCAGTTGCGGAAGATATCTTCGCTTTGACGATCCTTCGTGTCAATGACCCGTCGTCTAACGACAAATACACTGTGATGCACGAGAAAATGAATGCTTACGCTCAACTCGTCCCATTCGATTCGGACCTTCCAATCGGTTACGACGGAGTTTTTCGAGAGTCACCTCGCTCTGTTCTACGTGTTCGTCGAATCTCGGCAACTAAACTTTATCTCGTAGATTTCGGCAAAATCATAAACTACGAAAAGAGCAAATGTTTCCAAATGCCAAAAGTATTCCAATCAATTCCTACAAGAGTAAGAGATTTCAGAAGATATGACAACTATTTTCTCACTACAGGTTTCGCTTTGCGGTTTAGATGGACTGACGTGGTCCCCAGCCGCGATTCCATCGTTTGACAATATTCGAGATGTTGTTCAGAAATGGGGACAAATGGAAAACTCCACTCTTCACGCCACCGCTTGCGGTTTCAATGGTTCTATCAACATGATCAGTCTATTCTGTGGAAAATGTTTGCTTTTTAATCAATTTGACCGTGAATTCATTATGATTTTACAGCGATTCTCGCTGAACGCCTTCAACGAAAGGGAGTTTGCGAGTATCTACCACGTAGTCAACAACCTCGTTTCGCTTACTCTCGGGATACTCTGCTGCAGCATAACAACAGCGGAACTGTAAATGAACGCGTGCCTTTCAACAACCAAATTTTATTTGTTTAGACTGCTCAAATTTCGAATGACAACGATGTGGTTAATGACCTTCTGAAGAAGATCGACGGCATCAAAATCATGCTTCGTGACCTCGATCTCTAAATACAATACTTTGCAATTTTTCACGATTATCAGTATTTATTTGAAATACCCAATTTATAAAATTTCAGTTCCGTTTCGAATTTACATAAACTTCAACAAAGTAATATGTTTAAGACCCAAAAAATTTAACAAGATCGTCAATTTTGTTGTTCAGATGATGTTGCTGCCATGTATCTCTGAATAGGAGATTCTGCACTCAGAATTTCGATTGATCCCATATCAGAAAGCTGATCGTCATCTTTGTTCCAGACATCTTCATTCAAAAAATGTTTGACAACTTTCTGACGCATCATTTCGAGCTTTCCGGATGCTTCGAGTATATTGCTTCCTAACTCGGATGCTGCACCGCTTTCGAGAGTCTGCAAGTGAAAAATAAGACAATTAAAAATGAGGACTGTTGGAATGGACTAACTTTGACGCTCATAGCCAAAGTGACGCTATCGAGAATTATCCCAATGACAGCAACACTGTGGAGAACTCCTTTGACGAGAGAAGAAGAGAGGCGACCCATTGATGTAATGGCGAATCGTGTTCCTAATCCAGTGATTCCTGTTACTGAACATCCGAAAACAGTTTTGAGCTTGTTTTCAACATCTTCATCATCTTTGAAATGTTTGTAGAATTCTTCGTCTTCAACAATCTTTCTAATCGTTTCCATCAATTCTTTTCTTGATTCGAGAAGCTCTTCAAAAAGTCTCTCATCTTCTGCAATCAATGCTGCCACTTCTTTGTGTTGCGACTTCGAAACCATCATTTTAGTGACTCCAGTAGCAAGATTCGATACACCTGCAGCTGTTCCAACAATCAATCCCGCAATTGCAACTGGAGGCATCAGAAAAAGTCCTCCAATGACTGCGAATCCAGAAGCAACACCAACCGAACTTCCGACAGTTGTAGAAATCGCACATCCTTTTTCCCAGTTATGAAGCTGAAATATTACAGATACTCGGATTTTTCCAGAATTTAGGAATGAAGCCTACTTTTTCAGCGATTGCTTCCATTTGTCGACACATTTTTCTGCGATTGTTGCTCCATTTATCAAGGAACTCCTGAGTTCTCAGAGCCTTTTCACTTAGCTCTTTTGACATTGATTTTGGAATCTGAAATGAGTCGAAATTGGCATAAATCGAATAAAATAGTTCTGTTTCTTACAAAGAGCAGACTCTCCAAAGAACTATAAATCGGAATTCCATTATCTTCTGATTCTGAAACGACTTCGTCTTCTTCTCGTTCTCCGTCTTTTATTTGCATTGTAAACTCTCTGGAAAAATGACAACGTTAAAAAAGGAATTTCAGCCTATTGAAGTGAAGATATGGTAATCCACGGAACCGAAAATCTCATGAACGGTGTTACGGACAAACTTGAGAAATCATTCCGTTACGTAAAAAGCATGTGGCGTTTGTCCGAATCTCTGTCACAATGTCGGGAACTTGTGAGAAATAAGAAAGAAAGGTGAATCTGATTTCATAATAGTTTCAAAGTTGTCACAGATAAAATGATTCCCTCCTGGCCTCTTTCTCTTTTTCTTAAATCTACTCACGAGGTATTCCGCTAGTTGGATGTATATTAAGAGAAAATTAAAACTTGAAAACCAGAAATATATATTTTGAATTGAAAAAACAATAATTAGCGGAAAAAAAGAAAAAAGGGTGAGAAAACTGCAGACTTTTTCACAATTTTCACTAGAAAAATCACATGATTCCTAGTTTTCTGTAATCAGTTGGTAACAGACGAAAACTAAGACTTGGTAACGTGCCATAAATATCATAAATTAATTGGAGAGAGGATGAATGAGGACAAAAACTAACGGGGGAAAAGAATCGATAGAAGAATCACATGTTTACATCGGATGGCCTCTCCTCTTTTCTGCGTCGTTCTCGGTGCCTCCCATGACACGTTGACTCTCTTGTCGAGAGACAAAGAGACAGCTGAGAAGTGACAGAAGGCTCGAGACCATCATATTTAGTGATTCTTTTGATTCTCGAAAGTAAGGTAACCTCTAGGGGGAACTATGACTGTATGAATTCATTGAGAGAAATTGACTAAATTATGATGAGGAAAGCGAAAAAGGCAATATTATCACACATAGAAGAAGCAAAAAGTTCCCAAGTATATTGATAAAAAAGTCATTAGGTGATACGAAACTTGAATTGACATAAAGGGAATAATAAGAAAGTGGAACGATTATTGATAGGCGACAGCTCGAAGACGTCGACTTTGATGATGAGTGATAGGAGCTAGCGATCCTGAAAAAAGAGATTATAGTATTTTTAATTCTAAATAGTAATTCCAACACACAACGAAAAAAAAGAAAGATCCAACACGACTTTGATCTTGTTTTTCTGGATGATCGGTAGATAATGTATGTTCTCTTGACTAGAGTAGTCAATTAACATTATTCTAATGGGGAAATAGATCCTAGAAGAGCACACAACTCAAAACTAGATAAAAAGGAAGCTTGGTAAACAAATTTGTTTTTTGGTCAGGTTTTTCATTTCATTCGGCTGTTTGTTTTCTTGAGAGAGAGAGGGAAGAAAAACAACCAGCTGATTGAGAGACTAGTGCTTGAAAAGGCTATACGAGGAATTATAAGGAAAGTGAAAGAGCGATATTTTTGGTTCACTAGCCCATGAGAACATCTCTGAATCAGTGTTTCAGAAGAAAAGAAGTAAGTCACATCACATTAACAGGACAAAAATGAAATACAATAAAATAACAACATTAATAAACCAAAAAATTGGACACTAGGATTCGACAGAAAGTCGTGGAAAACTGAATAGGGGTTGTCTCCCGATGAAATGAAAGTGCTCAAACCGAAAAAAAACGAAAACCACAGAAGTAAACAGTACTATATATAGTCAACTTGCCATGATAACCAACAACTAATTATGTCTTCTCCCCAGTAGTTGGTGGAGCACGCTAAAAGGTTGGTAATTATTTTCGAACAATAGCGTTTCGAATAATTTGAAAAATCAGAATTAATCTAGGACTTACCGACATGTAAGAAGCAAATGAAGTTGAAAGTGTGGACCATTTCTCAGCAACTTTTGAAGCACCAGCACGGAACGAGTCTTTCAAGTCAGACATATCGGGAACCTGGAGAGAATTTTGAGTTATTGTTGTGATTTAGTTATAAGCAGAATTGATTGAGAAAACAATCACTCACTTGAGTACTCTGCCTGTTTTGACTTCCATTGCCCCACAGATCCTCCGACCCGAATGAAGTTTGTCCTTCGCATTTAGACAACGCACTCTTTGTTTCGAACTGAAATAATAATAATAGAATGTAGCCAACATTTCTTAATAACTAACATCCATTTCAGGTGTTCCAAAATACATATCACTAGAGATAGCCTTAGCATTTCCGAATTTTTTTTGGAGGTCAACATCCGAAATTGGAGCGGAACCAGCAGTCAGACGAGTCGTTGGAGCACGAGACGTAGACGATGAAGATGAAGAAGCGGTATAACGTGATTTTCTGAACAAAAACTGAATATAAAAATCCCTGTTAAAACAGTATTGTTTTTTAATACAAAAACTTACTGGACTGGTTGTGTCTCAAACGAATCGAAGAAATCATCCTCCTTGTTATTCTTACTGCTTCCTCCAGTCGTGTAATCTTTTGTGAAGAAGTCATCTTCATTGTTAGTGCTCTTCTTTCCATACTTATCATCAATTACTTCCCAATCATCATCTTCTTTCGGTTGTGATTTCTTGAAAGTGAGTACATCGTCTTGTTTGATGGAACGAATACCACCAGCAACTGAATGTGCTGCACGAGCACGACCGACTCCTCCCATACCAAGTCGGTCAACAGAAGCAGCTTTTGTTGGGTCCTTTGCGACCTTGGCCTGAAAATGTTGAGTTTTTTTTTGTTGATAGAATAAATCAAAAACAAAGAATGTAATTTTGCTTACCTCCATTTGCTTTCGGTGAGCATCAATATCTTGCATAGCGAACTTGGCACTAAGTTTTTGTAAAGCAGCAGCATCATCGGCCTTTTGCTTATTATCGAGCTCAACTTGATAAGCAAGTTTGTTTGCAGCAATTTCAGCTTCCTGTTGCTTTTCTTTTTCAGCAGCTCTTTGCTCAATTTCATCGAAATTAATTCGCACTTTCTGAGCTCCGAGAGTATTCTTTTTCGCCCCGAGAGTTGCCTTCTTTATTGGTTTTTTGAGAATAACGGAAACCGGAGCGGCTGTTGGAACGGCCACGGAATGATCCAGATGATCAACGCTCGGACCATGGCTCGCATCGTCGTTTTTATGATCAACAATGTATGCATCAGAAGATAATGATGTCGCAGAAGCAGAAGAATGACCGAAATCTTGAGAAAAGAAATCTTCTTCGTCCTAAAAGCATCACTAACATTGCGTTTTCATAAGTTTTTTACTTACGGTTGGTTTTTCCTCAGTATGCGAAACAGTATCAATGATCAGTTGAGTTCCAAACTTTCGTTGAGCTTCTTGGCACAAATTTGAGAGCTTGTCCCGATACATTTGAGCAGCTCTGCTCTTATATTTTTGCTGGGCTTCAGTTGTATTGCAGCCGTGCGCTTTGAAGAATTGGGTCTGGAAAAAAATAGTCATCAAACACGTTAAGTCGCAACCAAAGAATCAACTCACGGCATTGCCATTTCCTCCAAGCTGCATAGCACGCAACTGAAGCCACGTCCAGTTAGTATCCAAGTTTGTTGAACGGACAAATGTTAGATGAACACCAAGGTTACGATGAACTGCAGAACAGTCAATGCAAAGAAAAACACCTGAAAAAAGAAGAATGGGATTTGCATTTGAAACCTAGTTTACCGTATGTGACCGTACACCAAGTAGGATTCCGAGCACCACAATCGAAGCAAAGCTGAAAAGTAGTTATTCATATGAATTCCTCGACAAAATACAGTGTCCTTGATTTTGTTTTTAGACTATTTTCATTGCAAACCTTATTTGCTGGAAGCGCTCTCATTTTCCGCATAGCAGTCTGCAAATCGACCTTCGAAGGACCATTTTCGTCGGACATTTTCCTGAAAATAAGTGATGAATTAACTTCGATTTTCCAAGGAGAATGTTAATAGAAACACAGGACAAAGCTGTCAAATGCCTGTACATAATCACAGAATCAATCGCAAAGGGAAACCGGTTTCCGTTAGAAGAACGTAAAAAAAATGAAACAGCGCTCAACAGATCAGGAAGTGGTATATACTGATAAGAAAACGATTATCAGTGTTCATCACATTAAACTTGATAGAAAGGGAAGCGGTTTATTGATTTTTTCGGCTTGAAACGTGGCTTTGCAGTTCCGAAAAGCAGAGGCTTCGCATTAAATTTTGTGTTACACGTCGAAAGTGCGTCCGCAAACACCGCTGCGGACTTTGCATTGAAATTTACGGAAATATCAGGGAAAAGTTTTTTTCATGAAAGCATTCTGGAAATGGATGATGCCTCTAATATTGAGCAAACTGTGATTCTAATGTGTATGTGGATTTCCTATTCAGATTTTTTACTATGAAGCTGCTCAAGATGTAACTTCTTTCAATTAATTGAAAAAATTGAGAAAAGATCGAAAATCAAATTTTAAGAGGCACTATCTGTAAGAGTGAGAATGTTTGTGTTGGGCCTTGGCACAGTTGCAAAAAGTTGTTTCAATCCAAACTCTTTTTACAGAATATGTACCCCTATGGTAGTGATTTACAAAAAATATGTCACCAGTCCTCTATGACGTCATCATAGGAAAATATGGCCAATAATTGACTTTTCACCCAAAAATTCATAAAAATTTCAATTTTTCAAATAACTTTAGGAAACTTTGGCAACATGTTAGGAGTGATTTTGACTACCCCTACACAAATTTTTCAGCCCCTCAGACACCCCAGAAACCGTTCAAGTGAATTCCATTTTCATGTTTTTCCAACTTTTCTCCAAAAATCCCTCTAGAAGTACTCAAATTTCAAATCGTATTCGTATTCTCCGCAAAAAGTTCTATTAGGTCCAGTTAAAATCATCAGAAAACCATTGCACCATTTTGAGATTTTTTGATTTTTTCAAAAATCACATAAGGGTCCCCCCTTATGAAAAAAAAATTTTTACGAAAAATTCAAAGAAAAAGTTTGTTTCGAAAATAATCAGAATATTGAGAAAAGACTTAGAATAAACCAATTCCGAGATTATACATCTCAGAAATTGGTTTGAACCGATTTCGTTTTTTTCTTCATCGAAATTTTTTCCCATTTTTTGACGTTTTCATCAATATTTTGTACTGAAGTACACAAATTTCAAGTAATGTACTTGATACTCGCTACATTTAACAAATAATCAAAATAAGACAAATGAAAAACCATTGGACCATTTTGAGATTTTTCCATTTATTTCGAAAATCACATAAGGGTCCCCCCCATGGAACAAAATTTTTATCGAAAAAATATTTCAACATTATTTTGATTCAAAAACGTTCAAAACTCTTTTACAAAACGTCTTGTAATATTGGGTCAATGTTCTGAACGTTTTTGAATCAAAATAATGTTGAAATATTTTTTCGATAAAAATTTTGTTCCATGGGGGGGACCCTTATGTGATTTTCGAAATAAATGGAAAAATCTCAAAATGGTCCAATGGTTTTTCATTTGTCTTATTTTGATTATTTGTTAAATGTAGCGAGTATCAAGTACATTACTTGAAATTTGTGTACTTCAGTACAAATTATTGATGAAAACGTCAAAAAATGGGAAAAAATTTCGATGAAGAAAAAAACGAAATCGGTTCAAACCAATTTCTGAGATGTATAATCTCGGAATTGGTTTATTCTAAGTCTTTTCTCAATATTCTGATTATTTTCGAAACAAATTTTTTCTTTGAATTTTTCGTGAAAATTTTTTTTTCATAAGGGGGGACCCTTATGTGATTTTTGAAAAAATCAAAAAATCTCAAAATGGTGCAATGGTTTTCTGATGATTTTAACTGGACCTAATAGAACTTTTTGCGGAGAATACGAATACGATTTGAAATTTGAGTACTTCTAGAGGGATTTTTGGAGAAAAGTTGGAAAAACATGAAAATGGAATTCACTTGAACGGTTTCTGGGGTGTCTGAGGGGCTGAAAATTTGTGTAGGGGTAGTCAAAATCACTCCTAACATGTTGCCAAAGTTTCCTAAAGTTATTTGAAAAATTGAAATTTTCATGAATTTTTGGGTGAAAAGTCAATTATTGGCCATATTTTCCTATGATGACGTCATAGAGGACTGGTGACATATTTTTTGTAAATCACTACCATAGGGGTACATATTCTGTAAAAAGAGTTTGGATTGAAACAACTTTTTGCAACTGTGCCAAGAGGAATCCTCATCTTACAGACAACGCCTCTTAAGAAAACAAAGAAGCATTTAAAAATATCTTATTAGAACAAAATGTTTATATATTATTAGAAACCTGTAACAAAATGCGAAGAGATCCAGCAAAGAAAGATCACAAGTTCCAAACAGCAGATTTGAGAAAATATATTAATCAGTGATTGATGCGAACAGAAAACAATCGATTCGAAGCAACGATATTCTTGGAATAAGATGCCAACGTGGAAGTGGCTGGTGTCTCACTGATATTCGTTTGTTTTGTTTTCATGAAGACTTTGGTTTGAATTGCTTCTCGAATCGATTCGTTTATTAAAATCATTACTAATCTGGAACCTTTCTTTATGGAACTCAATGGTTGATCTGACTTACCCTTCTAGTGTTCTTGCTAGTATTCTTGAATAGGAACAAACTAGAAATTGAAACCATAATGCAGGATAAAAAGACCAAGCGTAAGTTGTATTGAACGTATCAACTGCTATTATCAAATCTTGACATACACTCTGAAATAACATTCGACGATTTCTTCTTTGACGATTCAGTGATTGAACTGATGACACTTTAGCGGTTTTCTGAAACTTGATTACGTTTCCTGTAAATCGAAAAAGAGAACTCACAGCATCTGAAACTAATTTTAAGAATACAATAACATTAAAAGTATTCGAAATGAAAGACATTGAAAATGCGAAATGAGTGAAAAATAAACTGAGTCTACTCGAACAAATAGTTGATTCAGGAACCCAGCTGATTAGTTCTAATTGAAAAACAAAACTGCATCCATCTGAAAGACAAAAAATTTATGATGAAGAACATTTTAAAATTAAGAAAATCTCACTCATGAATCCAGGAATTGAGATCGTAATTGACAGAACGAATATGAATGAAAGAAAGATCTGAGAAAGAAAAAATAAATAGTGCTTCAATATTTTGAAAAAAGAACTCTAAATATAATGTTGAATTGGCTTACACGATTCGGAGAATATTTATATTTTGCATGGTACGATTGTGGGAAATAAACAGCCATTACTCTGTTTCCAGCAAGTAAAATTTGGGTTGTTGGACCTAAATTGTTGACTATTTGTTCAAGAAATCTAGCTATTCGGATTACTGTAGCTCCATGCGAACCATCCAATTATCTGACCAGCAAGAACATTATAAAACTCGGGAAGATAGTAGAAGTTTCTGAAAGAAGGTAACAGGATTTGACTGGTTTGAAATCATGAATATTTACAGATAAGTGATTGGAACTGGCCATACAAGGCAACCAACACAAATTATGTTGTTAGCCATACTTTTGACCATGCAGATAACCAGAAATCCACTGTTCCATCTGAATTTTGCAAACAGGGAAATTGCAATTGTCAAATTAAAAGTTATTCCAATTAATGAAGTCTGAAATCATAATAAACCCCTTTATGCCTAAAATCTGAAAATTGTTCACCAGAAGCATCATAGTTGCTGCAATAATTCTGAATGACGATTCCTCCATATGACAACGTCAAAAGTTTCAAGTTAAGAGCATTTGAAAATATTTGCGAAAAAAGAAAATGAGCTGAAAGAAAATGAGAAAATTTCAATTATGTAGAGGTAGGAGCGCTTATTTTTATTGGAACAGAAAATAGTCAAATGACAAAGATTGCAGAAGGAAATGAAAGAAGTGAGAAACAGGTGAACTCATTGAAAATGATTCAATTTTGACAAAAGGTTTTCAGGAGGTTGCGTCATCGTCAGAGATGAAAACAGACTACAAGACATAGGTCTAGCTTGAATTCGATGTAAATGTTCGATAAAGTATCCAGAGTTTTTATTGATCAGACAGATGTACTTTAATGAATTATGTTTCACGGATCGTGATGGTTTTGGTTTTCAAAGGTGTTTCAAAATCTCAATATTTCTCAATAAAAAAATAATTATATTGCTTGAAAGACAGGAATCCGAATGAAAGAGAAATATGAACGTTCGGCCAGAACGTAGTTATTCCCCGCTTCCAGAATTTGTAGAAAGTTTAGACGCACATCATAAAATAACGCATTCTAACATTTTTTAGAAAAGAAATTCCAAGAAATCACCATTGGAATATGACTGACACCCTCGCCTTCTATGATTAAATATCAGCTAAAATGGAAAAAAAGAAAAAAAAATAAGGAGTGCAGTGGGATCAGAGAATTTTAGATAATCAAAATATTGACCAAAGTTTTCATTTAATCTAAAATTTCCTTTGAATCAGTTTCAGAACACGAGTTGAAATCAGTGAACTGTCAAGTTGTGTTATATAAATGAATAACAAATTATAGGATAGTTAATCAAAAAAGGTGAAAATAAAGGAAATCAAATCAGTTTTATCCTGGAAAAACAGACATATTAGATTTTGTTTTGTGAGTGAAAAATAAAAAAGTTCACGACTTCTTCCGTTTGGGGTTCAAATCACACAGATGGAGGAACTAGATATTTGAGACTTAAAATATTTAAGTTATCTGATCCGTTCGATGCATTTTGTTCCAAAAACGGAAAATCAACGAGTTTCTATTTTCAGAAAGAGCTAATTAGAAAGAAGACGGTGATAACTAGAAGAAACATCATGACATACATTCAAACATTGCTGTTTTCTTAAGAAGAAGAGCATCATGTTAGCCTTTTTGCAGTAGCCGATTTCATGATAATATTAGGCTTCAGGTACTATCTCTAGTGAGTACAATCCGATAGAGAAACACATTTATTCATCAATTAGTTATGTGGTTGAAATTATGAAACTGATTCTATATTTACACAAAAATCGAAATAACGATTGAGATCACGAGTTTTCTTTGGCAGCTCAGGATTTACATCTTCTTCTTGGCAACATAGTCATCAGAAAGTTCCATGAACAAGTTTGGACAAGTTCCTTTAAAAGGGAAAAGTAGAAAAAAGAGTTTTAATCTGAAATCACTCACCCGCATACTTAATTTGTGGCTGAGTTGTCATGGAGTGTTGCTTGCAAATATTTGAAAAAATGCGTCTTGAAATCATTTTGCAAGATGGACAATCTCCATCATAACAGTGAACATTACATCTCGTGGCAACACAAGAAAGAACTTTCGAGACATCTTCAGTGAGACAATTGAATACACATGCCTCAAGTTTAGGACACAATCCAGCTGAAAATATTAGATTACTGATGACTTTCATAACATTTCTAGGATTTACAGGTTTTCTCTCCCTGAGCAAGAGCACTCATTTGTTCAAGAGCATAATGACAATGTTTGCACTGAGAACATTCATTTCCACACTTGGCTGCGATACAAACCATATCGAATCTAGAAAAAATATTGTCTTTTCCTGAACCTTTTTGAATAAATTTACTCACTTTTCAACGAGGTTTCCGAATACTTGATCGCGTGGAGACTCGGCCACAATCTTCTGTACCATGTCTAAAAAAATTAATAATTGTAAAATAGATTACTTAAAAAAAGAACCTCTATCCAAGCACTTTTCAACAGCACAACTTGTCATCAGAGAGCATGAAGTACCACCAGATTTGGGACTGGAACTTTCAACAAGCACAACGAATGCAGCAAAAACGACGGAATAAGTGTTCATTTTTCAGGCAGTTTTCAGCTAAAATCTCAGCCGGATAGTTCATTCTCTCATGTTTCATTATATAGGGTCCCTCTTCATAAGAGGACCGCCCGTTTATGTCCGAACAATAGCTTTTTGTGGGGAAATTGAAACGAGAAGCTTCTAAATGTCTGAACTCTCTTCAATCTGTGTACTATTTCGTGATGGTTCGTACATGAAACTGTTTCTTTTCTAGTGTCACTGACCCCTCTCAAGGTGACCTTACAACAAGATAGAGAGGAAAAAAGGAGAACGATTTTATCGGTGTGACAAAGGAAATGTATTGGTTGGAAAAGGAGGGAGAAGAGGAAAAAAATAAGAGAAAAAGGGGCAGAGAATGACAAAACTTACACTTTTTGTTTCAGATAAGACACCTAAAACTAAAACAATCTGTTGAAAAAACTGTGTTCGCTGAACTGAGATTTGCCTTAACCGGAAATGGAACAGACTTTGAAGCTGTTTACTTGGAGAGCCCCGATGGAAGATTTCCAGAATTGATCTCACTGAAGACTGTTATCAATTGACGTGAAAATTAATTGAAAAGAAGAAAGACGTGGACTGTTTCTGTTTTCTCATTTGAACTCATCGTGGATCGAGAAATCTGTTTGAAATAATACACGATGAGCACATCGGCAATGCGAAATCAAACAATCTCATCATCTCGAAATCTTACGGTAACTGGAATCACTGGAATTTATCCAATATCTAGATTGAATTCAGAAAAAGACAGTCCCAAGTTCTCGATCATCTTCGTCAACAGCTAAAAAGTCATCTGAATCTGGATGGGAATATTGGACACGTGTCTATTCAGATGACACTCAATCATCTCATGATATTCGTATCTCTGATATTCTCAGTTCGAATACTCTCACTCGGGCAAAACTTCTATTTTTGAATGTTCCAAATCATCGATCAATTCACAAGACGACAATTATGAATTTAGTGAAAAAAGAGATGATTCAAAACGATATTTCAATTCAAGATGTCATTTTTACTCCTCCTGGAAAATGGTTTCTCAATTTCTATCGTCCAGAAGATGCTCTGAAAGTATTGAAATATTTCAATGGATTCTCTTTTCGTGGACATATTTTGGCCGTCAGATTCTGTTATCCAGATGGAACGGTACACAGAGAAAACTATTATAATTCAACTAGTCATAATTTCAGTTTGGAGATGAAAACGCTCTTGCTGAATTGGTCAAATGCAGCAATAATGTGAAGGGAAAGCGCTTTGAACAAAAAGAAATTGTACAAAATGTCTGAATTTCTTCTTTTCTTCCTTCGAATGCCTCCATTTTCAGACAATTTCGCCCGAATGTTGGTCCGTTTCAGAATATGAAGAGTTGAAGAAATTCGAAACGGAATTGATGAAAATTCTGAAATCTCACTCGCATCTACCGTTTCAAAATGTGATTCAATCAATGCGTACTCTGTTTTCATTCAATATTCAATCATCCACATCTTCTATTCTTATAAGTGATGCATTGTCTCAATGGCCGATTGGATTCATTCGAATTTTCAATCAAAATGTAAAAGTGATTTCTAATGTGATGTGTTTATCAACTAGTCCATTTTATACTCAACGTATTCATGATTCTGCTTTAGAAGGTAATTCACCCAATCATATCAAATATCCTTCTAATCTGAAATCATTCAGGCCGTTTCCCAATTCATCGGAACTCCTGGGAACCATTTATTCCAAATGAAATTCGAAGCGACGCTCAACTAATTCAATATTTTTATTCATTTCTCTGTCATTTTGGACCACAGAATATTGATGTCAGTCTTTCTCTTTTTTCCCTCCCTCATAATACTCCTTTTCAGATTGATATTCCTATCCGTATTCTTACTCAATCTCTACGTGGAACATGGCCCAAATCAACCTCAAGTCTTGCTTCCAAACTCATTAATATTTCATCTTCATTCGTTATCATCAATCGTGTTCTCTATTTGTCAAATGATCGAATTCATCATGAAAAAGTCATTGATAACATCGCCGTAATTCTATTATCTTCTGAGTTCATTCAATCAATTCTTCTCCATTTTGTAGACATATCAAGATGATTGTTCTGATGATTATTCCCTCGAGTTGTCCTGTGATTCGGATGATCAAAAAGTGATGATTGACGACTTCGACAATCTCTAATTTCTTCAAGATTCTTCTACTTCTCAACTTCTTTTTTTCTCATTTTCTTCGGAAATTCTGAACTCAAAACGCCTACTTTCTGATGATTCGTGTCCATTCATTTTTCGGTTTTGTTGTTTCACTAATCGCTATACAAACAGCAAAACATTGAATAAACTCTGTTTCATCCTATCATAAACTTGTCATGATTAAAAAAAAGTTGTTTTATTCGAAAATTAGAATCAAAACCGTTTCAACTGTTTACTGAAAATTCGATGTGTAACTAGTTTCTGCAAAAGTATCATTCTAGAGGCTTCTATCCTGCAGAAAGTGACCAATATTCGGAAAGAGGCAAAATGAGGAGAAACTTGTTTTATAATGAGGGCAAACGTTACAACAGAATGATCAAACTATGTATGGAGACTCTCTTGAAACAATGCATCAATCATCAAGGAAGTTTCAGTTTGAATGAAGTTGTTTCAGCCAAGAAGGAGAGACGATAAGTACTTGTTAGGTGTTTTGTGCAAAATAATTTATGAAAAAGATGAAAACAGTTTTATAAAAATCAAAAGAGAAAAGATCAAATTTACACATAAAATCTGGTGGATCTAGCTCGTCGAAACCTTCCCATTGTATGGGAACATAATGGACAAATATGAACAAAATCACTGAAAGAACTCAGGAAACATGGAAGTGGAGAGCACGGCCAAAGGAATAGAATTGCGAAAAGGAAGCAGGAAAGGAAAGCAAAAAGTCCCGTTTCCCGATGAACATCTGATTCCACAATGTTCTGAAAATAGTTTCTTTCTATTCCCTATTTTCTTATAGTAGCTCACCCGACACCTCGAACAAAATAAGACTAGAGGTTTCTCTCTGAAATCCAAATCAGGCCAAAAGCAGAAATGATCAATTCGTGATGTTGGAAGACCTCTAATTTGTCTTCTTTCTCTCATTTCTTGGAATGAACATTTCTCTAATCCAGAGAATCCTCTTCTTATAATCATTCGATCTAAATTGTACTTCAATCGATACGGTCTTCTTTTTGGTCCGAGTGAAAGGTCGTGCCATTTACGAAAATATCGTTGAACGATTATTCGTCGACGTCTGAAAACTACAAAAAGTATTTTTCAATTCCTATATCCTTACCCTTTATCAGCCAGCCATCTTCCATATGACACTTCCACAAAACTGAGAAAGATTCCAAGAGCAACTCCAGATGAAACAAGTATGAAAATATCCTGTAATCAAAGAAATGATATAAAATTCTTTACCTACGGTATACCTTCATATTAACCAATCCGAGCCTCGCAGGTGACTTATGTGCCTCTACCACACAGTTCGGACCACCTCTATCAATCCATTTCTGATCCAAGTTTTCCATGACTCCACCTAAATCAATAGTCTCTCTTGATAAAAAATAATCTGCAACATACTTTCAGACATTCTTAAAATCGCGGAAGTAATATGTGGTGTCCACGGACTATTCTTTTGTAAACCTATCCCATAAGCACTTCTTCCAAATAAACTTCCACGTGTCCTCAGTTCACAATGACGTGCTGCTTCGAATTCTAAACGAGTCGAATCCCAAATGAAAGCATCTAAAGATCCGTTCAGAAGAGAGTGAACTGCCTGGAAAGTTTAGATTTCTAGTAACAAGAATTACACTTATCGTTACCTCAGAAGCACGACGCACATTATGTGGCTCCATTTTTCTGAACATTGAAGATAGTTCCACGTGTCTTTTGAAATATTGATAGACATTTGAATTGAGAACAGTGCCGAATGAGAAGTTTGCAGATGGATTACGAAGCTGGAATTTATTGTTTTCTGTTGCAATTAAGAGAAAAATACCCTAGGATCTGTCACACCAGTCAATCCCTTTTCCGGCTGATCCAAAACTAAAAACGCTGCTAGATTAGCAGTGTAAGATGCCACCATAATCATACAAAATCCACACCAAACTATACCGAGAACTCGAGCAGAACAACTCCTTGGTGTCTCTGAAACTCTCTATTTTTATTTGATGATTTTTCGTTTGATTACTCACTTTCAGACACTCCACTATTCAATAAAACTCCCCATACAAACCACATTGCTTCGCCGAAATTCACATTTTCATCTGCACCTTTTCCAATCCAAAGTTCGAATTCTTTCTTTAAATCTTGTTCCATTTCTTTATCTGCTTGATAAAATCTTTCGAATGGTGACTTGAAATCCAAACAATAAATAGCGAGGCCAACGAGAAGTACAGAAATGAAAAGGGCGGTCCAGAGAGAAGATTGGAGTGGTTGAAGGAATGATTGCATTGGGGAATCACGAGGAATCTGTAATCAAACTTCAATCAATATTTTCTTGTTTTTACTTACATTTTTCTCCAAAATTCTGATTCCATGATACAACCATGGCTCAGAGAAATCAACTATTCTTTCTCGTTCTGGATTTATTGTGATCCCACCGATTGCCATATCAGCTGTATCTCCATCTAGTTCTCCAATAACACCACCAATAGTTATTCCTGTCTGAAAATCACTGAATTCTAGGAAATATTTCAGAAAGGACATACAGTTTCCGCTGCCTGTATCACTCCATATGACTCATTTAGATGAAGAGAAAAAGTGAAACTTGTATCGATTGAATTATTCGCCTGAAGATTTCACAAAGTATATTTTTTCAGAGTAACCATCTACCTCTGGTAATGATAAATTCGAGAGAAGATCAATTGCCAGACCAGCACAACAGAAATATTCAGTCGTATTCGCAGAAGTCATCGGACATGAATACCAAGGACCAGGCTGAAATTGAATTGATGTTTTGTATCAAATAAAGAGAGGACTCACCACAACAATTTTATCAAATATGGACCATTCGACTACAGTACTCCCAAGTTCTGTACATTGAGACGGTGAGCCGACTGGAGTTGTGTAAACGAATGGAGGATCAGCTACAGTGACCACTCGTAAATGTTTAGGAAGAGAGATTTCTAAAGGTTTTGTTCCGCCAGCCCATTCAATTGATTCTTCGTCTAAACGGAGTAAGTCACCAACCTAAAAAATAGCACTTTCTCTCTTTTATCCATAAAACAAACCATATTTCCAACTTGTCTTCTTTCCATATGAAAATTAATTATGTCATATTCCACTCCAATTCGTTCACATCTATCGTTAAAATGTATTCGACTTGTAGATGTTCCACATATTTCATTCAAAAGTGCCGGAGCTTGCATTGAGTTCCATTCAGCATCGACACTATCTCTATCACATTCCACTGGAGGAAAAATATCAATTTTCGATTCACGAAATACCGTTTCCATTGCAGATTTCAGGATTGAGAATGAGTCTCTCAACACAGAAAGAGCCGTCTGTCCGAGTCGACATCCAAGTGATCCATTCGGTACATTATGTGCTTCTCCAGCACTTTCACTCACTATCCACACTTTTCCTTTTCCTGTCAAATCACCTGCATTTGCAAATATTCGAACAGCATCGTCTTTTCTGAAAATATAGATTATTTAGAGATTTTATTAGTTAATGAACTCACTTTGCAAATAACAATATTATATTTGAAGTGACTTCTTCAAAACTTTCAGCCAGTGTATCATTCAAGTTCTCATTCAATTCAACTTCTATATATTGTTGAACCTAAAAGATATATAATTCTTACAACTCCTTACAGAAACTTACAATTATCTTAAACTCAACCCTTCTCTTCTCGAATTCAGCAACAAACTGATCCGCATTTATATCCCGTTTTACAATCACAACAACTACCTAAATGTGTTTTAATAGAGATTGAACATATACAATTTTTCGCCTAAATCGTTTTGATACCTGCCGATACTGAAGCCTGAGCAACATGTGTAGAAATACAAATGCTTCATCAGAAAGTGGTGCTGTTGGACGAACAAATGTTGGATAAATATTCTGAAACCGATGTGAAATTGTGAAATTTGCAGAAGGACCTACCTTTTTACTAAATTCAGCATCTCTAACCATGACTCCGACAACTGGAATTTTATAAAATGAAAGTGTGTAAGCAGAAGATGTGACAAGATCAATGAATCGAGCCGAAGATGTCAGAGATGGAGAAAAGATGACTGAGGCAAGAGATGAGTTCAACATCTGACTGCATACTATATCTTGTGTCAGTTCCAAACGATTTTCTCCGCTAAAATACCGATGAGAAATACTTTTCAATTTATGAATTTTACCTTTTTGCATCAACAAAAGCAGCTGTAATTGTGTCATTTCCAAGGTGATATGAGGTACTTCCGAATACCTCCACAAATGCATTCTGAAAATTTTGGAATAGTTGAGAGTGAGATTTGTTGTCTTTTACCGTAACAGAGACTTTTAATTCGTCGAAAGTATCTTGATTTGGTTCAGCTACTATCAAAACTGATACTTTGTAATCTATTGCATTTACAAATTGTATTAATATCCATATAAAGTAGACCAATATTCGAAACATCTTCATAGGGAAAATAAGAATTTAGTCCAGGAAAGTGTTCGTTTTCGAAAACAAAACAGAAAAGAGGTAATTGAAATTTTGGAACTGAAGAGTTTGTGGGAGGAAAACGAGAAAAAAGTCGTTTTTGTAATGGAAAAGAAGTAGAAGAAAATAGGAAAAATGGAGGGATGCTCTCCTTCGTCTTCTTCGACTCTTTTTCAAAAACGTATTTTACTTTCACCTCTTCCTTTCAAGAGAAGACGAAGAAAGATGATTTGGTGGGCACATTTTGAGTAGAAAAGACAAAATTGACTAGAGGAGATGGGAAGAAAATGATGAAAGAAAGGGTGAAGTAATGAAGAGAAATCAAAAAAAGATTCTCAGAATTCGAATTGATGAGTATGTTCAAAGTTGCAAAACAAAGCTGCAGAAAATGGTTTCGGATAATTGCACTTTGTATTCCTTTGATTTTACAAATTTGTATACTTTTGACTTTTTAGATGCATTCGTGAATTTACTCAAAAGAGTTTCAGAAGTTCACCATCTCTGAAACACCTAAAATCTTCATTTTGTCAATCCCAATATTCACTCTCAAAATTTTCAATTGAAAAGAATCAATTCGAGAAAGATAGAGAGAGATAGATAGATTTTCTGATCTATACATTATCAGAAAGGGCTCGTACCAAAATGGTGTCAACTACAAGAATGTGGATCTAGGTTTGATCACCTTGCAAAGTTGTACTCCGAAAAATAAAATAAAAAAATAGATTTTATAAACCATTATACTTACCTGACTGATAATTTTCTTCTTTGTATAGAGTATCGGTTGAGCCAGGACGAATCGAACACTTAAATCTGTTGGAATCATTTCGTTTTTCACTTAATCCAGAATCGTAGGAGATTCTTTTTTCTGAAGAAACATTTTGAAAAGAGCCACGAAATTCAAGCGAGGAACTATTACTTAAAAGTAAACTATTGAATGCATTGCAATTATAAGACTGTAAGAAATCTTTAAACAGCTCTTCGCATGATTCTGATTCCATTTTTATTGCTCAAAAGTTCCCCCAGAAACCGTTTTTCTGGGTTCATGCTCATACTTGTCAGTCATAACTTGAATGCTTCCTCTTCAATATCATCATTTTTTCTTTCTAAAAATACCTCAAAATCCCATTATTTTTTCCGTTTTTCATTTTTATTTTCCCGATGAATCACATAAGTATTCCGTGTAATATCTCGTGTTGTGTGCGGGCGTCTGTGGGGATGAGGAGGAGCTGTGATCATCTCAAAACGAGCACTTCAATTCGTACACAAATGGGCGGAGTCAGACAGATTCAGGGCGGATAAAAGCATTCGGACGGACACAGGATTCTTCATTTCTAACATTTCCCATCATCTTTCTTCTAGATTTTTCTTAAAATCTCACTTTCAGAAATGGTTGTTGTTGCTGCCAAGGCTGCTGCCGTTCCAATTGATGAACTCATTAAAAAACACTCGGATGTTGATCCATTCCTCATCAGAAAATGGGAGAGAATCTTCTCACTTTTTTTCGGTATTTTCAAATCGAAATGTTCAGTTTCAAACCATTTAGTTTTCAGATAGAAATGCATCTCATCAAGTCGATTGGGGAGATTTCTATTTGGTTGTGAAGGTGAGATTTCTTACAGAGATCTCTTAGTTTTCCCGATAACTTTAAAAACCTTTTTCTTTCTAAACGAGACTCAAATTTCAGAAAGTTCGTGATATCTATGGAGCTGAATCAGTTCAAACTGACTTTGCCAAGAAATCTCTGGCTGCTCTCTGGGAAGGACTTTGTTCAATTGCTGATGCTGACAAAGATCAATTGATTTCAATTGATGAATGGATTGGACTTTTGAAGAAGACAAATGCTCAAACTGAACCAAAATGGTTCAAGGATTATCAAAACTTTATGTTCAAATTGTTCGATGTTTCGTGTGATGGAGTCATGGATATTGCTGAATACACTGATGGAATGCATACTTATGGATTCGATCAGTTTGAGTGTGATGCTGCGTTCCACAAGTTTTCAGTGGTAAGTTGCAATTTCAGTATAAACAAGTTTAATTAGAGACTCTCTTCAATATCATTTTTCCAGGACAAGAAGGGACAATACGTTCCACAAATGAAACCAGAAACCTGGAATACCTACTTCCATCAACTCTTCTATTCAACCAACAAAGCTGATCTTGGAAATCATCTTTTCGGAATTCTTGACTTCTAAATTCTCTTCTCCATCTTCTCCTTTTTCTTCTTCTTCTTTTTTTTCTTGTACATATTATATCTGAAGTAAAGTACTTCTTCTAAACTATTAAAAACCTCTTTCACTTTCATCCCTTCCCGTCCGCTTTACTTTTTTTAATAGTATTTTTGATGTAAACTTTGCCATTCAGTCTTGATTCCAGATGTTTTGAAAAATAAAAAATGAATAAAATTGTGACAAACAAGTAAATTCGAAGCATGAGACCACCAGATGTGCAACATCTGAACACAAAAAGATATTCTGGGATTTCCGAAGTTTTAATTATCAGAGTTGGAAGCTGGAGCAATGCGAAAGTGGCTAAATGCAATGAACATAGTTCCTGGTGGAACATCTCATAAAATCTTCGAAAAAATCGGAGAACGTGGATCTATTAGAAAATAAGAAAGCAGAAATCATCGGAATTCTCTTCTCCGAATTTCCCACTCCTCCGTTTCAAAAAACGCATCATACTCTCCAGACACTGATCTATTTTTAACCAGCTCACCCTCACATTTGACCTATTTTCTGTCCGATCTCAACATATTTTGAAACAGACAACATATACCTTCATGTGTCCATTGTTTTTGTGACATTGCGTGGGAAATATTGGGAGAAGAGAATGGACCACCAGCTGACAAAAAGTGATGTTCTAATGATCAGTGATCAAAGTGTCTCGTGGCGAGAAAAGATAATAAAAAGAAGGATGGAGATAATGGGATTGCTCCTTTGTTTTATGTGAGAGAAACAGAATGATCCACAAAATTTTGAACATGGAGATGAAGTTATTCAAATTCTTACCAGACTTTTATAGTTGAAACGTTGAAACTACAGTGCTTGAATATCGTAGGAGAGACGACTTTCATATCCCATTGTTCTTCTGAAAGTAATACAAAAAAGGAAACAGTAATAAGTCATTTTCCAGATCAAGACTTATCACTGCGCTCATTGAAAATCACTTCCCCAGCATTGACCTCTGAATTTTGCAGTAAAACAAACAGAGAAAATTTAAAAGAAAAGTAAAATCGTGTGATCAAAGAATCCCCTAGTTTTCAGTTACTTTACAGTTTTGGCTGAAATCAAAAGCTATCGAAACCAAAATCACAGTTTTCTCAATTCTCCAAATGTCTCTGATCATTAAACCTTTAATCCTTTCTTGACGCCTTTTTGTAGTCTCCATATCTGATAAGTATTCAGTTTTCTAAACAAGGCCATCCCACCTCGAAGACAAAACGTCTTCTGATGACCACTTGAAGAAATTTGTCGAATTGGGAGGTAGAACATTTACTTTTTTGCAGGATACAGACATAACAAAAGGAATCTGTGACTGTGACCGGAACCATATTCGTCGTGTTTTTGTTGTTTATTATAAAAAAAACAACACAGAAACTTTGTAAAAAAGAAAATTTTCAGCAAACTTGAAGCACAGTACAATTTGAAGTCAGTGTTCTGTACTCTTGTTCTGTACTCTAGGTAATCTCTTGATTGCAAAAGAAGATATTGTCATATAATATCTTATAATCTATACATTTTCTCAGCGGGATGTCAAGTTCTGTTACTTAACCTTGTGTTGTGTGTGTTGCTTTTTATGGTTTCCTTCTTTTCTACTGACTAGACATTGAATGAAATAATTAGGAATGAAGAAAACATTATCCTTTCTATACAGTTTCACTTGGTGTATCTTCGAAACGGATCATTCTAATCGCTTGTATAATTTACATTTAAATTTACCAGTTCTCCCTTCCAAATGACTGTTGAAAAGTCAATGATCGGTTTCCGTTTTTAAAAGCTTTTCATTCAACTGCTAGCCGTTAAAAAGGATTTTTGGAAGTTTGTTATTCTTGTTTTTGATTTTTTCTCAAATAAACTTTTACGTTCTATGTACTCTGGTTTTAATAGACTTACGAATTCTCACTTTCCTACCGTATCACCTCTCTTCAATAATCATCTACATGATCTATAAAACTATGTAGGCCTTACCTTATTTTCCACTTTTCATCGAATTTGAACGTATACATTGAACATCTTCCAAAATTCACAGCTTCTAGTTTTTTCAAAGATTCGGACTGACACTTTTCACTAATCGTTCCAACAAATCTCCCATTTTTCCACAATAAAAACAGAAATAATTAACCATGTCGTTCACCTGCTGACCACATTCTAATTTCAATTCGGCCAGTCCGATGTTCTTTTTTCCCTCTGACCTCTTCTTCATCCTCTTATTACACACTCATCATCATCATCATCAAGTGCTAGTAGACACATTTTCAATTCCATTTGTCTCTCCAAACAATTTACTTTTTCTTGTTGTTTCCTTTTTGTTGTGATATGTATTGTTTTGTTGATTCTTGAAGATTGGTCATTGAAGAATCTCAAATGATATCATAAATGGTCAAGGTTGGGGGAAAGCCAATTCGGTGTTGCAGAGAGGAACCTGATTCATTATTGAAAAAAAAACTTTTGAGTGAAGCATCTGACACCTGGGAGTATCTCTTAACAGTTCTTTGATGAACAAAATTGATATGGTAACTTTAAAAAATATTTTATTTTGTGGCCTGTACCTTTGCAGACTGCCTTTACCCGTTGATTCTTGTACTCTTTTGTTATTACTTTTTTTTTCGCAAACGTGGGAAATATGAGTCTGCACTATTCAGTTGCACTTATTATTATTCATCTCAATTTCATAAGTTTTTCTAATTGAATGCTAATGATAAAGCTATGTTTTTTATTATAAAAGAAATAAGGCGCATTTAGAGAATCTTGTCTGAAACAATGAGTGATATCTATTTTTCTATTCATGACTTTATTTTCCAGATTATCACATTTCTCAGTTTTTTATCTAGTCAGTTTCTGGGGTGTAAAGTTATCTCTCCGCCCACTTTTTGTTTCATTCATGCACTTTTCAATATGGGCGGTCCAAAGAATCCAACGGAAGACGATAAAGATACTGATATCGAATGGACGACGATGATAGTGTAACCGTTGTTCTTGTATCAGTCTCACTTGAATGACTGAAATGTTCTTATGCCTTTGAGATGAATTTCAGAATGTATACTTCTTTTTGAAAGTGATTCCCAGGGTGTTCCAAATATCATTCTTCGTTTTTTTTTCCATTTTGAACTGGTTTCTCTCCTCAATTTCATTCGCAACTATACGTTGACCTCTTTTTTCTCACTTTTTATATGCGGATGGATAGAAAGTTTTCACTCGTTTGCCATGTTTGTCTTGAAGTTTTTTTTTTCTTCTGGAGAGGGAAACTCCGAATTTTAAACTGAAATATTCAATGCAATAGGATTCAGAGAAATTAGAAATGTTCATGTTCCAAATTTTACAGTAGACCTCAAAATTTTAGGCTTACTTCTTTCTTTTATTATTTGATCTACTCGTGGAAGTTCTTCTCCACGCAGACTACACAAACTGTAGCCTACACAATAACATCTTCCCAAGTCTCTCGGTTTGAAATTCCCTTCATTACCCTTTTTTCATTTTCTTTTTCTTATTCCAACATGAATTTCTAGGCTATAACCCTTTTAGAATGAATGATGATTCTTTTGAATCTCCAACCTTCTTAATCATTACTTAACATATCAAATTGTTCAAAGTATTAGATACGAATGATTACTGTTCTTTGACAATACAGAAAAAATCAGAAAATTTTTTCTTCTTTTTGTTGAATCCTCTGTGTTTTGTTTATTTTCTTTTTCATTTATACATTGTACCTACTCTTCTTCTTCTTCGTCCTCATCAAGATAAAATCTATTCCTTTTTGGTTCCAGATGGCGCCGACTCCGCCTCCAACGTCCTCTTCCCTCATCCCGGAGGATTCCTCTTCATCCTTCATCGCCTCTTTTCAATCTTTATTCCCAACTTTCCACGTTGAAAACGGACTTCAATTGGCTGTTACAATGATTCTTATGATTCCAGTTGTTTATTTGGGATATCGGTTACACAGGTGAGTAGGATTCTACGTTTTGGAAAGAGATTCTCTGAAAATGAGACAAATATCTTCTTTTTGAAAAATACGATTTCAGAACATTCTTCGCATTCCTCAAAGCTATTTTCATCTACGTGATAGCTCCGTTATTCTACAAACCAAACCTGGAACAATATCAACATAGATGGACAGTTGTATCAGGTGGAACTGATGGAATTGGAAAAGCATACACACTGGAATTGGCAAAAAGAGGACTCCGGAAGTTTGTTCTCATTGGAAGAAATCCGAAAAAATTGGAATCAGTGAAGACAGAGATTGGTAAGATTCATAGTCCTTCGGATTACTTCCAACAGATGATATTTTAGAAGAAAAACACTCGGACGCTCAAATCAAAACGTTTGTATTTGACTTTGGCAACGGCGATTTCGCTCGTCTTCGAGATTATATCAGCGACATCGATGTTGGATTTGTCGGTAAGAAAGAAGTTGGAAAATAGGGAGAAAATATGAGAAAAAGGAGTGAATATAGGGCAGATTGGACTGGTTGATTACTGAAAAGATCTTGAGAATATAGGAAACATTCTTTGAAAGAATTTAAAAAAATGTATACAGTAAGAACAAAGATTCTCAAAAGTGTTTAGTCGCTTCCACCCTCATTTTTTCTATTTACCCAGTCATCTGAATCATTCAATTTGCATTTGGTTGTCTACTTTTGACACTACAGAATGTCATTACAAAACCGGTAATTTTGATTGAATTTATGTAGAGGAACAGTGGCAATTTAATCAATTTCCTAGTTTTCTCAATATTCACGTGCCACAAAGTTGAGCAAGGTTTTGAAAAAAAACACACATTTTCAGTTAACAGCGTCGGAACTGGTCGCGAAAATCTCGAAAGATATGGAGATAATCCAGCAGAGGACACACAAATCTTGAAGGTTAACGGATTGGGAGCCGCTGAATTCCTTTCATGTGTCCTTGCTCCAATGGAAAAATCCGGCGGAGGTCAAGTTGTTGTTCTCTCTTCTTCTCAAGGAGTTCGTCCAATTCCAATGCTTGCTGCTTATTGTGCAACCAAGGTAGGTTTACATTTTTTAAACTTCTTCAGAAATAAGACATTTATCTCTTCATGAATTTTCTATTTCAGGCACTTATGACTTTCCTTTGCGAGTCTATCGACCGCGAGTACAACACAATCAACGTACAAACTCTGATCCCGGCATTGGTCGCCACTAAAATGACCTATTATACTGTGAGTTCTGCTTATCCTATCTGAAAAATATTTTAACATTTCAGGAAGGCTCTACATTCGTCGTAACACCAGAAAACTTCTGTCATCAAGCTGTCGGTTCCATTGGACTGACGAAAAAAACTGCAGGCTGTTTGAACCATGAACTCCAAATGCTTGGATTCCACTTTTTCCCGTGGACTATCCTCAAGTACATCATCATGCCTATCTATTACCATCAAAGGAAGCGTGTCACTCAACTACACAATACTGAACAACAACAACAAGTTCCACTTCAGGATATGATTGAAGAGCCAGTTGTTCCAACGAAAAAGGTTATCACCCGTGACTCGGCCACTGCATAAATATAGAACTTTGAAATTTCCCTCTGAAAATTTGCTTTACTTATCATTAATAATCACTAATAATCTCTCATGTACTTATTTTCTTCTCATTATTTCGTTATTTTGGCAGTTTCACTTTATCAGACTTGCAACGGGCCGGGCCGGGCCGGAATGAAAATTTCCAGGGCCCGGCCCGGCCCGGAAGTTCAGTACTGAAAAAAATTCAAATTTTTTTTTCGAAAATTTCCCGATTTTTTTTGAAAAATATTTCTTAAAAACAATTTTTTGTAGGTTTCGAAGGTTTTTGAAAAATATACTTGAGGAAAAATATGAAAAATTTTCAGAAAATAAATTTTTGGACAAAAAATTGTAGTGAAAAAAGTTCAAAAATTCAAATCCGGGCCGACCGGGCCGGGCCGGGCCGGAATGAAAATTTCCAGGGCCCGGCCCGGCCCGGCCCGGTCGGCCCGGAAGTTCAGTACTGAAAAAAATTCAAATTTTTTTTTCGAAAATTTCCCGATTTTTTTTGAAAAATATTTCTTAAAAACAATTTTTTGTAGGTTTCGAAGGTTTTTGAAAAATATACTTGAGGAAAAATATGAAAAATTTTCAGAAAATAAATTTTTGGACAAAAAATTGTAGTGAAAAAAGTTCAAAAATTCAAATCCGGGCCGGCCCGCCGGGCCCGGAATCTTGCAAGTCTGCACTTTATTCGACCGGAAAACATAAAGATTAGTTCTCGACTATTTCAATTTTCAAGTTTCGCGCGCACAATACGGTAACACGGGATCAGCCTGCACATCAAACGCAAAGCACAAACTCAAAATTCAAATTAAATTTTTTCGAGGGTTGAACTGCTTTGCAAGTTTATTTTCAGTTCGTTTTGACTTTACAATTGATATCTCTAATTTTAATATTTTAAAAGAACAACTTTCCGATTTATTATACTTTCTTATAGAACTATCGGTGTCCTGAAGAAAGGTTTTCTCCCTCGATGCAAGTAACTGAAAAAATGTATTTTTTTCGGAACATGAATCGAAAGAAAACTTTACGTTTTTCGCTGAAAACTGAATTTTACTTTTCAGGGAAAAATATTGCTGTAATCGTTATATACTTTTTTCTTCTAAACGCATAATATGTTGTTCCCGCAGACTCTGTGGCTCACGGGTCATCATGTCGCCGCCGCAACGGTATCAAAAGGATCAATATCAGAATTCACAACATCAGAACTCCTCTTCACAACCTTCCCAGCCTATGGTTCATTATCCTCCAACACCATCATCTCATCCAACCACTCCGGTCCCCCTCTATCCGACTGGAGCAGCCGCAATCATACCGGCTCCACCGACTTATGAACTGATTCCCAACCGGATTTTTGTTGGTGGATTCCCAGTTAACGTGAGTTGCTTTGTTTTACTGCAATATTCTATTATTTTTGAGACAACCGAATCTGACCTGCGTGAGCATTTTGAGAAGTTTTTCCCAGTGAAAGATGTGAAAATGGTCAAGTCCCTCGATGGAGTATCCAAAGGCTATGGATTTATCACATTCGAAACGGAAGATCAAGCTGAAGAGATCCGCCAACTCAATCCAAAACAGCTAGAGTTTCGCAGCCGTAAGCTCAACTTGGGTCCTGCTATTCGTAAAATGAATGCCAATGCGTTTCCTCCTGGTATCTCGAAAATTCCAAGTTTTCTTAGGTTAATTTCAATTAAGGTTACGCTATGGTTCCAGCCTCTCCAGGTTCATTCGGCTATGCGATACCCGCTTCTCCAGGTCCATATGGTGGTTATCCCTTTTCTACAGCACCATCTGTATTTGTCTATCCGCCTGTACCAAATCATGAACAGAATGGACAGTCAGAACAGCAACAACAAACAACGCCGCAACTCAGTCCAACCGGTATCCAACAGCAGCAGTCTCCCCAAGTATTTTTTGAAAATGAGCAAGAGTCTATCAGAACTTATGCAAGCGCCGTTGCTGGTGAGTATGAAATATGATTGAATTTTTTTAAATTTGATTTTTTTAGGAATCGATAAAATGGAACAGTTGTCTGAGGATAGACCGGTATCTTCTCCACAACCACCAAGTCTATTAAACGGTTCATATTCGAATGGACAACAACATTGGAATAATAGCGAACAACAACAGCAGTCGAACGACTCAAATCACAGCTCACCGTACAACAAGGAGAATTATTCTCAAGGATATCAGTCACCACCATACCAGCCGTTTACCCAAACTGGGGTAAGTAGAAATAAAAAATGAATGAAGACAATGCAAGTTATCGATACTGCTTTTCATTTCAGCTTTACTTGAATAGTCAAGGAATTTTCCAACCCAGCTATGGTTTCATGACTCCACCCCCCGGAGTACACTATGCACCAATGATGCATCCACCATATTGGCAGCAACAGCAGCAATACCCGAACAATGGGTTTACTGGCTATGGCTACAACAATTGGGTTGGTCCTGCTGGAGATGGATCGCAAGCTTTGCAACATCAATCTCATTTTTATCAAGGGTATCCTTCACAATATCCACAGCAAAACGGAAAAGATGAGAACTCGCTTTCGCGTCCACTACAAGCTCCACGGCCAGGAAAGAAGATTAGAAAACCATCGGAGTCTAATGAGAAGAAGAAGAATTCGAGATACTCGGGACACATCTCTCCCCTTTCTGCTTCTCTCCAATCGCTAGCCATTTCTTCGCCTACTAAAAATTAGACGAAAATTTTCATTTAATTTCTACCGTTCGTATTTCCTCCTTTTTCAAAAAGGTAAGTTTCCCCTTCAACCCATTTTCGAATTAAAATTCGATTTCAATCCCCATCTCCCATTTCTGTCATTTGTATCCTATACACACCTGTATATCTGATTCAAACACTAGAATTTGTCAGATTTTTCCCTCCATGGCTTCCCAAGATTACTTTTTTTCTCAATTTTGTTCCATTTTGCTGTGTGCTTTTGAAGCAACAAAATTTGATATTTCTAAAACACATGAATTTCAGACCCCCGAAGAATTCTCCCTTTTCCAATCTATTGTATGACCCACTCTGAAACAAGATGAAATCATAATAATCACATCCCGCCCCTTATTCCATGACACTCTTGGATTATAGAACCTTTCAATTGTTTCCGATCCCAAAGTGTAAAATTTCGCGTCCTAATTTAATAAATATGCACGATGGAGATTGTGACTAGTGTGTCTTCGAAGTGTTTTTTTCTTTTTTCCGGTTCTATGTGGATTATGTCCATAATTCCTAAAAAATTGTTACTTCAAATCTTGCAATTACTCCTGAATAATTTGAACTGCCGTTCTTAAGTCGAAAATTGTAGTATTTTTCGGCAAAATTGGAATTTTGCAATCCTACTCGGGATTTCTACGTTACCACTGCCTCTCCTATTTATTTTCTTAATTTTTTTTCAACCGGAAACCTTTTTCTCTTATCCTTCCGCTATCATCAATTCCCTTTTCACACACTGACAACCTTTTATTTTCTCTATTTCTCCTGACTTCTCCTTGTATTCACAGATAATCTTCTCTTTTCATAACACTCTGCCTCCTGATGATTGTGATTTCAAAAAGAGAATCAAGGCGATCGGCCGTCGGTTTTGTGACATTTTCGAGATTCTAGATAGTTTGTTTTCTGGCAAACTGGTAAACCCTTATGATAAGGGCATCGGAATGTTCAATTGATTGAATAAATCTTCAGCAGGTATTCAGAGATAACATTTTCAAGCTTCTGTCCATATTACAAGAATTATCACTCAAAAAGCCAAGTACAGTCCCTGTATCAGCTCAATTCTTATGGTACATTAGAACAGTACCTCTATTCTGACATCTCTACACTCTTAGGAGTCACGTATATTTTTCCTAATGTTCACATCGAACTTATGAATCATCAGAACGGTTTTAGATCATGACTTATTTTTCGGATTCCTCGTTTTTTGCCGTTCCAATTCTCTGTTTCTCTTTATCTTCCACACAATTTTCGTCACTTTTTCGTTCAATTTGATCTGATAAATTGATAACCACACCCTCCCCTTTCATGTCGGAAACAAAAGCCAACGTGTTTCCGTGATAAATTCTTCACTAACCAATACCTTCGACTTTCTTTTTGTTTCGGTATCCAGTGAACCTAAACTTTTGTGGGTCTAACAGTTCTGTAAAGTAAACGAAACATGACTCATTGATATTTAGGAGAACAACAAGTAAAAGGTTATGAGCCACGGTGGTCTTCTTGCAGAAGAGATCCTCAATTGGGTTCCTTGTTCGTCACATACTGGATTTCTCTGACTTGGCCTTTAGTATAATTTTAAACTACTTTAAATCTGGTATTTAACAATATAGTGTGAAACTTTCACACCGTGATATTATCAAAACCAAATAACCTCACGACACTCCCAAACATACCATCCGAATATTCACGGAATTCTATTGAATTCTTACCAGTTTTATGTCGTTCCCTCTTTCATACCCGCTTCTTGTCCTCCAAGTCGGTCAGAAATGCACACTCAATGGCCATTTGTGACTCACTGACCACTTTGCGTTTCTCTATTTATCCTAATTCTTCGAACTATTTCGCCTTCCTCTCCGCAATTAGAATATTGAATGTCGTTCGTTCTCTCGTTCAATGCCTTCCTTCTCCCATTTTTGGTCATGTTTATGTTTCTATTTCTATTTTATCATCTGCGTCTTGTTTACCCTCGCTATTTTAACTGATTATCGATTGATTCTCATTTCCGGTGTATTCTATTCTCCTTGTCTCAACAATTTCCCTTTTTCTTTGCCGCTTGTATTAGTGTTTATCATTGAGAACAAGTGAATACATGAAGAAAGAAGTGTTTCTATCAAAAATTTTTAACTACTGGGTGATATATGCAACTGAAAACTTAGTTGTTTAGTTTCTCCTATTTATTGTATCAAAATGACTGTTCCAGCTTGACAAATTCTTGAACATGTTTGCTTCAATCGAAATTCTTATCTTCTTCTGTCTTCACTGAATTCTAATAACATGAGTCATTTACTCTTGTTATTTATTTAGTCTTCTTTAGAGTTATCCTTCCAACAATTTTCAGTCAAAAAGTTGTTATATTTTGTCTTAGTGTCAACCATTTCATGTCTCCTAATTCTACTACTTCAAGTTTCTCTTTTACAGACATTCTCTCATGTAATCTTGAGTCGACTCGACACAACTAATAATACCCGTAAATCATGCGATTTCTTTTCGTTCTGTTGCCTCTCGTTTTCTATTTCACACAACGTTTCCCATAGGTGTCGCCTCTCGTTTCCTCTAATCCTCTCTCAAAAGGGAATGGAAAACAAAGAAACTAGGTACTTCAAAAGTGATATCTCCTCATTGAGAAATGATTTGTGCCACACCTTGATTTGTTATTTGTTCCATACCTCCTACTGTGAGTAGATTCATTAGTGTCTCCAGTATTATAAATACTTTGCTACACACTGTAAATCTTAAGTAAATCCAAAAACTGTTTTGAACTTCTTGTATCGGTTTCGATCCAACTCGAAAAATAATAAGCAACGCAACCAAGAATTAACGAATTTTCATCGACTTCTATTTAACGTTTTGGAACATCCATCGATTTGTGAGTTTGTTATAAGTGATAATCGTTTCTTCTTCCGTTTCAATTTATTGAGGATCAAGGAAGAAACGAAGGAGCGCAATCGGTGTAAACATGAATGAACAGGGGGAGGGGAAGATGAATGCATTAATGAATTGAAACTGACTGCCAATGCTCTTGAGAGTAAGAAGAAGAAGAGCACGAACAAAAGAGTGAATGAAAGGGAAAGGGTCCCCGTCGTCTTTCCGAATGAACACTTTCATTTTGCACATTCTAAAAAGGCTCATTTGTGAAACATGGTTTATTAGATTCTAGACTCCTATTTCAGTTAACACAGTTTCTTTATTGCATAGGTAACCCGAAATTTCATATAAGGCTTCTATTTATACTACTACTTTCAGACCCTTGTTTTCGTTTCTGTAGAATTATTATCGAAATAAAAAAGTTCCGATATTTTTTACCGACGCGTGTTTGCGGACTCAGTGCAAAATTTAATAATTTAGCACTAAGTCAGCAAACACGCGTCGGTAAAAAATGTCGGAACTTTTTTGTCGCGACAATACTTGCAATTTTTTTTACAATTGTTTTTGCCCGACTCCCGAATTAATACTATAACGTCAATAGGCATGCTAATATGCATATTTACAGTTTGAGTAAAAACACCCTCTATAAATTTCCTTTCCGGAATATTGTTCCTAACTCTTTTCATTTCCAAAATGTCTTCCGTTCTTTCTTCTCCTTTTCAGTCCGTGCCCGGTCAGTTATGTTTGCATTTCTTCCTTTTTCCCTTGAGACATTCAGAATCTGTTTCTATTTCGTTTCGTCGCCTTTTCACGTCAAAAGTGAAGAAATGTGTACTAAACCCTCTCACCCGTTTCCATCTAATCCGGGCATCTCTCCTCTCGTTCCATAATTTGGTAACCCGACAATTCTAAATTTGAAATTCCTGCTAAATCAGAATATTCCGTCCGAATGGCTCGTAATGTTTGGTAGTGAAAGAGAGAAAGATGAGGAAGCGGCATGATGTTTATGTGTGTTGTTCGGATTATTTGATTACTTCTTTCGGGTGTCTTTTCTCCGTTTTCATGCCAAGCTTCTATATGAGAAGCCAAATTTCTGACAATTCCAAGTATCAACTGATGGTATCGGGTAATTTTAAGAGAAGTTTAGGTTCACGATAATCTGATTATGAGTGTACAATGATTCATAAATAGTTTAATGAAAACTGTGAAGATTATTGAGCCCACACTGTAAACTGAATCATGATGGCTGTTTCCCTCCTTTTTTTTCATTTGTCCGATGAGTAAGTGTCACCGGATAGTCTATCTTCTGAGTGTCGGGGGTCGGTTTGTCAAAAAGACAGATGTCCATTCCTCTTTTTTCCTCGCTTCCCTCTTTCTCTCATTCAGTCATTTTCTTTTTTCTGTGATGACCCCGAGGTGCTAATGTCTGTCCTCTGTGGGGACCTCTGTGGTAGAAGGACACATACACATCTGTTCATTTTCAAACTGACCTCTTTCGTTTCAATCTCTCTCGAAGTGCACTTTTTGCTGCACAACTTGTCGACAATCGAGAAAAACGTGAAAATAAAAGAGAAAAGGATGCGTAGTGAAACCACTTTTTCTCTTCTTTTTCACTCGTATTCACCCACTCACTTCATTCAATGACGCCTGTTGGCACAGTGAAAACGAGTGTGCCTCGTTGTCCGAACTCGCACTGATTTCCACATTTCATTTTCTTACTTAAAAATAATTAAATTTCGTTCATCAAAATACTGAATATGTAGACGGCTCATCTGTCTGGATTCTCGACAATTTTCTGTGTCAGAAAATCTCATTTCTTGTTTAACTCTTTCTGCACTTGCAAATTTCCTCAATGAGTTCTCTGCAAATTATGTTCACGTTCCTGTACAAAAATCTGAAATACCACATGAGTTTACCGCCTGACTGTCCCCTCACCTTGCCACAATACTCACCAATTTCCGGTGAATGCCCACCTTTTCTATTCTTCTGTTTCTTTTTGCAAAACCGGTCGTTCACCATTTCTGTCTGTTTTGTCCTTCAGGATTTTCCATTACTTTTGAAAATTTTCCCCCGTTTTTCCATCATTTTCTGGTAAAGTGACACGGTGACAATGATACCTTTGGAGTGGGCGGATGTATGGAGGAAGGTGGTTTGACCTACACGTCTAATTAGCTTTGTCGCTCAATTTAATCAGTTCGTTTCCCTAGTTTCTTTCCGTTAGTCAGTTGAATAAAGATGTCACGTATTCCGATATTTTAATTTTTGATGTTTGAAAATCTAGAAACAATATCTTCTTGACTAGGAACCATAAACTGGATGTCCTGCTCTCATCTAATAAGTTTGCTTTTCGCTCTATTTCAGTTAAATATGAAAGGTTATGAAACTAATATTACAATCAGATCCCTCAAAATGATAGTTCAAAATATTCTCTATTTTCCATTGCTGTCTACTTTTCCATTACCGATCCATCCAATCTGACTCGTTCTTTTTCATTCAATTCGTCGATTGTCGAATCAATTTCAATTTGATTCAATTCTATTCTATACTTCTTTCTCTTTTTGTCTCTATTCACAACAAACAAACTTTATCGCCAGGGACCGGGTTACTCCTTCTTTCACTTCTTCTTTGCTGAAAATTCAATCAATTTAGTTGTTTGACTTGAAAATGTATTGTGTATTATTTTTATTTGCAAAAACCTATACATATTTTTCTGAATTTTGATAAATTATATGTGTACCCGTTATTACTAGTTACGCCACATCCGATCCAATTATCTGATGATTTGAAACTTGTTTTGTTTGGAGAAGAGAAGATGTCTGTAGATTAACAAAGAAAAATAAGTTTTCACATGGTTTTTGGATTTGATTTCAAACGGAACCAATTTCATATTTGTGCCATTCTGGTAAAGAAGAGAAGAAGGCAAAATTCAGAGTAAAGCAAATATATTTTTTATCACCGCGAAGTGTTTATTTCCCATAAAAAGTGTGAACGGCAGGTCATAAACATCAAATCATCGTTTTCTATTCTTTTCGTCTCCACAATATCCATATTCTCTCAATTCTTGTCGTCAGTTGGTCATTTCTTCTACACAGGAGCTCATCTTCTGCCGGTCACCTTCTTTTTCCTTGTTTTCTTTGCACTCTCTCATGTTTCCTTATTCTCTCAACCCGGTTTCTTACCAATTCGTGACTCACTCTTCTTTTTCAGGGCTTAACAAAAAATCGTCAAAAATATTTTAATATACTTCACTACGTCTTCAACTCTTTTCCCGTATCTGTTTGAACGATGGTCTTTTGAAACTAGCGCCCGAATCAAAAATGCAAATAAATCGATGGATATGGTGGACCACTGTCATTCTTCTTTATCTCAGGACGGAATTATTGGAAGCAGCAGACTCATCAAAAGAAAATACAGCAGATTTGTAAGTTTCATTCTTTGTTTTGAGTCTCTGTCCAAAAAGACCTTTTGAGATAGTTTCAGATCAAGCGAAGAAAAAGAAAAGAAATCAGACGGCATCGATAAATGGAACTCCACAAAAATTGAACCGAGCAAACCGAAGAATGCAAAAGAACTTGGTATTTATTTGCAGTTATTTGATATTTTAATTCAAAAAACTATTGCTTTCGGTTAATATGCATTTTTGAAGACATGTATTTTCTAATTAGAGCCAAAGCTGTTACGTGCTTTAATTTTTTCCTTTAAAATGTGACATATTTTCATAGGAATTCATCCATGTGAATCAAATCAAGACTGTGTATATGGAGGAGTTTGTCATCGCGGGAAAGATGGTCACGGTATCTGTCTCTGTCCGAGAAGTTGTCCTGCTAGTGAGTTCTTTATTTAAATGTAATCACATACGAACAATTATTCAGTTACGCCGAAGCGATGTGGATTTCGTTCCACATCACCATGTCTAGTAATGGATTCGGAATACAGGTCGAAGTATGATGTAAAAGAACCAACATGTTACTTGGTGAGAATTAATCTTTGAATTTCTATATAAATAGTAATCAAAATGACCATTCTGAAGATATAAACCATATGATCAAAATGTTCCTTGTTCATTCACTGTTCTCTGTTCCCTATTACTCGCTACACAAATTGAACGTGATTTACTGACTGGGTGGTCGCCTCCTTTTTAATTTCATCCTCATTCATTTATTCATTTCGCCTTCTTTTCCTCCACTGAAAACTCTAAATGATACTAATCGAGTCCGACGTGGCGTCTGTCGTTGTCTATGTTCATTAATTCGATTTAGTGATGACGTGGCAAAGAAGAGATCAGTGAAAGTAGAGTAATAGTTAGCAATTAGCGAAAGGGATCTCTTTTTCTATTTTATCGAACACACATTTTTCAGAATGAGTGTTTGTGTCCTCCACAATTCGATACTGTCCATGTTACTGCCAATCAGAAACCTCTCAAATTAAACTCAACACTTTTACCAACAAAATGTGATAAACGTAAGATTTCGATGAATTGGGATTCATTCCAAAATTTATTTCCAGGAGATCTAGCTGTCGTTAGTCGAGCTCATCCATCATTATCAGTATTCAAAGCAATGGACGTTACATTGTTCTGTTGTGTGAATGTAGATCCCGAAGGGTTCATAGATGTTGCAAATGTGTTTTTCATTCAAAATGGAACGATTATCAGAGAACCAACATCTCATCCATTTGCAACTCGGAATGGGCAGCCACGTAGAGTCCACGAAAAGCAATCTTGTTGGGAACTGGAAATAAAAAATGCTCAAGTTTCGGATTCTGGAATTTACATGTGCCGAGTAACAACGGCTTCGCCTGAATTAGATGTCACTGATACAATGATTTTTGAAGTTAAAGGTATGCTTTGAAGAAAGTTATCGTTTCTAAAGTCAACAAAAAATGAAGTGTTTCGAAACTCTATTAAATCTAGAACATCTTCGGCGAACACATTCGTACTGGTACAAGCGTCCAAAAAAAGTTATGTCAGCATCATCATCATTGAAAGATTCTGATGATGATGATGACTTAACTTTACCGACAAAACCCTCGCATTTGCGTAAGTTTGGCATGGAGTTGTTGTGAAGTGGTTCGTGAAAAAAAATTATTTGAAATTGCATGTAACAATTCTTGACGCCAAAAGAGATTTTACTATACCGAAAATTAATAAAACGAGTTTTGTAGTAATGGCATGATTATGGTTTCAAGCAGATTTATATTCTGCGAGATTTTATACATGGAAGTTTGCTCCCAATTCCTAATCATCATTACTGAAAAATGAAAGATATATTGACAAAAATCTATATTTCAGCACCTCGTCAAATCCAAAAACTAGCTGTTAATGCATCAGAAAGAGAAGCTGTCGTAACATGGGAGTCAGATGGAGAAGATATGGCAATTGATTTGAGGTACGGTACACTCAATCTGCCATTTCTGGCTTCTACTAAAATAGTCAATCAAAATGCTTTCTGTTTTTTCAATCTCTTCCCCACAAATTAATTTAATTAATAACTTCTTGTACTCTTCCACTTTAACAACAGAAAACTACCACATCACATACATCGAAGTCGAAGAAATTTGAAAGTGGATTCAAATGATCCCAAAGCGAATAAGTAAGAAACAAAAATCAATTGGGAATGGAGTGATTTCTTGTGGTTTTTGAGTATTTTTCAGTTTCACACTTTACTGTGTTTTTGTTATATTCCGTTCTGTCAAGTTAAATTAACATTCACAGTTTCCTTTGTTCATTGAGTCTTTTCACATTCCTGGCTTCCTCAGTTTTGTTTGTCGATTTCCCACACATTCATCTTACTAACCTAAATTCAGAACATTCATAACAATAACTTGTTTATTTTCAGACTTGTTCGACGAACTGACAGTCGAGGAGCTGTAGTTTACAGTAAGGACAATGTGACAGCTCCAGTTGTCATCAAGGATCTTCGTGCTGCCACTCCGTATACTTTATTCGTATCTGGAAAAGATGGTCTCGTTCCATTTGAGTTCACTGAGCACTTCTCAACGAAACAAAAACGTCCTTTCCCACCAAAGGAAGAAGATGTTCGTGTTTTGAATTCTGGAACGTCGTTGAGTTGTGAAGTTGAATGGAAAAGTCCAGCTGAGACGAATGGTCGTATTGTGAAATACTTTGTTTCCGTTCGTGGCGCCATGAGAAAATCAGATGGAACTCTGACTCCAGATGATTTTCCATCGGCAGAAGATGTGGACAAACGATGTGCAAATTGGGACGAAGATGAATCAAAAGCATCTCAAAATTCAGTAAATCCTATTGATTTCTCGAATGATTTCTATTCTTGCAAATTTGGACCTTTGAAAGTAAGTTACTAGTTGAGAGAATCAAATAATTGAGATGTTGTTTTTTCAGCCCAATCGAAACTATTCTGTAACTGTTTGGGCAGAAAACTCTGCTGGGCGTTCTCTGCCAGCCCTTTTCAAAAAGAATTGTGTCACAAATTTTGCTCAACCGGATTTAGTAGAAGCACCACAGACTCGTTTAACTAGCAACATGTCAACATTCGAATTAGCTTTCTCCCGTCCACCTGATGATATGAATGGACCGATCAGGTAATATATAAGCTTTAGACTTAGTTAACAATAAAACCAGATAATTTCTTGATACAAACTTATCTATAATATTGCCAGTTGCTACTATATCGCAATTGTTCCTCTTCCAACGAATGTTTCTCTGGATCTTTTGCCGAACAGTGATGAGATTGTGATGGATTCATTTTCAAAAGTATTCACCAATAATCTTCACGCATCCGCTGCTGAGAAGAAACGTTTCTTCGCCTATGTAGCAGAATCTTATACTGAATTACCAATAGAAACAACGATTGGAGATGGTATTGGAGTTACGGGATTGAAAGCATGCAATGTTCAATATCTTAGTCGCTACTCTGCAGAAGATCTTGCATTGAGAACTGGATTAAAATACACTGGATTCTTGATTGTTCGCGTGGATAAAGAAGAAGAGCTGAATAGGAAAGATGCCAGACCTGGAGCCGGACCGAACATTTTGAGAAATTTGTAAGTATTTTATTTGTTTTTTGTTTACAGCCGATTCGAATTTCAGAATGGATAAAAGTGCTCCGACGACATCAAGAACACACACCTCAACTTCATCAACACGCCACCTTCGTCAACTTCATCTCAGTGGGCCCGCGTATGGATACTCGGATTATTTCAAACCTGTTCTTCTCGATGAAGATGGTCCTAGTACTGGATTCGGAATTTTCGTCAAAGTCTTTTTACCTCTTCTTTTGTTCATAATAGTTGCTGCCGGAGTCACTCTTATTCTACTTCATCGAAAGAGTCCGATGCTGACTACTTGGTGTCCATTTTTCTCAAAAATGGTATCTAAAGATGCTGTTGAACGAACATTACTGAAACAAACATTCGGAGCAATTCCAGTTGAAGATCTTCCAACAGAATTCGTACTTCGTCATCGAGATTCTGATTTCTTGTTTGTCCAAGAGTACGAAGCACTTCCACATTTTCCAATGAATACGGTTGCTAGTAGCAAAAAAGAGAATGCAGTCAAAAACAGATACAACGATATTCGCGCATTCGATGAAACACGTGTGAAATTGAAACAAATTAGAGGAGACGAACACTCGGACTACATCAATGCAAACTTCATTAAAAGTTGGAAAGAGAAGAAGTTGTTTATTGCTGCACAGGCACCAGTTGAAGCAACGATTGACGACTTTTGGAGAATGATTTGGGAACAGGAGTCGTATTTAGTGGTGATGGTTGCTAATTTAACTGAAAAGAACCGACAACAGTGTGCAAAGTATTGGCCCGACGAAGAAATGACACGGTGAGAAAAAGTATCAGATGTCAAAATTGTGATTTTATTCTTTCCAGATATGGGGATATCATTGTAGAACCTTCGACTGTTTCATTTCATTCAGATTATGCTGTTCGTGCATTTGATATTGCTCATATAGCAGACTGTGGATCGTAAGTTTTATCTGTCTGATGAATCCATTATTTTTATTTCAAAATTTCAGTGATGTAATTCCAACTGAAAACGGAGTCGAGTACGCTAATGTTCCAATAGTCAAAGGGCAATTTGCTAATTGCTGTAAGTTTTCAATCAACGAACAATTAAATTAAACTTCTGTTTACAGCTCGTCGTGTTCTACAGTATCATTTCACAAACTGGAATGACTATAAAGCGCCTGAATGTTCAACAGGTTTACTTCGATTCATGTACATTCTCAGAGAGCTGCCACAGTTCAATACTTCGCCAGTTGTCATTCACTGCAGGTAACATCTTGAAATTCAATATATCCAGTATCTAAACTGTACATTTCAGTGCTGGAGTTGGTCGTACTGGAACATTCATTACAATTGATTCGATGTTCGATCAATGTCTTGCCGAAGGAAAAGCCAATGTATTTGAATTCGTATGCAATCTACGTCGTCAAAGAAACTTGATGGTTCAATCGATTGAACAATACGTATTCATTTATAAAGCATTGGCAGAATGGCATATGTATGGATATACTGATATGGATGTTCATTCTTTTGAAGATCACTATAATCGATTGTGTGAAAGTACGTGTTCATTGAGAGATAGAGCTGTTAGTTTCAATCAATCCTCATCTGGAAATGGATCGATTTCACCAAAAGTTGCCATTGTATCTTCTCGAGAATCAATTGTAACATCTAATAGTGAAACTGGATTAGAAGAGGAATTCAAGAAACTGGAACGTAATTTGTCAACATCTCTCACCTCGAACTTCGCTGCAAAGGATGAAAATATTCTAAAAAATCGGTTTGAAGCGGCCGTTCCATATGACAAATATCGAGTAGCCCTTCCTCAAATCATTGGACATTCCGACTCATCCTATATCAATGCATCACATATCAAAGGTTACTTTTATGATTACATCGCTGCTCAAGATCCAGTATCGGCAGCTACAGTTTTCGATTTCTGGAGAATGGTAGCTGATCTAAAAGTGAATACAATTGTTATGTTAAGTAACGAAAATGATTGGAGTGAACAAGAGAAGGTACTTTATAAAAGTTAGAAGCATTTGGGTTTATAATACTTATTGCAGTACTGGCCACTCGATGGACCTGGTACTGAAAGACACTTCCAAGACGGACGAATTGCAGTTGATGTTATCTTTAATTCTGTGGAACAACATCAAGATTTTATTATCCGAAATCTTGCATACACAATGAAAGACTCAGATATAACGTGTCAAAACCAAGACGTTATTCAATACTGTTATACTGCTTGGCCGGCTGATTCACTCGTACCAAAATCATCGAATAGCATGATGAATCTGATCAGTTTGGTTTTGCAGAGACAGAGTAATTTGATTGAATCTCGAGCTCCAATTGTTGTCCATTGCAGGTAATAATGTCGTCTCATACTTCAAATCTTTAGAAAATAATTTTCAGAAATGGATCATCAGAGACAGGAATTTTTATCTGCATTTCTTTACTTTTACTGCGACAAAAAGCCGAACAACGGATAGACATCTTCCAAACAGTCAAAGGACTTCAATCCCACCGTCCGATGATGTTCACCCGTTTCGAGCAGTATTCTTTCTGCTACAGTGCTCTTGCTGATTTTATCTCCAAGACATTTAGGTAGACGTTGTTATCTGTTATTCCCCCGTTTCTAGTCATTAATATAGTTGTTGCCGCTCCCTGTTCTAGCTGTTAATTGACAAAAATTCAACAAGCAAACATAAAAACGGGTCGATTTGTGCTCTCTTCCTCATATTTTCCTCTCATTACAAAGTTTTACGCCACTATGTTTTGTTCACACATGTACTTATGCAATTTATTTATTTTGTTACTATACTAGTCATTACCTTTTACGCTTTTAATCTTTCTCATCAAAACTTACCGACACACAAAACGAGTATTTTTTTCTTCAGCTACTGAAATAATGTGCTCGAAGATCTGTGTTTTTGAATTATTTTGTATAAATATGATATATGAAACTATTTATAAATTAATGTTGTTCACCGATTCAAAAATTTATCAACAATTGGGAAGTATTTTAAACATAACATATTACTTGAAGTTACCGTTTGAAGGTAAATAGCCCTATTTTCCAACACAGCTGAATGATGTATCGGAAGTGACCATCTAATTAAAATGATCCTCAAACGCTTCCTGAATTCATTCCACTCGAAGTTTCACTCAGTTTCTCACTTCTCAGACATTGTATTGCAATAAAATAATTATTCTAACAGAGGCTTTCTCTAGAGTTACATTATCAGAATAACGTAAACAATTTTCAAATAATTAAAAACGTAAAGAGGGGCTGCGGTATTCCAAAAATTGAGATTTTTCGATATGGATCGACTCAGAATTTTGTAGAAAAGAGAAAAGTTTCTTGGAGGCAGGTCCGAAAATTAGTCTAAAACGAGTTATGGGGCCTCAAAGTGTCAAAAAAGGGACCCTCGCCGTGAAGATTTACCTTATTTTTCAACGGGAAATTCTATCGCCGTGAACATGAAAAAACGTTGAAATATAAGGCAAATCTTCACGGCGAGGGGCCCTTTTTTGACACTTTGAGACTTCATAACTCGCTTTAGACTAATTTTCGGACCTGCCTCCAAGAGACTTTTCTCTTTTCTACAAAATTCTGAGCCGATCCATATAAAAAATCTCAATTTTTGGAATGCTGTAGTCCCCCTTTAATTTTATAATCGCCCTTTTATGTACGGACTTTCTAAAGATAATTCAAGACTTACGGAAAATTCGATCCTCTTCCAAACCAAAAGAACGAGAAGCTTTTTGCCTTAAATTTCGGATTTCTCAAATACTGGATTGGAGAGAGGAACGCACATATTTCCGTTCCGGTACTCGAGCTTCTTGTTAAGGATATATTGGTGAACTATTTATGAGTGTGTTCTTTCCAATATCATTGTAGTTTGTGGGTTTTGAAAACCTTCTGCTCTATAAATAGCAGAGCTACAACTAACTGGTCAGTTGGGAGCATGGTTGCCATGGCCTGGCCCGAAGACCCGGCTTCAAAAAATTACCCTTTTCCAAATTTTTTTCAATTTTTATCGAAAACGTGAACATTTTTGAAGATGTTTCAGAATTTCTTCTAATTCAAAATGATAGTCGAAAATTTGATCTTTTCGCGAAAAAATTCAACATTTTCCAGAAATTTCGAAAAAAAAAAATTGAATTTTGAATTTTGGCGCCAAGTACCCGGGCGTTGACAAGTATGCTTGGAGGAAGAGTAAACTGAACAACGTTCCCGGTTTTTGTGTTTGAAACGTAAATTTTTGTCTAGGCGGGAAAAAAGTTGTTTACTTCGTCATCTTGTTACCAACATATGTTGCTTTCAGGCCTATCGGGATTGTTCCCAATTCATCCGAAATCGTTCATCCGAGCGAAGGATAACAGTGCTCTGATAGCCGATCAACAGTTGAAAACAGTCGCTGAAGCAGCCGAAGCGGAGAAGATCGCCCAGGACCAGGTAAGAGTTTTTGTAAAATTCCGAAAAATGTGTATTTTTTCAAGATTTCAGATCTTCACTTGAGATCCTCCAATAGTGCTCGTGTACAAATAAATCACTTTTACCTCATCGTTTCGGTGTAAAAAGTCAAATTTTCTCAAAAATGGGATCCAAGGATGATCTTGAACGAACATTAATGCAATCAACATTTGGAGAAATTCCAGTTGAAGATCTTCCATCAGAATTCGTACTTCGTCATCAACATTCTAATTTCTTGTTTGACAAAGAGTACAATGAAATTCCACATTTTCCAATGAATGCGGTTGCTAGTACGAAAAAAGGGAATGAATTCAAAAACAGATACAACGATATTCGCGCATTCGATGAAACACGTGTGAAATTGACACAAATTAGAGGAGACGAACACTCGGACTACATCAATGCAAACTTCATTAAAAGTTGGAAAGAGAAGAAGTTGTTTATTGCTGCACAGGCACCAGTTGAAGCAACGATTGGCGATTTTTGGAGAATGATTTGGGAACAGGAGTCGCTTTTAGTGGTGATGGTTGCTAATTTAACTGAAAAGGGCCGGGAGCAGTGTGTAAAGTATTGGCCCGATGAAGAAATGAAACGGTGAGAAAAATTATCAGATGTCAAAATTGTGATTTTATTCTTTCCAGATATGGGGATATCATTGTGAAACCTTCTACTGTTTCAGTTTATTCGGATTATGCTGTTCGTGCATTTGGTATTGCTCACATTGATGACTGTGAATCGTAAGTTTTATCTGTCTGATGAATCTTTTTTATTTCAAAATTTCAGTGATGTAATTCCAACTGAAAAAGTTCGCTGTGTTCTCCAGTATCATTTCACAAACTGGCATGACTTTAAAGCGCCTGAATGTTCAACAGGTTTACTTCGATTCATGTACATTCTCAGAGAGCTGACACAGTTCAATACTTCGCCAGTTGTCATTCACTGCAGGTAACATCTTGAAATTCAATATATCCAGTATCTAAACTGTACATTTCAGTGCTGGAGTTGGTCGTACTGGAACATTCATTACAATTGATTCGATGTTAGATCAATGTCTTGCCGAAGGAAAAGCCAATGTATTTGATTTCGTATGCAATCTACGTCGTCAGAGAAACTTGATGGTTCATTCGATTGAACAATACGTGTTCATTTATAAAGCATTGGCAGAATGGCATATGTATGGATATACTGATATGGATGTTCATTCTTTTGAAGATCACTATAATCGATTGTGTAGAGCTGTTAGTTTCAATCAATCCTCATCTGGAAATGAATCGATTGCAACATCTAGTAGTGAAACTGGATTGGAAGAGGAATTCAAGAAACTGGAACGTAATTTGTCAACATCTCTCACCTCGAACTTCGCTGCAAAGGATGAAAATATTCTAAAAAATCGGTTTGAAGCGGCCGTTCCATATGACGATTATCGAGTAGCCCTTCCTCAAATCATTGGACATTCCGACTCATCCTATATCAATGCATCACATATCAAAGGTTACTTTTATGATTACATCGCTGCTCAAGATCCAGTATCGGCAGCTACAGTTTTCGATTTCTGGAGAATGGTAGCTGATCTAAAAGTGAATACAATTGTTATGTTAAGTAACGAAAATGATTGGAGTGAACAAGAGAAGGTACTTTATAAAAGTTAGAAGCATTTGGGTTTATAATACTTATTGCAGTACTGGCCACTCGATGGACCTGGTACTGAAAGACACTTCCAAGACGGACGAATTGCAGTTGATGTTATCTTTAATTCTGTGGAACAACATCAAGATTTTATTATCCGAAATCTTGCATACACAATGAAAGACTCAGATATAACGTGTCAAAACCAAGACGTTATTCAATACTGTTATACTGCTTGGCCGGCTGATTCACTCGTACCAAAATCATCGAATAGCATGATGAATCTGATCAGTTTGGTTTTGCAGAGACAGAGTAATTTGATTGAATCTCGAGCTCCAATTGTTGTCCATTGCAGGTAATAATGTCGTCTCATACTTCAAATCTTTAGAAAATAATTTTCAGAAATGGATCATCAGAGACAGGAATTTTTATCTGCATTTCTTTACTTTTACTGCGACAAAAAGCCGAACAACGGATAGACATCTTCCAAACAGTCAAAGGACTTCAATCCCACCGTCCGATGATGTTCACCCGTTTCGAGCAGTATTCTTTCTGCTACAGTGCTCTTGCTGATTTTATCTCCAAGACATTGTAAAAAATCAACAAGCATAAATAACAACGGATCGATTTGTGCTCTCTTCCCCATATTTCCCTCTTATTACAAAGTTTTACGCCACTATGTTTTGTTCACACATGCACTTATGCAATTTATTTATTTTGTTACTATACTAGTCATTACCTTTTACGCTTTTAATCTTTCTCATCAAAACTTACCGACACACAAAACGAGTATTTTTTTCTTCAGCTACTGAAATAATGTGCTCGAAGATCTATGTTTTTGAATAATTTTGTATAAATATGATATCTGAAACTGTTTATAAATGAGTTTTGCTCACCGATTCAAAAATTTATCAACAATTGGGAAGTATTTTAAACAACATATTACTTGAAGTTACCGTTTGATGGTAAATAGCTATATTTTCCAACACAGCTGAATGATGTATCGGAAGTGACCATCAAATGCACCTTTAAGGTTTACTAGATTCATTCCTCTCGAAGTTTCACCCAGTTTGTCGGGACTCTACGAAAATAGGGGAAGTCCGTACGGTCGTGGATTTCTATATTTTATCGGTATGAAAATCTCAATCCCAAGAGAAGGCTATTACAATCTTGGCCACAGTTTAAACCATACTTGCAAAATTCCGGGGTGGCCCGCCGGGCCGGATTTGAATTTTTTTCACTTGAATTTTTTTTTCAATAATTTTTTTATCTGAAAATTTTCCAAATTTTTTCTCAAGAATATCAAAAAATCAGTTTTAAGCGAGTTATAAGACCTCAAAATTCCAAAAATCGCTCCCCGTCGTCATATTTTCAGTACATTTCAATAGAAATGCTCCTCGTCTGAACGTGAAATGCATTCATAAATATTCATTTTTCGAATTTTTTCTTGAAAATTTTTGAAAATATTGCTTTCACGTGTAGGACGAGGAGAATTTCTATTGAAATGTACTGAAAAAGTGCACGACTAGCATCGATTTTTGACATTTTGAGGTCTCATAACTCGCTTTAGACGCATTTTCAGACATGAAACCAAAAGAAATGTATATTTTTCCTGGCTTTCTGAATCGATTCATATCAAAAACCCTCAATTTAGAACTAGTTTAGAACCCTTTAATTTAGAACCCTTTAAAATTTTTTTGCCAAAAAAATTGAATTTTTTTAGTACTGAAAATCCGGGCCGGAGAAATTCTGATTTCGGCCCGGCCCGTTGCAACTCTGGTTTAAACTAGTTTCACGGTGATTTTCTCGGAACCACTTGGTTTGATTTCTAGACCCTCACATTGGCGGCCGCGAGCAAACCCGCTCTACTGCACCGTTGAAATTTCTAGACCCTCAACTTTGGCTCCAATTTTCTAAAAATTTGATTAAAACAACCCGCAGGTTATTTGTAATGCCTCTTAAAAAAATTATGGAGAATTTTTAACAATAAGTTTCATACCATATGGACTTCAGTTTCACAGTTTAATCCGCCAGTTACTTTTTTTGACATTCAATACAGTGTAAAAAATTATTCCATGTTTCAAACGCGCTCTTTCTGCACGTGCGAGAGAAGAGAGACGCAGAGCCAAACGAGTGCCGCAGTTGCGAAAATCGCGTGCCAGGTTTGCATCGAGACTCCGCCCATTTTATTTTCCACTGCGGCCGAACTTTTTGAGCGCTACCTACTAGCTGGTTCCGAAAAAATCACCGTGAGTTTTCTGCTGGGTCTGCAAACACGGGCAACGAAAGCTGCGTACGAAAAACAAAGAACCTTACGGCATGTTATTTTCTTCAATTTATTTTGTAATGTCTGTATACAGAAATATAAAGTTCTTTATATTTCTGAAGAACGTAAAAGATGGAATGTAAATTTCAGTTTTAGTGTCAGCTTTCATGATTTTAACGATAGTTATTTGACGCTTTGAACTAACTTTATTCAGCGTTATTTTTGTACACACCGTTTCTACGATTTTTATTTCAGTTATCTCCTCCTATGAATCAAGTTGGTGCTTGAAATGCGAAAATTAGTGATCCCTAAGTACTACGGACGTCCTTCGATCGGTTTGGCTTTACTTGGCTGCACGAACCGTCCGTTCTATCACGTTTGTGTGTTCCCCGACAGGGCTTTGGGACGAAGATACGAGGGTAATATTCTTGAACAGGTATAATTTTTTTCAATAGTGATTTGAAAGCTACAATAAAAGTGTCCAGGTCGGAACATTCGATCCTCTTCCAAACCAAAAGAACGAGAAGCTTGTTGCCTTAAATTTCGGACGTCTCAAATACTGGATTGGAGAGAGGAACGCACATATTTCCGTTCCCGTTCTCGAGCTTCTTGGTAAGGGGCTATTGGTATTTGAATTTATTTATTGAAAGAAGGGCACTTGCCACTTATACTACAAAGCTAAACATACACAGAAAGACAAGTAGAAAACATTAATAGTTGAGGGGAGATAGAGTTAAATATTTAGACAAATCAACATGTTTCAAATTAGTTTTAAAAGACCGGGAGGAGGATTTAACCGGGAATGAAGAAACGGGGAGAGAATTCCAGCAGTTTAAAGTGCGGTTGCACAATAGATCTCTCTGCTGATAATTGATTTATAAATAAACACTAAATCGCAAACTAATCTTCTGAGCTATAGAGAGTCCAGTCCATATATATCCAGAGCGTTGAAATAGGATGTATATTCGATTCCGAACTTTCTAAAAATTCGATGAACAAACGACTTCTGAATAGACTCAATCTTCCTAATGTGAAGTTTGAGACAAGGCGAGAATATAGTACATCCATACTCGAGAATTGGTCTAATATATATATATATATATAAGAAATTTGGAGATCTTGCTCCTTCATCGGACCATAGGGTTGATGTTTCTGCCACTTTACGTAGACGGTGGTTCGATTCCACCCTGGTGTCACCGATTTTTGACAAACTCTCTTTCTGTAATATATATATATATATATAATATAACTGGTGGACTATTTATGAATTCATGAATGTGTTCTTTTGAATATCATTGTAGTATCTGGGTTTTGAAAACCTTCTGCTCTGTAATTAGCAGACCTACAACTCACTGGTCCCTTGGAGGAAGAGTAAACTGAACAACGTTCCCGGTTTTTGTGTTTGAAACGTAAATTTTTGTCTAGGCGGGAAAAAAAGTTGTTTACTTCGTAATCTTGTTACCAACATATCATGTTGCTTTCAGGCCTATCGGGATTGTTCCCAATTCATCCGAAATCGTTCATCCGAGCGAAGGATAACAGGGCTCTGATAGCCGATCAACAGTTGAAAACAGTCGCTGAAGCAGCCGAAGCGGAGAAGATCACTCAGGAACAGGTAAGAGTTTTTGTAAAATTCAAAAAAAAAATCTTCTTTCGAGATTTCTGACACTTTACTAGAGATCCTCCAATAGTTCTCGTGTACAAATAGATCACTTTTACCTTGTCGTTTCGGGGTGAAAAGTCAACAAATTAGGTTCAAATTCTTCACATGTTTACGATAGGATATTCACTTACTACAAACATTAACTTTGATTTAGTTTATTCAATATCTCTACGATTTTTCAAAAAAAAACATTCAGGATATAACTAATTCACCATATATTTATAGGATTCAAGCGGCGCCCAATCGACCTCTCACCCACAGTAATCTTATTTCTCCTATTAGAATCTCTTTTTTGTTCATCTCTAGTTTTCGTTGTTTGTTGTTCAAATTATTGTTTCCTCTATCCAAAACTTCTTTAATGATATAAAATGAGTCAATTGTTTCCTATTAACCTTCTTACTTCTTTTCCTTCAAAGGGCTGTCCCACATCTTTCTTTTTCATCCTTTTCGTGTCTATTCTTAACTTCCCACCCATCTATTCATCGGCGTCAACTCCTTTCAACTCTTCCGAATATGTTCTTCGTGAAGTATTCCAACATAAGGATCAATGCTACAAAGATTCGTTCGTTTATGTGAAAGAAGCATACACTTCTAAATCGTCTCCATTTGTCGTCTACTCAACAACTAAAGAGTGCTCAACCTTTTTGAATGAACAAGGTATGAAATTTATCTACTTCTCTTTAACTATTTAAATTTTTCAGATCTCTCTGAAAGACTACCATCATGCCCATCGGGTTTGATAGATCTGGAGGTTACGCCGACGTATGTAGGAAAGTCCCAAATAAGGTAAGACATCTCGACAGAAATTATCTGGAAATTGAATTCAATTAACTCGATTTCAGTTACCCGTATGCTAACCTCAACATATCCGTCACTGCCCACTCTCCTGTTAGTACACTCGTGTTTCGTCTTCAATGCCTTCATGCTTCAGATGGATCGGACGTGTATTGCTCGGACATGAAAGATATGGTACTGCACGTTTTTCTTACCTTTTCCAATATTGCTCATTTAGTATATAAATGGAGTGAAAGAATGGCCTTGTCGTGGAATACATCTCTCTACCGCTGTGCATCATCCTGCAAAATTCTCTTATGCCTGTTTCCGACTCACTTCATACTCAGTCTACGCAATCAATGCTACTGTTCTCCCACAAAAATGCAGAATCTCAACAATTGTCACTTCTCCTCATCTAGACGAGATCTTCCCGCCAAGCCTCGTTGACCCTTCTGGCAGTGAAAATGACATTGATTCAACTGATCCGTATTGGTCACCTATGATATCTGTTGACTTTAGTGAAGAGCAAGCCGTCTGGATTCGCTTGGGAAAAGCTCCAAATGCGGAGTGTGACACTATGAATGTTCATGTTTATCAGGAACACGATGATAACAAGGTATTCATTCACTCTAAGAGCAGGAAGATAATAATTTACTTTTTCAGATCAAATTTCTCGCTGCTCTATCTGTCAAATGTCCTGAATATTCTATCAAGTGGGATGACCAGGAAGCAGGAACGTATCTTCTAACTGCTTATGTTCCAATCCGTGGATGCAAGTTCTTCTGTGAACCAAATTCACGTGGATGCAAACAATGTCTTCGTACTCACCTCAATCTCGTTATTTGGGAAGATCGAGTCTCTATGTCTTGGAGAGTAGTGAAAACATTTCATGACTACGGCATTCAAATCTTCATCGTAACTGCTCTCCTGACGCTTATTCTAATTATACTGTTTTTCGTTGGAATCTATATTCACTATCGAAAACAAAAAGCAGATGCAAACCGCGTGAGACAGATCCAATTAGATACTTTCGTTAAAGCAATGATCGTTTATACGGATGATAACGAAGCACATACGAATTGTGTGAAACTCCTGGTTGACAACCTCAAGCACTGTGCTAATTGCGAACCTATCTTCGATTTGGAAAAGTTGATCACGATTGAACGTAAATTGTATTGCTACTCAGGTTTTTCAATTTTTATTTAATTCCAGAAGTTGTCCCTTCACGTTGGCTCATTGACCAGCTCAGCACTCTTTCCAAATTCATTATCGTGATATCCCATTGTGCTGAAAAGATTCTTCATGCAGAAGATTCTGAGACCCATCGTCTTGTTCAGTCTCGTCCGTTCGCCGATTTGTTCGAGCCTGCCATGAACATAATAATTCGCGTAAGATAAAATTTCAAAATGAAAATATCATATCCTCACCATTTCAGGATATCACACAGAATCCTCAAGAAGCGCGAAAAAAGTATGTAATTGTGAGATTTGGCTACTCTCCCCAAGTTCCAGCAAATCTTGCTATTCTCCAGCTTCCTACTTTCCTACGTAAGTTCATTTGTAATTAACGTAATTTACTAAACATCCCACCTTTCAGTTCCTGATGAATTCGGACGTCTCACAGCTTTCTTACACGATCTGGAATACGGAAGTAACGTTAATATCACCCAGAATATTTCAAAACGCAGAATCACTGAATGGACAGACGCTGTTGAACACCAGAAAACTATATTCAATGTAAATCCGAATTGGCTAGAAACAAGATGGAAACCAAAAGACGTAAAAAGATTAATCGAACTATTTATCGTTATGTTATCTTAGTTTCAGGAGCAAGAAGTTATGAACTTACAACGCGCAGTGCCTGTTGTATTCACATACAAAACAAACGAAGAAAGAATCGCAGCATCGCAACGGTATAACTTGTTGCCGCCGTCGGCCGAAATTGAAGAGGATGAAGAACCAGAGGTAAATACACGAAGAATGAACGGTCATATTCGAATAATAACTTTATAGACCTCGAACAACGAAGCAACATACATGCTTGCTCCACCACCAGTAGAAGACGATCTCGAAGCTGAAGAAGAGGAAGAAGACGAAGTATCAGATACTATTGTTGCCTTTGACTCATGAAATTTGGTTGACTTTTAGGCGTGTTTTATGTGTCATTTTAATTATTCTGTGTTGAGTGCTATACTTTTTCAAATATCTGATGGTTTGTCGGGGTTACATCACGAGAACTGTTAGTTCTAGGTTTATTCAAGACAAAACCATTTTATTATTGACTCATTCTGATAATTTTTGTCGCTTCTCTCTGTCATTTTATCGTTCTATTTCGTTTCTATACTTCACGTTTCTGTCAATTCATAAATGATCAACACTCTACATTCTCTAAGCTTATTTCTGGTACCATCCTGTTCAAACATATCTCACGGAATCTTGAACCGATGAGTTCTTTTCAACATCACAGTATTACAGTGCCTTCGTCTTGAATGATAACATTAATATCACACGAAACACCTTCTTCTTCGTCGTCGTCATCTGATGAGGATTCAGATGATGAATCTTGTGAAACGGACAAAGAAGTCAAGTGCAAACAAAACGCGGCAGAAAAAGAAATGAACAGAAAAGAAAAAACCTCATCAAATAATAACAAACGGAACAGAAAGAAATCGAAAAGAAAACAGCATCCGTATGAATTTCATTTTAAATCTCTCACAACATGATTATTTAGGTGTCCTTATTGCGAAAAAACGTTTCCATTTCCCAATAAACTTAGAGAGCATATCGAAGTTCATAAAAGTGAGTTCAACTAATTTGGATCTCTGTATCCATACACCATTAACAATATTCAGCTGATCGATATGAATGTATGGAATGCCCTTCTCCGAGGAAGTTTGATAAATTCAACGATTTGAAAGCGCATTGTAAACAATATCATAGTCGAGCTTCTCATAAATGCTCGGTTTGTTCCTATACTAATTCGGTATGCACCACTTTAATCATCTTCGATATTGAAAATCAAACTTCCAGAGGCCGGCGGACGTCAAGCGTCACTTCCAACAGAATCACATTGACGGCGTCCCGTGCACTATCATTGGATGTTCCATGAAAGTTGCAAAAAACAGACTGAAGTAAGACCGGAATAAAGAAAATAGCTAACATGATTTATTTTTGATATCTTTAGAACCCATATCAAAGAAATGCATTCAATTCCACTAGAAATTTCGTCAGTCCCTATTCGTGCAAAGTTATCTTTTCACAAATGCCCGAATTGTGGATATGAACCAGATCAATCGATCGTTGAGGCAGAAGATCAATATAAAGATCTTATGTCACATATGGAAACGTCAGTTTTCTGTTGTTCCAAATCTGTTCAAAAATTTCTATATTCAGAATGCACGAGAAGAAAAAGACGAAGAAAGAATGCAAATTCGGTTGTGGTATATCACTTCTGCCCGAAGAAGAAACGAATCATCAGGATAAATGCCCGAAACTCATTCCAGATGAATCATGCTCATCTACTCCAATGCTAAATAATGATAGTTGCTGCTACACAAATACTGTAACATCCCAATCAATGTTATCTGAAACTTCCGAAGAAGACCAAGAGTCAGTGGAAAGTTCATCGAATACTTTGAATGAAGAGCTTGAAGAAGAACACGAAGGTACGGGAAGGAGTAGCAAAGACCCACCTCGAAAGAAAATGAAGAAAAACGAGAATCAGTTTAAAACAGAGTTCGCTTGTGAAATATGTGGCAAAGAGAGCTTGAGTAGAGATAGTTTACGAAAGCACGTCTGGTCGTGTCATTCTGGGTCAAATAGAGAAGGGAAGACCTCCAGAAAACAGTTCAAATGTGATCGAAAGTCGATGATCGAAGGAGAAGACTATTGCGAGAAAACGTTTAGAACCGAGCAAAGTCTTCGTGATCATTACAATGTTCATGATAGTAAGCGAAAGATGTTTTGAAATCTTATCAAAGAAATCCAATTTCAGATATCAAACCTTACGTTTGCAAGTCTTGCGATCAAAGTTTCTACAGCCGTGATAGATTTGCAGTGCATTTGTCCAAGTACCACCAGACGAGCATCAAAAATTACAATTAGTTTGCATGTTTTTATGATGTCTAATTTCTCCAATCACATTGACGGGTCTTCAATAGATTTTACAATTTTATTGTTTTTGTTTTATTTTATTATCAGTTAATTTAATTATCCACGTTTAATTCGGTTGTTAACTGAAATGGTTCATAAAAACGTTCATAATAGCAATGTCAAAAGGGTCACAGTATTCATTTACAGAAGCAGATACTGGGAATATATTATTTAAGTAAAGCAGCCTAACGACTGCTCAACCTCCTTTTCTACACTACCATCCTGGGTGTTGTAGCGCCTGCGGCTCTTCTCGACAAAGTTCGGCAAAAACTCATTGACTACACCTCTCAATGACTACATTGTCTCATTGACTCCACATTCTCAATGACTACAAAGTCTCATTGACTTCATTTTTCTCAATGACTACACTTTTCTCATCGACTACACCACTTATTGACTACAAAATTTGAGAAATGCTCTCATTGACTACATCTACAGTACTAGGCAAAAAGAACGCGATACTCGCAGCTTTTCAGTTAAAATTAGTCAGCTTTGAGCATGTGCCACACCCTCACTGACTGTCTTACTTTTTTTGACCAGTACAGTATCCAAAACTGGAAAAAATCGGGGATTCCAAATCAGTGTTCTAAAAAAGGAACAAAGTTTACCCAATCTGTGTGATTCTTGTGGGGGACCACTTTTCACCATTCTCTTAGGCTTAGGTTTCTCAAAAATTCGGGGAAAACTTGACAAAAACGGTTATTAATCGTTTTTCGTTTTTGTCAATTCTTTTCCGAATTTCTAAGAAACCTAAGCCTAAGAAAATGGTGAAAACTTGTTCCTAATTTGGTCTGTCCGCTACCTTTTCTGGTCCTGTTTGGAATATAAGGCTTCTGAGATATGTTATAAATTCAGATGGTCTAGAGGAATGTATTTCAGAGAGATGTAGTCAATGAGAGCATTTCTCAAATTTTGTAGTCAATGAGTGGTGTAGTCGATGAGAAAAGTGTAGTCATTGAGAAAAATGAAGTCAATGAGACTTTGTAGTCATTGAGAATGTGGAGTCAATGAGACAATGTAGTCATTGAGAGGTGTAGTCAATGAGTTTTTGCCGAACTTTGTCGAGAAGAAGATTTCTGCAGTATTTGTGCAAAATTTCAGAAGTTTCTCTAGATAATTGTGTTATTCCAATAATACGACTCTAAAATCTGCTCATTCCGTTATTATCTGTATTATATTATATTCCCAATAAACCTTTATTCATTAACCACTGACACAAATCTCTTTATTCAAAAAATTACTTTTGGGGTAATGCACAAGGTGGTTCAAAGTTACTGATCACGGATTATATGAACCATCGCGTTTTTGATAGGCTGAGTGTCATAAATCTGAAAATATGACATTCAGTCCAAAGTTTTAATCAGTAAAACACATTACATTTCTACCCCACTTCTTTCTCCATTTTGCCATTCTCTTCTTGTTTGACAGGCTTGGTTCGTAATCCATTTTAGTTTTGATAATATCAAACGCATCGAGTATGTTGGTCACATTGCGATCCTTGTACGGGAACGGGCGTGATGACGCTTCCACTGTAATCATAATTGCAGCGAATAAGCGTTCCATTATCGTTGCACTTTCCCTCTTTGTTATCTAAAAATGAGATTACTGGCTGATCACAACAAATACAAATTCTTACGTTTCGCTTACTCCCATTTAAATAAAACTTCGCATCATATGCTTTCTTGATCAGTTACATGTCAACATTTGCCAAAATGGTTTTACCAAAGTCATACAGATACTCATAGACGATTTGCATATTAAGCTTGGAGGTGGGAGGAGAAAGACCTCTCAAGGCTCCCATATTATCTTCATTTGAAGAATGTGGGCTCGATGTAGATCTGCGAGACATCGAATTTTCTGTAAAAAATTCCATCAGGAACTAAAAAATCACGGACATCCGGACATCCGTCTCAAAAAACTAGGATATCTAATTTTTTTGGAACACAGACATCTGGAGAGAAAAGTGGAATACATTAACTTACTAGTTGAATGGTCCGAATTGTCTGAACCACTCCAAGTTAAAAAAAAGGTTGCTCTTGGGGATGGAAAAGCTATGTGATTTGTGAATTTTCCAGTTATTTAATAATTGGGAACGTGTTCTAAACGCGACAATAAATGAAATCAGGAAAACTAGAATCATGGATATACACCATTCATCCGGAACAGCAGAAATCTTGAGATGTATCATGAGCTTTTGCTATTAGAAACCCCTTGTCAATATGAGCACCGTTACAGAAAGAGCCCATTTAGTTCGCGCTGGTAATTGATTGAAACATTACCTTAGAATAATAAATGATCCACATCGTCTTTATTGGAGTCGCAGCAACCATATTGGTACTTGGAGATTTTAAGACTGAGTTGTTTTTCCCCCGGTTTCTTACACGTGATGTTGCTGTAGTTTTTGGTTGTTATTTTATTCCAGTTCCGCACGTTTTCTAAGAAGGACACGCCATTGAAAAAGTAGAAAAAAAGTAGAAAAGTTACACTTTTTGAATCGTTTTTTTCAGTCCTGGGTTCTATGGTGAATCACTGTATACAGTTTGCGAATGAAGAAATGCTTGAACTTTATTGTTTTATATTAGTAAAAGATTATTATTTACATAAAATGTCATTTAGGATGAGAAGGAAATTGAAATGATGATCAGCAAAGCGATGGAATGAAAAGATTCAGAGATAAGTTGAGTTTAACTTGATTATTGTCCTTTAATGATATTGACGAATTCTGAAAATAACTACGTTTTTTGAAATCTAATTGTAAAAAGCGTATTACCTTGAAAGTCAATCATTCCATCATGATCCAAATCTCCTTGTTTTATCATTTCCTTTGCTTCAGTTTCAGTTAATTTCTCTCCCAGTTGGCACATGACAAATATCAAATCATCAATTGAAATGACTCCGTCACCATTCTTGTCGAATACCTTCAAATAAACATTCAAGATATTCTTCTAACTGTCAGATCACTCACATTGAACACATCTCTCAACTCTCTTTCTTCTTTTGGATCACAGATTTGACGACGAAGAACATTGAGAAACTCATCAATGTCAATGCATCCGTTTCCTAGAAATTTAAAATTCTCAGAGCATTTTCCACAATATAATAAGGAAGTCAGAGTTCGAATATTTCTCCCTAGACATTTTTTCCCGTAAACTTTCGAAATGTTTCATTCGGCTTGAATGACTTCATCAACCCACCCAACTTCCTGTTATCTTGTAGTGTGCTCAGTACTTTCTAACTTTATTTTTTCAACAAATATAGAAGTTTTCAAAGTTCTCTCCGGAAATCACATGAAAACTTCTATTTACGAGCAAGAAATACTTGGTTTGCGTCATTTTGGGTGCACTACAGAAACCAGAGAAGAAGGTGATCAAAACACAGTTTCAGATATTCACCCAATAGAAAATACTCCAAATCAAGGGAGTAAAATTAGTCTCTCAAAACGAAAATCCTCTTCAGGGTTACTGTACTCACCATCCAAATCAGCTTGTTCAATCATCGTCTCAATTTTTGTATTGCTTGCTTTCTCTCCTAATTGAAGAAGAGCAACCTATAATTTTGAATTAAAATGAACTAGGATTACAATAACTGGAAGAATCAATACCTCAAGCTCTTGTCGTGTAATCCGTCCATCTCCGTTCTTATCAAACTCTCGAAAGACTTCACGAATTTCAGCCTCTTTCAGTGAATCCATAGTTTTCTTTTTTCGCTGAAAATTACGTTTTCTTCTCAAGAAAACAAAAAAGGGAAAAAAGAGATGCACAAATGAATAGAATGAATAAATGAATAAATGAATTCTCGTATAAATGTATATTTGAGTGACAACTGAATAGAAAAAGTGAAACTGACATGAAATTTATGCGGAAATTGGATCCACGCAGCAAAAAGTTTCACCGAGCACCTGAACTTTGAGCACTATCGAATGGTGGAAAAGTGATGGAATAATGCAAATAAAAAGAGTCAACGGATGAGAGAAAATGAGAAGTGTTCTTTCTGATCAGGTTCTCTTTGAGTTTGCGGGGGTTTCATTTCTCGGACAGCTTACGAAGAAGCCACGCCCTCTTTTTGGTGTTGGAAACATGGTGGACTCCGCCCCGGAAAGATTTCAAATCAAAATATTTTTTGTTGAGAAGATCATGAGACGGTGAGATATAAAAGTGTGACTTAAGTTTAGAAAATCAACACTTAAAAATAGTAAATACCTGAGGGAATTGAAGTTTTTATAGGTTACGATTGTCAACAGTTTTTCGAAATAAACCGTAAATACTTCGGAATGATAAAGAATTCAGAGAAGTGGAGCTTCATAGTAATTCAAAATAGAGATACTACTGTAATTCACAAATAGGAATCTCATGAAAGTTCGCCACATTTCACATATAGTACCGGTCAAAATGTAAATCGTTTTTGCAGATTTCAGTTGGAAACTGGTATGATTCCTTTTGATACATTAAGTGAACCCTCTATTTTGGTAGCTGGCCCCTTTGATTTCTAATTTAAAGTTTTTGACCTTTCTCGTTATTTAATTGTGTATTATGATTACGACTTCAGTAGTCGTGAAACTGTCTATAATATTTCTCATCTTCGAATAGTTTCTACTCTATATTAACCAGATGAAGTTCTCTATTTTGTGAGTATACTTCACTACAAAAGATCTTTATTTTTCTCTCAAAAATCTCTTTTTCCTTTTAGTCGTTGATCTTTATAATTAGTTCAATCTTTCTATTTTAAAGAGCCAATTGAGATCGAGAAATATCATCCTCTCTATTTGTATTTCCACATTATGTTGCAGAAAAACCAATTTAAAATCAGAAAAAAAGAATACAAAATGAGAAAAAAGGCAAATATTTGTGAGTATAAAATGCAAAAAGAAGAAGAATCTTGTGATTTTTCAATATAAAGAATGCTGATGAAACGAGGAAAAAGACGAGGAGATCTGAAAATGAAAAGAAAAGAAAATGAGATAATGTTCTGTTTCAATGAATGGGTAAATACGATTCGCATCTGGGTAAATATAGACTTGTCAATAGAAGAAATGATGAGATTTGTTCAGGGTTCAAGACATTTAGAGCCATTTGGAAGGTACGAAATGTGGCAGAATCAGTAGGCAAGGTAATACCCATTTTTTCCAACGTTTTAATGAAAGTGAAACTCGAATTTTAAGAAGAAACTTAAACATTTTCGAACTTTCATCAGTTGAGAACTTCTTGCTAAAAAGCATAAATTGAATTCAAAAATCTTCCAATCTTGGCACAAACATATGGCCAAAATGTGCTTGTTTCCAACGGAAATATGAGTTCAACATCCCATTAAAATCATTCAAACGGAATGGAAATTTCACAAATTTCGAAAATATCCTGGTGGGTGGTAACAGGCTCCGAAAAGGGAAAATTTATTTTACTGGAAATAAAAGTTTATAAAGTTAACGTCACTTTTATGATTTTTTGGTTCAAAGACAACTTCGTGTTTTGTAGACACATAATGGGTGAGTGCATCCGAATAATGGGAAAACGAAAAAAAGAAGTTTTGGGAGAGAAAGAATGAGTGGAACGTGTACTTCATTTGATTGACATTTAGCTCCTTTCTTCAGGATAAATAGGATCGGTTTGGGGTTAGAGCTCAATAAATCATAAATTCAAAGGGTTGGGTTGGAAAGTGATGTATAGATTTAGGATCTTTGAAACATTATTAAGAGCAGAACATTGAGAATAAAATCTGCTGGCTCCAGGAAAGAAGACATATTCAGAAGAGCATGTAAAAAGATGTTCCACTCCGAAAAGAAATTTGAAAAAGAACTATAATTATTCAGACTCCAGAAGAGTCTGATTCTTCTCCAGACATTGTTCCAGACCGGATAACTCTCATTCTTCTTTTTTTCTGTTTTCAGTTTCCATTCAGTGCACACAAATTATTTTGTTTTGTTTATCTGTTCATGTTTTTTTCTGAAAACAAAAGCCACACAATCAAATATAATTAAATTGTTTTTTGAAAGTTTTCAAGAACATTAAAACAGATAAAAATAGAAAATATCTGAAATTTCACATATAATTTTCATCGAATTTGTATAATTCCTTTTTCTCCGAATAACGGAAACAGACTGAATCTGTCTTTTGAAATCTTCATCTAACTCTCCGTGAATCCACTTCAAATGACAAATTTCGTATTGAGAAACAAAAATAAACTCCGTCATCTAAAGTTTCGAATTTCGTTTTTTTTTCGTGATCTTGGTGGGAAAAGTTCTCGAAAAGAATAAAAAAGGAAAGAAAAGTTTGGATGTTTCAGAAAACAAATTCAATTTTATGAGGGCATCATATCTCTTCTTTTGGCTCCGGCTATTCTTATTTCTGGTCAATGATCGTGGAACTTTCGTCGTTCTTTTTTCTTGGACTTTGAGGGATCGTAAATGGAAACGTATAGAGAAAAATCAGGAGAAAAAAGATGGAAGAAATGGGAGAAAGTAGGTAAAAAAGGACATAATTGGGTTGACAGCTGAAATAAAACAACAGAAAATAAAGGACGATCAAATGGAAGAGAGAAAGAAAAGTAAGAGGAAACGGAAAAGGACAGAAAACAAGAATTATAATGGATAGACTCGGAAGGTGTGTAGGCGAAAAAAGAGATGTTTGAGCAGGACTTCTCTTGTTTCGGAGTTTATGATTGGTCTCAAGTTCTAGAATTACTGTACAATTAAAGCAAAATTATTCATGTTCCTGGTGATATGCGACGGAGTTATCTATATTTTAATTGGATTGAAACTTTTTTGAGATTTCTGGGGCGCAAAGCAAGTTGTTATACTTCTCCAAAACTAGATTTTTAATTTCAAATTCGTCAACCTAAGCTCGTAAAAGCTTCGGAAACTGTTTCAGTTCAAGACAAATTAAAGTAACTGAAGTTGAAAATGTTCGAAATTTCCCCTATAGTAACCCTTATGAGTACATATCTCCTTTCCCTTCTTCTCCTCATAATTCTCCTTCCCATTTCCGCTTCCCAATATCATGACATGAAAATGAGTTTCCGTTTGAGCACTGATCCACGGAACCTAATAAAACTATTCCAGAAAGAATGAAATCTTTCCTGAAACTCTATATAATCTATCACATCAAACTACAAAGAAATCAAAAAAAGAAGACGGAGAAAAGAAGTGGATTAGAAGGAAAGATTGGTTTGATTGTGACAAATGACACTGGTTCGAAGAGAGTGAAAGAAGGATTACATTTGATGGAATTACAGAAAAAACACATGGAATAACGAATGATTTTATGAGGGAAAGAGAAGTTGAGTCAACTGAAGTTCAGAATTCAGAATTATACGAGAAGAGAGGAAAAAAACAAAAGAATTTCTAAGTTTTTCTATAAAACATGAATTCAATGAAGAGAAGAAGTTCATTCTTGGAATTTTCCTATTTTTTGGAGGAATGAACCTAAGTTCTACAGTAAAATTTCAGTAACTTGATAGAAATATTTGGGTATGAACTCATCAAGTCGAGTCTAAAGTTCAGAACCGTCATAACTCGGAATACAATTTGAAGGAATTGGTACTTATCGAGAACGCGATAAACTCATTGAGAAACATTGAAACTTTTTCAAAACCATAGAACCACTTCATCCTTTTTCCGTTTTCTTCCTTCTTCATATTTAACGACGTCATCATCGTCAATGTCTCTGAGAACTCTTCTCCACCAAAAAAAAAATCTGAACTTCTTTCGACAAAAAACTTAGACTTTGACTTCGAAAACAAAATAACAACAACGAAGAGAGTTTGTGTTCTTCGAGTGACTTAATTGCCAACATGGGATTTCCAAAAGATGATGAAGATTCAAATATTAAAATATGGAAAAGTTATTCCGTTTGAAATTTAAAATTTAAAAGTATAAAAATGAAAATTTTTAGATACAGGGAAGTCTCTTGGGCATTGACAGATGCCGAGCTAATTGCTCTTTTAGGGAAATTCCAAAAAGATGAAGCACTTTTTTGACAGATGACCTACTGGGAGGGAAAAAAAAGTGATAGATTGAAGTGAAAGAAACAAAAGAGCAGAATCTCTGAATTACTGAATTCAATGACTAGAAAGCTCTCTTATCCAGGAAAACAATCTGAAGAGAGAAAAGAAAGAATCGAATTTTAATCTAGACGGTGATCTGAAAACAATTAATTCATTCTATTTCAGTCACAGAGAAATCTAGGAAAATGTCTGGAAAACAGAAAAAATGTATTCAAAAACAGATGATGTTAGCAACGGAAGACAACGTATCTCACTCTGTTTTCTGCGCACGACTGGTCTCCAAAGTGTTATTTATGAGACATAGAGGTCCGTTTCTTTTGCATATTTTATGAATTCAGAGTAAAGAAATAGGTGGAAAATATGTGGAACTCGAAGAAAAAGGTTGATCGTTTGGAAGCAAAAAACCGAAAACTGAATGTCCCGCTTGCATTGAGAATAGTGCAAAGTCAGTCTTGGTTGCAACAAAAAACTGAGGAACCCTGAGAATAATACCCTGAGAATAATACAATAGGCGTTTTGTCTCAAAATTTTCAAAGAGAAGAAACTGAAAATTAATGGTATCGTCAGTTCAATCTGACAACAACAACTACCGTTTGGGATTTTCAAATTGTTTTTTTTTGAAAAAGAAAACGTGAATCCTTTTTATTCATATTGTGTTCACGTGAACTTCTGTAAACGTGTTTCAACGTCAGGAATTAAAGATTCCACGAAAAAAAAAAGATCATTCAAACGATCAGTTCTTTCCCTGAAACCTCGAAATGAGCGATGCTTCCTCGAACGAAAAACAAATCAAAAAGTGAGCTTTTAACGTAACTTTTCAGTTTCTCATTGCTTTTTCAGATCACAATCTTCATCTAATTTTTTCAAAACCACAGCGAAAAAGAAGAAAATGCAAATATCTCAAGTAGAAGTTGGAGTTCCTGATCCAATTGAAGAACAACAGAAAATACTTGGAAGGCCGACTCCATGCACTGTTCTAGCTGTCAGTACAACTCTTTTCATTCTCATTCTTTTGATTGTGGCTCTCGGAGAACTTGGATTACATGATAAATCAGCCTTTGAATGGAAAAAACCACCAAAAAAAGCACGGAGAGAACGTCTCGAATTACCATGTCAAACAGTTGAATGTGTCAAGTACTCTGCTTCATTGGTTCGTTCTTAAACACAATTTCCAGTCGAAACGTTCTTTATTTGCAGCTTGAATCAATGAATTCATCAATTCATCCGTGCGACAACTTTCATGAACATGTTTGTTCTGGATACACTCCGAAAATAAGAAATTTCGAGAAACTTCTCAAATTAATCATCTCTCATCCGAACTCTGATCACCAAAAGGCGGAGAAAATTGTTCGTAAAATGTTGGGAAAATGTATATCTGGCGACACAAATATAAATGAAAACCGTTTGAAGTTTGTTTAAATTTAAAATTTGGAATTCGAAGTTATCTTTTTTATTTCAGAACAATTATTCCATCAGATCTTCCTTTTCCAATTCTTTCTGGCAAACCAACTTCAAGCATCGAACCTGTTCCCAATTCCACATTTAAACATCAAGATCTCACTAAAATTCTAATACACATCAGTCGACATACACCTGATGATTGTGGAATATTCGGAATAACACCTTCAATCGATTCCGAGTTTACACTGTTTGTTATTAAACCGAATACTCCTTCGTTAACTTTTTATCAATTTCGAAATGTCCTTGATATATTAAAAAGAAGTCTTCCGAAGAGTGAGACGAATTCAACGGAATATGAAGAAAATGTATATCAAGAGATGTTGAATGATGTTGTCGAATTGCAAAAGAAGTTGAAAGAGGTAAAATAACTGATATCATGATAAGAAGTTAATGTTTCTTCAAATTCAGATCGAGTTCGAAGCCAATCCAGAAGTCATTCGTCTTTCTGAAATTCAAGAAAATATGACTGTTGTCGATTGGGAAGAATTGATAGACACTTGGTATCCGAATGGGAATAAAACTTTCGACAAAAAACTATTTGGTTTCCATACGACTTATTATCAAAAGGTAAGAACAAGTGTTGATATGGTCTCCCTTGATTTCTGCTTCCAGGTGAATGATCTTCTCGAGAAAACACCTTCCGAAACCCTCTATAATTTGTTATTTCTTCGTTTTTCATTCAAAATACTAAGAGCTGAATTATCGTCTGAACTCGAAGAAACATGCCTTCTTCAAGTTGCTAAAACTATTCCTGGAAAGATTATTTTACACGGATCAGCAGAGCCAAAAACCAAAGAATTATTCGATCAAATGCTTCAAACCATCCATAATCATCTCAGAAATTCATTGACACAACTGAAATGGATGGATTCGAGAGGAATTGAAGAGGCACAGAAAAAGTTGAATAAAACAAAGACATTATTTGGATTTGATGGGGAAGAATTGATTGATGAACTGGTTATTTCTGAAAACTCAAATTATATTTCAACTCTTTGTCAAGTACTGAAATGGCAAGCTGACAAAATGTTCAAATCGATTGCTGAGAATTCAATTTCAGTATTTTTGAATTCTGAAGTATTCTATTCAGTTGAGAAGAATGAACTGAGTAAGTTTCGATCCGATTTTTAATGCTGTTTATTTTGTTATTTCAGCAATATCTCGTTCGTTACTTCATTATCCATTCATCTCGTTTCATCTTCCAAATTATACAAACTTTGCAACAACAGCCTCTAGAATAATTCCTCAATTGATTCATGCTTTTGATGAACGAGGAAGATATTACGATTCAAATGGAAGATACAGAGATTGGTGGAATTCAGATACAGAACAATACTTCCGGATAATTGTACGATGTTTCGAAGCAATGACTGTAAGTCTGAATAAAAAACAAAAAAGAGAATTCAAATTTCAGCAAAATGTGTTTGGAGTAAGTGTTAGTATTGGATGGAATGCATACGATTCAACGAAAGAACCCTATGCAGTTCTCCCTGGAATGAACAAAACGGATAAAATTTTATTCTTTTATAGCCTCGTCAAAGTAGGAATGTCATGTTGTACTAATTTACAATATTAATTAATTTTCAGACAATGTGCAATTCAGACTCGATGAAAGTGAACAACGGATTAGCAAGTGTTCCAGAGTTCATTGACGCTTTCAAATGTCGAAATGGATCGTTGATGAATTCACAACCGACTAAGTGTAAAATGGCTTCTTGAATAAATGTGATAAGAAGTTAGATAATAATGCGTGAAATGTTTCCAATATAAACTTTCTTTTAAATTGAGTAAAGGCGCTATAAATGTTTCATTTCAATTTTTAATTTAACAAATATTACTCCGTGATGGATGCTGAACAACTTCGATCAGAAGGATGTAAAGTGATTGATATCGTGGCTGATTACTGGGAGAGTATGAGAAAAAGGAGACCACTTCCAGATGTGAAACCAGGGTTCATGAATCAATTAGTACGTTATATCATAGTTCGCTTAGTGGTCATATTGCTGACTCCAGGTATCAGCTGCCCCACCGACTGCTCCAGAGGACTGGAAAACAATTTATGAAGATTTGGAGAAAGTCGTTTTCAATCCGGCAACTCATTGGAATCATCCTCATTTCTTTGCTTATTTCCCTGCTGGACTCACTTATCATTCAATCATGGCTGATATTTTGAGTAGTGGACTGTCGTCTGTCGGATTCTCTTGGATGGCATGTCCAGCTATCACGGAATTAGAGAAGGCAATGCTAGATTGGGTTGTCGAATTGATGGGTTTACCAGAACATTTCAAGAATTCTCATCCAGGTCCTGGGTGTGGAATCATTCAAAGTTCAGGATCAGACTCAATTCTCATTGCAATTCTCACAGCGAGAGCTGCAAAAGTAATTCGATTTCTAAATTCTAAGGCACGAAAACCTGCATTCTAGGTCGAAGAAATCAAATCCTCTCCGTCAATATTCCAGTGGCTCCCCAATTTTTCACTTGGAAAATCTCTCTATAATATTCTAAATTATAATGTTTTCAACTCGAATACAGACCGACCGAGCTATGATTCAACTGACGTCATCACTCCATTCTATCATGATCCCCGTGTATTTCAAAACTTTGTAATGTATTTCTGTGATCAAGGACACTCTTCAATTGAAAAAGGAGCATGGCTTGCTGGCGTCAGATATCGGAAATTGAAAGCAATCAAAGGATATTTGGGAAACTATGGACTCGATCCAGATGCATTGAGAAAAGCTGTGCAGGTTTGAAACGAGTCTGAATATTTGATTTATTGAAGTTTATTTCAGGAAGACCGTGACCGTGGATATATTCCGTTCATGTTGATTGTAACTGTTGGAACGACGTCGTCTTGTGGAATTGATGAAATTGAGAGATTAACACCGATATGTAAAGCGGAAGGACTTTATGTTCACGTGGATTCTGCATATGCAGGTAAACTCAGAAGCTTCAATCGTATACTGTAGAAGGCATACTTACAAACCGGGCCGGCGCGTAACTTGCTTCAAACTCAATATTATGAGCTGAAAAATATACAAAAATGTAGGTCTCAGCAAGTTCTATGACACTGAGCTACTATGGGCCGGATGGCTAATCGTTAATGTTCCGCGGGCCGGAAAAAAGTGTCAAAAAACGCGAAAATGGCCAAAAAAGCCATTCTAGCCCAGCCCGCGGCACATTAACGAATAGCCACCCGGCCAGTAGTAGGTCAGTCTGAACTTGCTGAGACCTACATTTTGGGATCTTTTTCGGCTCATAATATTGAGTTTGAAGCAAGTTACGCGCCGGCCCGTTTCATCCCGGTTTGCAAGTATGGTAGAAGGAAATGTTTTAGGTTCATATGCGTTATGTGAAGAGAATAGATATTTACTAAACGGAGTAGAGAACGTCGATTCATACAATACAAATCTTCATAAAGCAGGAATGATCAACTTCGATTGTTCTCCGATGTGGTTTAAAAACGGAACATATGCATCTCGTTATTATAATGTTGATGCAATTCATTTAGCACATGAATATCAATCAACTGGAACTGATTACCGAGTAGGGTTTCTGAATTGAATCAGAAGATTTTTTTATTCCTTCCAGCACTTGGAAATTCCACTGGGTCGTCGTTTTCGTTCTCTAAAATTATGGTTTACGTTGAGAAATTGGGGAGCCGACAAGATTAAAGATTATCTACGAGGAGTGAGTTTGAGTTTAAAGTATGATTGTTCTACAATTCAATTATTTCAGACTATGGACATCGCAATTTTCTTCTCAAAGATAATAGTGGAAGATCAGAAGTTCCAACTTTTTGTTCCGCCAATACTCGGATTGTGCTGCTTTCGCCTCCGAAATGTAGGTTCAGCCGCAGCTATAATCACTTCCGAAATCGACTATATCGTTATTTCAGCATTCGAATTCTGACAACGAACGCCTCTGCACTGCCATCAATAGAGACCGACGTATTCACATTGTTCCATCAACGGTATATTCCCATTTTCTATGTTTCAACTAGATCTTTTTTTCCAGATTCACAGCATTTTCTTCCTCCGTTTTGCAGTTGGATCTCCAATGACCACGAAAGAAGATGCGGTTCACGCGAAGAAAATCATTTTTGAAATTGCAAATAACTTATTTAAGAAATAAAATGTATTAAACGCTGGGAAGATTTGTGTATGTGTGGTTTTGACCCAGTCGCCCGGTCAAGTCTGTTAAGTGAAATTCTGAAGATATCATCATTTTTCGCATGCGAAAAAACGTCATAGTTCGACAAACCAGGTGATAATTCATCTACCTGTGGAGAAGACTACAAAACTACAAAACTCCGAAACTAATAAGAAAATAGTATTTTCATTTCACATTTACGATGTCACGTCCTATAACTCCATGGTCTCTCGAGCGTCTTCCCTAGTTAGCTCATTCTCACCATATCATTCGTATAAATTGAATAATTGTTTCGTCTGCTTTAGCTACATTCAATGTAACATCCATCAAAAACCACGTCGATTCTGAATGGTTTTTAATGAAGTCATTTTGATGAGATGATAAGAGAAGAATCACGAGAAACAAACCCATTTAACTTTCTATTTGACCCACGATTTTCGATCAACAGTGTAGTGTACAGTATCTTCAAAAATCTTTGATTTTGCGATATCATCTTCCAAGGGAAACAAATGATAAACACTATCTGTTTCTCTCTTTCTGACACTATAAAAACAACGAATCAAATTAGGAAAACTTAATTTTCCAACAAGAAATTCTGAAGTTTAAAAATGAATTCGCACCTATTCTTCTGGATTTTCTTGGTTGTTTTCGCGGTCTTTTCGACGAAACAAATTGAATCAAAGTGAGTTTTCCTATAATTCGCCGACCTAGATTTATCTGAAATATTCTTCTTTTCAGTGTATTGACACGAGTGAAACGCCAATGGGGATTCGGATATCCACTATTCGGAGGAATCGGAAATTCGTGGGAGGTGCCGAGTAATCTACCAACTTATTGGGGTCATAATGCATATGCTGGACGATAGAATTTCTGAATTAATAAAGTTTTCATCAGGCTTCAAGTATTTATATATATTTTTTGGCAAAAAAGGATCCAGGCAAGAAATATTATTAAGAATACGGGAAGTCCTGTATGAGATTATTGACTTATTGGTAATTTCCGGATTATCATAAAGAGAGATCGTCAGGATAATTGAATCAATTAAAATATAAATTATCCTGATGGTCCTGGTGAATCGGAAGCAGATCTTTCCAGTGCGTCATCTTCTGCGTCAGTCGGAATTCCATAAATAATTCTCAGCTCTTCTGGAGTTTTCTCTTTCGCCATATCACCAATAACTCTGCAGCAATAGTCCATTAGTTTTGGAATATCGAGATAATTGGTTGCCAGAATCAATTGAAAAAGTTCCTCATTATCGATACTCAGCAGTTGTCGATCCCATTCCGGAACGACAAACTCTCTTATAAAGTTCGTATATGCCTGTTCCTCCTCATCATATTTGTGGCGTTCGCAGAATTGGACAATTCTTTCCATATTCCTCCCGTTGACATTCTCAACTGGAATCGGGTTATCCAATGCGTTTTCGGCAGTCAATCCAAGATTTGTAATGAGATCCCAGAGAGTTTTTGATAGTTTAACTGCATGCTCACTTATTGTGAAAACGTGATTGTCACTTGAAATTATTTTGTATAAAACAGGATTTTCTTTGACTTCTTCGATTTGCACAATGGGAACTTCAGGCTCTAGAGACATGATGTTTACCTGAAATCTAGTATAATTGGATTGATTCGAATCGGAGAGAACAAGAATAATTGGAAAAGGATCCAGAAGAAAAACATGAAAATTATATCGACTAACAGAAACGCTCGTTAAGAACTTAAAACTTCGAATGTACCAAAGAATAAGCAGAAAACTCAAAACATCAATAGAGGAGGGTCTTTTTCCGGGCAAATGTGCAAACACTTCGAGGGACACTAACACGCAAACTCACATGCAAAGAGTTTTTGAGATAGTGAAATAAGAGAATTCGAGAGTGGAAGTTGGTTGAGATTTCGACGTCGGTTATTGAACATGTTAGAGTAAAAAATGAAATGACAGGTTTATTTACATTTCTAGATAATATATTAATGTAAAAGAACAGAAGGATGAAACAAAATTACAAAGAAAAGTGAGACTCAACGTCCCCAAAAACCGTTGTTAAAGCTGCTGTATCCTCCAGAACTGAAACTCGAGTAGCTACCCCAAGAACTGCTTCCATAACTTCCACCCATTGGATATCCACCTCCATAACCTCCATAACCCATTCCAGGATATCCTCCTCCGTATCCACCATACATCCCTGGATAACCACCTCCCCATCCTCCATATCTCTTTTCACGATGTCTGGAAATAAAGAAATTTGCAACTCTTCAAGTTTTTAGAGAACTTACCCATGTGGTGCTTTCCATCCCAAATTTTTTGGATGATTCAAGTTTTTTGCAGTTGTTTCTTCGTTTTCTGAGGCGTTTAACGCTGCCATCAGAACTCCAAAAACGATAAAACTGAAGAATAAAATATTCATTTTGTTTTAAAGCTGATGGATTAATTTTCGAATTTATACGAGTCTTCCAACAGTTATTTTGGTATTCATTTCTGCCCTCTTCTTCATGATTTTTTTGAAAAACAATTCGGCAAATTCATGAAGTTTTCTGAATTAATATTTTAACATCCTTGTTTTATTTTTGCAGAGGAATCATCTAAACGTGGATTCCCACTGTTTACTTCTTTTACAACTATCACAGTTGACCCAACGACTACAGATTGAATCATCAAAAGTGCATTTCGACCAGAAGACATAGATGGAAAACCGGATTTTGTTCTGATTTGGTGGGGAAGGAATGATTTGACGAATCACTGTCTCGTCTACGTTTTCAGCCAACTTGGTCACTACGGGAACGGGAAGAACAAAAAGAACAAAATATCAAAAAATACGGTGACGGAGAAGAAAAAACAAATGTATAAAAAGAGAAGTGAGAATTGAAATGATCCACACTTTCAGTCTTTTGTCTTTTCTTCTCCATTTTGTTTTCATTTAATAATGCATTCGACTACATTATTCTTCCTTGTTGCTGGTCTCCTTCTAGCTGTTTGCTTGGCATCTGAAGATTTAGGAAATTCTGAATTCAATCATCCAAAGAATTTGATTTGGAGATCTCCTGAAGGGTAAGCACTCGTTTTTACTTGTCGTTCAAAACCAAGAACTTTCAGTATTCGTGTCAAAAGATATGGAGGATGGGGAGGAGGTTATCCAGGAATGTACGGTGGATACGGTGGAGGATATCCTGGAATGGGAGGATATGGAGGCGGTTATGGAGGTGGATATCCAATGGGTGGAAGTTATGGAAGCAGTTCTTGGGGTAGCTACTCAAGTTCCAGATCTGGAGGATATAGCAGCTTTAACAACGGATACTTTGGACGATAATTGTCTCATACTTGATCTCAGTTAGTCTATCTTCTAATGTTACTTATTTTATTTCAAAAATGAACGTTTTTCAATTTGAATTTCATAGGGTTTCGTTTTTAACGTTTTAAATCATTCTAGCTTAGTTCGTCTGTGGTGAGCGGTCTATGTAATTTCAACTGTTAACACAAAACTAGGAAAATATAATTTTCTAAACAAAAATAATTAATGAACGATGCAATATAACCGTTAAAAGTAGGAATGGGACACGATTGGAATGATACACGATAAATGAACATGATGATGTTGGTTCTACCAAATTGAAAACTTCGACGGTGGTTGTTTTTTCTTTGGTGAAGAAAGGTTTGATTTGGAGAGGAAACTGCAAATGAATTATATTAGAAATGTAAAAGAAATTTACAACCTTACCTAAAGTCAAATGGAGAAAAGTCGGCAGTAATTACAGGAGCTGAAAGAGTATCTTTGATACTTTCCGGAATATATTTTTTGGTTGATGAACTGGAACCACTTCCTGAAGATGAATTGGTGGTACTTTTTCGTTTTCTTTCCCTGCGCTTGTCCGGAGTCGAGAATGCACAAAAATGAGAGGAAGACGGGTAGTGGTGATCCGTTCGTGATACTTTTGACTTATTTTCAGAGCAACTGAGCACATTGAGATTGAACTAAACGTGATATGATGATTTCATTTTAGTATTAATTGTAAACATACAAAGTCTTCTTGACTATCAAGATTCTCCGTTTCATTAAGAAAATCTAGTGGAGAGTCATCGAGAATTTGATTTTCAGCGACCGATAATTTATTTTCTGGTCCCGAACTAAACGAAGGATCATATTCTGCTTCTTTATCTTGTTGTTATTCTTCAAAATCGCTGGAAAAATAAGAGAGATTCACATAATTTCATTACGCCATACTTACCTCGAAACAACATCATGTGAATAAAATGGATCTCTTGGCAGAGATTCAGTACCATCATTCAAATCTTCTCGAAGCAGTAGCCAGTCGGATCGTTCCACTAGCATATCATATAATGGAAGTGACTTCTTACAATCTTTATCTTTCTGTAAAAAATTTTATGTTTGAGAGAATATCCTCGAACTTGACCGAACCGTTTGCGCCAGAGCAGCAACTATCAAAGTCTTCTCCACTTTTCCAAGTGTAGTATCCGTGTGTTTTTGAAGTGAGAGAGACGGTAACACTCCGATTCTATCGAGCCGTGAAGAAAATCGATCAACCGTTTTCTCAAAGCCAGGCGGATTTTCGAATTTGATTGTTTTGTGGGGCTTTAAAGAACTCATTCCGGGGTCGGTATCGCATTTTTTGAGCCACGGAAGTAAAGACGTGCTATGAGCTACATCCGTCGTTTTGTTTTTCATTGGAAACTCTTCTTCCGACTTTATTCTTTCTGGAGATGGAGGGCCGAAAGTTTTTTCGTGTCTTCCGAGCGGATTATCAACGGGATTCCATGATAGCGGATGGTTGCTTCTCGAATACTTGGAAAACTTGGGTACTTTCTGTTGTGATGTGGAATAAGTTTTTGATAAATTAGGATGCTTGTTAGACGAGCTCTGGAAAAATGAGCTATGCCCAGGACTTTCCTCGTACATTAACTAAAATACCTCGATTTGATTCACTTGAATAGTTGGAGCCGAGCTCTTTGCATTTGCGAACATTCCATCCAAAACATGAAGCTTTTTGTCTTCCTGTAAAAAACTTAATTTTCAAAAATTGAGGACGAAATCCCATAGCTTATTACAGTCAACAAAAAATCAATCAAAACTATAGAGCAACAAGAAATTCACTAGAAATTCAAATTAATCGTGACATTCAATTTTCGTCTATGATCATATGTTTGATATCGAGAGGAGAACTTTGAAAAACTATTACTAACTACTTAACTACTCGCCAACTAACTAAACATGTTGTAAGTTTTCGATAAATTTAGCCGTGGTTACTTTTTGAAAATTGCCATTTTGAGCTGCTCGGAGACCTGAAAAATTGAAGTGAATATATGTGGAGAAAAGAAACCAACTTGGTTTGATAGACCGGAAGCTGGATACTTTTTGATAATTTTCAGAAGTCCTCCTTTTCCCGAACTTCGGTCGCCATTCTCCTTTTCGTGGAAACATTTTCAGTACGAAAATCGTCTTCAAATTATTTAAAGCGGTTTCTTTCGAATACGGTAGTCGCGGCAGAACCCGTTTTAACTTTGTAACGTTGCGTCTTTCAAACAGTAATCCGCGCTCACTTCTTTCGAGATTTTCAATCAATTTACTTCATTATCACATATTTTCCGAGATAATCTTTCTCTTAATTGTTCATTTCCTTCATGTTTTTGATTGTTTAATATGCCCGAATATAGTAGGCCAAGCATTGCTCTCCATTTTTTCCTGATGCGATCAATTACGCTATATTCCGCGCTCAATTATTTTTCCTCGTTCCCCACATTGTTGTAATGGACCTATTCTCGACATATTCACAAGGTAGCAAAAAAAGCAAAAAACTATTTTTTACTACAAGCAAAAAATAGTTTTTTGCTTTTTTTGCTACCTTGTGAATACTGTGAAAAAAATAAAGTTTGGCCAAGGATTTTCAAAAAAAATTTTCGCGCCCAAAACACTTTAGTGCATTTGTGAACTAAAGCGTTTTGGGCGCGAAAATTTTTTTTGAAAATCCTTGGCCAAACTTTATTTTTTTCACAGTAGGTCCATAGCACTTTTCTCCAAAAATGTGTTTTTAAAAAGTCAAATCTGAATCAAGTCTATAAAAGGTTTTCCATTATAATTTTAATTTCTACTATTATTTCAAAGAAAGTTGCCCACGAATAAACTGTATCTGAAATCATGCCATTGAAAAGCATTCAGTCTAACTGTTACTGAAATCTCAACACAAGCTTGTGTACACTCTTTATTTGAGAACATAGCAAATCTGCTCTGTTGAAAGTCTACCCCCTCTTCCCCAAAGCGGCGGCAGTTTCGAACAAGAGATTGTTTCTCCTCTTTATTTCTCTTGAAACTGCGTTAAAAATGTTTATATCATATTGTCGAAATAAAAAAAGTGATACCCGGTGTTTGCGGACTTAGTGGAAAAATTATTAAAATTAGCATTAAGTCCGCAAACACCGGGTATCACTTTTTTTATTTCGACAATACATAAATAATATTTTACAGCAATTATCGGCTCCGAAAAATGAACACTAAGGGGAAAACACCCGGAAGCGCCGGGAGAACGGTCAGAGCATCCGTACAACAACAAAACGTAAGAAATAATATTTTCATTAGTGACACGATGATTTCCAATTCAGGGACTTACCATGCGAAAGCGCGATATGACCCCCACTAGAAATACAAATCTTGTTCCCAACGCAACATTCGTAGGAGATCGATTTCTCGGAGTTCGTCTTGATCAAGACGAATTGGACCATGCCAATCATTTAATGACCAGTCAACTTTACGGCAATGTACGTTTTGAGTATTCCAGTTCATTTTTGCAACAACTCATTCCAGAAAGAGAATTTGAATTCCTCTATGTCCGAACCAAACAGTCCTGAAAGGAAAAGTGCTGAAGGAGAAGCTCTCAAACAAATGATGCGTCACAAGTCGGCTGGTGTTTTAACCGATGCTGAGGACGGAGACCGTATTCTGTGCTATAAGAAGAACCTCGCACCGCCACCTGCCATTGGATATATAAATCAGGCAAAAGTAGTGATTTTAGCCACATCATTAATTTCAGTTGACTGTTCACTGGCATAACAGATATTTTGTAGGTTTTATACAGTACAAACAACGTGATCAACCCAGCTTCATCAGTCAAGAAGTCAACAAGACATGTAAAAGAGACAGCCTCAAAAGTTCTTGATGGTCCTGGACTTACAAGTAAGGGAAATGTTGTCTTCAGTTTGAAATGAAAGAATTCACGTTTATATGTTATCATAATTTCAGAGGATCTGTACTCACGCCATCTTGACTGGGGATGTCACAATTGGGTGGCTGTTGCACTTGGCTACGAGCTTTACCTTTGGAACACTGAAACCTGTGTCATCAAGGTAGTTTCTCGATCCGTATGAATGTAGTATGCATTAATTTTCAGAACTTCTTCGAAGACAATGCTCCCACGAACGAGGGTCTTATCACTTCAGTCCGATGGAGTCAAGATGGACGGTATATCTCACTTGGTTATGGATCCGGTGCTGTGAAGGTTAATAAAATATTTTGATGGTGACTAAAATAAAGTTCAGATCTATGATCCAAACCGCCCAAAGACTACTGAATACGTAAGAGAGTTGAGAACACTTCGCGTTGGAGGAGCATCCCGATGTGGTAAGTGGGGGAGTTTCAAACATGTCTTCAAAGACGGCATAAAGAGCTTGATTACCAAAATTTCAGCCTCGATCGCCTGGAGAAAACAAGGTGTGATGACATGTGGATACAAGTCGGGAGATATTGTCAATCATGATGTCCGTATCTCTCAACATGTTGTGAGCTCTTGGGGAGGTGAAAATGGTCATAGCCGTGACATTACTGCCTTGGAATGGTCTAGTGATGAAAACATGTGTGTTAGTGGTTCTTCGGATCGCACGGCCAAAATTTGGGAAGGACGTTTTGTTAGAGGAGATGGAGTTATTCAAGACCCGGTAGGTGTTCACAGGAAAGCGTATGGTCGTACCTACAACCATTTTCATAAAGCTGATGATCTATTAATTCTTTCTCAGGAACCTCAATTCACGATCGATGAGCATACCGGACAAGTTCGTACCGCCCAATTCTGCAGTTTCCGAGATGGAATCCTGGCAACTGCCGGTGGAATCAACGATGGAACCGTAAAGCTGTGGGATGTGAAGCGACAATGTCAAAAGGTTCGAGAACTAAATGTCTGTGAGACTGGTGGAGTTGGAGGTATCGTGTTCAATCGTCCTTACTCCGAAATGCTCACAGCATCTGACGATGGATTCCTACGGATCTATAGATTCAATGCGAACTATAAGTTGTCTCACGAAATTCAAGGTAACTGTCAGTGTTTTATTTCATTCTAACTGCAATGTTTACAGCATCCAATGAGCCAATTATGGATCTTGTCGGATCGCCATACGACGAAGTTCTCATTGGAGACATGGAAGAGACATTGAAGGTGTTCCAGTTGTTCAGTGTTGACAAGAGCACTAATATTTTGGACAGAACAGGTCCAAAAAATGTTGGTTTGAATGTTAGATAAAAAAATTCACTATTCCGCTTTTTTCTTCGAATTCTCAGAATTCTCTTTAATTATCATTATGCCGACATCACACTAACTTTTGAATTTTCAAATTTCGATAATTTCTACTGTGAATTTCCTTCTAATTTTATTCTCCTAATTGCACTTTTTTCAATTTGATTGTAAAACCTCGATGCGATTTCATGTTTGTGTTGTTGCTTTCTGTTCCTATTTGTCCTTTTTACTTCATGAACACTCATTCCAATAAAGTTAAACTTTCTAAGTTTTTTTCTGCACCCATTCGAGACCGCTAAACAGGTCAATTGCCTTATCTTATCACTTTCAATTGACATGTCGGTGTTAACACAATAAAAAAACTTTTTTGTTCTTTTCAAATTGATTTTTCTTACAACTACATAGTTCTGTTCATAAATGCGAAAATCACTTCAAAAATTTGCGGAAAAGTGTCCATTTTCTGCAACATCTGTCAAGACTTCCGTGCCACGCAGATTCTCAGAAATTCCCGGACCTCTCGAACTCCCAATAATAGGAAATACCGGTAATTTCAAGTATGCCGTGCGGTCAGGTGACTATCGATTCTAGATTTTTGTATCTCAACTGAAACATTTCCAGATTCCAAAACTATTGAAGGTTACAATCATCATTTGGAAGAAATGTATCATAAATACGGGAAAATAGTCAAAGAGAATTTGGGATTCGGTAGAAAACATGTCATCCATTTGTTCGATCCTGGTTAGATTTCTTCGACTCTTCTATTTTTTCGTGAAAATCTTTTTTCAGCTGATGCACAAACAGTTCTAGCAGCAGATGGGAAGACGCCATTCATTGTTCCGCTTCAAGAAACGACTCAAAAATATCGAGAAATGAAAGGAATGAATCCAGGTCTCGGGAACTTGTAAGTGAAGTGAATGAATGAGAACATGAAAATTGCTCTTCAGAAATGGTCCTGAATGGTATCGTCTTCGATCTTCAATACAACATGCAATGATGAGGCCACAGTCTGTTCAAACGTAATTTATTATAATGTTTTTCTACTTTCTATTCATTTTAAGATATCTCCCGTTTTCACAAATAGTATCAGAAGAACTCGTAAAACATGTGGCCAAAGAGCAAGTCCGATTTGGGCATGTAAACATGCAAAAAGTAGCTGGAAGATGGTCATTAGAGTCAGCTGGACAAATTCTCTTCGAAAAATCGCTTGGATCACTAGGAGATCGATCAGAGTGGGCAGATGGACTAATTGGGTTGAATAAAAAGATTTTCCAGTTGTCAGCAAAGTGAGTTTCTGATGCGAAAGTATTCGAATAGTAATTGTAATTTTAGAATGCGTCTCGGTTTTCCATTATTTCGACTCTTTTCAACACCATCTTGGAAGAAAATGGTTGAATTGGAAGACAGATTTTATGCAGAAGTTGATCGTCTGATGGATGATGCATTGGATAAACTAACGGTTAAGGATTCTGACAGGTACTTTGAAATTTGTAAAAAAAATTTTAAAAATAAAAATTCAACTGCAGCCAAAATATGAGATTCGCAAGTTATCTAATAAACCAAAAAGAGCTGAACAGAAGAGATGTTAAAGTCATATTGTTATCCATGTTCTCAGATGGACTCAGTACGGTGAGACACTAATTTCAGAAGTAAACAATAAACAAGTAGTTTTCAGACTGCTCCAATGCTCATATACAACCTTTACAATATCGCTGCTCATCCAGATGCTCAACATAAAATTCAAAAAGAAATTAAAGAAGATCCGACATCTACGAAACTTCCGTTCCTTCGCAGCTGTATAAAAGAGACCTTTCGAATGTTCCCTATTGGAACAGAAGTTTCAAGAATCACACAAAAAGATCTTATTCTGTCTGGTTTTCATGTCCCATCTGGAACTGCAGTTGATATCAACACTAATATTCTTATGAGGTATTCTAATATTCTTACATCTATGTTTTGACGGTGTTATTCAGGAACGAGGTTCTCTTTTCTGATTCTCCTCACGACTTCAAACCCCAGCGATGGCTTGAGAAATCGAAAGATGTTCATCCCTTCACTTTTCTCCCATTTGGATTCGGTCCTCGAATGTGTGCAGGTCGTCGATTCGCTGAGCAAGATCTTCTAACATCACTCGCCAAACTGTGTGCTAACTTTGACATTCATCATCGAGGAGAGCCAATAACTCAAATCTATGAAACTCTTCTCTTACCACGTGGAAATTGTGAATTTGAATTCCGAAAGTTGTGAATATGAGATACTTTTGTGTGATGTTAATAGATTTTTATGAATATTTGTATGAATTGAATGTAAAAAAGGCTCGAATGCTAAAGTGTATAAACAGTTCACTTGTGTTATGCTTGATAAAATATTTAAAACAGCATGTGCGAAATGTACTCCAATATTCTACCAAGAAAAACTGAAATTAGGTGCAGCCACTCGTAGGTTAAACTAAATGACACTTTAAAAGGTGATCAGAGTTTTTAGCGATGAGTTGAAAATTTTAATTTAATATTTGCTTACTTTTTTCACATTATTATTCGCGGCGTTCGCTGAGATGACTGGAATACCCGAAAAATATTTGAGGTAAAAATGTATCAGCAATACTGCTCTGTTGTCACGCATCAGAGACGAGAGACTCAGACAAAATTTGTGCGAAATGGTACCGTTTCGAATTCTTAAGCTTACATATCTGAAATAGTGTTTTTAACTTAATTTACTAACAAACTCCCTATCAATTCGAATGTAATTTTTTTCCAGTCATGATCATCAACCAACTTATCGAGACTTTGAGTGATCAAGCAGTAGTTTCAACATTAACCCCTTCCAGCATAATTGTATATGACAAAAACGAGTTGAAAGTCTATGTCGGGTTTACAAATAACCGAGAAAGTGTTGAATACACCAAAGAAGTTGTGAGTTTTTCTAATAAACTACATTTGTCATTTGTCCGTTCAGATTCTACTCTTATCGACAGTAATTCCAACGAAAACAGAAATTCGCGAAATAATTGCATCGAAAAATGGTTTGTTTCAATTAATTCTGCAGTTTTAAGTAATGGTGAATTCAGGAGACTACGTCATTCTCGAAGGTCCTCGAAGCATTTTCGTTGTCAGGATTGGTACGGAGATCCTTTTCACAAAGCCGGATCGTTTGCCATCTGAATGTTTCTGCGAGTAAGTGCGAATCTGTTAATTTCCTGCTCACTGACATACGAATTCCAGATGCTACTCTCTGCACGATAGCTTGCTACTACAGAATTCAGCACTCTCGGTTGTAAAAGTTAGGGTTTTGGGAGAAAAGTGTGATGAAAAAACAATTATTGCGGCAGTTCTTTTCTCCGACAACTGTATCAGGTATTAAGATACATGTGTATTTTTAAGCATTCTAAATTTAAGATTCTACAATCTCCAGAAAAAGTTTGATTCCTTACTTTTGGGTGTTGACTTCCGGAATTATCTTCATCAAGGTGGAGACGAAAACATCGCAAACAACACTTTCGGTCTTCAGAAAGCCCTAGGTTTGAATCAAACGATGCCTCGGTTCGCCATTCAAATAATTTCAGTTTCTTTTGATATGATCCCTCCTCAACCAAAATCTTCTCATTTTTCATTGATTGCCATTGATTCGGATGCGGAGTTCTACGGATCGTTCATTCATTTCTCTTGTGAGTTCACCAGGATGATTCAAATAATTTTAAACTGTAATTCAGGTTTCAAAGAAGGAGTTTCTCCACGAATTCATCGACTTGAAGTCATTGATGGAATTCCTTGTGATCCAATTGATCTTCAATATATCACTACTTCGAATCCAAGAATAACTTCAATTTTCATTTTAGTGTCTGGAGGAGGAATTCTCAGTCATCTTATTGTGTTTCCGAACGAATTTGGAGAGTTTCAGTATGTTTCAGTGTGACAGAATCTGTTTCTGATAAATGGCTTTTTAGATTGCTCGTTAACGACCAACTTCGACTTCCTCTATCAGCTGGCGATCCTAAAATTGTGAGAAATCAGATCAAAAAATTGAACGTGAATAGATACGAAATTGCCACATCATCTTGCTTATATTCCGTCAACATATCGCCATGGTTCGACTCGTTGACATCAGGGTGTGTTTTTGATAATCAATCGAATATTATGATGTTAAAATTAAGAAAATATATTTGTCCCCAAGTGACCCATTTCAGCTCGACAGCTCCAAAAACAAATCAAGACAGTCGAGTGTTTGAGCTAGTCAACGCTCTTATCTCACAAGACGAGCTCAGAGAAACGAAAAAATGGACAGGTGCTCGCGCACTTCGTGCGATTGCGGTCAAGTTGTCAGCTGGTTTGGAGGCGGATGAAACTGAAGATGAACCATCGGCAGATTCAGAAGACGTGATGCATCTCGTGATTATCGAAAATAGAAATGGACAACCTGCTCATGTTTTCAACATCGCAACATTTGATAGTAACACTTGGAATATCAAGACAACACGAGATATAGAGAAACATTTGAATTCTGGTACAACATCCAACCAGGTTCACACTTTAGAACAACAGCTCGCCGATCTGAAACCACTCGCTGCTTGTGTGTAAGTCCATGAAGCTTCTTTCTGAAGATTTCTTAAATATTTTCTTTAAGAATCTCTGACAAAGTTTCTTGTGAAGACGCGATAGATGCAGCACTCAAGTTCTTCGAAGCAGTTGATGAACGACTAAAGAAACATTCTGAATTGGCGCAAGCCTTTGTAGATAGAACTCTGGCTCTCACAACCAGTGCACATAATCTTGTCGAGAAGCAGGAACAACTTGATGCACGTTTAGGAGACGTTTGTTCAAATTCACTCTATGCCATTTCGGTTATCATTGATTTCAGGAGAGTGAAGTAATTGAGGTGCTGAAAACTCGTCTGTATGCAACGAAGGAGAGGATGGAAAAGTCAAGAAAAGATATCAATGTTCTCTTCCACCGAGTCGAGGAGAATGCTCCACTCAGTGACAACGAGATCCGTATCTTCGAAAAACTGAAAGAACGTCAAAAAATGCTCTCCGATTTGAGCATATATGTCCCGAAGGTATACATAAAAACTAAAGAATCTGACATACATTTATGTTTCAGATGACTCTTGATACGAATGAGCTTAATAGAATGACGGAAGTTCTATTGAAAAAACGAAATTCCGGAGAGGACACTAACAAGTTTTCTGCCGTGGAGAGAAAGTATGCGGTCGAATATTGAAAAAAAAATTAAATAATCAACTTTTCAAATTTTCAGCGCTGCTGAAATCGACAACTTGGAATCCCGGGAAAGAACATTACAGGAAGATATTGCACAACTCACTGTCTGAACAACGCGGTTACATTTTAATTCTTTTGAAATTCATTCATACTCTAATTTTTCCTTGTTGAAAATATATGATTTATGTCAAAAGAGTGGTTTAAATTTTATTGAATTGACGAAGCACATCAAGGCACAAAAATACAGAAATGCAAAACATCTAACCGTTCTTCTTTAAAAGAAGCTAAAAGTTGAAATGAGCAGTGTTCAGACTGGGTTCTCATACAGATAAATAAATGTGAATGTTGAGCAGGCAGGCAGTAAAAACATAAAAATCTAGGCGGAATGGGAGTGAATATCACTAATTTATTAAGGTGCGTGGCTGGAGAAGAGGCGACGCTTCGCAGCAACTGAACAGCTTGGATCTGGGTTCTGAAATATGATAATTTTATACTACGAAGGAATTCAGTATAATCGCGTCATTTCTCTTCAACTTCTTCTTGTTTGCTCACCTCATCTTGTGGTGGAGATCTCTTTCTTGGAGTCAAAAACTTTTCAGCTTCTCCAGCCTCACGCAGTGCATTCTTGATATGCTCAATGAAACCGGCATTGCATTCATCTTTCAAGCTTCGATCACCCATCACGAAGATCTCCCATTTTGTCGCCATTCGTGGGCAATTGTTGATAATCTGAAAACATTTTTTTAGAAATCAGAAATTTAATACTTTTGAACTTACGTAGTCGTCGTCAACATAACATCCCATCATTGGTTGTCCATCGTTATCCTTTGGTTTACCGTCATAAAATATTTGTCGTTCAACCGGATGCGTTTTTTCATCAAGCCCACGTCCAAGTACGGAATGCTGAACACAAATGTTTTACAAGATTCGTATTACTTTCAATTCAATACCATGACACGGAACTGAATATTTTCCAGTTTACCCTCGAGGCCCTCCGCTTCATCGGTCGTTTTCAAAATTTGTTTCATTCTTTCCTCAACTTTTTTAACAACTTCTGTTGCGCCAATTTCGTTATTGGCGATTCCATCAACTTGCGTAGCGTTTTTTGGGCTCATTTCGAAACATCCAACTTTACATCCAATCTCACGGCGTTGAATCTTGAGGAGGCATTGTTGAGCTTCAATCATTCTAGGATCCGAAGACGAGGAATTGAGAATCTGAAAAAAATAGTTATATAGTGAAATCAATTGTTGCTTCTAATTTACTTCTTGTTCAACAAAATCGGACGTTTGCATATAGGCCTCAACATCTTCCGTGACTTCAGAAAGGGAAAATAATCTGCCATTTGTTCCTCTGTATTTGAGAAGATCTCCTGCTTTGTAAAGAGCATCGACCATTCTTAAAACAAATAGTTAAATCTGATTTAAAAAAACGAAAAAATGCCGCTGTAAGAATGCTTACAGAGTTTCTATGAATCGAACAGCTTTGTGTTGATAGACTTTAGAGTGAAGTTCTTGTCTGGAATCTCCGATCGATTTGATTTCTCCCACACACTTCATGGAGTAACCAATTCGTTTTAGACCACTGTTGGGATCAATCACAACACGAACGTGATCCAAAAGTCTATAAAGAGATGCTTCACTAAAAGTGATTGCAACTCCAGAAGCTTTCGAATCTCTCAGCAAATAATCCATTTTGTCCACATCATGCCCGTTATCAGAATTCGAAACAATGTCATAGAGGAAAGATTTTTCGGGTCCTCGACCGGAAACGAGAGAACTCCATTCTTTTTCCACGGCTTCTTCTCTCTCACTATCTGATAGTGCCTTGAAAGATTCATAGTCTTTGAAATCCTGAAAATTAAATTGTTTTTGTATACAATGAACGAGTTGTTACTCACGAAAGGTTTGGCACTGATAAGCTCAGTGATAAACTGAACATTCTGTTCATACGTTTCACCGGTTCCGAGGATTGATTCGAAACTGCTTTTGATGTCATCATTCATCATTATTCTTCTGATACATCTGATCGACATGTCCTCGTGTTTGAAAGAGCTGCCGCATCTTTTGGCAAATTCTCCATCAAAAAGATGAGAGAAAGGTCCATGTCCAACGTCATGCAGCAAGGCAGCAACAGAAACACAAGTGTGATCAGCAGGAGTAATATTCAATGATGGTTGGTTGTGTCGGAGTTTATCAACCAAATTGTATGCCAACGAAAAAGTTCTGAAAACGGGAAGTAGATAATGAGATAGTAAAAAAACACGATTACCCCAAGGAATGAACGAATCTCGAGTGTTCACAGTTTGGATAAACTCTATAGACAAGACCAGTTTGCTTCAGACTTCGCAAACGTTGAAATTCGACGGTATCGAGGATTTTGTCAATCGGGGATGGTACTCTAACTGTTCCATACACATTATCATTGATGATATGCTTGGGAGCTTGATTCGTCCAATTCATTCTGAAATTTTTTGCAATAATTGTTTATGAAAATACAATAAAATTCACATAGATAGAAAACTAATATGAAAAGTTGACATCAGGAAAAGTATTTTTAACGAGGTTTTTGATCTTTAAAAATCCGTTTGAAAAAAATGAGCGGGAAAGTTTTGAATTCGAAAAAATTCGGAAACTCGTCTCAGCTGTCGGAGCGACGAACGAACCGGGAACAGAAAAAAAGATTTATGAGGCAAAAAGAGGAAAGTACGAGATGAAGAGAAAGAAAGAATAGATAGAAAGATGGTTTTCGTTTGAATTCAGCCCAACGGGAGATGGTTATCTCTTCAAGTACTTGTGTTTAAAATAACATTGTGACACCTTTGTAATTTCTTAATTTGAGATTGCTATCTTTCGAAAAAAGTACGTTTTCAAGAGTTTCGAGGTTATACAGGGAAAGTGCGAACTGACGTATGTTCAAACAAAGGAAAGAAAGCATTTCAGAGGGCTGATGAAGTTAAATTCAACTTTTCAGCGAGGTAATCGCGATCCATCTTTTATCTTTAAAAGTATATTGGATACGGTAACTTTGAATAAATATAATAAAAAGCTATTTTTCTACCAAAGTTATTTTTCTGGAATACTCACGGCCTCCAGACATCAGTAAACATGTGAACCGCCCGTCGAAAAACGGTAAACGACATTTCTAATTAAAAATCGAGAAATAATAAAAAATTATAAAAATGAAAAGAATTGGCGATATACCGACGGCCTGTGTCAATAAGGTTTTGCACTTTTTCATCTTTTTTGCAATTGAAAAAAGTTAGAGAAAAGAGAAACGTCTGAGAATAAACGCAGGCGTAGAGGAGAAGCTGGCAATGAGAAGAGACCATATGAATAGAAGAAACGCAGAGAATAGAGCAGCAGTGTGAAGTTTATGCACTGACGGATATTTTGATTGTTCCAAACGCTTCAACCGTTTGTTCGGTTTGTTTCTGTTTAATGCAAAAAACTTATTTGCATTATGACTTTTGGTTTTTTGAGATAATTCGAATTTTAAATGAACAAAACCAACGGTATCATTGTATTGAATGTTTAAAAACAACTATTTGAAATGGCATAGTTATCAAAGTGAATGTGAAACAAACATTCTTTCATGCGTTTTTTATAGTCAACTTTTACCGCACATCCGGTCGGAAACATTCAGGAATAAGAGTGAGGATGGCTGAAACAAGAATTATATTGACAGTTCTTACAAGCTTGATGACAGAGTTAAAGTTATGATAAGAGTTTTTCAAAATTGCTTATCAAAAAATGTGACGGTCAAAGGGTTCTGGAGTCATTAATTAAAATTGATAAGAGATAGTTGTTGATCGCAGCACACTGATCAAGAAACTGTTCTATTTTTATTTTTAAACTCTTTATTTTGCTAGAAAAGTTGTTGCAGCACTCTTTGATATCTTTGTTTACGGCTGGTTATTTCGAATCGATAGAATGGAAGAGCAGATCCTGAGATTGGCAGGATCAAAAATTTAAGAGTGAGCAATAGAAAAAGGAGAACTCGTGAGTTTTGATTGAAACACGGATGGATGGGAAGGAAAGAAAGATGAAAAGTCAACAACTTTGATGTAAAAGTGTTTTTGAGGTTTTCAGTTGAGATTGCACTGCTGAAATGGTTTTCAGCAATATGATTACATTGATAGAAACCGGAAGTATGATGGCTCCATACACTTGTGAGGCTACCGAGTTGTTCGATGACCTCATTGAACTTCTCTTGTGAATTTTGAGACACTTATCAAACGAAAGGCTTTGAGAACTCAGCATAAACTGGTCCTGAACAATCCTGAATGCTCGGATCCAACTCACGTCGTCGGAGGTAGTTCTTGACTTTCATCCAGAGAAACCGAATTGAACTTCCGACGGACCGGCTCGATTGGTTGATGCCAACGCATATCAACGGAGTGACTTCGTAATCGGGAGTTGAAGAAGATTAGATTTTCCTGCTGAAAACCAGTATATTTTTAATTCATTTACAAAGAAGGCCTTTGCCCACAAAGTGTGAAAAACAATTTTTGCAACTTAATAAAAACGGTTCAAAAAGTAGAGGGTCAGAAGTCAAATGATGATAAACTAGATTTGATTGTCTCTTTCTTTATATGCACTCAAAAAACGATCCAAATAGCAATAAAAAGGAGGAGTCAAATTATTAAAATGTGATTATTTTTGACTCATTTTTGTAAAATTTTAAAAGTGATTGATACTGTAGGAACATTTGATTTTCACATGTTCCTGATAATAAAAACATCACGTGTCATTAAAGGCTGTCGGATGCAATCAACTAAAACCCTCCTAGAAGGGTTACTGTATCTGAAGATGGTCTTAATTTTTGAAAAATTCAATTGGATCAAGATATTTGAGCCACGTCATGACAAGCACAAAAACTAGAAAATCCACTATTTTTTCCATCTGACTCCACCCTCACTTTTCCACTATCCCTTAGCTTTTTCTCTGGTTCACCAATTAGGACCACCTGACGAGTTATCCCAATTGAAATAGTGTGGAATCTGAAGAGTTTTCAGAGATAAGAAGGGACCCATGACATCATAATCTATGAGGAATAAATAGACTGAAATCAAAACAATAACACTTGCAGACTTTTTTGTCCATGCCAAAAACAGGCAACGATCTGAAAAAGTGTGTAATAAACTGTAAAAAACTTGCCGTTGATATTGGTAAATGATACATTGTTGTTGTCTTGAATTCAGAAGAAGTCTGTAAAGAAAATATAAAATAGAAAGATCAGCCAGAGAAAGAGGTTAGTTTTATAATCTATTGAGCAGTTATGTTGTCATTATATCGTTCTTCAGTTCGGTCTGTCCACTTCACGAATTTCTTATCAAATTCAACTCTGTCCACTTGTCATGTGATTATGTAATGCGGTAAAATGAAAGTGGAAGTAGGAAAGAAATAAAAGTCATGTTTCTGCTCCAATCAGCTTCATTTGATCGGGAAATTTAGAAGCAAATTTACAGTATGACAAAGATATCTTTTCCATCAATGCGTGATCTTCGAATTCCAATAAACACACACATCAGATAATTCAGCATTCACTTCAATCATACAAATGACGTATATTCTGAATGACAGTTGAAAAAAAAGGAAGAGTCGTAACTCAGTTCTTTTTATCATTTCCGGAATTTTCATGGATGAACTATTCGTTTTCAGAACTCGTTTTGTTTGATATGAAATATAAACGCAATTCCACTGGATGGACAAATGAACTTCGAGTTTTTTTCTAAAAACAAGAGCTATAATTTAATTTAAAAATTAATACAGATAGTTTAGATTTCAGTAAACATCCATACTCATCAGGTGTTCATCCATCACTATCCGCGGTTATTATGATCTAATTGGGTCTGTTAGGAACTCTAAAAACCCCTAAGATTCCCTCCAATTTTTGAATTCCATAAAAAATCGTTCGTCAAACGGAGAGTTGCCTCCGAGGTATTGTTGACTCTATCCTCAAATTCTCCGTTTCCATTTCCCATGATTTGGCTATAAACTCTGCAAAATCTGTTCGTTCCCATTCCCTCCCCTTTTTCGCAGTTTTATTTCTCTTTCCCAACTGAGAACGAAACCATCGCCTCCATTCCATTCGTATTACGATATTCAATTGTACGAAATATGCGTGGCAATCAAATTTCGAATACGTGGAAGTGTTCGAGATGCTTGGTTCAGTTTGGAAGTGAATATGCGTTCCAGAATCATAAGAAAGTGAAATGTAAAATTGAAGGAGCCGTTTTTCAGTGCGAAGTGAGTTTTATGATTTTCAATTCGTTTGGCTTGCCTATGATTTAGATATTTTTCCAGGTTTGTCCGTTCAAAACTGCATCTAAAACTGGATTGAACAGTCATCAAAGAAGACATATTCGTGAGAAACAGAAGAATCCAATCAAGTGCAACTACTGTAGAAAAAAGAAATATTTCAAGAGCAAAGAGAACTTATTGGTAAAGATATTGATAAAGCTACAATGATGAAAAACATTTTCCAGGTTCACTGTGAGTATTATCATCCGGAAAAAACAGGCGAAATGGAAGAAATCATTTCCAAATACAACTTGAAAGTCAAAGAAGTGAGTTTCCACATCATCTGAAACGTGTATCATCTGAAATTCAGATCGAAGAAACAAAGAAGGCTGAAGAACTGATTAGAGGAACTGAGCAATATGTGAGTTCTCATGGCTCTTCATCTCTTCCAATTTCCTCTTCATCTGGACTCATTTCACTTCAAAATTTCCCATCAGGAACCCAAAAGCTATCCGATACCTTCCCGAGTATCAATGATTACTTTCCAAATGTATAAGATTGTTTATTAAAATCTTATTGAATTAATGGGACATTTACAATGAAAAACTCAGCGAAAAAAAAAAACAAAAAGATAGCAGTTCGAAATTAAGAAATTAATGAAGAAGAGTGTTGAAAACTGAATGAAATCAAGGAATTCGTCCGATGTTGTTCAGATGCGTGTGAGCCCGAAGAATCACATTTCTGAAAAATTCCTTTTTGGAAACTATTGGAATGTATTCAACTGACCCTAAACAATCCATTTCAGTGACTTGGAACTGAGCCTGAAATGTAGTTGATAAAATCAGACTTTTTTAGTTCTGATGCTTCAACTTTTGAAGTCCGAAAAACTCACGTTTTGTTGGCGTATTTCTTGAATGAGATCATTTCCAATTTTCTCTCGGACAGGTTCAAATTGGGCAGGTTCAGATTGGACAGTACGAGGCCGTCCATGACGGAGCTGTTGACGAAAACGCTCAATCTCAATCTGATGTAAGAAATGGAGTAGGCGGGATCATTTCAGGAGCCGTACCTCTCGACGGCGGAAATGTTCCGCTTGGCGACATAAATATTCCTGATGATCTCTGGTGGTCTGTTGACGCCACGCACGCAATAATTCAATGAGAGGGGTCGATGGAGCCTGTCCAGTGATTTCAGTCTGGCATCTCTTTCTCTAAAATAACAATTTTGTGTTGAGATTTGATTTCACAGAAAATTGACGAGAACCGAACATACTTTTTGAGCTGTCATCACTTGGATGTTCGAGAAGACAGATAATTTCCTGAAATATAATATTTATCAATGATAGTTTTCAAACTCGGTAGTTTTGAGGAAAACTTAGAATAAGTTATAAAACAGACAACTGAGAAGACAATGATTTGATTATTGCATAATCAATTTATGAATTGAAAAAAAGAAAATGAGATTGTTATCGCTATAGGTGAAGACAATCAAATGAATATCACGATCGAGTAAATGTCTCAACATTTAATGAGTTTTTGACGAGAGACTCCAGAGAAACCTCATCTGGCAGAGACAGTAATAGATCAGAAGAGACACACAGAACGCGAGAAGCTGTAGAAAAACTTATGGAAATTTGGAAAAAGGACGGCTGGACGAGAGACATTATGTGCTCTACAGTGGAAGCAGGTGTTAACAGAAAGAATGATTTATAATCCTTCCGCTCTGCCATACTGTACTTTTGGACTCCGATGGAGAGAGAATCGTTTGGAAACTTGTACGATAAATTATCTTGAAATAAAAGGTCAAGATTCTGATAGATATCAATTGGTTGAAAGTTGTACAACTTATGACACACTCGTAAATCTCTAATATTAATTCCAACTTCATTTATCTCATAAGAAACCATATTTATCAGAAGCGAATGTTCACAAGTAGCGATTGCAGATTTCCGGACCCCAGATTTTCTCTACTCGTTCTCGAAGTTCTTCGTTTATCTTCGGAATGTCAATTGGATTGATCTGAAAATAAGAGATGTTCTGTATGACAAAGTAGAACACTTACTTTTGCAAGAGCTATCTGCTTTCTGAATCTTTCGACTGCTTTTTCGAACGGCTCCAGTCTGATTTCTCCACTAAGAGTTGTCTGTACTCCACAATTGTTATTTTTGATGACGATGCACCCTTCCTAAAACCAAATTTTATAAAAACGTCAAATCAAGATTCCAACTCACAAATTGTCGAGGAAGAAAATCATTCAATTGGTCATTACCGAATGCAGATGAAGATACTGGATCGTGGTTTGGAATCGGTTGTTCACCTTGTTCAGCTACAAAAGGCATTTCCAAATACGTGACTAGAATTCAGAAGATTCTGAAATATAGCTTAGGTCTAAATTTGCGGAAATTAAATCGTTTTTTTCTAATTTTACAAAAATTATGGAAGCTCTTAAAATAGGACGGAAATCTATGCAATCACTCAACAATTCCTTTCAACAACAAAAGAAACCGAATGCATATTCCTATCTTTTCCTTCTCTATTTTGAGCACAACAAATCGTTTTTTTTTCTCTTTCTCTTTCTTCCCAGAAAAATTATCTCACCTTACTTTTGTTTTATAATCAATAGAAAAGAAGAAGTTTCAAGCTGAAAATTTTTAGAATAGACGCTTGTTGTATAGAGAACAGTTGACAGATATTTCCATAGTGCACCAATGACTTCATGTGAGGGAACATCTGCGTACTGTGTGGTCTGTATGCTTCCTTCTTTTCTCTTGGTTGGAGAGATTGTGAATACTTGTGAAATCAACGACAGGCACAATCTGGATCAACTGAAGATTCAAATGGAGATAGAAAGAAAGGTGCTAACGTGGAATGCAATATCAGTCAATAGAAACTTGACAGTGTTGTTGTTTTTTGGGTCAAAAGGATATTAGAAAGATGCGGCAACCAGGAAATCCACAGATTTCAAAAATCAGTTACTTTCGTCTTAGTAGACCCGATTTCAACAATTCCCCCGAAAGAATTCCGAATCACTTTTCATTCGATTCCAATTCAACTCCAAGTTTTGAAGTAGTGAAAACAAAAAGCTGTTGATTTTATATGAAGAAATCCCGAAAAACCTTTTCAAAACAATACAATCCCTTGATTCCCAACTGAAATTTATTCAAAACTTTCAAAACCAAAAGGAGAAATCTAATTTGACTAATAATTTATCATGTTCTCTATAAATCATGATCTAACAAAAATTTAAAGATTCTTCAGTCCTCAAAAAGATGAAACAATTATAATAGATTTCTCGGTCAGAAAAGCTCGAAAAAACTTTTGTTTTTCATTCAAAGTTCAAGGCAATGAATGTACGCTTGCTTGCGACTCTTTTGGACACAGAATATCCCTTTGCTCGATATCCATTTGAAACCATTATATTGTTCCTCTCAATTTCTCCGTTTCTTCTTTTCAATCAACTTTAATACTGTGGGATTCCAGAACTGTGTTTGCTTCAAGTGAAATCCACGATGCTATCCGTGTCAGACACTCTTCCCCGAACTACAGTATAATTTATCAGCTATTCGGTGTATCATTTTCATCATATTTCAGACGATTCCATCAGCGGAAACCGTCATTTCTCCAATCGAGTTGGAAATGATTCGTGACGAACAAAACAAGGAGATCCTTGAGCAAAGAAGACTCATGGTTAGTTCACGTTGAACTTAAACTTATTGTTAAACTTGTTTCTTATAGAATGAAAAAAATCAGCGATCTTCTCAGCAAACTGAGTGGTAACAGGTAGATTGAGATAGAAGAATATCTTGAATGTTTTCAGAAGCAACGAAACGGAGGTCTTCAGTGCTACTTAGCCAGTCAGGTGAGGAGCGGATACTGTATTTTTGAAATCTAACCGACCTTTCCTTTACAGACAGAGGAGCGCCAGTATTTGGAGAGCAAGTTGAATGAGGCTCAGGAAAAACAGAAGATCGAGAAACATCTCATCATGAAGAATCTTCCGAGATCTGACTCTCAGGTAACTTATGAAATTGATCTCGAAACAGTCTCTTATTCTATTTGTTTTCAGACTGAAACCATGAAGAAGAACAGAGCAGCCAAATAATTGAAATCTTTCGATCTTTTTTGGGTTACTCTAATAAAATCCTTTTTGTGTTTGTCTTCTATGTCTCTTCTTTGCACTTTTCAACCCTTTTTCTATCGAAAATCACGAATGAAAATGTCAGGGCGCAGCTGTTCATTTGGAGTGGCACCGGGAACACCTGCTGCTCTTTTCAGATTTTTGTACACTTCTATTTCATTTCATTTGGCAACGGAGACTTCTGTACTGTAGGGAAGAATGGATTCACCAAGAGAATACAATCAAGTAAGTTTTCTTCTCCAAACCGAATAGAATCTTATTTAATCGTTTAGAACTCTCTATCAATGACTCAATCCAAGATTGCCTCTAATCACCGAAACAATTTGGAATGGGAGAGAAACGTTCTTGTCAGTTTCAGAAGTTTCGGGTTTGAATGAAAATTAATTTTTCAGCAGAAAACAATTGGCAAGTTGGCAAGTGAATTGGAGGAGCAGGTAAATAAATTCAACTGGTTTATCGATATATTAAATACAATTTCCAGACAGACGAAGGAAAACATTTGATGGAATGCATCAAGGGAGAAGTAAGTTTCAAGGACGAGAAAGAATTTCGAAAAGTAACCGATTGAATTCAGGAAGACATGATCCAGATTCTCAAAAAAGTCATCGACGAAACGGAGGTAATTTCAATTAAGACAAAATAAATAACTAAATCTCAATAATTTTCTGACGAGACACGCCATCGACGTTGCTCAACTTCTGAAGACTTCAAATGAGAAGAAGTGATTCGTCAAGTTATTCATACATTTCCAAACACGCATCGCTTCAATTAACAAAATATTCCAATTCAATACAGTTTGTAACCTCATAAAAATGATGTAACGTACATTTGAAAGTTGAATTAATGAAAATTCATTCAGAGATTACTGTAATCAGTGGCAAACAAAAATAACAGATAGACTTCCAAAAAAAGTTCGAAAACCCAAATTTAGAGACACAAATAGACCATTTCACGAACTTTTTGCTGGTACTTACTCTGCACTCCTCCCAATGAAATTTTAGTAAGTGTTCCGATCCAGGTCATGATTTCTGCAAACCGAACTGGACACGTTCCACCAAGTACTGATAACGTGAAGAGTTCGGCGATTAAATCATTCAAGTGTAGAGGATGACAATATGACTTATCTGCTTTTGCTGAAAAATAATTTGATATTACGTCGAAAAAAAGTTATACAAACTCACTCATCATGAACAAGATGATATTTTTGATCCAGAATGCCTCTTGATTTGAAATGCCGAGGCTATGATATGCATGCAGGACGCTTGAAAGATCTTCATCAAAATCCAAAAGATGTGCGTTATTCTCGCAGATTTTGACAAGAAGGATACGGATCCATTGGCTTTGGATAAGTTCAATCTGGAATAAGAATAGGTTCTTGTGGTTGTATTATTGAAAAACTGACCTTCTCGTTCTGATTCAGCTCTCCAAACAGTTCCGATTGTTTCGCCCATTCGAGTATGTCAGGGAGAAAATTTTCGATCACTTGAGTCATATTCAGAAACTGGAATAATGATACTGTTTTACAGATGTCAAGTTATTTTGTTACCTGAACATTTTTGTTGTTGTCTGATTCAGTCACATTCATCATATTCTTCTCGGTAAATGAGAGTCGCGAGAGCTCAAGACGTTGGACAGCATTGATTTCTTGAACTTTTAAATTAGGTCTAGTGACTTGTGTTGGGCGAAAGTCTGAAAATAAGTAGATAATTAGTTATCAGCCAGTGGCAAACTAAATCGTACCTTTTGCATTCAACCCACTCTCCAAACACTTCTTTAGTCTACATGATCTGCATTGAATTTGTTTCAGACTGTGATGAACATCGCATTTTCCCTTGAAATTGCACTTGAGAGATAAGTTCTTCATTACACATCTTCTGAAGAATTCTTTGCATGTTTTGCATTGTCGCTTACCTGGAAACAGGAATATTTGAATAGTTGATAACTTGATTCTAACTAATTACCATTTCTGCTGAAGTATTGTTTTTGACAGACATTGCAGATGAGAAGCGTAGTTGCAGAAGGGGATTCTAATAGAACGTTGGAAGGGAATTGAGAAAGGAATGCTGGAAAAAGAAAGAGTTTCATGGGAAAAGAATATAAGCGTTACCTCTTAAGTCTGAATCGTTCATATTCAGTTTGTTGCTTTGATAACTTTCGTGGAAACCTGTCAACGTACATTTTCTATGTTTCATTTCAAAAAGTATGAGAGAAAACGTACGTGAATTCAACACGTTCTGGTCATTGTTATTGTTAAAAACCATCTGTTGATTTATATTGAACCTGAAAATCATGAGAGTTGAGTGAAACATAATATACCTATTATGAAAGACAGATATATTGTTCTGATTCTTTGCTAGAGAGTCATAACATTCAATTTAGCACAAAGAAAATATTTGAAAAAAGCCGCCAAAAATCAGAAACTTTATCACCCAGAGAGAGAGAGTTGACTAGCTCTTCTTCAAGGATTCCGACAATGACTCGACTTTAGCTCTTTTTTGTCGATCCTTTACTATCGTCCTTTCGCCAATAAAATAACACAAATATCAAAATCAAAGGTACGTAAATACGAGAGAAATCTTATGGATGAAGAGTGAATAGTTTGAAAAAAGAAGCGTAATCGAGTGAAAAGTGCTATTTTGAAACTGAAAAAAAGTTTAGATCAGTCATATTTTTCGAACAGTTATTCGTTTTCCTTCTTTATTCATAAATGTGCAAATGACATTTCAATCGACAGATAGACACCCTATGTCTGACCTTTTATGTCTGAGTTTCTCTCTACACCTCCTTTTTGTATCCCATTTGAAAATATCGCTCGTAAAGTTTTGAATGAAAACCAACTAGAAAGAAGAAAAATAAGAAAAGAAAACTGCAACGAATCGATTTTCCGCTCTCAAAAATGGCGATCTCGCATTCACTTCCCAAAGATTTCGTTTCCCTCTTCTTTCCAGAAACTGTGCTTTCAGTTATTCTTGATATCAGACATGTTCCCCTCTCTCAATCATAAACACTATTATTCCAATACTCGTTCCCCTCATTCTTTTGAACTATTTCAAAATGTGACCTTCGACTGAAATAACATGTAGCATTGAGAGTAATGTTGATTTCTTTCGAATCCTAATACTCAAGGACAACATGTCTATTCTCAATCATTCAAATCAACAGAATATTTCAAGCCCTTTCTGAACTTCTCGTCTTGATTCTTGATATAAACCAACAAGAATCATAATATGCTATTCCTTCCAATCATTTTCACAATGCATCTTTTCTCTCTTCATCTACGTATTTCTGTCGAAAAACATCTTGTTTGTGTAGAGAAAAGAGGGTGATGGGCTCGTGTGAATTCGATTGTAAATGTACAGAAAATATGTATATCTGTATTCAATGAAAAATAATAGTATTTTTGTCTGTATTAGAAAATGACCATGTTTCTATCTTTTTGGAAAAATAATAGGAATTGATGATAATAGTCCGTTGATATTATACTGTATTCATCTGATTCTAGTCTTGTGAATTTCAATTTTAAGGAAAATGTCGGATAGAAACAAAAGTGAGCAGGACTTTCGGAGCATAGTGAGTCTTCAACTGTATTCTAACACATCCACCTCGTCTAATTTCCTCTGCTATACTGAGTCTCCATACAAGTTGGCTCTGTGTCAAGATCACATCATCCCATTTACCTTCGATACCATGTCCTCTCCCTCTCTCCTTTTCTCTTCTTTTCTGCTCGTTCGTTTCTCTATTCATATTCATTCCTCTCAAAATCTCTATTGTCATTCTTCATCTCTCACCTTTCCATTCCCCGTTTTTCCGATTCTCCTCCTCTTTTTGTCACGAGAGAAGAAGTGAAGAGAGATTGTTGACTACACATTTTTAGGCGGCACAAGAACTACCGTAATCCGGTGAATTTCTATTTGAAGTTGGAGTATGATGTCCAATTTAACTGTGTTTCAATGTTAATTTCTTGAATTAATTATGAGAGTCTTATAGTTAGCTTTTTCCAGCCGAATCTCAACATGGACCAAAAGAAAAATGAGCAATGCAAAACCGATCAGGTCGATTCAAGTGGAAGGGTACGTGCTTGAAATTGAATGCTTGAAAAGTTAACAGACCTTTGTCATGAAAACCATAATTTTAGTCATATCAAAAACTTTTCAGACCAAGAACACATCCACTCAAACGACCCTGACTGGACGTCATCCGGAAACAACTCTTCGCCAGGCTGCTACCGAGTACCTACAGGCGAGAATCGCCTATGACAGGGAGGTAAGTGTCCGAAACAAACTAGTATGCCAGATGTTTTTGAAGCTTAGGAGCTCTTTTTTTTCAAAGAAATAAATAGTTTTTCAGCAATTGTATAGACGCTGGGCTGAGGTGGCACGCGTGGACCTACGTCCACGTCAACGTCGCGCCATCCGTCAATCGGGGAGCATCGAAGATTTGTTGCGTAATTGATAATTGAATAAATAATTCAATGTTACCAAGTGTGAATATTTTGTTCTTTCGATGCTTCACGTCTCTACATTATATCTAGTTTCACTAGTTTTGCGAATTACAGTTTTCAGAAGATGAGCCACTCTGATTCAACAGTATTAGGGTAGAATCGGGAAAACTCGAGAAATGCTGAGTTTTTAACTTCAATCTTCAGTATTCAGCGAACTCGTGATGACAAATATGCAGATAATCGGAGATCTAGAACCAAGAAGAGAATCTCAGCGAGGAATGTATCGAAGATGTCAAAGTCAGACGTCCACCGTTTGGAAAACAATTGATACCGTAAGTCTACTATGGGAAGTTACCAAGAAGACTGCAGATATCAGCAACCCGGAGAAAAAAGGTTTTCTGGACTGCCAGAGACTGAAATATAGTACACAAATTTGTTCAAAATTCTGGAAAAGTTTTATATAAACTGAGAAAGGAAGGCTCAAATAGATAAACTGATACATTTGAAGCAAAGAATAATGTCTATACCGTATTGGAGAGCTTCGAACATTTTAAAAAGAGCTCCAAATGAGAAACCTGAACAATTTTAGACTTTCGTGATGCATGTGAGTCTATTGCCAACTTCTGAATTGATGGATCTGAAAATCATCTGAAAGTGTTCCTGATCATTACATGTTCATTCCAGAAACTTCATTTGTATTCGATAGACTCTCAAGTGGTTCTCCAAAAAAAAACAATTCTCGATGGGCGGTCTCTTTCAAGAACATCTGGCGAACCTATGCTTTGATTTCTTTTTCTTTATACCGCCTAGACAGAAATAGTTGAGGAGGCGGAGCTGAGTGTATGCGAGCTTCTTTGTCAGAAATAATTCATTTTCTTCTTGATCCTATTGTATTTCTACTTTCGAAATGAACAAATCTCGCTCATCAACTTCGACAAAGTCGGATATACAGAGAAATAGGCGAGTTAAAAAAATCATACCAGAATCTATCAGATACTTATAATTTCTAATTAAAAAGATGGGAAATCTCTTTATTCATTTTTTAAATCTCTATCTCGTTTCTTCAAGTGATTTATTTCAGAATTGAACGCCAACGACAGAGTGAAATCGACGATGAAATCCAAAAATTGATGTGTTTCCTTCCAAAACGTAGACCTGGACCTCAGAAACTCTCGAGAAATCAAATTTTGAAGTAAGAGAATATATTTATTTATTATTGTAGCATTCTGATATTCAGGGAACTCTACGAGGTGGCTCTTGAAGAATTGAAGGATGAGCACGTCAAGAAACCAGACACCGAAAAGCATTCGACTTCGGGGCAACCATCCTCATTGGCACAGTCTTCCACTTTGGAACAAGTCTCCATTTCCGAACAACCTTCCACTTCGGATGTCAAGAAAGCGTCTTCCAAGTGGTTTTCCCCGGAAGAATCTTGTTGATTAAAAAAAATATCATGAAGATGTCAAATAAAACAGTTATCCCTACCAAAGGCTATTGAAAATTCATTTTTCCAGGTTGATGAAAAAAAGCTTTGGATGAAGTTGAAACGAGAGTTGTGTGAAGTCGCTTATTGACTAGAAACTAGCGAGCAGCAAGTTCTCAGATACACGATTTTCATAAGCCCATAAATTTTAATTGAAAAAGAAAGAAAGAATGGAATGATGAGCTTCATTAACAGTTTAGAATTGAATTACTGTTTGATTTCAATAATGATTCTTGGGCCGGGAACAGCAGACATTCCCCCATCCGAATCTTTCTTGAAGACTAGCTGTAATTTCAATTTGTTACTTCAATAATTCATTATATTCGTCCAACATACGTTCGGCTCAGAGACGTACGATCCTTCATCCGCTTTCGAAAACTTCTTGATGATCAATGTTCCGTTTTCGATTGAATAATTCGATGAGTCGATTTCTTTGCCTTTCGAATCCACAAATTTTCCCTTATGAGTTCCATCAAAATGGAAAATTTGTTCACCAGCGGTTACGTTTCTCTTGATCGCAGAAACATTCCCAAATTTAACTGGGATCTGTTCGCCATCCTGAATTACCGTATTTCTATAATCATTTCTCTTGTTTCACTTACTTTAACCATCTTTCTAGCAATTGATGCATTTCCATTGAGAATGAAAAGAGAAGAACAGAAAATAAGCAGAGTGAATCTATTCATTTTTAATTTTTCTACTGCTCGAGCTGCCTATTTATAGCTAAAACTGTATGGGAATGGAGTGAAGATTCCCATTGTTTATCTGGGAAAACGAATCGACCATGTGAAAAATTCTTTTATGATTCGACTAGATCAAAAGTTCACAAAAATTGAAAAATCATGTTTAATGACGAATAGAAAGTAAATTATCCTACTCGTGTTTTTTTTTATTTAAGAGTTTTAATGTGGTTTTTTCTCTTCACATTGATGTATTATATATTTCTGTTCAACTCGTACTTTATCCTGGATCGATATGCTGTGTCAAATAGACTATGGTACACATCTTGGATGCGCCTGGTGCATTGTTTCGTTTACGTGTTTGCGGTCGTGTAAAAATTTTCCAACTCAATATCATGCAATTTCAGCTTTTAATTTTGTTTAAAATATGTTTCTTATAAATACTCTTGCAAGTTTTTAAAATTCTTCTGAAAAATTACTGACTTCAAGAATATGTTAATGGGCCTATTCTTGGCAAGCAAAAAACGTTTTCCGCAGCTTTTTTTCGATTCACGAAAAAAGGAAATCAGCGAAAAACTATTTTTCGCTGGCACATGCCTTTTTCGACACCGCAGGTCTCGAAGCAAACGGTAAAAACACCAGCGAAAAACGTTTAAAATCAGCGAAAAATTAAGAGTTTTTCTCTGATTTTCTGGTTCCGTGAATCGAAAAAAAAGCAGCGAAAAAGTTTTTCGCTTACCAAAAATATGCCCATAATTAATCTGCAGAGCTATTTTTTAAGTTCTTGAATTTGTTTCTTGGTAAATATCGCTGTTTTTTCGCAACTATTTCTCCATGTTGTTTGAAATTGGGCAGCACAACTTTTCCAATTCTAGGGCACAAAAATTCGAGGGTACAATAATTCTAGGGCGCAACTTTTCGAGGGTACAACTTCTCTATAATTCTAGGGTACAACTCGAATTAATTTGAGGGTACGATTCGAGGGTACAACTTTTCCTGCTAGAAGTTTAACAGTGCGCAATCAAAAATATGATGAAACGCATAGCATAAGTAAGCAAGAGAAATGCGGTTATGAATTTAAACTGAACTAAAAGGTTTTGACAAATGAAAAACGCAAAACCTCACTAATACGGCAGTGAATTGTTGGGATTCTACACTCAAAAAATCTAAGTTGTTTGAGATATTGGAAAGTAAGAGATTCTATTCATCGTTTGAACTGTAGAATCTCCCATTGTCTAATTAGAACACTTTTTCGACTAGATCTAGACCAGAGTTGCATGGAAATAAACATTTCTTATCCGGAAGTCGGAAGTCGTAATTCCATGCAGCTCTGATCTAGAGCATAAAGGGAAATGTGAAATTGGTTGAGGTTATAACAAATTGTTATTCATGAACTAAATTGACTATCTAGTTACATGCAAGTTTCTTAACTAACTTTCAGGGGCTCTAGTCAGTATTGGTCTAGATCTAGTGGAAAAAGTGTTCTAATTAGACAATGGGAGATTCTACAACTCAAACGATGAATATAATCTCTTACTTTCCAATATCTCAAACAACTTAGATTTTTTGAGTGTAGAATCCCAACAATTCGCTGCCGTATTAGTGAGGTTTTGCGTTTTTCATTTGTCAAAACCAGACTTGTCAAAAATCGGGCCGGCCCGAGATTTTTCCTGATTTCGGCCCGGTCGGGCCGGGCCGGGCCGAGATTTTTCTTGACCGGGCCGGGCCGGGCCGAAATTTCTCTTGGCCCGGTCTGCCCGGATTCAAAAATGGGAACCCGTTTTTACCAAATTTTATTTGAAATTTTTAGAAAAAATAGAGTAAAAATGCTTAAATTATCATACATATTCACATTTTTCAGAAAATTTCAAAAAATTCCAAAAAAAATTCAAAAACTCAAAATGTTTCAAAACGAGCCGAGCGGGCCGGGCCGAGATTTTTCCTGATTTCGGCCCGGCCCGTGACAAGTCTGGTCAAAACCTTTTAGTTCAGTTTAAATTCATAACCGCATTTCTCTCGCTTACTTATGCTATGCGTTTCATCATATTTTTGATTGCGCACTGTTGAACTTCTAGCAGGAAGAGTTGTACCCTCGAATTGTATTTGTTGTACCCTCAAATTAATTCGAGTTGTATCCTAGAATTATAGAGAAGTTGTAGCCTAGAAAAGTTGCGCCCTAGAATTATTGTACCCTCGAATTTTTGTGCCCTAGAATTGAAAAAGTTGTACCCTAAAAATGTTGTACCCTGTTGTACCCTCAAAATTAATTGCCTTGAAATTGTAATCTTTCAGGTATCGGAGATGGATAACTTCACTATTTGGGTTGACGCCCCGTCAGAAGCTCTCATTGAAACTCCACTAGACGATGAATCGAATTGTTTTCTCCGAGAGGAAATTCAGCAAACTCAGCAGTATGTCATCGAAAAGCTTGATGAGCAGAAAAACTGCGAACAGGAAAAAGGTGAACAGACTGATGAGGAAACGACAAAAGCTAGCAAAATTCTTTCTCTTGTATCCACCGAAGGGAAACGATCCAAAGATATAAGTCGCGAGCTCGTTGATCTCCAAGAAGCATGCAAACTTAATGAAATACATTTGGTTTCTATACAGAGTAAGTTCGTTCAAAAACTCCATATGTTTCTAGTCATAAATTTGCAGAAAACTCGCCAGATTTCGTTAAACTCCGCAAAGAAAATTATGATCAGGATCTGATTGAAACGAACAATGCACTAATACTACTGCATGATAATTTTACGAAACGTCAAAGTTCCCTTGAAAAACTACAACAAGCAGGACTGAGTTGTGACAAGGAAGAGGCAAAACAGGAATGCAAAGTTTGTTGAAAAACATCTCACAGATAAACCTTTTTTAAACAGAAACTACGATTTTGTGTTCTTGAAGCAAAACAGAAACACGAGAAGCTGTTGACGTTGCGTGGATCAGTTTCGAAACTGAAAAACGAGTTCGATGAGGCGATGACACGTCAAAGTAAGCTACATAGAAAATAACCAGCTTGTTTTAATGCTTTTAGAAAAAGAACGAGAGTCCATCGAAAAAGCGAGAGCTGAATTGAAAATTGATCAAGACTTGGTTAACAAAATGACAGAAGAATGTGTGAATCTCCGCTCACAACTCGTTCAAATAGAAGCTGCTCAATCGCAAAACCAAGTAGAAGCAGATCAAATGGAGGTTCAGCGTCTTCAAAACAATGCAAAGAAAATTCGCCAGGAAACTGAAGAGTTGATTCCTATTCTCAGTAAAATCGAGAACGATACAAAAGAGGCTCAGAAGGCAGTAGAGGTCCGACGACAAGACGAGTTGAATGTTGAAGACTTGATAAAAACGAAGAAAGAAGCTATCGCTAAGATTTTGCTCCAAAAAATCCAGCATGAAACTAAAAAGACGACGAAGAACATCAATCTCAAAAAAATTGTAGATTTGAAACGTGCCATCAGCAAAGAATCGTTGGTATTGGCGAACGCAAACAAGGTTCTCGATGAGATGAAGCCGGACAATAAAACCGTAAATGAACTTAAGCGAGAGGTGAGAATTTTCCGTTCCCGAGGGTGGCGCCCATTAATTTGTTTTCTTCTTTTTCTAAAAGTAGTTTACAATGTTTGTTCCAGATCTCAGTTATGCGATCGGAAATTCGCGGTTATGAGAAAGAAATAAGAGAGGCTACAAAAGAAAACGGCAAGCTAATAGAGCAGGTTGGATTTTTGTGTCAAAATGATTTTTTTAAATGTTAATCGTGTCTTGCTACAGATTGCAGAAATGAGAACTCCTTCTCCCGAAGCGACATCACCAAGAATTAATTTGAATGACACTGTCGACTTCAATGAATCAGAATATTCCGAACAAATGGCCATCCCTGAGCCAATTGTTAATATTACTCCTGTTCAAAGAATTGTTTCTCATGATGTCTTCACTGGTGCACCGCTAATGACTAGTACTCCCCTCCCGAAAACTGCTGAAACGTAATAATGTGGAATGTTATCAAACAATTTATCTCTATTATTTCAGTTCCGTTAAAACTCGTGCAGCCGCTCGTCGACTTGAACAAACTGCTGCTACTAAAACGGCTGAAATTCGGAAGAAAAGAGGTGGAAAGAAGTAGGAGAACCAACAATATATCATGTACCATTTCAATCCTGTGTTATTCTTTTTTTTTGTTAGGACAGGAGTTTTATATAAAGGTAATGCATGTTTGAAGGGAAGATGCAAAACATTGCAGTTTATTCTTCATGTCAACAAAATACGTACGTATTTTTGAATGCTGTGTACTTGATAATCATCTCAAATGTGTTTGTCAAAATGAAGTTATCCAGTAGTCTTTAGTTACGTAACCACTTATATGCTTCTCACTTTTTGTGCGTTACAATCGACGACAATCTTCAATTGAAAGTACACTTGTAGCTTTCTCCTACACCACTTTTTTCAATGACGTTCAAATTGTCAGCTGGTCGACTCGACATTAGAATTTCAAATCGCCCGGTTTCCGTCGGAAATCAAACCCACGAGCCATGAATATTCTCATAGTCTAAAAATCGAAACATGTATTTGTGGAGCTGGGAATTGAGAATCACATAAGAGTTAATACACGTTCAATTCAAAAAGTTCACATTCTCGAGAAGTGCATTTATTTGAAGAGCTGTTTATAACTTTTAAAAAGATTTCAATCAGAAAAGTGAGAAGAAAGGGCATCACTATGACAACGAACAGCTGCTCAACTTGTACCAGTTCGTGTATTCTCTCGACGTTGAATTTCAGCAAGAAAGTGCAGTGCAGATGTATTCGAAAAGAAATTAGAGCACTTCCTTCTTCTGTTCAAATATCTGAAAATCTCAAAACACACTTTTGCAAATTTATGAACGATTATCAATGTGCCCTTTACATATATCATGAGTTTTAAATTGTATTTTCAAATCCAATTTATTGTAGTTTCATGGATACATGTGATAGATTTAATATGGCATTCAAAAGAAAACTGCACTCAAATGAAAGAAGAACGAATATAAATCTGAAAGCAGATAAAGAGTCTAGTTTCAGAACTTTGCAGGTGGAATGCTATATTCTACGAACAGAAACACTATAGCTGGTTACGAGATAAAAATAATCAGATTGAAGGAAAACTGAAAAAGTAATCTTTGCACGTATACGATCGAACCTTAAATTTCTGAAGAAAAACCGGACAAAAATCTTTTCAAATAACTTGGATATCTTGAATAAAATGTTTCAGAATATGATCGCTCAAAACTTATCATGCCTAAATCCTAAAATAATTATACTGGGAAGAACAGCTGGGAGTAGAACATACTATTTTGGTAATATCGAATATAGGTATGCTCCAATACTCAAGGCTCTTGAGCTGTCGAAAACTCAAAAAAAGGACGCCCTCCATCTAAAAAATTATTTCAAAGCCAAAATTTTCCCTATAAACTTATCATTAATTTACCAGTGACAAAGTGACAAAGTGAGAGAAAATTTCCATGTTTTGGAGACGTTGTCGGATTCATCTCTGAACTGTACCTGGATCTCAAGTATCTCTGCTAAAACTCTTACTTTCCGATGTATAAATTTTCTACAGTTTTGATTTAAAAAACATGTTGTGACGTATTTTGAAATGAACAATAGCCCAGAACCTGTCCGTATTTCGATACACAACTCATTCCAATCTTTTAATAAATTGGGGTTGAATTTGAGTTTTCTGAGTGATTCATCTCGAAAGGACACATGATTTTTCAACCTAAATTCTCAATATAAATAAGACATTTAGGTGCCTAACCCCTCGTTTCAAAACTCTCAATTACTTTGATTCCTTTGTGATGTTTGAGCTTTTTCGTGTGAAATGTACTTGCATAACTTTTATTTTTAACTTTATGAAATTCAAATCATAGTTAATCTGTCACGAGTTTCAAATTCCAATCGCACCCTCATTATACAAAATAGTTTGTATCATTGTGACGTGCGAAATATACTTTCAAAACAGAAGAAATCTAGCTGAATAATAAAGAAAAAGAGGCTCCGCCCCCCGTTTTGAGCCTCGAGATTCAAGAATTTCAAAGTCCAGCCCACTGAGATCACTATAAAACAGCTGGAAATAAGCTGACTTTATTCCGTTTTCGAAGGGATTTCAAATGAACTCACTCACGATTATCGTCTCGTTATTCCTCATTCTTACTGTATCTTCAATGGCTATCTACGAAACGGAGGCAGCTGAAAACCCAGAAATTGTTGCAAAGGAAATGGCAAATGGACTTTTTGGACAATCCGACTTTTTCCTCTTCTTCAAACTCGCCAATCCATCTCAAAACACTCCAAAATCTCGTATTCAACGGTCATCTCACAAGACATGCGGACAAAAAATTGTGGACTACACCAGAAAGATTTGTGACAGTCTTGACACATGTTAGTAGAATACATCGAGGTAACGAACATCGAATTGATATATTTCAGACACTAACAGCCAATTGGATATATCTACAAAATGTTGTTCAGAAAAATGCACTGATGACTTCATCAAGAAGGCAATGTGCCCTGATAAACAATAATTATACTACACTCTCCAGCAAGTAAGACTAGATTCTATTTAGATTACGATTCTGTAGTGGGACTAATGATTACAATTTCAGACGGCTCCATTATCTTTAAAACGTCAATATACTCGGTCTCAATGGCTCTATATCTCTAATCTTCGAATAGTGATCTCTATCAATTTTCCTGGTAAAGCCCTCTCAATTCCTGTCTCTATTCAATTCAACGTTCGATACAGCGGAAATAAATTCTCCAAATTTCTTTTTTTCCCTGTTCTCCGTTTCCAAAAATGTAATAAATACTGTTTCCGAGATTCATGTTCATAAAATATACAGAAAAAAAAAGGAAAAAGAACGAGATGGTTGAGCATTGTCAGCATGTTCGAAAATCACATGCGTTATCTGAAATAATCAAATGAACACAGGAATATTGTTCCCCGTTTCCCCTTTTCTCCAAGTGAAACGTGGTTAATGCTGCTACAAAATGGATCTCTAGTATGAATGCTTCCCTATTCGAAGCTGGAGATCACGTGGGGTCCATCCTCAGAATGATATAAGAAAGTACAAGGCCCAAGAGGTATTCAGAAGAGCAAAAACTTACATCTGATGCTCTTAAACTGTTCATAATCAGTAATAAGCTACAATATTGGCAACAACCGCGTTTTCTCACCATAGTCTGGTATTACTTCTCTTCTAAGTTTTTCATAAATAAATTGGAGTGGCTGGCTATTCTCAAGAATATCGTCAAATATATTCGAAACATGTCGAGAAACAAAATTGAGCCTTCGATTGAACCCGTAGAAACGAGCAAACTGAACTTTATAAACCCAGCAACTTCATCGTCCTCCCTACTCCTTTCCTGCAGATGAATGGCGTGTATGAAAGAAAACCTAATAAAGGTGTTGCCAAAAATATGTTTACAAGTTTCGAATACAAATATGTACAAAGATTTTAGTGGAAAGATATTTCATGATTTGACAAAACTATGGGATGTACGTGCAGTCGGAGGATCTTTTGATTTTTTAGCTTAAGCACGTCAGGGTGAATCTGTACATAACATGTCGTTTTCGGCCGATTCACTTCAAAAATAACAGTCAACACAGTTTTCGTGGCGAGAAACCCTGCACAAAAGTTCAATGCGCCTTTAAAGTCAGAATGTTGCGCATAGAGTCCTTTTCGTTCGTCATTTTTTTTAACTTGCATTTTAAATATTCATCGGAAATGCTTTATGCGACAGTAACAGTTTCCTTAAACTTTCAAAATCTTTCTGTGAAGTCAAAAACAATTTTTAATCATAACTGTACGGCTAACTGTGAACATGCTTCAAATATTTTTCTCATAATTCTTGAGCATATTTTTCAGAAATGGTCAAGAAGCAAACCGAAGAGATACAGAAAACGGTTTCTGATCCTTCATTTCCAGAAAAAATCGACGATTTCACAAATGAAAACGCGGGCCAACACATTGAATCAGGAAGCAAAAGGAGTCAAAAACGGACACTGACCGACGTCCGAAGTAAGAAAATTATAAAAATATTATCACGATAATCGTATTGAAATCAGAGTCTGGCAGATTTTTTGAATTTTGAGATTCATTGTCATGTTTTTGCAACTTTGAATAAATCGAGCCGCCTTGTCTTTACAACGATAAATTCTCAAGAAACAAATATTCAGCCGTTCATCTACATAAGCGAAGAAGGGTTGAAGTTTCAGAGCAGCTTATCGATGCAAGTCAACGTGAGAGCTCTCATGAGAGGTATTTCAAATCCAATTTTGATCACAAAATCAGGAAATTACTTTTTTTCTCAGAACTTCAACTCCACATGGCCAAAGATTCCATCAATATGCTCCAACGCTGAGTCAGGTATCGAATGCGATGGTTCTTGATCCAACGACTGCCACATCAACTTCCGATCTATCGAAACCTATTCAAAGTGCCCCTGCTTTGTTAAAATCATCAAAACAATTAGCAGCATCGGCTTCCTCTCAAAGAAATGATGTTTTCCCTCAATTGTTGGTGTCTCCACTCCCACACCCTGATTGTTTCCGCAATATCATTCACAATTCACCTATTTCCGTTCGTTCCTGCCGATTGAAGTGGGCTTACCATACTCTAGAAAATAATTGTGTCGACGGCACCATCCGTGTTCTTCTGAAGCAGAATCATATCAATAAGTTGCAGGTAAAAGGAATACCAGATACTTCTAAAACTAGCGTTCTTTTCAGCAGAGCAATGGTCTTCAATTGGCTAGTAAAGCATTCATTCTAAACCATCTTCTCGATTCTGCATTTTCTATCGTGAATCGTCGTGTTGCACCCACCATAACACTAGAAGATAATAGAGAGTGAGTCTATGCCTGTAACTTGAAAAACCTTCGTTTTTTAAACAGAATTTCGACCAAAGAATTTGTTCTCCTTTTCAACGATTCCTTATATGAGTCGTGGAATGAGCTTCTATCAGAGATATCAGATTCGACTTCTCATCTTTCCAAGCCATTCAGTGTAAATGATTACAGCTTTTTCCGAAAACACGCTTTGTTTGACGTGGATCTCATGATCAACAATGAAGACTATCGAGTGCATCATTTGAAGTATCTTAACTGCTGTAGATTCAGTTTACAAATGAACGAAGATATGGAGCGAATAATGGGATGGTTTACTAAATTTGTGTAATAAAAGTATTTAACCTTTTTCAAATTTGATAAATTCAAATTTTCAGATCACTTGCCACATCCACTCGAAAGTATCTTATTGGTGTTCTCGGAAGACATGTTACCCAAAAGGAACATCCTAACGTTCATCACCTTTTAACCACTACCAAATCTGTCAGAAATCACTAAATCGATATGTTAAATTCTAGTTGTAATATGTTCTTGCTCCATACTAATAATTTTGATTCTTTCATGATTTTAGCAATTTCTCTCGAGAAGTTTGTCTCATTGTCAATAATTAAATTTAATAAGAGTTACAATTAAATACTTCCCTGTTACGGTTTATTACAAAACATTGAGTAATCATCATAACTGCATCCTTTATCACAGCAAATCACCAGAAGTCTACCGTAATCCCTCGAAAATCTGTTCGGACAAAGTGCTTTCAGATGTCTTAACACGTTGACTCCACACATCTGAAACAATGATGTAAAAAAACAAAATTTTGATGATTTCTGATTACCTTTTTCCTTGTTTTAACAGCTTTGCAAGCTTTACCCATAGTGGGTGGAAACAACAAAAGAATGAAAAAAAGATGAAGAATTCTCATAGATTTTTGAATGTGGGCATCTGGAAGACAGCTGCCAATTGAGTTCTGTGGTTCGAGAAAGTTTATAAAACAATTGGGACTTTGTTTATAAAAAAACGAACAGGAACTTTGTAGAAAAAAGAGAAATTCGACAGGTTTATTTCATACTTTTCGCTGTTTGTATAGCGATTAATGAAACAACAAAACCGAAAAATGAATGGACACGAATCATCAGAAAGTAGGCGTTTTGAGTTCAGAATTTCCGAAGAAAATGAGAAAAAAAGAAGTTGAGAAGTAGAAGAATCTCGAAGAAATTAGAGATTGTCGAAGTCGTCGATCATAACTTTTTTATCATCCGAATCACATGACAACTCGAGGGAATAATCATCAGAACAATCATCTTGATATGTCTACAAAATGGAGAAGAATTGATTGAATGAACTCAGAAAATAATAGAACTACCGCGATGTTATCAATGACTTTTTCATGATGGATTCGATCATTTGACAAATAGAGAACACGATTGATGATAACGAATGAAGATGAAACATCAATGAGTTTGAAAGCAAGAATTGAGGTGGATTTAGGCCATGTTCCACGTAGAGATTGAGTAAGAATACGGATTGGAATATCAATCTGAAATGGGGTATTAAGAGGGAAGGGAGAGAAGAAAGGGAGACTGACATCAATATTCTGTGGTCCAAAATGACAGAGAAATGAATAAAAATATTGGATAAGTTGAGCGTCGCTTCGAATATCATTTGGAATAAATGGTTCCCAGGAGTTCCGATGAATTGGGAAACGGCCTGAATGATTTCAGATTAGAGGGATATTTGATATGATTGGGTGAATTACCTTCTAAAGCAGAATCATGAATACGTTGAGTATAAAATGGACTAGTTGATAAACACATCACATTCGAAATCACTTTTACATTTTGATTGAAAATTCGAATGAATCCAATCGGCCATTGAGACAATGCATCACTTATAAGAATAGAAGATGTGGATGATTGAATATTGAATGAAAACAGAGTACGCATTGATTGAATCACATTTTGAAACGGTAGATGCGAGTGAGATTTCAGAAGTTTCATCAATTCCGTTTCGAATTTCTTCAACTCTTCATATTCTGAAACGGACCAACATTCAGGCGAAATTGTCTGAAAATGAAGGCATTCGAAGTAAGAAAAGAAGAAATTCAGACATTTTGTACAATTTCTTTTTGTTCAAAGCGCTTTCCCTTCACATTATTGCTGCATTTGACCAATTCAGCAAGTGCGTTTTCATCTCCAAACTGAAATTATGACCAGTTGAATTAGAATAGTTTTCTCGGTGTACCGTTCCATCTGGATAACAGAATCTGACGGCCAAAATATGTCCACGAAAAGAGAATCCATTGAAATATTTCAATACTTTCAGAGCATCTTCTGGACGATAGAAATTGAGAAACCATTTTCCAGGAGGAGTAAAAATGACATCTTGAATTGAAATATCTTCTTGAATCATCTCTTTTTTCACTAAATTCATAATTGTCGTCTTGTGAATTGATCGATGATTTGGAACATTCAAAAATAGAAGTTTTGCCCGAGTAAGAGTATTCGAACTGAGAATATCAGAGATACGAATATCATGAGATGATTGAGTGTCATCTGAATAGACACGTGTCCAATATTCCCATCCAGATTCAGATGACTTTTTAGTTATTGACGAAGATGATCGAGTACTTGGGACTGTCTTTTTCTGAATTCAATCTAGATATTGGATGAATTCCAGTGATTCCAGTTACCGTAAGATTTCGAGATGATGAGATTGTTTGATTTCGCATTGCCGATGTGCTCATCGTGTATTATTTCAAACTGATTTCTCGATCCACGATGAGTTCAAATGAGAAAAAATAAATACAGGTTTCTAGGGATTCACGGTTAAATTATTCAAAAACTTTTTCGTTTTTGTTATTTGAAAAAAAACTGTTTCGAATAGTCTACATTTTTTGATTACATGCAAAAAATTATATTTTGTCCGTAGTTGAATTCAAGTCTAAATAGATTCTCACTAATCCCATTTTTATAAAAGTTGTGTTCACCTTTCTCTAAAGTGACTATAATGTATATTTATTGAAAAATGAACAAAAGTTCAGTAACGATCAAATAACAAAGGATAATTTCGTAATTTCAGTCTTCTCTCAAACTCATCTTGCCTTCTTTTCTTCTCTTATTTTTCTCAAGTGTTTTATTTTTTTCCATTCTCATCAGCTCATAATCAAAATTCTCAACCCTGTCATTTTCACGTTTTTCCAGGGCATGTTTTTGATCTTCCAAACGTTCACTTCGACACGATTTTCGATGAACATGTCTGTGTGAAAACGATAAACGATACTATTGTCCTGAAAAAAGTTAGGAAACCTGATCAGAAAATATCCTCCAACAAGAAATGGAAAGATTGAAACGGTTTGAACGATATTTATAGTGGATTCAATGAAATTGAGTGTCCTCTCATAACTGGCTACATCTGAAAAACGTTCATTCCGCAAATTGAAAATGCTTAAAATTTGTCTTCTCCAAACATACTCGCTCGATGTTTCGTCCATTCAAGCTTCATATTCCTTATTTCTAAACCAAAATAAAGCAGCAGACACAAATAAAGTAAAGAAATATATATTTTTTTATAGCATTTCAGAGTGTAAAACACTATGAGAGCCATCAATACCTACAAAATTTGTGTTTTTCTGATTCCTTTCGTATATGAACTCTTACATGTTGAAGGGATTTACTAATACTTGTGCACTGTCTGGTTGTATCGTATTTGTTAAATGCTGGATTTTGTATTAAAATACCGATCATTTCCAGTTCCAGAGGTGGGCAGAATCTAAACGTTCAAATATTCTCGAGTAGTTTTAGCTATTCAGACTTACATTATAGCGTAATATATTGGCAAACAGTTGAAAAATACGAGAAAAACAGAGTACAGTTGTAGATGTTGCTGAAAGTGTCACCAATAAACATTATAACAAAGAAACAATTGTTATTTTTGCCTTTATTAAAACTCACTCTAACGTTGGTTTTGGCCTCAAAGAATATATGTTTCTCTCTTCTATCCAGTTGTCTCTCAAAAAGACATTTCCCATTGTTATTTGAAAAGATTGTGTCATCAAGTAATTCTTCTTGTTTCCTTTTAGTATTGTACTTTATCATTGTAAAAAGATAGTTGAGTTCTCATCCTCAGAGCTTATCTAATATTTTAATGACGTTTCCTTTTGCAAATGTCACGTTTCTAATTTGACGGATTTCTATTATTATTGTTTTTAAACTGCCCATATTCAATGGATCAGAAAAGAACAAGAAATGCACAGCAGTTTAGAATCAAAGAATCATGTTGCGGGGAGAGTATTGAATATATGTACGATTACTTTAAAAATTATAGTCTTTAGTTAGGACTTCATGAAGTTTTTAGCTAAAGCACCAGAAATACGACTCTAAAACTTCTAATATACACCCAACCAATTTTCGACATAGATTTCCTGATTTATAGAAAAAGTTTCATTATTCTACAGGTAAGAGAAATCAACTCTTCGTAGTCGAACGCTTGTCCATTAGTGATAAAGAAAACTCGTAACAAATATCCGTCAAGTTTACAGCTTATTTTTGTATTCATTGTCAATGAATTTTGCAATTGTATTCAGTTGAATATTCGAAGTTCCTTCATAGATTCCTCCGACAACTGCATCTCGATAGAACTTCTCGGCAGAGAATTCTTTAGTGAATCCTCTTCCGCCGAGCCATTCGATACACATTTTTGTTGTCTTACAAGCCACCTGAATACACAAAAATTATAAAATCAAATTTAGAGATTTAAAAAAACCTCAGGTGCATAATATTTCGCCATCGAAGCTGCCTTCACAAACGGAAAACCACAATCCTTCATTCTTGCCGAATTGTAAACCATCAGTCGAGCGGCTTCAATTTCCGTTCCAACTTTCGCAATTTGATGTTGAAGACCCTGAGAAAACGGACAATACAAGTTGAAAGATGATTGATAAATACCGTAATTACTGTATTATAACGGCACCTGTAATAGAACGGCACCTGTATTATAACGGCACCCCATCTATACTCAGAATTCATGAATGTGATCATCCCGGTGTCTTTTTTTGGTTCTGATTATAAGCAGCGTGATTAGTAACTTCTTGATCAGCCGATAGAACTCCCAAAAAAAGTTTTTCCGGTAAATTTTAATAAGTTTCTGAAACCACAAAATTTCTCTGGGAGCCGGTTGAAAAATATAACGGCATGCCGTTATAATACAGTATTTACGGTACCTGGAAATCAATGAGTCTACTTCCAAATTGTTTTCTCTCTCTGAGATATGGAATCGTCTGATCAAAACATCCTTGAGCCAGTCCAGCCATTTGAGCCCCAATCAAAATACGACTAGCATTCAGAATATCAATTGCATATTTGTATCCTATAAAAACAAAAATTAAAATAATTCGCAAATATAAACTACCTTTCCCATATTCTCCGACAATTGATGACTTCGGAACCCGGACGTTATTGAAGTGGACTTGAGCTGTCGTTCCAGCACGCATTCCGAGGTTGTCATCCTGAATATTATGAATTATTTTCTCTGAAACCATCAAAATATCTCAAACATGTTCCCCTACAACAACTCCTTCTTGATCTCTATCAATCAAGAAACAAGTGATTCCTCGATATCCTTTTTCTGGTTCTGCATTTGCCAAAACAAGAAAGAAATCAGCAATAGGAGCATTACTAATTCCCCATTTCGAGCCATTTATGAGAAAATCATTGTTGTCTTTTGTTGCAGTTGTTTTCATTGCAAATGCATCTGATCCAGATACAGTCTCCGAAAGAGCAAATGATCCAATCTGAAATAAACTAATTCAAGGAATCCTCAAATGAATGAGAAGAAAATCACTGACCGAATTAGTGCAAACTTTCTTCAGATACTTTTCCTTCTGCTCTTCATTGCCATATTCACTGAGCATTGGTGCAATCAGGGCGTTTTGTAAATGAATTGTCAGTGCAAATGCTGGATCAATCTTCGATAATTCTTCTACAGTAAGAACGGTTTCAAAGAATGATGATCCCGATCCACCGTACTTTTCATCGATTTCCAATCCCATCAGTTTCGAATCAAATGCTGCTTTCAGGAGATTTTTGTCTAATTTTGCATTTCGATCCATCTCTTTAACGAGTGGTTTCACTTTTGACGTAGCAAACTCTTTGACTGAAATCCGAAAGTATTAAGTTTTTATTTTGTAAACAATTGAATTAACCTTTTTCGACAAGTTTCATCTCATTTTCGGATAGATGTTGAAGTGGATAAACGGGTCGACATTTGATAGATTTAGTTGAGAATTTAGTTACAGAAGCCAATGGAACTCCTCGTGAAAGTTTCAACATTCTGCAAAAAATCGAAAAATGAAAAAAGAGAGAATGATAGAAATCAAAGAGAAAATCACAGAAGAGAAAAAAGAAAATTAACTTCCGAATTGCTATCACGTGGTAGGTACAAAACGGGTACAAGAAACAAATAAAGATAAATGGAGGTCAGAATAGACAATTTTAAAAAGAAGAAATGCAAGAAATGAGCTCAGAAAACTCCGACGAACCCTTTTTATTCTGACAGTTGGAGGTAGATGATCAAAGAAAACATATGGAAAAAAAAGGGTGTTAGGTGTGTGGTCAATGATGTTTGTAGAGTTGGTCGATGGATATATTCGAAAAGAATAGTATCTTTAACTTGTTGAACACTTGAGGTATTTTTATGGAGTAATTTCTCTGAGAGGTAGCTCTATTCCCCCAAATAATATTTTTCCGAACTATAACGTTTTCTGAAAGTAGTCTGAAGAAGCCCTCGATAAAGGTTTAAAACCAGACTTGTCACGGGCCGGGCCGGGCCAAAATCGTGAAAAATCTCGGCCCGGCCCTGCCCGCTCGGCCCGTTTTGAAACATTTTTTCAAAACATTTTGAGTTTTTGAGTTTTTTTTTGGAAATTTTTGGAAATTTTTTGAACTTTTTTGAAAAAAGTATAGTTTTCGAATAAACATTTAAAATTGAATCAAAATGTGAATATGCATGATAATTTAAGCATTTTTACTCTATTTTTTCGAAAAATTTCAAAATAAAATTGGTAAAAATGGGTACCCATTTTTGAATCCGGGCCGACCGGGCCGGGCCGGGCCAAGAGAAGTTTCGGCCCAGCCCGGCCCGGTCAAGAAAAATCTCGGCCCGGCCCGGCCCGGCCCGGCCCGATTTTTGACAAGTCTGTTTAAAACATTTTCATTCTCATCCATTTTGTACCTTTTTTGAGAATAACTCTGTAGTCAGATTGTAGTCAGATTGTAAGTTTACTCTCCTACCGTACACCCTAGTCTTCTCATCTCAAATGCACCTTCTGGATTGAGAATTATTGCATGTTAATTACACATTCAAGGAAGAAAGATATGAGGTCAATGGTCATTGATCTATCTTCCATTCAAAAAACTGACGAACTGCGGAAAAATGTTTCAGAGGTCCAAAAAGTTCTGAACGTACAGTGCACATTCCAAAGTGTTGATAATGTCGATAATTTATTTCAAAACTTCCTCCATCTTTGGAAGCTGCACTGGAATAAATCTCAAGCATAGAAATAAATTACTTTTGAAATCATATTGATCATTTCTGATTCTCTGAATCGCTTCCTCTTCTTTTTTAGCCTATCTGCGAAAACTGTCGTCTGTTAAATTCAGATCCACACAGCACAAATCACTATCATACACTACGGTTTTCCGAGTTACTTTATCATAAAATTTGTGTAATCTCCGAACTGCAAGTCATCATAATTTGCTCTCATTACGGATTTCTGCCTTTTTTCTGCCTTTTTCAGAGATTTTATCAGAAATCACGTCTAAAGACGAAAGCGCAACGAAAGATGAACCATGAGAAATGAACCGTGGAATTAGTTTACTGGATTTGGTGTAAGATCAGTCTGCAAAAGAGATATTTTAGCAGAAAATAAAAACAAAGTCGAACTGGAAAATATACTATTTAAGAGTTATCAGACCACGTTCCAGAAAGATCAGATTTAAAAATCTAGTCCTGAAAAATTTAAACGATTCGTTTACTGTCAAAAAGACAATAACAATTTTCAGTTTTCTTTAGAATCTGGAATCAATTGAGGCAGGATGAAATGTCATGTTGAACTTCTTGAAATAGTTTCATTTACTTTCTCACATGATTACTTTTCCTTTTCGTTTCTTAAGATTCCACTCACAATTCTTTCATATATTTTCCATATTCATTTTGCAAGTGAATTGTCTCTCTTGATTGTTTTGTGAGCATAATATAATTGTTTTTCCGAAATTTTATTTTTCTGTCTTTTGCATCGAAAATCGCTTGAACTATTTATCTTCAGAATACCTTCATTCCAAACCGAAGAACTAATATGTTTATCACAAGACTGCGATAATTGTAGTGATCACAGAATTCCCTCACATGGAAAAGTACGAAATAGTAAAATATTTTTCTGAAAATCACAACATCATTGTCTGAAACTGTCACGTGATATCTGCTGAAAACTGTAAAAGTTGCATTTTTGTTTACTTTCTGAAGCCTTATTATCACTTAATTCCACACATGTTTGTGTAGGTGGATGTGATGATGAACTCACCGGAAATCATATGATTTCAAATGAACATTCTTTTCAACTTTTGCTTTAAATCTTCTTCTTCTTCTTTTTCTTTGTTGGTCTCTGAAATTTGTTGTCACTTCTTCCCTCCCCTAGACACCTTCATCAATGAAAACGTGAGTCATTCTCAAATATTCACTTGTTTTTCTTTTTCTTCATTTTGTGTTTTGAGTTCCAATCTGTTCAGTTTAAACTCGAAATTTGGAATTTGGACATTGAGACTGTATTATTTGTCTTTTTCTCTTGTTTCGTAGATTGTTTTATAGTGGAAAATGTGGCAAACAAGTATTATAGATAACACATTTGTAACTCTTTTCATATTGGGAAGTCTTCCCAAGAATTAATTGTGTATAGGTACAAAGTGAACACGATAATTCGGGAATGATTAGTGTTGATAGAAAAGAGATAGTTCCGAGTGAACTCACGGCTCGGTTCAGAGTTTCAGAGAACTGGAAAACTGACAATGAGACATAATTATGACATAATTATCTATAAGTGGTAAAGTCATCGAAGTGATTCTGAGGCTTATGTTGGACAAGTCTCTATGTCTGAGTTTGGCTGGAATATTAGACTAGACGATTATTTCGATATCATTGGGCAGAAACAAGCAAACTACAGGTCAATCGCCTTCGATTCAGACGGACTGACTATAGAGGTTTTGACGAGAGCAAGTTGATAGGATCATTCAAACATCGCTCATCGAGAATTGTATGTCTTCCAAATTAAAAAGTTTGAAACTTCAACAAGTATCAGAATTCTGATGATTCAATTGAAGGTTTCATCTGAAGCCTTTTGAGGGAATGTGACTACTCATAAGTTTTTTTGTTTTCCAAGTCATGAGCTATTGAATTTCGATCAAAAAACAAATAATTTGATGACAAAAAAACTCGAAGGAATCACCCATTTTGAATACTACTCCCCCACCTTTTCTTCCAGTTCGCTAATATGTTTTTTTTCTTTTTTCTAGTTTCAGTAATCTCCATAGTTTCATTTAAATGATTGTAAAGTCAAGTCTTCTCCGGAAACCGTAAATTCTCTCTTTTTTTCCCGAGACACTCCATTTGTCTGGCTTCATCAAACTTCATTCTTATCAATAATTTCAGAAAATGTTGCCAAAATTCAATATAATTCTATCATAATTCGTTCACCGACTTGATCACCTGACTCGCTTTTTCTTATCAATTTCTGGAATTTCTAGATCAAAAAGCATAGGAAACACACGTGAATCTTATTATTCGTGTATTTTTTCTTTCTCTGTTTACTACTGTTCCAGATACAAAAAACAGAGAAAACTAACGACAGATGCCCCAGATACCGACGTATTGTTTTGATGTAAAATGAGAATAAGGAAAAACATGAAAATGAGAGATAAATCATTATTCAAGGAACAAGTGGGCGTTGGAGTTAATGTCAAATCTGATGTTCGTACCTGAACAGGAAGAAAACAGTGTCGTCAAAAATTCGAAATTCCAAAGAATTCAAATGATGCAAGAAAAAGAGAAGGCCAGCTACGGATTTCAGGATATTATTCGAAGATTACTATAGAAGAGAACGGAAAACACTTCCCTCAATCTGAAAATATATGATTTTCTTTCAGTAAAGCTCTTGTTGAAAGAGTAAATCTAAGATTTAATCAGTCGAAACGAACAACTGAAAACGATTGTACCCGAAAACTTGAGTCAAATGCCTGAATGATACTGCTCCGGTTCGAAAAATGCTGAAAGACAGTTCTGATTCTAACCATCGCTTGTGACCTATTTCCTTGCATCATCATATCCGTTTGCTAGTGTAGAGAATCAAAACTCTGAAAGCTGTTGGATAGTTTTAATTAGTGGTTCGAACTCTGACAGCATCTTTCATACAATTATTTCTTGGTATGATTTGAATAGTACAGTATGAGCAACTGATACTCATCTCAGGCTAAAAACAAGTTAGAGTTGCTGGTGACGAAGTTTCTTCTACAATTTATTCTCGGATATTCAGAGAATTTGTGCAGGTGGTGGCCCCCAGTAATCATTCTCATATTGATGAAACTATTTTCGGACTTCCATACCCATGTAGTACTTTGACACTTTTCTCTCTGAAAATAACAACTCTATAAGCACATAATCTTCTTTCTGTTCACTTGACACTAATTCCTTTTTGATCTACTCCTACTTTTTTGAAATTTGTGTTCTCATTATCAGTTATACAGTTGTTTCGAGTACTTTCATCCAGTTGTCTCATTCTGCTTTTTTATTAAATTCTAGATGAATCAATACACGTCATTTTGTTGTGTCAGTCACTGCTTCTCGTTGACAATCACATCTCTTTCCTCCCCCGAGTTGCCCACCTAAGACTCCGCCCCTTTTCAGATAGTCTAGAATTAGAAGACTCCGCCCATTATCCGTCTGTATCTGCATATAAATAATCAAAATTCTTCAAAATTTTCAGATTCGAAAAACAAAAATGAGATCTCTTTTCGTCCTTTTCGTCGTCTTCATTGCTTTGGTTGCTCTCTTCGGGGATACTGACGGAGCTCCATCTCATCACAAAAAACACTTAAAATGCACTGAGAAATTGTACACTGCTCTGAGAAGTCTCTGCAGTTATCGAGGAGAAAGTGGTGAGTTAATCGTATTTTTTATCTAGTTTTGAACTATAATTCTAATAGATTAATTCGAATATTCTGTCAGTTCATTTTCCAGTTCGTTTGGGTGTAAAATGTGTGCTCAATTTATTTTCGGACACACATTCGAAAAAATTAAATTTAGATTTTCCTGAAAAAGTCCAAAGTGTTCTTGCTAATCTTCTTTCTAATCATTTCGAAACATTTCACGTGTTTCGTTTAACCTGTCATTCAGAATGACATGTTCCTCTCTCAATGACCTCTATTACTCGATTTCTCTTTCTAGTTTAATCATTTTCTATTTTGAGATGAGCAATCTAAACAACAAAATATTCGAAACTTGTTTGACGAACTTGTTCTAGTGACTCACTTTTCTCTTGAGAAACATGATAAAAAGTGTTCCTCCGATATTGTAGTTTAAGTGTTCGAAACAAATAAAATACATCAATTCAAATTCTTTTTCAATTTCAGAATTCCTCCGTACATCCGCTTCGAAATGCTGTCAGAGCAACTGTGATCTCTCTGAGATGATGACAATGTGCGTCGTGGCTCCAAACTTCGAAGACGATATTATCTCATAAAGATTTCAATCATTTTGTTGGCCATGAATATGTCATTGTCTCGTTTCAGTGAACTGTCTAACTAATTACTACTGTAGATTTTGTGATAATACTGTATCATCCATGTAAAATAAACTACGAATGAATGAATTGAACCATGAGTACGTGTTTTTTTTCTCTTTCTGAATAGATACTGAACGGACTGATACCGAAAGATGCACAGTTTGTTATCAGTTCTTTTTATGATAAATTCAGTGTCCATCTTCCTAGAAAAACAAAAACTGATAAAAACGCAAACGTTTTTTCAGTCCTAAAAGACAATGCAATAAAACTATATGATTCAATGAATAAATTAAAATTTCGAATGTCATTTTCTAAATTTGGCGCACGCCTCCAGAATAATAAAACTTTTTTATCTGCTCCGGAGGTGGTTCCATTTTGTAAAGTTCATTTAATAACATGTGCAAAACGATATAACTCCCTCAGAAAACACTTTTTTCGTTTCCTTAACGAAGACCCTTTCCTTGTTAATAATTGATGCGATGACATTTCCAATATACTGCTTCCGAATTCTTCCACCCTTTACAATACTTTTTTTCGGGTACTTATTGGAATGATACAGCCTAAACTCCGCCCACTCTTACTGCCAAGTCTTTAGGCATTTCATCAAGAAGCTCCACCCATTTTCGAAGAATTTAAAAGGAGTCCTTCGGAACATTCAGAATCATCTCACCGACCGTTCGACAACCTACTTCCGTGATGATTGCTGTTCGTACCTTTTTCATCTTGGCACTCGTCTTCGTGATGCTTTCTTCAACTGAGGCTGCCACTGGATGCGTTCACAAAGTTCTCAAATCAATGAGAGTCATCTGTGAAAACGTTGACAATCGTAAGTTTAACTGAGACTTCAAACCAGCATTTCTTCAATTGAAAAATTTCAGATTCGCTCCTCAAAAAGGCACACCAATGTTGCAAATCAAGCTGCTCAATGGATGATATGTGGGCTCTTTGTCATGAATAGCTGCTCCTTTTATCGATAATTTATAATTATGATCTTATTATTCCATCCGATCTTTGCGTTTCAAAAAGAGAATGAATTTGCTTGAGCATTGTTAAACCTCCGTTTTCCTTCCCTTCCCTTCCGTGATCTAAGAATCCAGAATGACGTCAAAAAGTCATCAGAATTGTGGGTGGAAAAACACTGAAAAGTGTGCTCATAATGAACCCCACACATCATTAAATAACAGTGACAAACCGGTTGTGAACTTGAGAGAAACGCCCGTTTTGTTTGTTTTAAAACTCGGGACACGAACTTGATTTCAAATTGGAGAAAATAAGAAGTTTGAGGTCGAATGGGTGCAAAGCAGATCTAAAATTAGAGCGATTTATGGAAAATGTACTGAAAAGTATGAAAAACTGTACATTAAAAGTCGGGTTTTGGAGCACCCGATTTTCAGAAAACAGAAGACTCACAAAGAAACAAAGCAACTCTTTGAAACTTTGTTTCTCTTTTTCTTATGTAGTTGATAGTATACTTCTACTTTATTCCGTAACAAAAAATACCAAAACCAGTCCGAAAGTAATCTTATCAAGGTCACATTACCCTTCTCCGAAAGTTATACTTTACTCGATTTCTTTCCCAAATCATAACCCATATCTTTTGCACGGAAAAAGGAACTTTCCCTCCAACTTTCCGCCCTTCCCTTTTCCTTCAGTTCATTCACGACTCCGCCCACTTTCCTCCCCAACTTGCTTGCAACTAAAAAGAACTCCGCCCAAATTCGTTTAACCCGATCGTACTATAAAAACGATTGTTGAGACGGGCTGAAACATTATCCTTCAATTCTAGGAATCGAATTCTTCTAAAATATGTCTCGTCAAATTTGCTTCGTATTTGCTCTCTTCATGATCTCATTCCTTCTTTTGGATCAAGTTCACAGTGCTCCACATCACAATAAAAAACATGCTGCTTGTCAATACAGACTCTTCAAAACACTAAACACATTATGCAACAAAATGGGAGATCTCGGTTAGTTGCTTTTCTCAAATTTCGATTCAAAATTCTAGTTTTTTCAGAAACCATCAAAGCCACAGCTGCTCGTTGTTGTAAGGAGAACTGTGATCTGACAGAGATGTATTCTGCATGTACACTGAATCCAAACAATGGATCTGATGAGTCAACAGAATCGTATTGATCCATCAACAAATCCAATCAAAATGTGCAATTTCTACTCTCCAATGACTTCTAAGATCTCTAATATGATGATATCAGAATTGATTTTAATGGAATATGTTCTCGTTTTTCTTTCTTGTTCTCAAATAAAATATATATTATTCATGAATTGATAAAAGAAAAAACGTAGAAATGAAGTGACGAGCATTTCTCCGCATACTGATAACAATCTACTCCAGGAGTAGCTGAAACGAGAAAAATAAAATAAATGAGTATTTGATTTGGAAGTATTTTGTTTAAAGTTCCGGTCATGATTGACGTCAGATGGAATCTTAAATAAGAAAAAAACAGGCTGAAACTGATGTTGAAAGTAGGAAAAGAAAAAGGAAAATGCGTGGGTTATTCTGAAGATAAGAACTTAAATTTCACACTTTTTGACATGTGTCTATCTTGAATTTCAGGAATTCTTCTGAATCATTTGGAGAAAAATACATATAATAGGAATGCAGGGATGATCATAGAACATTAATGTTGGTTTCAATCAGGAAACAAGTTCCAGAGCTTTTTCAATCATCAGACAACACGTGAATTTCTGTAAACAAATTAACACAAACTGGACTGATTTCCCGTAATCTTTTATATGTACACTCTCTTCTTTTCTTTGAGAATGAGTGAACATTTCCTGGAACGTTTGAATATTTAAAACACTCAATCTTTAATCCAAACTGATACTTCTCTTTTTGAAAAAAAAAGAACTATTTGATGAAAAAAAAAAGATTTTTTTGGTTTTGATATAACTCGTTCGATAGCCTTCACATTCCTGAAACAAAACAAATTAACCCATTGTTTTTACCATTTTTCTCGTTATTTCAGATCAAGAATCCAATCGTTTCGTTGCTGATCTTCATTCTTCGACACACCCATGAAATATATCTGACACTATTGAGCATCTGATTAAAAGTTCTCTCTCATTTTGCATGACGGAATTAATAGTACAAAACAAAGTGATTCAAAGTTTAAGAGTATGAAGAGTCAGGAATGATGCTGTTTGCTGTTTCTCCAGAGTTTTTCAGAATCATAATTAGTTGGAGATTGTAACAATGTACGGGTACGGAATAGTTGAATGTACTGTATTTAGATTCGAAAAACAAAATTTGTTATTGATTATTCAAAATTCAAAGCTGTATGGATTAAACCAAGTGTGTAATTTTCCAGTTCTCTCTCTTCTTAATATGATTGTTTTCCTGTCAGAAACTAATTGAAACTTGTTAAAAATCGTGATTATAAACTGAAAAACAGTCGGATTGACCGATTAATCTTATTTCCAAAACACTCAGATAACCCAGTGATCTTCTAATAAGAACAAGTTTTCACTTGTCACAAAGTCCGTCTGCAAAACAGAAAAAAATAAACAAACAACGGGAAAGAAAACAAGAATTTGTTGGCATCTCGCCAATTTAATCAACCCATTAATAATCGCACACTCCTCTTCATTTTTCCGTGAATTCGTTCCAATTATTCTTGTTTCTTCCAAAAAATGAACTATTCGTAACCTAATCGGTACTCGTCGGTGCCTGTCCCCTTTCGACTTGTTTACATTTAAAATTTCTGAGATTAGGTTAAGACTAAAGTGGGCGATAACCCAGAGACACTGAACTTTTTTGGTGTCACTTTTCTTTGCAGCGTGAAGGGATTCTCAAAAATACGTAAACTGGGCCATCGGACCGGGGGTCAACTACAACGGAAGAAGAACTTTTCCGAGGTGAAATGGCAAATGGATATGAGAACAACAATTGGAAACCAACGAAGAAAGTATCACACAAAGATATTGAGGTTGTTGGAGATGAGACCATGAAATTTTCGATAAAGACACTTTTCGATAAATTTCAGATTAGTATAAACTCCAATTAATCATTTCCTCATCCGACGTCATCTTGTTTCCCAGACTTGTGAATCTCATGAGATCATATATGCTGTCAACAACAAAGCTTATAACATTTAGGAATCAGAAGCGTACATCTGTAAACAAAATGTCTTACACTTAGATATAAGAGAACACTAATTAAGGGATTGTAAGCACTAATGACTGGAAAGCATTGGATGTTCACGTAAACAATTCTTTATCGCTACTGTAATTACGAAGAGAATACATTGTGACGTCATAACTAGGCTCACAAGGTAGGTCGCAACTTTTAGATTCGAAGGAATTTAAGATTTGGCTTTCAAATCTTTCTAACTAGAAATGAAACCGTATTTAGGTTGACAAGGTGATGCTGGAATTGTCTTTTTAACTTTTCAAAATGTTTGCACGGTATTTTAATTGCAGTTCAATCAATCAACGATCCTCGAACTTGAAACGAAGAGGGGGCTGGAAAGTTCAAAATCGAATTTTCAAACGTACTTTCAGAATATATTCGTGGCAACGAGACACGCTTACGAGAATAGTAGCTTCATTATCATTACAACCGAAGGTAACCTTACGTTAGTTGAGGAATTTGAAACTGCCATAATAGACTTCATCACATTTAAAAAATGAAATCCGTTATTTAAAAAAATGTTTTTTATTTGGAGTCTCTCAACAAACAAAGAATATGATGCTCCAATTGACCCAGAACTAGTTCCATAATCAGTATGGATAAACACATGTCTTTAAAAGTGAGGTAACCCTGAAGTTCACTACGAAGAAGCATTTTAGAAATACAGTACCGGCCAAAACATATCATATTTTGCCTTTTTCAGTTGAAAATGCCTAACTCGACACACTCAAAGTTGGACATTTTCCAACGTAAAATGGCAAAATATAATATCTTTTGGCCCGTACTGTAGATGTCTGTTGCGTCTGAGACGTTTTGGCTCATGTTTGATATATTCGTTTCACTCAATCAAGCTACAGAACTTAAACGAAACGGTCCTATTTGAAATTCTATTTTGTAGATATTGGTTTTTGTCGTATCTATGACATTTCAACGATATCAGTTGTCCATTACAGTAGTTTCGTAGTTTTATCTGTTCAACTTGTGAACATCTTCTAGGAAACTTCAGTTGTATCTCTTAGTCTTTTCGTCAAATACATCAAACCAGTCATCAAAATCGAGATGACAAGTTACCACACATTTTATGTCTCTTCCTATCATTTTATTCATTTGGCAACTTTTTCTACCATTGTATTTTGTTTGTCTCCTCAAATACGAGGTCAACAATAGTTTCCGCAATAAGAAATAGCGAGAATAATTGAGAGAAAATGGACGAAAATTGTGTTAAAGCATTAGGCAAAAACCTTGAGATTTTTCCAAAAACAGTTCATGGCCATGTTTGGGCGAGATGAACTTTTGTTCAATAATGTCTCCTCGAGTAGAAAGAAAGAAGAGAAGAGTCGGGTTCAATTTGTAACTGATGAAAATATGGAAATGCAGAAAAACAGAAAAGTTTTCAGATTTCCAGACAATTTACACTAAAACTTGATTCCACTCATTCCACAAACCTGAAGTTCTTCAAACAATTTTTGTTTTACTCACAAATATCATTTTATTCAGAACGATGTCATAATTAAAATACTATAGACTAAAATGTCAGCTCCAGTTTTTTCTTGATTTCTCATGCTAGTGCTGAAGATTTCATAAAATATTCCACGAATTGTATCCAGTTAATTGAATTGAATAGGGATGGAAATGTTACTGCAAACAATTGGAACGGGGCTCAAATTATGAAACAGGAGAACATCTAGTGGAAAATAAAAATTGAGTTATTGAACAATAAGGGAAATAATTGCAGTGAATCTTCCAAGAGATGTTCCGTTTCCCACTACTTCGAAGATCTTATTCATGGTCTTAGAACTGTTTTGAAAAATTCTCTATTTGCAATCGTTTGCAAGTTGCTTCACTTTTTGCCGTTGATTTTTTTTAGCAAAACTAATAAAAGACATTACAGTTTTTCTCTGGTTTAAAGTTTTTGCTGACAGACATATACTGTTATCATCACTCTACAAGACACGTTCAACTAAAAATATTTAGATCTTGTCGTCTAGTTTCTTATCATTACATACTATTTCTCCCTTCAGACAGACACTTTGTGGATTTTTTCGTACAAGGAAGTAAATTTCCAATTCTCTGTATTATTATTACAAAATGCTTTGTATAAATTGACATAATGATTTTCATTTTTGTACGTTTTTTAATAATTTCTTCGTTTTTTCTAGAGAGGAGTAATGACGAAACCTCAGTGTTCGGTTCAGTTGCAAGGCCAGAAAATGTACACTTTCGTTCAAATCGATGAAGACACTTTCAGGTGAGTTAACTAAAAACTACTTTCTGACAGAGATGCTTTCAGAGCTGAATACTTATTCCATGCACGTCAAAATCCAAATGGAGCTGCTTACGGTGGATTGATATTCTCTCAAGCATTTGCTGCAGCTGAGAGAACTGTTCCGGAGGAATTCAAACCGAATTCTGTTCATTCCTATTTTGTTTCGGCAGGTGGGTGACGATACGAGTAATAACAAAGAGATCACTCTGGAATTATTCATTTGAATTCATAGGTGTTCTCTTTATCAAATCTGGAGTCAAGTTCTTATCATGAAACACTCTTAAAATAGTATTGAATATTGTTTTTCACGTAGCACCAACCAACATGTTAATAAAACTTTTCCTGGTTTTCAGTGATCTATACAATCCCTGTAATATACAAAGTGAGAAGAATCAGGGATGGAAAAGGATTCATAACGAGAACAGTTGAAGCGATACAGAAAGACAAAACTTGTTTTTTACTTCAAGTTTCATTTCACAAGGTTTCAAATATAACGGCGAGTCAAGTAACATTAATTTATATTTCAGCCTGAAAAAGACGGCATGATTCATCAAGATGTGATGCCTAAAGTTCCGAAACCAGAGACATTGATGAGCATGAAAGAAGCTGTGATATCAACGAAGAAGCTCGTGACGGAAGGTGGTCTTGTACTGAAGCCTGCCATGTTGAATAGATTGATGAAGTTGGATAATAAAGCATATGTAACCAACAATGACATGTTTGAGGTGAGGAGGTGTGGAATGTTTAAAAAAAGAATGTTCCGAATTTCAGGCGAGATGCACAAATCTAGGAAACTGGTATGGATACTCGAGTGATTTGAAACCAGAACTTTGTGTCTGGATGAAAACAAGAGAATCAATAAACGACGATGAGAAACTTCACAGGTTAGTTTTACTCAAAAATGTTGATTTTCAGAATTCTAACATTTCAGATGGTTGCTAGCTTGTATGAGTGATGCGATCCTCATTCCTGCTGCAATGTCAGCTCATTTTTCGTATGTTTCATCTTATTTTGACGATTCAAAAAAAAGAAAACTATTATTTCAGACAAGGATTTGAAGACAATCTACATGTTTCACTGGATCATTGTCTTTATTTTCATTCTCACGAGTTTCGAGTAGATGACTGGTTTCTTTTTGAATGTAAATCTACCGTATCATCTGGAGGAAGAGCTTTCATAAATGGAAGAATATGGAGAAAAGATGGAAAATTGATTGCCAGCTGTCAGCAGGAAGCAATTATTCGAGGAAAAGATGGTCAAATCTCGAAACTCTGAACTGAATATGTTTTTCTAATTGGAAAATTTTCTTTCCAGTTTGTTATAATGAACAAATATAAATCATTTCGGTGTTTTAGCAGAAGCATCTTTCAAACTCGCTGGATCAGAGAGTGTATATCAAACACTTTTCAAATTAAGAAAATTGTTTTGAGAGGTTGCTCTGTGACAGTTTCTGATACCACCACTCATTCGTATTTTAAAATTATGGTCGCACTCGTTATTCCCTAAAAAACATACATTACTGAACATTTTCCCAGAGGCGTTAACTCCCAAGAAACCCCAATAAACTACGTTTATGAGTACAATGTACTCACTGTTCACAGACCATACATCCCAGATCACCCACCCATTTGACCCCTCTCACCCTATGTTTTCTCATCATTTCATCACTTTCTAATGTCTGCGTTTCTTCTGTATATAAACTGACTCGAACTTCTTGTTTTTTGCACTTTTCTGTGTATGAACGTGTAGTTTTCAGTTCTTCGATTCTTCTCATTTCTATCTTTTATTCTTTTCAAAAATGTCTTTTGTTAGAAAGCTTCTTCCGATTGCTACGGCTACTATTTCAAGAAGAACGTAAGTTTTCTAAAAGATATTTCAGTAGTATTCGGTACACTATAGCCCTAGAATCCTTCAAAAACAGTTGTCAGTCACAAATTAGACTACAAAGAAAGAGTGCATACATGTGTGAAACACACAGAGAAAACTACAGAATACTACAATCGGAAACATTTAGATAAGAATCTGGCAAGTAGTGCAACCATCCTCTTTTTCTCTTTTTCATTCACATTTTGTCATTTTTATTGTTTCAGAATAATGACTGCTGTTCCTTTGAGGTCAGAATTCAAAAAAGTGGAAAACTATCAGAATATTGCCAACCGATTCTTTGATTTCACTGAAGTTGACAAAGACTCTTTTAGGTTTGATTTGTATATTTCTTTACTATTTCAAGCATGACCTGATTTCAGTCCTGCTACTCTGTCAAATGGACGTCAAGCTCACCATGGAGCTGCTTACGGTGGACTAATATTCTCTCAAGCTATGGCAGCAGCGGAAAAAACAGTTGAAGAAAAGTTCAAACCACATTCAACTCATTCGTATTTCATCTTGAACGGTTAGTTTACAATTTAGGGAATTTTATATTCTTTTCACAGTCTGAAGATTTATTTTCAGTCGACACAAAAGAACCAATATCGTACAATGTTCGTCGTATTCGTGATGGAAGATCTTTCATAACTCGAACTGTCGAAGCAGTTCAAAAAGAAAAAGTGTGCTTTGTACTGCAATGCTCGTTCCACGTGGAAGAGAAAAGCTCAATAATCCATCAATCGGAAATGCCAAAAGTGCCATGTCCAGAAGTATTAATGAGTATGAGAGATGCTGTTCCTTACATGAAAAGTCTTGTTGAAAAAGGAGAAGTGACTCCACCACCTGCAATGCTTCAAAGACTTCAATCATATGATTCAAAAGTCTATTCCGATGATCTGGATCTTTTTGAAATGAGATGTACTAATTTGGGAAATTATTATGGATTTGCAAGTGATCAGAAACCAGAATTACACTTTTGGATGAGAGCAAGAGGTGATTTGCCGAATGATGAGAGATTACACAGGTTAGTTGAAATTCTCATTTTTAAAATTCTCTACGAATTTCTGAATTTCAGATGGCTGATTGCATACAACAGTGATTCTCTGCTTGTTTCAACTGCCGTCAGTCCTCACTATACAAATGGTTTCATGCCTTCAATGCTTTTCTCTCTTGATCATTGTGTTTGGTTCCACAAATCAGAAGTCAAAGCAGATGAATGGCTTCTTTTCGAATGTAAATCTCGCATCGCATCTGGATCAAGAGCAACAATTGAAGGAAGAATCTGGAGAAGAGATGGAGTTTTAATTGCAAGTTGTCAACAAGAAGCTCTCGTCAGAAGTAAATCAGACGATCCATCCAAATTGTAGAACTCTTTTTTCTTAGACAAATATCATTTTCTCTGTATATAAAGATGTGTTGATACAAAATGTGTTTTTTCAAACAGCAGAGAGACGGCATCAGAACTCTTCAAAAATGGTATGATTTTTAAGATAACATTGTACTTCATCAACTCTCCGCCTCTTCTTTTTTCCAAACTTTCTCCCTATTTTCCATACAATTTTTGCGTGAGTCAACATCACAAGGCAACACTTTCTCTGTGTCTCTTCATCTCAAATTCTCTTTCATTCCGGTCCGGTTTCACGCCAAGACAGTCGGAAGGCTCACTAGAGAAAGTGAGCAACTTGACACCTGTGAAGAGTCAATGTATCGGAGAAAAAACTGATTGATATATCAGATTAATTGGATTGGAAGTGAACCGGATATCAGTTGGGAGGAGGTATCAGTGAAAAAGTAGGAATCAAAGTTTGACAAATGAATAGTGTGAATGAATAGTACTCTTGGAATATCTGGCACATTCAAAATGTCTGCATTCAGATTCGAACATTATGAGAATATCTCAAATCCGAACAAATCTGAATGAGAACTGGTCTCTAACTAGCAACCAATAATAGATAAATTTCACCAATTCAGAGATTTTATTAGGTACATCGAGAGCTATTAAAGGCATGTCTTTTTCAGCTTAGATTTTTAATTTTTACCACTTTTTATCAAATTCAGCGCCAAAAAAGAAACAGTAATCGAGTTTTCGAAAGATCATCGGAACAAAATATTATGTGTCTTATGACTCCATTCACTTCTAAAGTTCGACTTTCTTTTTTCCATTATTCTTATATTTACTCAGCTCTCCGTGTCCCTTTCTCTCTCAAGTATATCCAATTTCTGAATTTAATCTTGATCCATGATTCGTTAACCTTCAGGTACATTTTTCAACGGAGTGAAATCTCTCTTTGCTCGGATGAGTTGTAGTTTGATCGGATGCGGAAATCAAGAAGATGCGACTGTAGGAAAAAAACGGAGAGAACAGAAAAAACTATATTTATAAGAACGCAAATATTAACATTATGAGTGTTTGGAATTGATGCATAACCGAAAAGAAAATGGGAAAGACCGAAGATTGTGGGAAAATGTTGGGACAATGAGATAAAAACAAGAGTTGAGTTTACTACGCTGCGATTGATCATGAAACCCAATATTGTTTGATTGATGAGATCTTCAAATTAATGCAAAAAATTAATCTTTTCGAAACCTCCTGACTACAGTATCTATCGTTTTTGAAGTCCTTGAGTTCATTTCAGCCAAAACGTATTGCCTTCACTACCAGATGTTCTCCAAACATATTAATTTCAAGTGCATTTCCACATGATCTTTTTATTTTTTGTTTCCCTCTTTCAGAGAACTCAAATATGTGCAAAATCTATTCAATATGTTGCCAAATGCACACAATTGTCCATAGTTTGTTCACTTTCACATTCCTCCAGACCTTTTTTTCTTCCCCCGTCAAGCTTATTCTGCCACGGAGACCTTTTTGCTGCCATCTTCTGCCATGTCGCACCCAGTTAGAACAAATCTATTGTTCTGAATGACCATTCCTCCTTCTTTTTTCTTCATGCACACGTGGATTGTTTGGTCAGTCCAAGACGTTGGGGAGTCTCTCCGTAAGTAGTCGGACACACAAGAAAGGACAAAAGTGATGGGAAATTTGAGAAAAACACAAAAGAACACAAGACATGTTTAGGTTTCGGATGCTCTCAATGATGATGTTGATTATGATGAAATAACATGACAAGTGTCTTTTTTAAGTACAATGATATGGTGTCTGGTTCATTAAAGGAGGACTGAAGTCATATTTTTCCTTTCCGATACTTCAGAACATTCTCAGAAACTTTAGTTTGTGACGCATATGCTAAAATCGCTCTAAACGCCACAGTTCCCATTCTCCTGACTGAAAAGGAGCTGTGGTGGAAGAGTTTTCCAGCGCGTACGTGTAGTCCTCCTGAACAAGATTTTTGCTCAATTCCTCGTTTCATCCCCTTTTCTAACGAGCTGTGAAAAATCTTGTCCGAGAGGACTTCACGGGCGCGAAAAAACTCTTCCACCAAAGCTCCTTTTCAATCAGGAGAACGAAAATTGTGACGTTTAGACCAATTTTAAGCGAACTTATTGATGTATGTTTTAAATCTACATTGTGCTTGGAGCCCTTCATTAGAAACTTCCACTTAAAGGATACTGTAAAAATCGATGTCACTGAAAATTGTTCGAAAATATTCTAAAAAATAGGTCCTAGCCGGGTTCGAACCGGCGATCTTCTGCGTGTAAAGCAGACGTGATAACCACTACACCATAGGACCCACAGAAATTCATGTTCGATGTTGGTCGCTATATGACAAACAACTAGGTCACAGAGTGTGAAGAGAGAGAGAAGTGAGGGAGGCGAGAGAAGTAAAATGGAGAGAATAAGTAGGCAGAGATGGACATTGAAGTGAGTCGGGATGAGAAGGTGCATTCACGGAGAAGAATGCTAGGCGAGGAATGGAATATACCATACTTGTCAAAAATCGGGCCGGCCCGGCTCGGCCCGTCGGCCCGGATTCAAAAATTTGTACTCATTTTGTAACACAATTTTCTGAAATTTTTCGAAAATTTAGAGTAAAAATGCTTAAATTATCATACATATTTATTATCGACATAAAAAAGTTCCGACATTTTTTCCTCGTCGGTGTTTGCGGACTCAAGCCAAAATTATCAAATTTTGGCTTGAGTCCGCAAACACCGAGGGGGAAAAAATGTCGGAACTTTTTTGTTGCGACAATACCTTTTTATTGAATTTTGAAGTTTTATTCAAAAACTTTTTTTTTCAAAAAATTTCCAAAAAAACCATAAAAATTTCCAAAAAAACATCAAATTTTCAAAAATGTTTCAAAAACTGTTTCAAAACGGGCCGAGCGGGCCGGGCCGGGCCGAGATTTTTCCTGATTTTGAAATATACCATACTTGCAAAATATCGGCCCGGCCGGTAGAGAAAGTTACCGGCCCGGCCCGGCCCGGTCGGCCCGGAGTCAAAAAATGAGCACAATTTTTTCACAAAATTTTTCGAAATTATTTAAAATTTTCATCAAAAATCGTCAAAAATCCTATGTGCACTTGAGTTTTATCGATATGTAAAAACATAGTCGAAAATTCGACTTTTTTGCGAAAAAATCAAAAAAATTTTCAAAAAAATTCAAAATTTCAAATTTTTGTACTGTGACCCGGGCCGGGCCGGTGAAAATTCTTAAATCGGCACGGCCCGGCTCGTTGCAAGTATGGAATATACCATGGGGCTGAAATGGGAGATACGAAACAAATAAGTATGGTACAATGGAATTGTGGAGTGTGGCCGTTCCAAAAAGTTAACAATGATCATTTGAAGTAGATTTTTGAGAAGTGAGAAGCCATGTTTCAAAATTTTTTAATTAAAACTACATTGCTTCGTATGCAGTTTGCTCAAAGTTTTGGTTGTGTTTTACTAAAACTCGTTTATCTGCAGTTGAGACTGAAAATGAGTCATCATAAGTTTTTTGAAAAGAGTAATTGGATATGAATGCGTTCGAAAATTGTTCAAGTACGTATTGTTATTCAAACTAGATATCATTCTGACTCATAAAGAGACACCAACCTTTGACACTCCTTCAACCGAATCTCACATTCCATTCATTATTCATAGACATTAGACGGAGCAAAAAACTGTCAAAAAACCTGAATTTGACACTTCACACGTAACTTTTCATCCTCATCTTGCCCTCCGGAAATTTTGTGCGCTCCGTGAAAAAGGAGGCGGCAGGATGGGCGGTACGGCGGCGGCGGCGGAAAAGGGACGGAACTCGGGGAGCAGTGGAGTATAAAATGAGATGAATGGCAACAAATACTCATCAAGCTTCTCGCTTTTCCCATCAAAAAATGTTTGGAAAAGTATTGACGACTTCGATTCTGATTGCGTTGACTTTTGCTGCGCCTTCAACTGGTAAGATTTTTGAAATGAGTTATCTTCTTCTTCATGAGTTTAACTGATACTGTTTTTCACCTTTTCTTATTCTATTCTAACTCTTTCTAGATAATATAGAGTTCCAAACCAACATTCGGAGTCTATTTTCCTTCCTAAGTAATTTCTGAACCCGAAATTCTATGAGATTTTATTTTTTAACTTTATAAAAACACTAGCCTTAATATTAGAATAACATTAAATGTATAATCGCATCACTAGAAATTCCCATAATTTTCTCAAATTTCCAGAAGAAGGCAAAAGCAGCAAACGTCGTCAATACATTACTCCACTCGCTGGAGCTGCTCAAGTCCCACGCAATCCAGTGTTCTTCGCACCACCAGCTCTTCCAGTAGCTGCTGCTCCAGCCTTTGTCCGTCCAGCATTCGCTCCAGTTCCAGTTGCAGCTGCACCAGCTTTAGTTCGCCCAGCTTTTGCTCCAGTCCCAGTTGCTGCTGCCCCAGCGATTCCAGTTGCCGCTCCTCCAATGCTTCAACAACCAGCTGTTGTTGCTCCAGTTGTTGCTCCAGTTGGACAATGCCCAGGAGGACCATCTCTTCCAATTGAGTGTGATCCAAAAAGACCATGGCCACAATGCCCACCACAATCATACTGTTATGCTACCAACTCTGTTGATATTGGGCCATATTTCTGCTGTCCAATCTGTAAGTGACGGAGAAAAACTAGATAGAATTCTCCTCTTGTAATTTTATAACCTTACATGCAACATCTCATTTGAAAAAGGTGTGAATAGGGAAATACGCAACCGCATTTGTCAACAAAAAGCGACCAGATTTTTTGAGGAAGACTTCCGGGGGCAGTCAATATTTGCTTATTTCTGAATAGTGATTCTTCCGGTACAATAGAAATCTTCAGAAACATTCATCTATATCTTAAAATGAATTTTTCATCTTCGCAGGGTCAACTTATGGAGCTGCCTGGCGTCCAGCTACTCCATTCTACAACTACGTTCCACCAGTTCCAGCCAACTGGCCAGATGTTGCTAGAATGACCGCTAACTGGCCAGCTGCTGCCGTTGCCATGCCACTCAAGGCCCGTAAGCAACAGAAAAATGAAGGAGACGACGAGGAGACGGAAGATGAGCAAAAGATAGGATCAGCCATCGATGGATGGGTTGAGCGTCAAGCTAAATTGGTTAGTTTTGGAAGGTTTCAATAATCTAGAAATAATGATTTCATTTTCAGTAAACGAAACAAACGACAAGGGAAAAATTGAATTCCCATTCCAGTATCTGTACAAATTGCGAACCCAGTAATATTTATTGTATTATGAACGCTTAATTGCCAATTGTTTTCTAGTATTACCTCTTTGAAATTTGCCTTTTTCATATACTACGACACATCGACAAACAGTATTTTTGGTATTATTTCAAATGAAAACATTCTTTTTCAATTTGTTTTATAACCAGCACATATTATCATACGGTAACTCGTCTTCTTTCGGGACTATACGATTTGGATAATGGAAGAATTACAGTATTTCTTCTTGGGAAATGCGTCCATTTTGGTCTTGCAAATCTCCATTCGAATCCAGCCAAACTGTAAGTATAGGTGTGACCAAACACTTCGAAATGTCTTGCCATTCTATGGATTATTATTTCTGAAATGATAATGAGTTATATTAGATTTACAGAAGTAGGTTGACCTAGAATCAAAACAATTCCAGCAACACCATAAATAATTATGCAGAATTTATATAGTTGAATGAAATGAGTTGTTTGGAGAACAGTAGCCTGAAAACTCGAAGGTCTCTCAATTTTCGAATCTAGGAACTTACAGTCTGAGACTGAGAAGTGACAGCATTATAGGCTGGAAATGCTGCAATATATCGAGAACGGACAGTGTCATAACCGTTCTTTGTGTATGCAACTGCACGGTTGAACCTCTCTCGTAGGCCTTTTATGTTTCTAAAACATGGATTTAGATGAATGTGAAACAGAAAACTGACTTATTCACTGCATATGCTAGATACTCAGGAGCCATGATTTTGTCTCGAACAAATAATATTTTAGAATGAAAATCGAAATAAGTGATATCAGATTGAGCAAGATCACTAGCAACTGCAGAAAACCCAACATGCTTGTCTTGACCAATAACCAAATTGATGTCATCATCTGCGCCGAGAAACACTATTCTGAAAAATGACTTTTGTCTTTTATCCCTAAGTTTTCAGTTATATTCTGACCTCGATTTGAGTCTATCCAGTCGCTTACACTGTTCTGGATTACACCAAAGATACGGAGTATATCCTCTTTCTTGTATAACAAGTGTCCATCCCTTGTGTTCAACTGACTCGAGGACTCCATCCAATGTATTGAATATTGTGCCTCGATGATGAGATAAAAGAAGAAAACTTTTCAGCTTTGCTTCATAATAAGTGATTATCACTTGACAACACCATAACCAGATACCAACTATCACAAGTGCACAAATGGGTGACGAGATTTTGAACTGAAACTGTCGAATGATACCTGGAATAATAACTAACGTTTCGATGAAAGTATGTAGAATCTGTACCAGAACAGCTAACAATCATCCAATCCCATATTGTCCGAATTCTTTTATCAAATATCCATGTATACAGATATACCAATGCTCCAATTATTATTCCGAAACTGATCAAGATTGCAAGTGTCTGAAAAATGGATTCTGATTAAATAACAGATGGATGGATGCTATACATCGTAATCGAAAAGACCCATTATATAATCCGCTACTGCGATTTCTGGAATTTCCCGCACCAAATATCCATAGTAAACGAACCCGATTGGAGTAGTAAAATCCACCTGAATTTTGAAATTTTTAATGAGAAAAAAGAAAAAAACAACCTTTTTCATTCTTTCTAATGTTTGACGAGCTGTAACCAAAGTGATATCTGCTGTGCCGTTGCCAACCTGAACTGATCTCAATTTTAATAGATTATTTATAATTTAATCAAACCATGTCAATGGATTGTTCAATATCTGCATCAATTTGTATGATAGTTCCAGTTGAGTTCATGACTTGAAACGTTAAATCAAGAAATTCCACTTCTGCTCCTGGCTTTGGACATGAGAATGACCAGCAGTAGTTTGATAATGCCACGTATGGAACATCTGTCTGATAGCCAACTGCTTTTAGATCTTTGAATCCTTTTTTCATTCTCTGAAATTCATGAAAATAACAATAACAAATGATGTGGCGAACATGTTATAGCAGACATCAAAAAAATTAAATGAGTTCAGTTTACAGTGATCTTTTGAAGTTTTCCCAAAGACTATTGAACCTGAGCCAAAATTTGAATCGTTTTCAAGTAGGAGGTATCGAATGACGTTCGAATCAGAACCATATGAAACAATTCAATTGGCGAAGCAAAGAATCCGAAGAGCCAAGAACATAGGGAAGGGCTGGTGAAACTTTGCGGTGATTAGAAAAACGAAAAACCGGCAACTTATAATAGAAAATTTGTTGAGAGAAAGCAATTTTCCAACTTGGCTTCTACTAGAAGACCACCTAGTATCCCTTTCTGTTGTCTAAATTGACCAAATATCTGTCATTTGATACCTTTTCTCTCTTTGTCTCCTAAATAATTATATTTGCAGTATTAGACGCGTATTATATATGAACGTGTTGTTCTGGTTAATAATTCACTCCTCTTTCCATTTGTTTAGGAGATAAAATGTATTGCTAATCGTTTTAAATCCAAGGGATACGTTTGGAAATATTCTTCCAAAAATCAAGAATTCAACTCGATTAATTGGAAAATGTCGAGTCCAGAAGAAGGAAATGGACCAGAGAAAAAGGAGTCGGAGAATGAGTTAGCGGCCCCCACCGGCCCCAAAGTAAAGGCTAAATGTCGTGAAAAAGAGGAAAAATCGCCAGCGAAACCATCGGAATTATCGAAAATGGAGAGAAAAGAAGTGAAAAATATGAATAAGTCAACAAGAAAGGACGCGAAAAGCGCGCGAATGGGTCCGAGAACATTGAAACCAATGGCAGTGAAAGCGGAAGAGAGATCGAGAAAAAGTGTTCGTGAGGCACCGGCTAAATCGTATCACTTTCAGACACCGTAAGTTTATTTTTTGATGGCCAATGAACCAATAGCAGGTTTAATCTTTTACAGAAAAGATGAAACGGAATTGGCATGTCTCCAACTTGAAGGTGAACTGGCTCAGCAAACAAAAGCTATGGAAGAATACAGAGTTAGTTTTTAAATAGTTTCCCATTGGAATAAGTTTCAATTTCAGTTCGCAATGCAACAAATCTATAATATTCTGGCAATAATGATCAGACGTGGAAACGGGACAACTGATGCTGATAATTTCAAAAGTGACAAGGGACAAGCTGCAGCTGAGAAATTGAACAGAGAAGTGGTTCAGACGGAAAACTTCTGGAAAACTGATACGAGATTGCAACCAGCATTTAATGATTCTATTGCGAAGAATACGACAATTCTAGCAGCTGCTGAGCGACATTTACAAGAACAAGGACCCAAACATTTGAAGAAAACGAAAAGATTCTTGAATGATCATTGGCTGAGAGTTTGTTTCTTATTTCATTTGATTAATCAGTTCAATATGTTTTCAGTACGTCGACATGAAGAAGACATTGGCAAAAATAGTGAAACAGCAAAAACCAGATAGTCAAGGTGCACGTGATGAACAAATCAAGGCGATTACTGTATTTGTCAAAGAAAAATACTTGAATATGAAATCGATTCATTTGGGCGAAATTCAAAGTGTCATTGCTGAATTGAGTGTCAGTTTTTCCTGCACAGCTTCCAATTGGATTTGTAAATTACTTTCAGCTTTTTCATCATACTTCTTCTGCTTCTTGGCATCAAATTGCTGAACGAAAACCTCCGAAAGCGGGATATGTACCAGAGACATTCGATTTCAAACAATTTTTCGCCCCACCTCCAAAGACTTAGAATTCCATTCTTCTCTCCGAATTTCTACTAATAAAAATTATTATTACTAATTATTTTTTTAACATTATATTGATTCAAAATTTAAGACACATTCAACTGGTGACGTTGGGTGCTTTCATTATTAACTTTCAAATAATCATTTCAATCCACCTGATTTCTGAGTCCTTTCCCAAATTCGTGCTGATCGTGACGTCAGTTCTTTTTTCATGATTTATGATAATAGGAAGGGAATCGAGAAAACGTGTGTTCGGAAGGAAGAGCAAACAATATAGGAATTGATTTGTATGTATTTTAATTTTTTATTTTTAAAATTGAATTTCGTGATTCTAGAACAATGAAAAAAGATTATCTCTATGTTGCGTTTATTAATAAGTCAATGGTGTCAACAACTGAGATACTGTAACTAGACCCTACAGGCACATTTAAAGATCAAACAAACAGTGAAGCATGTCACTGATATTATTCCGGTAAAATTAAATTTTTTGTTCCAGGCTCTCATTGAAAGTCCACGGGAAAGATTTTAATAAGTTTCACACGTCATTCTAGATCAAACTCCCAAAAAAAGATTTTGATTTCTTTCCTGTGGCTGATCAAATATGACGAATTCTTTATTCTTTGCTTTCCCTCAAACTGACATCAACTTTTTCCAGATTGACAGTACCTTTCGTACTGCATTTGATCCGGAAAATAAACGGTTTGATTCGTGATTTTTATTCGCCTCCTACGGTTTTAGTACAGTTTAAACAGACGTTGTAAACGATAAAAATATATTGAAATCATGATATATACGGTCAGAAGAGAAAACGGTGTTTATTCAGCTGAAAATCGGATTGTTGTATAAAAGAAACGGGTCAAATTGAGACGAATTATCGAATTGAACACTTAATTTTTCACTTTTCATCTTACCTATTTCTTAGTTCAGATTGTCTAGTTGAGACTCAAAATATGACGAGTTTCATGTTTTTTTTTGTGAAATTTTATAAAGATACAAAGATTGTGATTTGTATTTCAATCTTTCCAGGATTCAATTAACAAGAATTTCGTTCTAAAACCTAACCAACAAAAAATCATCACTCCCACGTTCAGTTACCGGTCTCATCACTTCCTTTAAACATTTTCATGGACAAAAAAAGAAATTGAAAAGTGTGTAAACAGTTGGCTGATAAGAGAGAGAGAGAGTAATACTCTTTTTGGAAATCATAAATTCAGATGGACAGGCGGTGCTCAAATATTTGATAAAGCAACTATAAATTAACACTAACGACTCGGTTCTAATTATACTTATTTTTGATTTTTCTGAATTAATCAATCCAGTTAATAACTTTTCTGAACTTTCAGAATGCTTCTCAAATCAGTTGTACTGGTTTCTGCCTTGGCAGTTCTTGCCCATACAGTTCCTGCATCTATTAAAAAACTTCCATTTGTGGACTCATCTCTTCCAGTAAAATTTAGACAAGTTATCGCTGAAGTTGCTCCACGAGTCCCTTCCAACTTGGCATCATATGCCTTTGGAGTTGATTTGTCAGTTCCTGCTTCACTGGCTCAACTTCAATGCATTCGACAATCTGGATACGCAGCAGTTTTTGTTCGGTTAGAATTTCAATAATTTAGGGAAGAATGAAACAATGAATATTTCAGTGCATACAATCCAGCTGGACAAGGATCATTCGATTCCAACTCCTGTAATACCATTCAACAAGCCTACACTGCTGGCCTTGGAACTGAGATTTACATGACTCCTCAACCATCATCCGGAAAACAAGGATATCAACAATTGGATGAAGTTTATCAAGGATTGAATCTCGCTGGAATTACAATCAGATCCATCTGGATCCAGGTCACTTCTCCAACTAACTGGCCAAGTAACCCAACCACCAATGTCAATTTCATCAACAGCATCGTCTCTAGAGCCAGAGTGAGTAGCTTTTGACTGAGGAACAATATCATTCCTGATCTTTCCATCACGAATTTTTCGTAGGGTAATTTGACAATTTGCATGCGATGAAGAAAAAGTTAACCCGATTATAGTCAAATTTTCGGCTGATATGACAAGGTTAAGAAGAAGAAAAATAATTGTATCAAAAAAAGGAAACTTCAACAAAAATGACTTTCAGCAATACGGAATGACGGTTGGAATCTATACTTCCTATTACGACTGGAATCAGATTACTAACGGATGGAGCAGCATTGGAAATGATGTTCTTCTCTGGTATTGGAATGTTCTCGGAGGAGGAGTTAACGGAGAAACTCCAGCTAATTTTGCTGATTTCCGTGCATTCGGATGTTGGACTACTCCATCTGTCAAACAATTCGCTCAAGTTGAACAAGTATGTCAACTCACTGTAAACAGAGATGTATATGCTGCCGGAACAATGCTCAAGGCTGCTGATAATGTTGTAGAAGACGGAAAGATTTATGCTGGAGGATTCATTCAAACGAATTGAACATTCCTATCCCTGTTCTACTTATACTTCTTCATTTCTTAAATAATTGTCAATGCGTTTTCTGAGAGTAAATGTATCCCTTATTACATAGAATCAGCTGTCCCGAACAGATGAGCGGTCTGTAAATCACCTTTATGAGTTCCCTACAAAGATCTAAAGTTTTCAAACAAAGACATTTTATTTCAAAGTAGAAAAAACAACAGGAGAAAATAACAAAAAAAGAACTAACATGCATATTACCAGTAGTAAGTTTACTTTCAGTTTTCAATATCTATATCGGAAGTTTCTTCGCGTTCGTGAACGAAATTATCATCAGGAACTCTAATGAATTCGTTTCCATAAATTTTGTATGTATGCACTTCTTCTTGCGGTACGAAATTTGGAAGTGCATCTTTCAGGAGTCTTCCACGTGAACTGAAATCCAACGACGAGAAATGTTTTCGGCACATAAAGTTAAGAGAATTCTCTTTCAGACGTTCTCCAAATCTTTCTCCTAAATGTTTCACCCAAGAAACAATTCGTTGTCGAGTTTTCGGAACATTGAGCATAAGTTCCTTTTCATTAACTTCGAGGCAGTAACAGCATTTTAATGGTTTTCGGAGAGGCACTAAGGGAGTATAAACTTCGTCCGTAGGAAGATGAAGTGGTTCTCTTCTAATAATTCGAAGCATTGAAGATGATCCTGATTCTTCATCATCAAATCTTTGTTTTCTTGGTTGGCGAAAACATTTTGGCACAATCGTATCCACTTTGGCGATTGCTTTGCATTCTACTGTCTCATCGATAGGAATATCTTCTTCTTTAATCACGGGTCCGATTACTGCCTGAAATAAAACAATTAACTTGATGAATTCAAGACTAAAGCACTCACAGTAGCTTCCGGATGATTCAACATGAACGCATAGGCATATTGCAACAATCTTGTCTCTCTCACAGAACTTCTTGTGATGTAGGCGACCAACTTTTCAACTTGTTCACGTTTGCGTGGGCGTGCTTTGAATATGGCAGCTGCACTTCCAACTCCGAACATTCTTAAAATTTCTGAAGAAGTTTCCGAAAAGTGTGATGAGCATGTGAAAAATGGTGATTGTTTGTAGGCGCTGTTCGCCTTCGAAATTTCGAGCTGCCGACGGAAAATTGCTGAGAGAACTATGAATATTTTTTCGATCTCATCTGTGAGAATAGCAATTTCAGAAGTAGATTTTATGCAGTTACAAACAAGACAAAGGCGATGACTTCTGTAAAAAGAAATATGGAAGAAAAGTAACAAAAATGCGGTACATTTTATACGGCGGCGTTCGAACGTTTGAATAGTTCATCACTTGATTGTTTGTAGCTGACCTTCCGAAATTCCTTGTATGCGTTGACTGTCCAAATGGAATAATTGTACGAGAGATCAGCACATACTTTCGTTTTCTTGTTAATGATTCAGGTTCGATTTGACTGAAAGAAAAACAACGAGATAGACTTATAATCAAACCAATGATTAAAATACTGCTCACTGTTTCGTGTTTCGATTAGATTCCTCTTCGTATTTTCCAGTCGGGGAAGATGATTCGCTGGTTGTACTACTAGTCTCACTAGTCACTGACATTTCTACAAATAATTTTAGAAGGAAAGTATTGGGAAAACGCAAACAAAGGCTAGACAAAAGATCGCGAAATGAAAAATATCTCGAGCTTCAACCTGAAAATAAATCCCGCCCACAGTTGGCAAGTACCGCACAGTTTCATGCATGCGGGATTTCGCGTTTATTTTTTAAAAATTAAATTACATTTGATAAAGCAGAATAAGTTCAGATACTATAGTTTCTGACGCCTGCGTCGTTTGTGTTAGATAACATGTTATCTAGAAGAAAGGTTACATAATTTCTAATAAAAAATAACTATATGATTTCTAAAATGCAGAAGAAATTGTACAATACATAAAGGCGTTCGTTCGACAAGTATTAAAGCGAAAAAATTAAGGCAGCAAAGAATTTGGCACTGTGTGTGAAGGGAACTAGATATAGGTTCTGGGGACTAGAAAGAGGTGAATTAAGTATGCAAATAAAGATTAAAATGTGAGGATTGAAAAATTGGAAAAGTCTATAATTAAAATGTACAAAATTATGTGATGTTCAACAGCTCGATGTCTATTTCTGCGGTCAGGTGTTCGTTGTTGGCTTACGTTTCTGAAAATAGGACGACTTGGGCGCGCGAAACTTATTCCATTTTTGCATTGCGAAAATGTTCTATCAAAAGAAAACTTACCCCAAGAAGAGCTTCAGTGTTTGCAGCTAAACCTGCACCAGGTATAACATGAGCATCTTTTCTTGGTCGGATAGCATATGATTTGCCATTTGCACATAATTCTACTCTAACCCCGTTTGATGGGTACGGTCTTGGTCTAGATACTTGAATCTTTTTCAGTGAAGATGTGGATTTCGAAGAGGATGGCATAGACAAAATCCGTTTAGGTGTTTTAGTTTCAGCAGTAAGCGTACATTTGGATATCTGGAAATTGATTGGAACTGAGTGGTGAATCATAAAATAATGTACAACGTTTATTTATTCTCCTGCAGTAAAATTAAAAACTAGTTGGTTAGATGCAATAGAAGTGATATCCATTAATAAGGTGGAGCAATACGTAAAAGGAGCAATATGAAGAGCACACGTGACAAACAAAAACAGGGCGTACACGATGTGAAGAGAAAATAAAAAACTAAGCGTTTAGTAAGGATTCGAGAATTTGTTGATAATTTTAGTTGTTGTACAGGAAACTTGTAAATTCACAGAATACCTCGAACTTTTCGAAAAGTCACCCGGAAAATGTAAAAATTCGAAAGTAGTGCAGATAAAAAGAAGGTAACAGAACAAATAAAACGTATAATCAGAAGAATAGAGATACAGTAGTACAAAAAATATTATACCATTACAGTCATTTCCGTACACTGCCCCGTGTCATATACGCAGCTGGGAGTGCTGATGTGGATGCAGAGCCACGTGTCATTGTTGTTGACTTTTTCTCTCCAATGAATCTATTTGATGGAGTGAAGACTTGACTTGAAGTAAAATTATGAGGTGACAACGGAGCACGTGCTGATGAAGGTCGATGAGCCATAACGAGATGTGGAGAATCGAGAGGCACCCGAACAAGACCAAACTGCAACGAGATACAACACGGTCACAGCCACTTCACGATATTTAAGAAAAAGGGGAAATGGAGTGATGGTCCTTATAGGAAGGAGCATGCAACTGGGAAGAATTGATTAAAAGAAAATTTTCTACATGCAAAATGAAGAATTATCACTACTGACAGATTTGTCATGAAGCGGGTCCTAAGACACTTCCCTACTTTCATATTATCCTAATTTCTCACCTGTGGCTGCAGACTGAATGGAGTAGATGTTGTTGATCCCATAGGCTTCTCTGACCGGAGTCGGCTCTTATAAGTTCCATTTAGAGTACCATCAGGATATGCAGGAGACATAGGTTTTATAGGAGTAGTTGGCGACAAATATCTTGTTGCTTCACTTCTACGAGAAGCCATCGAAGGAAATACAGCAGATGCCGGCTGGAAAAACATCAATATTATTCGAAAAATAAGAGAAATTGGTAAAGGGTTAAGGAAATGCAACAGTTTCTAGACAACAACACTTAGTTCTAGTAAGCAAAAAAGACTGAAAAAAGGAAACGAATAAATTATAGTGACACACGATGATACCTCATATAACAACGAGTTGTGAAACCTGTAGCTCTCGTTGCCCTGAAATTGAATTCTGTACCTGTGTGTCCGGCGAAAAATTGTCAAAAATTCAACTGGTATGGTCCCACTATCATTAATCATGTTTCAGTTTCAGTAAACGTACCGTTCTTGTCAAAGTTCCTGCGTTACCGCCTGACGAGTTTCTCGTTCTATATGCCACATTTCCATTAGATGGTGTTTTTGACTGACGGCTACTAGTTCCAGATGACGAAGGTCCGTTCTTGGATGGAGTTATCATGATTGGTTCACGGTTTCGGTTTAGGTACGCTTGACTTGGCACTGCCATTTGTGGAGCCGAATGCTTGACGAATCGTCGAGATGAAGAACTGCTTGGAGCTTGTTCGGCTTCATGTTGATGTTTTGCTTTGAGTTGGAGAAGTCGATCTCCTTGAGATCTTCCTTGCTCATCTAGTGCTGTTTCATCGACAATGCGAGTTGTTCTTACAGATCGGCTCGTTCCAGGAATTGCTGATGAAGAAACAGAAACTGGGGTAACATCTTTCCCGTTTTGAACTTGAACTTTTCTCCGGAGAATGTTTGGTCGAGTATTCTCTCTACTTTTCGCTCTTCTTTCTTCTCCCAAGTTTATATCATCAACTTGGTTGACAAGCCTTCTAACGCTCCTTTTATCTTCTCTATTTGGAATGAGGTGTACTCCGTTCGAATGAGATAATGACCAACAGAATTTCTGCTTCTCGACCAAGTATGGCTGTTGTGGTCCAATTACTGATCCAGGTCGACATACTCGTAGCCATCCCATACACTCTCCTGCAGTCAATCCAAACTCTTTCATCATCCAACAAGCGATCAGAGTTCCTGTCCTCCCGAGCCCAGCTTTACAATGTACGGCAACTCCTCCTTTCGCATTATCAACAACATTGATAAATTTCAGCATTATCTCATCCGAAGGTGTACTTCCATCAACGAAGAATAAGTCAACGTGATCGAATCCGGCTCTTGTGAATTTCGATGCATCATAATTCTTCGCATTCAGTCGAACAATAGTTGATACTTTGGTTTTATGAAAATATTCAAAGTAAACTTCTGGAGAATGGTATGGATACCCATTTTCCTCCCGACTCTCATTGTGGGGACCACAAAAACTTAAGATTTTCCCAGGAATTATCCAATTGAAATCTCCATTTTCAACGCGTTCATAATGCTCGTATTCTTCGTGGTCGAAATTCGTGAAGTCGAGCCATCCGAATTTCAATGCTTTTTCTATTCCACGAAGAACGTCGTGCACGTGGAGAAGATACTGTGGAGCACCCATTGACGCATCACGGAAACCAATCAACTTCGGCCCTTCGGTGTTGGCAACTTTCAAGTATGCATCATCGGCGGAGAATCCTTGATATATTATCTGAAAAATAACCAATTTTTGGTTACATAATACCTTTATCAAGATGGTCCAATTTAACCGGGTGCATGACTTACCAAATAAGCTCCAAGGACATATGCAGTATTCACTCGTATTTTATCGTAGTCACCAGATCCATCTTCTTGACAGAAGAGCACTAGCCGCCGGCCTCGTTTCTCTTCGATCTAGATTAGATGTTTATCAGATTTTTCCAATAATTTTGCTCTTACCTCGAGGAGTTTATCTATTTGAACACATAACCGATAAAGAACTGATAGGTTCCATGGACCAAAGTCTTCATAAAAAGGTTCATAGTGAAATTTATTGTTAACACTGACGAAGCACGTCTTCTTGACGGATTTATCGGATTTGTCGATTGCATCTGGGTTTGGAAAACATCCGAAATAGAGTTGATTGGGAAGCAACTGAAAAGTGAGTTTCAGAATTCAGAATCTTCGATTTACACTGTAACTTACTTCCGTCAAAGTGTTTTGTTCAACGTTGTTATTAAGGTGATGTCGCCGTGGGGAGTGGTCTTCTCTCATTTTGATATTATTTTATTATCTACCTCCTCTAGCAGTGCATTCCGTATTGCCTGAAAAGGAAAGTGGGTTAGCAGTGATGAGTGTACTGTCTTTTTCGGTGAATAAATACACATGAATTGACTCAGCTGTTACGGAGAAAAGAGCCGAGAGGGTTGTGACAAACAAAAGAATTCAGTAGTACGGTCCGTAAAAAAACATGGGAACTTCGGAAAAATCAATTGATTATGCGATAAGATGTCAAGAAACAACGGGAAAAGTGACATGCGATTGGGTGGGGCTGGGAGAAGAAATAAACACGGGTCACACAGAGTGTACCTCTTTCTCTCCCACTGAATGATGATGCACCCCGAGAAAGAGAATGAGAGAATAGGAAAACCACGGAGGAACAGAGAACCCGCGGGGGGTTGGCAGAGTGCCAATTGTTCAGTCACATTGACTGTCCAACATTTGAATTTGTTTGCAGTAGGGCGCTATTGCAATGGTAATGTTACTAGATAATAAAGAGCGGAAAGTCATGGAAAGGATTGGTATGGAACAATGGAATGTAGAAAAACAGGTTCCAAATGAAATATAGTTTTTGAACTAATGTATATTTGATACCTGATATTAATTGCATGAGAATTAAATAAAAGTTTTATCTGCGACACTAGCTTATGAATAAAACTTAATCTGGGAAAATAAAAAGCTAATATCAAAAATCAGAAACTTCTATAAGTAAGATTCTAGATATTTTTGAAAGTGTGACTTTTGTTATGATTTTTCTATAAAACAAAAATGTTTTGACTCGGTATAATGAATATTTTGAAAATGGTACAGTTAATAAATACGCATAATAGCTACATCTGAATCTGAAGCATTAAATGGGAGTTCTAGCGAGAAAAATAATTAACAGCTGAAGAAAAAATGGATGAAGATACCAAAAAGAATGATTGGACTTGGTTATCAAAAGTATGAATAAAATATCACTTCTGCAAAAAAAGAATGAAAAAAGTACTGATAACATTTCTGTAAAAATTAAATTTCAAAAAATCGGCTAAATGCTGTGTCGATTTACGGTAAACAAAGCGCGAGGGCGGAATTGCGGAGCGTTGTCGTTGAATCCCAAAAACTTGAAAAAAATTCAGTTTTTCCGTTTTCTTGTCGGTTTTCGAACAATCATATTTAATAACATAGCTTTTTTGTTGTAAAGTGTGTTTTCAGAATGAACCACAAGTATTCTCCGATCGAACTTCCCCAAAAAAAGAAATGGACCGAAGATGAGCGGGCAGCACTAGCTCAAAAGCTCGACGATGATCTTGACAGATTCATGGAAGAAATGGCTGCTAAAAAAGTTTTTAATTTTTATCTCATTTGTGTATTAGAGCTTCGGATTGCAGGCGGAAAAACCAGAACCTCGGAAGCCATTTGACTTTGATGAGTGGTGTAAAGAGATTGATCAACATCCAGCGTTCATGAAGGAAATGCCAAAAGATGGTAAATACAAGGATACCATTGAAGCTTTGCAGGTAATGAAATGATCGAAATACCAAATGATAAGATAACCGTTAACAAAAATATTTTGAGGCTATGAAATACGATAAAGAGGATGACGAAGACAAACAGCAGAATGCAGAACATCACAAAAATGAAGGAAATAAACACTTCAAATTTAAAAAATACCGATGGGCAACTGATTGTTATTCTAATGGTGGGTATATTACACTGTCTAAATTAAAACAATTAATTTTATTTGAAGGTATCAAAGAAAACTGCCCGGATCGTAAATTGAACGCTGTTCTTTATTTCAACCGCGCTGCCGCCCAAAAACACATCGGAAACCTCCGGTCTGCAATCAAAGACTGTTCAATGGGTCGTAAGTTTGACCCCACCCATTTAAAAGGAGTGATTCGTGGAGCAGAGTGTCTTCTGGAATTAGAATACGCTAAAGATGCATTGAACTGGATAGAAAGCAGTAAAAAGATTTTTGCTTTCACTAAAGAAACTTCTGAAACACGTAAGTTGAGATCAAATTATTTCGGTATAATAAAATAGTTTCAGCTGATCTGACAGAAGATGAGAAAAAGTATATTGATGAACTGGAAAAAACACGAGTAAAAGCTGTAGAGCTATCATTGAAAGAGGAAAGAGATAAAAGGAAATCGCGCGCCGAGGAAAGAAAAGAAACTGAAGCGAAAAAGAAACTTCTGGACGCATTGAAGGAAAGAAATCTCAATTTGAGTCCACGAGTTCCGTTCGATCATCCAGAACTGATGGATATGGCAAGGCTCACTGTATCACTTCCATTGATGCGTACGGTAAGCATACATTCCCACAGAAACTACCGTATTCTCACATGTTTAGCACGAGTGTGTGAAATTCGATGATGATTCAAACCTTGTGTGGCCTATTCTTCTACAATATCCAGAAGCTGGACAGACAGATGTTCTCACTGAAACTAGCGAATTGACAGCTATCGGGGAGCTCCTCAAAGAAGTGTTCCGTGAACCAGCACAATGGGATCCAGAGCACAAGTTTCAGTTCGATAACGTCCGATTTTTCGTATCTGATCAATATGATGAATATTTGACGGAAGTGTACGAATGGAATGATTTCAAAACCATTCTCAGTCTGCCTGGAAATCAAATTAAGCAAGGGCTTCCCGTTATTATGGTTAGTTTTCTTTAACTAATCGAATCCCCTCTTTCATTTTTCAGATTCTAACCAAAGAGAAAGCAGCAGAATCCCTGGAAGCTTTATCAGAAGGAGAAAACAAATATGTGGCAAAATAAACGTTTCCACCGGTTGACTTGAAAACTGTTATTGTTTTTAATTTTACACTTCTTTGTTTTGTTGTTAACTAATGATTATTGCTCATTAAAAAAATGTTTATATTCTGACATGGAAAATTAAAAAGATTAATGGTGCTCCAACCAGAATTGAAAATTTATTTTGCGAGAAATATGCTATACTCTCTTGTTCAGCGTTTCAGGAAATACAAATATGAAAAGAAAGATAAAGAATGGAGCGGGCACCGCAAAGTCACCAAAAGCAAAAAAGAGAAGAAGTGTTGTACTTGAAGTGATTCATATTAATCCGAAATATCTCGAAGAAAAGTACGAGAAAGAGTTCAAAAAGGGATTTGAAAGTAAGATTTCAATCGTATTCCATTCTTCATTTTACAACTTTCAGAATCTCCTTTCCCTCACTGGCAAATTCGAAATTTCGTGGAGAACAGTGATAATGTCGTAGAAAAAGTTGAAGAAGAACTCCAACATTTCGAAAATTGGAGTAGAAAAGAGAATGATTTATATTCACTTTTTCAAACGGACGATTTCAAGTCAATTGACCCAACAGAAAATCCTTCTATTTTCTCTTTCAGGTTGAATTTTGATTTTCTCTTCAAAAAAACACATTAAGTTTCAGACAATTCTTGTACACTGAAGTGAAAGAGTGGCTTCAAAACATTTCTGGAGTTGAACTAACTGAACAAGTCGATTGTAATGGCAGCTGCTACGCAAGAACCGATTCTCTGCTCCCACACAACGATTTGGTGAGTATTAGTCTAAAGAATTTTGTGGTGACTACTATTCACAACTCAATTAATTTTTTTTCAGATTGAAACTCGTCGTTTCGCATTCGTCTATTATATGACCTCAGCAAACTGGGACTCGGCAGCCAATGGAGGAGATCTACAGCTCTTCAATAACGACAGTAAGAATTCAAAGTTCTCAGCATTGTTCTTAATTATATTTTTTCAGAAAGTCTTCAACCAACAACTGTCGCCACACAGTTTGCTCCTCTTCGCAATTCTTTGATTCTTTTCGAAGTTTCTGAGAAATCATGGCATCGTGTTGCTGAGATGATTTCGGAAGAGCCACGTCTTTCAATCAATGGATGGTTCCACTCAACGAGACGACTTCAACCGAAGAAACCAGCTGTTGAAAGTATTCGCAGATTCATTCCTGAAAACAAATGTAAGCTTCTAAAGCTGATCAACAAGGATTTTACGACTGAGAAAAGACAAAACGAAGTTCAACAAATATTTTCGGATAACTCAGAACTCAATTTGAACGGATTCTTGCTGGTAAGAAACATTCTAAAATGATACCATATTTTCCGAGAAAAATTTAATTAAAAATTCACTTTTTAGGAAAATATTCACAAAGAAGTGTTCACTGAACTTGTTTCCAACCCATCGTATTTCAAAACTGTTGGCCCTGTAAATAAACGCCACGTGGCTAGACTCCTGGAAGAGAAAGCAGCACAGCTGAAAACAACGAGCCGAATTATCGAATGCTTGAAGTCCACCACTTTTGCAAGACTTGCAGCAAAACTTACCGGTGTAACTGTTTCCGGTGCACAAACTAGTGTGACTGTGAGTCGTGTGGAACACGGAACGTATTGGGTACTCGGAGATGAAGATGCTGAACAAAGTAATGCTGATGGATACTGTTTGGATCTTCACTTGTTTGTACAGGAAAAGCAGTGGGGCGATGATGCTGGAGGAAACTTGATTTATATTGCAGAAGGAGAAACAGAGGAGGTGAGTTATCAGTTGTAGTTAAACAAGGTAGACAATTCATTTCTTTTACTTTTACAGCTTCTCCGAATTTCTCCATCTCCAAACGCTGCGTCCATCGTATTCCGTGAGCCAGGAGTTTTATCGTTCATGAAATTCGCAAACTGCGATTCAACTGATCCATACTTCCTGTTCACCGTATCATTTTACAACGTCAAAGTCGTTGACGAATAAATAATATTTTCCACCTTTACCTTTTTCACATTTATTATTTTTGTTACTGTTGTTTGTTTTATTATTGTTTCACACTATTCCAATAAAGTTCGTGGCTTTGAAAACTGGAATAATGTAGAGAGAGGATCCGAACGATGAACGCCGACGGCGAGCCAATCAACCAATCGATACAGGATATTGAAAGTTTCACACATAGGACCTCTCCATTTCTCTATTAGATACTTCTAGTGATTGGGGGGACTAACTCATAGCCTGAATCATCGGTACTTAGGTCACGCCTATGACGTGTTCTCCTTGATACTTTCCGAACGAAAACTTTTGATCATGTAGACTAATTCGTAGCTTGAACTATGGTACTGAAATACTGAAGTACGTAGGTCACGCCTACGACATGTCTTGTGATCATAAAGCTTTAAAATATGCCGCTCTTATCGGAGGACTAACTCATAGCTTGAATCAATGTACTGAGGTCATGCCTGTGACGTGTTCCCTAATCTTACTGTAACTCTGATAGTATTTAATTTAATTCCGTTTTTCCTAATCATGTCTCAGAACTCAAGAATACCACACCTCGGGAAATAATATATCAAGAAGATGAGAATAATTGTTGAACTTCCATTGCTCTTTCATTATTCTTTTTATCATTGTTTACCAATACGTGGAACATGGCACGCGCAAGCGTCTAATAAGCTCGTTCTTTCTTCTGGGAATGATATGGTTACAGTACTCTAAGTCTACTGTAATCATGTCGTTCCGCTTGTGTTCACATTTCAAAAAAGAACTGCAGTAACTCTTGAATCGGCACAATCTTCTCTAATAGAGCTGGCCAAATTTCTTCGGTGGTTTTCCGAAAAAAATTTCTGGCCAACCTTTTCGGAAAGAAACCGTTTGAAAAATTTTGTAAATTTCTACTGAAATTTTCAAAAATTAAGTAACAAAAGTATTGTCGAAATAAAAAAAGTGATACCCGGTGTTTGCGGACTTAGTGGAAAAATTAAAATTAGCCCTAAGTCCGCAAACACCGGGTATCACTTTTTTTATTTCGACAATAGTGATTTCCGATTTTTCTAGTTTTGTACTCAAAAACAGGTTTCTGGGGAGTTTGTCCTCGAAATACCTACATAATGCTTAAAATTCTCTACTTTTTTATGTAACATCTTTCGAAATTAACTGGTAGTCGGAAAAGTAGACTTTCCGCAAGTAAAAGTTTGACACAAAGAGAAGGCGGAGTCAGGGCGCACACAAAAGATAGTGGTCGGCGGAACCCGCGAAGTGTCGGCTGCTTGGTTGATATACCCCTCGCGTTTGTTTTCTCTTCTTACCCGTGATGAAGAAATTAGATCCAACTCCCAGGCCATTTGATACGTCATATGGCTCATGCAGATAAAGGCGAACGAGCGGGTTTATAAAATTTTGAGTCAATTATACTATGAAAGTTTATTCGTAAAAATAAGTAGAATCTAATTGTAGAATCATCATTCTTCAGAAATAGGCAACCTTCCCGTGGTACTAACAGTTGTGATTGAACAGAGACATGTTTTCCGACACCATAGGAATTGGGTAGCTTGATTTGTGTCACAGAATCCAGCAGATTTCCACGCACCACATTTCAATGGGAATTCATCAACGGCAGTGGTACAATCTATTCCAGGTTCCGAAGGTTTCGAATCCTTTCTGAGTTTCTTCAAGTCTTCATCAGCTAAAATTGATAATTAGATAATTATGTTTATCTGCATTTTTACAAATTACCATGCAGTTCATCTAATATATGACCTCGATTCCTCTTATTTTGATCAACTTTCTCCCTCGAAGTAAGATAATCCTTACTCAACTGGTTTCTTCTTCCACCTTTACCTTTTTTGCTCTTCTTCTTCTTTCCTTTCTTCTTATTGTTTTTCTTAGATTTCTTCTTTTTCTTTTGTTTCTTCTTTTCTTCTAATTGATTTTCCTCATCTGAATCATATTCTTCCTCCTGCTTTTCATTACAATCCATTTTCTCGAATTCATGATAATCATCCTGAAATTATCGAATTATCAAAAGACAGCTAGTGGTTGTTTTGATCTTTCTCTAAAATACCGATTCTGACGACCTGAATTCATCTAGAATTAGGAACAACCCGTGTTAAAACTGAAGGGACAGGTACAAAGTGTATATTCTTAATGTTATCAGTTCTTAATCAGCCTGATTTTTATTCAAATCAGAAACAGTTCGACTCACTCCCATCTGTTCTCCAGTGTATTGCGATGCCACTGTACTGGTTGTTGTAGTAGTTGTATGTGTATATCCATGATTATCCGAATGGGGATACGGTACTTGAGTTGGAGGAATATTCTGATGATGTTGAACTGGATTCTGATGTCGTTGTGCTGTGGTACAAGGTACTTTCGACTTTCTGATTTCTGACTTAATATGAGTATGCTTGGATTCTTCTTCTCCATCTTCATCTTCGTCGTCGTTATCTTCTTCTTCATCCTCTTCATCATAATCCTCACTGTCCTCTTCACCTTCTTCGTTCTTTTTCCCTTTTGTTCTCTTCCTTCCATGTTTTTTCTTTGAATTGTTGTCCTCTTCTTCTTCTTCGTCTTCCTCATCTTCGTGATCATCTGTATCTCCATCTACTGCTTTCTGAATCCTCACATCTCCATCAATGTTCTTCAATTCTCCGTTCTCGTCGTCTTCTTCTTCTTCATCTTTTGCCTTTTTCTTATTATGTTTTCCTTTCTTTTTATCCCCATCATCCTCATTTTCCTTTCCTTTTTTACCTGATCCTTTCTGTTTTTTCTTTGTTTTCGGTTTTTCTTCCTCTTCATTCTCTTCGTCTTCTTCTTCTTCTTTCTTTCCTTTTTTCTTTTTTGAACCAACCTCTTCCTTCTCTTCTTCCTTTACTTTTTCATTCTCCTCAACAGTTTTTCCTTTTCCGGATGTGCGAAGTTTCTGAAAAAATCAATTTAAAAATTATATTTTGGACTCAAATTTTACATGAACAACTCCACCGTTCTTGAGATCAGCCAAATCTACTTCTCCATGTTTTTGTCCTTCATCAGCACTTCTTTCTTGCTTTTTCGTAACCTAAAATTTGAAATAAAATAATTTTTCACTGGACAGTATAACCTCCTCAGCATCTGACTCTCCACCGTCTTCTTTCTTCGTTTCTTCTTTTTTCAGAGCAATTTCAATTTTCGTTTTCTCAGTTACCGTAATCGGTTTCTTCCCTTCTTCTGTCCGGACAGTGCCTTCCGAATCATCTGATTCAGCTTTAGTACCTTCTCCTCCATCATCAAAATGTCCTCCTTCTTCATTATGAACAAGATATTCTCCTTTCCTAAAAACCATATATTCAATTCATTAATCATTTCAACATCACTCACCCAACTGAAACTCTAACTGGTGCCATCGGTGATGGAGGACGTCTTCCTCTTCCTCCAGGTGGCCTTCTGAAACCGATTTAGTTCAAAGATGATACATGGATTTGGAAAGACGAATTAAAACTGAACATGTGATAAGAAATGAGAGATCTCATGCATACCTTCCTCTTGGTCTCGGCGGTGGAGCTGATCCGTCATCGTAATCAGTTCCATGTCCAGTATCATATCCATCCGGGTCGCTGAATCTTAACGAATAAACTAATTTGTGAGGTGTGATGCAACGTAAAGTTCCAATAGGAGATTCGATTGTATTTTAACAATATAAATAAACAAATTAGGTAGGCTGAATTCAGCGGTGAAAGAACGGATAACCAAAGAAGAGAGCGTCTTGAACACGTGCACATATCAAATAAAAGACATACTGATCAATTTAAAACTCACTTCTGATACCACGGAGCCTGTTGTTGCCCCGATTGGGGTCGATGTCTTCCACGTACCCATGGAATTGTTGTTGTTGCAAATTTTGGTTTTCTTGTTGTTGTAGAGTATCCGGGACGAACTTTATGAGATGGAAGTTCATGCCATATCTTGAATTGTCCTTCTGTTTTATGTTTCACATTGTGAACAACTGAATTCACTGCTGCCAATGGCATTCCTTCAGCTCTCGCATAATAATTACGATAGAATGGATCTTGATCTCGAGGATCTTGTTCAAGAACTATAAATTGAAATAAAATTTGTAAAAATTGAACAGAATGCTTACCAATATTTCCAACATTCGACATTTCCTCCAATTGACTTTTCACTTTCTCAAAAAACAAAATAAAGAGCAAACGAGTAAACCATTGATTCGGATTTGTTTGTTTTTTCATGATGAAATAAGAAAGAAATTATAGAATCAGTTCATCTGAACATGAATAAATGGGCGGATCTGCCTGGAAACCGTTTCACTTTTCGAGAGAGTAATTCAAGAAAACCTCAAGAAGACTACTCAGAATAGTAGATATAGTTGGGCAGAGGATTCCAAGAAAGTGGTTTTTATTATGGAACCCGTTCATTCTATTATTACCATTAGTAACTGTGAAACAGAAATGGAAAAAGAAGAAGCAGACGAGTTATTCGGAAAAAAGAGAAAGAGACTTGCAAAAAGCACTCATTTCTTCTCTTTTTCCAATGTTATGTGTTTTTCCTTCATCACCTAATTACTGCCAAATCCACGGATGGGTGTCTTCAAATGTACCCTGTCAAGGAGATAGTTGCATTACCTTCTGAAAAAGTATTCGTGTTTTTGGTTTTCAGTAGAACTTCCTTTGCTTCGTGCGATTGCTGGTTTCACAGAAGATGGGCAAACGTATAGTAGATCTCAATTTTTAGATTTATCCTTTTTTGACGGAACCCACTTGACATTTTCAAAATGTACCTTTAAAAAATTGTCGAATCACATGAAAATGTTGGCGTCGTACATAAATAACTGGTAATCGAAAAACATTGTCAGCATCGGTAAAGTACATTTTCTGAAAAGTTGATTCTACCTGAAAACAAAAAATGAAGATATTCTTGTTATCTTTTGTTCAGGAGACCTTACGAGGAAGTATATCAAAGTTTTACAGATCAAAACAAAAATTGATGAATGAAAACACAGTTTTTGAAAATCAAAAATATTTTTTTATTATGTTTTGATTTTTAAGTGATAATCTTTAAAAAATTAATCAGACAGTGTACAATCATTGTATTCTGTAAGTGACTCAGTTCCTCCGATGTCGTAATTTCATCTAATTTGTAGATAATCTGTTACAGTCAGAACGAGAGATTTTTGCAGATTGACTACACGTTACCACGTAGTTGTGTCTTGTTTCGATTTCCAGTGAATGCATCGTAATTGGTTCTAAAGTTTTCTCTTTTCGATAAATGATATCATTATTGTTTTGAAACAGAAGTACTTCTGATAGAAACCCGACTTTAAGACATTGAAAAATTATATTATTTGGTTGTATGACACACCCAGACGAAAAGTTTATTTTTCGAATCAAAATTATATAATTACAGAGTGAGAACATAAATATAGATCGTCTGGGAATCGAGGTGAGTAATCGAAATTGGAGAGACCATTGGACAGAGAAAGAAGTTGGAGATTCCCATCATTAAAGAACGGGAAACTGATATAATTTAGGTCAAGAACAGAATACGCCCTGGAATCATTGTGAGTAGACTTTGTCCAGGAAGGAGGAACATTGACTGAGAATACGGACATGATATACAGTAATCTCGCAGTGAGCACAGTATTTTCTGCAGAAACCGAATTCAAAAACCAATTCAAAATCTTCTAATTCATATTCTCAATTTTCCCTTTTTTAAGTCCATCTGATCGCAATGCACCTAAATAATTCGCCCGTCTAAACCGTTTTAAATCTGTCACACTGTCTGGCGTCTCTCTTATTCTACTCAATCCCTGTTCATTTTTTAAAACGAGAACAACTTCTCTTCTCCGTCTTTTCCTCAATCATCATTTCCGAAGACAGAGAACGGGAGACTTATACGTCAGAGACGGCGAACTTGTCATCTCAAATCGTATCGTATTCTGTTTCTCTACCTCTCTTCTCATAACAAAATACTTGCGTTGTCTGGTTTTTCGTTGTTTCTCACGCCAATGATTTTCGAAAATTAATGTAGCAACATGTCATCGTGTTCCTCCTGTCGATATCACTTGTCCTATCAAATCAATCAGTCACAAGAGGTCAAACTATCAACGGAATAGCATGAAGTTGTTCTTTTTTTGAAATAAAAATCATATTAACCACCATGTGTAAACTTGTGATTTCTCTTTTTTGTGATTGATTGTTGTTGATCGAAATGGTTTTGAATATGAAACCTTTTTGCAAAAAACTAAACAACAGAGTGTCTCGTGAGGACACTTTCTTTGTCACTTACCAATTGAATGTAGTTTGATTCTTGAAATTTAAAGTTTCAAATTTTCGTTTTTCCTTAAGAAGCTAGGTGAAACCTAGATGTTGATTGACCCATTACCGTGAAAAATACTATTCTCGATCTGTTTTTTATATTAGATGAGTATGACTTTTAGAGAAGGGTTAGTAATAGACAGTTGTCAAAGATACTTGATGTGCTCTACGAAAATTAAATTCTCCGATAAAACTGTATCACTGGAACAAAATCTCAAAGTTAGCACACATTTCCACTTGTTTATTTTTATTTATTTATTTACAAGCGCAAGTTTTTGATGATCTTTTAAGAGACAACTCGCTAAACTTCATTGGCAGAACTCAGTTGTTACCAGTTGTCTTTTTCTGTGTTTCCAGTGGCAAACAATAAAAACATTTCAAAATTTCCTTTTTTGATTCCTTTTGTTTATCCCAATCAAACAGAAAGTATTATTTTTTGAACATAACAAGAGCTCTTTCATTCTTCAACCGAACTTTGTCTGTTTTTTTCTGAAACTCAGAAATACTTGGAACAAAAATATAGATAATTTCTCAAAATTCATTTCGTTTCAAATATAGAAAAAGTCAAAGAATCAAATATCTTCTTAATCAGTATCAAAAACTGAGAAAAAGAAAGTCGCAGAGATCATTTCAGATAACAAATGACCCGTTTCGATAAACTGTCGAAACACTTAAAAATAATAAGACGAGAGAGAATGACCGGGTGATGAGAACAAGAGGGACATGGGACAAACCATGAAGTGACATAAATATGTACAGACAAATTGAATAAAAGATAGTAGAAAATTAGACGACTAAATGAGCAAGATCACAAGTATTCAATTGTGTTGGCTGCTGATTCTCTGTTGTTTTTGGAGAATTGTGTACTTGAGCTGGTCGATTTTGTTGAATTCGGACAAGTGCTTCCTCGTATGATGGAGGAGGAATGTCAATTGACATTACCTGAAAAAATAGAACAATGAGATCTTTTTTGACATAAAAATAAAGTTTGTTTATGAAATAAAATATTTGGAAAAAACTCACTTGATTATAGTTTGGAGGTGGTTTACTGTAGGCTCTCAGATTGAGTTGTTTGATGATATCGAATGTTGTTGAGAACATTGTGTGAATTTCCAGAATGAAGAATACTATTGAAATAGTTAACCATACGAAAATAGCTGAATTCGATGTGGTTTCAGCCATTTGTAGGCCATAAAATAGTGCAGACGAAGAGAGAATAATTTTGAGAAGAACATTTGGTGAAAGGAATACAGGACGGAAATTGTATAATCCGTACATTGAAAGAAATACAACAAATGTGTTGACGAAGAACATCAGAAGAGTCATCTGAAAGAGAAAAGGAATTTGGAATCATGTATTTAGAGTTTTGAAACTTACATTCGAATCTTCTCCGCAAATTTCCAATGTTAAAATGACACTATTTACAAAATTAATCATCACCAGCATCAATAAGCACATTCTACTCTGAAATATTTCAAAAATGAATTTCTATAAATACGATATATAAAGATAGACTCACCTGGAACAACTTCCTACGGCTTCTGAGCCAATTGTGCACTCGGAAACGCGTTGAATGATCCATTTTGTAGTGGTGTGGAGGAGTGGAAACTGGAAATAAAACGTATTTTTCAGCCGGATGGAAAACTATAAAACTCGTGATAAAAACGATTCTGAAATAAGGGGAAAAGGGGAAAATGGAAATAAAGGTTTAGTCAAATTTGAAAGTTTCGATCAAAGAATAGTGAAACAATAACAAGAGAGAGAAGAGATTGGTTTATCAGTCACTTACTATCTTTTTAGAGTCAACTGGTACATAAAAAGACAATGATCAGAAAAAGAACATGAGTGATAAAGAGATGATATGAGTGTATGTGGAAGATGAAAAAGATGAATGATGAGATCAAACGAGAAGAAGAAAAATGGGGTGGAGAATGGGGAAAAATGGAAGAAAAATGAAGATCGAGGGCGGAGAATGTGAGAGAAAGAGAACGAAACATTTTGAAAAATACTGTGAGAAACAACAAAAATGAAAGTGTTAAAAGATCAGAAAAGGAAACAAATATGAGATTAAGATCAATCCGAGGAAGTTCCAGAATACAATAGGATTGGTCGGATTTGTTTACGAAATCAGTGATAGAACTGTTGCATTTCTTTTTAGAAACCAATGGGAAATCAGTAGTTCGTACTTTCTGTTCGTAATTCATCCCTCTCCCACGACTGGCTTTCCCTCAGTTGTTGTAGAAGGACAGAAAGCTGATAATCAATTGAATTATCGGATTAATTATTCACAATAGACACGAGATCCCACCTGCTTTCAAGCTCTTTCAAGATCTGATCTACTAAGAAAGGTTGAATAAACCTTCATCGTTCAGTCATCTGAATGCTAAGAAATGAAGAAAGAAAGGCGGGAATAAACAGGGACATTACCGATAATGACTAGCTTCTTCATCTTCTTTTTAGCGGAATGCTTTCATCTTGATTAGATGTGTTCGAATGGGCGGAGGTGGCTTTTTGGATAACTGGATAGAAGAAAACAAGACAATTAAAGTTTTAACTTTTTCGCCACATTTTCTCAATTCTTGGATTGTTTTGAGGATTGGGAAGGAATCAATAGATCGGTTTGGGCGAGAAATTAAATCACTTCTAAATCAGTTTTCAGAAGGAATAACATAATTCGAATCACAAGTAGAAAAACACGGATTCTGAAAACTAATAAAAATGAATCAAATAATATCTCAATTATATAGAAAACTGATATTTTCAGATTGTTCAAATGAACATGAATTCAGCTGTCTCTTGAACTCGGAAGTGTTTTTATTTCCAGTTCTAATCGGAGAGAAATTGAGAGAAGTTACCCTTTCAAAGGAAAAAAAGAAGAAATATATCATGGAAACATTTAAAAAGACGTTTTAAGACTTCGTTCACATTCGAAACAATATGCCAAAATTCTTCAATTTCACGAGATTTGGGATGAAAGAATCAAATGAACGAGAGAATATCAGAGATTTCTGAAATCGATCAGTTATAATTACGCTCAAAATGTGAACAAAATGAAGTATCAGTATTTTTAGAATCGGCCCAAACTGTCCTTTCCTGTTACTTTTCTCAAAATTTTCTTGATGTTTTTCATCAACACGATCATTCATGAGACACTCGGAGTACCCAAAAGAAAATTCAAAAAACAACGAGATTTGTGTTTTTTTTGTCAAAAATCTTTCTCTGAAATTCTAATCTTTCGGTCGTCGCTCGTAATATACATAAACTCTCTAATAAAGATTTTTTTTCCCCAGGTTGCACTGATTCGTAATTGACTGTTTGGGAAAGAGAACAATGTAATTTGAGTTAAATTTACTAATAAAAAGGGAAATAATTGTATTCAATCTATCATATAACCAACCACTAAAACGTGTGAAACCTAATGACAATTGAATCAGAATTCTCTTGTCTGACCGAATCAGAAACTTATCTGAAACTACGTAATCCACTATTCCCATCTGAATTGAAACCGTTTGTCTAGAGTTCACGAGCGTTCAAAAAAGACTAAAAAATAAGAGAACTTTAAGTTTGTTTTGCATGAAAGAAACGTGTCGAATACCAATTTCATGGAATTAACGAGGTCAAAAGTGAAAGAATTTGTACGAAAAGGAGATGTTTTTTCGGTTTTTTTCTCTCGACCTTATATCCAATTTTCTTTTGTCTTTTTCTCTATTTATGCCTTTTTGACTTTCAACGAGAAAAATAAGAAAACAGAGAACTTTTTTCAGGTTCTCAGAACTCGTTATCCAATTCACTTTATTTCTTGAATTGCCATTTGATAAATGGGATTTTATGAACCAGGAAATAACAGATTTCAACGAGGAAAATTGCTATTTTACTTTGAATATTGTCTTGGAACATTTCAGAAAGAATATCCATAAAAAATAATATGAAAGTGTCTCTAAAAACACTATAATTACATTAAATAACATCTCATTGAACAACATTTTCATGTTGAGGGCGGTTGAAATGCTCAATGAGCACAGAAAGAAAAACAGAACATTTCGAATTTCAGTTGAAAACTATATGGAAGAAATCAAGAACTACATGATATTTTGAAGAAAAACTAGAACTTTTATAGACATTTTCCATGAATGAAAGTTGTGATAAGAGAGCCCAAATTGGGTATTTCATTGAAAATGGGGGAGGAAAAAGAGGTGTGTGAACAATGAAGGAAAGGAAATATATGAGAAATCAGGAAGGAAATGAAGAAGATTCCAGAAAGGAAATGGGATGATTCAGGAATGAACGTAGACCTTCAGAGTACAACCAACTCTGTGAAAATTTCAATTATAATGCCTCTTTCGAAATAAAGGTCAATGAGCTTTCGGGTCGAGCCCGATTACTCATCTATGTCATTTCGGTTCCTTCTGTTTGAATAAAATACGTTCTCCAGCATAAAGGAAGACAACTCTTCTCCGAATTTCGGCTAACCGAAATATCTTTGATTAGTAGCCTCTTTGAAGTCCATTTTGGCCCCTTTTCAGATGCCCCACCCCCTCTAAATATAAATGTCCCTGAAACACTAGGATCGATCGCAATTGAATTATTTGTGCTCAAGATTCATGAGCACTTTAAAGCTACGACATTCACCTTAAATCCCTAGTTTACAGCTTAGAGAACAACGTTTTTGAACGAGGAAGCTCTTGGTGGAATAACAATTGCTAAAATTGGAATCCTAATTCTGAGTACCTCCCCTAATATTTTTTGCATTTCCACTTACAAAGTGCTACAAAATAAGAAAAAGAAAGTATTTCAAAACAAAAAATATATTCGACTCGAGCAAATTCAGCAAATTTTGTATAGGGTTCGCTAGAATAGAATGTATCCAAAAAATGAATATGCATATCGGATATCTCTTTTTTGGATGGGATCAAAAACTTGAGAGGATTAGAAAAAGGAGGATTCACTGAGAAGGACTCCATGATTTTTGCCCTTTTTGAACCCTTTGTTTCCGTCTTTTGTCAAATGAATTATGTATGAGAAATCACTTTTTTATTGCACTTTGTGAGATCTTTTCTTTGTTTTTTCTATACAATTTGGCATATTGGAAACTTCACAAAACTACAGTAATCCAGTTATGAAAGACTAACGAATCCAGAAATTAGGAAGAATGAGAAAAAACAAAACTTATGAAAAAAGAACTTGAGTTGAAAATAGAGGAAAAAAAACTTTTGAAGTGTGCTTAAACTATTTTTCAAAAGTGCTTTTTCCCCTTTTCTCCGGAAGAAATTTGTATTTAGAAGGAAGAAAATTTCCGCCTTTCTCCTTCAAAAACTTCTACTCTTATTCTTTTTTTTAAAGTTCAATATTAAAAAAAAAACAAAAGAAAGGAGGAACAAGAAGTGTCGATAGTAAAGGTTCGATCCGTTTTAAAGGAGAAAGCAAATTCAATTTTTCCTCCCGTCTTTTGCTTGCATTTCACTCGAATTCGGAATGAAAAGGGGTTTTTCAATAGATGAAAAGAAGAAAAAAAGTGAATGTTTTTTGAGCAGTTCACATAGTGAAACTCAACAATGAATTTTTCGGAACAGTGAAACTCAGCTATGTTTATCAGTGGTTCATTAGCATCATGACTCGATTTCGTCTTGTTGGAAGTGGTTGAGGAGATTGAATAGGAAACTCATTCCGTGAAGGTTCAGTCCTGATACAAGGATTGGTACAAAAAGAATATCGTCTGATAAAGAGACAATAATCAGAGGGTCGGCTAAGTTTTCTGATTTTTCCATTCTCAATTCCATGATTCCCCACAGTTAGGCTAATCTTTGAGAAGTATGTTGATTAGTTTTTTGAATTCTAAAATCGGAGATCTCATCACTCTTCAAATGCGAACGTGAGAAGTTCGAGAACCGATATTTATGAGTACACGAATTCTCTGAGGAACGGAAAAATATTCTGATTTCAAAACGAATCAGTTTTACTGTAATCGAAACTGAAAAAAGAAGATTCGGGTGAATGCATCATAATTTGACCTAATTATATGTACAGATTACAACCATTTGAAAAGGAAAACTAGCTGATGAGAAGAGTTTAATAGAATGGAATGAGAGAAATATGCATTTGATTATTCATCTCTTATTTCAGTTTACAATTGATTTGAATCATTTGCGATATTCAGAGCCCTCCTTTTGTAAGAGATATTGTAACATTTCTTATCAATCTCACTGGAAGATCATAAGCAAAAAAGATATCAAGTGAAAGCGTAATCAAAGTTGAAAGTTGAGAAATCGTCGACGACTTCTTCCTCAAACCGGATACACTTTTATACCACGTCGGTATGACCCTTTGAATCAACATGAAGCTCCGCCCATTCTCAAGGTAATTTGTATGAGAGAAGCTATGCATCCTTCTTCTTTTTCTTCTTCTTTTGCCATTGGCATCTCGAAGTAATCGCATCGCAATTTTTCCCTAAATCTCATAATCTTACACACTATTTCTCAATTACAGACTCGTTTGGCCTTTGCCATTTTTTGCAGATTTTGAGGGATTTAGAGACGCAGATAGTTGAATGAAAGATGTATCACAAAAACCGGAATGGGAAGACGAATGGCACGGAAGGAGGGAATAACACAAATGGTTTTCGTACTACTGTTTTCAAATCAAATGGTCAGGAATGAGAATTCTGGAGAAAGGAAAAAAAGAGATTCAGTGAAGTAATTAGTGTCTTCTGAACAAAAGTATTCACAAAAGTTGTAAAAAAGAGAAAACGAAAAAAAGAAGAAGACTTTAGGAAAATTAGAAAACGTTTACAATGGCAAAACGTTTTGAGAAGTTGTAACTAGAATATTCAACGAAAGTAGTTACGTCAGAATCCTGAAAAGTGAAATCAGATGTCAATCACATTCCAATAGAAAAGAGAAGTATTCAATACAGTAGTTATAATGGTCAGAATGAGTGAAGATTCTGAAAAATGACATTTTTTCGGAATTGTAGAATGAGGAACATGGATTAACTGACTCTCTCAAACAACGCCTTTTGATAAAAAGTTTGACGAAAATTCAAGTCTTTACAGTATTTAAAAGAATTGAAGTTTCCAAAATTACCTTACTCACTCCGATACCCTAGTTCATACTTCAATAACTACATTCCGTGAGAAATCAAATCTCGGAAAAGCTATTACTCAATCTAGATATGACCGCCCGTAAACAACTTAATTGAATTGGATTTTCTGAAACAAAATAAATAGAAAAAGTGAGAGGGGGAAATCTAGAATAGAACAAAAACTACTGTATATCTTCTGAAAATGTATTGTTTTTGTTTTGACATTTGGGTATCATTAGATGTAAAAATATGAAAACTCGAAAAAATAACAACAATCGGAATTCCCATGAAATCAGTGTAGTTGTATAGATGAGAAGAACAGAACTCCTTATTTTTGCCCGTTCTGGGTGTGATATGAGCCGTAAACTCGTGAGTTTTGGTTCTCGTGAATGGTACCAGGGGACTTGAGGTTTTTGAGTGATTTTTCAAGATCTATATAGAGTTATTCTGGTGTAACTAGTGAGGTAATAGTCGTAATCTGGAATTCAAATGATACTATACCCTTCTCAGAGTCACCTGCATTGAGATGAAGAAATGTCGAATAATGTCTGTTAAATAATAAATAACTTCTGGTGTTCTGATGATATTTATACCTCTGAAAAACAAGAAAACATTATTTCAGACACCTAGACATCATTCAAGATACAAAAACGGTGAAAAGCGCCTAGTACGACTAGAAAAAAGTAAATGAAGCATCTTGATGAGTATACAAAGAAGATACGTTTTGACGTTTTCGATGTCTGGAAAGAAAGTATGATGCAGTTGAATAGGTGTATCGTGAAACGGGAGGGATGCACCGGCGATTTTAAATACAAATTCCAAAAGGTGAATCTGAAATTCGTGTGAGTTTTGTAACTCGAGTTCAAATGTATATGTCAACCTCCTGCATCGTAGTCCACTATATTCTGTGACGTCTTCTTCTTCTTCTTTTGAATTCTTGTCCGTTTTTATTAAATTTCCCCGTGAGTATTGAGTTACTCCCTCTCGTTTTCACTGATATTTCGACGTCATCTGGTTTTTTTTGGCGTATTGCCAACCAGGTGAAGTATCATTTCTGATATTCTCTCTCACTTCCCTGTTTATTTTTGATTTCACTGAAAATATAATCACGGGCAATTAATCTTTATTTATTCAGTCAAATAGAGATATGGAGAGATAAATAAAAACATAACAAGATGATTAATGAGATAAAAACCAAAGGAAACAAGAAATAAAGAGATAGAGGGAGAGTGAACGATAAACGATGACGATTTTGGCATTTGAACGATCAGAGACTATTGACTCGATTTCAACGATGATGACCTTGCAAAGAAGGAGAAGAAGCTTGTTTTTTTGGGAGGATGAGAAGTGTAAGAAGGACGAGAACGAGATTGATAAGAAGATTTAAGAGGGCTTTTGAACTTGTGATATCATCAGAGATTTTAATTACGCAGTTTCACTTTCTCATCTTTCGTTTTCACCTTCTATTCTAGTAATATGTCTACAGAGATGTTGTTCGTAGTCCTTCGATTGGTTAGACTTTCTAAAAATAAACATGAGAATAGTGGGAATCCGTTGCTCACTCATGACAATCTCGATGATTAGAAGAAGCGATGAAATGAACGTTCCGAGAAGATGAATCACAAAAATTGAGGATAATTGATTGAGAGTAAACGAAGATTTTGATGGTTTCTCAATTAGTGATAACTGTGGATATGCAGGAGTATAATGATTGTCAATTGTCTGGAAATATTGAAGATCAGATCATTTGATTCGATAAAATCTCACACTGAATGCTGGCAATATCTTTATAATCATTTTATTCAATTCGTCAAGATATGGAAATGTTGGACGAACGATATAAGCTGCTGGACATACCTGAAATATAGATGAATTCTTTGAAACTCTTTCTCTCTCATTACCGGAAAATCTCTGATGAGCAAGACATCTGAATGAAAGAGTTCCTGAGTCCAAATGGAATATTTTGAGGAGATTCGTTGAGCTGGATACCATCCGAATCCAACTAATGGAACTTTTTGCTAGAAAAAAGAAATGCAAATTAACAAGACAAAATGATACCGAAGACACGAAATCCCGATCATTCAGTTGTGTGACATCACCATATTCGGGTGGATGCTTCGAAAGAATTTCTGAGAAAATGGAAATGCATTTAGATGGAGAAATTTCACGAGGACATTCGGGAATACGATCAGAAAAGGGAGTGAATAGACGATACGATCCTTTTCTGGAAATATTGAGCTTCGAAGAGGGCTCCATGGTCATCTTCTGATTCTGCTCTCCAAGAGAAACACAAAAATTCCTACCTCAACTGCTCTATCAATCCATAAAAATCTTCAAATGGCATTTGTTTTTTATCAGAAACAACCATCATTCCACTCAATTCCGAAGTATAAAAGTCAATAAAAACATGGAACCAAGCGAGCAACCAGATGGCAGAAAATAACTGAAACCACAAAGATTCTTGCCAAATAATTGGAATTAATTTAATATTTTTCAGTATCGAACTACTGATACATTTCTCGTTTTCCGAAATTTTTTATCGGTGAATAAACGGAAAAATACGTGGAATGCGAAGAAAGTTGACTTGTTTATCACTTGAATTTCCAAATTGAAAGTGCTCCGAAGTACTTGAAATATACTGTTTTGAATACATCTTAAAATTGGTTTTTGTTTTCTGAAAATCCCGATTAAGACCTACGTATAAAGACTCTCTTTCTCTTTTCTTGATTTGAATTCAACAAATCTCAAAATGAAGAAAATAATTGAAACGATAAGAATTGTCAAAGTGAGAAGAAACCAGACAATCGTTGAAAATGGACGAAACAAGAATCCGACGTCTTCTGACTTCTGAGGATCAGTTATGAGATAAACTTGATTTACTTCGAATTGTGTCGGATATGTAAATGTGAGAATATGAGCTCGATCCGGTGTCATTCGGAATCTTCCACAAGCCATATCAATACGTCCTTTTTGAATGTCTCCCAGCATTCCTGAACACTTTTTTGTCATTTCATACTTATTTCTTCAGAATACCAGTTGCAGTTCCATTTTCAAGTACATGACCGATTTCATTATTATATTGAACGAATTCGTAAGTCCATTTCAATGCTTTCATCAATGTCTGACATTGTTCTATTTCCAGTCCAACTTGATGCCCTATTTTGAATGTTGAACCTTAACTGAATTAATACGAAAAAGAAAATAATATTTGATTCTTGTTCACCTTTATTGTTGAGAGAAGAGTCAACTCCTATCTTCAGATGTGGATGAATTCCAGACATTCAGTTGAACAAAGAATGAATTTTGTACACAAAAAAACACGATTTTTTATAACTATGTTGTTTTAGGTGTTCTTGTGTTACCAGACTCTCAAATTACTCAAATAATCGCTTTATTATGAAAAGTAACAATTCAAAACAGGTAACACGATGCGGAGCGGGGGAACAATTATCAAAAAAGGCTACGGTACACATACAGAACATTAATTTCTAACTGTGCGAGGACCAGAAGATAGATACACGTAAAACAACAAAGAGAACATAGTTGGGAGAGAGTGAGAAGCAGAAGAATTGACGCCTATATTATAATTAAAGAAAGAAGCGAACTCGAAAAATAATGACAGGGATCAATGTTTACGTTATACCGGTTATGGAACAATGATGATTGGAATTGATGAGAATCTAGAAGAGCGTAAAGAAAATATTCTAAAACCTATTGAGCCAGGAACCATTTGTTTGACCTCCTGGAGGAGGGGGTCCTGCTCTCCAAGAATTCATTCCGCCACGTGGTGGTCCTCCCGGTGGTCCATGCGGATAGCTACCGGGTTGTCCGTTTGTATGACCTCCTGGTGGTCCATGCGGATGACCTCCTCGACCTCGAGGCGAATCTAAAACGGATCAAGGTTTAAAATTTGAGAATGTTTTTTTTTTCGAAATGACTATATTGGCATTTAATTTTTGGGGTACAGCAATTTTAGGGTACAACAGGGTACAACTGATTTTAGGGTACAACTTTCGTCATTTTAGGGTACAACTTTCATAATTTTAGGGTACAAAACTGAAATGGTACAAAAATTTTAGGGCACAACTATTTTGGGGTACAAACTTCTGATAATTTTAGGGTACAACTGAATACAATTTTAGGGTACAACCAATATAATTTTAGGGCACAACTAATTTTTGTTGCTAGTTATCGAAATTTTGAGATTTCCTGAAAAGTTTGATCCTAGGGTACATAGAATCAGAGACTACAGTGAACCATAAAGTAAATCGAGGAGCTATAATTATGAGGTACATCCATAGAGTAAATTATATTGGTTGTACCCTAAAATTGTATTCAGTTGTACCCTAAAATTATCAGAAGTTTGTACCCCAAAATAGTTGAGCCCTAAAATTTTTGTACCCTTTCAGTTTTGTACCCTAAAATTATGAAAGTTGTACCCTAAAATCAGTTGTACCCTGTTGTACCCTAAAATTGTTGTACCCTAAAAATTAAATGCCGACTATATTCGAACATTTGATCATTGTACTACATTTTCAGACTTGAAGACAGTTACCTTGAAAGAACGATGGTTGACCTTGACCTGGTCCACCTCCTCTTGGTGGGAAGCCTCCTCTCATTGGTGGTCCTCCCATCAGTGACGGCGGCATGCCTCGTCCCGGTGATGGTCCACCACGGAACATTGGAGGTCCTCCTCGCATTGGTGGGGCACCTCTCATTGGAGGAGCTCCTCTCATTGGTGGAGTTCCTCGCATTGGCGGAGTTCCTCGCATTGGTGGAACACCTCTCATTGGTGGAGCGCCTCGCATTGGTGGTCCTCCTCTGAATTGCGGATGCATTCCCCTGAGTGGTGGTCCACCTCGTCCTCGCATCATACCAGGTGGAGGCATACCATGAGGAGGCATACCATGAGGTGACATCCCACGTTGTGGTGGTATTCCTCCGCGCCATGGGCCGTCTTGTCCTCGCAACGAATGTGGAGACGCTCCGTAAGATGGTGGAGTTTCTGATCTTCTATCATTTCTAAACGTCTCATCTTCCTTGTTCAGGTCTTCATTAAATGCAAGTGGTTTCTTCTTTTCATCAGTTGGTAATGGAGGCGGGGGTGGCGGGCATATCATTGCAGCAGAAAACATTGGAGGAGGTGGTGGAACTGGAAGTGGTACACACGCGGGAGTTCTGCTTACTGATGACGGAGGAGGCGGTGGTGGAACATACATATTATCTGAAGGAGGAGGGGGTGGTGGTCTTGGGGGAGACGGAGAAGAGCTTCTACTCGATGAACCGTTGTCGGAATCAGATCCTGACGAAACATCCATCTGTTCACTACTTTTTCTTTGTCTGGCCCGTGTGTTTCGCTTGTTTCTTCTTTTCGAGTCAGAAACTGGAGGTAGAGGTGGAGGTGGCGGTCCTGAAAAAAGAGTAATGCGTACACTTTTATCTAGCGCTCGAAATGGAACGAGTTGGGACGTCCCGCCTCCCGGATTGTCATAAAACGTTTAAAAATAAACGTATATTTTTGAAACTTTGGGAATCGCGTCTCCAGCTATGTCTTCAGATTCTGTGAAAGTTTCATAATTCTACGACAAAAACAGACAGTTTTCCGAAATTCCCCGAAAAAAGAGGGACGTCCCATTTCGAGCGCTACTCTTAACTATGTAGAAGATTAAATATTTTAGACAAAACCCCTTCGAAGACTGACCTTGAGGTGTATCAACTTCTTGAGTTGGCAGAGGATTAGCAAGAGGAGGTAGGTGAGGTTGAGCATTGAGAGGGCTCAGATTCCTTATTTCAAACATTTGCATCTCCCTATTTTCACGAGTTTTCTCGTTACGATATGCTTCATTTTGTGGTGGTAATGGTGGTCTATTTCCGTTTCTTTTTGCACTGTTTCTTGCCTCCATCGCATCCATATCTCTCATAAATCTTCTCTCCATCTCGATCCGTCTTTCCATTTCCATTAACTTTCTCATATCCTCTTCGAGTGATTGGCTTGTCATCACATTTGAAGCAAGATGTGAATTATCTCTGACATGCCCTGGCCCAGATGGACGCAAAAGTTCCTGAGGAATCGGTGCAACCATTCCACGTCGGATAGCGTCTGCCACTATTTCGTTATCAGACATTCCAAGACCTTCCAGGAATGACGGTTGTGTTGGTTTGACTGGTGGCGGTGGTGGAACAGGAGGAGCATGAACGAATGAAGAAGTAATTGGAGGTGGTGCTGCTACAGGAATTATATGAGCTGGCATTGGAGTTACGTATGAAGACGATTCGGGAGCAGAAGCATGATTGACGACGGGTTGTGATGCCGTTGTTTGTGACGAAGTTGGAATATCCGTTGTAGTATATGTCGGAGCTGTTTCTGACATTATTGGAGGTGGGTGACTAAAATCATGTTTCGATTGTGTTGAAACGGGACTTTCTGCTCCATTCTCATGTTCTTCTGCAGTAATTGGTTCCACGGGATCTTCGTTATGTTTTTGTTTGTTCTTTTCCGCCTTTTTCGCAGCTTTTTCTTCGTCTATTTTTTTCTGTATCAACGCCTTAATTCTATCTTTGTCATCTTCCGAAACATCCGGGTCTCCCATAAAGTCTTTTGCCGATGCCACGATTTCTTCTGAAAAAAAAAACCACATTATGAATTCAAACAGTATGTTTTTACTTACTAATTTGTTTAGCACTATTGACAATTTGCAAAATGAAATGTACTTTTTTCGCTGCCAGATCTTCGGCACTATCAGCTACAACCTCTTTAGTTTGAACTGATGATCCATTTGATTTGAAATCAGGTTCTATCGGCTCTTCACTTTTATTTACATTGTCTTCTAAAACTTCAGGTGTTTTTCTGTTTCCAGATATTTCATCCCGGTCGTTTGTTTGTCTCCAAGAAGTTTGCATCAACTTCTCTCGCTCTATTCGAAGCAGTTGAGTCGTCATTTCCTGATCACTGACTCGAACAGAATATTGAAAACGTTCTGCGAATTTGGGGCGGAGAACAACAATCAGCATGAAGCAACTTTCCATCGTACCAATATTGTATTTTACGGGAGCGAATGTATCTGAAAGCATAATGAAATTGATATGAACTTCCAAAACAAGCTCACCATGTAAGATTTCTGATCCTCGATGTGGAAATAAAAACAACGATAGAATCTCGTTACCAGTTGGAAAATTCAATTGATAAACCCATTCTGAGTCCAAATTGAAATCCAAAATTTTTTGATAAGTTTTTGATGTTCCTGTAGCGGTCAGCTTCAAAACTGCAAATGCGCAAGATCGAGTTTCATTCATGGCATTATTCGATTCTATTAAAAACTCTTGAATTTTACGAGGACTGTGCAATTTAAATGTCTGTTCTCCTATATTACGTTCAAAAAGACGAAACATAGGGCGATTTTCGTCGGTCTGCGCAAAAATCGGTGTTGCAATCGAGTCAAATGGTGCCTCAGCCATGACGATTCGGATAGGTAGTTCCCAATTATCCGATAGTTTTTCTACATCATCCTGTCTTTTTGATTGCTTTTCAACCATCGGTTCATTTCTAATCGTCTCTGAAGTTCCCTCGAAATCATAAACTGGCGAAATTCCTGAATCGCCATAACCATCGTCATCATCAAGCTCCTGATCTCTTTCTTCTCTCCTCCGTTGTCTCTGATTTTCCCATGCTTCTCGTTCTTCTATCACTTTTCTTTTCTTAGCCTCTTCCATTCGTTTATTTCGTTCTATTTCATCTGTACGCATAGCTTCTCGAAGTTCTCGAGTTCTTTCCCTTCGTTCTTTCAGTTCCCGTTCTTCTTCCTGTTTTCGTAATTTTTCCTGAGCCTCCGCCAACTGCTTAGCTTGGCAAGTCTTGCAGGTCTTAGAGAAGGCGTGTGACATATGTTCAGCAGTTGTGTCTCGAGTGTCATCACCAATGATAGAATCGAGAGGCTGAAAGTACAAGAATTTTTGTAACTCATACTTTTAACTATGAAAAAAAATTTGTTTTTTGAGAACATTTTTAAAAGTTGCTTGACGCAAAACACGAAAGTTCTGACAAATCTCATAGAAACCAATGCAAAGCTAAATAAGTTATGAAACTCACATTTCGTGGCGCATTCGGTCTCCTTTTTGCTTGGATTGGAATTCCAATCGGTTTCCTCTTCCAGCAGATCGGATTTCTCAATGAATTCGGATCCATGGAGGTTAGTTTCTCAACAGTAAGATGCTTTAAGACAACGCCTGTTATGAATTCTCTCGCACTATCAATCCCGAAGTTGTGGCAAAACTGTTGTTTCCAAGCTTTATATTTTGGATTGTAGCTATCACGATCATACTTCATAAAAAGCTTTCCTTCGATTTGCTCAACGAGATCTTTCATTTCTTTCCTATCGACTCCTTTCATTTTCATCCTCTCCACTCCTGACATAATCGCGGCTTCCATTTGTGACTTAGCAGCTTGTCGCAGGGAATCCACAGTTTCAGGTTTCTTTTTTGGTATAGGCTTCGACAATGCAGCTAATTTTCTTTCCCTATCGTTTGCTTTTTCTTTTTCCATTTCTTTCACTTTTTGTCGTTCTAATTCCTTTTTCTTAAGAACTTCCGGTTTTATCGGTTCTGGACCTTCTTTGGGATCTACACGAAGTGGCATCCAGTGAGGGGAAAGAAGAAAAAAAGAAACAAGTTCGCGGCTGTAAACACCAGCTGTTACTGTTTCTCCGGTCATTGAATTTATCACTGTGGCTGTTTCACCTTCCTGGTCCTGTAAAATTATTGGAATCGAATTGATTTTTGTGTTATTTTGTGTTAAACTCACCCGTGTTGTGCTATCTACTTTTCCTGCTATACACTTCACCGAACAATACAAACTGTTGGCGCCTAAATATTTCTTCCACACTTCATCGGGCACAGAGGATAACCATTTACTGCAGTATACACATCTACTGAAAGAAGCAAGATTTGAGTATTATATAAATACTTACAGAAAAACAAACCTTTTTAGATGAGCGTTGCTGGGTGTCTCATTTATCGGAGGTGTCCACTTCTTACGAGCTTCTTGATAAAGAGCTGACATTGGGCTGCAAATGTTTTTTTTTTCATTTGAAAAATATTCATGATTTAACAAACGTTTGATATGTCAACAAGAATGGGCAAACTTCTGAATCACATGTGAGCAGTTGTTCTTCGGGAAATGAATTCAACTCAATGATATGGGAATCTGGTTCGCCATACTCTTTCAGCAGTTTACGCTCATCAAGAAAATCATTGAATTCTCTCAACTCAGTTAACGGCGTTGTGAAACAATTGTACTCTGCCATTAGCTGTTTTCGAGATTTCCCTCTACAATCGGTATGTTGGAAGTGTAATGGATTGTATTCTGAGGAATTGGAAGAAGACGGTTGGTGAGATGAATCTCGACGTCTACGTCTGGAAAATTTGAAGTTTTTAATGTATTCGTTGACAAAAGTATATTAACTATAAGTGATCAACACTACTCACGTTTCGTCTTCATCACTGTCAGCTTTTCTCGTCGATATTCTAACTTCATCATCGCTATCCACAATCACTTCTTTCTTTTTCTTTTTCCGTTCAACTTCTGCTTCAGCCTCTCTCTTTCTTCGTTTAGAAGCTGCATCTTCAGCCTTTCGGTGTCTTTCTTCTTCATCTTTCCTTTTTTGTTTCTCTTGTTTGGCCTTTTTGCGTTCTTCCTTTGCCTTCCTCTCATCTTCCTTCTCTTTCTTAAGTTTAGCTTTCATTTGTGCTTCTTTTTCCTGCCTCTCTTTTGCCTTGGCCTTTTCTTTCTCCTTCTTCGCACTTGCTGCTGAACTATCTCCAGTGGAATCTGTATTTTTATTCTTTCTGGAGAAAACAACATCCGATTCAGAGCCAGAACCATCTAAAGCTTTCGATGTTGTTGGTTCAGCATCTTCTGCCTTGTCCCTTTTTCGACGTTTGTCTTTTGTCTTCAAGGGTGATTCCAACTCTTTATCTTCTGAAATTGTCAATGTTTCCTCTTATTCATTACACAGGTTGATTTACCATGCTTGCGTTTTTTATCTTCTTTTCTATTCCTCTTTTTACTTGGACTTAGTAGTTGATTCATCAGTGATAAAGCGAAAGGAGCCTGTAATTTTTTGAATAGCTATTTTTCAGTCCCAAAGAACTAACCGATGTAATGACCGCATTTTTCAACAACTCTCCTCTTTCACGATCAACTACTCTCAAATTTCCAGACTGCCTATGCTGGTCAGGTTCTGATTCCATTTTAACTGAAAAAAGCAGCTAAGAAGGGCACAAAGAGTGAAAAAGGTATGATAAAATCGTGGACAAACGATGGACTTCATGAAAGCGATCAAAAGGAAAGAAAAATTTATACATTGAACCCGTAAAATATTCAGAAATGACAGTTAAATGATCTAATTGATAATTGCAACTAATCAGAATCTGAGAATGACGACACTGATTCGCCTGATGATTCGTATCCGGCAGACTTCGAGATTTGTGATCGGGATGGTTCGTCGCCTCTCTTTAAGATTGAAGAATCAATGCCTTCGGATTCCATTTTTTGAATCACACCTGCTTCCGGGACACCCTATAAAAACAAAAATCAAGTGAACAAATAGTAACAATGGAGTACATACCATTTTTAGCATTTTGAAGTATTTATTATATTCAGGATCGTCTTTGATCAAAATGGCGGGAGCAGATTCAACTAATTCGGTATTTTCTTCAGAAACACGAGGAATTATTGGTAAGGGGGACGTTGTCGTTGCCGCAGTTTTGGTTTGTTCAATAGCAGAGCCATCTGATGTGGTTGGAGTGAACTGTACAGCTTCGGTGCATTTTTCTTCAATAGTAACCGTTGCTAATTTTGCTTCCATTAACCGAAGTTTTCGATCAGCTGTATCAAGTGTTTTTTCGGCTCTCTCGAGGACGTCTTCCATTTTATTTCCAAAATTGTTCAGAATTTCTGTCATTTTCAGAATCAAACAATTGAAAGTGACGGCAGTTCTGTGATGGTCGAGAGGAGGAACCTGAACCGGTTTTTCATCATTCCTTTGATTCAGATGCGTTATTTATACCTTATTCAAGTCAATCTCTGGCTTGAGATGTTGATTTGAAGTTGTGCTCATTACACTTATGATCTAAATTTTTCAAATTACAATTTCAAATTAAAAGAAAGCTACAGATTGGTAACAGATATCGATATAGTTCAAAACCATGGATACACTTATCTTAAAATACACAATACACTTTTATCAGCAGTTTTATGATGTGAAATTGAAAATTTAGTAGAAATGATATACTGTGAATAAAACATAAAAATGATCACAAAAGAGCATCGAAAGTGTGATATTGCAGTAGGAAAGTGAGACAAGCCGCCAGGGCCCAAAGAGAAAAAATAGAAAAATAAGGAGTATAATGACACTTAAACGGATGAATTATTAGTCACAGAGATCGACAACACGAATTTCCTCTATGCGTTCTATTTCACCAGTCAGTATCGGGTGTGGAATATGACGAGGTGTACTTTGAAGTGAACTGTCACTGCTGCAAACGGGCGAACGATCGAGAACTGATCCAAGATTTAACGGTGGGAGACGGTCTTCTGGGATAAGTATCTCGTTAAGCGTTTCTACCATTGGTACTATATTTTCAAGAAGTATCTGAAAATGACAATTTTGATTAGAACACACGCATAAACAGTATACCTGGATTCTACAGATGTCATCGTGTAATTTGTTGAGACCAGTTAAAGCAGCTACAAACCCGTCGTGTTGAGATTTATGAGCTCTTGTTTCTTCGATCAGTCGAATCATTTTTGCTTCTACACTTTTACAATTCGCAGGAATTTTTGCTTGATCCGCTGCTACTGCTTTCGCATTTAAAGCGAAATGTTCTTGTAGACGAGTGGCAAGGCTAAAAGTTCGTCAAATTGTATTTTATCGAAAGGGGAGCTTTTACCGGAAAAATGGTCGCGAACTAATTTTTTGATGGGTGTAAGAAGCACCTTGATTTGATTGAGAATCTCGTTTGCCGATGACTGCTGGAATTACCGGTAAGAAACGTGGTATTTCAGAGAACCGCTTGTAAATTTCATCATCTTCTAATTTCTCTTGTGGAATATTGCCATCTTTTACTGTGACGATGCCTTTTGAACGTTTTGTACTGGATCGAGTTAAGAATGAAAAGGACGATTGCTGATTCGGAGGATTGGATGTGGAGGGTGGTCCAGATGAGGAGGCACTTTGTTCATTTCCCATCTGAAATTCACGTACAAATTTTTCGAACTTGTTCGTTTTTTGAAAAAATCTTTCGCATTCCAATCTAAACAAACCTTGATTTAGTTTTTTGAACCGGTGATACTCGGTCCCATTTGAATCTGATCTATTCCTGTCTCGCTCCAAGTGATGTTTGGATCGGCTGGTTGACGAGCGATAGTTGGGATTGAATCTGTTTCAACGTCAGGCTCGAATTCACGTGGGATTTGGATTTCGTTCTGAAAATTCATGTTGACAGCTTCGTTTTATTTCCATCGTTTAACGTATTTGATTGATTATTTTCAAAACGAACTTTTGGAAGTCTTTGGAAAATCCACTCTCTATCCCAATTGAGAAAAGTGTGATCGAGTCGAACTTCTGATGGAACGAACGACATACGACGACTTTCTTAGTTTGTAACCTTCCTCTGCAAGAATATTCTTGAAGAACAATCAAAATAACATATCTTGATACAGATATTGGCGTTAAACATTGAAATAATCAACAAGCATGTTCTTTAAGTTCGCAAGAAGCACAAAATATATTTTTAAAAGAGCATAAAATTGATTTAAATGAGCATAAAATTGAAAAATTCAATAATGAGAAAGTCCGCTCTATTGGAAAATGGCCGACAAAGTCTTGACCGTGAAAATCCTAGTCCCCCGGCCGCCTTTCAAAATTTTTAAACGAATTTATTCTCGCGAAACCTATTTTGTTCTATTCTTCTGCTCCACATTATAGTTTTTAGTGCATGCACCGGTCATCAATTATGCGATGAACGGAGGGAAAAACGGATCGAAACTAAGCGTAAGATAATATTGATTTTTCATGTACATATTCACAACAGTTTTTTACAGTCTTTCAAAAACCTGAGACAAATTGGACATGGCGGATTCGGTGTTGTATATTCGGCAGAAAGAAATAATGGAGAGAAAGTGGCTATCAAAAAGGTAATTTCATTTTAATTTATTGCGGTTTCAAAATAACTTATAGCTATCACTGTTTGTAAAATTGATTTTTAATTCACTAGTGTATCCCTCGTTTCTAGTTTTTATTAAAAAATTTATATAAGCGGTGATTTCTTTCGGAATACCAGCGCATCTCTTCCAGTGACTATCATTCAGCTGAGTTCTTTTCAGATTGGAAAGGCTGCTCTGCCGAGCCGCGTTAAAGAAGAAATTGAAACGATGAAACGGCTCGATCATAGGAATATCGTTAAATTCTACGAATCTTTTGTCGATAACGATGATACCTATGTAGTAATGGAACTGTGCGAAGGTGGTTCTCTTATTGAGTTTGTAAAACGAAGAGGACCCCTCGATGACGCTACTGCCGTTCATATTCTCCGGCAGCTCATCGCAGCAGTGAAATTTATTCACAGTAAGAACATTATTCATCGTGATCTGTCAGCGGGAAACGTTTTCATAAAAGACGCTACAAAAGCGAAGATGACAGTTAAACTTGGCGATTTTGGTTTAGCCACTAGTCTTGAACATGGCGGAACAGCATGTACAATTGTTGGAACTCCCGGATACATTGCTCCACAAGTGTTCAATCAAAACTATAACCAATCCGCCGATGTCTATTCACTTGGAGCAGTTCTCTATACAATGCTAACTAAGTATCCTCCTCCAACAAATGGACCGCTGGATACAAGTGATTTAGCTAGAAGAAATAGGAGTGCAGCCGAGTTGGTGAAACGAATGATGGAGACAAACCCAAAAAGACGGATTGAGCTAAGAGAAATTGTTATGAGCGAATTCATGAAAGAAAACATGGATGAAGAAGGAAGATTCTCCAGGGAACATTCTAAAGATAGTAGACATCAGCTATCCAGAGAGCCCAGAATATCTTCAAGAGATGAACGTTCACAGGACAGAAGACCCCTACGATCATCAAGCCAGCCTGTGAATTCTGCTAGAATGACTCATAACCGTTTTGATCAAGAGAGGGTTAGTATTTTTCAGGTTATCTGTTAGATATTTATCTAAAACTTACGATCCTTTTCACATTGAGAGTTAAATCCGAAACAGTTTTAAATTTCAGATACACACAGCATCTCATGCCGGGAATTCTTCAGAGAACGATCGAGGAAGAGCGAGACAGCGAACGAGTGCTCGAGGCTTGGGGACAAGCGATGAAACTCAATCACGCGAACAAATTTGGCCGATTCGAATGGAACGTCTTGCTGGTCAGAGGCTACACACCGCTGGTGGACGATACATAATCGAGAGTGATAGTCGTTGCCGATTCGAAGTTGCCGGACAGCACGAAGTTGTTCTACGGATTCTAATCGTCGAGTATAATCGGTACCAACAAAAACAAACAGTCTGCGTTCATAAGATAAAGAACAGAGGCGAAAAATGTCGAAATGAGAGAGATGAGCTGATAGATGTATCTGAACCTCTTGCGGTGTATACAACGTAAGTAGAAACATATTTATTTTAATAAAAATAAGTAATTCACTAATATCCGGGGGCAGTTCTGGGTGTAGGACAGTGTTCGCATCCGCCTCCTGTTCCCGGTTCTCCTGGTGGTCCTGGTTGCCCAGGTCTCCCTGGTTGGCCGTCTTTTCCGTCTCTCCCCGGCTCCCCAGCTGGGCCTTGCTCTCCATCTTGCCCAGGGTTTCCTGGTGTTCCTGGAAGTCCATCTGGTCCTGGCAACCCGGGTGGTCCAGGTCTCCCTGGTGGGCCTTGAGCAACGTTGACTTCATCGCATTTTCCTGGCTCTCCGTTTTCTCCTGGTTGTCCTGGGTCTCCATCTTCTCCTGGCTCCCCATCCTCTCCCGGCTCTCCAGGTTGTCCGGGTAAGCCTGGAACTCCTGGTAGTCCATCTTTTCCATTGCGTCCCGATTGTCCTTTTGGTCCGACATTTCCGACAGGCCCTGGCGGACCAACTGGGCAATCATAACATGGAGCGGAAGCATCACGTCTTGGAGCTGCATCCTTAGCGTCGGTGCCATCTTCTCCATTCAGACCAGGCTTTCCGTCACGGCCGTCTCTTCCATCCTCTCCAGGAGGGCCTGGTGGTCCAGAAGGCCCAGTTTTACAAGAACAGCACTGACCTCCTGGAGATAATGAAGATTTGCTGCTACTGAAGCCAGACTCTCCATTGGGATTTAATTCGGAAAAATCATAGCCCGCTTGCTTCTTGACGATTATTCTCCTGCCTTTTATTCCTGATGCCGATTGCATTCTCTCGTATTGTATGAACAGGCCAACAGTTCTGTGGCGACAGAAATCAATTTCGCTGTGTAAATTAGTTTGAATGTGTTGCATGTAGTTATAGAGAAGTGGAATAGCGACGATGCAAGTTAGAGTAGAGACAGTACTGTAAGTATGATTTTGATTTGATCAAGAATTAATTGAATAAAATTACCTTATACAGATTCCTAGAAAAGCAACCTTTCGAAGCATGGATGCCTCATGATTTAGTTCCTTCTGATCCATACCTCGAAAATGAATATAAATGAATTGTCTGAGTCTTCTTTCAATAGTTCATCTTTTATATATAACATAATCTTATCTCCGATTGTTTTTTTTTACTTGAAGATCCGCTTCGAACTGAAATGTTTCACAAAATAGGGTACTTTTTACCGGCGCGCGCATATCTTCATGTCGTCTCTTTTCTCTTTCTGAAAGCTGCTTGTTTTTTTGTCTAACATGAAAACCTTATCAGTCGAGATCTCATTCACATGTTAATGTTCCGCAAAGCCTGTTTTGTTTATGCGGTTTGTATCGCATCGGCTACCGTTAGTTTTTCTACGGTTTTTTTTTCAAATTAGAAACCAAGTCAAATCCGGTTGAAAGATGTGTTTCATACCGCAAAAAGTCATGCATGCAAACTGAAAAATTATTTTTATTTTTGCTTTCAGGTTGTCGCAACTCTCCAAAGAAGTGCTAAACGATTACATAAGACTCCAGAAAATGATCGTTTCGAATATTGCTAGTAAAGTAGCAAAAATCACATTTCGCCGACCCTCACAATTTCCGGAGGCACATGCTCAACTTATGGAAAACGGTGATCTTCGAATAAAATTCCCACGGTCTGTGATTGTTCGGAAAAAGGACAACGGAGAAGTGTATAACTGTATTGATGGGCAGTCAAAAAATAGAGAAGTCGTCTCCGGATCGAAATTGATAAAAGTGAATGAAGTGTATAGTTATTTGACACAGTTTGAGAAATGTCTTCATGGTATGGACAACCGAATGATTTGCTTTCCGATTGTGTTCAGTGCAGGACCAGAAGTGTAAGCTATATATGAATGCACTGGCGTACAGGTTTATTTTTCGTTTTCAGGGCTGGGGCTTCTAATAATTCACCATCTTCGATGCTGCCATCTACTTCACAAGTTTCAAGGTTTCCATTCAGTAATATTTCGAGCAATCAACAATCACTGGTTCCGCATTCGGCTCCTTTTCTAACGAAACCAATATCATCAAGAACTTCTTCGACATTCAATACTCAACGAAGAGTGTCTACAGATGAGAACAGAGCACCAGTAGCAATTCAATCGAATAATAAGTATAAGTTTAAAATAGTGAGGAATTAACGAAGTAGGTTTCAAACCGTATGTGTTTTTGCAGGATCCCGCGACTTCCAAAATTACTTCAATGCAAGCACCAGATGGTCGTGTACTTCGTTGTTCCACCAGTACGGCAGATCAATTTATATTCACTGATCCCTCAATCCGCTCTGATAGTCAACGATTCAATCGAATTGGGCGGGTGCCTGAACGAGCTACAGAAATGTTTAATACACTATTGGACCGTATTAATACACAAAGATAAAATTAATGAAATTACCTTGTTTGAATTGGAATGTTCGCTCTTTTTCTGCCATTAAATGTTGTTTTTTGGAATAACTTATCCATTTTAAACTGATCTCATTTCATTTAAATCTTGCCGGTTAGTTTTATTTTCAATTATTCTAACTTCATAAAGAATTTTTTTCTAATCTCTACTTTTATATTTTGTTTTGGTTTTTCGCCATTGATTGTATACTTCGAAACTCGGTTTCATCACCTTTTTAATTGTTTATTAATTGTCGTTTTCAGATGGCTTACCGTTTCGGTAGAAGCAACTGGCAAGACTCTGATCGTCTGAACTTGATGAAAGTTTGTTTGAAACATGCATCTTGGAATGAAAGACTGATGGAACTGAGGACTATCTATGCGGAAGAAAAGTATCACCCTGCATATTTTACAGAACATGTAGGTACAAAAAGTTTTGAAACTTCCTCAATTTAAGATTTTCAGGCATGTCGCGATGAACTCGAACGAATTATAGCGCTACCAACGCCGAACGTTCGTATTGAAGTGTCACCAACGTTTTCGTACAGCAGAAAGCTTATAATGACCAAATGGGCTGAGTACTTTGAATCTGAAGTAAACAAGAAAAAAAGTGCGCAAACTGAGCTCAGTATGGTACAAGTTAGGAACAATTTGCGATTAATGCAGGAGGCGATGGATCCGAATGTATCTGAGGAGAGAAAAGCAGAAATTCTCGATATGCTCCTACTTGAAGTTGAAGATCAAAAAGATGATGGCTCCTTCAGAAGAATAGTTGGGTCGCTGACTACCGCAATGGAGGATATTTTGTTAGATTACGATGAAGAATCTAATTTTAAAACACTTGTGTTACCACCGACAAAAGAACCTGACGAGAATATGGAAGATGGAACTAGAGGATATCTGACTCCTACTCATTCAGCTTCCTCGTAAGTTCACATAAGTTTTTCATCACTTATATAGTATTTTCAGATTTGATATGAGTTTCTTCTCTCCACCACCGCCTCCAACGCCACAAAAACCCATGCGTACTATGCCTGAAGCTCTTCGTGACGCTGTTCCGCTTGCTGACCCTGAGCCGGAAGATGTCGTAATTGTTCCTCCTATTGCGGATTTACCAGATAATATTCTGGAACCAGCGACAACGCCGCCTAGAAGAGGGCTGAATGCTGGGCAAGTAGAAGATAAAGAGGGCTTAGCGGATAAAGTTGAAGCCGAAAGAGATGTAGGAAGCGTTGAAGACAGAAAAGCGGAACGAGATGAAGAATTACCAGGAAAAGAAGAAAAAGAAGTGGAACCAGAGCAAGAAGAAGTTCAAGAGCAGAAAGAGAAAAAAGATGATACTGAGGATGACAAGAATAACGTACAAGATGAAGATGAAGACGAAGAAATCTTAGACCAACCAACTCCTTCGAAAAAAGAAGTTATTCCAGCGCAACCAATTACCGAGTCTGAGGTTTCGCAGAAAGTTCATCAAAGTGATAGACCGCCTTCACCGATGGATGTAGATATGAAAGATATAAAAGAAGAAACGGAAGCTCAATCCCCATCAGATGAATCTCCATCTGAGCAAATCGTTTCTACACCTTCAAGTTCCTTGCGTTCTCGTGGTCGCCCAAGACTGCAGTCAAACGCAAGCTCCACCTCGACATCGAATAACACAAAGAAATCCGAAAAAGCGGAAGCTTCAAGAGATGAAACTCCAGAAGCGCAACTTTCTCAAGGCAAGAGGCGTGCACAAGACAGATCACAAGAACCCTCCACTAGCAGGTAAAGTTTCATCTAGTTTAGTTCTCGATTTAGCGTTTGATTTTTCAGTTCTGCCAAAAAGTCTAGAAGAGGGTCAGTACTTCCAATAAGCAGCCGTAAACAATCAAAAGACGGAGAAGAACCATCATTAATTGAAGTGTTTCGTCAGGGAGTGCAAACTGATATTGTTATCCGTAGAGCTGTTTCTGCTACTTTGAATCGTAAAAGAGCCCCTCAAGCTACTGAAGATCCAAAGCGTTCGGCGTCGAGTGCTTCATCTACAACCCCAATGAGAACAACATCGCCTACAGGACATCCAGCAAGAAACAGTTCTGTCGGTGGTTATGCGTTTTCAGATGTTGGAGTTCAGACTAACCTGAGAATTGAGATAGAAAAACATGAAGTTATCGAATTGAGAGTAGAATCGTGTCAATCCTTCCGTTCTATGCAAATTGACAGTAAGAACCCAATCATTGTTAATATGGAAACTTGTAACGTAAGTTTAGACTAAATATATATTGCAATATGAAGCAAGTGTTATGTTTTCTTTAGGAAATTGACATGGAGAACGCTAGACTTCATGAGAATAACGACGATATGGGAAAACGTCCGTCAAAGGCGGATGGAAGACGCGAAATTACGTTTATTATTGACTCAGATGATGCTACTGGACAACGTAAGAATTTCATATATTGATAGTAAATAATATATTTTCTTCTTGTAGAACTCATCGATGAAAAATCATTCCAAAAAGCTTCGATGGCCTTCGATGTTCCTGCTGGTTTGTCTCCAATCAAGCGTAGAGATAGGAACAAGGTGGAGAGCATGAAGGTAAAAATAATTGACTGCACTTTATTCCGGATTCTATTTTCAATATTCTTAAGGTCAAGTTACTCGCATTGCATCGTATCATTTATGATTGTGAATGGGCGGAGGCATTCAAAAGGCCTGTGCCTACAACTGAAGCAAAGTACGCTATTGGAGTGCTGGACCGTGTCGATCTGAGTTTGATAAAAAGAGAAATTGATTCCGGAAAGATTAATAATATCCCGCTCTTCTTACTGCGATGTTATCGTATGCTTTCGAATGCTGTGATGTTTAATGGCTATGATCATGATGTTTGCATTCAAGCTAAAAACATTGCCAAAGACATTATGCCGACTATTGGAGTCGAGCAAGCAGAAGAAAAACGCTTCGATAATATGAGCCCATCCGCTGGACCCAGTGAAGAACGTGACGTTCCCTCGAGCAGACCATCAATGGAACTAGATTCCTCCTCAACAATAAATGACTCTGAATCTTCCGGAATGAATAGTTCAAGACTTCAAAACGTTGAAGGAGCTGTATTGGCCAGTGGGGGCCGTAAGACAAAGAAAACGAAAAAGTGAATATTTTAATCTCTATTTTGTGCTATCGCTCATCTATTAATCAATGTCCAAGATTATTATTCTCCAGTTTATTGTATAACTATTGATTTTCTTCTTATCTTTTATATTTTCTCGCGGGGTACAACAAAAAACCTCGGAACTTTTTTCGGAAATTGTTTTTGGTTTTTTATCCACCCTCGCACAGGCCAATTTGAATTCCCAATTTTGTATGTTCTATTGATGTTTATGAATGAAAATGATCTGTCAAAATATTTGTTTCTCTGATGTCTATATGTAGTTTGCTCATATCATTATATTTTTAATTTCACTGGGATTTTCATCTTTGACATTAAAATGGAGAGGAAGTGACATCCTTTTCGTTTCATGCAAATAAAAAATCAATCCGAATCCAATTATGGTTTGAGGTACTGAAAGCGAAATTTTTACCCGTGTAAATATTTTTGAAATTTTTTTCGCTACTCGATACAAAAAATTATCCGCAACATCGCTCGCAGTATCCATTGCAAACCTACTCTAGAAGAGACGTATTTTTGAATTTATTGATTGCCGTGCCCTTCTAATAATAATATTATTTGTTATATCTCTGTTACTCAGTTTGAACGTTTACTCTTCATTTACAAATGCGCTGCTGCGTCGCGAATGCAAGACAAAAAATTATCCTCAACATCGCACGCAGTCTGTTGCAAACGTGTACTGGTAGAGACGCATATTCGAGTTTATTGATTGCCGTGCCCCCCTAATATTGATATTTATTATATCTCTGTTACTCCGTTTGAACGTTTATTCTTCATTTAATACTAATTTCTTTTTAGCAACCCCTACTAGCACAACACAATCCGAAATGGACGATCTTCAATTTGAGGACACAGGAAACTTACCGTTGCCTAGCACAATGCAGCAACATCTCCGTGAGTCATTTATGTTTGGCCTCGTCGCGTAATGTTTTGTTTTCAGAAATGAAACTCGGCAAGGCTACCGATATACAAAAGACTCCATCTCGTGGTGGTCTTGGAATGATAGTTAACGAATCGAAAACGCCAGGAGCCAGATCACTTCAGAGTTTGACATCTGCTCGGAAGGCAACGTCGTCAGTTATGAAAAAAACTGTTCCAACCAACATTGGATTCGAGATTTTCCAAGATGAACAAGAGGATATTGTTATGGAAGAACAACAACCGCTAAAACAAAAAGAGGTAGGTCGAATCTAGTTTTAGTCTTCCAAAAAAGTTTCTTTAATTGTTTTTTTTTCATTCACGGTTCAAAAGCAATTTTACATTTATTAAATTTTAATAGTCTCAACAAAGTGCTAAAGCATATTTGTAACTGTTCATTTGCTGAAGTTTCAGATCGAAAAAACGCCATGCTCGCCAATCGACACTGTTGACCGATACCAGAAATCAGATTCTTTATGTGATATTATTGCTGACGATATGCTCAATTGGTCAGATCAAGATGTTGTTCTTTTCGACGAGGAGCCTCGTAGTGATTTCATCGATCCGAAGGTTGTCGAAGCAGAAGAAATGGCAAAACTTGGAGTGGAAGAATGGGATGAGTATCCACCCATTGATACTGCTTCTAGAATTGCCGATGACTTCAATTACCCGATTAGTTTGGATGAGTTCAAATATGAGCCTGATGTCGAGTTGGAAGAGGGAGACTATCCACCCATTACTAATGCACAAGAAATTGAATGGAATCCTGAAGAATGGAAGAAAATTTCTGATCGTTTAATGGAATCGTCTTATGACGTTTATGATCTGATTGCTGAAGAAGCAGCAATTGCTGAAGACGCAGCTATTCCTATCTGAATCCAACTTTCTCTCTGGTTTTTATTCCCCTCTCTCATTCATTATTGACTTTCCAACTGATATTTTCACGCGATCTGACATACTTATATGTACGATAAATTTTATTTTGGAGTATCATTTATGTATATAAAGCAAACATTTATTCACTTTAGACAGTCAGGGTGAACAAGACAAACCCGAATTAAAATTAGAAAATTATGAAGAAGTGAGATCGATGCAATATAATATCCGTACTTAAATTATTGAAACTAAATTCCCTCGACTGTAAGGTTATCCGCTCAACCAGCTGCGAACAAACTCGTCTTTTTCGCATTGTGATTCCTCATCAAACCATTTCCAGATATCTTTATACTGAAATTTTGAATTGATTCTTTGAAATCTGGTGGAGCTCTAACTTACCGATTTGAAAGGTTCAGTTTCATTATCTTTACTTTTCCAAAGCAGTTCACAGACACGACACACACCGTTCCGATAACCTGGCGCATTCCATGGTGCCGATGTCCAAGTTCCTTTTTGACGCCAGTTAAAATATTCCGAATATGCTGTCCTATAAATTTGTTGCTCATCTTAAAATACAGAAACGAAGAAATAAACTTACATATTAGCTTCGAGAGCTCGGAGATGATTCGACATCTCTATGGGATTTTTGTAATCGTCCATTGCGATGAATGACTTCGGTGGAAGAATACTGAAATGAAGTATTTTGAGTGTTGTGTCACATGTATCACTCACTTTTTGTATACCCGACGTTTCATGACAATTGGAATACTCGGAACACTAATTCTATTCCAAATCTTCTCAGTGACATAGTCATTGCAAACCTGAAAAATTAGATTTTAAAGTTTTTTTTGGTGCGTATTGAATTACAGTATTCTCGATTGCAAGGTAGAATGGATATTGCTCGAAAACGTCGAGACACTCAACTCCTGGAGGACAAATTGATTTCAAACGCTCATCAGAAGCACATTTTCCACCGATTGTCACATTGATGTGCCTGGAAAAATATATGTTGAGGGATTGATATTGACAGGGTGATATCTACTATTTCTTAAACTTTTTCACGTGAAGTCTAACTTTTTTGATTATTTTTCTAGAAATCTAGAGCAAAGATCTGTGGCAAAGATAAGAGATGCCTATAAAAGAAGGAGAATCCGTCAGAAAACCCATCGAGTTGAACTCAATCAAAACAACGCCATGGCTCAATCCGTCCCACCAGGAGACATCCAAACCCAACCCAACGCCAAGATCGTTTTCAATGCCCCGTACGACGACAAGCACACCTACCACATCAAGGTGATCAACTCATCCGCTCGCCGTATCGGATACGGAATCAAGACGACCAACATGAAGCGTCTTGGAGTTGATCCACCATGTGGAGTCCTCGACCCAAAGGAGGCTGTCCTTCTTGCTGTGTCTTGCGATGCTTTTGCTTTCGGACAAGAGGTAATCATTTGAATTGAGTCGCATTTAACTCTCCATATTCCTATTGCAGGACACCAACAACGACCGTATCACTGTTGAGTGGACCAACACACCTGACGGAGCTGCCAAGCAATTCCGCCGTGAATGGTTCCAGGGAGACGGTATGGTTCGTCGCAAGAACCTCCCAATTGAGTACAACCCATAAATCCAATAAACACTTTTTATTATTCTACTTACTTTCCCAGCTCCTGAAGAGCAAGTTCTCGTTTAGATGTTGTATGACAATTCGAAATCAATCCGAATATTCCGCTTTTCGATTTCACGAGTCTTTTCGGTTGAACGTAGTAGCTTTGTACTTTGAATCCTCGGCTTTCTGCAATCTGAGTAGGTATCAGAAACGATCCATATTTATGAATTGCGTCTGAAGAGAAAAGATGAGTTGACGTCCAATTGAAGAAATTATCTGAAAATCAAAATATAAAATGATAAAATTGAGTGCGAGGTTTGATAACCTGGAACCGCGAACCGCCCACTGTTATCAGGAGTTTCCATCGAGTTGAAGACAAATATTTGATTGTCTTTCCTGGTCACTGGAAGGGGGAATCTCGAAAGATCAGCTGCATGGAAAACGACGGCGTCTGCTGAACTCAGCTGGTGGCGGTTGGTATCAATAACACACCGATCCTTCAAACATAAATATCACTAATGCATGTCTTATTTCAATCTCACGGTCAGGCCAGGACAATCGGAGAGCATTGTTGCAGGTACCGTCGCTCCGAAAACAGTAGTCCAATAGAGAATTCGCTTTGGAGCCAAATTTCCGAATCGACTACCGATTCTATCTTGCGAAACTGTCAGATATAGATGACGCTGTGGACGATGGATAGGGACATGAGTTCCGTCATCGTATCCGATGATTGAATATATCATATAAACTCCAACAAAGCAACAAATTGAAAGAAGCAAGTATCTATAAACGCTCGCCGGTCGAACCCTCATCTGAATTAATCACAATCAATCTCATATGCGAGTGAACTTGTTCATAGTATAAGAGGATGTGTTCACCTTTTTTCGGAAAAGAAGTAAAGATTGTATACTTTTTTATTGACATTTTACAATCACAGGAGACAATTAATACTGGTTTGCAAATATGTTATCACGGTTACTTCGAGTACGAGGCTCCGTTGAGTGATCCTTGGATTCGATTCGTTCTTTTTTGATTCGAGATTCGAGATTATTGAAGAGACTCTGAGCTGTCCAGGATCCTTCTTCGTCTCTCATTTTTTCAGTTGGAAACGAGCGACCAAGAATTGATATATCTGAAATTCGAACACGATAAAGTTCCGAAGAGCTCTCGCCTGTTGGCTGAAAAATGTTTCCAGTCATACCACGTTGAAACTTCCTATCTCCCATAACTCACCCACATCCTCAAGATTGAAATAGCGTGTCAGCGGATGGATTGCGTTTCCGAAAACAGCCCCGTCGCTGAGAGTCAGTTTGCTCCCAGTTTCTGGATTACGATCGCGGAAACTCCCATACTCGTCATTTATCTGCACACTCTCAATGGTTGCAGCTGAAAGAGTATGATGAAAACCACACCACACTTAAATAATTTCTTACAAATTCTTGCCATATTAGGAAAGTTCGTTGGCGGAGCTGCTACTGTAGGCTCTTGCGCATCATCATAGTCCGCTCTCTTCGGGGATTTTCCAGTTTTGCGGAACAGACCAGTCAGCGGGCGAGTGAGAGTCTCACTATTGAACCCTTTTATTGGGTTTTCCTTGAAACAATTACTTTTCGAAATTATTTTTAGAAGTCTATTCATACCTTCAGAATATTTCCGAACCTCCCTTTTCGGCTTGGTTCAGACTCAGCCGGCCCTTTCTGTTGAACTCGGAAGCCGGGTTCGTTGGATTCATCTAAAAAGTAGTGATGTTTCAAAAATTGTGTAAAATTGAGAAAAAGATAGCAAAAAGTGCATTAGTGCGAAGTGTATCACTAAACAACGATTAAAACTTTCGGTTATTATCGCCTTGACGACTCATTCTGATTCGAGATAACTGCTATTGCAGGCTGTAGAAATTTTCTGGAAGCAATCAAAATTAACGAAGACTTCTCTCACCAAGTATATATGTTTAGATAAAAACATCAAGCTAGAAAATCAAAAATAATCTCTCATTCATAACATTCCATACTTTCTGTTCGTTTTCATAATTCCCATTAAAAAATCATATTTCGATTTATTATACTGAAATTCGGAAGACTATGTCTAATAGCATCCGCGACGCAGCAGCGTGCGTCGCGTATTTGTAGGCGGAGCCTCGTAAGTCAACAACCAATGAAAGTGGCGCAGTGGGCGTGTCCAGCCAATCAACGCGCGGCCACTGCCTCTGGGAAGGTATAAAAGGGGGAGAGTCGCGCGCGCGCGTTCAGTCGCCCAGCTCGGGCTGTGAATGGATGGTCGCTTGCGCTGCGCTCTCGTCCTTGCAGCCACCAAATCACTTGGCGGTTTCGATGGCTGCGTGTGCTCAGACTGTTGATGAACTCAAGAAACGGCTTCAAACAGCTGCCGAAAATGTAAGACCTGTCCCTCACATTCGCCAATAAATAGTTGACAAAAATCGATAATTTCACAATCGAAGAAAGTCTGCAAAAAGCATAGAGTTCGCTGTTAATTAAAATGGGCCAGGTTTTCCTCAAATTGAATTTTCAGGGTGTAGATTTATTGTATATGATTCCCTTTCAATGTTTTCGTTGCTCTTTTTTCTATCCTTGTGTAAATAAAAATTATAAAGCCATAAATTATTTTCTTTCTTTTCATGAATTTATTGTAACGAGATTCAGTTCAAACAGATAAAACACCAGGTTTTCGGGTTATGTCCTGAACATCTGAAAATTCCTTTCCGTTCTTTTCTGTCCAGTTTCTCAATTTATATTGCTTCAGGATGACCAGACGTTGTGCGAATCACTGCTCAACGAAGTACGACCGTTGGTAACCAGTCGGGAAATTCTTGAGGTAAGGCCAAAATCACGCAAACGCCTTTTTTCAATGAGATGTAGGGCGTGAAGCCGCCCAGTAGAGCCGAGAAGGCAGCCGTCCTCCTCTCGGGCCGCCTCACCCCGACTGACTAGGCACTCCGACAGAGGCGCCTCCTCCTCGTCTCTAGCCTCTCTCGCTTCTATATAACAAGCTATTTCGTCGCGTACTCTTCTTCTCTAACCTTTGTTGACACCCGCGCTGCGCCAATTCGATCGATGAGATTTTATACACAGCCCGAAGGCATATTTCGCGCCGCAGAATGCATAAAAGAAACGGAAATGAGCATTAATGAACGGGAGCACTTTCTTGATACAAAATCAGTTTTATTCAGGAAACTCGTATCGGATTTGTTGTAAATCAACTTCGAAAACAATACTTTAAAAAATGGCCGTCGTTGTTGAGGATAAGTCGAGACGTGATCAAGTCATGGTCGGATATTGTATGCGATGAGGTAAAGCTATCGAAGCAATGTTAAGAGCAATCCTCTCTCGACACTATCACAAATTTGAGACTGCCTCGCTTTCGTATATTTTCTGGAAAATAGGCATTACACAGAAAACCTCCAACACTACTGTGACATGTCGTCTATAGTGTTTTCGTGCTCAAAAAAATTGAGTTTCGTTCAGGTTAAAAGGCCTCAGAGCGGAGCTTCTTCTCGTAATACAACTCCCAATGTACTGTCACCAAGCGTCGCCAAGCTGATGCAACGAGGAATCACTCCGAATACACCAGCTGGGCGGCGTGTCACATCTACAGGACTTCAGGGTACAATTTTTGCCAGAAAACAAAAAATTCAGTTATTTCTACAGGTTCTCAGCAACGTCTTGTATCACCGGCAAATGGTTCGTACGCTCCACGAAGTCAAGTTTCACCGGGTGAGGCGACACCGATTGCATCCGTTACTAATGGAATGCACAAATCTGCGTCCGTTGGTGGAGATCTTCTGAAGCATGCGACTACATCTCTCTCAACAAAACCTATCACGCCTAAGGAGAATGGAAAGCGAAAAGCAGTGGATGAAGCGTTAGCGCCATCTATCAAGAAAACTAAAACAGCAGCCGGTGCTCTGTCGGTTTCTGTATCTCCCGGATTTCCTGCAACATTGGCCCCACAGACACCTACAATGTCTGTTTCAGCAGCACGTAAAGCGGTTCAGAGCACAAGCGAGTTGTTTGCTCAAATGAGTGAAACATTGCCAGGACACATCGACATCGGTTCTGATATTAGAGAACATGAAGAACGTGTAAAACGAGAGCTTAAAGATGAAGAGGTAGGTAGTGTTCCATTAAAAATACAAAATATAGTTATAATTTTTATTATCGGTATTCGAAAAGTGTTTTGGGTGAAACTAATAAATATGAAGTTTTCAGCTGGCTCATAGTCTTCAAACTTCTGCAAGTTATGGTAATTTTGGATCGGCAACAGTTGAGCGGAAAAAACGAAAATACGAGAGAAAAAATCAGAAGGGCACTGCACCAAACACTCCAGCGGCAGTCGCTTCTCCTCTATTGCAGACGACATCGATGGTCACGCCTTCCGCTTCGAGTGAGTTGGACATTTTTATTTCTCTTTCTTACACTCTTTCTCTGCATGCCGCAGTTTTTCTCTATGAACATCATCTTTCTGACTCTCTGGCCTGCTCTCTCTCACTATTCGTGCGTAGGTTTAGTATCTCACTTTGCACAAAATGAAAGGAAGCGTTGACCCTGTGAACAATTGAAAAGAAGGGTTAAAAAGGATGAGGAAAAAAGAAAATGTGATGGTATGAAAATTGGGAAGAGAAATGAGTGGCAGAACAAGGCAGCGAACAACAAGAAATGGAACGAAAAAGAAAAGGGGGAGACACACTTACAGGGAGAGAAAAACGGTCACGAGATTGGAGAAAGTAGAGAAAAAAGATAGAGTAAAGAAAAGTGGTGAAGAAAGCTATGCGTTCGAGAGCTATTTGATCATTCTAAGTTGAAGGCGAGAGCACACAGTGATGTATAGAAAGGATGGAAAAACTCTATCAGAACTATTTTTTACGGTTTGACCCATTCCTTATTATCAACTTTCAGATACCGAGGAACGTCTTCCAAGTCTTGTTTTCCGCTTCGCTAAGAATGGAGTTACTGCTGTCGCATCTACACCAACTCTAACTTCATCTTCCGAAGAATCTAAAAAGAGAAAGTATGAGAAGAGTATTCGTTCTATTCCACGTTCTACTACGCCGCCACCCACCGTCTCTGCCAAAAAGCAAGAAAAAGAACGTGAAAGAGAGGAGATCAAGAGAGAGAAAGAGCTGAAAGAAGCATTAAAGCGAAAGATGGAAGAAATAGAAGAAGCTGAGAAAGAAGACGAAGAAGAAGAAGAAGTGGAAGAAAAACCGAAGCCAGCACTCAGCAAACTGAAAAACTGGGACTCTTTGATTCCTTCAATGGAAGAGCTGCGAGTTCGTGCGGAACGTTCAGCGAAGGAAACGAAAAAAGTGATCGAAGTCACTGCCAAGAAGACAAAGAGGGACCCAACAAAAGTTCAACTCGTGAAGAACTTCCGAAGGCCTATTCTGATTCTGCCGTATCTTGAAAACCCCACCGGACCAGACTTTTTGTTACACAAGTAAGAAAACAGACGTCCACTACGATTTTGACATTCTTATTGTATCCTCTTTCCAGATATCCAAATAGTCTACAGTACTACTCGGAAGACAATTTTAGGTTTGGAGAGAAGCGCCCCACGGCTTAATCTTCGCTCTCCTGTTCATCTCCGTTTAGGATAATCTACCTCATCTCTTATCACCTCTGCAGTTGTTATATCCTTTTTCTTTCCTTTTGATTTCATATTGTTATCCATAATTTGACCAAAATTCAAAAAAAATTCTTTTCTATGCTGAAAAACCGAAAAAGTGTTCCAAAAAATCTAGTTAAACGGGTCAATTCTAGCACTTCCCTTTCCCTTTGTTGTTTTTTCCCTTTTTGTGTTCTACTAATATGACATGCTCCCCTCTAAAGTTTCCATTTCAAATTTTCTTTTTTTCTTGACACTCAACAACTCTGGTATATCAATTAATAACTGGAATATGTAAAAAAAAAATCACGTTGACCCGAAAAACTCTAAAATGCTCAAAAAATCGGTGATGATCTCCCTCCTTCTCTTTTCTTTCAATCACTTCTCACAGAAGTTTTCTTTTTTTTAATTGTATTTTTTGTTGTTTAGCACCTAATTTGCTAGATACCGTGGTAACACACGTTTCTGCGTTATCAATATCATTTTTGTGTAATTATATTCATTTTGTGCTCTCTCATTCTTTGTTCCTTCTTTTTTGCTCATTTTTCCATCCCTTTGTGCCCAACTGGTCATACTGCTGTTTTATCGAAAATCTTTTCTTATTTTCTTCCTAGGTTCTACTGATTTCTCTATATATTAGGTTTTTCAATTTCTTTCATTGTGGCTAACGCATTTCTTTCCTTCTTTCTTTCTCTTGTCCCATCTTTTTTTCTCTCCCTTCCTTGACTATCCCGTTCGGTATAGTCAAACTTTGTTGACGCTTGAATAATTAATAAAAAGTTATTAAAAAAAACAAATTACTTGATTCTTCCGTTCAGATTTCCTAATGTCTGCAGCAGAAAGTAATCGAAAGAATCAGGAAGAAAATATTTTATTGAAAACAAAAATATGCCGATAAGGAAAAGAGGATTTAATTTTCAGCATCTTCATATAGGAAAAGTTGCTCATATTCTCGATAGAATACTTTTGGATTGGTCGGAGTTCCACAAATTAAATGAAATCGAATTGAAGAGTCCAAACAGGTTCCATTCCTCCAAAGAAACCTGAAATAATTTCTGCTGAATAAATAATTAATTTTAATAACCTCACCAATCTTGTCTTTTCCTTTCCAAGTTATATGTATAATGTTGAACACAAGATGGACTGTTAGAAGGGATCTTTTTGACCTAAAAATAAATGTTCTTCGTTTTGTCTGTTAATATCGATCCAAACCAGTTGAGCTTCCAACGATTCTTCACATCCCAATGCACAATAAGTCTTCAATTTAGCTCCGTTTTCATCGACTTCGTCGAAACATTCTGGATTTTGTTCAGGTCCTAATTGAGGATGATTCAATACACACCGAGTACGATTAATATCATAATTAGTGCATAAAATCTCTCGATCAGCTGAAAATATGAAGATTGAAAATCAAAGATCGAGGATTCGTATGCTCACTCCAATAAAATGATCCATTTGGTGGAGCTGCATGAACGTTCAGAAACAGTAATAAATAAACAAAAGGAAGAAAAAAGAAGGCATTCGATATGTTAATCTGCATATTTCTTATGACAGATAAAGTGATAACAGGATAAACGAAATGATACATGAAATCATTGAAAACGACATCTTTTTGAAAGTGAAAGTGAGTCAAATCTTCTTCTTTTTTCGTTTGTTTTTTTGGTTTCTTCTCGATTAGTTTGTTTTCTTTTTTTGTCGCAATGTCTTGATTAAATCTGTAGAAATTAGAAAACCCTCTTTCAGGTGTTGTATTTCATCAATCGCAGAGTACATTTCGACAAACAGACAGAAGGAAAAAGTTTAATGTTTCTCTTAATTTCTATTACACGCAAAAAAGAAAATTATCAAATAAGAACAATAAATACAAAAGCGTTTGCTTAGTTCCTACAATATAGTTTCTCGTACTATCTTCTAAATTTAATCATCTCTCCACTCTGGGTAATAGTGCTGACGGATACGGTCACAGTAAGCACGGACACGTGGGAAATCGTCTTCAAGAAGATCAGTGATTTGTTGACGATACGGTAGATAGAATACGGCAGCGATTTGGCCAAAAACGGAGCAGTCGACCTGATCAAATTTGTATTATTTATGATGGACTTTTTTCAGAACACATACCGAAGTGATACGATCTCCAAATAAGAACTTTTTGTCACCCAAAATATCATCAATTGCTCGAATATCTCGTCGAAGTAACTCTTTTTGTTCGGCAACATCCAACTTTCCAAGTACTCCATTTACACGTTTTCGAGCCTGAAAATAGGTATATTGAATAATAGAAATATTTACAAAGATTACAGTTTGGCTGAATCCCTTTGCAAGATAATTGGTGATAATTCCAGGAAGCGGAATGTTGCTGACTTGTCTTGAGAGCAGCAAATGAGCATTGTTGACAGTTTTATCGACAAGCAAAGCGCTGAAAATTGAAATCAGGAATTATGTTAAATTCGAAATTATGTAAAATCATAATAACAGTTTCTATAAAATTCTGTCTCGGTGGGTGCTATCTTTCTGCGCCAATCTTCGACTCAGAAACCGATATCTGAATTCCAGAAAGGCGCATCGGCACACATCTCGGCCGATTTCAGGACCCCTGCACAATTCGTCATTGACAGAATACTTCTAGCTGAGAGATTGAACCAAAGTCATCTTGTGTACAATTCAAATGTGTACACCACTCTGCTATATGGACACTGAGAACATTGGAAGAAATGAGGTATACAAGAAGAAGGACAATACCATCTGGACAGTCGTCGTCACATTAGAAGACAAATGCACAATGGGAAGTTACTCACTAATTAGTTGATACATCGATCATTCTCTCAACAGCTCTCGCAGTTCCTCTATCTCCTCCTTCCAGTTTATCATCAAGGTCGAAGTGTTTTTGGAGTTTCCAAACAATAACCTGCGAATCGGATATTTGTTGACCGTTCAGTTCAATGAATGGAAGTAGTCCACGTGGAGATTGACGAAGAGTCAGCCATGTGCCGATGACCTGAAACAAATTGTGATGACATATCATGAATATAACAGCTTTCTGAATACCTCATGATTGATGCGATTCGCTCTGAGAAATGTCTCAATCTTCAGACAAAAAGGTGATAAGTTTGGAAGTTTGTTGGCAGGACGTGGAAACTGATAAAGATAAACGACATTCTCTTTCCAGTTAGTTTTCAGTGGGCCTTTTCCTTGCAGACTCGTACTTGCTGTACGAACCAAGGTGCATGAGTGTACTGTAGTTTTACCCAATTTAAGAACCGACTGCATTCTGTAAAATGGAGAGACACATGAAATAGAGTTTGAAATAAAACGATTAAAGAGATAAAAATTAGAGCATTGAAACTATTTTCAGAAGCAAACATATATTAGAGGAATAATTACGGCCAATTATTTATATTGGAAACAAGTCAACCCGACTCTTTAAAAAACAAAACAATATTCTAAAAATGAAAAATAAACATGTTTGAGTTTCATGAATTTGCATTTTTGTACTCTTCGTATCGCTTCTTCTGTAACTCATATTCTTCCATATTGGCGTGTTGTTGAATGGCGTTTAATCTGTATTTCACGCCTTCTTGTCTTCGTTCTTTCTGCCGTCGCTCATCCCACATCACCGCGACTAAAGAAAAATAAATAAATAAGAATTTTCATGCCAATCTTACAAATCGTAACTGTTGTGAAAATACAAGAAGCTACAAACACTCGGAACCCGAAACGGTGTTTTGGTGGAGCAGCCGACAACATCTAAAGAACTGATTGAGAATGTCCTGACTATCACGAAATGGAGGATTAAAAATAAATAGATGAAAAGATGAACAACAATTTTGGCGTTTTACTTACGAAATATCATAAAAACAGGAAATTAATTTATGTTTAATCATCACGATTTGGTAAACAATGAAAGCGAATTTAGTCTTAAAGTTTCCCAGAAAAAGACACCAAATGAACTGAACCGAGTATTAAAGAAGTGTATCACAGGAATATCATAGGCTAAAATAACTTCAATGGGGTAGGTGAAAGTAAAGCACAACGAGAGGAAAAATGACAAAAAGAAAGTGGATATAGGTGAAGTTAATACGAATACTGAAGGCACTGAAATGAATTAAAAGTGAATCATTACCATCTGTACTTTGTAAAGACTAGCTCATTTAAGGTAGGAAAAACCGGTGTTAAATCAAAAAATTAAACAAGAAAAAAGATGATAAATAAATATGAAGTTAATGTTCGGGTCTTCGTTCCGAATCATACAAAGATTTTGTCCATGTTACATCATTCAAAGTTCGTTTATTGTGATCATAGAGTTGTTTTGCTCGTTGCATTTTGTCAGCCAAACGACGAGCGACTTCGATCCGGCTGCACCATACGTGAATTTGACGGAGACGTGCATCTTCCATATCCAAACTCACTTCTAAAATGAGACACTTACAATATAACTCAATATTTTTCGAGCTCACCAATGCTAGAGAACGTATTTTCCAACGGAGGTTTTGCAATGACACTCTTTAAAAATTTGTAGGCAATTCTTTGGATCACAATTGAATTTTCTCCGTTAGTCTGTAACCAACCCTCCATTTATGATTGGTAATTTTGTGTTCTTTCCATTTTCATACCTGTCTACACACATAACACTGCTTGGTGGAAATGAGAACATACTGACGAATGATACGATCGACATTTGAAGCATCGATATGCTCAAGACAAGTTTCCACGTCTAAGAGCTGCTCTCGTGAAGAATAACCATTGATGCGAAGCAATTCCATTTGAGCATGTGCCAAGTTGGAATTGTATGCAGGCAATAGATGATAGAGATTACGGCATAATCGTGGAGTACGAACTCGGCTGAATAACGCTTTTAATTTATTGTAATTCTAGTCCCCGAAACTTACAATTGTGCTGTTGCACGTCGAACACCAGTAGCGGGCATTGCCAATTCTTTCATAGCTGATGCAGTTCCTTCAACAAAATCAAACACTCCTTGGACAGGTTTTGTTACAGTATCCACGACTCCAGTTGCTACTCCCCATACCATTCCCTTCATCAAACCACTTTTCCGACTTTCTGATGCAACATTTGTAAACATTGCTGTCGCTCCACCTAGAACACCAACTCCAAGTCCTTTGACTCCAGAATAAAGATGAGTGAGTGGAGTGGATGAAGATGAATGGGAACGAATCATATTATGTCTTCTCTTCAGTTCATGATCTTGATCGAAAGTGAGAGCCCCGACACCAGAAGCCATTGATGACGCCACTTTGGAGACGCTGTTCGAGAGACCGTATCCAAGGCCAGCCACAAATCTCTGAACATCTCCTTCGATGAACAGCCCTTGGAATGAATCTTTCAAATCTGTTACCAGACCGAGAGGATTTCCAAAAGCATCCAGAGTTACGATTATACTCAATGTCTGTTTTTGTAGTTCAGCCAAATAGAACTTTTGAAGAGTTTCTAACAGAAACGATGAAGTCTCAAAATAATGATATTGACGGAAGGGAGGCAACGACACGGAAGCATTTTCGAATGAGATCAGCTTCACGTTGAATTGTTGTTTGAGAAGTCGGAGATCTCGAGGGAGGCCAGACTTTGACACAGTGACGACTGAAAGTATTAAGATTCATTCCTTCATCTAGTAAGTAAAAAAAACCAACCACTTAAACCAACATGTCCCATTTCGAGTTCAAGTGTTCCGAAATACCACCTCCGCGTTCTTAATGGATCATGTCTCTCAAGTTCTGTATTCGGGGGCAAGTTAAGAGCTCTCTGTTGAACAGATGATGCGGCGTCTGATGACTGAGCCATTTGCACAATTTTCCATAAAAGCAGTTCATCAAGTTGGACACTCATATCACATACTTTCAATCGGAAACAATCAAAAGAGTCGTAGTGTTTCATTGATGTGCAGTTCATTTCTAGTTTCAATGCAGGACGCCCAGTTATTGGAACACCGGCTGGTAGATCAACCATTTGTTCATCGTAATTTCCAGAATCCGGCTGACAATACAGAACTTGCCATCGATCAGACGTGAGAAGCTGATTGTCCATTTGAATAACATCTACACTTCCAGTCATTTGATATGTTTTATCTACTCTGCGTGCACTGACAACGATTCCTCCGAAATGTGCATAAATCAGTTCTTCTTGTAATCCATTCACTACAGAGATTCCGAGACCACCACGCATTGTGATGCTGACGTCAAGAATAGCTGAAAAGTATGAATACAAATGCATAGTAACAGCGAATCAACTCACCTAACTTGCTGACAGTTTGGATCAATGGTTCCGAAATAGCTCTTGTTTGGAACTCTCGGTCAGTGATTCTGATAACCACCGTAGGACCAGAATGTAAGAATTCTACTCCCAATGTCCCACTGCCCGGTCGTTGTCTTTGTACTTTCCATATCTGCGTCACTGCAACTCCGTCTTCTCCTTTCGGAGACAACTCATCTGCTGGAACAACAGCCACTTCTGTTTGTTTCGATGTCATCATCAAATGAGGATTGTCAATCAAACACAGCCTTCCGTCTGGCATCCATGTCCACCTCTGCCACTTGTTTCTATTTTTGTCTCTTTCCATCATCATTAATCGTCCTCCAGCTTTTTCAAGAACGTCAAGCACGAGTCTAGAGTCCGGTCGTTTTCTATGATTCATGCCAACGTTTTCGATACACCCATCAGGACACAGTTTCCACAACTGATTATCTTCTGTTCTGCACTGTTTGTTCAACATAGTTTTTCCTTTCTGCATCGTTTCCAGGACAAGTTCCTGCTCATCAGTAAATCCGCTGTTTTTTGTTCCATTTCTCAGGTTGAAACTATGTGCGAGTTGAATATACGAGTTGTTCTCGTAAATAAGTGGCTCTGCTGGTCCAGGAACTCCAATTTCGTAAGACTTACTGCGATTCTCAAACACTTGTAATACCATCATTTTCTTGCCATACAAATCGTCCCAAGCATAGTCAACAACACTTTTTGATTTGCATATTGTTCTCAAATGGGGCCGCGCTGGGGAACTGCTCTCTTGTTGGTACAATACAGGAACATCCGTCATGTTCTCAATACGTATCGGTGGTGGATAGAAGTCGGCGTTGGTGAATGTGATTTGGAATACAGCAGACGTCAGAATGATTTCGACACGAATGAATCTCGGAGTCTCATCTGAATCACGCATTGTAACGTGGAATGATCCAATTCTATCGATGAGAAATGGGCAACTCCAGTGTTTTACATCTGCACGACGTACGCAAAGCATTCGACGAGCAGCATAGTTTTCATTCCAAGTTGTCGATGATTGTGCTGCCAAGTGGACATGATCTTTTTCTTTCTGAAATAAAGAAAGATTTTGTTCATATGGCTAATATGTATTTCCTTATTCATACCTCAACTAGATCATGATGACAAACTGACAGTGCAACTGAAGACTGATTTTGTAGAATGAATCGAGAAGTGAGAAGAACAACTTGCGTATCCTTATATCTTCCAGTCCCAGGACGAACTTCAACTCCCAAATTATAATAGAATGTTGGTTTCGTCTTATGTTCTACTCTCAATTTCAATGCTTGTACTCCAGGGGTCAATGTGAATTTCTCACTGAGAACTGAACGATAGCCTTTCTCCGAAATGTATGAGTTTCCAACTCTTACACGACAAGCTTTTGGACAGTTATCATCAGCAAAAGAGAACATGAGTGGATGGCGATCTTTTGCTTTTTCGTGTTCTTCCATTTGTCCCGCTGCTTCTGATTTGACAGCTTCTTGTTGAATGATGAGTGGTAGACCAGATTTATTCACAATCCAATATGGTACCCAGAGTGATACAGAGAGCGACTGACCCACCCCAAGTCTCACATGGCAATAAATATCCAGTAAATGTCCTTTCGAATCGACCATTTTTGTAAAAAGAAGTGTTCCTTCACCAATGGATGCCTTATTGAGAATCAGTGGAGTTAGTGAAGTTAATCGATCCGTTGTAACGCTTATAACCAATTCTTTGGTGATATCAACTGATGTAATAAGCATTGACTTGCTTGCAGCAATAGCAAATACATTGTCTTGAATCTTGATTTCGACGTCAATCGGAAGAAGGTTTTGCAAGGAGAGTGGAGCAACTAAATGAATTGAGTGTCCTGGTAGTGATTCGAACTCATGCTCCGGATAATACTCTCTGCGGATCGCTGTGCATACCCAATAGTATCTGTTAAGATTCGAGTCCGATCGAGTTTTCAATCGTTGTGTTTGATTGCAGACTTCTCCTGATATTCTCACATTCTTCCATGATAATCCAGCATGTTCAATCACAGGTAACGGACCAACTGGATATGCAGTTAGTGGGCAATGCGCGTACTCCAGAGGTACCGAAACAATTCCATTTGGTTCCACACTCATCAGCTCGCCACCTTCTGAAACTTTCAAGAGGGTTGTTTGATAATGATGTTCTAGGTTTTTCGAAACTTACTTGCTCCCTCTGTTTGTACTGCAATTGGATGTGGAAGATGATTGGTAACATCAATTGATGATTTTAGTGTCACAACTTTCTTTCCATCGTTTTCCATTGTTACTGCGATCAGAAGACGTGCATTCTTCAATTCTGGTCGAAGAGCTTTCACAACTCTGAAGTATGTTCCACACGAATCCACATTTACAGGTGATATTTCATCCCATCCCGAAACTCGAACTATCAATTGGCGTGGTGGTTCTCTTTCAAGATGAGAATAAAGCAGAAGTCGTGCGGGGAATTCGAAGTTCTTCTCTTGTCCTCTCCCGACTGTTATCCATCTTGTTGACGACTTTCTTTGTTCTGATCTAGCAGATAATACATCTTCAACTGCAGTTGTAAAATGAACTTCACATCCAGTAACGTTCTTCATCACATAAGGTAAATGATCGCTGCTTGAACGAGTACATTGATTTCTGAAGTCATCTCGTTCGAACGAAGCAAGAATCGCCGGAAGTTTTGCGTTCCATTGAATTGATTGTTGAATGAGTTGCTCAGTTATATTGATGTTTAGCGTGCTCTTCGTTTCAGCTACCAACTCGATCGTTTGCTTCAGATCTTTTGAATTCGACAGAAAACGCAGAATTCGCCATTCCTCAATTACTGGTTCCCAACCGAAAATCTTCTGATTGAAATAATCCATAGAGATGTGGAAAGACGCTTTGATTCGTTCTCCAGCCTTCTCCAGGCTCACATCTGAAAATTCCAAATATCTTGGTAAAAAAAAATAATATTTTGTAACTCACTAGAAACTGATACACGCAACAATGGAATTGAATTGGACTGAAGATCATCAAGAATCCATAAGTCTGTGTGCTCAGAATGAATAATGAATTTTGCAATGTCGATAGCTGAAAGTAATTCTCAATTAAATATACAGTATACAAAACTCAGATACGTTTTGATGGCGGAGGAGGTACGATGATTGGAACAATGGGCTTCTTCTGGACCTCCACGTAGTTTTTCGTGTATCCTGTGATGATAGCTTTCAATGCACGAGCATCTTTGTACGACAAACGACAAATCATTTTCACCACTTCTACCTGAAAGTTTTAGGTCGTTATTGTCAGTTGGATTTCACGAAAACATGAAAATGCACGGAACTGAATACCCAGAACATAGAATCCCCAAACTAGATAAGAAAAGAGACATTTTCACAAGCTAGATAAGAAACATAGAATAAAAAAGGCTTCGGGGTTATAATTCCCAACCCTAAAAATGAACGAACCTCGATCAAGAATATGGAGGCTGTTGATTTTATATCCTGTATTTTGAGAATTAGTGTAGCAGATAGTTCTCATTTGTTCTATGAATTTTGGTCAGAGAATAGTTGTACGGTTTCAGAATACATCATGGGAGAATCAAACTTTTTTACACCTACAGCCCATAGTTATAGACAAAAAGAGTTCTCAACCTACCTCAAGTGCATGTCTCACTGGCGGTGTTACAACCATTCCTTTGTTCTGTTTCGACTGATTCAGTATAGACATCGGATCAATGCTCAAGGATATAGTGATGGAAAAATCATTCGAGCATAAATTTCTGGTTTGTTTCTCGTGTTGCATAGAGCACCATCCGAGCCTCATTGACTGTATTTCCAGATTAGCGGAGATATGGCCACCAATATCATTCATATTCAAAACTGCTGTAGTCGATGCAATCATAGCAAAACTGTTTTTGACGAATGGATTTTCGAGTAGATACAAATCTGCGTCCCGAAGAGTTATTTTGACAGAGAATGTAGGAGAAGAAGATGAAAGAGATTCATGCGCCATATGAGGACTTCTATCGACTATCGCTCCTCCATGAGTTGTTGAGAACGTCTGACGACGCCCAGAAGCAGTAAGATGATAAGGAATTTCATCAGAATCTGAAAAAACAGTACAGTAGATAGGCAGAACGTAATGAGACAACCCACATTTCGGAATGAAATCAGTATACAACATCAGGAATTCTTTCAGATCGTTCAACCAATCGTATGCAAGAATAACACGGGCGTTGCAGAGAACGAGTGTAAGAACAGGACATTCGTCTTTTTTCATCATTATATGGGATTCAAGCATCAAAGAAGAGTTGATAGAATTTGTAACTGGTGTTACCGGTCGTGATCTGTAAATGTTTTTTTCTTTTGGCCACATATGCATTTGTCTTTGACTTACTGCTTTCCAGAGTTTTTGTGTTGCAAAATCATCGGAAAGCAGTTTTTCGGTCCGTTGTTTGTCGTGTCCACCAGTTCAATCTTTTCGCAAATCAAATCAAATTCTGATTGACCATCATCGAATGAATCGAATGAAACCCGTGCTCTCTCCAATTTCACATTTGCGAATGGTTGCCATTCGCCATTCAAAATAGCACTTTGATTCTCTGTTAGCTTTTTCGGGACTTCCAAATTCAAGTCTACATCCTCGAATACCGTTCTGAAAGAGAGCGTTGCATACTTCAATCGGCTCTCCAATTCGATAATATCTGTTGGAAGTTGAAGAATTTCAATTGGAATTGTTTCTGGAACTGGAATCAATGGTTCGCCAAAGTTTTTCTCGATTACTGCTCTCATCAAAACATAAAATTGAGTTGTCATTCTCCACTGCAATCCACTAATTCTTGTGATGATTGTCAAATCTGGAGCATTTTTTGAGAACACGGAATCTAAGTTTCGTAAGAACTTGTTGTTGAGATCGAATCGTCTTGAGAAAACATTCGGGCTTGTGAGTACGAAAGCAGTCTGTTGGAATGCCTTCTCTCCGACACACTTGAGATGCTTCTGATTTAGTAAACGATCAACTTGACGAGCTTCATGTGCTCGAACATTCGATAATGTCATATCTCCGTAGTCAAGGAGACAATCAATGTTCGCATCATAACCATAGTCACTCTCCACAGAATATTTATCGAATATCTCCTGTTTTAGAGCAGCAAGAGTCTGGAAGGTATTCTTCAATGTCATTGCATCAGAAAGCCAGAGAAGAATATCAGGAGATGTGGAATTGATAGGCATCATAAGTGATGTGGCACATTGAATATCAATATCAAGTGAGCATTTCGTACGAGCACTTTCCTCAACCTTCAGTTTTTTGCTCTTAGTTACAATGTTCATCAGCTCATTGAACTGAATCCAAAAGTCCATTAGAGCACAGAAGAATCGATGTGTGTGAACATAGTATACTTTCTGATTCGTTGGTACATGGAACGAAATGGATATGTCACATTCACGTTTCGGATCATCACCAAGATATTTGACAACATCTATCACTATTCGTTTTGAATCATCCAGTTTCCGTTTCGTAGAGGGCGCCATTCCGAATCCATATGATGCATTCTCAAATTGCTCGTCAATCATAATCAGTCGTTCTGGGTACATTTCTGAAATATAAAAAAGTGAAATAGCACAACAATACGATGTCTCTGTTTAAGTATTCCACCCACGCAACTAAATGCGGCACATCTTTCATATTAGGCAACTCCAAAATTAGCATAAAATTAAACGATACGAAGAAGGCACCGAATTGGGTATATTACAGAGTTATTTCGATTACTTTTTAACTAGATGAATAGGTATTGTAAAGTTGTGTAATATTCAACATATACCGTAAATACTGTAACTGAACTTCAGTTACTGAAGCACACATGTAATATAGGACCCCTTTGGAAAATAGAAGCAAATTCTCTAGAAACACACTTTTGGAATACATTTTGGTCAGGTTTTTCGAAGTTTCTGTAATGTTTTATTTTTTCGCAAAAACTATGATTTTGATGAGCGTTTCTCATCATTTTCCTAAAATATTCTTAAAGGGGGTGAAATAAGACTGGTTTTCTAGAATTTCATAAGTCCATTGATTTTCAAAATCAGGTCCAAGAATAAAGCACACCTTGTTTTAGAAGCACACCTGTAATTAAGGCGAACCCAAATGACCCTTTGAAAACTAGAAGCACATGTGATTCAATTACAAAATTTACAGTAGTCATAAAATCAAATTTTTGTCTTACCAGAGAAAAACGGAGTAGAATCATCAATTCTGATTCCATCCACCATCAACTTTATTGCCAAAGTGTTCGAGTTGTTTTCACTGAGTTCCATAGTTGATTCCAGTTCGGTATTCATCAAACAAATCACTCCTAATCTTGTATTATTCTTTGGAAAAGGCATTCCAACTCTCCAAGTTCGAGCTCTCAAGGTACATCCAACAAGGAAAGATGATGTCGTTTTAGAAGTTTCTTGTGTGTTTACAGATGATACATTTCCCGTTCTTTCGTGTTCATCTTCTCCTAGTATACCTCCCATTTCGAGAAGAGCTGTCCATGTTCGTCGGTTCATTTGCATTTCCATTTCGTCCATTTCAATTTCGATGGAGCAGTTGCGCTGCAAAAAGAAACGATGACAATGAGGTCAGGACTTCTCCTCTTTTTTGTCGCATCATACACTCTCATTCATTATTCCATCGTGTGGTTCTTCATATATATTTCTCATCAAAATTTGGACTCACATTTCCATTCAATGGTTAATTTTTTGGCCCAGAGAAAGCTATTTATAGTTTTTTTTCAGGGAAGCATGGATTTCCAAAATACGAAAACCTCGGGGGCGGAAACACTCTCGTCCCCATGTACCCTTTAGGAAAGATACAAGGTCTAAGAGGTCCCTCATGCCATTTTGTATGCTATTTGACCGTGAAAAATTGCGACGGCGTTGCTTTTTTTTGGACCTTCTGGTCAACAATTCTAAACAAAATGGCTTCAAAAATGGGGAGGTGATACATTACTATAGAGTTATAGAGTTGGTATAGGGTTGACTGTATGATTCATTCGAATTCATCTAGAATATTTTCAGTATTGATATTTTTAGACATTCATGTTAGGTCTCCATTGTGTGGGTCAGATCATGCTGATTTCATTTACATTTTCAATGAACATTCAATACCAGCGTCATTCTTCTCCATTACTTGAATCACTTTGTATCATAATTGCAGTTTTTAGATCAAAATAGATAATATCATAATGATTTGAATCAAACGTCTGAATCTTTCGTTTGTATTTGTATTTTGTTTTCGTGTTTCTTATGACACGTCTTTTGAATCAGAACTCAACTCTCCAAATTGGGATTGATCTACAAAATGGTTTGAAAAATACAACCCTTTCAGATTATTTGAAAACAAAGAGTAAGCTAGCTGCAATGACATCACAATCCCTCTTGCTTCCTCTCTCCCATCATTCCGCTCGTGCTCAGACTCCACCCCTTTGGAGGGGCGTGGCTTCAGAAGAGAGGCGGCTCTTTTTTTATAAGCTCGATTCATTTTGGTGTCACTTTCGGTACACAACTATCGTCTACAGATGTTCTCCTTCCGACAAATCCTGGCTCTTATGATTGTAGCTATTGCTATAATGTCATACTCATCAGCTCAGGTAAGAAATTGATGCACCGGATTCTGTCGGTCGACACTTTACCTAACAACACAAATAACTTGTATTCTCACTAGAATCCTTTTGTTCTCGGAGGGAATGTGGGAAATGCCGCTCTATTCGGCGTTGTTGTGGAATAGTATTAGATTAGCATTTGCTTTGTAGATATATCGAAGAGTGACAGCAAAAAATGAAATAAAATTGCATCGCAAATTAGATAAATCCGTTAGAATCGTTCCTTTCAAATATCCGCTCATCTCTTTTTTGTTGTTATTTTTACTATCAATTATTGAAAGGAAAAACATGACAATTATGCTATCGAGTCTGGTAGGAGTTATTTCGGAATCTCGAATGGGAGGCTTGGGACCAATGAAGTGATCACCAGATTATGATTTCAACGACCTCACATGTCTAGCTTCGAAAATTGAGAATTTCCACATAGTAGACTACTATTAGTTCCACATAGTAGACTACTACTAATGGATCGGAAACACCCGAAAGGTGGAGAACGAACGGAACACTTATGAGATTAGTGGTCAAGCGTAGGAGAACTACTAGTAGTAGTAGCTGTCGTTTCCAATTAGGAGTCTTGGGTAGTACTAACATATCCATTAGATTACTCGACTTCGATTATTTATCAAAGACATCTAGAATCGCTAGATCTTAATATAGGAGTGGTGACAAACATCATACGATGCGGATAAATTTCAGCACCTTTTTAGTTTTTAATCTTGACTAAACCCAAATCCAAGAAAGAGATGTAACGATTTTGAATGAAAACAGAATAGTTATGTGAAAATTGTCATTCAAACTGGGGGGAAGTGAGATCAGAAACTCATGTGTTTCTTACTTTCAGCCAATCGACCAAGACCGTCCAATCTTTATGGAACGTCGTGAAGCTTCAGCATTCGGAGATATCATTGGAGAACTCAAGGGCAAAGGACTCGGTGGACGAATGAGGTAAAATGTCTTCTAGAACGTCATTTCCTGAGCCTCAAACTTCAAATATCAAAACTCCTTCCATTTCCGTTCGCTCCAGATGCAGAGTTCAAAAGTTCTGTGAAGCGTAGTATTTTACGAAATCAGGTGTCCACAGTTTTCTTATTTTTATTTTGACCCCTCTCCATAAGAATTCAACAAAAGAAGTGAATCGTGTCATGCATTTTTGACGCTTTTTATGGATTCTTTTATGTTTTTGGTACTGGACACCTATTCTTATGATGCTCATATTTGTTTTTCATAAGAAAACAAGTGAATTCAGCAAATTAATTACAGATTCGGAAAGCGATCGTCTTCTCCGGACATTTCGTTGGCTGAACTGCGTGCAATCTACGGAGGCGGACCAGTGGAATACGTTCAGCTCTAATAATAACAGCCAATCCCAGATTCATGCCTTTTCTAACGTTTCTCAAACTTTCCACCCGAATTAATCTGTGATTTCCTCTCCTTATTTTCGTTGTTCGCCAATCTCTTCAAAAAAATCGAATTTTCAAAGCGCTCTGTTCTCATTTGTTGTCGATTTGTGTCAGTGTACAGCCTCATAACCGTTCCTCTTTCTGCGAATAAACCACTTCTGTTGAAAAATTTCAGTTCTTGATCATTTTTAGATTAATCAAAAATTTGAAAGCTTCTGCTTCACGAATCCGAAATAACGGAACACCATCGACTCTTTTCTAGGAATTGATACTGGAGGATTGTGGGAGCGCGGGGGAGTAATGGAGAAGGGTAATTCTTATGTTCCTCCATTTCCATTCAGATTCAGACAAATACTTCATGTGGGTTGTTGGATACAAATTTGCAGATAAAACAAGAAGAAAGGAGAAGAGAAGCGAAAAAGAAAGGAATAAGGCTCTAATAGAGAATGCATAGAACATCTTCAACTCCGATTCCTAATTGCTCTTCTGGTGGCCCGAAAAGAAGAAGAGATATTACTGCAGATTTTTAATTTTCTTGCAGAATACCCATATTGAAAAATATATGTATGTCCCGAGAGATTCCAGAAAGGTCGACTGGATGATCCTGCGATAATCTCGACTCGTTTTTTCCTACTGCATATTTTAAAGGGATTCCATTAGTTTAACGAAATATTTTCTACCATCATCCGATAACATCTTCTTTTCAATCTGATGCCAGAAAATGGTCAAATGTTTTGGCGAGAAATCCAAGGGATAGCTCGAAAGAGCAAATGCTCTTTGAGATACCATCTTGTTTGTTTCACGTCATAGGTTATATTTCACATCAAAGATAACGTCTTTTCGAAACGCTGTTCGAGTTTTAGACTTTTACAATCGAAACCTAGCTCAAAGCCGTGGGATAGTTAATGGGAATTTTGAAAGGTCTCCTTTTCACATGTTATTTTTATCATATATAATAGTTTTCTTCACAGAATCTTCAATTTTGGGAGTTCGATTTGACCGAAAGATTCGAAAATTAGTTTCTGAATCTAGAAAATAGGTCGTCACGTGGAATGTGTGATCAGCGAACAACATGAAGTAAACTACCGTAAATCATTGTAGAATATCTATTTTTATTCGTGTTTTGTTGATTACGAGCTTTGTGAGCACTCCTCCTCAATCAATTTCCTGTACGTGATTCTACTGGGAATCGAAGCAAAAGGTGCATGAACGGAAATTGAAAATGGAATTTTACATCCGGTAAGCATAAGGTGATTGCGGTCATCTGATTTCCATTGACATCATTGTTAGCGGAACCCGATGGAAACACATTTTGTGTGATGGTTCGAAGTTTGACGACAATGAGTGATACTCAGGAAGGAGAAAGGAAATTGATCTATGAATGAAAGGCGTCATACTTTTTAAAATAAAATTTCGAACTTGCACGTTTAGTACCGACTTATTGGAATGTGACTAACTGTAAGGGATCTCTAAAACCTACATATAATCCGAAGTGAATAGTAAAGCGTTTTGTTTTTAAACATGATATCACTGGTATTAAATAAAATGCTCAAAAATCTCTCGACGTTGAAATTACATATGATGTGATACGGCGAAAAAACACTACATCTCGATAGAAGTTACTTCAGAAAAATTAAAGATTTATCACAATTCAAACGTTACTATAGTCTCACGAACAAAAAGATCTTGAACCTAACTTTGTTTATTTCTGTACTTTTGTTCAAGTTGAAAAGTATAACGTTCTCAGGAACTTAACATGAGTTCCAACATTGACCATCTTCTCTGTTCAACAACCAACTATACAATTTCCCATCGAGTACCTCTCTAGAGCATCAAAACAATCAAAGCTTTTTAGACTGACACCACTTGGTTTGAAGGAAGAACATCATCAGAACATGAAGAAGTAAACAAATTGCATGTTCATGTTAGATTGGAAAACATGGCAATGGTGAGATTCTTTCTATGATATTGATTTCGAATTGAGAACTCATGTATACTGCTCTGAGACATTTAAATACAGCTCCGAGAGAACTCAAAAGATAATGATGTCTTTTTACCTATTTACCTTTTTATACTTCCTTTCGAATTGCGTATGCATCTTGTCAACATAGGCCATCTTAATCGTCATCTCTGGCTTCAGACTACTAACTCCAGAAGTCGTCGGAATAGGGGGCGTCGCCGCACTTGTCAAGACATGATTGTCGATTGAAGTGGCAGATGTAATTGTCATTGTGGTCAGATTCACTGAATTTTCTAAATTTCGAACGTCATTCAGCATGTGGTACTTACATGGTTTCACATAATCTGCAAATGATTCATCAGGGACAGAAGATGACACGATGGGATTCTGATAATTATGATCGGATTTTGATGCTCGTGAATGGGGCTTATTATTGGACTTATGAAGATCTGGGCACGAATTGGATATTGATTTCATTTGGGATACTTGAGAAGACGTTGTGAACAATGGGTATGATGTATTCTCGATCATATCTCTCATTTCCACGTGTCCAATAGCAAGTTTCAGCTGAAAACAAAGATTAATAATATGTTGAGAAACGATTCAGAAGTACTTTACTCACATTTGTCAAGTGTTGTTCTTTTGAAATGACACTGAAATCAAGTCCCTCAGCATTCAAACAGGCAATCGGTTCTCCTGGTTCCCATATCGTAGAAGCTCGAGTTTCCCGTTTAGTCCATCCTCTTCCTCTGACTTCCATTCGTACTGCAGGGAGCGTCAAATTAACAGAAACATGAGATTCGATAATTGAGACATTCTCAGAGCTGATTTTAACATCAACCAATTCGTCATCAGTTTCACCCGACCCAACAGATTGGGCCTTTTTCAGAATCTCGTTGAAAACCGTTGGATCATCAGAAAACAGAGTAGATAATCCATCGAGAGCTCCTTCTTCATAAACAATGCTGACAGGTCTGAGACGACAGTTGACTATATGTTTCACGATCAGTCTTGGCGATCTTCGAATATAATGCATACTGAACATTGGCACTTTTGTTGTTAAAATATCTTCTCCATCTCTACCAACTGTTAACAGCATTTTTGTACTTTCCGCAGTTGAATATAGGAGAGATTCGGACAGCTCTGCAAGCTTGCTTTTCGGTCGAGGGTGTCCAGAACGAAGACGTTGAACACTCATATCGTTAACTGTAACATCCACTGAAACATAGTGTTGCTTTGGACTGAGCTCCCATCGAGAGCTGACTCCTGATAATTCTAAAGCAAGAACTCTTTGTTGTTCGATTCCATCGTGCACTTCAGCATCAACAAATCGAAGCGTCAAATGCTCTAACCTTAACGAAATCTGAGCCAGTAAAGCATCCCTTCGAAGAAGAGTTGAATCATCCCATGACTCGTGAAGAACATCGAGAATCTCGTCTTCCATTTCTTTTACATTTATTTCTTTCAGCTCTCCAACATCGACGTTGCCAAAATCGAACTTATTTTCTTCTTGTTTTTCATCTTGTTGAGCTTGTCCGAAAAATCCGGTAATCCATCCATAAAGTCCACCACTAACTGGCTCAGTAGGTACGGTAGGCTCTTCTACTATGATTTCGTCAGGAGGCGGTTCCAAAGTTTCGAATGTCTCTTCGGCATCAGGAATAGCGGCAGTAATGCCCAGTTCTTTCTCTTTTTCTCTTAGTAATTTCCTAAATACTGTTTCTCTGAAGAGATGCAACTCATGATACGTATATTGTGCATCTCGCTCGATTTGCTTCATTATCGCCGTACTTTCAACTAGATGTGTGGAGGTAGCTGAAGTTCCATTTGTGGATGAAGTTGGAACGACTGCAAGAGCATTTGATGTTGCCGTATTAGACGAAGATGCAGAAAAATTGGTGGTGGTTGTAGGCTGAATTGCATTCGGATTGGCAATTAGGCCGATTAGACGTTTGCGATAAGCTCTACAGTACGAATTGAAACGAGCCGCCCTTTCGTGAGCGAACTCCCACGTTCGATTGGCATTGGTTCTTCGACTTTCTTCGAGTACTCGATTATATGCGAATTTCCACCATTCTTTTGCGCTGAAACGATTGATATTTTCTTAAGAAAACTAACTTTTGCAGTCCCTAAAAAAAAATTAATTCTAAACATTGAAAACCCACTTTTCTCCAATTGTACATAATGGTCTCCATTTCCGATGTTGTCTTGCTCTTTCGAATCGCGCCCATTCTCGATTTACAGCTCTCAACTCTGTCATTTGGTGTCTTGTCAATTCTAGACCTAGTATATCAGGTCTCATGAAAAACTTGAATCTTGGAACTTTCGCTTTCAATGGAAACTTGCTCGAATTCTTTTCCATTCTCAGTTCAGCACTGCATGGTTGAATAATGTATGCATTTGACGATGATTCAGGAGCAAGAATTTGCTTCAATTGTTTAGAATCATCGATGTTTTCAGTCATCGTTGAATTGGAATTCCAATAAATGCTAAAGCCCGTCAAATCCAACTTTTTGAAAGTATTTGTTCCTTTTTGTGGTTCAGCAAACCCAGGCTTCCAATGGTGATTCGTCGTTTGCATAGTCATTTTCTGAATTCTTATGCCACAATTGAACGTCTGTCCAAGAATCGTAGTATTATCTTCGTATCGGATATGTACATTGTTCAGAATCAACTGAAAGATGTTTCTATTAAAAACTCAAATTTGTGAATGTGAAAAAGAATCAACTCACTTGAATATTATTCAGAACTGTCGATATTAACGATGCACCCCACCACGAATCTTGAGATTCTGGAATTGGGATTCCACATAAATCGAACAATGATGTTTTGTGCCTCAATTCAAGTTCTTCGAGCATTTGTTCTTTTTTCTGTTGCTCCACTTGCTCAACTGCTTCCACATCATATCGTTTTTCTCCTGATAGAGGACCGACAATAATAAGTACATCACTGAGTTTCAGAGTCCATGGTTCTGATCGGATATGTGTGATTGGAACCGAAAGAGTAAGTTTTCCAAGAAGTCCAGATTTAACTTCCAATGGTAAATCCAACTTTCTGAGAGCTGTCTTTTTGAGTGGAACATTTTCTAATTCCACTTGTCCTGAAAATGGAAAACTTGATTCAGACGAAACCATACATTTTCTTCATAAAAAAATTGAAATCTATGAAAAACCTTTTTTTAACTTTTTAAACTCTTAACATTTTTATTTCCGAGATATTTCGAAATCTCACCGGATAAAAGTGCAACAGAGAGCTGGTCAGTGTTTAAATCTTCCAAATATTCTCCAATATAATTGTTAAGAACCCACGCCACTACATTTTCCAACATCACTGGTTTCTGAATTTTATTTGTTCATGACTTCAAATTGTTGAAATTCTTACTTTTTTACACTATATAACAAAAATCTGCATCAACCCGAGTAGATATTGGCTGATGCTTCGAGCCTGAAAATTATTTTATTGCCACGTGGATTTTGTTTTTTCTTCCGTGTTTTGAAGCATAAATCACGTGAAAACGAGCCGTGACTTGTGTACTTTTTGATTGTACTAACGGACGGCCGCCACGCATTTGGTGGCCGGGGACTGCGGCAATTCCCGGCCATTCGGTGAATGTACAACTTTAGCGGCTGGTTGAAGCTCGGTGTAAAGTTTCTCGGCAAGATGATTAATAAATAAGATTCAAAAGACGCATGTCTTACTTACGGAATTCAAGTTCAGTTATGAAAGAAAACATTAAATTCAACTTTATAGGATTCGAACCAAACGACCAATTCACTAAGTGCACTTTCGTTGAAGGATATTTACACTCTAATAACAGAGAAAAACAATCAAAAAGAGCACGGACAATACAAAAAATAGTGAGGAAGTTAAAAAGGGAAAAACTATTCGAAGGGGCGGATATAGAAGACGAGCGGCGGACACGTTGAAGCTATACTGCCAAATTCCATTCATACAGCAATTGTGAATAGTCGGCGCCAAAGCTGTAATGAAAATTCATTGACTTACAACAAGTTGAAAAGCTTAGCAGAATTAAATCATTAACTCACTGCGTTAAGACTTCAGATGTTATCTACAGCCCAGAACTAACCGGGCAAAAACAAGATTTTCTTGTGAAAAAGTGACGTTAAACTTTCGGTATGGGAATCAACACGAAAATGCAAATAGATATAAATGAAATTGCTGATCCTTAATATTTTTCGACTTGAGAATATATCTTTAATTCGAATTAAATATTTTATCGGAGCTGCGATGCAGCTGCTTTAACTGTCTAGGCTTTGGATGTGTACTTTAATTAATTTTCTACACCTTTTAATAATAAAAAAACACTTACATTTACTGAGCATAGTGTCCGTGTTGCTCGTATTGATCTCTCATACGCAGAGCATGCCATCTTCCGTAATCGACCCAGGTAGAGGAAACTGGCTGATAGCTCCAGCCTTTATAGTCCCATCGTTCTCCTTCAAGATGCTTCACACGTTGCTCGATTTGTCTGACATTTCAGCTCAAAATTAATTTTAATATGCAAAATTACTCACCTCCATCTAGCAATAATTCCCTGCTTCTCGTAATAAGCAAGGTTTCTTTCGTGATGCTCAACATCAGACACTCCGAACCATTTTGCCCACCATTGACGAATTGGGGTTCGCTCAAACTGCCAGTGATGTGGAGCAGGTCCCTGCAAGTTTCAATAATTAGAAAGTGTTCGCAAAAACAATCTAACCTCTGTTGGATAGTCTTTCAGCTCACAGGTTCCGTAGACAATATGGTTGTAAGCAAGGCAGAAAAGCACCGGGAGGAAACCAATTCCAATGAAATAGAAATGGCACACGTCCTGAAGCCTATACATATGAAAAACTAGCATACAGAAAAATGATTACCTTGATTCTGTTGACAATGAGTTGTCCAGGACGTTTACGGAATACCGCAGCGTGCGAGCCTCGAATAGCAGGGATAAGACTATTTGATGGCTTCAAAAAGGCGTTGCGACAGGCGCAGGCCGCCGTCGGCGCCATTTTACTCATCAACGCCATGTTCGCGACAAGTTGAGTTACCTGAAACAAATTTAAATGAATCAAAAACCATTTTAAAGTTTGAGTTCTCAAAACGGCAATTAAAGAAGGTGAATTTGAGCTACATTCGAATAGTTCTGTGTGAGAAACGAAAAAAACAAAAAAATAAATGTATTATTTTTATTTTTATTTTCAATAAGCATATACCGACTCGAAGCGGCTTAAACGCGAAGACAAAAATTATCGCGGTGCGGCAGGGTTAAGAAGGCGGGACTTTCCCGTCTTTTGCAAAGACATCACACACTTTTTCTCAGCATTTTAGTGTTTACGCCTCACAAACATTATTTTCAGCTTTCAAAATGTTCAAAAAGCCATTTGCAGTCAAAAAGAACACAAATCAAAGGAATTCAGATTCGTAGGTTGATTTCACTGACACTTTCATGAGAAATTATCTTACTTCAGAAGAAAACTCTTCAATAGGCTGAAAGAAGAGATTGATGCAGAATCAAATATTGACAAGAAAGGCCAGGTAGTTCTTCTCAAGTTCTGAAAAAAATGAACATATATCGTTTCCAGGTAGCACAGGTGAAGCTGACGAACTTTGATGGAAACCAAATGAACGTGTACACGATTGATAAAGTTCCGCAGTTGTTCGAATTCAGCGAGAGTGGAAACATTTATCCAACTGTCTTTTACATGTGGAACAATCCAAAAGCTTTTCCAGTACTTGTTTGTCATTATCCTGTTTTGTCGTATCTTGAAAATGGAGCCGACCTCATGCTTCCTGGTGTCATTCGCTCTGAAACATTCCAATTACCAACATTCCGCAAAGGAGTTCCGGTAGCGATCGCTTTCCATTGTACTGAGACTGGAACTGTGTGTGGCCCATCAGCTATTGGATGTTCTTTGATGTCTTCAGATGAAATGGTCGCCTGTGGGTTCAAAGGAAAGGGAGTTCAAGTTCTTCATGTATTTAGAGATGAACTATGGAGCTTTGGTCCAAAAGGATTTCCGCCGAGTTACTCAGTAGCAAGCTGGAATACGTATGGAGAAGAAACAGATGAAAGTGATGAGGACGAAGAAGAATTTGAAGAAAAACAAGATCGAGAAGAAAGTGTAGGTGTACCACCCAAACCAACTGTAAATGAAATTGAAGAAGAAATAATTCCTGAAGAACCTATGGAGAATCTTCTTACACGTTGTTTTCTAGCGGGACTAAAATATCGCTTCACCAGGAATATGTTGCCGATGGACGTTGGACAATTCTATACGCAATGCGTGCTAGCGTGCGTTCCAGACGGTCGGAAGTTGGATATGAAAAAGACACATTTCAAAAAATTCGCCACGTTCCTCGAAGAAATAAACGATCTTGGAGATGAATGGATTATCAAGATTGTTCCGAGCAAGCAAAAGAAAGGTGCTGATGTCGTAGGCGATGTCAACTTCTCAAACAAACTTTTTCGAGATTTCGAAGTATCCGATGAATGTACCGTAGATAAGGCGCCAGAAGATAAATCAAAATTCGAAGCACCTGTCATCTCGGAATACTTCGCTATTACTGAGCCTACATTAAGACTGTTTCCTAAGTTTTCAAAAGGAGATTTGATGAGTGCGAAGGAAATCCGAGAGATGGTCACAAGCTATGTCAATGAAAATGTAATTGATATTCAAATAATTTCATAACTAACTTCACCATCACTACAGAAACTCGCAGCTGGGAAATCAGTACGTTTGGATCCTATCCTTTGCTCAATCACTCGAATCAAATCTGATACAGCTCCATGGGCTGATTTGATGAAGGCAATTCATGGGAGAATGACAGCCACCTGGCATATTCGATGGGCTGATGGAAGAGAACTAGTTCGAAAAATTTCTCCACCGTTGGTAGAATTTAAAATCGAGAATCGGGCTGGAAACAAGAAAGTAACACTGATCAATGGATTGGCAATGTTTGGGATTGACATTCGAACCATATGTCACCAGATTCAGGTTAACTAGTTGTTCAACTTTATGATAACCGTAATTGATTTACAGACAGGCGTTGCTACCAGTGTAACCAGTCAATGGGAAGTAGCTGGAGTAGAGGGACCTCAAGTGCTGGTGCAAGGAAATCAGATTCATTTTGTGGTTGACCTGCTAATTAAATCTTACGGAATTGACAAGAAGTTCATGAAAGGAACCGAACTCGCAGTGAAGAAAAAGAAATAAGAAGATAAACTTCCTTACGAATGTTTGGGTCTGCAACCAGATTATTTGTAGTTACCAGTTTGTTGTTTAATGCTATTTAATTTCGGTTTGATCCACCGGTTTTTACTTCTATTCCCTATGTATCACTTCATATGAGTATTTTTCTCACATAATTGCCAAAAAATAAAAATTTTAGAGACATTTTCAGCTCTGTTTATTAAAGTTCTTACGTGTTTTTGCATGCTCTATATTGAAAATTTTCATTTTTGTTCAGAAACAGTTTCAATTCCAGTATTTGAGAATGACTTCAAAATACATGCAATTAGCAAAGGAGATTGTGAAAAACTTTGGTAGCAAAGGACAATTTGCATCGGTTGCTGGTGCTGGAAATGTGAGAGCAGTTCATGCTGAAGAAGGAAACATTCGAGTGGAATTCGAAGTGGAGAAAGATCAAACAAATCATTTCGAAACTCTTCATGGTGGATGCACTGCAACACTCATTGACAATTTCACCACTGCGGCACTTCTCCTCACCAAACAAGCGCGACCAGGAGTTTCCGTTGATTTGCATATCACGTAAGTAAGATTTGAAAGAGCTCGATTTTTCTGGGAACACTAAATGCAATCCTCGATGTTAATCATCATAGCTATGCTTCAGTGTTTTTGTTAAATAGAAAATAATTCATTTTCAGTTATTTGACCGCTGCAAAGATTGGTGAGACTCTTATTCTCGACTCAACTGTTACCAAACAAGGACGAACTCTTGCATTCACGAAGGTAATTCAATTCATTTTGAGAAATCTAATAAATTTCAATATCAGGCAGAGTTGTATCGCAAACGAGACAACACGATGATCGCCACGGGAGTTCACACTAAGGCATTCCCAGCAATGAAGAAGACCGAGTGATTTCATGATTATACTGTAGATGGAAATTATTGATAGATAATAGTTTTTATTGATCTGTAATATTGACACCATATAAACATAACAATTATGTAAAGTTTTTGTGAATTTCCAGTCTACCACAAAATTTCAGAGACTTTGAATTGTCTAATTACAACAGATGGATGTTTCGAGAAGTTGGTACTCTGTAAGAAACAAATTTCCAATTCATCTTTAGTTTCATCAGAATCTCGAGAAATTATCCATCTCGTTGGTGACTTTTGACATGTTTCATTTTTCATCAAGACTAGCAGTTCAGCTACGGGAAAACTAATCACAATATTGTAAAGCGAAATCCAGTGTATTTCGCCTTTTTTCCAGCTCTGAAATTCAAGGTTGGCATTCAGATTATTAAAAATCGAGTTAACCTTGAAAAGAGTAGAGAAATCAGATGTTCTCAGTTGATTTGCTCCGAGTTCCATCCAGTCTCCTCTGAATTTTCTGAAATTCTCGCCTTTAAAAGGTTGGTAGAAGTTTGGAGATTCTTGATTTCCAATGGTCAAACCAGTGAGCTGTAATTTTTAGTTCATTTACGATATCAAATCTAAATTCATTACTTTGTTAATAGATAATTCATTGAAGAAATTCTCAGGAACACGGAATCTCCAGTCAACGACTAGTTCTGTACAACTTAAAGATTTCATTAAATCGGTTAACTTTGCCACGTCACACTCCATTTTTGAACTTCCAAGTTTCAGACAAGCAATCTGACTGAAATTTGTCTTTTTCAAGATTGATTGAAGAAACTCAATTGGTTCTAATTCACTTCCAATCTGAAAATTTTAAATGTTGCCTTCATTTGAAAGTCTTGAATGCAACTACCATTTCCAGCCAAAGCAATTCCACTTTTGCACCACGAAGGAAATTCTCAATGTCTTCGTGATTGATTGTATTGATTTCATTTGAGTGAGATAGAGTGAAGCTTACTTTTTCCTGAAAATGTTTTGTCTTCTAGTAAGAATAGACTCTAAATAGGCTTACAGGTGTAATGAACAATTGGCGAATCGGGATCGGCATCATATACTTTTGATAAACTGTGATGAACTGTTGAACTCTCTTCGATACAGTTTTCATACTTTGAACTGTTCGGAATTCTGTCTGGAAGTAATTTTCTATTCTCACATCATTTTGATCTCTTTTTCTATTTGCACTTTCTTCAAATAGGTCATTTTAAATCAACAATCTTATCAAGTTTCTAATTAAACTTTCTCCCCTTTCCCAACAACAATCGTCACCTGTTATAAGGTATTCCCCGAGAAGAATCATGGGAAAAGACAATAGTGTATTGTCAGGTGTCATAAAAACTACTAGAGAGAGGGAGTATCATGTGAATGAATGGGTGTCAATATCATAGGTGTTTTGATGGTTTGATTTTAGGAATGATCTATGGAGGCGAAGATCAGAACAGAGAGAGAATGAAAATGATAAAGATTTGAATCAGAACTAAAAGTTCGAATTCTCTCTAGGAGATTTTAGAAGTACACAAGTCAGCATTTTCAGAAATGGAAGTCCCATGACCAATTGGATAAATATTGCCAAGAAATGCACACTAATACCCAGGCATCAGAACATCGATGGTTCTTGACTAACGTTGAGTTTCAAAGGTCTCTCATTTATTACTTAAAGATTTTTTAATTTTTTAAAAACAGGTAAATTCCGTTGGGAGAACTCGAGTTCGATCTGACTAGTGACTGTCAAGCTATACAAAGTTAGTCGATTAATGATCATAGCATTTAACATACCCTTTTCAGGACTTCCAATTGCATTTCATTCGGTAATAATTCAAACTCAAACATTCTTTGAATATTGGAACAAGATCAGAACAATATCCTTGATATCAATGAGTTGAGAATTAAGAAAAATGAAAGAAAAGAAGAAAGAGAAATATCAAGACTCCGCCCCTAACACCCGCGTGCTTTGAGTTCAAACGCTTAGAAATATCTGTCTGAAGGGGGAAAAGAAGTTGTCGGAGTCTGTTGTCGAATTGAAGCGATCAACATGTTTTATTAGATCATAAAGTTGTGGGAGTAGGAACAAAAACAAAACAAAAAGATCTCTGTTCGACAATTATGAAAATATCTGAAATTTATTGGATGATAATAATAATAACAAATTGTTATTTGTGTTATCTTTTTGATATTTGTACTTGATATTTGATAAGAGAACAATTGGGAAATAAAATGAGTTGATGAATTGCTGATAGGGAAAATATACGTTGGGATGAATAATCTAACTATAAGAAACGATTACTGTACTTATTACCTCAGTCTGTTTATAGGCCTATTACAAATCTTCAATAGGACCATTATAGCTGCGGTCAATCGAAACTGATATCTCGTTGCCGAGATTTCCCGGGAGACCTTTCCAGAAGCTTTTCTAAATCTTTCTCATTTTTTCCAAGAGTCTACCATTCTTGGCTCCGTCCCATTGCAAAAATAAGCACTTCTTCATTCATTTGATAAAAAAGACAACACAAATAAAAATATTTTATTCACGAATCATCGACCTGAGTTTGTTGCTTATTCATTTGGCTCTTTGACCTCCTTCAACTTCTTATTGATGAACTCGATATCAGCTTTCCCAGAAGCCGCGAGAAGCATTGGAATCGAAACGGCAAGAGCAACGACCATGAAGAAACAGACAAGAGCCAACATGAGTGTATCACAACAGTTTGGTCTCTGATGAGCGGCTCTTCCTTCACCGTCTCCACTGCCTTCCTGAAAATTCAGAAATCGTATTCTCGTAGATTCTCGAGAGAGCTGAACTAACCTCATGATCAGTGTCTTTTGATTGTTTCTTCTTTTTTCCATGTCCCATTGCTCAAATTATTTGAGAAAATTAATGGAAACTGATTTTCACGAGTTTCAGAACAATGATATAATTGCTCCATAAGTTGGATTCTCGAAAAACGTGAACTTTCGAGTTTATAGATTTACTGAGCAGTGTCATAACGTGACACCATATGTTACAGTTTTTGTGAGCGAGAGAGGAAAATCTACAAGAAATAGCTGCCTATTCGCCAAATTCAATCTAATTTTCCAAGAAAATCAGAATCGCTTTTTAAAATGACAACATGGCCGCAAAATACAGAAACACAACTCCTCTTCTTCGCGGTGGGCGGAGTCAAGGCACACACAAAGAATAGCAGGCGGCGGAACCCGTAAGGTGTCGGCTGCTGCCGAGAAAGACCTCTCTGCGTGAGTGCTTGGCCGCTGGCAGTGATGATCACAAATCCGTGTTTCTGACAAGCGTTTGACGATAGAAAACCGGCTGAGCCAACCAATTATTTTATGAAGATTCCTGTAAAAAATGGTAGAATCCATGAATTGCACACCTTTTTTCATTGAATTGAAAAACAAAAAAGGAATGGCGAGCCTGCTACAGCGGCGGGAGTCTACCTCACGGTAGGTCCGCTAGCTGTGATGTAAGAAATCATTAAACTCTTCATCAGTTTGGTTCATTTGTACAAAGTGGGTTTGTGCAGATGGGTCGAGTTCAGGGAACCCCAGGGTCTATGTGTTCATCACTACTATGCTGGTCAGTAGCTGCTTTGATGGTTTCGGACCCTGGGTATTTACCATCCCCCTCCCTTATATGAACAATGATTATTATCAGATCAGGATTCCTCCAACTATGTCATAGTCGTCGGGTGTTGGCACACCACTGACTATGACGGAGTTTCCCGCCAGGAGCCTCACGGCCTTCAACTTTCCCTTTCAGGTTTGCACCCTCCAGATCGAGTCGGCATCCAACCGGTCCGCGCGTGTGTTCTTCAGGCCAGAGCTCTATTTCAGATCTAGAGACAGAGACCTTCCGAAACACAATGCCAGATCAGATTGCGGTGGTTGGGCATCCTTACTTCCGGGTCGCTACCCAACTCCTCCCTACCGCCCAAACGGAGAGCACCGGAATGATACTCTCCCCCAATGAGGAGCCGGTTTAGTGTTTAGCTAACGCCGACTTTTATTTTTATGTTGGGGTCTTATCTCACGGTATTCACCGTGATCCGCCTTGTCCAACTCTTCTTTGGAAGCCCTGATTCTGATAGCTTTTGCCGGGTTGCCCGGAATCAGTTTGTTTTTTGGATCCTCGCCAAGTTTTGCCTTTTTTGGACTTTGATCTTCTCTTTTTCTCTTCCTCGGATTTCTTCTCACGCTCTCTTGTTTTAAAAGGCTGGAATCGATCTGAGACTTGAACATTTTCCATGGGTTCATCTCCGAATCTGATCTCCTGCTGGTCTTTTCTGCAGTATAGATCAGTTACAATTTTGTAACTATCTCCGAAGATATGCCTCCAGTAAATTTGTTTGGAAGACTCTAGAGCAATCATGGAGATGTCTGGGATCAAGTTTCTGATTTGCCCATCAGAGAGACCCAGCATTCTCAGAGAGTTTGAGGTGTCTGGCCAGTAGGTCCCAAGACTTCCAACCACTAGTGGAAGGATTACTGCTCTCTTTCCCAGTCTTGCGAAGTAATCAATAAAGTGACTGTACTTTGTCATCTTCCAATCCCATGCGGCTTCAATTGCAACAACTCCATTTTCGTATGGTACCGTAACATCCGCCAGTAGGACTTCCGGACCATCTTTCTGTATCATGATGATATCTGGACGCTCTCTGGTTGGTCCGGGCTCCGTATCCACCATGATGTCATAGTGGTTGTTGTCTTTTCCGCCTCTTATCACCTCTTGCAGGATTCTGTTTAAGACACGATCATGCCTCTGGGTGATTCCAGATGAAAGGCTGTATGTGCAATGCTGGAGGATGTGAGCCTGGGATTCGCATTCGTAGCCGCACCATCTGCAGTTTTTCGGCAGATCTTTATTGTAGCTGTTGCCGTTGCAGATCAGCTGGCTCAGCCGTGCTGGGTGTACGAACTTTTGGCTGGAAATGCTGCAGTTCTTTCCATCATTGACGAATTTGTTTGATTGTGGGTGGTGTTGAAGCACCTGCACAACCTTGCTTTTGACTGTCTTGATTTCCAAGAAGGTCTTGAGCAACGCCGCTTTCACCAAGTCTTTCAGCTTTGTCACCAGTTTCATACTGTCAGCTTTCGAGAATACTTTGATCTGTGAGTTTTCTGATGCTTGTACTTCTAAAGCAATTTCACCATTTTCTGGGATGAATCTCATTGACTTAAGCGGTGCTCCTTGATTAACGCTGAGCGTTCGAATAGCTTCGTTCATTCGCGAGAAGAGGCTGTAACCTCCTTTCGTGATTGCTTTCTTGGTGTTCAAGTACTCGCACTGCTCTTCGAGCGTAACTTTCTGGGTTTTCAGTCCCATCACCTTTGCCGTGATTCTACTCAACGCCTTTTTGTGGATGGACGAGATGTATTCGTCGTCAGACCACAGTTTGAACAGTGTGGACGCCAGGAACGTTATGAGACACGTGAATCGGGGAGACATAACTCCGAGTCCTCCATTCTTTACTGGAATCTGGACATATTCGAGTGGTGATCCTTTAATCGGGATGTTATGATACATCTTCACACTTTTCATGACTGTGTTCTCAAACTCCTTTAACTCCGTCAGCTTTGGAGTGGCGTTTCTGTACATGTGTTGCAGTCTCGGCAGGATGAATGCCTTCAGCACATCAAGTTTCTGGTTCGGCGCCAGATCTGTATCATGGACCTTTTGGAGTTCCGCGGCAATCTGAGTCAGGGATTCTGATTCCGAGGCTCTACCACCGTTTCCTGTTTTGACTCCGAGATACTTGTAGGTATCCCCATCCTTCATAGTCCGAATGGCCATTCCTTGAATCTTAATTCGTGCAAACTGGTCAACACTTCCTTTTTTGATTGTCAGTGAAGCACACTTCTTTGGCTTGAAAATCAGGGCAACACTTCTACAATCCTTGTCCAGTTGATTGAGCATATCTTGCATTTCTTCCTTGTTGTTGGTAAGGATGGCAAGATCATCAGCGAACGCCAGACACCGTACGTCATTGCTCACGCAACTGTAACCTATCTTTCTCGCCTGGTGTCTTCGGATGATGCCTTCGAGACAGATGTTGAATAGAGTCGGTGAGATGGGATCACCCTGTTTAACTCCGGCTTCAATCATGATGTTCTGGGTTTTCTGCTCAGCTGTCTTGACTCTCATTGACGATCCATCATACATATCACTGATTATGTTGATAACTGATGCAGGATACCCGAATGAGGCAAGTGATCTTCTGATCAACTCATGTGGCACGCTTCCGAAAGCATTTGTCAAGTCTAGCCATGCGCATGACAGGTTTCGGTTGAGAACTGTGGCAGTGTCTATGCACATTCGCAGAATTCCGATTGACTCATTGCATCCATCGATCGCCTGGAAGCCTCGTTGGCATCTACTGATGACTCCAGGAACTGAGGAGATTCTCCTGTTCCAGACTGAGGAGTAAAGTTTGTAAACAGTAGCCATCAGAGAGATGGGTCTCCAATTCTCTGGCTTCTTTCTTTCCTCTTCAGTGCAATCTTTCGGTAGCAGAACCGTTTCCGCTTCTTTCCAGTGGCTCGGAATCTTTCCGTGTTGTCGACATTCATCGAACAACATCGCCAGACGTTCTCCTTCCGGATCAAACCATTTCAGATCACTGTACTTCACTCCATCAGTTCCGGGAGAGGTATCTTTGATCTTCGCAAGTATGGCTTTCACTTCTCCTCCCGAGATCGGGTCTTCAATGCTTGGGTCCACTTTTGCTCTTTTGATTCCACTGCACACAGTATTCAATGCATCTTCTGTTACTGGTTGTGCTTTCAGGGTTTGCCTGAAGTGGTTTTCCACGACGTTAATATCAATTTCACATCGTGCGGAGTGTTTCCCAATTATCACATTGAAGGTCTTTGCTCGGTTCTTGGCATACTGGATTCTGAGCGGCTCGTTAGATTCTTTTACAAATCGATCTTTTGGTTTCACCGTTTCTGTCCTTCTGCTCGTCTGCGTCGCCATCTCACCTTCATTCAGCAATGGTGGTGAGCATCTTGCAGTTATCTTATCTACCAGATACTTGTTCCCATTGTGTGCCTTGACGATGGCGGCAGTGAGTGAGTCGGCAATCCAGGTTAGTGTTTGGATGTTAGACCCTTGCTCTTGGTACGATTCCATTTGTCTATCGAACCAAGTTCTCACTTGCTCAATGAGCTTCGCCGGCTCCCCTTTTGGTTGAGCTTTCTTCGTCGGCCCCCCTTTTGGCTGAGCTTTCTTCGACGACTCTCCTTTTGGCTGAGTTGTCTTTGCCTGCAGATTCTTTTTGCCATACTTTCCCTTCTTCTTTGACGTTTGCTTTTTCGTCACTTCTGGGCTAACAATTCTCATTGCTGGCAGGCTTGGAGTCATTTTCGGTTCCGTAGTGGGCTCTTTCGTTGGTGGACTGTCACACGTCACCTCCATCTCCTCAGTTTCGCCAACAAGTGGGTGAAACTTCCCAGGTGAGACGACTTTGATCTCTGGACCAGTGAATTGTCTCTTGGCTTCTGGAGAGATGTTTGGTGATCGTTCAGTTACCACTCCCCTCTTTCTAGTATTTCCCACCACTTTCCAGCCTTCATCTTGTTCTGTCTCACGACTCTTCGGTGTCTCTTGTTGCTGTGGAACGGGATCCACTTCCATGTTTCCTACATCCATCATCGGTGTAGCTGAACGAGAGCACGTCGGACAGACGGCACACTGGCTGCTTCGACTTGTGGGTCGACTTTGGGCGAAACTTTTTCCCGGAGAGTTATAATATTTGATTTTTTCAGCAAATATCTCGTAATTGGGTTTCAGTTCTTCAAGGAGATTTCTTCGGAAGTTTTTCACGTCTTCCTCTACTTCCTCCATTTCCCATTCGGTATCTTGGATGAAGGCTTCCGCCATTTTCATCACAAATACCCCACAGTTGTAGCTGTCTCTTTGTCTTGGCTTTTCATCCTGTTCCTTTGGGATAATCAGTCCAAGTTCGTTCACCAACTCTTCAATATAACTACTCATTCTTGAACCTGTCGGGTCGTAGAATGCAGCAATTCCATTCGAGATGGTCAAGAGCGTCCAGTGTTCGTCTGCACAGATCGGAAACACGACTCTTTTCTTTCCGTCTTCCAGATTCCTCTGAATAAGTGGGACTAGGTCCACTCTCGCGGGAAACTGGTAATTGAGTGGATCAATTATGTTCACGGAGTCACAGTTTTCCGCTCTCATCTTCAAGAACGCCATCATGATATCTGTATCAATGTACGCATCCTTTCCCTTTTCATTTATCAAGCTCCACACGTTGATTCCTGGTTTTGGACGAACCTCTTTGGGTTCTTCATCCTCACTCAACGTGATGATTTCCTGGATTTCTTGACAAATGGAGGAAGTTGAGGACTGGCTCGATCTCATTGAGCTTTTCGATGGTGAGTTGTTCCCTTTCGGATCGATAGAGAGCGCCTGATTTGCTTTTTCAGGGCTTTCCACATTTGGACTATCATTTGATTGGGAATGTTCCTGTTCGTCCTTATTGGACTTGGTCAGGAATTTCAACAATGCACCATTTTCAGTCTTCTTCTCCTCAACAACATTAGCTTTCGGTTTCCTTATGTCAACAAATGGGGCAGCATCGTTGAGCTCGTTAGCTATTTGCTGTCTTGTGGTGGGAGGTTCCACTTTCTGAACAACATCAGATTCATCATACTTGTAGTTGTGCACTTTTTGCAGGTGGGTCACAATCCACTTCGAGCCGCATTTTTTTTCCGGTTCGTACTCGTTGCACATACTACACTTGTAGATAAACTTGGCCTCAAGTTGGTGCTTCTCTTTCACGTGATCTTTCATGTGTTTGTGAAAGGGGGCCCCTCTTAAGCGTTTTTGGGTGCACTCCCGACACAGCGGGCACAAGATGTTATTCTTGTTTGGAAGGTCGATCGCGAATGTGATCTTACCTTCTTCTCTGTGCGTAATCTCCAGCTCATCAGTCAGAGTATACACATTGCTGATTCGAGCCCCTCCTCTCGATGGTTTTGGAGGCGACCTTTTCGTCATCTGAGGAGTATTTCCCAGTTTCAGCAGATTGTATGAATGCCCAAGGACTGTCACCGTTTTGTTATCGGCCGGGTTAGTACTGGCTGCCTGAGCATATGTTCTGGCTACAGGTTTCCACGTCATTTCACATTCACTATTTGACATAGTATTTCTAGAATTATCACCGGTTTTGTTAGTCTGGTTATCATTCACAGGTTTAAGATATACATTTGTCATGATGTTGTTAATCAATACTTTTTTGTCTTTCTTTTTGACAGTTTGTTCTGATTTGTTATTCACAGTAATTTGTGTTATCTTGTGTCAATGCAAAAATTTCGCCCAAGATTCAGGTCACCCGAGGTTGTTCGATAAGTTCTCCTTTGAGAGTTATTGATTCAGTGGGAGTTTCCTCCGCCACAAAAATCAATACCCTTTTCCACCAAATCCTTCTCTCCCGCGTGAACTAAATCAAATTTTGCCAGAAAATAAATTTTCCGACAAAAATCGATAATTTGAAAATCGCGGAAAATTTCGCGCGAAATTCGGTTCACTTTCCCGAAGATTCTCCGCTCGAATCTTCTGGAAAATTTCGAGAAAATGCGCGAAGAATTCGAAGATTCTCGCGCACTCCTCGCAAATTCCAGGAGGTCAAACAGAAATTCTGTCGAGGGGGGGAGGGGGGATTGGGGGCGGGGCTATCAAGAAATACAGTAGCCTCAGCTGACTGTTTTCAACTCTCCACGAGAGATCTCACGAACTGGTCGTAGCACAGCCGAAGTGTAACTAGACCTTCCTCTTTCCACTCAGGAACTGGTCCTAGACAGCCGAAGTGTTTCTAGACCTCCTCTCTTCACACCTTTTCTCTCAACTTTGGAAGTCCGCCAACAACTGTCCACTTCGTGGTCCAGAGTGACTATTCCTATATACGAAACAAAAGAAATTCGATAGGTCTCTGTCAGTTTGTGATTACACAAAAAGGATTCGAAATTTCTTTTTCTTTGGTAAGAGAAAACGTATTAACCTTTATTACACTCACTAGGAGGAATACCGTAGGTTAATACGATGAGAGTTGGGTTTACCTCAAACTTGGGTAATTAAAAAGAGTTGGGTTTACCTCAAACTTGGGTAATTAAAATTCTACAACAGAAGGAATAAACTATTGAGCTACTGTGAATACCGTATTATAACGCCATGCCGTTTTATTTTTCAACTGACTTCGAGAGAAATTTTGTGGTTTCAGAAACTATATTTAAACGAAACACTTTTTCGGACGTTCTTTTCGTTGATCGAGATGTTACTAATCACGGACCTGCTATCAAGAAAAAACACCGGGATAATCATATTCATAAACTCAGAGTACAGATGGGGTACCGTTATAATACAGGTGCCGTTATATTACAGGTACCGTTATAATTCAGTGTTTACGGTATACTGGTTTCATATATTTTCAGAGATATTCAGAATCTTCAATGCTGCTTGCTCGTACACACCGAAAAAAGAACTAGACATTTGTAAATAATCTGTAACCCAGAAGCTTTCCAGTCCTTTTTGTTGTCCTAACATAGAATGATTCATTGATGTTGTACAACAGACGAATAAAAAAGGTGTGGACCTGTTGTGACGTCAAAAAGAGAAATAGTTTCTGGCGGCGGGAAAAGCAAACAACTGAACGGAAAGAAAGTATCCCCGTAGTGACCATATCGTCCTTCTTGTTCTTTTCCATTATCTGATGTTCTTTTTCTTTCAGATTCTTTTTCGTAAAAACCTTCTTTTTCCACTTTTTATCAAGAGCATAATAAGAGATGTAGATCAAATTTATCTGGAAAATCAGACAATGTAAAGAAAAAATAATCGGTCAATTTGGTTCAGATGAATAAAAAAAAAGATAAGCAGACGAGAGAAAACAAAACTACATATTTTTAGTTTATTTTTGTTTTATATTGTCTTGTGATTGGCTCAAAAATTGGTGTTTGGGTGGCCATTTCCAACAAAAACACTGGTTGTCCACTGGTTGTGAATTTTGCAACAAAAAACATGACAACACTTTAGAATGAAAGTTTTTTCACTGGTTTGAACTTATGAGTAGGCAATATGAACTCTCTCGTTCAAAACCAGAATCATCTCATGTCAATGAAAGGAAAGCTGGAAATGCTTTGAGTCTGAAGATCCTAATTTGTTTTGATAAATACGGAAACCGTTTTTCCATTTTCGTTTCTCCAACCACTTTTCTGAATTCACTTATCCGATTTTCATTCCTCTCCAAAATTGCAAGAATTCTTTTCTCAATCCAATAGAATTGGCGTGCAACGAACTGGAAGAGAAACGATAATAATGGGACGAATAATTGCATCTTTTCTCGGATTTGTATAAAATCTGAAGGTTCTCTAGATGATTTCATAAATACGGATGAGACTTGCTTCTTCTTCTTTCTTCATTTGCCATCTCTCTCTCTCCGATTCAAAATTATTCGGAAGGACATATGAAAAAGAAGAAGAAGAAGTTGAGGACGTCGTGTGTTCCGAAACCGGTCGTCACTCGTCATCCGTCCATTTTTCTGTCTATGTGTCAGTTCCTTTTTTCTCGTACTCCCCCAAACAATTCATCTATTTCTCTTCACTTTGGCACTACACGATGGGTCAATTATATTGTGATTTCAGTCGATTCTTTCTCTCCTCGTCTTCTTCTCCCACTATTTTTGTTTTTTCTTTTTTATCGGTTACTCGAATTTTCGAAAGAAAAAGAAGAGAAAGAATTTGAAAAATTCGATTGAACCGCAAAGATATATCTTTTCGTCCTTCCTTTTCATCAGCTGTCCTCCGCTGTCCTATTCGTTTTTCTTCCGCTTTTTGTTGCTTCGTTTCGTTCCGTCCGTTTTCAAATTCTATCTTACTATTCGCAAATTCTGAAATTAACAAATGATCTGGTGATTATGTTTTTAGAATGTTCGAATATATTTCTATTCTTCCAAATCCCCGAACCTGATCATAAACTCTTGAACTTTAGAAGTGCTGACTAATTATCATTCAATTTCTTTCTTTTTGAAGTGTTTCCGGTTCACTAATCCTCAATTCTTTCCCCACGAGCATTGAATTCTGTAGCTAGTTCGAACATTTCGAGAATATCACACTTCACTAAATCTCTGTCTGAAAAAACAAGACTGATGGAATCTACTATCAACTTGGCTTTTATAATAACTTGACACTTTTCAGTCAAACAGTGACTTGATGCTCGCAAACCGCCTAAGTTACTCTGACAAAAGATCTTGAGACGTCGTCCAATACAGTTCCGTCGAAATCGGAATTCTCTCGATAAAGAAATCTATTTCGAAATTTTGCGAACATTTATTCGAATCTTGCAACAATTTGGAATTTGTTTCTGATATTCTAAATTCTAAATCCAAGGTCCCTCGTTTCCCATATTTCTCATTATTCAAAATCCTCTCATTCATTTTCCCTTCATTTCACGAAAGAAGCTAATTAACATAGTCACTGCGTGGGATGAGAGATGCTTCATTCAATCATTTTGTCCCTTTTTCTATCCGATTCTCTCCGATTTTCCTCTATTTTCTCCGCTTTTTGTTGTGTAATCGAGAGAAATGACCGATGGTCAATTCTCTTCTTTTTCGTCTATGTCTATCTTTTCATGAATCTCTACTCTTCTTTTATTATAACTGTAGGAAGTTGTTGAGTGGAAAAAGAGTGAAGGGCTCTTCACAGAAAAAATACAAATTGTGAATCGGGAGTGTGAAATTGACAGAAAAGAAGAGAAAAAAGAAGAAATACTTTACATAATCCAACCTCTCTTTCTCTTCTTTCCTTGACCTTCCTCTTTGTCTTTTTATCTCTTTTTCTCTTGTTTCGGACCTTCTTTATTCCTTCTTTTCCAAGAATAACTCATCATCTATTCATTCTTCTTTTCCTTTCTTTTGTTTTCTCTCTCCTCAGATACTTCTCCAAAAGGAAATTGTCTCTTGGCATCCGATTACGTACTGTTTTTTCCCTTCATTTTATCTGTTACGTCACAACATACCATTCGCTTCAATTGGCTGTAAACTTCGTTCTTCATGCTTCTTTTTTCCACTTTTTGATTCAAGTTTTCGAATCGAACACTTCATTTCTCCCCCCCAACAAACTTCTTCAATGTTTCACAGGTTAACGACATTTGCAGCTGCGTTTCTTTCACAGAGTATGTTAATTTTTCTCTTCTTTTTTGATCTATTTTCGAATCAAACAAGATATTTGTTCATCTCTGAACTTTATACTGTTTACAAAAACATCATTGATTTCCAGGACAATTCAAATATCAGGATTATCAATAGTTTCTTTTTTGTGGTTTTTAGTGAGGAGGAAAACAGTTTTTTGGTATTTTTTTCTCTAAACGCGAGCTTACCTCCTTTCAATTCAATTTGACTGAAGAAATTCTAGTTAAGATAAGCAAAATTATGGTAATCATCACCTCTATTGAATCCATTTTTTCCTCACTTTCCATCTGCTAATCTTCGTTAAGAAAACAATTGAATTGCCTTTTCCCTGTGTCATCCACCACAAAATTCAATACAAAAACTGTAATCTTGTAGTTCCTCATGCCTGAATTTCCTGAAATGTATTCATAATAATTGTGGCGGGTTAACCTTTTATTTAAAACAACAATTTCTCTGTCTGAAAGCGTCTTCAAACCACAAAAAAATTGTTCTTCGTTCCAGCCACCAGCTTCGTTTTGCAGACTTTTCAATTGAAATTCTAAGCTTTTCTTTGAATCCAAAATAGCTACCGTACCCTCTCTTCACTTTTTGTTTATTTCTTCTTCGAAACGAATTCTTCATGACGAATCATTTATGACCTGACAACCGTTTCCAATGCTCTGAGTGCTCTTCACTTTCCCGTTTTCCTCTCTCTTTCCGAATGATGTATGTCCGTTTTCCCGAAAGTTTCCAGTTTTCTTTTTTCTATTTTCCGGTTTCTCTACACTCATTGTACTACTCAAATTTCAAAAATCAGTCAGCACTGTGACTGTACTGAAATATGTTAATTCTAGTCATACCTATCTCTCGTTTCCTCTATTTTCGGTTCAATTGATTTCTCATCTCATCTATTTTTCATTTGTCAGTCAATAACGATAAAAAAATAAGAGAAGAAAGAAGAATAAAATGAAGAAGACGTCCTTCGGGAAATCAGATTCTTATGAAAACTATAGAAAAAGTACTCGAATTCTCATTGATTTTCGGTCATGTATTTGTTCTCTTTTTTCTTTTTCATATCGGAATGAAGACGACGAATAAAGGAAATTGGGCGAGATAGATCCAATTAATTTCCTTTCTCATCTCCCTTTTTTTCATTTTACGTTATTCGAAAGGCTTTCGAACAATCTACGTTTTATTACTATACAATTGAGCTGTTTTGTTTTTATTTTTCAGATTTATTACAGAGAATTCTTGTAGCTACAGTATTCCCTCCGTTTCATCTAAAATCTACTCTCAAATACTTTCTAGTTTTCATTTTTCAATTTGATGTTACAATTGAGTTCAAATGTTTAATAAGCTTGCTCATAGCCTCTTTCCAATTTGCGTCAAACACTCTCACGTTCTCCGGAAAAAGAAAAAAAAGAGAATCTAGGGATAGATTATGGAAAAAAAATAGTGAAAAGTTTCCACCCAGATAGAAATTCCTTTTTCATTCTAAACCATCCCTATCTCCGTTCATTTCTTCTTATGTTTCTCCTCCGATTTGTTACCAAAAACAAATAGAAAATTCGTCGGTTCAACTGACCAGTCCTCCTCTTTCTCCTCCTCTTTTCTCCTTTTTCCGATTGTCTTCGTGACCAAAACAAACCGTTTTACGTTTGACCTCCCTCTTAAAACCCAAAAAGTGCATTTGATGGTATTTCAGAAATCAGAAGACTCCGCCCACTTTTCATGGCTCAAGGTGGTTAGGGGGAAGGAAGAAATAGAGAGAAAAGAGAACACAGATTTTCTTCGGTGAGTTTTTTTTCTTTTGAGAGGATTAAATGGAATGGAACATGTGTTTTGTCTTGTCTTTGGTCTATTCCAAAGTTCTATTGTCAATAAGAAAGCGATTATCAATTGGAACTATTAGAGGAACTTTCTGTTTTTCTTATTTAAAAAAAAAGGAGAGCCAGCTGAAATATTGAGTCAGAGGAAAGATCAAACTTCTTATTGATGTCATTCATGTTTTACTCATTCACTTCTTCTGAATCAAATCTAAAAATTAAATTATTCTGTTTCTGTAGCAATTGTGCATTGCTCGTCTTCTTTTTCTTCTTTTTCTTCTCCCTCCTCTTCACTTTTTGTCCGTCAAAACAACTTTTCGGCTCTTCTTTTTTCTTCTTTTTTTCGTTCGTTTTCACTCAACGAGAGAGATTCAACCAGCCGGGGCAAAAGTGGGCTCATGCAGTTGCGCAAACATCCTTCCATAAAAAAATCTCCCAAATATTTCCCTTCTGTTCGGCTTTTGGTCCATTAGGTGGAAAGATAAACTAAAAGGTTGTTGGTATTTCGAGTTGGCACGAGTCTCTGTAGTTTTTCATTTCAATTTGTTTTATTCTATCATCTCGAATTCAACTAAATGTGTTCACTCGAGTGTAAACTTTTGTTATTTCAAACGACACATTCACTTTCTTTTCTCAAAAATATCTCTCGAACTAAAAAAGAGAATTTTCGGACTTCTCTCTCAGAATTTCAGTCAGTGCTTGAAATATTCTCTAGAGAAGCCCTGACCGTTTCAGTGGAAATCATGATAACAGAGACAAATCTTGATAACAATTTCAATTTTAAATGTTTCCAATTTTTCGAAAGTTGCTTTACTAGATTTTTAATTTCAGTACTAAATTCTTCTCGTATTTTAATGCACCCAAATTTCTCATTTTCCACGTTTTCTCTATCCATCTTCATATCAAAAGAGACTTAAAAGAGGAAAAGAGGATGATCTCTCGAAGGTGGGAATCTCTCAAAAATCCCCCCGAATGCTTGATGCTGAAATTATGATGACTCGTCTATTTCTCTTTATCACCCTTATTTTTTCCAAAATTTTACACATTTCCTTCTCGTTTTCGAATACAGTGGAGCTCTAGAAAGATATATTCTCACGCTCATTTTTTGAAAAGTAATAAATGGAGATCAAAAATGAGAGATGGAATAAATAATTGAAAAAAGTAAAAGAACATTTCTTCTTTCCTTCGTTCAGTTTTTTTCGATTTCCGATACGTTTTGAATGTTTTTGATAGCTGTTTCACAAAAAAAGAGTGGAGAAGCAAGAGTTTCAAGAAAATAAAATATGTTTCTCTTCTTCTTTCTTTTCCTTCTTTCGCGTGATACCCTCCTCTTCTTCATTCTTTTTCAAAAAAAGATTTCGCTGTATTTGAAATTCGTTTTCTCATCGTTTCACATTACTAGAAAAATCGCAAGAATCTATCACCGGCGAGCAACTCAACTAAACAATAACTCAAAATGCTGGAAATATCACCATGGGAGACATTGGTCAAACTACTAACCGACTCGCTACTCAATTGCACTGGAACACACGAAGATGTACCTCATTCGAAAAACTTCCTCAGATGTAAGTATCCATTTTCTGAAATCTCAGATTAAATTCTGATCTTTTTCAGCATTAACAACCACATACATAGCCTCATTAGCAGTGGCAACAGCAGTGACGGTTGGTACAGTATGCCTTGCAGTTCTTCATCTTGTCTATATCTCATTTTATATCACACATTCTAGTAGACGTCTTCTGATTGTTCTCTTGGCATGCACTGCACCGGTAAGTAATTAATCTATTCGACCTACAGTAATCTCAATGTTTCAGCTTGTATCAATTCTCGCCCTCGTTGCCATGTATATGCCACGTGTATGGTTCCTTTCACATCTACTCTCGTTTCTCTACTTCTCTTTCGCTCTCTGGGTCATCATCTGTCTTCTTTTACACATTTTCGATGGACATCATGCTCTCGTGACGAAAATGATGCAACGATTACAGTTCGTTGAAATTGCAACACCGCCGTTCTGTTGTCTATTTCCATGTCTTCCAAAAGTGAGATTAGAAGGGTGAGTTGAGAAGAATAGGTGGTTTTTTCTACTGAAACAACTTCTGAAGAATGTATAAAGTGTGTTTCTATTTCCAGAAAGAAGATTCGATTATGTGAATTGATGGTCCTACAAGCCCCAATTGTCAGACTATTCGCTACACTCGTATCACTGATAATCTATTTTGAATATCAAGATCAAGGCCTCGTGTAAGTTTCTTTCAATCATCTTCCATTTCAATCATAAGTTCTTTTTTTCAGACCTCTAAAAGTACTTGACTTCATAACTCTTCCATCTCTTCTGGCTGGAATTTATGGAACTCATATGCTTGTGACAACTGTTTCCAGAATGGTATTATTTTGCACGTTTAGATTTCTATTCAGTTGCTTAATTTCAGGATGAACTTGTCCCGTACCGATACATTGTTGTCTTCCGGCTTCTTGATTTCTTCTTTATGGTTTTCGGTCTACAACAACCAGTTTTCGATTTTCTCGCGAGATACGGAGCATTTGGATGTGGTACTGTACTTCCAGCCATTGAGACTTCTTTCTGTATGTTCCATTTCTCGAATTATCAGTTAAAAATGCGATATTTTTCAGATTGGAAGAATTTCTTTACAGTAATGGAAGCGTTCTGTGTCACACTTATAAGTACAGTCCTTCTACAACCATCGAAATCATCATTCTTCGATAAACATCCAAGTTGTCGATCAATGAGTTCAGCACGAAGTACAATAACTGAAGTGGATACTGACGAATCGGCCACTTAGGGAATTGCTTGCTCTCTCTTGATTAAAATTATATATGACACCATTGATTCATCCCCTTCTCAAGCCGTGATCTTCTTCTACTTTCTATTGCATTTTCTAGTCAACTGATTTGAACTAACTCTTCCTTTGTCCTGTGCAAACTGTCTCTGCTGGAGTTCCAGTCGTTGTCAAAAAAAACGTGTAAAGCATCCACCCAGGATTGGGAATAAACAATTTGCGAATTTATGATTATGAAACCCTCACATTCATTATTTTGCTATTAAAAACGGGAATAAGACCGAAGAAAACATGCCATATAAAAAAATAGAAAAAAGGAAACAATATACTCTACCAGTGAAAATTCTGTGTTTCGTGTTTGAATCAGAATATATTGATTAAGCATGGAAGTGTAGGGAGCGGATTGGGGAATGAACACGTAAGGAAAGCAGAAACAGAAGAAAAGTATGGTATGTGGATTAATAAAAGATCAACAGATTGTTTCAGGAGAGAATTGTTATAAGAAATACATAGAAAATCACCTCATATATAGATAGAGAACTGTTAGAATGCGAAGAAGAGAAATTTGGAAATTCAGAAAAATTCTATTGTTGGCTTCCGGCATTCTGTTGCTGTGGAGCTCCTCCTTGTTGTTGCCAATAATTTGACCATTGTTGCATTAGCTGGGGGTTATTATAATACTGTGCATAATATTGCCAGTATTGATTATTAGCGTTTGATTGTTGCTGCGACGACCCGCCGTGGCCTCCTTGATGACCTGCACCGTATCCGCCTCCACCATAACCTTGATAGGATTGGGAGTTCCCGCCAGCCGATGGACCTCCATAACCATAGCCATATGATCCTCCTGCTGCCTTTCCAGTCTATAAACAAAAAATTGAAAAACTAAGAGAAATTAATGAACACTTACGTCGCCAGTTTTTCCCCAGCTACAACGAACGAGCTGTCCCCCGACTTCTTGATTGTTCATCTGAACGATGGCCTTCGCAGCCGCATCCTTGTTGTCAAATTTCACAAAAGCATATCCTTGCATTTTGAAAATACGAACTTCCGAAATTCGACCGTAGCTGGCGAAAGCCTGACGAATCTCATCTTCTGAAATGTTTTCAGTTAAAAACCCGGTTCATACGAATTTGATGATATATAAAATAGTTTCAACCTAAATTTAACAAAATGTAATGCAAAAGTAACAAACCTGAGAGATTAGCAATATTTCCAACATAGACTGAAGTATTATCTCCTGATGTTTGGTTGTAGATCTCGTCATACGACTTCTCATTGTAATGAGTTGGTTTTTCTTGATCTCCAGGCTTTCTTGTAGCCCAATTGGTACGAATCGTTCTTCTACCGAGCCATTGTCCGTTCATCTGTTCAATGGCGCGCTCAGCCTCCTCTCTCTTCGGATATGAGACAAATCCGTAACCTTTAGATTTTGTAGTGTTTGTATCACGAATAACTTTAGCATCAGAGACATCTCCAAATGGTTGGAAAGCTTCACGGAGTTTCTGGTTGTCAACTTCTGATGAAAGATCTCCGACAAACACATGAAAATGTCTCGTGGTATCTACTTTCGATGGTTGTTGTCCCGGCTCAACTGCCCAATTTACTTTCATTTCCTGAAAACTTTCTCGTTTTCTACTTTTCTTAAAACTGTGAACTTACTCTATCAAGAAGAAGTCTCTTGTTCATTGTTTGTAGAGCTTGCGAAGCTTGACTGTGATCCAAGAACTCAACGAACGCGTATGGATCATTCGCACCCTGTAAATATAATATTTTCCGTGAATATTTCGGAGCTTTTCTCTCATCTTCCTAGAATTTCGGAAACGCGGTTTTATCTCATCACTAAGTCAAAAATATTAAATATCAAAAGAAAAAGGTATACACTGTCTTAGTGTCGGTGTGGATTGATTGCTGCCTTGTGCATCTGTAGCCAGGTACCCCAAGTCCTGTTAAATTAGAAAAATCATAATCAAAAGTATCACAGATAAAAAAGGAAAATAAAAGCGGAGAAAATCACACGTACCGCGAGCATACAATTGTTTTCTGCAATGATTAGAGAGTACCGATCCTCAGACAAAACTTACGTCGAATATGACTTTCGTCTTCGTAACTGAGCCTATCTGATTGAATAATGTAGCTATCAAGTCTTCACTGACTGATGGATCAAGGTTCCCAACATATCTGTAAAAAGAGGATGAAGGTCATACACTGCTATATAAATCTCACAAAGTTCGTGGTTCATCAGAACCATTTCCAAGATGAAATCCTTCTCTTTCCGCTAGTTTTGAATGCATGCGAGCATTGTAGCCGGTATTAACTTCGTCAGTATAAGGAGCGACAGCGGGTGGGTTGAAAAAGGCCATGATTTGATTAACCTGCCCTGAAATTTTCGAATTAAAAACCAATATGCAAGAAGATCCGTGAGTTTGAAGAATATTACAAAAAGAACGGAACAGTCAATCAATAAAAAGCAAAACAAAAATACTTAACTAACTCATAAAAATAGATCATTAATGCGCGAGGTTGTGCTTTCAAAAAAAGACTCAGGTTTTGTGTCGTCGGTTGCGTCGCGAGAGGCGCGTCACGGTTCACCCTACCGATCTTATTGAGGGCGGCAGTTCAAATGCTGACGTTTGTTTCGAATTAAAGAAGGAATTCACGCTTTCTGACTCATTTATTCTGGAAAATGATAGGTTTTGTTTCTATGTTTAAAAAAAACTTTACTTTTTTATTTATTTTTAAGTTTACAAAATTTTCCGTGCGTTAGTTATTATCAAAGCAAATACTTTAGGCTCAAAGCAATCGTAATGTTTGGCCGTTGAAAATCCATGGTTTCCATGATAAAATCGTTCACAAAGTGTCTGCAAAAATACATCGATTTTTTTTTTCATGACAAACCTCACGATGTAGAATTACAAAAATAATTATTGCCAATATGCCGAGAAGTATTAGAAAACATATCAAAATCAGTGCAGAACACAGAAAAATTGGTCCCGGAATACCGCAAATAAGTTTTTCCTTGTAATATCGATAGTGTTCATTTGGCATTTCCCTGAAAAGAGTTTTAAAATAAGCATAATATTTAAATATTTGACTTACGTTCCAAAACTTTCTATTGTCGAAACCGTTGGCGTTCTATCAAATGTTCCTTTCATTTTTGGTGGAACCGTCTGAGAAAAAGTAATTTTTGACTGTACAAAATGGAAAAGGCTGAGTCATGGCACGCATAAAACTGCACGCAGACTCTTATCAGTCGATAGACTTGAATAGCATAATGCAAACTGATTCATGTGTGTGTACCGGTAGGCTTTCATGCGTATCGAAAATCTTTGCAACAGTTTTCCCGTGTAGTTTTCAACATTTAACCATCGTTTTCATCCTTCGTCAATTTCGTTGTTCTAATCGTTTCCTCAAGTTTCATATCTCTTGTTACTTCATCTCACTATCCTTTTTGATTCAGCGGAAAAATACAATTTCAGATGGTGCGTAAAATGAACAGTCTCGCTAAGCGCCTCGCGGCCAATTCGAGAAGTCGCCAACCTGAACCGGAGGTAATATTTGTTTCGAATGCTTTGTATCATGATCAATTTTTCAGAGTGATTCCGATGGATCTGACTTTGATTTTGACAACGCAATCGAGGAGAAAACATGGGAAAAGCCGTTAAATGGAATGGAAGTTGATGGAACGGAATCGGATGGAGAAGATGATGATGAGAAAGAGGTGAATAATGCTTAGTTACATATTTTTTAAGCTCCAGAAAACAGACTTGATGGCTATGTATTGTAAACTGAGAGGTTTTTATATGTGAAATTTAAAAACACTGTAAGACCTTTGTATACGTCTGTTAGTTGGGTTACATCTATAGTTTTGTATTTCAGCTCCAAGCCGCTTTCGCAGCTGGGCTTCTTAAAGATGGATTAAACATTCAAGTGGCAAAGAAGCGTCCGATCATCAACAAAAGCTCCGAAATGAAAGAAAAGTTGGCTGAAATAACAAAATCTCTTCCATGGGTTGAGACATTGGAAGTAGTAACACCACATGCTGAAATGGACAAAAAAGTGGAAAACGATGATTTCCAAAGAGAGCTTAACTTGTGAGTTGCATTTTTCTTACTCTTTACGATACCAACTAATTTAATTTTGTAGTTACAAGCAAGCTGAAAAAGCTGTTCAAATTGCCTACCCACGACTTCTAAATCTTGGCATCAAAGTTCTCCGGCCAACTGACTATTACGCTGAAATGGCAAAGAGTGACAGCCATATGCAAAAAGTTCGCAAGAGGCTTCTTGGAATTCAAGAAATGAAAGAACGACAAGAGGCATTCCGTCGTATTCGAGAAGAGAAAAAATTCGCGGTTAAAGTGCAAAAGGTTAATAATTTTTTCAGGAATCTCGTATGAAAAAAGCAAAACAGATTTTTTTTTTTCAATATGATTTTCTTTGTTTTTTTAAATCACAACCGTTTCAGGAAGCCATTGCTGCTAAGAATACAGAGAAAAAGAAGTTAGCCGAAGCTGTTAAAAAACATAAGAAGGGAATGAAGCAACAGCTGGAAGATATGCTGAACAATGTCAAGAGACACGGTCTCGACCAAGATGATGATGGGCCATCTGGAGCCTACGGAGATCGTCGAGATGACAGAAGCTCTGGTAGAGGTGCTGGTAGAGGTGCTGGTAGAGGTGGCTCCATGAGAAACGCGGGAGAGTTGAAGAGAAAACTGAAGTCGGACCAGTTCGGTTATGGTGGAAAGAAGAAAGGAATGAAGAGAAACAACAAAGAAAGGTAAAATAATTCTTGTTCAGTTCCATTCTTATTTGATAAACTTTTAGCTTCAACGACCTCTTTGGAGCACCGCGAGGTGGTTTCGGAGGCCGTGGAGGTGGTCGCGGTGGACGTGGTGGACGAGGAGGCCGTGGAAGACGCTAAACATGCGTAGAAGATTTATACATCATTGTTACAACTTTGTTGAGTTTTTTGTTATCAAATTTTATTATTCAATTCCATTTCTTCCATTGTTGATTTTCTAATTTTATCTCTTGAATTTCTTTGATAAATTTTCAGTTTGGTATATGGAACTTTCAAGGAACTATGCTCCAAATCGTTTCTAACCGATCATGCTTTATTTGAGTGTCCTAACAATATACAATACCGGTCATGGCTAGGTTTCTTCTAATATCAGATAATGCGCTAACAATGGAGCAATTTTTGTTCATGACCACATCGGCATTCGCCGTTTTTATTCTACTCCTGATCTCTACATCCATACCATACACTTTTTTGAGGACATGCTGTGTGTAAGTACAAATATTCCGAGGTACGAAAAATTTCTGAATAAATACTTCCAGAAATGCTTCAAAAACGTCAATATCATTTCTCGGATGTGCTTCGTGCGGTGTTTTCATAGCCACGTGTTTTCTGGGACTTGTTCCTCACGTCAGACATCAAGAAATGGGTTTAAGAGGGAATCAGACTGTAGTTGATAGTTATGGATGGATTCCATCTACTGATCAACTAGTCATTATCGGATTTCTCATTATTCTCATTACTGAGCAAGTTATTCATGGAATTGGGCACTCAATAGGAGGAGGGCATTCTCATTCAGGGCACAGTCCATTGGCAACTGGTGAATCAATGAAAATGAACAAATTTCACGATGTAAGCGATCTCGAAAAATTTATAATCTTGAAGATGTTCATAACTTCAGGAAGAAGAAGGAGAAGATCATGTTCCTCTAGTAGCAACTGATGATGATGCAGATGATATTGTTTTCAGAGCGGTACTTCAGCAGATGGGAATTCTTGTAATAATCTTAAATTAATATAGAATACAAGCCCTCATCACCGTGCGTCTTCTTCTTCCGGTCATTGTCGATCATCTCCTGGTGGATCAATGAATATCCGTGTATGGTTTCTACTTCTCGGAATGTCAGTTCACTCATTTTTCGAAGGAGTTGCTCTTGGTGTTCAAAACGATACGAACGCATTCTGGCAGATTCTCATTGCCGTATTATTTCATGAAGTTCTTTGCTGTGTTTCCTACGGAGTACAGCTGGCTAAGCACAATGCATCGAGAAAATACGCTTGGACTTCATCTATCTTTTTGTCGGCAACCATTCCAGCTGGAATGATTTTGGCCACAATGGTATTATTATGTTTTGAAAATTGAATGAACCAGTTTCTTTGTAGATCGATGGGATAGAAAATGACATGTGGCAGAGGATCGGTCGATATTGGCTTGAAGGTCTTGCAGCTGGAACATTTGTTCATGTAGCACTTGTGGAATTGCTTCCAATGGAGTTGCACTCGGAGGATGACGGAGAAGGCGGTCATGGACATAGTCATGTGAGTTATCGAAATAAAATTTCTGTCTGACTTAATATTTTTTATTATTCAGAATGTGATAGCCGACACCTCACATGGACATTCGAAAACGGCCTCATCCCATTGGCTTTCATTAGTTAAATCGCTTTTTGTAGCAGCTGGAATAGGAATATTTGTCGTCATCAAGTCAATGATTGGAGATCATCACTGAAAAGAAAAAATTTATGCCCATAACTTTTAAAAATTCATTTCATTTGTAATCATCTAATTTTTTGTGAACACTCCCTGTAGTCATTTCATTTCGCGCGTTGTGAAAAAATCCCAAAGTAGAAACGTCATTTAATGCATAATTTTGAAATTCTTTGATTCGATCTCACTTTACAATTTAATAAAAACAAACTTCTTATTTGAATATAATTATTCTGTACGTTAGCTTTTAAACACAAATGTGAGGTCTTAGAAATATTTTAAAACCGACTGGACTCGGATTTTTATCATTGCCTAGTTTCAGATGTCTGTAATTCACGTGGAAGAGGGATTCGCAATTCTAGATGAACAGATATATTACAATAAAATATTCGGAAAATTGAATGTAGAAATACGCTCGGAGTTGTATGAAATCAATTCCAAATTTATGCCGGATTCCCAGTTCCAAGCAATGAAGAAACGAGGAATTCCGAACCGAAAAAGAAAAATGCGAAAAGAAGAGAAATCAGAAGAGACCACGTGGATTCAAGGAATAGCATCTGAAATTCAAAAGATTGGGTTATCATCTGGATATTTTACAAAATTAGATTCTCACGATAACAATGAATATGCTAGAAGTGCTGCAGAAAAGTAAGAAAATGTAAAGTAACAGGGGAAAAATGTTTGTGGGAATTTCAGAGCTCTTCTTGTAAAAACTCCTCCAAAACGTATGGCATCTACACAAGTAATTGAGTTCGAGAGCATAGAGCGAATGGATAATTTAATGTGTAATGGCATAATAAGCAATTGGATATCATGCTCTGAAAATAGTCCAGGAATCATTGAAGATTCAGAAAATCATAAGTTTTATATACCACCAGGTGCCACATTTCATGTTGGTGATGTCACGGACGTTGAGCAGTATTCTGTTTTGAACGGTGAGTAGAGTAAGAAGATCTAAATAATAAATACGAGAATACTTCAGAAGTACTCTTTGATCTAGTGATTGCTGATCCACCATGGTTCAGTTTATCTGTGAAACGAAAGAAAACGTGAGTCACCTTCTCATTTATTTATCGTAAATTTGAAAATTTCAGATACAAAATGGACGAACAAGTTCTGGATAATCTTCATCTTCCCAGTTTTACAACAGATGATAGTCTAATAATATTCTGGATAACTAATCGGAAGGGAGTCGAGAACGAAATGAATGAACGATTCAAACAGTGGGATATGGAATTGATTGCCACATGGAAATGGTTGAAAGTGACAAAAGAAGGAGAACCAGTTTATGATTTTGATAATATCAGACACAAGGTTCCATATGAAACGTTAGTTTTCGCGAAAAAACGAAAAAGTTCGGAAAAGTTCGATTTACCGGATAAACTAATAATTGCAAGGTGAACATAATAATGAATTCAAATGAATACTTATCTGATGTGTGAGTTTCAGTGTTCCGATGGCAATCCATTCTCACAAACCACCTCTTCTGGATCTGTTGCGGCATTTTAATGTTGACATCAAACAGTAAGAATGAATTCATGAATCTTCTTGCCATTTCTGGAATTTCAGACCTCTGGAACTCTTCGCTCGATCACTTCTTCCCTCTACTCACAGCATTGGTTTTGAACCATTTCTACTTCAATCCGAACACATTTTTACCCCGAAAAACGCGTGTAACATCAATAATCATCAAAATCTGTATCAATAATTTATTTTGTCTCGATAAATTAATATTTTCTCCAAAAATCGATCAGCGGGTGGATGTTTTCAATAGAAACGGGGAGAAAATTACTGGGAAATAATAATTAGGCGACTAAGAGAATAACTAAAAAACACAGCTCTTGAAAAGTTTGGAAGTGTTGAAAAGGGAGAGTTTTTACAATGGATGATAGAATAAATTAGAGACGAGAATTAGCGCTGAAATAGAAATAGAAATAAAATTCATAAGTGACAGAAAACGATTTTAAGAAAAGAGATACAAACCAACTACGCCCTAGAGTTACTTTACTGAAAATAAATCTTTTTTTTTGAAATATCAGGTGCCTAGATGGGATTGACAAGAGAAAAATGGGGATTGTGAGCTACGCGCTTTCAGAAAGTTATAATTATTGCATTCGGAATTTTTTAAAATTTAAATTTTTTTGATGGTCAGTTGAAGAAGAAATCTAGCAATTGCATTGCTGTTGAGCTGGCTTTTGAGTCGGGTTGGCCTCGAGTTTTTGTCCTTTCGGTGCTTGTTGTGGATCCTGAATTCAAATATTTTATTGATTGAAAAATGAGTAACTCGATCTTACCTTATCCAAACTTTCTGCCATTTTATCACAAATGATCTCGACGAGTTTCTCGAAAACAGCCTTCACATTGATGTTCTCTTTGGCCGATGTTTCGAAGAATTCCAATCCGAGTTGATCAGCCAATTGACGTCCTCGATCCATTGAAACAACTCGCTCCGAATCCATATCACATTTGTTTCCAACCAAAACGACTTGAGCGTTTTCCCAAGAATACGTTTTGATTTGAGTGCACCTTCAAAAGAATTGATTCTCTTAGAAAATATCAGAATACTCACCAATCTTGTACACTGTTGAATGATTCCTCATTGGTGATGTCATACATCAAAATGAATCCCATTGCTCCGCGATAGTAGGCGGTGGTGATGGTACGGTACCTCTCTTGTCCGGCGGTATCCCAGATTTGAAGTTTGACACGTTTGTCTCCTCTAAAGACTGTTTTCACTTTGAAGTCGATTCCAACAGTGGAGACGAATGCAGAAGTGAATGAATCATCACAGTAACGGAAGAGGAATGATGTCTTTCCGACCGATGAATTTCCGATTATCAGAAGCTGAAAATATATAATAAGAATTTGGAAGAGTAGTCATTGGTTACTATTGTCATGTCAATCTATTTGGATTCAACTGCATTTCATACCAGATTCGAGTTTCCCTTTCTTTTCTAAAATTTCACTCGAATTTTTCCCGAAATTCCCTAATATTTGTGTTGGCTAACACTCGAATTTTCTATGTTCTTTCCTCCATTTTATCACTTTGTTTCTTCGTTTTCTTTTATGTGCTTCATCCTCCTTTTTTTGGCAATCCGCCAGAAAAGAGAGGGAATATATATTGGCTCTTCTCATCTTTCTTTTCTTCTCCCAATTCTTTTCTCTTTCCACGAAAAGCGGCGGTTTGTCAAATAAAATATGAAACCAGAGAGTCTCCCAGAGACACCACATCGATTCTTCCTTCTTTCGGAATAGGCAAAAAAAGAAAAGTGAAAGTTTTTTCAACGAATTTCCTTTTTTCTTTTTGGGGCCAAAAAAGAAAGAGTCCTGCGGAAAGAGTGTGTATTCAGAATTGAGAGAGATTCGAGAAAAGAGAGCACTCGACTGGAAATTACGGGGAAGAAGTTGAACAGAAGGAGGGAAAACATCGGTTTTTACACTGTTATTAGTGTGAATACTCACTGAAAATGCTATCGAAAGTTTGCTGAATCTTTTGAAAACGCGAGAAGGAGAACAAGGAAAATCTACTGGAATTAGTAGTAATTATGAGATTCTGGGAAAAATTAGTTTAGTATTTGAAAATCTTTTCCTAAGACGAATTCGTGTGTTGATTAAAAAAAGATGAACATCTGCATCGAATAGACTTTTATCATCCATATCTCAAGTCTTAGAACTACAATTTGAGTGACAGATTTATACTCCAAGACTCCGCCCACTTTGAGTATCAAGCTGCTTGATTTCTCCACTCACTACACTTCTGAAGCGTCTCCAAGCATTGCTACTTCGAGTGATATATTTATATTTTTCTCTTTTTTAAAATCATTTTCGATAATATTCATAGGTTTCTAAAACTATGAAAATCGTTTTTCCCCGTATATCTGACCGATTTGGCACATTTTTATTCAAACCCCGTATACATCTGTTTTTCTTAAAAATAGCTCTCTTAGTTGAAGTGTTTCCGGTCAACCTATTTCGAAACTTGAAGTATTCTTCTCATAAAAATTTCATAACAATCATCTTTCCAAGAGTTCCTTACTCACCTTGAACATGTAATCAAAATTCTGATCGGGTTGTCCCGGTTGAGCACCTTGAGGTTGTCCACCAGCCGCCATCTGAAATAATTTATGTTTCATAATCAGAAATATCAAAGTATCAAAGTTTGTGTAGTTGATTAACAGAAAATATCTCTCCATCTAGGGAAAAAGGAAAAAAAACTTGATTTTTAATTTCGTTCCAAGTTTTAATTTCCCTAGAGAGTTGACGAAACGCAGACAGAGAAATGATTAAAATTGCTTATCACTTTCAAATTTATCAGCTGTCTCTCTGGAGAAAAAAAAAGCAAAATCGACTGGACTACAACTGGTGAAGAAAATAAAAAAGAAGAAGAAGAAGACGTGAAGAAAAAAGAAGAGAAGCATACTCTGGCTTCTCTCGGGCTCTTTTGGAGCTCAGTGTGAAGCTGTGAGTGTGCTGCTCAACACAAATGGATCGATGGGTGGGTTGACTGGCTCCCCTCTCTTCTTGCATGCAGAAAAAGAGCACACTCCTCGTCGCGACGGCGCGCGGCCGATGCATACATCACAACCGCTTCTTCTTCTTCTTCTTCTTCTACTGGCCATCGTCGTATTCTATACACTTCTGAGGAGAAGAAGAAGTGTATGCGTGTGTGAGCTCCGAAAAAAAGAAGAAAAGAGCTCTCTTGGGTGTGTGTATGCTCCTCTCTGTTAGAATGGAGAGCACCGATTTAATAGGGCACCTCACTCGTTTTTTCAGTTTTCAGTTCCATCTATTCATCTTCTTCCTTCTTGCTTTTCTTGTTCTTCGTCTTCTTTTAGATAATTGGACAGCTTCTAGACTAGAATTAGACGTGAGAGGGATTGAAAAATGAAAAAGTAAAGTGCTGATACTATAATCTCAATCAATTTCAATTATATTATCCAAATTCAGATAATTTCTCAATATCTCCAAAACTTTCTAGTGAATAAGGTGAACAGCTATTTAAATTTGAATTGAAACTATCAAAAACCAAGTACACAGAAAAAGGTGAACATTTTCAAAGATGTTCTTAATTCTTCATTTTTCTAAACCCCACTCCTATCTAACATTTGGCATTCTCATTACTAAAATCACATCATTGAAAATCTACAAACTATGAAAAACGAGAAATAACCTAACATTTCGGAGAGTTGTACATATCTAAAGTGTTTTTCAAGTGACGCAAAGTTGGGATATATGTTATACTAAAAAATGGATAAATGTATTCTCAGTCTCGTCAAAAAGATGCAGAAAAGTTAGTCGAGGGAAGAGAAAAAGGAAAAAAGAAGGGAGAGGTTGACTGGTTAATGATGGGATACTCATGATCGAGAAGGTCTGAAGCTGACGTGGCGAAAGGGAAGAAGAATGTATTTCAGTGATTTGAACGGTATCTATAAACTTGAGGATTGGTATGTCAAACAGCTACAGTACCATACAAACAAGAAAATACTTCGATCAATGTAAAATTCTCACTGGGTTCAATAAGTCCAAATATTGACGAAATTAGCAGAACATTTTCAGTGAAACCTAATCCGATGCGTTGATGGATCCTACTGATGTCTACTAATAAACGAAGAAGGAGATGAATTCAGAGGAATAAAACAGTAGAACTAACAGAAATCTAGATGATAATAACTTCAAAGAGGTGTCTGAATAGCCAATGGTCTGGAAACAAACTCATCAGGCTCAGTTGACAGCATCTATATCTCAAAACCTTAATAGTCTCACCTTTTTATTCTGCTTGCATGGCTCACAATCACAGTCATCTGGAGAAGATCCAGAAACCGATTTAGACTTTCTAAACTTCTTGACTTTAGCCTTCAACTTCTGATGAACCTTCTCCTTTTCTTTCTTCTCAACCTTCTCGGTCGAAGGTGTCAATGATTCACTATCCTTCTCCTTTTTAGTCATTTCAGAGAAGAATATTCAGAGGAATATAGTCGACGGGGTGTCTTGTGAGGAAGAAATGGAAAAGAATGGAAGCGAACTGTCCGTTTCGATTCGTTTCCCGATGACGATAAAACCATAAAACGATAGATAAAGAGAGGGCTGGAATTGCACAGAAGAAGGAGGAGGATGCATGTATAAACGCCCCCGGTTCCCGAGCTCGTAAAACTGTTCGATCGGTTCGAGAAACGGAAATGATGGGAACGAAGAAAAAATATGAAAAAATTGAAAATCTATGGGAAATACGGTATGTTAGGTGTTTGATCTGCTGAATCTTTCAGACATTCCAACACCTTTATTCCCGTCGGAATGGATAGTGAAGACTGGGGATTTCATTTAGAGCAGAAATTGTCTTCCAATATCATAGTTGTCAAGGCCCGGCCCGGGCCGGGCCGGGCCGGGCCTTGTCGGCGAAATCAGGGCCCGGCCCGAAGGCCCGGGCAAATTGGCGCGAAAGTCAAATTTTCAAATTTTTTCAAATTTTTTGAATTTTTTTGCGAAAAAGTCACATTTTCGACTATCAGTCAGAATTAGAAGAAATTCTGAAAAATAGTCAAAAATGGTCACATTTCCGATGAAAAATTGAAAAAAATTGGAAAAAAAAATTGGAAAAAAAGGGTCGTTTTTTGAAGCCGGGCCTTCGGGCCGGGCCGGGCCTTGAAAATTTTCTACCGGCCCGGGCCTTGACAACTATGTCCAATATCCTATTTTGCAGTATCACTAAAATCTCGAACGGCGTCGGAATGTCCCGATACATTCGGGATAATGGATGGTTTCTAAAATTATGATACAACGATATCAGAAATGAAACGGTAGAGACATCCAAACAACCAAGAAAGTTATTCATGAGGGACCATTCCGTTACTCGCGAAAACGAGTGAAGAAACACTTCTTACTGTAGAAGATTCTGTTGAAGGAAGGCATTGGGATACGGTACGTTTTTTTGATTTGCTTTATATTTCAGATCATCCTTGTCGCTCTTCACAACGGAGAGAATAAAAACGTCGTCAATGACCGATGGTATAAGATGGATTCAAAGTTAAGGAGGGATTATAATTCTTTTTCTCATTTCTCCAATTGAGAATGCCGCGCGTTATACTTTGGGTTGACCAGAACTATGCGTCTTCTTGAGTTCAGCGAATCCTCAAGCATAGGTTCGTTCATTCGTTTCAGACCTCTTACTTAATCTTTGGGATAAAGTAACAATTTGGTTATCAGTTTTTTGAACACGAGCATAAGTAAGTTGTTTTACGAATATGAAGTTGGTATGAAGTACCTATCACAAACACAACATATACTGAACCTTCCATCTATGAAAAACTCACTCGACTTCTGGCAGATGCGATAGCAGCTTGTTGGTTATTCATCGTCTTCTTCCCCTTTTTCGTTTCTGTCGTTTCCTGAAATCAGAAAAAGTTCTACAAATATTTTCCAGATATACAAAATAAAAATATGAATAACGACGGCCAACATGCTAGTAATATTGACATCGTCAAGTGACAAACTGAATGTTTGTGAAATCCGATACGCAAGGAAAGGAAGAAAAAAGAAGAAGACCGGATTTGGGAGAGCAGCGGCAAAGCCGCGAAAGGCTTTTGTTTCTCGCATAAATCTGATAAAAATTGTGTGGTGCACAACGAGAAAAACTGATTTAGAGTGTATAAAGAATTAAGAGAGTTTAGACATGAAAAAGGTTAGAAAATGTGTGAAGAAAAAGAAAAAAAAACGGAAAAAAAAGAAGAGGAAGATGATGTGTGAAACAAAGAAATAACGACTTTTCAAAACTAACATTTCTTTGGTTTTTTTAAAGTTCTAAAGTTTGATCAACTCGATGGAAGCCTTAAAATTTAGTAGTTTTATAGATTGATAATACAACCAAATGTCATGCATTCATTTCCTACTCTCCTTTTTAAATATGAATAGTTGTTTTTATGGCAAATACTCATTTACTACCTGCTCATTTACTACCAATTGCTCATTTACTACCTTACTCAATTACTCCCATTACTCTTTTACTAACATTTACTCATTTACTACCGTTTGCTCATTTACTACTTTTACTCTTTTACTACCGTACTGCTCATTTACTACTTCACTTTTCACCATTCTCTTAGGCTTAGGTTTCTTAGAAATTCGGAAAAAAATGACGAAAACGGTTATTCATCGTATCTGTCAATTGTTTTCCGAATTTCTAAGAAACCTAAGCCTAAGAGAATGGTGAAAAGTGAAGTAGTAAATGAGCAGTACGGTAGTAAAAGAGTAAAAGTAGTAAATGAGCAAACGGTAGTAAATGAGTAAATGGTAGTAAATGAGTTGAAGTAGTAAATGAGTAAGGTAGTAAATGAGCAATTGGTAGTAAATGAGTAGGTAGTAAATGAGTATTTGCCTGTTTTTATGGCTCCGCGACAATTCACAACTGCGACATTTCGCAACTGCGACATTCCACAACTAACGTAGGTTTCGCAACTGCGACACTTCGCAACTGCGACATTTCGCAACTAGTCATTTCGCAACTGCGACGTTTCGCAACTAGGACATTTCGCAACCACGACGTTTCGCAACCATTAAACTAGCAAAAGTTTAACCTAGTTTTGTCTAAAAGTGGGTCAGATAACTTTTTCTTCTATTTAATTATTTTCAAATATGTTCCCAAGCACTTTGGTACACTCAACATTTTTAGCTGACCCAAATATGCAAATGCCCAGTGGTTGCGAAACGTCGTGGTTGCGAAATGTCGTAGTTGCGAAACGTCGCAGTTGCGAAATGACTAGTTGCGAAATGTCGCAGTTGCGAAGTGTCGCAGTTGCGAAACCTACGTGAGTTGCGGAATGTCGCAGTTGCGAAATGTCGCAGTTGTGAATTGTCGCGGAGCCGTTTTTATCAGGTTTACTGTGGTCTCATGTACATTCCTACTGTAGCTGACCTGCACAAAAATTGAGAAGAATGGTTGTGACGTTTTGGAAAGGACAGGTTACGGTACTAGATTGAAAAATGAAAAAAAAAACTTATCAGTTACATGATCAAACTACATTGACTAATCTAAGCTTTCAGATATCTAGATTTGCTGTATGAAAGTATTTAGACAATAAACTTTTCTCTTTAACTTGGTTTTATCAACTTCAAAGTGGCCAGCTTACTGCAAGGGTGTTGAAACATGCAATTAAACATCAAAACAACAGAATAAACTCAAGATTTCAAAGAATAATATTCTAGTTTCCGGGATTTTTTCGAAAAGAAAATAAAGGAAATCGATAAAACGGTGTGGCTGCCTCGGCGGAAAAGAGTGATGCAAGCCAAAAAACAATGCGAAGTTCGCACGGAACCGTCATCATTTTATGGATATTTTTTGGTTTTTTAAACGACTCTTTTTGTTTTCTTTTTTCATTGTTCGTGCACTCGTAAACTTACATTATCAAAATTAGGAGGAAGAAATCCTGAGCATTTAATGAGATATCCATTGATAGAATACTCGAATTCAGCACAAACCATTTCAGAAGATGAATAGACGATTATGATGACTCTGATGACCAAATGAAAAGAGAAACGGATCATGATGACCGGTGGAGGATTAAACCAGATCAAAACATGATTTTTTTTAGTTAGATCGTTTTGTTCCGATATTTGCCATGAATTCGATTCCGGAATTACTGGATGAACAATACATTACCAAGAAAAACATTATTATTTTACACGGTTTCCACATCTAACTTGAATTCGTTTTATAACACCTCTTTCGTTGATGACTTCGAAAAACATTTAACAAATAGTTGCTCTGTTCTTGATTGGAACTTATGAAATGAGACATATTTTGGTGTACTTCTTGAATTTTCAAAACATCCATTCCTAGAGAATAAATCGTAAAGGTGCCTTCGGAAAGTCCTTCCTGAAATTGTTGTACCCATCAGCAAGTGTACACCTCGAGCAAGATGTTTCCCTGGATCTATTTTTATTTACACAGATACCAGCAAAGTTGCATAAGGAATCCTTATATTCGTCATATTTAACAAACTATGTGAAAGTATTAACACTTCAGCTTTTTTCAATACTTGGATCGAGCTGAGAATCAATACCACACAAAAAACTCTTTTTTAGCAGTCTTGAGTGTACAATTAATTTCAAAAAGATTGTGTGCCCTTGCAAATAATATATTTTTACCAACTTAGGCTTTGAAATAACCTGAAAATTTTGGTTAAGCATGCAACGTTCATTCCCTGTTTTCTGATAATGATCCTTATGATTGATTTTATAAAGATTATAATGATTAACCCGAATTCAATAATTTCCAAATTTTTCGGAAAAAAACTGAAGGTCTCGCAACGAAAAAGGTGAAACTCGGTCGACTTGAAGGCGCGACGAGCAATGTTTTCCGAGAAATTTAAATTTTCGTTCATCACTTTTTCAATTAATTTTTCATCTTACCGAGATTAGGAATTCGAACAATGTCACCGAATCGTAAAAACACAAAGTGCCCAATAAATGTTGAAACCGATCGAATGATGACATTTCTTGCGGATTATACGAAAAATGTCGAATTCCCGGTGCAAATGAGTTTATTGTGGAAAGAATACAAAACGAGATGTGAAACGCATCGAAAGGTTGATACGTTACGAAAATTATTCAGTCAAAAACTTGCTCCAAATATTTGGAAGACGGAGACGCTTGATGATCAGACAAAACTTGTAATATTGTTTGCCACGAGTACACCGATGAATCTTCAATATCTGAAAATGTTAGTGAAACTTCATAATTACCCTCATAAAGCTATTTCAGAATTCAAGATCAAGGAGAAGCCGAGATAGATAAGGAAGGAAGAATTTTAAAGACTGCGGCGTATATAGCCGAATCTTTTTGATACTTGTCCAGTGGCGCGCGCTTGCGTCACTATGTTGGCGCGGAATTCAAATAAAGAAATTTTCAGAAGAGCGGAGGAAAAGCGATGAAAGAAGGAAAAGAAAGATAATTGTTGATTTAAAATATGTGATAATTTTAAAAAATCGAATAAATAAAGATTTAGATTGAATTTTTGTGTCAAGAATTGAATTTTTTACAGAAATGAAATGGAGGAGAATAGAAAAAACATCTTTTATTGAAAATATGTGGAAGTGGTTTAAAAACTGAAGGTGTCGAAGAAATTCACGGTTGAGAGTCGAAAAATGAAATCTGTAACACACTTTAGATCAAAAGGAGAAAGGGAAGCCGAAAAGCATTCATGAAAGAGAAAAAAAGAGTGCGAAGTTAACCTCCGAAAGCAGACAGAAAGGTTAGCTGGTCAGAACGAGGCTCAGCTAACACTAGCGGTCCGCCTGGAGGAAAAACGCATTTATAATGAAATACCTGATAAATTTTGGCGATGAAGAGTAAGAATAAGGAAGAGAGGACACGAAAACACGTAGATATCCTGGAAAATGCCCTGGAATAATGATAATTCCTGGAATAATGATAAAATCCTGGAATAATGATAATTCATTATTAGTAACATTTTATACAGACCGACTCACCTCTCGAGCACGACACCAATCCATTGGAAGACTCTTTTCATTGGAATTACTGGCGTAAATGCCCCGACTGTCTGCTTCCCGTCCACCTCGAGTGTGGAAACGGTCAGAAACTTTGCGCTCATTGCAACGTAAAATTTGTTGACTATGATTAATTTCATCGATATTTTTAATTTTTAATTTTTTCAATTACTGTCCTTTTGTTGCTTTTATTTACACATTTAGTAGCCACTTTCCGTTTCTTCGCCTTCGGCTACGAATATTTTTTCATTTTTTAAAATTTTTTCTTTTCTATAAACAAATTTTTTTTATTATCTTCGAAATTTTAAGCAATTTTCACCGAAAAATTATAAGGAAATCTATAAATCTGACAGAGAGCAGTAGTATATGAAACAACAACTATCGACTTCTTTATTTGAATTCCGCGCCAACATAGTGACGCAAGCGCGCGCCACTGGACAAGTATCAAAAAGATTCGGCTATATACGCCGCAGTATTTTAAAGTACAATGCGAAGAACGGTGGCTTGAAACTGAATGCACACAAGAAAGAATCCGAACAAAACCGAGTGGAAAACACTAAAATCAACACCGAAACGTCGGATCAGGAATCGGTGGATCTCAATGAAGATCCCATGAAAAGGCGAAAGCCAAATGTAAATGAAGATAATGAGATTATAAATTTCTTCATTGAAATGGTCAAAGACTCATCGTTGCCATCGAACGTTCGTACGTTGTGCAAACATTACAAAGATACCAAAAATTCGTTAAAACATGTTGATACATTGTATAAACGGTATAAATTTTGGTAGTTCGCTATATTGCTATGACTTCAACCTCTTTCAGTTTCAAGAGAGTTTTGGCTCCTAATCTCCACGATCTGGCTAATTGTGATATGAAAACCAAAGTTCGATTGTTTTTTATGACAAACACTCCAGTCGACGAAAGTTTTTTGAAGAGGTGAGCAAAAAGAAAGACGATGTATTGTTTTCTTTCCAGGATTAGTGAGAATGCAATAGTTGTGGTGGACAACCAAAACCGTATCATTGAGTATAGATCTAATGAAAAAGAAGGCTTGGAGTTGAAGAGAAAATCCCCAAAACCCTATGGAACGACGAAGAATATCCTAACAGCGAAGAGTGTTGAACATTCAACGGAACCGATTATTATAGAGGATAGTATGGACGACTCTTCAACTGTGCAGGAACCATTTAATGAAGCGAAATTTGAAATATCTGAAGGAACAATGCAGAATCTCCTTAATTTCTTCAACAAAGACACTGTAGACGAGATTCCGTTATATCGAGAATGAGAAACTGAGGGCTTTGAGGGAAAACCAAATCGACGAAATTCCGCTTCGAAAAATGGGATTTCTTAAATTTTGAGTAATTTCATTCTTAGTCTTCCTTATTTTTACTAGCCTTGTAAATTTTTTTGTTTTCTGAGCAAATAAAATTTCCTACCAAGTTACTGTAATTTAAAGGCACATGTCAACAGTGAGTTGAGTCTCGCAACGATCTTGCGATTAAATATTAATTATTATCGAATTTTAACTTACAAACTGCAATTCTCGAACGTTATTCATATTTGTTATTTTTCAGAATAATAATGACTGATACGCATGCTGATGTTACTCGAGAAGATGGAGCTTTGATGAAATTTCTAATAAAGCGAGCGTTACAAGCCAGCTCACCGTTGTGTAAAGGCCAAATGTGCGAAGAATACAAAGAAGCCACCGGATCGAAGGTGCCAGAAAGAGATTTGCGAAAACGGTGAAATAGAACGAAACAAGTTTATTTTTCCATAAAAAGTAATTGCAGCTTTGTGACAATTCTTGCACCAAAAATCGGAAATATCAACAATTATGACGCTGCAGTACTAGCCAAGTTATACTTCGTAACAAGCACGCCGGTCAATGAAAAGTTTTTGAAAAGGTGAGAAACTAATATACATATATTTTTCCCTACTTTACTGTTTTAGACTGCAGGAACACAACATTGTTGAATTGGATAATGAAAAACGAATCATAAAACTAGTGGGAAAGAAAATGAAGTTCGAAGGCGTTCATTGTTTTGGTGATAAGGTTGATAGATACAACGAATATAAAGCTAAAACTGGCAATTTTAGTGAATATTGTAAACCGACAGAGTAAGACAACGATGCACACTTCAAACCAACTGAAATACGCAAACATTTTCAGAGGAGGCTCTCTGGAAGCTATGAATTCAGCTCCATCCACGTCTTCAAGAAATATCGGAAGTAAATCCGTTGCTACGAAGCATATAGACACTAATACGAAAACAAAAGCTCTATCCGCTCCCACGAACTCACGAAGTGGAAAAGACCGCTCTTTGAAAAAAGAAAAACGTCGTAAAAGACAAAAGAAGTCTTGTTCAGATCAATTCACTGATTCTCCATCTATTGAATGCTTGTCAGCAATTGTAACAATCAAGTCTGAAAATAGTGAAGACTCGGCTCTGTCCGAGTATAAAATGTCATCGGATAGCAATCATGAAGAGGACTCAATTGACTCGCATAATTCGATGAATTTTGAGATTTTTCGATATTTAGCAATAAAGGCGAACAATGTACAACAACCGTTAGAATTGTCTACTCTTTGGAGAGACTTCGTAGTGGAGACGAAGACGAACAGTAGTCCTTCGGATGTTGAATCAAGATTTCAACAAAGTTTGGCTCCGAAAATCCACACTTTGAGAGAGTTTGATTTGGAAACTCGAGTTAGAATGCTGTTCGCTTCAAGTACACCAGTCGAAAGAAAGTTTTTGAAAGAGTAAGGAAAATGAAAGCAAATATAGATTGAAATTTCCCTTTTCAGACTTAAAAAAGATGCAGTTGTGGAGCTTGACAATAATGATCGTATAATCAAGTACAAGTCTAATAAAACCGGTGGCTTGAAACTCGGGGGTGGCGAAATCATTGGATCCAAAACGAAGAAGAGAAGAAGACGAGTTTTCGAAGAATCAGAGGATTCAGATGATGATTTGTTCCCCTGTGGTATTACTAATGAGAAGAAGAGTGAAGGGTTTGTTGTAAATTATTCCATCTTATTTTGTTTAATAAATTCTTACAGAGGAAAAAAGAAACGAAAAGTGGTTGTCTATTTATCAAGTGACGAAGACACGGGTTTAGACGAAATAGAAGAAAAATCGAAAATTTCATCTCAAACCCAAAATCTCACTCCTTCAATACATGATGTGAAGTCTGAAGTTGAAACTAATATTGCTCCTGACGCTTCGGAAATTCCTTCAGAAACGAGATTCGACCAGGAACTTTACATTACAGATAACAAAGCTACTCTGGAAACTCAAGTTTCCCTGGGAACCACGATGGCCACAGACCTTTATACGATTGAAGAAACACCAATCAATGAACAACCGAAGGATGTTTCTACGGAAAAAAACATGCCACTACAAATTGTTCCAGTGACTGAGCAACAAATTTTTCCGATGTCCAATAATGAAATTGAGCTTTCCAATATCTTCTTAGGATCTTCAGCCTTTTCACACTATCATCAAGGCGGAATACCATCAAGACCTCCTTCTCAGAACACCTATTTTGGTTCTGAAATGTTTTCTATGCAGAGCATTTCTTCACTTCCCCAGTTCGATCTCACTCCATCCCCAATGAATCAGCTGTCACTATACTCACCACCGTTTTTCGAGTCCAACTCACTACCAATGTTTTCTAATCCTGGTCCTGATTCGATAACCCTAAAAGATTGCTTGAAATTACTAAAAATTCTTGTGATTTCACTGGAAACTCCACTTCTTCATGGTCTCAGTGAACAAATCAAGCAAACTATCGAGAAGATCGGAGACGACGACGAGGTATAAAAGAATCATGTGTTTTTATTTGAAAAGTTGTTTTCAGAAACTTCTGATGAGTGACGTGCTTCCAGTAGCAAAGGCCGCTTTCTTCGGTTTGAGTCGAAAGTTTCGAGCACAAACTTCAGAGGATCATCCGAATATGACCAAGAATGTTAAAGAATTTTCAAAAATATTTAAATGCTTTCTACTAGGATTGGAGTCACCATCTCTAGACGAACTTTTGAATGACGTTAAAACGATTTCGGATAATACGGAATCTTGCGATCAAATAGTAATGATCAGTGACATTCAACAAGCGATTCAGAGTATACTCTCTACTTTTTCTCGTTAACTGTACCCCAACTGCACCACGTGTTTCTATTCTTCCCCGATTCGTTTAACGCATGTTCTCGTTCACCGCAATAAATTCGTTGCTTTTGTAAAATTTCTGAAAATGACGAAAGAACTAAATAAATCTCATTTACTACTTTATTGGATGTGAAACCAAAAAGAGAAAGTTGCATTTCGTCTGGCAGTTGGCTCTTCTTGACGTTGTTGTCATCGTTTATGGTCCAAGATAGCAAGACTGATCAGTGCGAGCCTTGAAGACTTGTTGTCCTGGATTGGTATTTCCTCCCGATCCTTGGTTTTGGTTGTTGCTGGCTCCTCCACCACTTCCACCGGATGCATAATCTTCACGAGCGTATCCAGACGATGAGGCATTCGATCCCATGTAGCCGGAGCTGTATCCACCAGCGCTCATGTAAGCCGACTTGTCCGCCATTGCTGTCTTCGATTGAGGGTTGTTCAGAGAGAAAGGTTCTCAGAATACTGTTCAACTGAGCTTTCACTCTTCCTTATATGCACAAAGATCTGGGGCAAAGATAAGGAATTGGCATGTGGAGAGGGTTTCACGAACAAATTCCCGTACGTGAGTAGTAAAAAGAGTTTTCGATGAATACGTAAATAAATGTTTTTTTTATTTCTCGATCAGCCAGAAAGTACAAGAGCGAAATGTTTGTTGTGAGTATTTTTCAAACTTTATCTCTTTTGTTCTGATAATTTCTTGGCCACTGGTTTGTCTTGACATTGTATCTTCTCCTAGAGTATCTAGTTCGTGAGGAAAAAGGTAAAGTCAAATGTGATTTTTTGAAAAATGTACTGATTCTATAATATTTCCTACTCTGAATAATAATTAGACTGATTTAGAATTCAAATGCCTTCCGTTTCCCTATTCAGCTGTTTTGTCTTTTTCCTCTTCTTTTCCCTTTACAATACTTATCCATCAACAATGAATTGACAGAAATTGACGGGAGGAATCCGATTCCGCTCAAGTGATTTCGCAGAGGGGATTACTGTGGATGCTCCAATTTTCCACGTCATTCATTGTTGGTTGCTTCCAAGTAAAAAGAGGAAATAAGTGAGTTGCGTAAACTTCGGAATGCTAACAAGTCAATGAATGTAATGAGTGGTAAGAGAAGTGGTTCGGCACTTTTTTTAGAAGATTGCGTGCACCGATTAGTAATTGGAGAGTGTGACCACATGCCATAAGTCACCAAGTGTTGAGAAAAAGCAAGAATACCGGAACAGTTCCCGGTAACATCGCTCCGTTTTTAATCAGATTGAGCATAGCTTCATCTCTATTTATGACGTCATAAGTCATTTTCCATGATCTCCTATTAATGTCCACTTATTTCTAACACTTTCCAAATACCTCAATTATCATTATCTAACACGTTACCTAATCATGGCAATCGAGCCTCCATTCTTTGCTTCAAATCATTCGTCAAACACCATTTCGGCCAAAGTTACATAACCACGAGTGGTGGTCTCACTCTATATATATTTAACCAATCTGTTTCTAGGTGGAAGAATTAGAAGGGCAGGATAGAAAGTGTACTTATCTTATTAATGTATGTGTCTTCTGTTGATCAGAAGAGGTGACAATGGGTCAACTGTGTTTGCATTTTTGGATTGTTTCATGGAGTTGGCACCACGGAATTTTGATCACAATTCTCCAAAACTTTGAAGTTCTCAGAAATTTTCGAGATATTGATCAGTTTGACAGTTTGACAAATTGAGTTACCACGAGGGAACTACAATTTCGGTGTTTAGCATTATTTAGCTTCTTGGGACTGGAAACTCAGTCAAGTTTGTTCAATCGTTTTCGATTGGAAAACATCTTATATGAACACCAATCGTTCAGCTGAACTCCGTATCCTGACCAGTACTTCAAATAGTGCTCGCAGGTGTCATATACCTGAAGTTTATAAAATCACTTGTGCATGCCACGTGTCAGATTTTCCTAATACTTTACTTATCCCTCTAATCTTCTAGTACCGTCTTGAATGATGTAACCAAGTGTCTCTAGTGTTCAAGTGTACACACACAACTATCCGGTTACTGTAGAATGGTGCTTCCGAAGCTCTTCACCTAATTAATCTGATACGTTCTACTCCTCCGTTTCTTTCTAAATACTCTTTCGTCATTGGATTATAAAAGAAGCAAACAAGAAATTGGACGGAGAAAAAAGTGTCACGCAAAGAAGAAAAAAGAGAGAAGCGATGAGATGTCTTCTGATTCCACCTGTCATGTCACGCAATGACCCTGTTTTAGAAGAAACTGAGAGAATAATTAAAGAAGAGAAATATGGTATGCATAATTTAACAGCAGTGATTTTGAAATTTCGAATTCAATTCGATATATTTGAATTGCCCCTGAACAACAGTTCACTACTGTATCCCGACTCTCAAAATGAGGGAAAATCAGAAAATCATGGGGGATTATCGTTAGCTCATTCTCTTGTCTTTTTACTCTTTCTGCTCTCCGTGTAATCCTTCCAAAAGAAACAATAGAAATAGTGATTAATTTCGGGTCGAATAGCTCTCAACACACAATATAATTATGGTTTTAGTGTACTATTTACGAGTCAACAAGAGAAAACAACGAGAGAGATTTAATGTGAAAATTCAGGCACCAATTCTATTTTCTCACATATTTTGTCAACATAAAAATGATTGACTCAAGAGTGACATACGGTTGGAGTGTTACGTAATCCTTTCGGACACATCCTTCTCAATACGAGAATCAAGAAGGCGTCAGCGATGCAATCGTCTATTTTTTTGTTCCGGGCAATTAAAAAATTGAGAGAAAAGAGGAGAACATGTGTAATCGGTCGGTATTTCTTTTGAAGAAATCACAACTGTTTTGCAGGCATCAGAATGAGAAGTTTCATAAAAAATGGAGTGAGTACTTTGTTTCATCACTGTATTTGGTTTCACAAGTAACGCAAAATATTGATATTTTAACCAGATACAGTACTGGACAAAAAGTTTTTGTATTTGTCGAAAATTCCTAAACGATGACATTTGATCAACCAGCCTTTTGTGTAATTTTGGAGCTTTCCCAGAATCCCGGTTGGGTACGGTTGTCATTAAAAACTGATTCGTTTACCACGCACTTGTGGTTATAGAGCTTTTATAAATTTTATACAGTAATTGAGACCTCGGACGATATTTGATAACATTAAGCGCTGCACCTGGTGTTTCCATAATGTAGGAAAACGTTCTCTTAATTTCCAAATTCAATTTTTCCTGCAGAATTTCCCTCATTGTCATTAGATTGTTATCTCTTTGACATCTTCTTTTTCCATCATTTCTCCTTCTTTGAAACATCCAACCCGAAATTGAGGTACTAAAATACGGGGCGGTCTGTCACAAAGGAGAGTATCTTCTTGTCGCTAATGTACTCGTTACCCAATCGAGAGAAAACCAAATGACCGAGAGATGTTAATCAACACAAGAACATTATGTTGCATTGAGTTGAAAGTTGCCGCGTGCCGCTTATCTCGGTTATAAATCGTGTCGATCGAACACTTGTCTTTATGTTTCTTTTTGCGGTATCTTGATGATACCGGAAGTAAATCAACAGTGAGAAGATGGATTAGTCGGGCGGTGAGGTAGGTTTTTTGATACTTGACATGATTTGTTTTGGGAATGAAAACATTGTTTATCAGATGAAGATTACTGTTAGATTGTGTTGATCTACACTGGTACATGGTGTCAAACGCTTCCTTCCGGGACCTCGATGAGAGGGTTCAGATAACGATATTTCTCAGTAACAGGTACCTTCATTGAAACCTTTTCACTACAGAATCAATTAGAAATGAGTAATGAATATCATGGAATTACCCCATTCCATTTCCAAATATATCAAAATGAGTGTTGACCCTATTTATCTTTCTGAAAGGTGTCACTTTTTGCCATGTCATACCATACACATGTACACAGAAGACACATTTCCATGTCAATTTTCTAGTAAACATGGTAAGGAATGGATAATCAGCTGCATGCGCGGGAGCCCTCCGATAGAAATGAGAAGAAAGACAACTCGAAAACGAGAGACGTTCAGAGACAATTGCACCTGCTTCTTGTACATTGTATGCCCATTGATTAATGGGTCTGAATGTCGCTGTGCACGTCTTCTGAATAGTTATTTGTTATGTTTCTCTTAATGGCTTCTCCTCCGTTCATTTCGTGTTGATCATCACATGCAATGAACAGATCAAATGACCTTTTTGGAACCGTAATGTACGGTCAACACAGGAACAATATGAGAAAAAGAGCACCACCCACCTGTCAGCTTTTTGTAACAAGATCCGCGAAGATGATGGGTACATCGGAATGCTCGATGGTCTATTTTCCTAGATGAGAAGCTTGGAAGCACAGAATCAAGATTACAGCCAAGCACTGAAGCAGATCAGACCCTTTTTTAATGAATCATGCAATTTTAAGGTCTGGATACTGTATCTTCCTTCTTCCCCATAATCTCAAAATGAATGCTCTTCCTATCTTGTTGCAATTTAAACTACTGAAGTTCTGTTCAAGAGAAATCAACGGATTTCTAAAAAACCGGAATTAAGAAGCTCGACAATAAACCTGCCATTTCGTAATTGGTTAAACATAAAGGACGTGAGGAATCATCAGTTCTTCGCAGTTTAAAACTTTTCAAGTAATAGTGTAACTGTCAAATTGTACAGGATTGAGTAAAAATCTCTCTATCTTTGGCTTCTCACGACTGCCTTGCAGTCGACTCAATTGGTATTCTTTGGTATTTTTTTCATAGAACACCATAATAACTTTCAGTCGTCATCGTAAAACGTGCTGTCAAAAAGTTTTCCATCCAAAAAATATGATTTTCCGAAACTGGTTTCTGATTTCTCAGGTGTGAGGTAAACTGAAAGTTACCTCTTCTTCAGTTTTCAACCCCGATCGTCTTACTGTCAATTTCATTAGCATCAGTGTCACTCAATCTAATGAAAACACAAGTCACTCAGTCATTCTATTCACTATTTCTAACCACTCAATCCACATCATAAACCCCCTCTCTCTTCTTTTTTATATTCCTTGTCTATTGTATGTTCTGTTCATGACCCAGAAATGGTGCCAGCCGGGGGATTATTAATAAGGCTCCCCTCGGTTTCTCGGTGGAAGCGGGTCCTAAGACGCCAAGGTCTTTCTTTCGGATTTAATAGGCTAATAGAGAGAAAATCGAGAAAAAAGGAAACGATTGACACAGAATTGAGTGAGTTTTAATGTGTAGGAATTGATTTATTTATGATTATTTTATGAACTAAAAGCGGAAAAATCCAACAAAAAACAATAAAGACCCGTAAATGAAACACCCGATCTTTTGATAAGAAAAACTATAAAAAATGTGAATTCAGAACTATTGATGGGGATAGTTTGAGTATGAAACGGGAGGGTAACACATCTGAGTTGGAGAATAAGATGAAGAAGAAATAGAAGACGTCGGGGAATTGAAGTTATGAGAATTGTCTCCATGTTGTGATGGCATGGAAGGTGTTTGATGGTAGGTTGGTGGCAAATACATAGCGAATTCCTCCTTCACAACGAAGCTGTTGAAGTTGTTGTGGTTCATTGAATAGTCAGAAGTTGGAGAAGACACTGAAAATGAGGGAAAATGAGATAAGAAAAGAGGAAAAGCCAGGGAAAGTTGAGAATTGGAAGGACTAGGATGAATATTCTTACCTGATGATTGCTGGGAGTCCTTATTCAGCAATTCTTGAAGTTGTTGAATGTATCTTACAGCCTCACGGAGAGTATCTGCTTTGCTCCACTTCTTCGTGTGGTTTTTTGGTTGGAGTCGGTTACGGAGGACGTCGAATCCATGATTAACCTGGAAAGAATCAAAAATGAAATTATAATAATTGGGTTACGGTAAGTTTCTAGAGTCCTATACAGTAATACAATTACTAAACTACAAAAACTGCTTACCTGATGAACACGGTTTCGTTCTCTTTCGTTTCTGGCGACTTGATTCTTCTTTGCCATGTTTTCTTCTTCTTTTTTTGGGACAAGCGGGAAAAAGAAAATGAAAGAATAGAAGATGGTGAAGAGGAGGGTGGTAGCTGTGGAGTGAGGGTGGATGAGGGAATGAATAGGCTAATAGGGAAGAAGGGCGGGAGGGAGGGAAGACGACGGGATGGGCGGTGCTTAATTGGGTGGATATCGAGAAGGATGACACACCCAAACCGTATTGCACCAAACTGTAGATTTGAGGGGCGGAGTTTGGTGATTTGGTGGAGTGAGAGGGAAAGTTCTGAAATTACGGAAAATATTACTGTATTAAGGAGCATGTTGTTTTCTAAAAAGGAAAGGGAAATACTCCAGAAAGATACAAGAAAAGTTTGAGGGAAGCGAAAAACCTAAATTTTATAAACAATTGTCTGAATGACGAATGATTTTCCAGATAGAGTAGGTTTTGGGAAAATAAACGACAATAGAATCGGACTGATGTAGTCCACTCTTAACTTACTCTAATTTCACATCAAATTTTGACAGCACATATTACAGCTGGTACTGGTTTGACAGGCATTTTCTGACATTTTAAAAACGTGCTTCGACTTTATAGAAGTTTTTTTCAAAAATGAAAGTTTCTCAATTCTGGGGATAGTTGAATGTCAGTCTAGTTGAACCAACAAAATACATTTTTCTTTTCTTCTTATTCTGAAAATGGAAACAAATCTAAAATCTCATTACAACAAATATTCAAATTGACACCTTCGGAAAAATTCAAAAAGCGACCATCAAATAGAAAAGAGTATTCCTGCAAAAATACAGTGACAAGGTCGATCATTTTTAGGTCACTCACTCCTTTCAAACTGTTTGGTTTTGACTTCTTGATTGATCAGTTTTTCTTCTCCATCGTTTTTCTCATTTCGATTTTTTTTATATGAACATTACCTGAGACTCCACACTATTGTTGAGTTCTTTTCAATATAGTATAAATATTTGAGACGAGTTAATCATTGTAACCTTGAGTGAGTCTTAGCTAAGTTAATAGACATGAAATGATGGACGAAAGGGCGCCGCAACTGACCGCGAAGTTACATAATCCGAGCGGTTCGGTTCAAAAAAGAAATGAGAGAAAAAACAGTAAAAAAAGAGTCGGAAGACGTTTGTCGGTATGCTTTCTGATTGGAATTAAGTTGTTGAAAAAGGAAAATACTCGGGAAAGTCGAGAAACCAATGATCTGTCTGGGAACGACGGTATACTGTAGGTACTGTAGTTACGGAATATTGTATATTATGAAGACAACATGACAGATTAGTGAAAAACAGTTCCAAGATCCAAAACGATGCTCAAATTGCGAATCAGACGTGACCTGAATTCGATCAAGGAATTTCAAAAACTTAGTCATCGTTCCATCAATCTGTTTCTATTTTACTACCACCCTGAGAGATCAACCAAAAAAAGTTCTGTGGCGGGAGAAATGGGCGAACGAATCACTTGATGGTTTCCGCCAAAAGAGGAGAAGAGATATGCCGACAAGAGTGAAAGTGATTGGGTACACTTTGGTTTTTTTGCGATCAGTTTGCTACCTTGAATGAAATATTTCAGGGATGGGTTGTTCAATGAGGTTTGTCGTTTTCTTTTTTTGTGTCAATACGTTCAATTCGTTTTTAATTTCAGGTAGCTCTCTGAAACTCATACACAACGATACGAGGATAATTCCCAGAGTTGTAACAGTTTCGATTTTGAGGAGGCCCGAGTTCGTCACGTGAAATCAAAATTATTCTAATTTTCACGTACTTTTTTTTTCTGTTTTTTCACAAAAGTGTAACTGTTACGTTTCTGTGTTTGTCTTTTTAAAATTCCTTCAATAAAATTTTTTGTGAACAATGTTCCAGTCTAACCAACTTGTCGTTAATCAAATCCTAATAAAGAGAAAGTTTCAAGTATGAGTTAACTTTTCCAGAAAAATTCGACTAGCTGAGAATTCATAAAACTCTGTTAAAAATCACATACTTTTCAAAAATCCGCCAGATTTTAACAATTATGAGTTTCCCATTTTTTGCCAAATACAAAGAGAAAACTGTCGAGGAAAAAAAATTTTCAAATTTGGCCTGTCTTATATATGTATGTCTTATTACTGGTCAGCTTTATTGTTGAAAAGAAACATGCTTTTGAAAATCAAATTTGTTTCACTTCTCCAGAAAACCACATTTCTAATGAGTTCCCACAGAGAAACTTAACCGGAATCATGCGGTAATATCTGAATAAGACCAATAATCAATTGCCTGGTATATACAACAATACCTCTCTCAAAACAGCCAACAAACAACCAAGTAACTCTGCCCAATTACTGCTCTTCTATCTTGTGAGAGCTCTTCTCATGTCACTCTAAAAAGAAACCGCACTACTCGAAAGTGTCCTTGGTACCATCCATGATTTATGGGTCCTTTACTCTCCCGTTCTTCTTATATTTTCCTGTATAATTTCTGAATCACAATGAAATGCGCGAAAGAAAACACTTGAGATCTTCAAATACACACACACGGGCGGCTCCTTCAATTTACCCTCTAATTAACTCTGTTTTACCGCTTTTTTCACCTTACTGACAGATGATTTATTTGACAAAAAGAAGAAGAAAAAGTAGAAGAAGAAGAAGGGAGAAAAAATTGTCAAATAATATTGTTTGCATTAAATTCAAAGATACTTCAAATACATGAAAGAAATGCCGTCAATCATATCTTCATGCTTCTCGCATCATTTCACGCCTTCTAAACGGCATCACCTTTCCGCTTCTGATCAAAAAGAAAACAGATGCCGTTTCAAGAGAAATGGTGTGTAGAGAGAGGAGAACCATCGAAATAAGCCTATTATCATCTGTCGATTCGTCTTAATTTTCAAAATACACTGCTTATCCAATTCAGTATTCCGGAGAGGGGGTGTCACTTCAGATTTGAATCGACTAAATGGGTGTAATCCAGAGAGAACGAAAATGAACGCATTGCGAAATCTCGAGAATGAGGATGGTGGAAACATGCCATCGGAAAAGAAAAAACTGGGACTACCAGGGTCTGTTTGGTATAATTTCAGAAGGGGCAGACTGCTCTGATGGGCATCAGAATGAGGATTGGAATGGCTCAAAGAAGATCAGCTTGATAAGTCTCTCCTCCTTTAAGAAACACCACCTTCCGACATTCCATTTCTACCGTATTCCTTCCACAAAAAGCTCCTAAGAGTCAAAAGTAAATCCGATTCTCCGTTCTTTTTTCACCCCTAATTAGCCAGCCAATGACTTATCAATTCATGCCAATCAAAGCGTGCCGCCCATAATTATTGCCGAGAATCCGCTTATTCTCTCCTCTTCTTTTTCTATGGTTGTCGCTTTTTTGGCGGACAAAAGTCAATTAGACTTCCTCACAGAAAGGTGTATTCTAAAGCGCATTGCTGTTAATTTGTTTGACCAATATATATACAGAAGTGAGGACAAATATTGTCATGAAAAAGAAGGACAAGATAATCCGCACGTATACATTGGTTGTGAACAAGTTGTACCGACAAAAGAGATACCGCTTCGAGAGAAGAATATGTAAACATTGAAAGAGGAAGCGAGAGAGATGGATTACTGTGATCATGACGGTAGCTTTGAGTTATGTAACTCAGTAAGTCATCTGGAGAGTTCATTGCAAAGGTCATTGATTATTAGATTAGCACGTGTATGTTTAGTAACAAATGTAAACATAACAGTTTATGGATTCCAAAGGAGGGATCAGGAGCCAAAAATAAAATGGTACAGACCAAAATGATATTCTTTGATCTCCTGGAAAGCAGTCAAATTTTGAAGTGTGCTCCAATTTTCGAAAATTATTTGTTTTATTTACCAATTCTATTTGACACTGAATAAGGGAAGAAAGAAAATGTAATTTTTGGGCAGGAATATCCAATTAAAAATCAATCATTCTTGAAAAACACAGAGAACATGATTGGCTGTTTCTTTTCCTCTCTCATCCAAAATGATATTTTCAGTCACTTTTCCTCTTCCAAATGTGCTATATCTATGCAGAACACATCTTCTTCCAGGTATTTCCGTTGCTCCGACTGTACCGGCATGAACCTGAAACATATGAATTTGAAAAAGGAGAAGAGACGAAAAATTTCATACCGTGAATTCAGATTCAGGAGCAAGAATGATACCCAATGGAAGCGGAGCTACTGTAACTGTTGCCACACCATCCACGATTCGGGAAAACAAGAAATCATCGAGACATTGATGCTGAAAATGTACTGTTGAACTAAGTTCCTGTCAAACATAGTTAAAAAAATATATGGATAAGTGGCATACCATGTCTCTGCTGTTGTTCTTCAAAACAACATAATCTGGATGAGTTTTCGAAATTGAAATATTTTTGTACCATCTCGAGTCGAAATCTGGTCCAGTTTCAGTGTAGAATTCATTCTCCTCTTGTCCAATTTTCTTCGATGATCTCGTCGATTCCATGTCACACGATTGCTCAGAAACGGAATCATCAACTGATCTCGGAGATAGGATTGGAGTATCAGCAGTCAAACGTTCACTCAGATTCTCAACAGTTTCTTTCAATTCCTCATTTTCAGCTTTAATTTCCGATAATTGAGTCTCCAAATGTTCTCGATTCTCTTGAACCATTCCTAGTTTTAATTTTAGAATTTTGAACTCTTGACTTAAATTTCCAAGAGCAGTTTTTAGCTGAGAGTTTTCAATCAGTAGTTGTTCATTTTTGAGTTGTGCCATGTTAACTGAAAAATTGAAAGAAAAAGGACAATTTTATTGGAAAAAGGGTAAAATAAAGGAAAGTGGAAGAATTGAGTAGAAAGTTGAACTGATAAGACATTCGCCCTCATCATTGAAACTTTCATCGAATCACGAGTTCCTGAGATAAACTTCTAGAATTTTATAGAGTGCGGTGAAACTTCCAGCAGAATCTCTTCAAACACATTTTACATATTGTTTGTCTAGTTATTTTTACACTTTCATATGCAAATATTTCCAATATTTATTCAAAATTGTGGTAAATTATTGTTTTTCAACAAACACCCCAGGAGAAAACTTCATTTGAATACAACCGGAAGGTGATGAGATAGTCAATCAAATTGTAGTAATATACCGCAATTATCCAATTATAAATGTCAGAATGGATGATTAAAACAGGTCATAACCTGGAAAGATTGTTTAGACAGAAGTGACGTTTCTTATTTCAAATATACTGTTATTATATAAAAGGAATATAGAGGTTTGTCTGTGGGTTTGCAATATCCGTAGATCTTTCAGATTTGAAGACATGGCAGCCTCAATATTTTACTCGGAAAGCATTAACACCATAGAAATGAAGAACATTACCTACTTGTTTCCAAGTATAACAAGTGTCAAAGTGTATCAATACCATTGTATCCAACTTTTAGAACATCATTTCCCTCTGATGAGGCTCCAATTACTTTCTTTGTTTCTCTTTCTTTGTTTATAATGTCTCCCATGAAAGAGATACAATTTCCTGTTCGTAGTTACCTGAAAATCTCTGATAAGCAACATAAAAATGACGTCACACCCATAAAAGGGTTGTAACTGAATTGCGTAAACGGTAATTGCATACGGAATATATTGATAGCCTAACTCTCGATACAATCTGAAAAACGGGAAGCATGCAACGATAATGGAGGAGAACACATCTGCTCGGAAGCAGCTAATTATGGAGAGGTGAATGACTTGTAAAGGAGAGAAACACCTGGCCTCTTGGATATCAATCTACAATATACAGTTATTACAAGATTCCGGAGATAACATTTAATGACACAAGGGAGTCACACATTTTGAGATGGAGACGTGGGGGTATGGAGGACAAGAAGTCGGACTTTTTTGGTTATGTTTCAATGTGGAACTTTGTCCCATTTTCTGATTCGATATGAAACAACTTTTCAGATATGAAACCCATTTTCAGACATTTCCAAACCCTTTTTTAACGCTTTGTTCTTTTTTACGCGCGTAAAGTTTACGCACCTGCAACACTCTTTATCACAAAAAACCTATCGGAAATGCTGGAAAGTTGATGTCATTTTGATGAGAAATAATCATTGAAACGTGCGTTGAGTTTGTTTCTTGACTTTTTGCACTTTCAGAACATACTACACATTGATTTGAATTCTCCACATCTGAATAACAAGAACTTTAGTCTAACAAAGAAGAAGAAATTCATTTCTCACCTTTCCTAAAACAAAAAAGATTAACATGACTTAATTTTTGTTTTAAATTTGAATAGTTGAACCCAAGTTAAGAACTAATAGTAAACTGATCGGAGAGCTTATGGATTATTTTTTCTCCGTTCAAATCCCGAATCGTCTTTTTATTATCAAGAGTTGCAAACCAAATAAACTATAGTTTCAGCAGCACAAAAAGTTCAGTTCAAAGAATGATAATGAGTGAAAACGGAATATATCATATATACGTTATACGAAATTGAAAGGAACCAGACAAACAAGTCTATGCGTAAAGAAGAAAATCCCAAATTGACACATTGAGATTGAATTCAGCAGTTCTCGCACCGCATTGTGGTACCGTATTTTTTTCTCAAGATAAGATCTTCGGTTCGCGGTACATCATTTTTATTTCATCAGGTGTTTATAGGTCATCCAGGAAAAGACAGTTAATTAGCGATGTCATTTTCATTTATCTCATTGAATATGGTATTCCCTTCACAAAAACCGAACTTTTCTATTCCTAATAGCTAAAATTTTTGTCATCATTCTTATCAAATTCCTTCGTAATTTTATTGCTCTTTATGTGTATTCACAATTCCAAGTTCAGTTTCAACCGCATCTTGTTTACAATATTTCAATGTCTTCCGTGCCATCCTCCATAATTGTCTTCATATTCTTCCACTATCTTTACTCTCGAAAGATAATAAAAGTTATATTAAAAACGGAAGAAATTGAAACTTTCTCTTTTTCCCCGCAATAATTGTGGCAGAATTCTCAAATATTCCTCACTCTTTCTTTTTTCTTTTGTCAAAAGCTTATCATCAAAAAACCATCCGATCATTCCGTACTACGAGTGAGTCTTTGGTATTTACAACCACAAGGAATGACACAAAAAAAGAAAAAAAGAATGAAAGCAGATGATAGGTTTTAAGAGTATGACGGATTATAATGAAGGTTGGAGAAGTGCCAAAAAAAGTGGGTGAGAAATCAAAGAGTTTGGAGAATAAATGAGAGAAAATGTCAACGGATGTTTAGAAATATTGCAAGACTTAGTTCAACGGAATTCTACAAAAAAATAATGATTTTTTTGTTGATTTCAAACAACCGGGAAGCACGTAATTGGTTTTGAATTCCAACAATTCAGAGTTCGATTAGTGATATATTGGGTATTCCACTTGGGTGTATTCTTTATATTGCACCTAATATAATATTGATGTCTTTGCGGGGATTTCTGTATAGGGAAATGAGTATAAACTGGAAAATAGGACAATTTATCTGCTGGAGACTGCAAGTATTCATTTGAGAGCTCGGTCGTTTTCGGAAAGAGAAGGAATCTAATGTGTGGAGTTTGAATAAAAGCTGTTTAAAAGCTTTTGTATCCATTTTCTCTAATGGGATCGAACACATAACCACAGGCACATTTACATACGTTTCATTGCTTCAGCATCTATCAAATTTTCCTGCTAGCTACTGTAACTGAGACTCGCTTAGAAAATCTTCTAATCTGATAAACACACTTCTTCCCTCTTCATTTTCTAGATTAATTTTAATTTTCCCGAATTTATTCAGTCATTTTAATGACTCATTTGCCATTTCACCCACTTCATTCTCCAACTTCCAAACCACATTCCTTCTTTTAAAAACACAAAACCGTTTCCTCTTTTTTTGCGTCCTCTCCGCGTAATGACGGTTCATTGATAAGAAAAACTTGAGCTCTACTAGGAATTGGAGTATTCGCTATCAGTTCCAACCATCCAAGCCACACTTCTGTAAACAAAAAGTTAGAGAATATGGGAAACGAGGAAAGAGCAGATGATTGTGACAGATTCCATTGAATTGCCATTGAAAAATGAGGGGAAAGGGGGAGAAATGGAATAAAACAAAGGTTAGAAGCTAAGACTGAGCAACAAAAGTTTGCAGAATAAGGTGAGAAAAACCGGAAGACGAATAAGAGTGAGAAACGGAAGTATTGAGAAAAATAGATGAAGTGGAGCATGTTTTCAATTCATAATTCCAGATAATTTTCTAAATAAACTACAGAATCAGCAAATGCATATCATCCACGTCATTTGGCAATCGACTCCTGAACAAATTCCTGAAACCCCATAAAAATTAATTCTAAAATTATATCAGAACAAACTCTTCATTTTTCACATTTTTGTCCAATCAGCCTGATTGACAGCTGGCTTCCATTTACTCTGTGGAGAAGGTGTGGCTGCTGTTTTTTGATTTATAGAAGGACAAATTATTGGGAGAAGCTTATTGAAGCTTTGGGAAACGAGATGTTTGATATCAGATGGAGTTTCCAAATTAAATCAGTACGGTGTAGCGAACACATCTCTGGATTCCTCAATTTGGTTTGAGGAAATACAGTGTTTTTTTCACACTGACATTTAGGAAGAGCACATTTTCAGCTTTTCAATGATAAGTTTTTCTACTCCAGTTGTACTTCTTCAATTCGACTCACGAGAAATGCGGTTGATCTCCATGTGATCAGAGAAGTAAATATGAACTTCGAATGATTCAGGGAATGACCAAACTCTGTCAAAGTTCAACGCTGTATGCATAAGTTCTTTCATTTGGAATATGCAGTATTCTCATAGAGTATTCTTAATTTGAAAACCCGGACAGAATCAGTGAATATTGTTTTGAGAACATTCTACTGTCATAAGTATGTTTACAAACAGACTGAGAACAATTCCGACTCTGAAAACCATCTGAAATCCTTGAATATTTTCGAAATGTCAACTTCCTCATAATGTCAAATGTCATTTTGATTCCTCAAATACAAAGAATGTCAAGAAAGTAGTTTTTCTTTTTCTCTTTTTTTCCCTCTTCAATGTCTCTTTTCTCGGCTGATAAGTCCCCATAAAAGCGAGTGGAATCGAGCATTTTGCCAACTGATAACACTCTTTCTTTGCTCTCTCAAAATGCCATTGTAAAATCAAACCTACTTCGCGTTTTGTACGACGAGACCGAGTCGACTGTTTGGTTTTTCGACTGTTTAGAACATTATTTTGAGATTTTAAAGTTTTAAAGTTTTGGATTCAAAAAGGTGAAATTCCTTTTTACTATCGTATTATTGTTATGATGTTTACTTTTCTACTTCTTCCTCTCTTTTCATTAAAAAACAACAACTTATATATTTCTTATTGAAGGGAATTCATCATGTCGACTTCATACTCGATGCACAGAACCGTTACAACTACATCCACCTCTCAAGGTTAGTTCAATTCTTTTTGAATTCTTTTTCTCACGGTACCATATTCCCACAACATCAATTCGTAGCTTCCTAGGAGAAAAGTTATGATGAGGTGATGGTACGATTAATGAAATGACAGTTTTCTGTGTGAAAAAGATCCCTTTTCTATTGTTCTTTTTTCTTTGTCTCTGATCCTTTTGTCGGCGTTATTGACACTTTCCAGTTGTCTCTTTTACACATTACCGCCTAATCCAAACTTTAATTCTCGATGGATTTGTTGCATTAGAGGGGAGAAAAATGTAGAGGGTCCGATAAGAAATTAGGTAATGTAAGTGAAGATTGGAATTGATAGCGATGATAGTAATCCACTGGAACTGTGTTATCTCGTTCCCTTTGAAAAGTTCTTCATAACATTTTAGAAGTCAACATTTCAATTTTTAGACAATGAGTAAGACTTCCTACACATTTTGACTCATTAACTTATGATAAACTACTTCTCCCACTGCCACTGCATTATAGTAATTCAGTCAACCCTTAGAGTAATTGGTTCTTTTTTGAAGGGTACGGATCAGCCAGCCATGCAGCTGAAGAATTCGTCGCCGCTGCTGAGCGTGAGAAGCAAGAAATGCAACAATTGAACTCTCGCCTTGAGGCATACATCAGCCGTGTCCGTCAGTTGGAGGATCGTAACAAGGAACTCGTCATTGAATTGGATTCTCTTCGTGGATCCCTTGGAAATGACATCGGACAAATTAAGGTTTGAAATTGGGAAACTTTCTGAAATTAGAGCAGAAACTGAAACTCATTTACACACAGTTGTTGACACTCTTTCAGTCTTATCAGTGATATTAAATGGTTCTCAAACAAAGCGCGGCCAAATGTGCAGGCATAAGGAATTTTAGAAAAGGATAGAGATAGAGGGAGAATGGCATTGATAAGATGACAAGTAGTTTCTCTTTGTGTTGGTTGGAAATATGGGTGTGGACGAGAATGAAAATGAAATAAAATTGGGGTAAAGAAAAGGGAACTTAATTGAATTGTATTTCTTTCAGTTCAAATTCAATGACTCACTCGTCAAAGTTCGTCGTGATATCAGTGAAGCTCATGCTGGAACAATCGGAGTTGAGGTCAAGGTCAACCGTTTGAGAGATGATTTGAACGATTACAGACACAGGTTAGATATTTAAAAAAAGTTGAATGTATGTTCCTAATTAATAACTTATAGATACGAGGAGGCTCGTCGTGAAGTCGAAAGAGAGAAGACCACTTGGGGAGGAGCTATTTCTCAAGCTCAAGCTGAACTTGACACAAATAAGTCCCGTTATGCCGCCATTTTGGACGAGGAGAAAAGATTGTATGCCGAGCAAGATCAACTTTATCTTCAACTCGCTGCCGCCAAGGACGAGCTTGATGCGGCTATTGCTGACCGTCTCCGTCTTCAAGCTGAAGAAGATGATCTCAAGATTGAATTGGAATTCTTGGGAAGAATCCACGCTCAAGAGATCACCGAGCTCCGTGCTCTTCTTGCTCAGGCCCCAGCTGACACCAGAGAGTTCTTCAAGAACGAATTGGCCCTTGCCATCAGGTAAGACTGAAAGGAAACCAGAATCTAATTCATCTCATTTGATTAAAATTTACAGAGAAATCAAGGCCGAGTACGACAAGATCATCCAAACCACCAAGGTTGATCTCGAGACTATCTTCCAAACCAAGATTGCCGCCGTCGAGGCTTCAGTTGCCTCCAAGAACGAGGCTGCTACCTTCCGTCAAGAAGAGATCAGAAAGATGAATGAGAGCATCACCTCATTGAGAGCCAAGCTTTCAGAGCTCGAGGCCCGTAATGCTGCTTTGGAGAGAGAAGCCAACACCCTCCAGATCCAACTCGGAGAAGACCAGAGAGCATACGAATCAGAGCTCGCTAAGAGAGACAGTGCCCTCCGATTCATGCGTGAGGACTGCCAGACTTTGATTGCTGAACTTCAAGCTCTTCTCAACACCAAGCAGACTTTGGATACTGAAATTGCCATCTACAGAAAGCTTGTTGAGTCTGAAGAAGGAAGGTAAGAATACGAAATCATACAATCAGGAGACACTTTTCTTCATTTCAATCCTGTATTCATTTCGATTATTCTTAAATATTTCTCAGATTCAATCACATTGGACAGGGGGTTGTAGTTCAACAACAGGAAGTTCAAAGGTTCGGTAGCTGTACTTGCTTCGTAGCTCTCTCTCTTATCACTATACTGATAAAAACGTAGTTGAGAATTAGTAATTGCACGTAGTAGTTTAGTTTCAATTCTTTCTATTCCGGATTCAGACATCAAGGGGGCTCTTCTTCTATCGTAATGTCTGATCAACGTCATTCTGAGAGCCACCATCACCATCAACAACACCAGGAGTATGATTCTAGTTTTTAATTTCCTTTATTTTGTTTAATTTCAGTGTTTATCCACAAGGAACATTGAGGTATTTAGTTGATAGTATATAGTCTAGATTTCTAGTTTTCTTAGATATTCTCAACAACACGAAGCGAACATTGGTCGGGGTACAACTGTATTCATTCCTGATAAAAGGTTCTAGGGATACTGTAGTTTACAATCGCTTTCACGTGCATTCAACACTTGCACAATGTATTAAAAACTCACTTTGCACTTCCTGTCTTCTCACTTTGCTTTCTTATTTTTGTTCATAGCGGGAAGCTTTGGACCTCTACTATAGTGCACACTCAGCTTCAATTCTTTCGAGTTTCCTTGTCCACAATCAGATAATTTCAGAGTTGGAACATACGAACAAGACACTTATGACTCTGGAGAGGTTCAAACTCGTTCCACTTTCAAGAGACACGCCAAGGGAAATGTGAGCATTGTTGAGTGCGATCCAACTGGAAAATACATTATTCTCGAGAACACCAGCGGAAACATTGTGAGTTTTTGTTGAGCCTAACATACTTGGAAATAAATTATTTCAGGCCGAAGACGTCAGCCACTTCGAAATCCGTCGTGTCATTGACAAGACTCCATCCTTCACTTTCCACCTTCCAGCCCACTCCGTCATTCACCCACATGGACACCTCAAGGTATCACTTTTCTCGAACTCAGCTAATAATCAAATGTAATTTTTTCCAGATTTACGGACGTAATACCGGCGGAATCCACTCTCCTCCAGATTCAATTGTAATGGAATCTTATCCATCATGGGGACAAGGAACAGTTGTTGAAACCTACTTGTACAATTCTCATGGAATTGAAAAGGCTTCTCATATCCAGACGACGTCTGCTTCTTCTCGTTAAGAACATTCATCTTCTAGACCTCTTTTCGATGAATGTTTCTTCTCTCTCTATTTCTGAAATGCCCATTGAATCCTTTCCCTTCATTCCTCACTTCCAACTCCTTCCATCATCGTACATACATTCCAATCCAATTGTTCCTTTTTTTCCAAATAAACCTTTTTTGAAACTGAAATTTCGTGTTCCCTTCTTTACTTTATCATCTTTTCGTTTTTTCCCTTTTCTCTTGTTGCAAAAAGTCGTTGATGATTATTGGTGGGCCCTGCGAAACGCGCGTAGGTAGGTAGCCAAATGTTTGTGAAATGGCTAAAGAAGCTTACGGAGGACTACGTTTCTACAATTAATTCTTCTTCTTTTTGCCTGCCCGCCCGCGCACTTTCCCGAAGGAGCAAGCAAAAAAGTTTAGAAATACGAGCAAAATGAGCAAAAAAGATTTGTGAATTTCGAAATTTCGCGTTGTGAAACAATGAACTGGATTTTAAATAAATGAGGTTAAGTTTGGCGAGAAAAGAGAAATGAATGATCAGTGATTAATGAGCAAATGTTCAAAATAAATAATTCGAAAAGTGGACTGAATCAGAACCCTGAGTTGAAAATTCTGAAATTAAAACTGAATTAAAAATATATGTACCTTTTTCTACAGTGTTCTAATTTGGGTTGTACGGATTGAAATCTACACAATACCAAAATAAAAGAGTCTGGAAACTGAGGACTTCAACATTTTCCAGCATTGATGAATTTGGGCAGTTTCGAAAAAAAAGAAATGATTCAAAAAGTTCTGAACATGTATCTGATCCTTTTTTGCTGAAACTTCGGAGGATGATGCAAAATCGTCGTCATCAGATGCCCTCCTGTTCATTTCCTACATGACAATCTAAACTTCAGCCCAGTCCAGAACTTTAGCCTACCAGACTGGATACATTCTCACGTATTTCTTTTTCCAGAATCTTCTTTTTTCCTTCCCAAAACACACATTTTCATCACCTCTCCCCACTATTTACTTTCCAATCCCTCGTCCGATTCCGATGAGCCGAAACGATGAGGACAACCAAGTTAGCAGCAAAAAACGAACCAATGTTCCACTAATCCGTCGATGAAACTTTGTATTTGTGTCAAAAAGAAGAGACAAATATTGATGCCAATTGGATAAAAAATAGAGAACTGGCTTGAATTGTGAATCCGATTTGTGGCATTACTTTTCCCATTTCTAGTAGTTGTCGCATTGTAAGAAAACATTTCTATCTGTCTTGATCTTGTCTCCTATGGTTGAGATATCATGATGTATTTTTCTTGCAACTAAAGTATCATTCCTCCCGGTATTCAACCTGAACACCGAATCTCTGGGATTACCGACTCTTCACCTCAAACACAGCACTGCAACAGAAGATTCTGCAACCCTGAACCGTATCAATCCAGCCCGTTTCCCTCATTTTTCTGTTGAAAACTTCAAGAACTTTCGCAGTTGAATCGTTATGTAAAAGTGAGGGTATTTGTCATGAATCAACATCTATTTGTAAATGCGCCTAACTCGGGTAGTTGACGAAAGAAGAGGAAAAAAGAAGAGAGAAATAGGAAGAGAGAGCTGCCATCGGACAGAGGAGGCGCCCGTGCGCAAGCAACGAGAAACCGGCTTATACGGTTGTAGTGGCTGCGCTTCGGAATACTGAATACCGAAAAGTTTTGAAGGGAAAAAGGATGGAAAGCAATGTGTAGAAATTTCACTCATCTGTTGTGTTTATGATGACAAATTCTGTTGGTTTCGTACACAACCTACACCTTTTCTCTAGACTGTAATTCGGATATTCTGACATTTGTTTTTTCAAGCTGACCGGGTAGTAGTAATACTATCGAAACAGTTGAACTATTGAAACCATAACTGACATTTTAATGCTTTTCCCGATTGCAAGTTCCAGCAGATCATCCAGATTGTTCTCAGCCGAAGATGAAAATTCCCACAAAACTGTCAGAATAGGTTTTCAACCTAAATTGGATTAGTAAAAGTTTTGGGGAATTTTGGGAGGGTATGATTCTGTAAGCGTATTTTAAACTGTCCATTGGATCGAACATTTTACAGCAGTAATATAATTAAAATTTGAATATTGGCAATGATCAATACATTCCAAGCCAAGGTGCCTTTGGGTAGATATGGACAAACTACTGACAATTTCATTTATGATTCTGACGATTTCTTTTTGAATGATCCTAGTACAAGACCATCAGAGAGGAGTGGAAAACTCCGAGCATTTTTTGAGGAGTTGGTTCTGAGTCTGTGTTCTCAACAACTCTTTTTTCATTTGTTTCGACGTGATGTTATAAGAAATCGAACTATTCGGAACGACTTTTGGTTTTTCTGGTTCTTCTTTCCTTCACAAATCAACCAAATTTCCCAGAAGAAAGTAATCTTTTAGTCAATAAAACATACAAACGGGAACATCTTTTTTTCGTTTTGAAACCCTGAGGACACTCATCTCTTTTTTCTTCGACTCAAACCTAATAAACCAACAACAAAAACTCTCTTTTCAAAACGTTTCTTTTTGTGTGCCGCCCTGTATAAAACTGGTTAGAAGATGATGACAAGTATCCAGACGACACCAATTAGAAGGCGTTCCTCTCTCGCCTTTTTCTCATTTTTTGTCACTTTTTGTACGTGTCCTCCCACATAAAAAGAGGGAAGAGACACACCCATTTGAGTCATCAAAAGAGAACGAAAAATGAAGATGAAAAGTATAAATTGGGTGGATTTAGTTGCCTTCTTTGCATGTTTCTGTGTTCATTTGTTGTTATTTCTGGAAGTTCCACGGGTTTCTTGAACACAAATCGTTTTCTATTCCCGATTGCCTAACTAAACTATTTCTCCTCTTTTCATAGTTTTGTCCGATTGAAATCAAGCAGGTCACTCACTTGAATTCACTCTCAATAGACCTCTCTCCTCGTCATCTCGTTTTGTGTACAGTACAGGATTACATTTTTATTTGCATTATTATTATTCTCCATCAATTATTATTCAGTTTAGTTGTACTCAGTTCCAGTTTCAAACGTTTCGAATTAGATGAACTCAAGGGAGAACATCTGATCATGCAATGAAGTTAATGAATATCCATTTTCGGAAGGAAATGATTTATAGAAACACAATACATTTGACCTTGATATGCTTTGACTATGGATTCTACATTAAGTGATAATATCGCGAAACTTTTTTTGCAGCAAGAACAGATATTCTAGAAATTAAGAAACTCATTTTTCTGAAATCGAATTGACAGCCGTATTTGGAAACACATTGTGAGCCTTCTGAGTCAGATCAGAATAGTCAGAAACTAAGTAAATTTAAGTAAGCTCCGGGGGTTTCGGTATTTCCCAACATGAACCAGAACTTCCAGACGTCAAAACTGCGCAAAAGCCTTCAGAATATGTCGCTGATCTTTCGAAAAAACTGTTACTCATCGAACTCTCTCCTCCCAAAAAGTCTGAAAGTGATCAAAAACCCAATTTCTGTACACAACCTCCTTCTCTTACTATTCATTTCAAACCCAATCATCATCTTTCCAACTTTTTTCTTGGTTCTGTTCCATTTCATTTCTCCTCCCACTTTTCCGTTTTCCTTGTTCCGATTCCTCTTCGTCCGAATCGAAGAAAATTGGGCGTCGTCCCGTTTTCTGAATAGAAAATGGTTGGACGACAGAAGAAGAATCGAATCCAGTTGAAACGAAGAATGAGGGAAAAAAAGGAGAAAAGAAGTCGAAGGAGGACGTCGACCAACCGTAAAACGCCCCCATCACTTTTGACTTCAATTTGCTTTTTCAAGGTTTAGCCTCTCTTCTTCCATAACATCAAATCCCATTTTCGAGAATCATTTCCCGAAATTCAAACTATTTCTTATTTCGAAAAGTTTCCTCGAGTTTTTTTCTTTTTTCTATTTTTATGATCTACATAAGACGGTATAAAACTATGCCTAATCCATCGTTTCATTTTTCTCGTTTACAATTTTTCACTTTCTTCCTCTTTTTTCCATCAAACCATCGAAAACCAGCAGTCGAAGAATACCATTAATAATTGGAAAGAAAATGAATTCATCTGAAAAAAGTAACAAAAAATGAAACAACAAGAATTATGACTAGTACTGACTGGATATATATAAAATGATTGATTGAAATCCGATTGGCTTTTTTTTCAAAATGAAGTATGGGAACGGTTTTGGTAGCAGTATTATTAGAGTTTGAAAAGAAACATAGATCAAAAATATTCAATTATACTTGGAATCGTAGACTATTGACATATTGATATGGACCACATGACCCAGACATCAGATAGACCTAGATAGACTACGGTAGTTTTCAATGTGAGTGAAGTGAGCACAAACATCAATAGTTCGTCAACCATTATCAACCAATTATGAAAAGTTGAGAAAGCGACAGTTCCTGGAAGGAGTTTCAGAGAATAAGTTTATAAAATTAAAATTCTTCCTTCCGAAAATCGATAAAACAGAGAATAATAGATCTCTATTTTTCTCGTTTTCCAACCTATTCATGGTTCCCATCCATTAAACCAAAACACATTGTTAACAGTGTCCTCACCCATCCATTTCCCTCACTAACATCTCCCTCGAAATCATTTCTCTTTTTGTCCTTGACTGTGTGATAATCGGTCTTTTTCCCTCTTATTTCGAAAAAGTAGTCGTCATCTCTTCCGTGAAAAAACCACGTAGTTTTGTCCCGCCAAACTCATCATTTCGAGAAATGAAGCGGCGCAGAGAAAGAAGGAGGAACGCAAATAGCAGCTCGTTTTTCGACGGTTCGGCAACAAAATGGGGGCGGAGCCAGGAGAGGGGCGCTTCTCAGGGCGCCTCATCGACCTCCCGACGAGAGAACCGTCCTCACAATACCCTTTGGGTATTCTGTAGAAATGCTTGTGTGTGTGTGTCTTTCCGATTTCTTTTTTTGCTTCGCTCTACTTTTTTCATCTGCTCCGAGAGCAGCAGCAACCATGTCTTTCTTAACTTTCATTCAGTTACTGTGGAACTGTCTGTGGGAAGAAAAATGAGTAATCAGACTGAATAGTTTCGGATTTCAATGTTAATTTAGAATTGGTCACTCGTTTTTTATGAGTCTTAAACTCAATGACTAATATAATATGACACCCACTTGTTCCTTTATTTTTAAATAAAAAAACTTTCGGAGCCAAGGGCACCGAAGTATCTGGGGTTTTCCTTTATCTGAAAACTTATAGCATCACAGATTCTTTTTTACATTTATTTTTACAAAAACGGGAGCTATTAAGAAAACCGTTTTCATTCAACTTGAAATTTGTAAGTGAAGTCAATAAAAGTAAGTGAAATAGTAATTGCGAAATTTTTATCATAACTCAGAAAATTTATCGGTCTCTTATCCCGCTTAGCTCAATTGATGCCTGAAATAATCAATTGATTCTGCGTTTTCCTTCAATCTCGGATCAATATTCTTCGTTGCGTTTTTCTCTTTAAAAAGATATAATTTCAGTTTTTCGAAAAGTTTCAAAAATCTCTCTGATATAGAAGGAAAAATGCAACATTTCTAGACCCTCTTCCCCACTGTCTCCCATTTCTTGCAAATTTCTTGTATTGCACAATGCGCGAAATTCAATCTTCATTGTTCCACCAATTTCATCGGAAGAATGTGTCTTTCAATTTGTTTGACACGTTAACATGACTCATTTCTTTCCCTTGATTTCCATGAACAAAATGGGGCGTGTCCAACCCAAATTTCCCTCTCCTCCCACCACCTCCTCCACCTTATTTGTTTTCTGCTGATGTTTTTTTGTGAGGTGTACTCAAAAAAATGTTGAACATATATATGAGCGTTTGTGTTTGTAGAAAACCGGCCATTTGGGTTTTGATAAGGAACAAATTGGATGGAGCAACACATCGAAACATACCCACTCGTTCTCTTTTTTACTTTTCCGTTCCCTCTTGATCTGATATTTCTGAAAATATAATTTATTTGCAGGTAGTGTCAAACTTTTGAAGAATGTCGTCTCAAAAGGAGTCTTCCGAGTACGAGATCCAATATAGATCAACTATTCAACCGAGAACTGCCGTTCGTTCTCAATCTCGTCAGTCTGGAAATTATGTCTCCGGAGGAAATGGAGCCGCTTCTGGAGGTTAGTTCTCTTCTTCGAATCTGAAACATTTCGGTTTCAAGTTAAAATAATAGTTGAAATATGAACTGGACCGGTCTTCTAGATGACCCTAATTCGAGTTGACACTCTTCGAATCAACTGAACTACAGTTCCCCTTTTTCTCTCTCTTTCTCTATTTCTATGTTTATTATTTATCCAATTCTCTCTCTTTCCTTTTTCCTCTTTTCATCCGTAATTATGTATTCGGATTCAATGCGAATTAGTGAACGGATGCATCAATCGAACCGAACACTTTACTATTCCATCCGATCAAAAGAAAAAAACTTTTTTGGGAAGGTTTTCATTTTGAAATCAATTGGAGGATGAAGTAAATATTGGTTTTTACAGTACTGTATACAAAAAATTGAGGGTGGAAAATATAAATATAGATGAAAAAAGGAAGAGATAGAGTCGTTATCAGTGCGAACGTGTTGATACTTTGGCAAAAATGAAAAGAGAATGCTAAAGAAAAAGTTGGATTTGTGACTGGAGTGGGCACGAGAAAGTATAGGAAATAACTGATTGGAGAGGAAATATTTTAGAGGTCTTGGACTTAAAAAATGTTATTAGCTACCAATTCATATTTTTCTGAAACATCATCATCAGATCTTCCGAACTCAAATAGAGATGCAATGCCAATAACTTTCTGGAACTCATTCTATTAGAGTACTGTAATTTCAGAACTCCAAAATTTCCGATGTTATTGGGAAACTTATGTCCTCTGATCTCATTCCATTTTTTTGAGTTTTTGTTTGCTCACGTGGTAAAAATCACAACTTTTCAATCAAGAAACCGGTTTTTCGTGTACTTTAGCGTGACAAATTTATAGGAAACACTTCTGAATTTTTGAAAAATATTATTGGAAAATTAGGAGTTTAACCAACAAATATTCTAGGTTCAGAATCCCTTTTCATTGACAATACCCACAATTTCTACTTTTTAGGTCGAATTCATTTAATCGTATTCTATTTGAATTAAACAGTGACCCTTCCGAAAATCTCACAAATCTCTTTTCTCAAACCATTCTCGATTAACATAATCTCCGGAATCCCTCCCAAAACAGACATGTTTCGAATACTAAAAGTTTCCAAAATTCAAAGTGCATCGTCACATTAAAACTCACAGTTCGCTGGCAAATATACCATTGAATATAAATAAAAAATGGCAACATTTTGGGACATAAAACCTCCAAAAGCAAATAACAAAAAAAGATTTCAGACATTTTTGAATGAAACTTTTTTCATTTTTTACCAGTTGAGAATACATAAATAAAAAAGAGACATTGAGCCGATTGAGTCAACAGAATGTTTAGTTTTGTTGTTTCTTGAGCACACTTTCCGCCGGCTGACGGCTCGAATGCACTTGAAAACTCGACGGACTTTGACAAAAATCAACGGGATTTCATCGATTTTAATTTTGTTTTTTTTTCAATTGTAATATCCCGAAAGTTGATTAAATTTACATTTTGTCCCCTTTTACTATTGAAAAAATAGTTACGAAATAGATGAGAAATAGGTGAGAAAGGGGATGACCACACCCATACAAAAGGGGGTATTCTTGAGTGACAGAAATGAGAAAACACCCTTTTTTTATGTGATTAGTCATTCCAACTTGAAATAAATGGGCGATGGAACAGAAGAAAATGGGAGTGACAAATGAACATTTATTCTATTGATAGCAAGATGATGATAAGATTTATGAGAGAGATGAGATGTTCTATTTAAAAGAGTGGGAGGATTCATTGGATTTGTCAGAATATATTTGCTTTCTTATTTTGTTTTCGGACAGGGATTGGTTCAAGTTAATCAATTTTCGAACTTAAACTTACGTCGCTAAACTTCTTCATTAAATTTCAGAAAATTCACTGATAACTTTCTGAACAAAATAATTCACAATTTGATTTATTTTTCAATAAAGAAAAGATAAAAACGTATTCAGAACTTCTCTGAGCCTGTATTCGGAGTCTGATTTTGTACTATTCTTGAGAATCTGAACTTTTTTGAGGAAACTCTCCTATATCTTGAAGTTATTCTAGAAAAAAAAACAGATAAATTTGATTCGAAACCAATTAATCCCTCCCGCAATTAAAAAGATTAAATGAGTTGATCAGATATCTTGAAGATGCTTATCTCTTGACTCCGCCCACCACAACCTTGACGCCTTCTCAATCTCCTCCTATTTCTTCCAATTCATCTCGATTCTTATTCATTTCATAGGCAAAGTCAACTCGCATTTCGTACGTATTCATTCTATTTATCACTACAATATCTTCTTCTCTTCTCCTTTTTCTTTTTCATCATCATCAGTGATGATCGGAAGGCAACTATCGACACACCTTCATTCTTTCTCTCTATATTTCTCTCGAGTCTCTCTTAATTCAATACTATTTTCTTGTTTGGGTGGAGTATGTTTAGAAGAGGGTCAGGTCGTCGATTTCCGTTATTTTGCATAGTGTTTGTGTCATTGCCAATTTTAGTTTCTATACCGTTTTTATTTGTTTTTCATTTTCGAATCCATCAACTCTTCCATCTCTCTTTTTCTAAATTTCTGAATTTTCAAGACTCCCCAAATCACAAATGGAGGCTGAATCAGCACCACAAGCACCCGTATCTGGAGGTAAATCATCTAGAAGACCGGTTCAAATAACAATTAAAACAGATAAATTATACAATATAATATAATTATCATAAAATATATTCAGGACGTGTTCTGAAGATGGTCACCGAAATGGGATCAGCTACAGTCGGAGGAATCTCTCCAGCCCTTTCCGCCAATGCCGCTAAATCGTTCCTTGAGGCGACTGATAAGGAAAAGAAGACACTTCAAGGACTCAACGATCGTCTCGGAAACTATATCGATCGAGTGAAGAAACTTGAGGAGCAAAACAGAAAATTGGTTGCTGACTTGGATGAGCTTCGTGGAAAATGGGGAAAGGACACTTCTGAAATCAAGGTTTCTATTTTTCATAATGTTTCTTATTACTGATTATTTCGTTTTTCAGATCAAATACTCTGAATCCTTGTCCACTGCTCGCAAAGACATCGATGATGCTGCTCGCAGAAAGGCCGAGATTGACGTTAAAGTCCAAAGACTGAAGGATGATTTGGCTGAGTACAGATCCAGATACGAAGATATTCAACACCGTCGTGAGGGAGATCGTGAAAAGATCAATCAATGGACGAATGCCATCGCTGATGCTCAATCCGAGCTCGAGATGCTCCGTGCTCGTTACAAGCAATTGACTGATGAGGAGAAACGTTTGAACGGAGACAACGCAAGAATCTGGGAGGAGCTCCAGAAGGCCAGAAGCGATCTTGATGACGAGACGATCGGCAGAATTGACTTCCAGAACCAAGTGCAAACTTTGATGGAGGAACTCGAATTCTTGAGAAGAGTTCATGAGCAAGAAGTCAAGGAACTCCAAGCTCTTCTCGCTCAAGCCCCAGCTGACACGAGAGAGTTCTTTAAGAACGAATTGGCTCTCGCTATTCGTGACATCAAGGATGAGTACGATTACATTGCAAAACAAGGAAAGCAAGACATGGAATCCTGGTACAAACTCAAGGTCTCCGAAGTCCAAGGATCAGCCAACCGTGCTGCCATGGAGTCGAACTTCCAGAGAGATGAGGTCAAGAGAATGAGAGACAATATTGGAGATCTTCGTGGAAAATTGGGAGATTTGGAAGGAAAGAATGCTATTTTGGAGAAGGAAGTTCAGAACTTGAACTACCAATTGGCCGACGATCAAAGACAATACGAGACTGCTCTCAACGACAGAGATGCCACTTTGAGAAGAATGCGTGAGGAATGCCAAACATTGGTTGCCGAGCTTCAAGCTCTTTTGGATACCAAACAAATGTTGGATGCTGAAATCGCCATCTACAGAAAGATGCTCGAGCAAGAAGAGAGCAGGTGGGTAGAGTTCAGATTAGATGTGGAGAATTATTCTGGGAATTTTCAGAGTCGGCCTCACCCAAATGGTCGAGCAAGCCGTCAAGACCCACTCCCTTCAACAACAAGAGAACACCGATTCGACCAGATCGGTTCGCGGAGAAGTATCAACTAAGACTACTTTCCAGAGATCTGCCAAGGGAAATGTGACTATTTCTGAGTGTGATCCAAATGGAAAGTTCATCAAGATTGAGAACTCGAGCAGAAACAAGGTAAGCGGTTTATTAGAGGATGAACCAGGAGGACCGGTTCTCAAGAAAATGAAAAAAAAAGAAATAATTTCAGGATGAGAACGTCGGTGAGCACAAGATCAAGAGAAAGTTGGACGGAAGACGCGAGATTGTCTACACTATTCCAGCCAACGTTACCATCAAGCCATTGAAGAACTTGACGGTTAGTTTCGAGACACTCACAATCTGGTCTTCATCCCTAATATTTTAGATCTATGCTCGTGACCAAGGAGGCATCAACAATCCACCAGAGTCTCTCGTTTTCGACGGTGAAAATACATGGGGAATCGGAGCCAACGTTGTGACGTCATTGGTGAACAAAGATGGAGAGGAGCGTGCTACTCACACCCAGAAGACTATTCAATCTGGACAATAAACTAATCAACTTCTCTCTTAACTTCTTCTCTTATTTCACTCAAGTTCTCTAGTTTCTGTCCATAATTTTTCTTGATAGTCCGTCTCGGTTTTCTTTACTTCTTTAAAATTGATTCAAACTGCCTAACAACTGACCAAAATATTGAATTTGCTTTTTTTCTTTAAATTTCTAACAAAAAAACTCTGAAAACTCAAAAAAAATTGGCAATTCCCTTCATAATTCACTGCTTTTTTGTTCAAACTTCATCCGTTCCTTCGCTCATTTTTCACTCCGAAAACTCTTTCTTAAAATCGTTTTTTTCTCTTCAAACTTTAATAAAATTCTTTATTCAATTATCATTAAATATTCGTTGGGCAATAAATTTCAGCTTAATTGGAAAATGAGATAATATAATAACTTAAAATCAATAAGGAGATCAAATGAAATGAGTTAATTAACAGCTTCTCCATTCTCTCTGAATTCTTCTTCCGCTTCTTCGCTCTTCAGGAATCGATGACTACAATCCAGCGGAGCAGTTTGTGGAAAGATTGTGTTGGATTGTGACGTGCCAAGGGATACTGTAGTTTGTGGTGGAAAGAATTGTGGAGGAGCAGCGAGACTGGCGGCAGATGCGAAGTCAGCCATTGCTGGAACTGGGAATCCGAAGGGATGCATCACTGAAATCACTGGAAATTTTCGTAGAATATACATTACAAAAAGATCTTTAAAAATCTCACTTGGAAAACGCATAATGTGTCTATTATACATCATTGGATTGAGCATTGGCATTTGTGAAAATCCGTTATTATTGAAAATCGGACTGTTTGAAATCACTCCAGAACTGTTGCTTGAAGTTGAATCCGATGACAATGTTGGTGGAGATGAATTGCTGATTATAGTCTCCGAACCAGTTGGAGAGCTCGGCGAGCTACGCATCCCTTGAGAATCATCGTCTTTTTCTTCTGAAAGGTTATGCAAGGTTAGGAAAGGTTAATCTTTTAAATGAGCACAATTGACTTATGAGTGCTGAGTTTAAGTGCTAATCAAGCTTAATCCCATCAATATTGTGATTAGCTTATCCCCTTCCAACCAGCTGCCTCTCTTCCCTCTCTACAGTGGCTTCACCCTAATTGAGTTGCGCAACCAGGTGGGAGAACATCCGTTCTCATCCGTTCTCGGATTAGAGAGGGAAGACGCACCTGCACACAAACAAACAAAAAAGTTTAGCACGAGTGGGGTTCGAACCCACGAGGTGTTATCCACCATTGGAACTTAAGTCCAACGCCTTAACCACTCGGCCATCGTGCTGTCCAAGCGGGACGCTCGACGAGGCCTCGACATTATTGCGGAAAAAAGAAAGAGAGGAAGAGGTCGAAAGAGTGCGTACTCTCGTTTCTCTGTCTAGACAGATGGTTGGTAAACTCACCATTATTATTATTGTTGTTGGGAGATGCCAGGTTTTGCGGACGTTGATCTGAAGGATCACGACGAAGAATATCGAGAAGTTCATTGGCTGAAAAGTGGAAAGTGATAGGAAGGGAACGATACTATTTGAGGAAGCTATGAGAAACGTCACGAACAATGTGTCATTGTAGTACATTGACTGTGTTTGAGTACACAAAAATGACCCTAATGAACTATTGTAACAAGTGTGAGTTATATTAGTGTCAGGTTACCTAATAGTTAGTCTAACACCTTCAACACAGCAGGAAGCCATAATACTGAAGGACACAATTGAACTTTTAATGAGGAGCGTGGCACACTTTTTTCTTTCTGATATTTTTAAAATAATGTTCTAGCTAATGTCGGACTAGTGGGAGTCTCCCCAGCTCGCGGTCGTGTAGCGCAGTCGGTTGCGTTTTTGAACTCTGGCGAAATGGAGCAGGAGTTCGACCCCTCCTCGCAACACCGTATCCAAAGACTGTTATTAGGGAGTTCATATTCCCATGTTCTACGATTTTCTGTTTTTCAACACTCCGTCTAATGATTGACTTACCACTTCCAGTCGATCCTAAGAGGATTTCCAGATCTCTCGCATCTTTTTCCTCTTGAGACTGCTGACGACGAAGTGCCACTTGGGCAGCCATGACACGTTGTCTTTCAGCAATCAGAGTACACTTTGCACACATACAATCCTTCCATCGACAGTAACGTTTGTGACCTGAAAGAGTTAATTCAAAATGAAAGATCTTAGTCACTCAATTGATAATTGTTTGTTAGAAGCGAGAGTAGAAATCCCAAGCTTCGATTACTCATTCAATTAGCAAGAATCACGGGTTTCACACACGTCAACATCTTCTTATCAACAAACCAAAGTATTAAAAGCGTCTCGAACTCAAAAACGAAATGGTGGAAATTATATTTTTTACCATTTTACCATGGAACAAAAAATTCTTCGAATTTCATTCCCACCCACTCCAGGAAATGAACGTAACACCCACCTTTCAGAGCGGAAACAGTTCCATGATTCCTGCATCTTGCACATTTCGGAGTCCTTTGATTCCTTTCAGCTCGAATTCTCAGAATCTGCTCGATACTTGCCGGAGGAAGAACGGAACATGATGAAGAAGCAGAAGATGATGACGGTGAAGGCATACTGACAAAATAGTAAAAGCTCAAATGTTATTATAACCGAATGGTCTGAGAGAAGAGAGTAAATGTTCCTAGAAGGCAAGCTCCTCCCTCTACTTCTCGTGCTCTTCAGATCTTCAGATGGACCACCAACCGGAACAAGCTCCGCCCACTTTGGAAGTGGGTGAGAAAGAAGAAGAAGGAGAGGGTTACTGTAGGATTACAAGGATAGAGTAGGTCAAATATGGGAAAACAAAACAGAGATAAAGTGTTAATGAAGTGGGTGAGGGATGGGAAAGGATTTGTAGTAGAACTTTGAACAAAGTTAGAGCTTTGCTAGAAAACGTTTTAATTTCAAAGTATGACTGAATGATTCACTTGATAAACTTCATTTCAGATAGTATCCAAAATTTGAGTTTAAAAAAAAGTGGAAAATGCAAAAAGTGAAAGGAGAACAGATTATATAGTTAGTTAGGAAACACATCAACGCCTCGAAATTGATCATTTTTCAGAATAGAATGTTGTTTCTCTGAATAAACAAATCTTTGAAAACTGATCCCATTTGCTTCAAAATAATCAAATCTCTAGAAGGGAAAACTTTGAAAAAGGCGAGTGGGAGTAGAAGTAGACATACGTTTCTCATGAGACACTTCCACTTTGTGTAACTGAATCAAATCCAAATATTCATTTTTCACTTCTCTCACGAAATCATTGAATTAATAGAATCACCATGTGATAACAACTCACGTGAAATTACGAGCCACGAGCCACCCCATTCACCTGTCACACCAAATATGGAATTCTGAGAATGAAATTGAAAGTGTTTTCAGTTTGAAATAAAATTTACACTCTGACTACAATTCAGGTTGCAAGAATATGCAAAATGTGTGAGTTGTACTCTGAACATAAAATAATTATAAGTTTTTGAAAAAGAGAAAGAGAGGGCCGCTTTTTAATCATAAGGTACTCTCAAATGAGTAATTGACAGAAGGGTATGAAGAGGAGGAGGAGCCACTAATTGAGCTTACCGCAAAACATATTATGATGAGAAAGAGAGGGAGCTTACATAACAACAATAATCATAACATATGTGTAGATTCTTCTCGGTGAAAAACAGAGAGAAATAGAGGTGGTCTCCTTTGTAATTAGAATTTAGGATACGGGCAAAAGCTGATGTTTTGATTGGATTTCGGACCCTTTTACACACATTAAATATGAAAATAAGAAGTGTGATTGAGGGGAAAAGGGACAAGTTAATAAGTGGTGATTAACAAACAAATTAGGGGAAAGCGAACAGTGGAATACGGTAATTGGAATTAACTGCGCAGTTGTAGGTATTCGAAAGAGCAAAAAAAGAACCGGAAGGCATGTACAAAGCCGGAGAATCAGTTTCTGAAAAATGGAAACAGTAATTCAGTGAGATCCCAGAATTCTGTACGTATCGAACCTCCAAACTGAGATGCTTCAATTCCTAACAATTTTAAGCGCTAATTTCACTTTGTTTCGTTGTCACCAAAAAGTCTATTTTCTAATTTCTTCTTTGGTTTCCGAATGTTTATAAACGTTTAACGGTAGTTCGTTTAGTCTTCAAGTACCATCGAAGAATTTATGTTCATCTTCAATATTTCTGCAAAGTCAGATTAAAATAACAGAAACAATGTATTTCTGCTTTTTCAATTAGTCGCGAATTTAAGATATCTGAGTTTTGAGATGCCTCGGTTGGAATTGTACCAGACCCTAAAAGTATTCTTAAATTCTTTTATGTATTCCGATTAACTCTCATTTCTCCAATGATGTAGCAATCCGAAAGTTTCCACTCCCCTCCCATTTCTACAGTACTCAACATTGTTTTTGCAGGTGTCACATATTAGCTTTCTCATTTCTCGCTCATCCCCCTCTTCACGCGATTACTGTAAACAGAAGCGCATTGTGATGTGTTGTGCTCTCAATAGATTCAATTGAATAGGGAGGATGAATACATATGAATACATATGTGTATTTATAAAGATGATTCGAAGAAGAAGAAATTGAAGAAGAGCATCCGATGAAATAAGGTGTTTTGAGTGAGAGGCATCTGTGTGCATTTCGGCTCTTCAGTATAATTGTTTTCGATTTTTCAACGTCAAGAGGGTAAAAGTGAGAGAATGTATTCTGTAGATATTATGGAGATCCCTGATTTCTGAGACATTGACTTCTCTAATCTTAAAATGGGGATCTGAATCAAAAAGGTCTCAAAAGTACTACTGTACTGGTAATATTTATTTAGGAAATCTTCCAACCAGGAACCGAGATGCACCTGTAATCCATGTGAAGAGGGTGTCAAAATACAGTTGAGCATCCCCCTTCTCTTTGGATTCTCTTACCGACACAGTCTGTTGACACCACTTCATTAGAGGATAGTCATCTTCCTGTTGCATAATGTTTGGAACATTCCTTCACTCGATAAGTATACAATGAGCAGGTGTAGATATCTAGAAATGAAGGAGAAGAAGGACGTGTTAGGTCATAATGGACAGTGACACAAAGGCAAATAAGAGACTGTCCGGAAAGGTTCAACGGATTAAGAAGCTTGAATCTGGGAAATGGAAGTAGACTGTGCTCGAGTGTATTTTACATTTCTTCAGTTGTGAGCAAGTCATGGCGTTTGTTCCCACTAATTCAGAAGTTGAAACAGAAAAACTCATCGATTGTTTTGTTAAATAGAAAAGGTTTTTTGGATATCTTTTCGGATCAATATTTATGTTCACCGTTTTCAACATTCCAGATTTTTCGAAGCAGCGTATCACCTAAAACAATACTTCACTCCTTTTCTAATGTAAAATCTCTTATTACAAAGGATTCATAAAGAACCTGAAATTTGTAAGATCTTCCTTTCACAAGTCGAGGTTTTGATGCTGAATGCAAGATTCTCTTCTATCCCTCAGATTTCTCCTCTGCCTTCAGGTTTTTGCAATCGGATATTGTTTTTCAGATGCTATGAACAATGTCAATAAGAAACGGTTGTCTAGTTTTTATTGACGAGTCGCCATTTCAATCTTGCCGAGACAGAATGCTTTTGAATCGAACTGAATATGCTCCCCATCTTCCCCTTGATGTTTTAGTTCAATTTTTTTTAACTCAGACTACTATCCGATGCATTCGAAATAAATTGTCACCGAAGTAAATGTAAAATTCTCAATAAAACGGAACACCCTCTTTCTTCCTGCGTCCTGTTTTCAAATACACATAAATCCTTTTTCCAACTTTTTTCAGCCCGAATTTGTGAGTTTTCAAATGTCTTAATGTCCGACAAAAACAATCCAATAAACAAAAGAAAAACGCCAAAAAGGGATTCAATGGGTGTGGGCTTTTTTTCAAAAATAAACTGGTTAGTGCTGAAGTTAGTTCCGGGTTCTCTTTTGAGTACACTCTCATGCACACATTTTATTTTCTTCAAGTTCACACAGAATATGATATAAATGTTCGTAATTTGATAATGCTTCATTTGTTGCTTTCATTTGATAAAACTAGAACTAATCACCTCATTCTTTTTGTCCAAGAACTTGATTTTTCGTTTCTCGTTTTTCGATTTTTCCCTTCTTTTTCTACTCCCTTGGAAAAACTTTCAAATTTTTGGTGTATTCTCGTCAAACATTTCAATTACCCCTTCCATCAAGTTCTAGAAATATCGGAAAGCCCCAACCTCGAAAATTCCAATTTTCTCTTCAAGAGCACTTCTTCTTCTTCTGAATTCATCCCTGGGAAAGGCGTCGTCAATTTCCATTCGACCACCCCAACAATGACAGCAGCACCAGTAGCATTGAAGGAGCACCACGACCATAGAACCGCTCTTCTTCTCCCCTCCTTCAGCTGCTCAGTGACCTCATCGTCGTCGCCAAATGTCTGCGTCTCTTCCTCTTCAATTCTCTTTTTGTGTCATCGGTGCATTGAGTACTCTTTCTCTCTCTCTTTTTCTGTGGAGCTACGAGCAACTGGAGGAAGAAGCACAGCCAGTCACTCCACCCCTCCCATCTCGACTCTTTTTCTCTCGTTTTCTATGAAATCTCTCATTTTGTGAGTGTCTCTCATCCACTGCCTTGTTATCTAATGATCGGTTATTCATAAGAAAATCGCTGAAAATGGAAGAAAAGGAAGAAGCTGAAATATCGAAAAAGGAGTTGAGCAAGAGGAATAACATATTGATTAGTTTTGGGTCATGAGAAGATCCAAACAAATGATTAAACTAGATACACAAAGTGTGTGAAAAGAATTGAAAATAGAAAGAAAAGAGGAGAAAAGCCCCCTGCGATCTTTGGAACTTTTTTGGGCTTGTTTGAGGAAAAGACTTGGTTTTTTGAGTTGGGTTTCCGAAGTTTTAAAGTTCTTTGACCATTCGAGAATATGAAAAACGGATTTCATGATTCAATAAAATATTAAAAATGGAAATGCCGCTTTTCACAATTCGGCATTTTACAGTAATTTGTATTCCTTGCCTGAATCAGGAGGCGCCTGATATTGAAGTAGAATATCAGAAGCCCAAACCATTCCACATTTCGATTTTTCCTCAATCAAAAACTTCAATAAATCCCTCAATTTTCCTCCGTTCCCTTGCATCCAATTCATCCATTCTGTGTTTTTCGAGTCCAACTCATCCGTCATTTCGTCATATTTTTTTCTAAAAACTTTACACCTGTTGGGATGTTTTCAGTGGGCTGAACCAACTGGACCATCATCATGTCAACAACTTTTTTGTGTTTTCAAAACGGATTTGGGTCAGAATTCGGGAAAAGTCTTGAGTGAGAAGAGAAAAGATTTTCACTGAATTCGTTCCCTCTATAAAATATTCATAGTGTTCTCTTTCTTTTGGAACTACGTCATGGTTGACTTATCCTCAAAGTTCCATCTATGACAGTGTTTGGAAGAAGAAGGAATGACTCTTTTTCTCATTTCTCATGTTTAATGCATATCCATCTAAATCCTCCTCATCTCGTATCTAATGAGCTCATTTGTTTGCTCTTTTTGCCCTCATCATATACATAAATATCGGATATCATCTCATTTTCGTCATGCTTTCTCCGAGAGTGAACTCCTTCTTTCCTGACTCATTTCCTCGTATGTTCATGTCTGAAAAATAAAGGAAAAAATTGAGCTGAACCGGTGAGAAGATCGAGGAATTCCCTTCGTATAATCCGGGTGTTTGCGTCTCTCGATATTTCACTCAGCTCAATTTTTTTATTTGTTTTGTTTTTTTCTGTGCCATCGTTCTCAGTTACCATCTTCTTCTTTCTTTTCGAAAACAGAATTTTTGACAACCCCAAACGAGTCATCCATTTTTTTCTGCTATGTTCTGTTCTCTTTTTTCTTTTTTCCTTGTTCCGAAAAGCGACGCAAAAGGCTCATCTTCGCGTGTTTGTGCTTGTTTTTTTTAGTGTCGACTCTTCCTGATTCCCATAGGGAGCTCCAAGAGAAATCGGAAAAACGTTAGGGTCGAGATTTGCTTTTCGATCAGTGAGACCGGTTCCGAGTTCGGAAACATTTTCTCAAATATTCCAAAACAATTGCATCGACCGGGAATCGAACCCGGGCCGCCCGCGTGGCAGGCGAGCATTCTACCACTGAACCACCGATGCGCCGAAAATATTCGCCGCAGTTGGTTTAGATATTCAACACAACCAAATCAATAAACCAGTCTCTCTGGACGCTTTCTTCTCAACCATTACAAAATTAGGCCAGATGTTTAGACTAACACATCATAGATTAATTATAAAAACAAGTGGACTTTCCAAATTTATAAACAGAACAGTATCCTTTTTCATCTCATTCTCTTCACTTCCGTTTTCCTCACAAGATCATTTCAATAATATTATTTTTCAGATAGTTATCACACATTCTCAGTCTCTCATCCGCCCCCAATCTTCTGCTTCTGAATGTCGTCAGAAGTTCCCACAGTTGCCACGTCATCTGCAGCACCGCCTTCAGAAGGAAGCAACTTCCTCTCGTTCAGCGTCTGACTGCCTGCGTATTCTTGTTTAACATTATCTTTCTACTGTTCACTTATCTGCGTCCTACATCGATTTTCAACGAAGAGAAAACACAAGAAAAGGGGGTTTCCCCGCTTTTGCCTCTCGTCCTGGGAATTCTCGTGCATTTCAATTTCACACTGACATTCGCATATATTCAGTTAGGAAGAGGGGGAACCCGTTCCTGGTTTCTTGAATAATATTGTTTTCCACCTGGTGAGCAAACAATTATAGAAGACCTAGAATCTAGAATTTCATTCAGAATCCGTCTTCCTAATCATGTCAGCAACAACAGAAGAGAAGAAGTTTCTGATCACTCCAATCAATTTATCCGATCTAGATACTTCACCAGGTGCCCATGCAAATCATACATACGAGGGAAGTGATCCAGAAGAGGCAGAAGATGTTGAGATACACCTTCCGAATGATACGCAGAGTCTATGTGTTTCAACTGGAAGAGGAGATGATGAAGGGAGATCTGTTACACCAAATAATATGGCTTATGAATTCATACCATTAATATACAGGTATAATTCGGATAGAATTGAAATTCAATAAGTTTCATGTTCTGGGATACTGTAGTTCAGACATTGAAAAAAAGAACACGAAGATTTTAGGGTAGAGAATGGTAAAGAAAGTAGCTAGACAGTGAAATAAATTAAGTCATAGTGAAGGTCTAGGGTATACTGTAGCTCACATTCGTTCCAATTTTAATCTCATTGAAAAATTTCAGTGAACCTGCACTATTCAATATGCCAGATATTGCATACAGTCTTCATAAATCATTTGCTGCGAGTGATACATTACTTCCCCATATGAGAGTTGTTGCTGATGAAATGAGAAACACCTCTGCATCGGTAACAGCTGAACCAGAACAATCAGTATCTCATGCTCCAAGTGTGTTGACTGTAACTGCTCCAGAAGATCGAACTATGTATCAGTCGGATATTTCCATGTACGGGTAAGTACTAACTTGGATGATTTGATGCTAATCTGGAATGTATTCCAAATGCTTTGGGCCCCCCGATTCAACCTTTTTTGCTTGTTTCTCTTTAGGCCTTTTTAGTTTCAAACAAGTTATTTTTCAGTCGACAAGGTCACAAACCTTCGTTTTCCACTCGAGAAATTCGAGAACAACATCAAAAAGTTCAACAAATTTATCGAGATGTAAATAAAAAAGAGAGAAAAGAAGGAAAACCGACTGATCCGATTGACTTCGAAGGCATTCTGAATATAATCGGAGGATGCCGTTGGTGGCAGATTTGGATTTATGTTCTGATTGCATTACAACAGATTCCTCACGCAATGTTCAATCTGAATGTCGTTTATATGATGTATGATCCGGAATTTCAATGCATGGTAAGTCTGTTTTCGATGAGAGAACTTATAGACTTCCGCGTTTTTGTATGAGATCATTGATAAGTCATCTTAGAACGAGTTGAGATATTTTGAGAGCTGGGGGTTGTTGTGACTGAAAATATTTTGTTTCAGGTTCCTGGGTTCAATGACACAAATGACACAACAATTGCCACTCATGGACGATATCTCTGGGGTGTTGATGACATCAAAAATATCTCATTTGTTTTTCCAAATGCAAATTCTAATGGTGCTTATCAAAGAGACTCGGTTAGTTTCCTGAAAAGAATTCGGTTATTTATTTGAATTTTAACTTTTTTTAGTGTTATTTTTATGAGAGGACCGAAGAAAGATACCGTCAATTACGAAGAATGCCTCTAGACGTGGCAATGAGAGAAGCCTGGAGAGATGTTGCACCGAAGAAAAAGTGTCAATCTTATCACTTTGAGAAAGATGTAACTATCACATCTCAGAGTCTCATTCATTCTCCAATTCTAGGTTATGGTGGAAACAATCGTAACAGATTTTAATCTGGTTTGTGACAGTTGGTTTGCAAAAGGACACGCACATATGTTCTATTCAATTGGATATTTATTGGGATGTGTTCTTGGAGGAATCGCAAGTGATAGGTTAGCTTTATTTTATTTTATTTTATTACCCACTAGACTGTTTCTTATTTCCAGAATCGGAAGAAAACCAACAATAATTGGTTTTGGAATACTCTCATCAATGCTTGGTGTCTTCCTTCCGTTCAGTGACTACTATCCGTTTTTCCTCTTTGTTCGATTACTTTCTGCTATTTGCAATGAAGCAGCTGATTTAGCAGCTTACACTTTATGCATGGAAATAACAGGTATTCAGTTTAAAATTATTCTAATCTTATTTTTGGGTTTTCAGGTACAAAATATCGTGCGATGGTTGGTTCAATGCTTCAAGCGCCTTGGGCTCTTGGATATGCTCTTCTGGCTCTGATAGCTTATTTAACAAAGAGTTGGAAGACTATTCAGGTAACAAACTACACTTTGATACCCAAAAAAAGATAGTCTTTTCAGTTGATTGCCGCAGGAATCCACTTTGTATCCATCATTTTCATTTGCTCAATACCTGAATCTCCTCGATGGTTGATGGTTCAGAATAGGGTATCAGAAGCTGAAGAAGTGATTCGGAAGGCTTGTCGAGATCCTCCATTCCCATTCAATATGTGTACCACATCGAAGTGTGGAAATCTTCCATCAGATCTGGAATTAGTATCTCATCGAGAGAGGAAGCTTAACAAGAAGGTATTCGTGAGACTTTGATATTTGACCAACTAGCGAGGTTATTTTTCTCAGAATGGCGGTAAAATAGGTTTCCTGGATCTATTCACGATGAAAGAACTTCGGTACCGAACCATCTCAATTTGTATTGTATTCATGGCAACAGCTCTCGTTTATTACGGTCTTGTGATGGCTCTCTCGGATCAATCTGCTCCTGGAAGAACTCTTTTCACTGGATATTTCCATTTGAACAACGGAATCGCTGGAGCCATCGAAATTCCAACACTTTTTGCATGTGTTTGGATGATGCAGTTAGGAAGGAAAAAGTGAGTTTTTGGTGATTGGAGTTGAGTATAAACTATTATTTACAGAGCTTTAATGCTGACATTAACAGCTTCTGGAGTCTTCATTTTGATAGCAATGGTATCAATGATATCGGGAAGATATATGTATGCATTGGCATTCATGTATTTTGGAAAGATTGCAGTACAAGGAGCATTTAATATTCTCTATATATTCACTAGTGAATTATATCCAACTGTTGTTCGAAATACAGCAGTTGGTGTCACTTCAATGGTCGCTCGATTTGGTTCAGGACTCTCTTCTTACATTGCTCTTCTTTCCAATATTTCTCTTCCTATCGTTCCTATGATCATATTTGCTCTCTTCTCATTATTCGCTGGAATGTTGGTTTTCGTTTTGCCAGAGACCAGTGAAAAACCACTGCCAGAAACGATAGACGTGAGTTTTCTCATTTTTCGCATCGCTTATCACAAGTTTCTCCACCCCCAAAGGAAAAGGTTTCTCACGGTTTCAGGGTACATTACCTTGATTTGTTTAGTTTAAAAATATTTAGTCTATCAGTATTGAAGCAAGAAATTGACAGATGGATTAGATTTAAACTTTTTTCTGATTGCTTGCACTAGACACTTCCATACACATTTTACACCCTGCTGCCGGATCCCATGTGATCTAGACGTTATCATTTCAGGATGCCATCAACTTCCTTGAGCCTACCAAACAAGTTCACTGTATGATGGGTCGATTTGGAGTGTTTGGACATCATAAAATGACAAAAAGCATCAGTTTGACTGAGAATCCAAGTGGAAATGACATTTCAGAGTGAGTATTCATAAGAAATGTGCTTACGAATACGTGATATTTCAGTATCAAACCATTGAGTCGTCGATCTTCAGCAATCACAAGAAGAATGGCTGAAAGAGCAAGTGTTATTTATTCAAGAAATGTAAGATTCTGAATCTACAGTAATCCATTCAAACTTTTGATTAATTTTCAGGCAAGTCGAACAAATTCAATAGTTCAAGATATCCAAGATATTCAAATTCCATCGGACCTCAAATTGCCCGATTTGGTATCCACAGACGAGTAATTTTCCACTAATTATCATTCAATTATCGAGCTTTTTTCATCTTTTTATTTCACATTTATCTGCTATGAGTACATTGTTTAATCAGTTTTTTCCCTTCTAGTTTTTCATTTATTTCAGTTGTTTTCTTTTTATTCGGGTACACTTCAATTCCTAGTCATCATCAGACCAAAACTACCATTTGACATTATTTGAAATCCGGTATTTGTTCCCTTTCTAGACTATCATTCGCTTAAAATCAAATCAGTGCCTCATTTTAATATTGATCCCCGTGAATTATGTATACAATCTCACTTTCTACCCATTCATGTCTATTATTAAAGCTTTGGCAATTAATGAATTTTTATTAAAAGTGGTATTTCAAAATTCAGGAATTTTCGCTAATTGGTGGTGCAATACACTTGTCAGATCGTTGATACAGGAGTGAAGAATAGAAAATATAATTTGATTAAAAATGTTGAAAAGTTGGTTGTCATCTGGAAGAAACGGTTTCGTTGGCTGATTTGAAGAGGATACATACATACACTTCACACAAATTTCAATAAAACACAACTGCAGCTAGCCGTCGTACATTCTGATCAAATCTCAGGGTATTCAAAATTTTTGGTTAAAGAACAGCTGAGATTTTATATGAAATCTAGCTTCCTCTGTCTTCTTCAAAGCGGCTAGCTACATTTGATATTGGAGGAGAAACAATCGGATTTCAGGAACTTAAAGATTCACTTTTTTGTATTCATTTTTCAATTGTAGCCAGAGAAATCAGAACTACTCCAAATTCTTCAGAGATAAGGCGAGAAAAAAATGTTAAAATCGTAAAATGGAACAAATATTCAAAGTTCATTTCAGCTTCTCCGGACAAAAAATTGAAGAAAAATGTTCCGAAAAGGAACAAAATTGAGTTCGGATGAGTAATCTGAAAGTATGATCTCTTCAACGGCTCCCCTCTCTAATTATGGGTTTTCAGTGCTCTTTCTCATGAAATGTTAAAAACTTCAAATTATGAAATCGAGTTGTTTGTTTCAGTTTATGTCAAGTAAATTATCGATGTTTCGAATCTATTCTCATTCATTTCGGTTCTTTCTCTCCCCATATTCCGTTTTGTCGGTTCCAAAAAGAGACGGGTGCCCAATTGCGAACAGCAATAAAAACCATTCCATTCCCCTTTTCATTACTTTTTTGCCCTTTCTCTTTTTCTTTCATTTGAACAAAGCGAATAGAAGCACTCCATTTCTCTCATTTAATCACTCGATATACTCGTCGCCTTCTTCTTTTTTCCATGTTATTCCAGAAAATGGTAGTGCCACGTCACCGAAATATCCGTCAACCTACTTTTATCGTTTTTGTTCTGGAGATTATCGCAAGGTGAGTCAAAACGAGTTAGAATAAGATTGAATTATAATTATTCATGAAAAAACGTATAAATGTCAGAAATAATAAACCTGAGGAATCAGAATAATATGTAGACTTCAAAGTACTTCCGCTTTAGGACAAAACTTCCCAGAATTTCTTTTATAGAGGGGAGGAATTCAAACATTTTTTTGTGGTGGGTTCACAATAATGGCAATTCGGTTTTCAGGAGACTTCTATAACTTGAATTTCAAAAATAAACCAAGTTACTTTCTTCAGAACTTCCGATTAAAATAGGTTGAATCTCAACTTCACCCAATTCGTTTCTTTTTCTAACTCGTGATTTTCAGAGTAATTCTACACGAGGAGTCGAATAATAATTTATCAGAAGAAGAGTATATTAATTGGTTCCTTCATCGTCTGTTCACTTTCGAATCATTCGTCGAAATCATTGCATTCTCGATTGTTTGCTTCTGGAGTGGTGGAGGTCTTCTCTTCTTTTCTCTCATTTTCTGCCATTTCCTTTCCGGACTCATCAAATTGCGGTGGTGATTCTTCAAGAGTATTTCAGAACCATGAATAAATCATATTTATTTTTGTTTTCCAGACAAACTATACAGTATTTTCTATTCAGAACGCCCGAGAAAAACAAGGATTTCAAAACAAAGTCTCTCGTTGAAAACAATAAAATATGTGGAAAACAAGTAACTGTTGGTTCGTTCCCATCCCAACCAGAAAAACTTCATCTTCTATTCATAACTCTTTTATTCCATCCCATTTCTATTTTCTCTCTCTCTCTTTTTTAGTCTAACAGTCGTTGTGGAGAATTCGTCGGCATAACGACGACGACGAAAACCAATCCTTGGCAACCTTTCCTTTTCTCTCTTCTCTACATTTCATTTTTCACAGCCTCGTCATTCTTTCTTTTTTGTGTTACGTTTATTTTCGATCTTACTTTCCAAAAATTCAGAGAGATGACACTGAATTTTTTCAAATTTGAATGCGAAGATACGGCGTGTAAATATCGTGAGCAACCACATTTACACTGTGGACACAAACGGTTTGTGACGTCTTCTATCCCTATTGCTCATCTCATTTCAGATGTAATTTCGCATCAAACGATGCTCTTGTCATCTCCAACCATCTCTCAGTATTTCATCTGAAAAACTGTGAAATCCCAGAAGACAGACAGTTCTATCACATCGATGTTTCTTGCTCATCTGCCACGTGCCAATTCAATGGAAACAGTTCTCATTGGCATTGTATTAAATGTCAAACAGTAAAGAATTGATAATCTTATGATGAGTTCTCAATAAATATCTTTAGGGATTCGAAATCGTTGGTCTTCATTGTTGTGCAATATCCACGTCATCACAGAAGTTTGATGTGCTTTTCAAATTTTCAGTTGCATACTGACCTATATAATTTCAGAGTTGTTCTCGACCATTCTGTAAACTGAAAAAGAAAACTCATTTTCATTGCAAAATTTGTGATCAGGTATGATTTATTTTAGAGTTCCTCAGATCAAATTAATCTTATTCAGGGTTTCTCTAATAGTACAAAACTTCTGAATCATACTCATCGTGCGTCAAGACTCAGAAGAACTCTCGATACAAAACCAGTTTTGATGAAACCGGAGGATTCAGCTCCAAGAGATTTTTTCGTTGTCAGAGAGCCTATCAGATTTACGATGGAAGAGCATTTTGGAGGAACTACTTCAAAGGAAAAATAAAATTACCTTTGTTTTTTAAACGAAAGAATGAACATTTTGGGATTTTTCAAAGTGCTACTGTGGCTGAAATTCGTCAGTATTCTTAAGTAGTTTCCTTGCTGACTTCCATATAAACTTTGAGCAGATATTTAGATCTTTTCCCCCAGTGTAAAGTTCACTCAAGATAAAAATCAACCATATTCATCTCCGGGTCGGAAATCAGCAATTACCCTTTAAAAAACGGCAAGTTGACCTAGGAGACAGAGACGTAGTGGAGTGTACCTCTACAACCTCATAAAACTATACGACTTGCTCTGTGAGCACTCTTTCTTACTGGGGACCTCTGTCTTCTTTTCATTGGTGAGTACACCCTGAACAACAACACAATAACTACTAACACCCAATCGATCTGAGATCATAGAAAAATAGTATTGAGAATGGAGAGGAAGAGAGAAAGAGTCAGTTGTCTCTATTGCTCTGCAGTGTCTTCAAAACGTTCTGATGACATGCCATTCAATGATCTGAGTAGGTGAAGAAAAGTAAGGAAAAAATAAAAAGAACATTTCTTCTTTTTTTCTGCCATCAAACTGAGATTTGCCGTTTTATTTATTACTTTCTCTCTCCACCTTCTCTCTTTTTTCCAACGTTTTTTGTCTTGATTGAACTCTCATCTTCATTTTTTTTCAGCAGAATGAAGTCTAGGATTTTATATCTGCTACTAGTATTTTCTTTTATTCTCAGTGGTGAGTTCGAATATAAAAATTACGACTGAAAGTGAAACTACCCTAAATTTCAGTTAACACATTGGGATGCATGAAAAAAATTTGCGGAAACAATGCGAAAAACGAGTTCCGTCGTTGTCCAGATACAGATGGATCTTGTGGAAATTATCACACAGAGAGGTAATTAAATCTTTAATGTTGAATCAATTTTTGTACATAAGTGAACAAAATGGAAGAGAATTCAGAGATAACAAACAATCAAATTACACATAAAATATAGCATGATCAATTTCTTTTGTACACCTCTCACGACTTCTGATCAATTGAGATTCACTTGAAATGACAATACATCGGAAAAAAGTGGCAAGAAGAAATAGAATGATCCCTAGTACAGTAAGAGCACTCAATTTAATTGTGATGAGTGCTCCATTGACAACATCATTGTAGAAACCAGCAAAGAAAAGATGGAATAAAGGTGATAGCAAACAGAATACAAGAGTTTGAGTGAATAGTTTCAGATGTAGACATCGAATCGCATAAACTTCAAGAAAAAGAGCCAGCACCGATAGAAATGGCCACTTGTCATCAGGCACATTCGCCAGAAAATCAGAATTTTGGAATAAAGTGTAGTGAATGAAAAGTTGAAATATTGTGATGAGGATGGATTGTTGATAGAGATATATCAGTAATCGATCGATAACTGCACATCTTTGAAGTAACGGAGTGTCTGAAATTGTAGTTTTTATAAGATGGATCACTTCATTTATTTTACGAAAGGTTTAGAAAAAGAACAAACCTTGAAATGCTTTATCGAAATTTCCATACAAAATATAGACGAGAAGCCGAAAATCCGAAATTTCCAACTTTGAAACAGTAGCAGTGGGTCGTTTCATCTTTTCTCTATCTTCAAAAACTCGAAAAATGAGGCTCACATAGAGCAGGAAGAAGAGAAACGAAAGAGATAAATGATGATATCACACTCACTTTTCACTTGGAAAAAACAAGGGTGGATGAACACATGGCTCTGACTTCAGTCAGATATTTCTTCTGTGTGTCTAGCCGTATTTTGTTACATTTTTTATCTTGAAATTAATGGAAAACGCTGAAATTTTTGCCGCTTCTGATAGAACAGCGTTATCAGTGTTTCTATTTCCTATTTTCCTATCTCTTGGTTTCTCTCCTAATAAAATATGTATTATTTCTGATAGTATAATGAAACCTGAAAATGTCAGCCGCCATAGCTCAGTCGGTTAGAGCGTGGGTCTAATAAGCCCAAGGTCGCAGGTTCGACCCCTGCTGGCGGCAAATCATTTTTGCGAATTTCAGATCTTCCGGTGAGATTATCGATGGAGTTGATGTTCGGTGTCATATTGGAGAACCAATTTATGCTCCGATTGAAGGAGAAATGTATTTTTGGAGACCTTATGGAGGAAAACGAGAGAAATCGTGTGCAGATCAAGGAGTGAGAATTGAAGGAACTGGACAATGGCAAGGTAATTTCTCATGAATGGTGTGGATCTAAACAAATCTATTACATTTTCAGGCTACGCTGCCCACATCTCGTCAGTGAAACTCGCATTCTTTGGGGGCCATGTAGAAGCAGGAGATGAAATTGGAGAGGCATTGAATCGTTATTGTTTCAATGATAGAGGACAGAATGATGTTGAGCCACATGTGGAAGTGAAACTGTATAAAGAAGGAAAACTTATTGATCCAACACATCATCTTCAAAATTGTAAGCGTCTCCGAGATCACAAATTTTAAATTAAATTCTTATATCTCAGGCATGTGTACTGGTCAAATTTGTGAATCAAATACTAGAAATATTCTACTTGGGGATCCATTCAAAACAGACAAGTAAGTATCGAATCTCTGTCAATTTTCAGCCCTAACAAAAAATAATTTTCAGAAGATACAACGGAGTTCGTGGATGGGATGTCGAATGCCAGATGATCAATGACGATGATGAAGATTCTCCACGTGCTCCAATGATTTACTCGCCAATTGCCGGAGAAACTGTTGGAAGAATTCGTCTCTTTTCTGATGCAAATGGAGCTTATACCGGATGTGACAATGATGGAATTTTCATTGTTGGAATTGATGATTGGTTGGGTTACGAGGCAAGATTGTACAATGTGAAAGCAAGATCTGATATCGGATTCGGCAGAAAACGTATTGTACAAGGAGAACCAATCGCAACTCGTTTGGATTGTGAAAACAGTCCGGATAGTGTGTTTGTCGAGGTAATATTACTGAAATATCTATGGAAAAGTTGCTGTATTTCTCTTTAGGTTCGTTTCGAGGGTCGAGTAGTCAATATCACTGACATCATCACTGCTGCCAACTGCAAAACTCCAAATTTCCCTGTTTTCTAAATAGACTCATTGATAAAGTTATTATTAATTCAATTTATCTTTTTCTGAAAAGCGTGAATAATTGTTTTTTAAAATTTTGGATCACACGCAATACTCTCAATAAGTTATTTTCTTTGAAAAAATAAATGATTTCACGTTTTAAAAGTATAATGTGAGCGTAAAAATATTTCCACGTGAACTTTCTAATCATCATTTCCCACGTGGAACCGCCCGTCTCATTGGAGATCTCGGCAGTCAGTTGTCGGTTTTCTCATTAGTTTTCCACTGTAAAAGTGACTATTTTGTGTGAAAATGCTCTCCCGTCTCACTTCTTCCATCGGTCGTAATCGGATTTCGGTTCAGACCCGTCAAATGTCATTCGGTAAGTTTCGTTGAGATCGGTATTTAGACTTTCTTATGAAAAAAATTACAGAACTGTCTGACACTCAAAAAGAAGTTCAAGCTGCTGCATTGCAATTCTCGAAAGATGTTCTTCTGCCAAATGCTGTCAAATATGACAAAAGTGGAGAATTCCCGTGGGATATAGTTCGTCAAGCTCATCAACTTGGATTCATGAATCCTATCATTCCTGAGAAGTATGGTGGTCCGGGTATGGATGGTTTCAATACTTGTCTGATTGTGGAAGCACTTTCTTATGGATGTACTGGAATTCAGCTTGCTATTGTTGGTCCATCACTCGCCGTAGCGCCAGTTTTTCTCTCTGGATCAGAAGAACAAAAGAAGAAATACTTGGGAATGTTGGCTACTGAGCCAATAATTGCTTCATATGCAGTAACAGAACCAGGAGCAGGATCAGATGTGAATGGAGTGAAGACAAAAGCAGTGAAGAAAGGAGACGAGTATGTGATCAATGGATCGAAAGCTTGGATTACTGGAGGAGGCCATGCTAAATGGTTTTTCGTTTTGGCAAGAACTGATGATGATCCGAAAGCTCCGGCTGGAAAAGCATTCACTGCATTCATTGTTGATGGAGATACACCCGGAATCACAAGAGGAAAGAAAGAAGAAAATATGGGACAGAAGTGTTCGGACACGAGAACAATCACTTTTGAGGATGTTCGTGTTCCAAAAGAAAATATTCTCGGTGCTCCTGGAGCTGGATTCAAAGTTGCGATGGGTGCATTTGATCTGACTCGTCCTCAAGTTGCCGCTGGTGCTGTTGGTCTCGCATGGAGATGTCTCGATGAGTCATGCAAATATGCTCTGGAAAGAAATGCTTTTGGAACTCCAATCGCAAATGTAAGTGTAAAAAACCACAATTTCAGGAGGTTTATCTGTAATTTCAGCATCAAGCTATTCAATTCATGCTCGCTGATATGGCCATCAACCTAGAGCTTTCTCGTCTCTACACATATCGAGCTGCTGCTGAAAGTGATGCTGGTGGTGTCTCATCCTACAATGCATCGATTGCAAAATGTTTTGCGGCGGATACAGCAAATATTGCAGCTGCTAACGCTTGTCAGGTATACTAGAATTAATATGAGTCAAATAAGACGCAAAGAACTTTCAGATCTTCGGAGGAGCTGGTTTCAATTGTGACTATCCAGTGGAGAAGTTGATGCGTGATGCAAAGATTTATCAAATCTACGAAGGAACTTCTCAAATTCAACGAATGGTTATTGCTCGTACTCTTCTTTCCCATTTCACTCATAGTGGAACCAGTAAAATGTGAAAATTTATAAAATACGTGCACGGGAATTGATGTTTTAGTTGTTTTTTTTTTCTTACCAATAAACTAGTATTTTCTTTTTTTTGTCATGTGTTGTGAAAGGAGCTCCATATTTGATAAGTTTTATGTGTTTGAAGAAAATTTCTTGTTTGTTCTGATACCTATAAATTGAAACGGTTTAAATACAACCATGTCTTCTTGCGAGGATGAAGAACTTATTTCTTGTTTGAATTAAAAAAAAACAAGTATACAACTAGTTTATTAGAAAATGTCTAAACATTAATCCATTCTTAATTATAATGAGAAGTTATCACATTTTGCTAGTTCCACTGTGCCGGAAATGAGAAAGCAGAGTACGGGCAATAATGATTCGTTGAATTTGAGAAGTCCCTTCGTAGATTTGATAAATCTTTGCATCACGCATTAACTTCTCCACTGGATAGTCACAATTAAAACCCGCTCCTCCGAAAATCTGAAAGTATTCTTCTCGTCTTTGAATCTGATCGGCATCAGGTGTATGATACCTGAACAGCATTAGCAGCCGCAATATTTGCTGTATCCGCCGCAAAACATTTTGCAATCGATGCATTGTAGGATGAGACACCACCAGCATCACTTTCAGCAGCAGCTCGATATGTGTAGAGACGAGAAAGCTCTAGGTTGATGGCCATATCAGCGAGCATGAATTGAATAGCTTGATGCTGAAATTACAGATAAACCTCCTGAAATTGTGGTTTTTTACACTTACATTTGCGATTGGAGTTCCAAAAGCATTTCTTTCCAGAGCATATTTGCATGACTCATCGAGACATCTCCATGCGAGACCAACAGCACCAGCGGCAACTTGAGGACGAGTCAGATCAAATGCACCCATCGCAACTTTGAATCCAGCTCCAGGAGCACCGAGAATATTTTCTTTTGGAACACGAACATCCTCAAAAGTGATTGTTCTCGTGTCCGAACACTTCTGTCCCATATTTTCTTCTTTCTTTCCTCTTGTGATTCCGGGTGTATCTTCATCAACAATGAATGCAGTGAATGCTTTTCCAGCTGGAGCTTTCGGATCATCATCAGTTCTTGCCAAAACGAAAAACCATTTAGCATGACCTCCTCCAGTAATCCAAGCTTTCGATCCATTGATCACATACTCGTCTCCTTTCTTCACTGCTTTTGTCTTCACTCCATTCACATCTGATCCTGCTCCTGGTTCTGTTACTGCATATGAAGCAATTATTGGTTCAGCAGCCAACATTCCCAAGTATTTCTTCTTCTGTTCTTCTGATCCAGATAAGAGAACAGGTGAGATAGCAAGAGAAGGACCAACAATAGCAGCTTGAATTCCAGTACATCCATATGCCAACATTTCCACAATGATGCACGTATTCAAAGCATTCATACCCGGGCCACCGTACTTTTCAGGAATAATGGAATGCATGAATCCAAGTTTGTGAGCTTGACGAGCAATTTCCCACGGAAATTCTCCACTTTTATCGTGTTTAGCAGCGTTTGGCAGAACAACATTTTTTGAAAATTGCAATGCGGCAGCTCGAATTTCCTTTTGAGTGTCAGTAAACTCTGAATATTCGTTTTTTAGAGATATAAATCGATGTATATTGAGATAAACAAACCAAACGAAATGAGCCTTTTTTGAACTGAGACTCGATTACGACCGACGGAAGAAGATAAACAGGACAGCATTTTGATTCGAAGACCAATACTCTCGAAGAATTAACCGTTCAAAAAAATTGTGGACTGATTAGAAAATTCTATTGGAAATTGGGCAGTTCCGTGTTGAAGACGTGGTTCAACAGTTCACGGAAGTATTTGAACTATCCGTGAGATCCAATCGACATTTTCTTATGACGCAAGGGGTGTCTGGCACTTTTCCTCATCCTTTGAAATGGCGAACCCCATATTCAGTCCTTATCTTTTTATTTGAATATCGATAAAACCTCTAGATATGACTGAGACCATCTTTTGATATTTTGACTTTTTGACCTGTTGACTTCCGATTGAATCATTCCACCAATTAACTATAACATGATTATTTTATAGACCACCCATCTGAATCCGATTATATATCAGTTGTTTAACATTTTCCTTGTTTCAAAAAATCTTTTACAAAGTGTGTTGAGATTGGTGTTTGAAGTGTTCAAGAACATTCATTTCGTTTTGAGAATCTTCATTATTTTTTCAAAATACAGTCAAAAATACATAGTATTGAAATTCACATGATCTAACAAGATCTACAAATATTATGATCGAAAATACAGATTTTTTTTGGGGAACCAAAAATTCGGAGAAAGAGAAAATAACAAAAAATCATCATCTAGAATCCATATCTAGATTCGAATAGACAACTCAGATGGACGGTGAACTCTGGATTTCTTCGAAAGTCGAAGGACCTTGTGTCTTCCAATTCTGGCAAACTTCACGGGCTCAAACTGGATCATCATATCATTGTCCTGGAAAATAATGGTACTGATTTTCAATTTGAAATAATGATTTCCATCTCCCAACCCCTTCGTAAAGAGCTCTTACTTCCCAAAATATATTTTAATTCCGGAACTTTCCACCCTCGGTTCAAAGGTTTTTTGACACCTTAAGACGCTTAGAAACCCTTTTTGCTGATAATCATTAAATATCAGATCACGTGCCAGTTTCAGGCAAATTTCTTTCGTTTTCAGAACAAAATACGTTTGCAGAAGTAGGTCAAACTGCGTCATTGGAGGAACGTGTGATTTCAAAATAATTTTGAAATAAGAATTTCAAATTTGTTCTATGTGCAAACATCATCAATTTTCAAATCAGATCATTAAATTGAACTGAGAAAGTGCAAAAGATGTTGATCGAACGATTATTTGTTCGTCGTTAAAACATTTTATGTTAATTTTAATGGGGACGCGACAACTTTTTTGACAAGATACCGAGAGCACTGTGTTTTGACCAGTCGACGTATTTTCCTGATGGAAACATTCGAGAAAGATATAAAATGATTACGGTAGGTTTAGTGGGAAATTAAATGAAATGTTCTGACAGGTCTGTCTATTTGAATGAGCTGGACTACTGTAGCTATTCTAGTCAAACTATTCAAATGATAGACTTACATCATCTTGGATCAGCATTGACGAGGCTTCGAAGTATGTGTTTGGACAGTGGGAAGGTCGGATACAGAGACCATTCTCGTCCCTGACATATCCATCATTACAAACACATCGAGGGAAGAAACATTTCGCGTGATGGAGATGATTCTCGCAATGAGGTGGGCTGAAACATATTTACATGAAGATTCCATCATTTACAGTATCCCTATCGCCACGTGACTTTTTTTTTGCAAATTCGAAATAGATCAGAAGACAGTCAACAATTGAATATTTACACTGAATCGGCGCATTCTTTATCAAGTGACTTGAATTCCAATTAAATTTCTTCCGCTCATTATTCACTAGTTTTTGGGTAATCATATAAGTGGTAAATAGTTACCTGAAGAGATTTTCGCAAGTCCGATCGCAGTGTCTTTCTGGTCCGCAGATCAAGTGATGCTCGTGCTTCTGGCATTCCTCAGCTTTCCTTTCAGATCTGACACGAATTGGATAGCGACTTGGTTCTCTGACTTTCTGAAAATATAAAAATTATTTATGAAAAGATTGACTCAGAGCATCTAACCGTAACCCCTCATACTCTATTCCTCAATCTCAAATCTGAAAACGTACATGTCTTGGATATATCCTCCTCTTGTTGTGATGATGATGGAAAAGGGCTGCAGACGTAAAGGCGACAAGGGCCAACAGAAGAAGTAGTCTCATTGCTCCAATTCGATGAATATTCTGAAAAATGAATTGTTTGTATTAGCAGAGAAACAAGAAAGGCGAAAAGAAGTGATAAGCCAATCAAAATGTTTTACATGTGCTCAGTTTGTGCCATTTTTAGACTTTTTAGACCTTACGACCCGAGTTTATGATGGTGTGTATGTGTGATGATTCAGGCGGAAACAAGAAGAAAAATGGGAGAAAGGGATGATGTGTTTTGGAAACAAAAACTTAAACTAATTCGAACCAATTAGTAAGTACAAGAAGTACAACAAGAATGGTAAATGTGATGGCCTTGAGTATACAGAGAGGCGGGCCCGTTGTAGGTGTAAAGGATGTGAAGAAGCAGGTGTTGGGAGAGAAAGGAATGACGTGTCTTTCTCAAGGATTTATTACTTTTCTCTAAAAGTTGAGAGAGAAAAAGAGAGATGAGATTACGGTAGGTTTTGGTCTCCGAGACAATTATCAGACAATTGTTTTATGATGTTTTAGAAAAAGAAAGGAGAAGCTATAAAAGTTGGTCAATTAGATGTGATAGCGTGTCCGAATCTGTCGGGCACGGTAATTTGATGGTTGACTAAAGAACTTCTAGAATAGGTTTTAAATGAGAATCGTAAAGGAAATGGGCTTCAAATAACTCACTTCTCAGATAGAACAGACACCAGACTCATTGAAATTTCATCATTTTTCAATTTCAAAGAAAACGGAGAAGAATCTTCTTTCAACACGAAGACCCTTAAGAATTTAAGGTAAAGTGTCAATTTGGTGTTTCATTTTCTGCTGAAATGATAAATCCTCTTAATGTCGTTCCGTCTCTTTTGCTTTTTGAAACTTAATGACACTAAATATAAGTCTAGTCTACACTACAGTAAGAACATTTTGTGATGTTAGGAAACCCCAAATATTGTTGTTCGACTTTGAAAAAAGCCATAAAATATATAGTCAACTATTTACAACCATGCTTTCGATGAGGTTTTCCCCACTTTCCCAAAACGAAAGTTACCTCGGGGTCAATTAAAAACTACTGAATAAGTCTTCAAATGGGACCCGTATCGTTTTATGCACCGATGATATCAACGAGGTCAGACGAGTTACAGTATGCTCTCAAAGCAGAAACATGTGACTAATCAAACTCATAATATTCTCAATAAACCAGAATAGTCAACTGTCTACACAGTAGAAAGAATACTTAAAAGTACTTGAAAGTTCAACAACTAACTCTTGCAAACCGAGTACAAAATATATAAACATTACGTGTGAATCAAAGAGTCAAGTGAGTGGCAGCCAATAAAACACAATAATGAATAAAAAGGGCAGACTGACTGGACAGAGAAAGAAAACGCCTGAAATAGGCAGACGAGCCGAGAAGAATCACGCATTTTTGACGTCAAAACGAATGGAATGATGAAGAGAGCATTCCATGAATTCTGTCCAGTCCTCCCCTCGTTTCTCCTCCCTTCTTCTTCTTCTTCGCTGCGGGCGGTGAGAGGTTATCAGTTCGATTCGAAGAGAAGAGAGCAATCACTAATAGAGTATCAAGCAAGAATAAAACGAAGAAAATGAGTGATAAGAAAACAAAAATATATGAAGAGTTAACCCAAAAAAGAAGAGAGTGAAGTCTAATTAAACTAATGAGCAGAACACAAAGTGAAGTAATTGGCACGCTAGTTGTTGATTGTAGAAAAGAAACTAAAAACTAAAAAACGAACTGTTGAAGAGCAACGTTGCAATCGAAAGAAAGGAATTTATAGGAAAACTATATTAAACCGAAACTGTAAGGATAAGAACACATTGACCCAAAGAAGAAATACTAATATCTCATGATAACTAGGCTGATCCTTACCGGTCTTTGGGCCGTATCGCTATAGTCCTCGGACTGGTAGATTCATCTTTGGTTTAAAAAAGAGGAAATTCAGAAGATAATTTTTCAAAAAGTCGTGATGATCCACTACGTTATAAAATATATAACTATGCGATACTCAGAAGTCTTTGAAGCATGGTCTAACTGAAGCTACAGTATCTCGAGATTACATGTTTCATACCCTAACCACGTGGAAGAGTCACCTCAGTTGACACTTTTGTTAGAAAGGGTCGCATCTTGTTTGAGTAAAGTTTCAACAGGAATTGTACAATTTGACTTGTTTTGTCAGCTGTCTTCTTGTACTTTTTACACTTGTTGGATACTTCTACATAGTTGGGTAGTCTTATCTAAAAGCGAAAATTCAAAAACGAAGGTATACTGTAGTTCGAAGTTCATGAAATGACAATAGGATTACTGTAGATCAGACGAGGCGCCGTTGGTATTAGTGTCAGTGAGAAGACGGCTTCATCAAAAGAGGAAACTAATTCTAAAAGAGGATTCAATGATCGTCAAACTGAAAATGAAATTGACAGGGTGAACACATTGAGAGCCAATCGCTTTGAACTATTTGATTCTTCTCTCCGCCCATTCTTTCTTCGAATCCCTCTCACAATCCAATTGTGTCTCATTGAAAAAGCATTGGGGACCACCAGATTGATTTATAGAATGCACCTTAGGAAAGAAAGAAGAAGGTGGAGAGAAGGAAATTGAAACGAAAAATCAACAAAAAAAAATAGAGTGAGAATGAGCCAATTGAAAGAAAAACAAGATGTAACTCTGTTAACACTTTGTTTTGTGATGTTCCTTGTAGACATCTTATTTGCTCACAAATGACGAAAAAGTGAGAATTTGCTTCTTTAGACAACGAGGATTTCATTTGGGTAAATATAGGTGGAAACGGGAATTTTATAAACGAGGAAATGATCATTTTGGTATGTTTTAAAATAGGCTGTATAGATAAAAAAGAGTAAGTAATTTGAAGTTTTGATTCATGGAAACGACTAGAGACCATCAATTAAATAAAAAAAATTGGAAAAGATCCTGTGACACAAACTTTCAGGCGAGAATATCAAATATACTTCGTAAGTGATTGGGTCGGCTTTTGAAAAAAACTGGAAGAAAAAACAAAAACTGACCATTACTACCAGTTTTTATTTCTCCTGCAAATTTTGAAACAATCCGCTTATGATAACTCCATGGCTCAACCATCCTGTTTTTCACACCTTTGCAAACACTTTCTTCATCCGAATTTCATCAGTTTCAGACGGAACTCAGCTCACTTCCGCACTTCTTATGTCTCACTTCTAGCACTATTTTTATCATTCGATCGTTAAAAAAGATGACACAAAGTATCATTAAACAGAGAATGCTGAAAATGTATTTTAAGGAAAAACAAATCGGGGTGTGGTTCTAGAGGAATGATGTGTTAAGTTTTGTAGATGAATCACTAAAAATACGGAAATTCAAAAGGTTGTATTTTAAAATTGATAAGAAGAGTTGGAGAATGGTAGACTGTGACGTCACACTCTGAAAATGGATTCTTTTCTGAAAATAAATCACAAGGAACCCAATGAAACAGCGTTCTGTATTTCCTTGAGGAACCAGACCAATCAACTCTGAAATCTCATCACATTTCCACCACAAACGATCTCATTCTATTTCATTTGCTCATTTTATCATCATTGTTTTCTTCTCCTCGTCTCGTTTAAAACACTCAACTATCAGAAGGTGATTATCCCCTTCATAAATCAGGCGTCAGGACGGCAAAGAAAGTGTAAATGACGCTTCTGTGTGTGTTTGGAGTCAACGAAAACGATCACCTGGATAATTGAAAAAAAGTTTTGTGGGTAGAAAGACAAACATCTGGATCAGGAAGGAATGAGGGGTTAATGGGATTTTTGAAAAATTACTTTTGAAATGAGTCAGATCCCAGGTGTAAAGTGGTTACGGTAGAATTGAGTCATGTGAACAGATGACGAAGGATTTTCAAGGTGGAAGAAATTGTGGTTTGAGAGGGACTCGGAAATGTGGAAACGCTTTAAAATCAATTCACCATCAACTAGGGTTTTCTGTTTCGAGCAATGTGTCACTGATTTCGTGTATATTATTTGAATGACATAGCTACAGTAACCATAAGTAACCCGGGCTTCACATATGGGACTGGATTGGAAATTCGAGAAAACAGATGTTCTACTTTTTCACGTGAACTTCACTTTTTAGGAATCTGATCTTCTTAAAGACGCCCCCGTTCTCCATTATTCTCTTCTATTATTCTTCTGATAGTTGGAAGAGCATTATCAACAAAAATGTCAAAATACATTGGAGCTACCGATGCATTTAATGATATCCTTCTGAAAGTCGATGAAACATTCATTCAAGCCGCTGCATATCTCAAAAACCTCCGTTCTGATGCAGTTGGAGAAAAGCCTGGATCCAAACAAGACTGTCCATCCTCGTGAGATCAAAATCAGTCATTCTTTAATCATTTATTAAACTTTTAGTGTTCAATCCGAACGTTCGTGTTCTCCAATCTTGACGCGTGTTCCGTTGTCTCCTGTTCGTTCCCGTCGCTCTTCTAAAAAGAGGGAAACATATAGCGTTCAAGTTGAAGACTTCGTTGCACTCGATGACAAGAAGAAGGCAGTCATTATGACCTCAATCGAAGCGAAAACTGCGATTCCGAAAGCTGAAGTTCGAAAAATCGAGAAATTGTCAGTTTTTGGGGTGCTCTTTAAATACTACTCGAACAATTCCGAATTTTCAGAATCAACGACACACTCAACAGTCATAAAAACCCATCATCATCAACTGTTTTTCACATTCAAATGTAAAGATCTTTTTATAAAACATAATCAGAATAAACTTTTTTCTAAGTTTCATTCACAATTCGTGTTGTGTAAATTCAAGATAAAAAAATGTAAATTCAAGTCCTGGAAATTTGAAGAATGATTGTGCGCTCGAGCGTATTTCCAATATACCAGATTTCTGCTTCAAAATTTCCAGCTTCATCCCATTTCATGTTTAGAAATTCTGTTTACCCTCAGAAACGACATTCAGTTCAAGTTTGATTCAATTATTTTTGCCAGAATAAGATTAACCCACAAAACGTGTTCTGTAAACACTGCGACGGGAAACTGCGGCGATTAGTCATTCGAGATTGGTCTTTTACTCACTGAAATACTGTCCCAGCTTTATTTTCTAACTTTTCGGTCCCTAAAACTTATAACAGTTTTTAAAACATTCCCCTTCAAACACAATAACTTCACACAATCGATATATTTGTTTTGTAATCATTATCATGCACCTCTTCCCACCGAAACTCAATACTTTTCCTTTGCATATTTTTTCTCTTCCTCTATGAACCAAAAGAGAAAAGGACCCACATAAAAAGGAAAAGAAAGCTTAAGAGAAACGGAAAATCGATGTACTAGAGTGCTGAAGAAGAGAAAAGAGAAGTAGAGAAAGAGCCGACATTCGGAAGACACTCGTCGTTATTCTTCACCACGTCTTCTTCTTTTCTCCATGCCAAAGTTCGATGTGTTTTACGCTTTCGTCTTCCTTTTTCGTAAATCCGGGGTTAAAATTGCTACATTCATCATTTTACATTTGGAATAACCTCGCGCTTTTTTTAAAATGTATTTTTTAAACGAGTAAAATCTACTCTAACAGTATATCGATGCTGACCGCTTTCCTCTAATCTTTCATAATAAGTTCGTAACAAAAATCCGATTTTTGCAGCTCAAAATGGACGATTCATATGCGATAGCAACGCCGCATAATGATGCTTACAATTTAGCGTTCTCAGAGGTGGGATATCAAGAACATTTTAACAAGATGCCAATCTCTGATTTCAGATGAACCCTCACGGTGCACCAAGAATAGGAGCCGCCGACGCCGCCAATTTCCTCAAAAAGTCTAATCTGCCGATGCCGATGCTCGGCCAAATTTGGGAGCTTAGTGACTCGCAAAAAACTGGATCATTAGACAAAAGAGGAGCTTTCGTGGCATTCAAATTGGTAGCAGCAGCTCAACAAGGTATTTCAAATGGTTGTTAACTGAAAATTAGAAGAACTTTTATTTCAGGGAAACCAGTTGCAAATTCCTCCCTCTACGATTCATCGCTTCAACCACCTCGATTTGGTCCACCTGTTCCACCAGCGAGCATGCAACATCACTTCCAGCCTTCATTCCCTTCGGTATTATTTTCCTCCAGCTTCCCTTTAAAAATGTTTCATTCAGCCTGGTCGTGCCCCTCCTGTTCCACCACCTCCACATCCATCATATTCACATCCAATTTCTTCTCAACAATCATCTCCGGCTCATCCACCATCGGAATTTCCTCCAAACTGGCCAATTACACCTAACGATCAGGTTGGCATTATTTTCGCTAAAAATTTTATTTGGAAGGAAAAAAGTAGAAGATATTTCTTAGTTTTCTCTGATTGCCTTCATCATAGTATTTACCTCAAAAGACGGTGGTTATTTCAGGCTAAATATGATTCGATTTTCCAATCGCTCAACCCGGTTAACGGAAAACTTTCTGGCGCTCACGTCCGTCCTGTTCTTATGAATTCAGGACTCGATGCTCACGCTCTTGCGAGAATTTGGGAACTTTCCGATCAGGATAAAGATGGAAATCTCGATCGAATTGAAATGTCTGTTGCTCTTCATCTCGTCTATCGTTCACTTCAATCTGATCCAATCCCTGCTCAACTTCCACCAAACCTCATTCATTCATCAAAAGCAATGTTCGCTCAAAGGTCTCCAAACTTCGCTGCTCCTCCCCATCCTCCACGCCCGATGATGGGATCAAGAGCAGGATCTGTGACTTCTTTGGATGATGTGAACATGAGTCAATCATATTCTGCAACAATGCCTCGCTCTCAACCACCTCCAGTCGGCCGTACGTTCTCTTCTCAACCTCATGTGAACGGATCTCGAACAAGTGGAGCCTCAACACCAATTTCAACATCACATTCGATTCATTCATTTTCTGGTGGAGAATGGCCGATTCATACCGCAGATTACGCAGATCATTTCGCTCAAACTGATACGAATAGAGACGAATTAGTGGATGGTCAGGATATGAGAGGACCGATGATGACAACTGGATTGAGCCCTCAAATATTGGCTCATGTTTGGGCTTTGGCTGATATCAAAAAGTGTGGTCAGCTTAATTTGGAACAGTTTTCATTAACGTGAGTGGATTTAACACCATGCTCTGTTGATTTTTTCTCTTCTTTTACAATGCGAAACCAAACAATTTTCAGAATGTACTTGCTTGACATGGCAAAACGTGGGGAGCCGTTACCAGCAGAACTTCCTTCACGTCTTGTTCCACCATCTTTCCGTCCTCCAACCGAGTCTACCGTCACCACTCATCAACCAGCACAATCCGTGTCGACACCGCAACTTCCAGAAGCCACGTCAATGGAAATAAAAGAAGCTTTGGAGGGTGAAAACGAAGAAATGAGACAACTTGCAGAAGCAATTCAATCAATGGTTGTTGAGAGAAAAACAGCAGAAGAAGCGGTTGTCCAATTAGAAGCAGATATGACTGTTAAAAACTCTCGAATCAAGAATTTGCAAGTAGAGTTAACCACTCTTGAGTCAACTGTCAAGCAACTGGAGCGACAGAAAACAGAGGCAACGAGACGATTGAATGACTATGACACACAAATAGAACAATTGGAGGCAGCATGTAAAGCACAGAGAGAAAAGAAAGAAGATACTGAAAAGCGAATGCAACAAATTGATGAAGAAGCTAAAAATGCAGAGGAATGCAAAGCAAATGATGAAAAAGAAATGGAAGAATTGAAGAGAGAAATCGAAATGCTCGACAATCAATTCAAAACTGTTCGCGGTGAAATCGTCAAAGAAACTGCTCAACGAGAACAAATGGTTGCTGACCTGACAACATTAGAGAGAAAAGAAGCGAGAGACCAAATTCAGATGGAAAGACTGGACGCGGCAATCGAAAAAACAACAAAACTGACTGAAACAGTTTCGGCCGCCGTCGAAAAACCTGAAGCAGAAATGGCGGAGACTCTTCGGTCACAACCGCATTTATTGTCATCTGTAATCGATCAAACCTTGTTATCAGATGATACAGTTTACGGAGAAACTGCTGGTGCATCATCACAAAATCATGTACAACAACCACCTGATCCGTTCGCTTCTGCTAGATCAAGTAAGTTTCAATATACTACTTCAATAAAACTAAATGTCTGCGTTTCAGATCCTGCTGCTGATCCATTTGCTCAAGTTGATCCATTCGGATCATCTGGCCACTTCGATGCTGCTTTTCCAACTGATCCATTTGCTCAGGGAGGCTTCCCTCCAGATGCTGGTTTCAATTCATCTGCTCCTGCCAAGCCAGCTCCCCCTCGTCCAGCTCCTCCGAAGTCGGCTCGAGAAACGCCAGTTAATGATCCATTTGCGTACGTTCTTTGATTAATTATATGGTGTAACGTGTTGCATTTTTCAGACCATCTCAAGGCCAGGCGGCTCAACCCGCAGGGTTTGCTGATTTCGCAGACTTCGGATCTGCTTTTAATTAGTTTTAGAAAATTAGGAATTTAGTATATTTTTAAAAAACCAGTCATCCCCTTCGCACTTTGCCCAAACCTTTTTTCCCGTGCCACGTCATCGACATAATTTATTGACTTATCCTTATTCTTTTTTTAAATTATTTAGTTTGTGAACTTTCCGAATTTGAACTCTCACTTGTTAGAATATAAAACCAGAGCAATAATGTTGAGTAATGTAGAAAGCATGTAATATGTATGTCTCAAGTATTTTCAAATGAATTTTATGTTGTGTATTGTATGTTTTCAGTCACAATTTTGACTAGTGAGGACCCTAGCACATGGAAAACGGGATGAAAAAGAAAGAACCGTAAAGAAAGTTGATTAAGGAAATATCGGATCACAGAAAGAGATTAGAAGGAAAAATGAAAGGAAAAAATATAATTATGCTGATATACAAAAGAAATTACAGATTTGATGTACAGGATGTGCGTATGTCCAATTTACATGCAATGACCAGAGTCCTGAAAATATGAAGTTCCAATGAAAACACTGCTTCTAACTCACTTTCAACTGCGTCACGTACAACTGTCTCTTCGTTTCAATCGCTTTCTGTGGGAACGGGTTCATCTCGTTGAATGCAACTTGAGCCAGTGATTTGAAATCAGTTATGTGGTCTTGTGCTTTGCTGAGACATTGATGAACTGTTCCTAAAAATGTCACCGGAATTCATTTTTTTGAACTATGAACTGTAGTCTCACCAATAGTTTTACACTGAAGAACGTGCGGCTCACAAATTTTCAGTAATGCCAGAGCGAATCGAAACAGAACTTTGTTTCCTTCGTAGAGGAATGCGTCGAATATTGTCAAGTATATCGAATGTGGCAAAACGTCTACGAAACACGTCAAGAACCAGCAAAGAGCGAAAAGTGATAAATCGACTTCCAGTGATCTCAAATGGGCAGCTAACTTCGGAAGTTTCTCAGCCACCAAATCTCGCAAAACTTTCTGATCGGCAACTGCTCCTATCAACGAACTTGTGTAGTATCCTTCAGGTTGAAGATGTTCAACACACGCCACTAAAAACCAAAATGCATCTTGTTCATCTAAATAAAGAAGGGCTATTGCTGCAAGACGATTGAGTCCTTGACAGTAACCGACGTGCGAATTATGGTATCTGAAGGCGTAAAGAACGTTTCGTAGCTTTTCAATGTTCGCAGAATCCGGTTCATCGAATAGCTTATTCGTTGGAAGTGTACGAGCAAGATCCAAGTCGATCTGGAAAATGTTTTCTTAAACCGAACTGAAGAAAAATATCTACCTGTTTTATTGCAGCGTCGTAACTTCCATCTTGTTTTTTTGTTCCAGCTTTCTTCAGCATACTCTGATAATATCCGTTGCCTAGCTCTGCTTGCTTATCTTTCACCCAATGAGTCACAATACTTTTCCATACACGCCCTCTATATGCTGGCGGAACTCCAGTCCGAATCAAAGTCTTCAGATCTGGTGATGACATGATTCCGACGGGACGAGAAACTGTATTGTTCACAAGGAACGAATCCCAAGATTGCAGCCATTTCATGTATTCTTCCGATTGTTCCAGTTTCGTTGCTTCCACAATATCTCCGGCTTTCTTCATATAGAATGACGCAGTATCCAGTAGATCATCGCTTGTAGAGAACTCGTCTTTGTTATAAAAACCAAGTTGATCAGTCAAATTTTGTTGCGATTCACGAGGTGTCCGGGCGGATTCTTCCAGAAGTTCTTTTAGAACGCCAGGTTCCATTACTAAAACTTGTTTTACTTCCCATTATTTTTGATAGAAAATAACCTACTTTTACCAGGTTTCGTTGGGGACTTGAAATGGTTCAACACCATCAGATATCTACTCTTCAGCTGATAGTAACAAGCTTCAAGATCGAAATTCTGCCGAATCAGCTTCTTTTCGCGAGTTTCTAAAGACTGAATGATAGCATGTAATTCAACAATTTCAGCATTCAAGAATTGATTCTGGGTACGGTAACCATCCACGAGATCCTGGAGTTCACCGATATCACGAACATTTTCTTCGTCCAGAACTCTAAAAATGAAAACATACATAAAAAGTAAAAAAGGTCTCATCAACCTGCGAGTGGCTTCTTCACAATCCACCGATGACACGTCAACAAGAATTCCTTCAGGAACTTCAACATCAGATACAATACCATTCGCATCAGTCGATACATTCAAACTTCTTTCAGAAATTGATCCCAAAAGATCTTCCCGATGGTCCTCTTCACACATTCGAAGTATCAGTTCTTCTTTAGTTCGAAGTGATTCTCGGAATGCTTCCACGGATTGTTGTAGATCATTTATCGTATCTTCTAACTTCAAATTTTGATCTTCAAGATCCCGTACACGGCGCGCATTCATACTGTTCGAAATGTGAAGTTCGGTGACTTGACGCTCTTTTTCGAGAAGATACTCACGCATCTCCTCGTTATTCTCCCCCATATCCTCTATTTTCTTTCTTTAATTTTAAAAATCATAAAAGTTTGTTTTCTTTATTACTCACAATGCTTCATTATTCCTCTGGGCAAGCAATAAAGCTGCTCTAAGCGAATCGACGACTTCTTCGAGACTTGAAACCTTGTCTGACAGTTCAATAACTTTTTCTTCTGGTGAAAGATCCACTGAAGACACTGTTCCTTTCTTAAACTTCGAAAATGTCGATAAATTGACAACTTGTCTACAACTCACCCGACTACCAACTACTGGTTCATCTACCGTATTCTGACGACTGCCTCTCCAACTCGAAAGATTTCTTCGTATCGCACGAAACGGAGCTTCAATGCTATGATCAGCTAGTCGTTTAAGCACACTTTCTGGACTTTCTATCGTCTGAAATGTAGATAACCAAATTAGATCAAATTGATATACAACACACTTTTGGCATTTGAAGAGATCTCTCATTCAATTGTCCGTTGGGATTCAAATACCACTCAGTCGAAGATTCCTCTGTTGGTGTTGGTGGTTCTTCAACCTCTTCTGTCACCTCACAAAGTTCTTCAGTCATACTTTGAGTATTCTCCGAACTATTCAAACTTTCTGCTGATTCTGACAGATTTTCGGTTGCAAACTGAGTTCTCTTCTTTGGTTTTGGACTTCTAGGTGGAGGGACCGGAGACGGAGACGAGTATTCTTCGAGAACAGCCGAAGAGTTTCTGCCAGTCAACGAAGATATATCTAGACTTGAATCTGATTGCGATTTTGTTGTTTTCCAACTTCTTTTTCTTGTACTTTGAAGAGCCCTCATCCATTCATTCCGTTGCTTGTCCGAACTACATTCTAACACAATAACTTCGTTGTTGGAGCTGAAAATCAGGCGGCTTCGATGTGAATTCAATAATTCAAACGTACTGAATTTCAAATCGTCCTTTTTCTTTGGGATCATATGTGAATGCTGCACCACTCAATGAGACCCTTCCAATGCATTTGATGTCATCTGAATCTTTGTACCAATAGAGGTAAGGAGTCGAGTCACAGAGAGCGAACCAGTAGCGACGACGAGTTATCAAACCAATCGAACGAACTTCGATCTGCAAAAACACACATATTTGCAGACACCACTGAAATTATTATTTCGATTTGAACTGTACCCGATGCAAATATCCACATATTGCAGAAGTCCTGAGTTCACGAGCTGGCGGACTGATAGTCGCCGTCGCAGACATTCACACGATCTGATTTACTGAATCTTAAATATTATTCAAATGTAAGAAAAATGAAGAGATTTAGAAAGAAAGAGTATTTGCATCGTATGTTCAACGACTCATCGCACGAAAAACTAGTTTTTTCGGCCACCGAGAGGAGAGACAGTGAACGAAGAGAGAACGTATCGAATGTTTATGAAACAACACGAAAAAAGAATCACGCTCGATAGAAAAAAGAAATGAGAAGCGACGGGTGGAAGAGATCAATATATATGAGTTATGAAATTGAAGAAGGAATTAATTTAAAGATGATATCAGCTCTTTTTTTTATTGCTGTTGCTTTATATTGTTCCAGTATTCGGGGTAGTTGATGAGTTTAGACAAAGTGATAGTTTCAGAACAACCTTGCATCGCACATTTGATTGAACGCTTCTTTCCAGCGAATTCGTAAATTGAATCACGATCGTAGACATGGCTGCATGCCTGAAAATAAGATGTTAGGTAGGAACTGTGGGTATGAATAAAGAAAAGGATGTATGAAATTATCAACTTTCAAATCAGAATCACTGTTTACTCTTGAATGACCAATAAGTGATTGAGTCATACATTTGCAGGTAGTTTATTTGTTCAATGATTCGTGTCAATCATACAGCTTGTTGAAATTTAGAAGCCGAATGAACAAATGCACATACCTCGTTGATTACGGGATTCACAATATCTTTTTTCGAAATTGGATCTTTTCTGCTGTGTTGAACTTGCATAACCTCCATTTCTTCACCATCCTCTGTTTCGTCATCCTCATTTCGGATACCGCGAAGAATATCTTTGAAGAATTGTTTATCACCGGCCACATTTTTCTTGCCTTTTGCCACCTCCTTGTAGAGTTGATCATATCGCGAGCGCTGAAAGAATCAATACAGTACTAATATAAAATCACGTAATGTTTACAGTTGGAACATCATCATCATCATCCAAATCTTTCAGATCATTGATCAACACCTCGATGATTTCCTCCAATTTTTGTCCTTCTTTGTCCAATTTCTGCATTTCTTCGACCATTTCTACATATGTATCTATCATTGTAGTTTTGACTTGATCGTTGTTGAAACCTCCTTTCGAGGACATGTATGCAATATCTTCGGCAGACTTTTTGATAGTTTTTCGAATCTGTCTCATTCCAGTAGCAAACTCTGCCATCTGAAAGCATATTAAAAACAATTATTTCTATAATTTTAATATAAGAAGGTAGTTTGATTGCGAGAAAACAATGTGATCGAGAAAACCAAATAATTCAAAAAGTTGATATACGTTTATTCTGAATACCCATATGAAAAAATGATTATGCAAATAATGGAATATAAGGCATTGAAGAGATATCAGGATCCCATCTTCAATTTTCCCAGCCGAACAGATAAATGGAAGAAAATTGAATCCTTGTCGTTGCCCCACTGTTCATGAAGTGATAGAAGAGTTTGAAGATTCTTTCGAACACTTTCCTCACATCTTGTAAGATAATCAAGGTCAAGCGTGTTGGATACGGATCGCAATCGTATTTCGTCTGTCATATTCATGAACATGTCCATCGTTTCATGAACGAATCGTCGAACTCCAACTCGAATGACAAGATCTGATAACTTTTTATGACCGTCAGATATGGCATTTTCTACTTCTTTTAAGCTTGTTGCATTAAGAATCTCCTCTCGTTTCGTTTTGAACACGTATACGACCTGAGAAAAAGTAGAATATATGAAACAGATTAAACAAAGTCCTACTTTATCAGAGAAAAGTTCTCTAAAATGTGAAACAATTTGTTCCAGTGTGAAGACGAAAAACCGAAGTCGTGTCCGAAGTGCTCGATTCATGTTGTCTACTCCGTTTATTTTTTGATGAGCTTTCGAAATATCCAGAGTTGATTGCGGGCATTTCATTCGACACATCAGATTTTCTAAAAACGAGATTTCTGTTTAGTATATTATTGGTTTAGAGAACTCACTATCATTCGCCATTGTCACTAAAAGTTCACGAGTACGGTAAGCGCTGTGAGCAAACTTCATACATTGGTTCATTACTTCGATGAACTCAGGTCGAATAAACGAAGCCAGCAAATGACCAAGCTGGAAATTACAACAATTAAACATTATTATGAGACAATCTAGAATACCTTGCACGTGAATTCAGATTTTGTTGCAATCCAGGAAAAGAGCATAATATTTTCTTTGCTCATTCGACCTCTTGATGCTAACCAGAAAGCGTCCGAAAAGTTGGTGACATTGGAATCAGATCGGAAAACGGTTGTTGCATATTGTTGAGAAATGGAGCCGATGACAATATTCTGAAAAACGTTTCTGTCAGAAACCCATCAATTCTCCGAACTGATAGTACTATTTCTTATCAGTTTATTTATATCACATGCCTCTAAATCAACCCATAAGTTGACAAAACGATTATTTTTATGTAACTCCTCGAGTAGTTCATCAGCGAATCTATTCTTCAAATTCAGACATGTATCGTAAAACAAACTTCTGAACTCATCGAATGGTAGAAGATCTTTTTTGAACTTCGTAGCAGATAAAATTGAATGAAATGCTTCTGTGAAGGTTCTACAGGGAAACTCGATGATTCCAATCCGTATTCGACACTTAACCGCTTCCAGAATCATTTCAATCAGTTCTTCATCCCAAAGAAGAGAACCAACGTCCGTGATATTTCGACACAGCAGGATTTCGGCGTCAGGTCTCACATCACTGAAAAAAGCTCATCTACATTTGTTTTAGTATTTTGAAGATAGTTCAATACTAAATTATCTTTTTCCAGATTATTCGTTAACTAACAAAATCTCAAACATCGCCACTTATCACTTATCTCACACTGATATTAACCCGGTTTATCTCATGGTCATTCGAGTGGAAATGAGGAGGAATTATGCAAATGCGTATGTTGTATCTCTCATTTCGACACACTATTTCGTATGTCAATCAAATTAAAAAACGCCCTAGAAATTTGAAAAGAGACGTGTAGGAATTTGGTGACGAAAATCTGAAAACAGGTCGAATGAAGACTGACCGTATTAGAAAAGAAGTATAAAAAGAGATGACGGGGATGAGATGTATGTCTAGTCCCAACAATGACGTCGACAACTTCTGCCTATGCAGCTATCGTCTTCGGAGCCATTTCCATCGTGTGCATCATCTATGGAGTCCAAACTATTAGCTACAACATTGAAGATATCCGTAATGAGATGAACGTTGAGATGGATATTTGGAAGGTAGGATCAAAGTTGTTGATATTTTGAACTATATACAAATAATTTCAGTCTGAAACTGATAGTCTCTATCGTGACATGCAGAAGTTCGGACGTGTCAAACGTCAATACGGAGGATACGGAGCTGCTGGTTCTAACCCAACCCCACACGGAGGATTCCCAGGAGGATCATCTCCAATGACCCCAGGAAGCTTCCCAGGAGTCGTCGGAGTTCCACCACAATTCAACCCAACTCAAGGAGGAGAACCAACACCAGGAGGCTCGTGCAACTGCCAGGCTGATAACTCTTGCCCAGCTGGACCAGCCGGACCAAAGGGAGCTCCGGGATCTGACGGAATCGATGGAATTCCAGGAGTTCCAGGAATCGACGGACAAAATGCTGACGACGCTCAAGCTCAAACTCAACAATATGCTGGATGCTTCACATGCCCACAGGGACCACAAGGACCACCAGGAGTTCCAGGAAAGCCAGGAGTCCGTGGAATGCGCGGAGCCCGTGGACAAGGAGCTATGCCAGGACGTGACGGAACCCCAGGACAACCAGGAACTCTCGGACCAGTCGGACCAGTCGGACCACAAGGAGAACCAGGATCTGAAGGAGAACCAGGAGCTGATGTTGAGCACCAAGTTGGACTTCCAGGACCAAAGGGAATCTCCGGACCAACTGGAGAGCCAGGAGATCAAGGACCACAAGGAGACACTGGAGCTCAAGGAATTCCAGGAGCACCAGGAGAGCGTGGACCACGTGGAGAGAATGGAGACAATGGAGAGAACGGAGCTGCTGGAGCCGCGGGAGAGGAAGGAGAACCAGGAACCGACGCCGAGTACTGCCCATGCCCACAAAGACAAGAGAGTGCTCCAGTCAACGCCAACCAAGGATACAAGAACAGACGTCACTAGACAATTTATATTTATTTACTTCGCTTATTTATATAAACTTTTTATCGAAGTGCCTTTTTTGAAAGAAAAAAATACGGACTTACTTATGTAGAACAAAATGCACAATTCCCGCAGGAACTCTTCCAATTTCGAAGATATGGTCCATTGTTGAGAGTAGAGATCCAATCCATTTTTGTTGTAACTTCTCCACAACTTTTCTTTTTTTCCCAATAGCTTCATGTTGAGTTAACAAGAAAACTCGATTCCACGATGCCTCAATATCTTCCCATAACCATACATGTCTTGTTGCGTCGTCACCAATCATCGATCTCACAATTTCTACATCTTCAATAATCGGATTCAGTCGGGCGAGAGTTAGAAGTGGATCGGCAAGTCGTTCCGTTCTCAATTCATCTAACTTGTGCGTATGATCTCGAAGAAATCCATTAACCCAATCACATAGAACAGCGATAAGAGTAGGCAGCATAAGTTGACTGTGTTCTCCACATCTCTCCACAAAATCGCAAATTTCAATAAGTTTTCGGTGACTTCGGGTGAGATTGTCAGCTAGAGATCGCAGCTGAAGGTTGCTTTTTTGATATTTATTTTGAAAAAGTGATCTTACATATGATTTTTGAATAGCAGCATAAGGAGATTCCATAGGAAAGAAATAGTCAGAATTCACATCGAGTCCACTTTCTGTCATTGTGTACAGAGGAACAGTCACCCGATCAGTCCAAATTCGACGTTCCGTATTTTTCTAAAATTTTTTGTTGAGCAACACAAGAAAATCGGAAAGATGTACCTTGAGGGGTAGATCCACAAAATCAATCAGGTGAATTGATAATCTCTGTTGTGTGAGTAAGTAGCTGTCCGTTCTGAAATCAACTTTTTCTCGTCTGAAGGAACTGACAAGTTTGTAAATACCTACCCGTTCCTTTGTTTTTCCATTTCTTTTCTCAACACTTGACACATTTTCACATTTATTTCGGGAAAAGTTCGTAGTTGGTGATTCCGCCGAGAGGAATTGAATTTTTGTAAAACAGCTGGAAATGGATCTCGTGCAGAGTTGAGACAAACTGCCGAATCCGATCTCGATATGTCTCCACAATCATCTCCTCGATCTTCTAGACAAGACGTGTAAAAATTTACCTGAAACAAATGGATTTTATTTTTCTAGTCTGTGAATTCATACTTCTTGTCTACATTGATCAAATTCCACTGATATTCCACCGTCCTCATCGTCCTCTTTCATTACTAAATTTCGGCTTGTTAATATCTCTAATTCTCAGAACAACACAAATATTACATTTTTGAACACTCAACCAAATTAATTACACAGAAAAAGAAATTTCAAACAAGTGACACAAAAGTTTATTCAAAAAAAATCGGGTCAATTAAATATCATAATAAAAAGACTACAATTTTCGTCTACTAAAAACCTAAAAAGAGAAGAGCTCATCGAAATATCTACATTGAAACAAATGTCATTCGCTCGAAATAAAAGCTATGCGACTGAGTGAATAATGAGAAGCACCAATACAGAAATTTGTTCAGTTCTGACCGGAATCGAGTTTACGGCGAGGATGGTGAGTCGGAACGAAGATATGAAGAAGCGAACTGCTCGAGATTACGGAGCAAGAATACTGCTTTTCCCCTGAAACAAACAATTTGAAAACTTTGAAAAGAGATTCTATTGCATACTTGATAGTTCCTAGAGTACGAATTGTTGAATCTACAGTATCAATTTCGGTTTTCTGACCATCCAAGTCGTTTTTCATTTCACGGTGCACACCTCCGACAGTCGATTTCAAACCATCGAAAACTTGATCCATTTCTCTGCAAAAAGCAAATTGAGACATGTGAACTGTTCAAATTTTCATACCTAATTGCTTGAGTTTCACAATGATGAGTATGAGCTGTGGAGACTTGCTGCATACGAGCTGCCAAGTGCGATCGGAATTGTTCTTTCAAGTGTTGTTCTTTTGCACTAGAATTCCATCGCATGCGTTCCCAGGCGTAAAGACCGGCATAAGCAGCTCCACCGACAGCGATAACTCTCCATCCAACAGCTTTGTAAACGATTCCCCCAATCACTAGCACTCCGAGACTTCCGTTTGCTAAAAACGCTGCCGATGTCAATACCATTTGTGTCATCATTGCTTGCTCCTCGGCAGCAGCATTTGAATCTGCATCTCGTACAACATTTTTTTCACTTTGAGCTTTTAAGGACAAAGGTGTTAAAAGATTTGTATTAATAGCAGTGACCGGTTGTCCGCTGCGATAGGCAATAATACGACGAATCATTGCATGCAGACCAAAGGTGAAACGGAATTCGAGATCTTCATGGAAATCACTGTAAATTAGAAAAATTGATGTAAACACAGAAAAAGTATACTTACTTGACAAGAGCAGGAACATCCACACAAATGCTGAACTTGAATGGGGCCCGATACCGCCACACTTCCTCCAGTTTGTTTTGATATGGCTCAGCGAGAATCTTCGTCACATACTCTTAAAATCAACTCTAATCAGGAATCATCTTCAAAATCAACTTACGGAACATATCATTTTCGAGATTCCAAATTCGTGACATGAGTCCACCTGTGCATCGGGCTTCTAGATCGCTGCTCAAACACTTATCAACAAAAATTGCTAAATCTTGTTTGTATTTTGCCATTCCAGAAGAACTGCCATCAAAAGGTTGATCGAATCGGTCGATAATTGCATCAAGTCGTGCTATTTCTTCGAAAAAATCAGCAGAAACTTTCAAATGTACTTCAGCTCTTAATTGTTCCGTTTGCTCTCTATAAGCTTTTTCAAATTGAGTGAAGTTAACTCGGCATTCATTGAAAGTTCTGGTTGCTTCATTTAGATTGTTCTGAAGTTTACTTCTTTGCTCAGCAGCTGATGTAAGGACACTATTCAAATTGAGGCGCATTTTTCCAATCATTTCGTGAGCTCTTCGATTGTGAGCTTCGAACTTGGTATGAATAGCCGAACGGGAAATACATTGCTCAAAATGTCTTTCGAAATTTTGGAATTCCAAGGCCCTGGTACCATGTCCTTCTGCCTGGTATGCTTTTTGAACAAGTCCTCTAGCCTTCAGTCTGGATTCGAGCACTTCTCTTGATGATACAAAGAAAATTCTGTCATTGACTTCCCTTTCAGAACATACTTCAAGTTCATCAACTAAAAACTGTCGGAATCTTGTCAAGTGTTGCTTCTTAACGTCTTCGATATTTTCAGTCTCCGCGGCACTGGCATCCCATCTGTTATTGAGAATGAAAACATTTGGCTTGCTGAGCTTCTTTGAAACTCGAAGGAAAAAGTTTTTCTCTGCTTGTGTCAACGTAGATTCAGCATTGGAGACGAGAACAAAGACATCAGCATCTAAGCAATGTTTATCAATCCAACTATCGAACTCGGGAGAAAGATCAACACCAGGACTGTCCAGTATGACGACGTCGTTTTGAAGAAGACGACATTCTCCATTTTCTGTTTGTTTGGGATGAAAAACTCGCAAAAGAGAATCCTGCCCCATAGCCGGAAGATCTGAATTCTCATCACTCAAAGCGTGTCCGATTTTTCCTAGCATCTTCATGTCGATTTTCTGCGGATTATCGTCTAATTGCAGGTGACCGACATTCTCTTCTGATCCTTCAACCTGAATATAATTATGACTTCGCGTGCAAATTCTTTGAAGACATTCATTACCTGTAGGAAACAACACGTCGTATGGCCCATTCCTTGCGGTAAAACTTTTTCATGAAGCATAGCATTAATTGTTGTACTCTTTCCGTTACTGGTTCTTCCAAAGAATACGACTTTCATGTTATCTCTTTGGAATGTATCCATTATAGTTTTGATAGAATCACGTATTGCTTCGATCTCTTCTCGTTGCTCAATACTCACGAAGTCATTTTCTTTGATATCTGGAGTTTTAAAATTCTCAATGACGCAGGTGTTTATAGACTTGCCTTTGTATACACCTTCCAGTTCTGCAACATTGTCTTTCAGTTCTCCATAAACATCTCGTAGAACTTTTTTCGCCTCACGGAAACGAAGAAGTGGCTCATTGTCGGTCCCACGTCGCGTATTTTTTACTAAAATCTCAACTGATGAAAAGGTAGGTAGAAAATCAAACTCACGACTATGTAGCCCTCGATGATGTGAATCTCCGCTTGCCGGCAAAGTAGGAATTAAACTTGCGGTTCCGGACATTACCTGAAATTTTTTTAAACATGAAACATAATGATGAAAAAGATTAAAGTTTACAGGTTACGAAATATAATGTTGTAATGTAGTTTGGAAAGGTTTTAATGATTTTAAGTATAAAAAAGTCATTGTTTTGATGCAAAAACGAGAAAAAATCGATAGAAGATTTCTAGTTCATAGTGCAAATAAAACATTAATTTTGTAGAAAACGGCCTCCCTGTCGAGCCTTCTCTGCGTCACACATCTCTCGAACGTGACAATGGAGCACGCTTGCTATTCGTGAGACCGTAAATTGAGGCCCTGCAAATTCCGTGGAAGAAATTTTCCGTGGAAAAAATTTTCCGTGGAAAATGGGCGGAGTCTGTTTCGCAACATCGCCGCGCAGTTTTTCCTGAATCGTTAGCTGACTGAAACTGGTTGATTTCATGAAATGCGAATAATTTTTATAATTTTGCCGGTATCTTAGAGGGTGCCGCTACTTTTTTGTGAAAAAATTATAGCGAAATTCCTTCGCCTGAAAAAAAAAATAATTCGGGAAAAAACTGCGCGGCTACGTTGCGAAACAGACTCCGCCCATTTTCCACGGAAAATTTTTTCCACGGAAAATTTCTTCCACGGAATTTGCAGGGCCTCCGTAAATTTTTTGAGAGGAAAAATATATACTTCTCCCATGAAAATCATTGGCAAGCATGGGCAGTGTGATCAAATTGGGTAGTAAACTCTTTAAGGCTGTTGAACCTTTCAGAAATCTTCCTTTATAAAATACGATATCCACGTTTAATAATTCGTATAGGCTAATATTATTATAATGTATGTTTAGAGCCATTTCAGCCCTGAATCAGCAAGAATTGATGTACCGGTACATTGAGATTTTCGGATTGGAAAGCTTTCTCATAGAACTTGGGCAATTGTTTATTAAAAATGCTCACATGCAAAGTATACTGAGGAATGGTAAATTTTATGAGATCTCCCAGATAGGGTGAAAATAACACAACAAGTTGAAAATGAATTGACTAGGTGCAATCCATATCGTCACCGGTAACAGCTTCATCATCGGAAAGACTCAATGGCATTTGAGGGCGACTTCTATCAAGTTCTATTGATTTCACAGGTTTACTTGGCTGATATGTGTGATGATTGTATGATCGAGCAGTTTTGATCGGTTTTGGCGTTGATGGTACAATTTCATCGGCTAATGGGATTGATGGGCGAGGTTTATTAGGAGCCTGAAGAGAAGTACGAAGAGATTTACGTGTTTATCTATGGTTTGTTTTATTGAGCTTACTTTTTCATTTCTATTCTCTGAACGAATGTTCTGATCAATCGCCTTCTTTGACATTCCTTGAATCCAATCTGTTACCTCACGCTGTTTCTTGACACGTTCAACTGCAGCCGACGGTCTCTGCCTTTCACTAGACCGCGAAGTCCTTTGTGGTTCATCATAACGAATGCTTCTCGGAGGAGTCTTTCGACTATTACTTCTTCTGTCAGAAGGTTTATGTTGCTTTACACGACCGTTAATAATATCCATGAAATCATTAACATTCTCAACAGTGAGATCGTGTGTCAGCGCTTTATTAGATAAAACACTATCATTAGTGACTAAAAGAACAGCTCGATCATTGAGTTTCAGGGCGGAGGCGATTGACAAAACTGCAAATAAACACGATTACATATTAAAGATATTATTCATTTCCTACTTTCTTTTTTGATTCTCAGTGCAGTTTTCAGTATAGCATCATCTTTTACGGATTCGTTTGGACGAAATTCATCAATTCTTATTTGTTGTTCGACGCTTGTTTCAACACGTAAATAATGGTTTTTCTCCTCTTGAAAGTCTCGGATTCGATTACTAACAATATTGGCCTCTCTTCGTATGCTTTCAGAATTTTTGAGTCCATCCAGTTCAGAAAGAACCGCGTAAGGAATGATAGTGAGAATTTGTTCTGAAAAATTGAAACTAGTAAATACTAAAAGACGACAGACTTACTTTCAACAGAATCATTAAGCACAGAAGGGTTTTCGAGAAGGGCACAGGTGTCGAATATTGCACATGCACGATATGGGATTTTAGTTATTGGGCGAGTTTTATGAGCCCATGGAACGCGTGGCAGGATGCTGTTCGCTTGTGGTTTCTGAAAATACGGAATAATAGAGATTACGTGAACTATGCACTCATACTGTCGAGCTACTCGAAGCTTGCTCTCGATTCGAATCGCGCTTCTCAATTACTTCCACACTTGAATGTCTCCTCGGACGTTTTGAGGTTATTTCATCTGTTTCTTCTGTTTCTACAGCTTTTCGTTTTGGAGGAGGAGCCACGTCAACTTCCTTAAATTTTAAATATCTCAGTAGCTAATTTAGAAATCAAACAATTTACCATTCTGTCATCTTCTATTGAAGCTTGTGGCTTCTTCTCATCATCTTTTCGTTTTCTGGTTTGTCTACAAGACGCTGATGGAGTTTCTTTTCTTTTCAGAGTATCTGGATGATCCCAAATGCTCTCTTTCGTTTCCAAATTTTTATAAAACTTCCGTTTTTTGTCTGGATGCCACCAAGCTTGCCAAGGATGAGAAACATTTTCAGTTTTGTCGTCAAGTCTTAGTTTTTTTGGTTTTTTTGTTGCACTCATCGCGATCTCCTTCAATCGTTATTACTCATGTTCAGGAAGTTATCCGAAAAATAAAAGAATTAGTACGGCAATAAACCGTTGATTGAAAAAAGATTCAACTTAACGAAATTAATTGACGAGTTATTTATTTACAAATATACAATTTATTCAATTAGAAGCGGGCAAGGTGCCGCTGAATATTCTATTTGCATTTGCTTCAATCAACTGGAATTCAGGAGTTTCTAGTCGATCTCTGAGAAATTTTTGCTCATCATCTGTTAATTTCTCTTCTAATCTTCGCAGCGCCATCAAAATCTCAAACTTCCGCTCTAGATATTCTTGCTTCGAAATTTTCTCTCCCCGATAGTTTGATTCTGTCTGAAAATACATTATTATCTTCAGCATTAAGCGAGTTATTTTTTAGCAAACCATCATGAGTTTTTCTCGAAGCAATCCAGTGTGTTTTCCAGCAAATAGAGCCATTACTTCAGGTGTTTTGAACGCTTTACTGATCGCCGCTCGAATAGCAATTTTGGTTGCAGTAAGATCATCAATTAACGAGACGTCACCGCCCTGAAGCCGTTCAACAATTGTTCCATACTCTTGTAATTGACTGATAGTATCTTCACGCAGCGTTTTGTACTCTTGATCGTCTAATGACTCTCTGAAATAAGATAAATATTACGATTTTTACATTCCTTGCGTGACTCACTTTTCGTTTTCGATTTCGGCTAACTGTCGTATCAAGCGATCAACAATTTTTTGTGCATTTTTAATTAAAGCTTCATCAACTCCCATGACTGAACAGAAAAAAACTAAAAACGAAACAAAAATTTTGTCTTGAGTTGAAATGCGCGTAGAATAAAATGCATCTCGTATTTCGTACGTACGCAAACACCAGCTTCACAAAAAAGAGAGCCAAGTTCAAAAATATTTTTGTTCGTACTGTTTTTGTTCGTACAAAACTGGCCAAAAATGCGGTAAACTAGCATAAATCGGCTCAAAAACTGGTCGATTAAGCTGCGTATCAAAATGCCACAGTGAAACAGCGAATTGCAAAAATTAAAATATGAATTTGCCGCCAATGTCTAGTGGAGCGCATACGATTTCACTATAAATTCACAACACTGCGCCGCATGACTTTAAAGGCGCATCCCATTTATTAGAAATTTCGCGGAATGGTCTCGTTGTTGAAAAAGATCAAATACCCTATTTTCGAGCATTGCAGGTCTAAAAATAAATGCAAATAATGTTTTTCGCTTCGAGACCATTTTGAACAAATTAGAGGCGCCAAAAGCCATGCGGCGCAGTGTCGGGAATTTATAATACTCAACCCTAGACCCTGTGTTTCGAGAAGCCAAAACTTTTAATCTGTATCTTTCTACCTCACAATGTTTTGCAGACGAAGTTTAAAGAAGCAAACAAAAGCATAAGACTTCAATTAAAAAAGTAAAGCTTTATTCGAATACATTTGAATACAAAAACTGAAATCAGAGAAATTTCTAGACTCCTGGGGCATCGTTGATGGTGACAGTTTGAATCTCAACATCTCCGTCGATTTCGAGGGTCTTGATATCATTTGGAGATCCGCGATGGGAGAATGTGGTGAATCTAGAAAGAAGATTGTCATGAATAATAAACAAATCGAATCGAACCTTTGGTTGTTGAGGAAGATTTGGAAGGAGAACTCTTCGTTGATAATAGTGATATCAAAGACTTGTTTCTTGTCAAGTGGGAACTTTCCTTCTCTCTCTTCTTTTCCCCAAACGTTGCTGGTCATAGCATTTCTGACAACGGCTCCCTCATTGTATCTGATGGAAACTTGAAGAGCATACTCCTTGTTCTCACGGTACAAGTTGATGTTGACACGCTTTCCTGAATTGAACAGTATGAAAAAGAACGAGAAAATGAAGCAAACCTTTTGGAAGAGCAGAAATGTCCAATCTCTTTCCAGGGGTAAGTCCGGCAACAGCCATGTATGGGTTCGGGAAGATTCTTCCTCCGTAGTGGAAGAGGCGGAGTTTGGAAAGATCTCCTCTGATTGAAACATGATCAATCTGAATTAGGAAATTGTGAATTTAGGAATCAGATATAGAAAACTGACTCCGTCAAGTGGAAGACGTTGAGTGAAGACTCCAACTTCAACACGGTTGGCAAAAACTTGGAACTTTCCTTCGAGGACACGGACACGCAAATCGAATTCTTGTCCAGCCTTGAATGGATTACTGATTCTTTGCTCATCTTCAGACCAGTTTCCGTTTTCGAAGGTGTTGTAAATCAACTTTCCGCTACCAAGAATTCCTGAAATATCTTTTAATAGAGGTCATTCGGAAGAAGAGATGACAACTGACCTTCGTTGAAACGGATGGAGAAATGAAGTGGAAGATCAGCATCCTTAGCAGATCCCTTGTGGAAGTTGAAGTCGACACGAGTTGGTTTCTCAGAAAGAGTTCCGACGGCATGGATTGTCTGTCCAACAGCAAGTGGCTCACTGACACGGGTCTTGAATGGAAGCTTCTGAAAATTGGGAACATTGTTTTCATCTCAATCATCGTAATAGTTACTAACATAATCTTGTTCTCCGATGAACTTTTTATAGTTTGTTTCCTTTGGATCAGCAGCATCTCCTTGGCAAGTAGCCAATGCTGCCAATGAAAGGAAAACAATCGTTCTGGTTATCATTCTGAAAGAAATCCCTATTAATTAAAAAAAAGTGTAAGAGTGAGTGGAAGTTCGAAGGAGTGAACAAAAATGAATGTTACGTGACACTGCCAATACGAAATGACAAACTTTTGAAGGGAGAATCAAGCTATAGAGAGAAGGCATTTGGCAAGATTAATGTGTTTGTCGATCTGGAATCTCCGCCTCTTCTACCAATTGATTCATTATATTACACAACAATCCTTCTTCTTCTTCTTCTTGTTTTCCATCAGAATGTTCTCGAAAGAAAAGAAAGAAGAAGCTCCGACCAGAGGCCACGATAAAAAGATATCAGAGGGGGCGACGTTTTGAGCTTTGATCAGAAAACGGACACTCGATAACAAACAGAAAAACGGATTGTTCTTTTGGGAAGGATGAGTAATCAGTTCAGAAAAATAAAGAAGAAAAAGAAGAAAAAGGGAGATTCCAAAATAAAAAATATATGTTTGTCGTATAGCAGTATCCAGGGGAAACATCACATGTGACATTTGATGGATTTACGATGTTCTCTTGAGCATTTATTGGTGGATGGCTGATGAAACTTTGTACTAAATTTAAAACACCACACTTCAAAACAAACATTTCCAGATGTCAGAAGAGCAGCGAAAACAAGAAAAGATACACTTCTGGATACAGTAATCAAAAATGAATTGTAATTATACATAATAAGTCAAGAAGTAAAGGATGCCAATACATTATGCTCAATCGAAATGAGAATTAGGGTTAGAATTTGGTACGAAGTAGCAATAGTATAGATCTCCGTTTCGTGTACATGTTCTAGAAAATCTGAAATTGTTCGTAGATTGGTGAATCTGCGACGTACTCTCGAAAACCGTTATTTTAAATAAAAAAAAGGGCGAATTAAAGAAAAATTTCTATGTAGGTCAACGCCTCAATTCTCCGGAACTTCACTGTATTTTTTTACAGAACTGCTGAAGATTTATTAGACTGTATCGATTTCTATTCCATTCGATTCATCTGAAATTTGTATTTCTATATGCTTCTCAAAACTTTCGCTTATCAATAATCGACTTCTTGATTCTCCACATTTCACATTTTCGAACATAAAAGAAAACAATAAAAATGCAAATTCAGTCTATATAAAATGCCTGTATTTCCTCCGATTTCTCATACTTTTCCCCGCTGAAATGCGGGCTCTCCTTTCATTTCTTCTCTTATTTTATTCAGTTTTCTCTGATTCCTCTGCTGTTCCAGAAACAGTTCTGCCTAAAAATGTGGTTCAGAATCATATAAAGAAGTACGAGAATTCTCGTAAACTTAATGGATTGTGTTAGTTTGATTTCCAGTAATGTCGATTACTCAGTGGATCCATGTGACAACTTCTTTGCCCATGTCTGTCCTGTCACCTCGGAGAATCACTTCATGAGGAGTTTAGTGGAAATAAAAAATAAAATAGTGGATGATTACAAGGCAATGAATCCAATGTTTGATGATTTCGTAAGTTGGATAGGTCGAAACTAAAAAAGAAAATGACAATTATTCAGAGTTATGACAAAACTTCACAAACTGCTGACACAATCCGTCAACTCCTACAGTCTGGAGAATTAAGAAAATTGTAAAGCTACAGTAACCTGATACAATTAAAAAGTGATCAGTTCAGATGTGTCAAAAAGGAGAAACTCGTGACTCTTTTCACTCGTCATCTTCTCAAATTTGAAGTCAGCGACACGGAACGAATGGAACGTTGGAAAGCTTTGTCCTGTGAGGGAAAGTTGGAAATGATAAAACAATTGCCAGATCCAGCGAGGAAATATGTAAGAGAAACACTTATCTGAAAAGCTAAGACGTATTTACTTTTTCAGAAATTCTCTCGATATATTCTGAAAGAAGCAATAGACGCATCGATTGCAAATTCTCAAATGAAGAAATTAGATGGAAAAGTTCGAAAACTTTTCAAAAAATTGAAACTGGCAGTTTTGAAACAATTGAGAAAAACGCCCTGGGCGATCAGAAATGGAGCAGTTGAGATGTATGAAAGCGCACTCCAAAATATCAACTTCACAACATTTTCCAATCTTCAACCTTCTGTTCAAAATCTTACAAGCGGGTTTGTCAAAGCACGACGAGAATGTGTCGAATCGTAAGTGAAAGTTTGATCTATAAATCTCCAACTTTTCGAAAATCCAGATTAAATGGAGAATTTTCGGAAGAAATCGAATATGGAATTTGTGAAGTGATAGCTGTTGGAGAGGGTCTTCGAGCACTGAGTAAACCTATTGAGTCTGTATATTCTTCTGATATGAAAGATATTTTGAAAGATTCATTGGAAATGTGGAATTCACAAGATGTAAATTTACTCTTCCCCACATAAAAATCAATCGTTCTTCCAGAATCACGTCTACGTTGGAAATGACTTCTTGTTGATGGCAAACACTGATTATTTATCAGATTTGGTACTCTTCTTCATTTGTGTTTTTTCTAAAAAATTTCAAATTTTCAGTACGGTGGCATCGGCTTCTCATTGACTCATGAAATACTGCACACGCTGGTTTTCGATTACAGAGATGTTCTACTTAACAAGACATTGGCTCCATTTTGGACAAAAGATTCAAAATGTGTCGAAGAACAAACGATGAAAACGTGTGAGACATTCCCGACAGTTGTGAGTTTTCCCTTAACTTAACGTTTAAATATTAAGAATTTCTGTTTAAGACTTGTAATAGTACCATAACTTTCGAAGAAGATGCGGCCGATCTCGCTGCGTATCGAATCGTTTGGAATGTTTATCAGAAGGAATACGGCAGAAAGACAGTTGTACCAAACTATGAATCTCTCGACAAGAAACAATTATTTTTCTATGGAGCAGCAGTTGTATTCTGTTATCCAGTCAGTATTTTTTATTGGAGGGTTTACAACTTAAATTTATTTTTACAGAATGCAATGAACCCAACTTCGGTCCCTGATTTTGATCATTCGAGCAGCTATCAAAGAATAAATTCCTTGATGTCTCAAATGGAACAATTTTCGGATGCATTCAAATGCAAACCAACGGATAAAATGGTCATGAACAGAGCAAAACACTGTGAATTGTATGGTAGCAAGGCACAGAGAAAGCACAGCTTCGGACAATAATTGTGTGATTTTAATTAACTGAAATAAATATTTCCTCAGTATCCAAGCATGTGAATGTATCGTCTCTGAACGAGGTTCTCATGTGGTTCCGCGTGGACCTTTCAGCCAATTTTTGGATGGGTTTGAAAGAAGAATTAGTTCAGATTTGATTGTTTCAATACGTTTTCCGGGGTTTCCGTTCTTTTTGATTTTCTCAGTAGCATTTAGATGAATTCGAGGTTCCTGCCCAGCAACAGCATAATGATGTTCTGGAGCAGTAATTGCGCAGACTTTAGCTAAAATTAAAACACAGAAAATGCATAGTTCAACCAGTTTTCCAGAATTATCGGTTTTTGCCCTTGTCATGCTCCCGGTGTCATTTTCTAAATGTTTCTTATCGAATCTGTGAAGTTTTGAACATCTAAAATTTTATACTATCAAATTAATACAACATGAATATTGAAAACTCGGGTTTTCAGCATCCGAAACGCAAAAATTAGAAATAAATAATGATGGCCGAAGTGGTGACTGTTTCTAGTCCGCCGCCTGGATTTTCTCAGCCATTGTCTGCGTCTCTTCAGTTTCCTCTCCTCTCGTACCCCGTCGCGGACCTCGATTGATGTCGGTACATAGATTCGCATAAGAGGGGAGGCAGCGCGGTTTTAGTTGGTTTTAACCCAGTTACTCAAGGTACGCTGGAGTTCCGACCATTCGAAAGAATGTGTTGAACAACTATAACTTTTGGAACCGCTCTGCTGGGGTTATCCGGCAGAGCAACATAAACTTTACTGTCGAAAGATGGAAAAATAGACTGATTCGTTAAAAGGAGAAGTCATTCTGGGAAATAATTTTTCAACTGAACGGAAAAACATGAGAAGAAACAAAACATTTTGAAAAACGTACATTTATAATTTATTTTCAAGAAGTGCACAGAACAGGTTTCAAACTCGCGATATGATATTTACTGGCTTCGATGTCGTCTCAGAACAGAATCTTTCAAACTGAATAACACAGATTGAACGATGTTGAGGAAGTGATTCCGTTTGTAAGTCTTCCTGCCAATATTTATGGAAATCGAGAGCATGTGTATTCAGAAGTCAGAGCAAATAATCAGAGATTGACTATGCGTGTATTCTATTTTTTATTATTATAAAGTTTTTCATGGTTTTATCGATCAATCCGGTTGGTTTAGGAAAAAAAAACAGATATTTTCAGGAAAGTTCATGAAAGGTAAAAAATGCAAACTGCATCTGAATATGTTATTGTGGAGCCAGCTTGGTCGCATCCAGTTTCAGAAAAAGAAACACAAACAACAAGACGACCGTAAGTGCTTGATGTGGTTCGTACCGAAAAAGACTCACGTCATTTTTGATCCAACTCTCGAAAAAAAAAGATTCTGATTTTTTTTCATTCGGCTGATCAAATATGATTAATTCTTTATTCTTTGCTTTCCCTGGAAGTGACATCACTTTTTTCCAGATTGACAGTATCTTCTGAAGTGCACTTGATCCGGAAAAATGGTTTGATTGGTGATTTTTAATTAGCCACCACCTCCTAGTAACGGTTTTTAGTACAGTTTGAACAGGCGTTGTAAACGATAAAAATACATTATAATCGAGGATGAATTCGGTCAGAAGAGAAAACTGTTTATTCAGCTGAAAATCGGATTGTTGTATAAAAGAAACAGTACGAATTGGAATGAATTATCGAATTGAACATTTCATTTTTCATTGTTTAGCGTCTTCTGCCTGAAAAAACCTCTAGTTAATTTTTTTACTTGCCAAAATTCTCAGTTTGATGAAAAAACAGCAGCACTTTCTACCTAAAATATGAGAACATTTTATTAATTCTTTATATATTATCTTTTACATTTTCCAACAATCTCGCATATTCCGAAACATAATCAACAACGAAACAAAAATCATCACACCCACGTTCAGTTACCTCATCATTTTCTTTCCGATATCATAATACTGACTTCGAAAATCATAAACTCAGATGGACAGGCGGTACTCATTCTCTGATAAGAGCAGTATAAATCACACTACCTTTTCAATTTTTGCAACATTCGCATTTCCATTTTAAAACTGATTTTTCTAGAAAGAGTTCTTCTAATAAATCAATCTTCTCATTTCCAGAATGCTTCTCAAATCGGTTGCACTGATTTCTGTCTTGGCAGTTCTTGCTCAATCAGTTCCAGCATCTGTGAAAGTACTTCCATTTGTGGATTCGTCTCTTCCAATCAAATTCAGAGAAATTATTGCTGAAGCAGCTCCAAGTGTTCCTTCAAACTTGGCATCATATGCCTTTGGAGTTGATTTGTCTGTTCCAGTCTCTCTGAGTCAACTTCAATGCATCAAGCAAGCCGGATATTCAGCTGTTTTTGTTCGGTTAGCATCAGTCTGACATGAAATATCTTGAAACAATGAATATTTCAGTGCTTACAATCCTGCTGGACAAGGATCATTCGATTCCAACTCCTGCAATACCATTCAACAAGCCTATTATGCTGGACTAGGAACTGAGATTTACATGACTCCTCAACCATCATCCGGAAAACAAGGATATCAACAATTGGATGAAGTTTATCAAGGATTAACTAATAAAGGAATTACAATCAGATCCATCTGGATCCAAGTCACTTCTCCAACTAACTGGCCAAGTAACCCAACCAACAATGTCAATTTCATCAACAGCATCGTCTCTAGAGCCAGAGTGAGTAGTTTTTAATTGAAGAACAAAATCATTACTGATCTTTTAATCACGAATTTCTAACGGTTTGATTTACCGGTTTGATGAATTTTCATGCGTTTACAAAAAAGTGAACCCGATTATAGCCGATGTTTCATTCAATAAGATGATAAGGTTAAGATGCTTGAAGAGTCAAAAGTAACTTCCGGAGCAATCTTTTCAAAGAGTTAAAAAACAATAATTTTCAGCAATACGGAATGACGGTTGGAATCTATACTTCCTATTACGACTGGAATCAGATTACTAACGGATGGAGCAGCATTGGAAATGATGTTCTTCTCTGGTATTGGAATGTTCTCGGAGGAGGAGTTAACGGAGAAACTCCAGCTACTTTTGCTGATTTCCGTGCATTCGGATGTTGGACTACTCCATCTGTCAAACAATTCGCTCAAGTTGAACAAGTATGTCAACTCACTGTAAACAGAGATGTATATGCTGCCGGAACAATGCTCAAGGCTGCTGATAATGTTGAAGAAGACGGAAAGATTTATGCTGGAGGATTCATTCAAACGAATTGAGCATTTCAGACTGAAAGTTCTACTTAAACTACACCGTTCTGTATCTATAATATGCAACTGTTCTGGTGTTTTTTTCTGAAAATAAAATGTTCTCAATTACGACTTCGCCTATTCTTCGATCTAAATTTTTTCCAGATATTCGATTACTGTATAATTAACTAATTAACTATAACAACATGAAAAGTGGAGAAGGAAAACATCTTGCATCCAAAACAGCTTCACTACGAATTTCTGATGCTTTTAGTTGTTTGGCAACTTCAAGATTTTAGGATCTCAGCTGTTTTCCAATGGAAGCCAGAGTAATTAATAACCGGACCGTGTTCCTGAATCTCAGCATTCACTTTTGAATGAAAACATTCGGAGGTCAACAACGTCATGAAGTTTGGTATGATTCCAATAAATATTCTGCTAGTAATAACTTTTTATATTCTGTCTTGAACTGTGATAAAAGTGTCATGTTGTGTGATAAGTTCGACCAACGCCCAGATGTAGAACTCTGATGCGGAATGAAACAAGACGATCGGGTAGTCCACAGTGAATGGAAAACGATTCAGGATATTCATTCCGATTAAAACGTTTTGATTTGAAAAAGAGTATTTCTAATTATAATTATAGAAAAGTACTATTTATAAATGTTTTCAATCACTTTTTTCCTTCACTTTTACATACGAAAAACATATTGAAAAAGGTTTCACAATTCGTCAACGTATGAATAGAATCGGGAACGAACGAGGAAAATTTTGAAAGAGGAATGTTTGAGATACACTATTCATTGTCCTCCCTTTCCGCACTCTTATGCCTGAAAGTGTTATCAGTGACGTGGGAAAGATCTGTCAACCACAAGAGGCGCAGACAATAAAAAGATACATATAAGTCATATTTGCCATCTTCCAGCCAACTGTTTATTTTTGTAGTACATTCACTTTCTGACCATTTTTTTGTTGCATTCTCTTCTACTTCTCGGCGGCTATAAATGAATAAACCTCGTTATTTGAATCAATACAATTTCCATCAGTACACCTAATTCATTATCAGTTTCCAATTTCCACTTTCAGTACAATGAAATATTTCAACTTCAGGACTGATCACTATACCTCAATTATTCGTTTTTCTCTTCTTTTCATCAACAAATTATTCATTGAACACCGATTTGATTAGTCACATTTTTTGGTGAACTGTATATGTTTTAGTATGATTTTCCATACTTTTGGAAACACTCTCTGGATTGCATTGAGAAATGTATAGAGTGCATATCAATTCAACTAGTCATATATGGGAAAGACTTCTGAGGATCAGCTGGAAACTGCGTAAGAACTTTTGCTTGAAATTTTTTCGAATTTCCACTGCATTCCAAAAAAAAACCCGAAAAAACAATTTCCCCATCAGAAACACGTCATCGGTTTGACCGGAATAATTTTGCAACTAGTGTTGGTCTGGTCTGATGGAAGAATACATGGTCTGATGGAAGAATACAAAAAATAAAATTGAGAACGAAAAAATCAAATCAACCCAGGGCGGGCCCATCTCGGGTCGTCCCGTGACAGCACTCTGGAAAACAGTCCGATGATGGAGACATTCGATATCCAAAAACATTTTTCACTCGAATGAAAAAAGAAGAATTGAAATCAATTGAAGTCTTTCCACACCTCTTCCTCGTCTCATATAATCCGTTGTGTTAGTTTCCATGACAACTCTCTTTTTTCTATTCTCTAATCTATTCTTATGCTGTCTCTTTTCATGCATATTTCGTATTTCCCTTCTCTCTTGAACACTAAAAAACGGCTTTTGTTTTCATAGAGTTGTGCCGCGATGTCTATATACATTTTTTGTTTTTTATTTCAAAAAAGCAGAATATAAAATGGAAGCGTACTACTAACATCCAGAACGTTTTTGGTACAGAAGATTTTACGTTTTCAATTTTACTTCCTTTTTCATTATTCTGTACGCAAAAAAGGAGAAGAAGCGAGAAAACGATAAATATATAAATTGTTTCTCCGAAACTTTTACAATTCTTTTATTGGTTTTCTGTAGAAATAGTTGATATTCATAACTAAACCTTTCCTATTTCAAAACTTGTTTTTCACAGTCTTCCAGATGCGGAGTAAAGTTCGATACCAGCTTCTGGATCCATCTGCTGCTCCAAAATCATGCCGATTTCTTTGGTTATTCCTATTCCTCGTGGCTTGTTGCATCGCTTATTTTCTAGTTTTTTCAACATCAACCAAAGGAATTTTCAGTAAGATTTAAACACATTGTCTGATGGAAAATGAATAGAAAATAGTTTCAGATCCACTGAAACCCGATGAACGAAACCCAATGACATACGAACAAGTTATGAAAGATTTAAGGAATGAAATTGATCAAAGAAATGTTATGATCAGCGAATTAAAGAAAGATTTTGAAAAGTTGGAATTTAAAAGTGAACTGGTGTGTTTCTTTTTTAAGATTTCAGAACCTCCTGTGATATTTTCTTGTTCCTATAAGACAAAAAATTCTATCTTCCAGAAAAACTTATATAGAAGACGACCCGAAACGGAACACGTGGATTGTGGGAGAGTGCTGACTGGAGACAAGGCAAGTATGAAAGTAATACCATCATTTCATCTTCTTTATTTCAGTCCTACCTCGATTCGGTATCGGGAAAAAATCGAGTGAAAATAGTAGAAAACGATAATTTGGACATGTCTTGTGCAGCTATTATGAACAGAATTCTACCAACTGGATCAGTTTTGAAACCATTGAAACACGGAGTTGCTTTCGCAAGGATAGTTTATGCAGATTATGAAATGATTGAGAAACAAGTTCAAATGTCATACCACTCACAGAATACTTTCTGTTTTGCAATTGATAGAAAGGCTCCCGCAAAGTTTCACGAAAGATTACGAGCTATGGCTGCCTGTCTCCCGAATGTTTTGCTTCTTCCCGGTTAGTTTCAGATGCATTTTTCTTATGAAAAACAATTTCTGATTTTCAGATGAAGAATCAGTCGATTCATCTGGCCATAATATCAACTTGGCTCATTACAATTGCATGCGTGCTCTTATTAATAAACCCGGATGGAATTATGTGATTTTACTTCAAAATCATGACGTCATCGTCAAATCTGTTTATGAAATGGAACAGATTTATGAGTGGTTAGGTGGAGCAAATGATATTGAGATTACTCCAGAAGCAGGAAGACTTGATAAAAACTTCAAATGGGATCCGAAATCATTGAAGATGTTCAGAAATGGTTAGTCCGGAGTGTATTGAAGAAGATTGAATATTTTTTTAAACTATTCAATTTTCAGAAACTGGAATAAATCCGACTGTATTGAATTCAAAAATGAAATTTGCAAAAGGAGCAGCACAAGGATCTTTATCAAGAGGAGCAGTTGATTGGATGGTTCGAACAACCGATTTGACAACTTATATTGCGCAATGGAACAAAGGAGTTCGTCACATCCTTCTTTGCCTTTTCTTGATATATTATGACTCTTTTAGGGATTCGGAGTTGATGAGCAGTTTATTCAAAGTTTCCAAGTGAGTGCTGACCTCGGAATGCCTGGTCACTTCACAGATGGATGTTTGAAACAAGGAAAGAATACGGATTTCGTATCGAGGTAGTGTTAATTTCAGTGGTTTCGATTTCAATAGTCTCATTCAGAATGTCTCAATGGAAATATGGAGGTGCTGATACATGTGGGTCGAAAACAATTCGACATGCTATATGTCTTTTGGGAATTGAAGATTTCCGAACTGTCGCAGCGTACCCAAATTTGATGTTCAATAAGGTGAACCCGGTTGAGAGTGAGATATCAATTAGTTTCTACTTTCAGATGATTCCATCATTTGACTACTCAATTGTTGAATGTACTGCTGAATTATTATTCAATAGAACATTTTTAGGACAAGAAGATCATAAGCTAGAAGAAGATTACTATACGAAAATGGTGAATGTGAGTGAAAAATTTTCATTTGTTCCGAAATAAAATAAACTATTTTCAGGTACTCTATCATAAAAATCATTTGGATCCTAACTTCAAACTGGAATGCAAACCGACGTATAAAAGATGGGCTGAACGACAGTATCCTTTATAACATATCTTCTCTTTATTTATTTATATTTTAGATGATTTCTTGTATATTAAAATTAATACAGATTACATTATGAGGGATTGAACGGGTATTTCTGTTTTAGACGAGATAAACTATTTATTTTTCTGATATACATTTTGGCTGGAAAGACAGAAAAAATTTATTCACAATATCCCAAATGATAATTATAAAAGTTTTGATCGAATAAATACATGTGGGCGACAGGTTTCTTCCACCAGGATCCTTTCAGACAATACTCAGTTTCCGGTTGATCACAAATAACATAATTATCAACAGCCATGTGACTTCCATAGAATATTTCAAAACTATTATGATGAGCTGTTTCAATTGTTTGAGATACTCTGAATGGCGAATCTGGAACAAAATCTCCATCTCGAACCACTCGGAATTGTTCGAAAATCTAGAATTTTAAATCTGGTTTCATATCAAAACTTATTTCCTTACATATTGATTCAAAAGTTTCACAAATGTTTCATCTCCAGATCTTGGAGAAGACAACGAGTATAATCTCGTTTGTTTTTGAGGATATTTCATTGCCACATGAAGTGAAAATATTGTAGCCATGGCTCCGCCCAACGAGTGTCCAGTGACTAATAACGAATAGGTGGGATGTTTTTCGACGGCTTTTCCCAAACATTCATCAAATCCGAACTGCAGAATATCTCTATACATTCTTGAATAAATAGCAACCATTCTTCCTCCCAAAGGGAAATCTTCGAACCATCCCATCATGAAAACATAGAATTGAGAAACGAATTGAACTGGATCGTTTGTGGATCTGAATCCAATGAATATATGTTGAAGATCATGATTCACTCCGATCAGAACTCCAACAGTTCTCTGAAAATATTGTAATTTTTTTCTTTTAATTTGTGGCTAGTTAGTTTTCTCAAAATATTATATTTTCACTATTTAAAAAAGCTAGAACTGTAATTGAACTATTTTTTTTCATATGTATATTAAATTAGAATGCGTAGCCTACAAGTTCGAAAGCTAAGTTTAGCATATTGAAAAACAGCTGTAAGTGGGTAGATTGAATAGTTCACCTGAAATCTAATACGTCTCCACTAGGCAGTTCTGAGTGAAAAGAACCAAGAGGAAACTTATAAACAATTTTCTCTCAAAAGTCCCATCAGCATAACGAACGTAAACTGAAACTGACCCCTTCTAAACTCGTGGGAACATCCAATTCGTATAGAACCGCCACAGCTGACGGTAACTTCATCAGACAAGACATTGGTGCTCCAACTGGAGAATACTCACTGACTCTATTGGCTGCTTGAATATATGCGGCTACTTCCGTTCTGAAAAACAATGGAATCATGAATCATCCGGTCAGAGATTCTTACCTCAAAAATCTATCGCTATAGGTTGTTGGAATCTTTGAAATGGGACAGTTTATGCCATGAAGAACTGTTTTCCATGGATGACACAAATACTTGGATGGAATACATTTAGATGTTTCCAAGCACCATCTGAAAATGACAGAAACGCTTCGGAATTCGAACGGGAATAGAATACCTACCTACAGCTCACTTCACTATCAACGACTCCTGCGCATTGCTCACAACTAGTGAATTGTCGGCATTGATTTAATTCCAGACTTTGAACGAATAATATAAATCCAGTGAGTTGAATAAAGAGAAAAAAGAAAACAGCTTCCATGATAAAATATAAAAGAAGTGAATAGAAAAAGAAGAATGAATAGAAGTTATTAGAAGAAAAGAAGGAAAAAAAGCTCCAGTGGGCAGGTTCTCAATTAATATTCCCTTTTCAGCTGTCTCGTTTCTTCTGTTAACTTGAGAGGGAGAGAAATAGATTAGAACTTGAAGCTAAATACGAAAAGGTTGAAAAATCAAAGAAAGAATTCAATTGGTGTTTCTTTTGAGAAATGTTCAGAGGTTCGAGAACTTATAACTGAACTTTTGAATTCAGGATATTCATTTTTTACTTCTGATTAATTTGTGCTTGTCAACTTTTTTGGGAGACTCTGCAGGAGGAAGAACCAATTGAGAGCAATACATAATAAACCGAGAGACTGATAAAGAAATGTTTCGACATTCAAGACCTGCATAGGTTATCTATCAAACCTGCGGATTCAACTTGAATTCCTTTAACTTCCAAACTCCTAATCCCTTCTTTCAACTCTTTTCAGAACTGCATCTGCAATATTTTTGTCTTGCAAATTATAGTTCACCTCATTCAAAACCACGCGGATCATTATTACTTGTGTTTAAAATTTCTAGACTGTTTAGTTTCAACTGTTCTGAACATCAGTTATCGTAAAATCTAAACTTGAACAAAACAACAATATTTACATGAGAAACCTTGAATTTGCCAAATGAAAATGAATCCACACACGAGACCAAATGGCAAGCAAACATTTCAAATGAGTGAATCTTTCCATCACATCATTTCCAACCTTTTTCTGTTTTGACCACTCTTTTTCACATAAAATAAAACTTTCGTTTTTGACCAGTATCCATTTTGATCACGGTGTCCTACTTACCCGTTTCACACGACTGCTCACAATGGAATTCGAATGCATAGAAACAAGTGATGGAAAAGAGGAAGAAAAAAAAAAGAAGAAGTGGATGATAGGTAAATCGAACCTGATCGAGAAAAAGTTTTTGTTGTTGATACTTGTTTATTCCGTATATTTTACTCGATTACCCTCTAAAACCTATTCAAATTTCCTCTTGATTTTTACTACTTCCTGTAGAGAAAAACAACATGAAAACAGGAGAGAACGTTTCCCTCCCCTCCCCTCTCCACACATTATAATCTCGTGTCTTTGCAATTTATCTCTTCTTCGACAAAAATACATTCCGCCTTCTTTTATCCATCCCTCCCGTTCTTCTTTTTCTCTTTTTCTCTATTTTACTGTACATATAAATACTGATAAATAGTGATAGCGCTTTGCGTTGTCCCTGACTAACTAGGTCAAAACACTGTATGATTGTTCTCTTCTCCTCGTGATCTATAATCCTTCAAGAGGCTAGTTTTCCAGTTTGATCTATCAATTTGAGTCTGGGTTTGAATGTTTCGAATTTTAACTATACAAGAATTCGATTCACAAACTGAAAAGTAAAACTTCTCAACTCAAAACTGAAAAAAAACGAAATACTTCCTGTATTGTCACATATCAATAAAATCTAATTTTGCTCTGTTCTTCAAACTTGTTTTTGATTTATTTTAGAAGTCGACATTTCAAGATTTTTCTCTGATTAGAAGTGATACAGATCGGCGATAGATCAGTTCTAATTGTAGATACACAAATTCAAAAAACTAAAGTTCCTGTGGAAACAGTTTCTCTATTCGACTCAATCGACCAATCGAAACCAACACTAGCTCCTTGAAAAGATCATGATCATTAGGTGTTTCCTGATCATAATTCCGAGAAACACGTCATTTTTTCCTCCATTTCCCGTTACTTTTGATCCTAATCTAACAGGTAAAAACAGACGAAAAACACCATCTGATTTCCATTTTGTGTTCCTTGACAATACTAATCTCACGCCTTCATCTCGTCTCACTTTGGCAGGAAGAAAGAGGAAAAAGAGGGAACAAAAGTTTCAAAATACCCAAATAACTTGTTTCTTCTTCTCACTTCTTCTTCTCTTTCCCAAATTCTCCTCTTCTCACTCGAGAATTCATCATTTCCTTTCCCATTTACCATTCAAACTTCTTGATCACTTCTCGACTGTCGGTGCACTTTTTGGGTTAACCTTGTTCTCTTTTCTTCATTATTTTCTTTTCTATCTTGTGATTTTCTATTCATTTTTTTATTTGAAGGTCGCGCCCTCATCTGATTGTCTCTCTAATCCAAATCATTAATACAGTATGAATCAATCCGAACGAGAATTCGTTGATTTTCTTCGAAGTGAGGTTAGTTTATTCTGAAATTTCCATTTACTGGTTTGCGCGTGAGAAACAGTTCCGATAGTATCTCAGTTGTCATGTGAAACGGTTATTTACTGTATTTTGATCTAGAGGTGTGTATAGTTTGAAGGGGAGTCTGACATGACGAATCGGGTAATTTGGAAGACGTTTTTAGAGTGATGTGATTAGGAAAACTGTCTAAACAACAACATTGATTTTGGAAGAGAACCAGAAAATGGAACTTGGAAGTGTTTGAAAATGGGTGGGTCAGTTTATGAAATAGGAACTGGAATGAGGACAAAATGACCCCAAGATAATCATTTTCCCTATTCATCTCTTCTTGTCGGCGAGCATCAATTGAGTTTTTCAGTGCAAAGATCTTCTCACTGATTACTATGATACCGATTTCAATCTCCTAAGATGGGCTCAGGGATACGGTTTTAATAAAGAAGAAGCACTTGCCGAACTCAGAAGACATCTTCGTTTCCGTCAATATTATGATCTGGATAATATTCTGACAACTGTTCCAGATCATCCGATTCTCAAGAAGTACTTTCCCCTTGGTCTTGTCGGTAAGTACTTTGTCTTCTTATCTTCTCCATCCTCATGACTTCTTAGGAGAAACCGGAAAAGAGAATCAACTTCTTGTAATTGAATGTGCCGGTCGAATCGACTTGATGGGAATTCTCAAATCTGTTCATTTGTCAGATTTCTTGATTCAAAGGTGAATACGAATGCACTTCCCTCTTGCACTTTCAAGTATTTTAGATTCAAATTCCAAGAGAAAATGCTGGCAGCAATGAACGAAATGGAGAGAAAACACGGAACACAATGCTCAGTAATCTATATTTTAGATTTGGAAGGACTTAAATTCGATCCAGCTCTGATTAACATCGTCACGGGACCATACCGTATTCTATGGGCATCGGTTTACACTGCATATCCTGAGTGGATTAATACTCTTTATATGATTAATGCTCCATCATTCATGTCTCTTATATGGAAAGCCATTGGACCACTTCTTCCAGAGAGAACACGCAATAAAGTTAGAATTTGTACGATGAATTCTGACTGGAAGACTTCTGTTCAAAAAGTAAACACTGTATTTGGAATAAGAAAAACTAATCTTTAATTTTCAGCATGCTCATATTGACAACATTCCGAAACATTGGGGTGGAAACCTCGTCGATAAAAATGGAGATGGAATGTGTCGTGATATTCTGAATATTCCATTCGATTCGATTCCTCAAGAGCTCTATTGGACACCAAACCTTGAGACTCCGGCTATAAAAGACCTCATTTGCACTAATATTGGTGCTGGCAAGTCGGCAGTTTTCACGTATACAGTCGACAAGAGTGTCATCGAACCGGTTTATATTGTTATCAATAGGTTTAATCTTTTGAGATTACAATTGACTTTTGACCGCTAAATTTAGATTCTGCGATCGAACATTCGGAATGGGAATTTGGCATGGAGATGATGAAACTTCCGAGTTGGAAGAGATGCATGAGTTGGCTCCCGATTTCGATTATCCAGGTGGGTCGTTGGGATCGAATAATATCAAAAGATTTTTCGAAAAAACTTCATCACACAATCATTAAATTTTTTAAAGGAATGCCAACAGTCGACTACCTCCGTCTCCGGATGCCGGGACCTGGTGTCTATAAAATCAAATGGGGAAACGAGCAAGCATGGATTCGTTCATTGACTCTCTACCATCGTGTGAGATTTCAAAATGAGCACAAAGAGAACGTAAAGTATATGGAGTTGTGATTATATGGGAGAAAATATTTTTTGTCTATGAAATTAAATTAAAAGAAAAAAAACAAGTAGTTCATTCATTTGACATTATTCATTTTACGTTGTGTACATAAATAAATAATAAAATTTTCCATTTCTTGATGAAAGATTCATATCGATTTGGTTTTTAATAGAAACTACGATTTTGGCAAAAAAAAAAGAAAAAAGCAAAAAGAAAACCCGTGAAACATTATAATTCGGAATCGAACTCAATCGTTTCTTCTGAATACGATTTCATCTGCTCCTCCAGCCGTCTTAACCTTTCCAGCAGCTTGCCTTCTACGTGGTTGCTCTCTGCCACGTGGCATTGCGACTCCGCCCACTGAATCGTGTTGCTGACAAACTGCTAAACATTTGTTTTCAACGCGAGACATCCGAGAAGTTACATCATCCATACTCATTGAGTTCTGAAAATATGTTTTACAAAAATGAATGGTTGTTCTCATATTTACTTATTTGAATTTGAAACCTTGGGAATTCAAGAAAAATAAAACTAAAACAGAGTTCTCAAATCTCATTCTTACCTTCTGAAATCCATCCCAAAGTAGGTCAAATCTGCTTGAAATATTTGCCAATTTATCATAAATCATTCCAGTTGTACTTCCAGTTCTCACTGTTCCATTCCTCTCTTCATTCTCAATTTCATTCTCCCGAATCACTTCGAATTGTATTCGTATAGTTTTCAGCTCTATTTGAAAGTCCTCGACATTTCCCATTTTTTGACGAAGTTCTGAAGAAACAAAGCAATTAGACATCCCTTTCATCATAATTTCCAAACCTTCAATTTCTTCTGAAAGCAGCTTGACACGACACATTGCAGTATACAAAAAGTAGAGAGCAACAATGAAAATAAAGAGAAAACTAATAAGAAAAATGGTTTTGTAGGTTTTCTGTCGATGACGGATTTCTTCATAATCGGTTGTTGATCTGAAATAAAGAATATAATAGGAAAATAATTAAATGGTTTCTGACTTATTGAAGAAGGTTCTCCTTCGGGAAGAATTAGATACAGCTCCACGAAGATCCAAATCAGGAACATCTGAATCATCATCAGACTGAAGAAGTGATGCTCCAACCATTGTTTTTCACAGATTCTCAGATTAATTCTTCACTTTCAAACCATTCCTTCTAACTGAAAAAGAGACGAATTCTGATTTGAAATAGAGCAAAATTCGAACAAAAGAAGAATAGACTCGGCGTTCGGGGACTTTTCAGAAATCAAATAAAATTCCGATTTTCATGGTTCAGTCGTCCGAAAAAAACAAACAAAAGCGCATCTGTTTTCAATTAAAATTCAAACAATGAAGTTGGAAAAAACGACGAGAAGATCATTGCTGCTAAGGAATGCACAAAACGGAGAGAAAAACGAGAAGAGCATAGATTTTAATCTGGCAAAATGGATGGATGCACGGAGGGCGAGTAAAGGAAATTGAATGAAAAATCGGACGATGCAGAAATTGATAGAGCTCGTGGGAATCGCTCACAAAATTGGCTATTCATAAGAAAAAACTCGAGACTCGAGAGCTGGTTATTGTGTTATGGTTAGAAGATGAAGTTTCAACAAATTTTTGAGAATTCTTTCATTTTTGCGGGAATGGAATATGGGAAGTATCAAACCGAACTGTAGATGGTTTAATGATTGAAATATAAAATATAAGTTGTTCTACAAGACTAAGTTCTGGTGAATAAGGAAAGTGGTTCGACGCTATGGTAAACTAGAAATTTCATAAATCAGATCTGTTCCGAATAGAACCTCCCTTTTACCACACATTCCAGTTACTTTTTTGATCCGGTGTTTAAGTTTTGAATGCGGACTCAAACAATTATTGAAGAGTTGGCATTCTGAAATCTTAACTGAGGGAATATTCGATGGACAGAGCACCGGTCTTCTATCAAATAATGAGAAGGAGTCCCTATAGCTGAGAGAAGCGACAAAAAGTCCGATAATAAGATGTTAGTGTGAAAACAAACAAAAAACAAACAGAGACGTGTACAGCCAAATCTCTAAAAATCTGAACCCATTGAATTGAAATAATATCTATCCAATTTAATTTCATCTCCTCCCTTCGCTTATCTTTCCTCTTCGAACATTGAGAAATTGTAATGGGCAGCTGCCGATTGATTGATTACAAGCTCTTCGAATGAAACTTTTCACACGAAAAAAAATCATCATTCGATGCTAGATTCTGATGTTTGATTCAGATTGAAAAGATTTGTATTCAGAAAGAAAAAAAACTTGATCAGTCAATTTGTAAGCCTAGTAATTTTGAAATTAGCTCAATCATTAAAGTTGTTATTGCCAAAATTCTTCATCAGGAGATTTCTCACTTTCAGACAAGCCAATTTTTTTCAAATTACAGTAATCCAAAAAAAAAAACAGAAAATGCAGGCAAAATTGGGTGTTTTTGAGTAAAAATGACTATTGAAGAAGAAGAAAGAAGAGTAAAACTACACATTTTTGGGAAAAGAAAATCTAATGAGACTAATTTAAACGAAAAAAGCTTTCAGGAGAAGTTTTAAAATAATATTTCAAGATTTTGCGAGAGCACATGGTTTCTGCTTCCCCGTAATACTTCTCGACCTGGATCAACCCAAAAAAGAAGAAGTACTTAACCCAGCTTAAAATGAATTCTTCCAGTTATCTGTCTTCTTTTCTTTTCTTTTTTTACTTAATCTTTTTGTTTTCTTATTTTTCTAAAAGTCACATTTCCCCAATTGAGACTCTATTTTCCATCTTAGAATTTAGAAAATGAGTGTGAAGTGACGGGGGGCTAAATTCTATACAAAACTTCTTACTTATTTAGGAGAATTCGAAAAAAAGAAGTGGCGAAAGAAGATAATTGAAGGGAAACTAAAACGACAATAAGATGGAACGATGAGCATTGTTTTCGAAGGGAAAAAGATGGAAGAGGGTGAAAAGAAGGCGTCGGAAATGAGATTACGAGGAAGGCACACAACGAAGAAAACGGAATGGACTTTTCGGGAGAAAACGGGAAAAAAGGTTTGCAAAAGTTGGGATTACAAAACAGGAACAAATACGATGAACTTTATGGGTTTCAAGATGAGAAAGAGAATTGGAAGTGTTCGAGGGAAATAAAGTTTTGGAATACGTTCTTATATTATAGTGGTCTTACTTCTTTTCTTACAAGTATTTTCTACCGAAGCTGAATTGAATCTATGGAAAATGGGTATAGGGAAATAGAAGAAAACTCCTTAAAATTTCGTTAGAAAAATTTTTTAAAATTTATTACATGCGGGTACTGTACAACGATCCAGAAGAACTCGCAGGAATAACGAGCACCTATCAAAAACCTTTGTGATCGGATATTCGGGATCTTAGTGTGAATTTGATGTTCAGCTTAGCCAGACCCATTTTCGATTCTGAAAACTCCAGAAAATACCACAACAGTTCAAGCATTTGAACTGCTATTGATAGGTCAATAAAATAAATTTTCTTTTGTGAAGAGCCGAGATTCAATTAAAAACGAGGGAAAAAGCACGAGTTCTAGTCTCATGAGCTAGAAAATAATTACAGCTTCAAAGGCATTTTGACGCAGAAAAACTTGTTTCCAAAGTTGTAGAAAAACTTGTTTCGAAAGTTGTAGAAATCGAAGGGAAAATAGAAAAATGTTTGAAAAACACTTGGTTTCATTTTCTCCTCAAAACTCTTGTTTTTTTCTGTCGTTTCCTTGGTTGGCCTCCTACAAATTGTTTACCCGTTGTCTTACTAACACAAAAGTGTGAGCAGAATAGAGATAGATGAGTCTGAAGAAAAGGAAGAAGAAGATCTTAAAGAATGAGTTGAAAGAAGAAAATGAAGAGAAAAGAGTCCCATTGTCCTCCGTGTCTGTTTTTGCTCTTCAATAGAAGGAATAGTGTGTGGTGGCGACAGACTCAAAATTATGCATAAAATAGGGAACAAAGAAGACGATGGAAGAAGAAAAAGAAGAAGGAGAAGAAGAGAAAAAGCAGTAGAAAAAGGCAGTAAGTGGTTAAAAGAGGACCATGAAAATGGAACAAATGAATTGGATAAATTCGGAGAAAGAGAGGAGAAGAGTGAAGAAGTGAAAGATGAAAATTGAGTGGAAGGGTATACGGTAGATTAGAAACGGGGGAGACAGATGATCGAGGATGGAAGGATACTAGAATTCAAGATTAATCCAGACTCTTGAGTGCCCCACACTTTCAAATATTTTAGAGTTGTTTCAAGAGGAAGTGGTCGGAGCCAGCGACTACAATTTTGACCTAAAATTGAATAAAACCAGTTACAGCACATGTGTTAGAACTGTTCAAATTAAAACTAAGGAATCTGGATGAGAATTCGATAATGAAAAATCGTGTGAAATGTTCATAATTTCTTTATAATTCCCAGAACGTTGAAAGCTTTTGAAACTACAGTTCATCAGGCATTTCCTTACTCCTACCTGCTCTGATCTGCAGTCCCCAGTTCGAAACATTACCCTAGAACTTGCAGAGAGGGAATATGTACTTGCCTGGTTAATAAACACTCACAATACCAAAACTAGATTCAAAAATCTATGATGTACCATAGTCTCTCACAATTTTCCATACTTTTGACCAGCTACCTTGTAAATAAAAACAAGACTAGAATATTGGAATGAGTTCAGAAAAACTAGAAGATATTTCTGGAAGAGTGTTCGTGAATTCCTGAATACGAAAAGTTAAACGTTTCGGGAATACGTAACAAGAGTCACTTCTCTTCCAACATCTAAAATTTCCATTCCTACTTTTCCGGCGCCGTCAGAAATGTCACTCCCACCCATAAATTTTGCTCCTCTCAACAACTTTCGACGGGGCGACAGACTGGGGCGGACGACGCTCTTTTTATGCAAATAGGTCCGGACTCTTTTCACTTTTTGAACCACTTTCAACCACTACTTTTTTGTTCTTTTCAACAAAAAACCGAACAAATAGAAAGGGAATCAAAAATCAAGAAAGAACACCTGAAGTGCATACGAAAAGGAATACGCAAACACATCTAACTTTTTCATGAGAAGAAAAACTTCAGTTCTTCGTTCACGTCTGTTTCTCAAAAACATCCATGTCTCTGGAGACGTCGCGGTGGAGAAAAGAAAATGGAAGAAGATTGCAGATTTTAGCCAAGACGTGTTGCGTTGTGCGCCTCGCCAAAAATATGACACCCTTCGGCGGTTTTCAAGTTTTTTTTCGTTTTGGACATATGATGGACGTTGGATTTGAAAACAAGGGATCATGGATCGGTATTATCTGGAAAAATATAGGAAAACCGAGAAGTGCGCAGTCTGAAACACGATAATGGTAGTCATCTGAATTCATGGAGTGGTTCGGTTTTTCCCAAGGATGTGAGCTCCAAATGAATATACCTTTCATTCGACTACTGTACATAAATCAATTTTTGTTCTGATCTACTCCTTTATACATCAAGAATAAAACTCTTTTCCATAGCAAAAACTAATTCTCATTCCCGTTTTCCGAAAAAGAATTCGACAGAAAACCACTCTGTCTTTTTTTTGAAAAACGAAGATTTATGAGTTGAGGGAGAATGAGACCGCCCGAAAAAATGGACGTTTTCGACTGACTTTCGAACCGAAAACTCATTTGTCTGTGTTTAAAACGAGGGAGAAAACGAAACTAATAAAGAAAAACTGGAAGAGGAAATCTGAGTTTTTTGGGGAACTCGAAGCAAAGTCTGGAATTTTAGAAGATTTTCAAGTGTTATGTCTTTAAAGGTGTCTCATCGATCAGTGAATCTGTTTCCAGAGTGAGAATTAATTCTTGCAGATATATGCTCCAATTTTAAAATCTGTAATGTTTCACTTCCCTTATTGATGATTGAGCACCTCAATCTGAAAGTGATCATCTGAAATTTCGATAAAAATAACTTGTTTAGATGCGTTCTGTAATCTTTAATCGTTTTTTTTCTGAGTCATGACTGATAACAAATTGTCAAGTCAGAGAAAAGAAGTTTGTTGAGAATTGAGTAATATTTCAAAAGCGTGATCTCTCCAACAAAAAACAAGTCTCTGGAGGATCAACCCATTTATAGATGGGCTCACATTACACTTTGCATTCGAAAATTGTCACTTTTCGTCACACAAATCCAATCATATCCTCCGTTTTCTTCCGTTTTTCACACACATAAATTGTGCGTACAACTGGAAAAAAGCACTATTCTCATCGTTTATTCTCTTCAACGGACCCAACGAAAGAAATCTAAAATAGAACTCCCATGAGACGGATTTCTTTGGGATTTTGGCACTATTTTGAGGAGAGAAATGATGAATCAAACGAATGGATTTCTCATACATTCATCATTGTGTCAGAGTCGAAAAAACAGATGGGAAACTACGAGAAAATCTGAAAATGGAGCAGAAATAGTTTATAGTTTTATGGAGAAACCACAGAGAGGTGACATTGATAACAAAAAAGTGGGCATGATTCATATGACAGTTTCAATTTTTATTTGTTACTGATAAAAGATAGAAAAAGAAGAGCGAATCAGTTCAGTTCGTCTTTTGGCACAATTAGAAATGTCACAAAAAATTTTGGCCGTATTTTTATTTTTGACTCTGTTTATTGCTGTTTCCACTCAAGTTCAATGTTATTATGGTGAGTTCTGGAACAAAGTTTCATAGAAAAATAACATTATTCACAAATAAAGAGTTCTGCGAACTTCATCTGAAACCGAAACCCAAATAAAAGTAACGAACTATCCTCATTACCCTCTGTCCAGGTAAAACCACGACGAACAACGGCCAAGTAATTCCGGATCCACTGTACCCCATACAAACACAAACATGTCTAGGAAGATACTGCATGAAGTATGTTTCATCTCCTTTTTAAACTTGAATATAAACCCAAATATTTTCAGAATCTACCAGAAGAATTACAGCTATAAGAACTATCAATACAACAGTTATGGATGTCCGAACGGAGCATGCACCGTTAGTTTTTCCAAGTCAAGAACTTAAAAGTCATAAGGCAATTTACTTTTTGCAGAGCACTGGTTGCAATGAAAACAGCAATGGATACGGATCATGTTGTTGTAGAGGAGACTTCTGTAATTCTGGATACTCAACAACCACAATCTCTTCGATTGTTCTCTCAATTCTATCCGTTTTCTATATGTATTTCTAACTATTTCTTCATAATTTTCCCAATTTCTTATCTTTTCGTGTTTTCTATTTCACATTAAAATTGACATTTCTATTCACTGAAGAAGAAGATAAATAGTTGTATTATGTTCTGGTTGTTGACTCTTCCAGTATTTATTTATTGATCTAAACTAATTGGGGCTGGACAAATTTATTGATATAAACGACGTAACATTATCAGTTCGAATTGCTAAGGAACATTTCAAATCTGAACTCAGAACAATTTCAATCGAGTAGAAGATCTGGAGTTGGTGAGATGCTAATCCTTCTGTAGTACAAACTTCTCAAAAAATCCTGTGTCACCTATTCCATGTAAATTTCAAATGCAGACAACTCAAATAAAGCTGAAAAAGAATAAAACACGTCACTGATAAGACAGAGAGTTGACACACTTCTCTTTGGTTTTTTGACATTTCTGATTGTTGAAATGGTTAATAATTCTGTTTATTCAACTCTCGTGTTTTCTATTTTTCTAATTAAACCTTGTGAAGCAATCAACTGTTTTCATGGTTTGTTTCTTTCCGAAGAACATTGATTCTCAATTTTTCTATTGTTTTCATTGAAGGAATCGATGAGAGTGCTCCAGGAGTTCACGTATCAAACATCGTGAAAACTCAATGTCCCTTTGATTTTTTCTGTTTCAAGTGAGTTGAATCCTTCTGAATTTTCAAAAAAATTAGATTCAGACAAGCCAAAGTTGACAAAAAATCAAAGCATTATCAGTATTCATATGGATGTGGAACTATGCAGATTTGCTCGGTGAGATACATTATTCACTTGAAATAAACAGAAAATTCCAGCAACCAACTTGCTCCTCTGATGACGACGACTTCCGTACGTGTTGTTGCACAACGGATTACTGTAATTCTACGAGAACACCATTTCATTCGTTGGTTTTAATATTACTATTTTCATTGCAGTGCATTCTATTATAACATTCAATGACAGCTAAAAATCAACGAATTCATTCAAAAATTGATAAACAAATAGCATTGGAAAAAAGCTAACTCATGTTTAATTACACCTTGATTGTCAAAAAAATCAACAACAGATTTTGTGAAAATGAGAAACGTGGAAAATTAAAGCAATATTGGGTCCAATAAAAAATTATAAAAAATTGAAAGAATGGAATGAAACACGGAGAATCGATTCTATCAACAAAAAAAATCACCGATTGAAATTAAGGGGACGAAAGAACATATTATGAACATGGGCTGGGTGGAAGATGATTAAATACTTAGGTACAAAATCGCACAAAAAATATACAAACAATTGTGAGAACTAGAAAAGTCAGATCTTACTTGTTATATCCCATATGGAGAAGTGGATTACCGGATAGTACAGGAAGAATTATGTCATCCATATTGGGACAAACGAGATTCTTCTCGAGGACTTGACGGAGTTTAGTTTCAATCCATTCACTAACAGTTGAAAGATCCACCGACCGATCACCGACTTGAGGAACAGCACGGAGTTTGAGTATTGGTCGACGTCGGAAAGCATACCTAAAAATGATGAATATTTTTTAATTATCAAAATGTGAGAAAGTGAATACGTACCATAAACGATCACTTGGTGGTGGAGGAATGTTGCACGTCATTGGCCCTTCAACTTCTTCTACTTCAACGTTCAACATCAGAGGAGTCGTTGACACGTCTTCTATTAACTGAAATAACAAAATATTCGTTTTTGATACTGACAAATAAAGTTTCTTACTCTCGCAACAGCTTGCAACTTGGCTGCTTTTCTGAAAAGTGAACTTTGTGCAGCCCGTTCGACAATTGAAAGAATTTTCTTCCCAGTTTTCTCTTTCGTTGTTCCTTCTGAATTGTTCTTGGCTCCAAAGTCTTCATCAGGACTGCTTTCTGGACTTTCTGGCAAATCAGAATCAGAGTATCTAGTAACTCGTATTGATTCTGTCCATCTGTTCACTCGTTTTTCCGTATCGACCTGCTGTGAACCACTTTGAAGTTTGAGCAAATTAACACTGGTTTGAAGAACCAATCGAATTCCTCCCTTGTATTTCATCTAGAAATAAATAACATAGATTTCAGTTTATTTCCAAAAACACAAACCTCGAAGTCCACCCAAGTCCCCCATTCGTCAACTTTTGGAGTGTAAACGGCTGTGAATTTCGGTGCTGTTGTTCCGAATTTAAGTTCACCCAATTCCAACTTCTCTATGAAATAGGGCAAGTGAATAGTAGCCAATTTACTTTGAATCTTCTGTTTAACTTGACGAATCCAGAAATCATCACGACAAAAATCGAAGAATATTCGAGTCGCGAGAACATTAATGCTGTCGACGAGTTCTGATGATATCTGTGTTGCTCCTGGAGCCCATTTCATCGTTCCCAAATCAACGGACACTGTACTATTCTTCTCTGGCCGAGGTGGAACTTGAACTGAGAGTATTGTCGCAATTTGTTTGACGAAAGAAGCATAATTGCTTCGATATTTCAGATATTCGTATTCCTTTGGTAGACAAGTTCGTTTCGGAGTGTTGAAAAGGGATTCATTGAAATCTTCTTTCTGAAAAACAGTTATCATACAACCCGTTTCATCTTAAATAAATACCTCAGCTGTGAGCGCATCAACAGCAACACTTGTATTATTTGTATCGTCCTCTCCCCGACAGATTTCTTCAGGAAGGGAAGCAGAAGAGCATGTTTTCACTATCACGGACATACATCTACGCACTTTTGGAGAGTTCCTGGCACGTGCGCATGCTTCACGAAGTCTGTAAAACATGATTGATTCGTGTGTTATTGCTTTTTACAACTCACAAATGGAACCATCGCTCCTTTTCTCTGGCAGCTCTCACAAACAGATAAATACTTCTCCCTCGTTTTTTGTGTGCTTTACTCTCTTTGAATTCGTGAATATCCGATGCAGAATTAGCACGAACCATTTTCTTTTTTTCATCCTCAGCTTCTGTTTCACTCTCTGCCGTATATCCATCTGTCTCATCATCAGAAATACTTTTCTGCGGGAAGTCACTTGTTTCAGATATATTTGGATGAGGAGCCATTGATGCGGATCGAGCCATTCCACGGGACTTGGCTTTTGAAGAATGATCAATTTCAACCAGCGAGCTGGACGAGTGTGCAAATCGGATATGAATAGGATATTTTCGACTCCACCATCGACGTCGTGCTAAACGTTTCGGGCGAAGAGACACTTGAGCATCTTTCATGTCATAAATGACTTGAGAAACCATCGATGGCTGATTCTGTTTCAATGTTGGATCGTCATAAAAAGCGTGTTTGAGAACTGCCTTAGCTGGTCGGCATATTCGGAGCATTGACCCTTCAAGACGAACTAAGACAGACTGTGCTGAGTTTACATGATAGTTGGCAGGAGAATATCGAGTTCTCAATTCATTCATCCATCCTCTATAAATGACTCCTTCTCCAAGCCCGAATCCTTGATCATCAATATTATCAACGCCAAGTGGACTGGTTACTTCTCGTTCAACTTCTTCATCTCCAGCAAACCAATGATCTTTCTAAAAAAAATTTCTTATTAAAATCCAAACGATCGTTAATAATTCTTACCTGTTCTTCTTTTGGTTTCGGTTCACTAACAAAGAAGTATAAAAACCCAATGATAGTGGAATAAAATCCCCAAAGGATTCCAGTGATAAATCCAGGAGACGCAATGGTCAGAGCAATGAGAGTTCCAAAAACCACAAGACGAGCACGGAAGAATGGTAACACTCGACATTTGTGAATGAGTGATTGAACCAGAAATGGGTCGGACGGATCTGCTGGGTCAATCAAGGTCTGGTTCGGACTTGTCCTTGCCACGAGTTCTTCCAGAATCTCTGTACTATCATCACCCGATTTTCCAGGAGTTGGTGTATGTTTCAGTTGTTCCGCTGACCCTCCGGATGATCTTCTTGATGACAATCGTTCTTCTGATTTACTTATTGACTCAAGTGACCTCATAGAAGGAAGTGGAGATGCTTCAGCGGTACCACATTCTGAGTTATTCTTCTTTCTGCTTGATACCAATTTGTGTGTCTTTCTTTTGGCTTTGTCTATGAATGCTCCAATTTTACTTTGTTCGGAATCCTTCTGAAATTCATTTATTTGAATGAATAAAATTTATTTCCAAGCAAACCTTTCCCGAATCATTAGACCCGATTGACAATTTGTCCTTCTGTTCACTATCATCAACTGATCCAGATGGAGTAGCAGATGCTCTCGGAACTTCACCACCCGCCGGAATGACATGCTCTTCAGGAAGCTGGAAGAATTAAAAATGAGTGCAAAGAAGTATTATAGTTTTGGATCAATCACAAATTTCACAACATCTATTTCATACCAGCCACTTTTCGCGGCGTCCTTTCGAGCGACTTCTATTTACAGCGATTATGATTACCTAGAGATTATGAAATATACTTTCAAAGGCTCACACAAAAGGAAAAAATTGAAGAGCGAAAAGAGCAGAAATCGAATGAAAACGGACACCTAGTAGGTTCTCAAAAGGGGATAGAGGCTGACGAAAAAAGGAAAGAAGTGCATCAACAATGAGAGACAGAGGTATTTCCTGCACCTTTTTACGATTTTCTCTAGAAAATCAGCTGACTAGGAAAAAACTAAGAATTCGAGGTTGCCTAGGGTAACACTAGCCTTCTAATCTCCTCTCTTTCGTCTTAGTCTTCAAAACGAAACGTGCATAACTAAATCAGAAAGATTTTGACGAAGAAACGCACTATTTCAAAATTGACGGACCGGAAAAACATTATAAATCTGGTTAGTGACTCAAGTTCACAGCTGTGAGGAGCATTGAAGAGGAAACGAAACAAGAAAAACAACGACTTTGTTCGATATGAAAAACTCAATTTCTTTTGTGTGATATGAAGAATTGGGAGAGGTGTATCATTTCAAAAGTTTTTGCAAAAGTAATATAATCTTATATGAAGCATTATTAATGTTCAAGCTCGAATCATGGAGTGGAAAGAATGAAGAAAAGCACGTCGATGAATCGAATTGCATAATTCCGAAAACGAAGCTAATTCCTTTACTCCCGTGTTTCCACTCGTTTTTTTTTCATTTCAACCAGTCAGTGCGATTGCATTAAAACCGCCGCTTTCTACTCTCTCGTTTCTCCGTTTTCCACCTATGACAGATGTATTTCGCGTAGGAAGCAGAAAGCATACACCTCAAATGAGCTCTTTGATTTATGAGCTCATGTCTACTGTTCAAGCTCAAAAGAGCAATCCAGACAGAAACAATGAAAAAATGAATCGGAAGCAGGACAAAAAAAATGGAATAAGAGAAAGAGAGCAAGAATGATGATGACGAGAAAAGAAGAAGAAACGAGGAGGACAATTTTGTGTTTTCGTGTGTTTTTCCATGTATGTGCTCTCACTCTTCAGAAGGGCGTGAGAGCAGTTTCCAATTGACTCATGCCTTCGTTTTGAAGCATTTCAAGACAAGATGGCAGGAAACACGTAAACCCATCATACTAGATCGATGAGTGCTTCTAACTAGATTAACTTGAATCGTTTCGAGATAAAATCACTCACCAAAAATGCATTTCTTTGTTTTTGAACACAGTTCAACCAAGAGCACATGATTTCTTTTTTTATTTGCGAAAGGTTGACCAAGAATGAAAAAAAACGTCGGAGTACTGCCAAAAAGGGAAATCGAGAACCATAAAAAAGAGTGAGCATTTTCAGTCCTATTTCGAAACTTGATTTCAATCTAGATGAGCAATTTGCGTGCTAGCTATAGAAACTCACAAAGTTATCTTTTCCACCATTTTCTTCGGAGGATCGACTGAACTTCCTTGCTATTTTTTGAAAGACAGAAGACATTGAAAAATGGATACGAATGTATTTTCTTGATTTTTCCTCCCGTTTTTTGTGCTTACACCACGACAAAAACCAACAAGAAGTGAGTCAGATTGACAAATAGTCGGGTGAAAACTCTGATGATAACCCGTTATCAATCTACAGGCAAACGGAATATTTTTTATAAAAGTGAAAAACAGAAAAAGAGTTGTGTTCACTGATGTGGACTTTGCATATATTTGTGATTTGCAACTCGAAACTATGCCTTATTGACGATTATGTGTACTTACCACAAACTCCTCGTCCGAATCATCAGTTGTAATATCGCCGATATTACGAAAATCTCGATAGTCTGTTTTTAGCAGCGAAAAATCGTCCATTTTTCGAATTGAATTTTGCCAAAATGAATGGCATCAGGGAATAATAGAAGAAAGGCAATACTGTGAACATACCGCAGGAAAACAAGTCAAAAATAAAAAATCGATCGATGGTCAGTGACCACCGAAATGTTGACATTTACTTTCTGTTGACTGTTTACTTGCGTTCAACATTTTTTGTTACTCTGCGGTACCTTCGAGTACTGATGGACTGATCTGATCACTTTTGGGAACACTGATGTCATTTCATATGGAGGAGGTTGTAAATAGAGAAAAATTATTTTGAAACAGCTGACAGCCATTACAATCATGAGAATATTTTTGCCTCATGAGGTTCAGTTTTATTGTTTTTGAATTTTTAAAAAATAATACTTCGTTTTTTTTTCATTCAGTTGTTTCCAGACCTCTAAATTTGGATGAATTATTATCCTTGAAAAGGAATTTCTAGGCAATTTTAGAATGGATATTTTCCAAATTCAAAAAAAAAACAACTCTAACTCGAGAAAATGATATAAATATCGTTTTAATCTAATTTTTATTCTGTTTTTACTTCAATACCTTGTAACTGAATCGTACAGGCGATTCTCGCATTATCTCCTCTTCTGTTGCATCTCTACAATCCAATGCTCGTTCCACTTCTGTCCGTACGAATCCGTATTCATCGTCTGATGCTTCTAGCAGATCGTGGAGACGGATTGAGCCTTTAATTCCGACAAAAATTTGTGTTTTTAAAGGTGTAAATACGTTGTAACTTACCTCCAAGACTTAACCGGCTCATCTCTCATTTCATACTATTTTCAGCTTTTGACTGCTGTATTCGGAACTTCTGAAAATTGGCAACCATAAATAAACTTCATAGGCTGAATACAAATACAAAGCACATCATAGATGAGGCGCAGAGACAATGAGAGATAATAAGGTTATCAGAGAAATCGGGTCTGTCGGCGGCAGCGAAGAAACCGAACGATAAATTGAATGTGACTCCAAATTTCCAAAAAAAAAAAGAGAGAAAAAGAGAGAAATATTTGTCTTTTTCCCGAAATCGGAGTTTTCTGTCATTTTCCGGACGAAAAAAAGAAGAGAATCAAATGACCAGTCCAGCGGAGCGCGTTTTCTACCGAAATTGGTCAGTGTATTTTTGCAAAAATGGTCGCTTTTGAAGGAATGTTAACGAAATTCTGGGATGTTTTTCTATTGTTCATCTTTTGAAAAGAATGCCAAATTATTGAATCATTTATTGTTACACGTTTGAGCAGGAAACAATTCTCGCTAATCAATAAAAAGTCTGTGAAAGCAAGCGTTCCAACAAGAATTCATGCAAAACAGTATTATAAATTGGAGTTTATGTTGAAATAAACTAAACTTGAGTTGATATCAATGTCAGTCACAGGGGTCGTCTTTTCGTCCAGTACTCCAGCTGCTTCCACTCTTCAAAGTCACATGGTTTTACGTGTAGACGCAGACAATTGTTGTTGTGGTAGAAATTTTGAGGGATAGAAAAAAGGTAAACAAAAAAAGAGATCTATTTTTATTAATCTTGTGGAGAGCTCGAATAAAACATATTGTCGGGAAATGTTCAATGTCAGCAAGGCCCATTTGTCGGGTGAGCGTTCACATAAACTTTCGAAAAGTTGAAGAAATGTCTCGGTGGGTAGATGGAATAGCATAGATTTGAAAGATGCGTTCGACGGACGGAACACTTTAAGAACGGCTCGATCCATCTGGAATATGATATATTGATGTGATAAAAAATTTTCTAATCGGAAGACCTAGTGGTTTATGTTATTTTTACAAGTTTTTCAAGGCTTGATGGTTTGGGTTACTGTAGCTCACAAAACGAATATTGAGTGAATTTATTGAACACTTAGCGACTTAAAAAGGTTTGTCAAATATTTTTAAACCAATTATAAGACTTACTCAAAACTATCTCTACATTGATCATTTGATCTCACTTGAATTCTCCACAATTTATCATTTCTTTCCAAAACTTCTTCCAGAATACTTCTGAATATCAACTGTGCAACAGTCTTGTCATCTGCATACAATGGACTAATAACACATTCTCCTGATGGATAAATTGAAAGACATCCAACACCAATAACTCTTCCATTCGAATCATATGCAATTCGTCCGATTCCGTCGAGAAATAGTGATTTCATCCATTTTTCTCGATCGAATGGAAATATTGCTCGATCATATTTCAAAACATCACTGACTATTTCTGTGTTTACTCTCTGTAATCGGTCGATGATCTCTTATTATTTTTAGTTGATTCACCTTGACAACAACACCATTTCCCGTCATCTTTGGAGTCGCTGGAATTCGAAATTCAGGCATGTCATAATGGGATATATAGTATGTGCATGAACTTGTATCACTTCTTCCGGTCGCTTGTTTCCAGAAGTTCTGGGACCAATGAACATTACAAGCCAACATATTATGTTTTTTCATGTCTTCTTCTTCAATCAAATAGTCTGTAACCACTTTCAGAATCTCCTTTCCTCTGTATTTTTCAGGAATCCAAGCCATTCCGAGATGACGAAAATTTGGTTGAAATCCACGAGACTCGTATTGAATTGTGTGAAATGAGAAAACAAGATTTTCAGTCCCTGAAAAGATATCAGTTCTGGATGATGGACATCTTCTGAACTGACCTTTCAAGAAAAACAATCCAAGTCGGTACTTGTTTTCCCATGAAGACTTCCATGTATTGTAGTCTTCCGCTTTGAAATCCATCCGTTTGGATCCATGCTGAATATAATATTATCAAGTTGAATTCCTCATAAAACAACAACCTCAATCATGAACTTCTCGAATAGTTGGGAATTCGGGTTGATCACAACATCGTAGTCTTCCAGCTTGCTCGATATTTTTGAGCATCCAATCCACCTCCGTGAAAGATATTGAGTACAGTTAACCGCTTTCAGCATTTGGGAATATGACAAAGAATGTGATTCTTCACAACGAATTTTCTATTTTTCACAGATGAGAAGTAGAGGAAGATCCCACTTTTGGCGGTAAAAATGTATGGGAAAATTAGTGAATGAAACTCAAAAAGATGGGAATTCAAAGGAATGGAATACAGGAGTTCCAATTCAACATTTCTATACGACAGAGACAATTGCAAAAAGGATACTCTTTTATTTCGGAAATCGTTTTTACAGTAAGACATTCTAATGTTGTCTTTATTAGTAAACCGATCTACCGTGCTCAATATTCTCACCATGGTCTCAAGAAGTGGATCGTTCCCGAGTTTATAAACGAAAATTCCTTATTAGTTTCTTCTCCGAATAGTACCAATGCTCTGAATCTATTAAACGTGAAGCTTCAAGCTTATCAAGTCTGTTTTTTCAAGTTCTGTTATGATGACAGGTAACTTTCCCAACCAATTAGCTCGATCTCTTCGCAGATTTTTCTGGAAAACCGTCAATCAAGATGTTCTTCTCTTCTCCTCGTCTTCTTATTTTTCCTCTTCTCCATTTCCCACACCCTTTCATTTTCCCAAACAAGCGTGTCCGCCAAAAGGTGTGTCACCACCACCACCCAAATCGGAATATTCGCTCTCAAACACCTTCTTTCTAACCTTCTAAGTCTCTGTCTTCATCATACTATTTCGAGCTCTTCCCTTTATGTCCAGGTGGGTGGCACATATAGAATAAAGCAGAAGAGAGAGGGTCAACCAGGGGCAAATAATAAGTGGTCCCTCTGTGGCTACCTCTTCACCTCATTTCTTCCCTCTATCTCTTTCCCTTTTTACTTTTTTCTCCCTCTTATAAATCCATGATTCATTTTTTCGCTTGACTCCTTGAAGTTTCTTGCAACATGTGCTTCTAATTCCACACCGATTTTACGATGCGATTCCGCACTTTTCCCGACGACGACGAAACCAAATGGCGGCGGAAAAAGAAAACGAGAAAAAAATTTATAAAACACATCCGGGCACTTTTCCCCGCAAAGCTGTCTGGATTTCTTACCACTATCCTGAAAGATGTTCCTTTTTGTTTTCTCTTTCTCTTTTTCTTCTTCTTTCTTCTTTTGTTTTGTCTCAAGAATTCCACGTCATACCATAGATTTATGAGCAGTCTCTTGTGGCTTGCTCTTAAAGAAAATAGAGACAAAGTTAAAAGAATAAAGTGTCATGTTTGGGCAGAAGAGTGGGAGGACCATTTTAAGATAAATCGGTTTTCGAGTTGACATCACGTCACAAAATTAAAAGTCAGAGGTTTGAAGCTGAAGATACAATGAATAGTTTTAAATGAGCACCATGCGTTCCGAAGAGTCCAGTGTACTGTAGACTTCGAAGTTTACTCTATGTGATTCTTGTTTTTTGTTAGGATATTCCGCTTTCAAAGGATCTCAGAGTATTGCTCTGCTCAGTCATATCCGCTTCCAGAAGAACAGATCTTCACGAAGACTTGGCTCAAAATCTGAATCATGCTTCAACCTTGAACCTATAACTCATCAGTAAACTTTTAGAAGTCGTCGTTGTCAACTTCAGAATTCCCTCGAGTGCACTTCGACCGTCGTCATCGTCGCTTTTCTCCGCATCCCCATTCATTTTTTGTATGTCGCCTTCCCGCGCCGCAAGTCAGTCAACCAACTGGTTTCTCCTCAATAATTGTTGCCCTCAGTCTCTGTATCTCTCTCCATCCATTTTCTTCCTCAATACATACATTGACTGTTTCAATTATTCCACCTGTGTCAGTCCAATCCATTCACGTTGAAAGTATGACGTGACAAAGGTGATGGTGGAGCTAGGATTCCAGTGCAAGGTCTAGAAGCCTCAACGTCTACTGTATCTCTGGCAGCTAGATTCTAGAACGCTCTACTAGAGGCGTTTAGAAGCCCTCATTTCGATAACTAGGCTTCAATAGGATTCTAGGATCACGAAGTCTTCCCGAAACATTCCTTCGGTTTCACATCATCACTAAATTTCACGCCAATCATTTGTATACCTCCAGAATAATCCTCTCATTTGTGTCACTTTCACAGTCATCATCTTCTTCCTGCGGCGCTTTTGTTTGTATGAATTATCGTGTTGTCTTCACACGAAACAATGGAGATTTATTGTTTCTGTTGTGAGAGAGAAAAGCATTTTTAGATCTAAACTTCTGATTGGCTTGTATTTCGACGGAGGGCCCTCATATCCTCATAATTCCTTAGATTTCATTCAGTTGTCACTTTTATACCGGAACTTATATTCATAATTCATTCAAGCAGGTGCCTTCTCATTATATTCTGACTTCATATTGTTCACTTTTTCTTTTTTTTACTCTACCTGACGGCATAAAAACACCTTGTGAATATACAAAACTAACAGATTGGGTTTCCAACTATTGAATATTTTCTAACTTTTCTTTTTCATAAACATTCCATTGGAATGATTCGTTTTGACTATTCACAAAAAGGTACAAAATGAGAAAAGAGGAGAGAAAGAGTGCTTTCAGGCAAGCTCGCGTTTTGAATTTTCATGAAAATTTAATGAGTTGGGTGTCAAAAAAGAACGAAATAGTATGAAAGAGGTGACGAAAGACAGGAGAGCGCTTGCAAATTTCCATTTTTAGGTGACCCAAGAGAGTTGTCACCAGAAGAAAGTGAGCTCTCTACGGGGGGAAATGACTAATTTTTTCATCTGAAAAGAGCATACATTTCTTACAATTTATAGCATGTTATTCATCTTTTGAAGCTCAGGGTGTAACTTCCTGTATTTGAGATTTCCGGGCAAAAACTTTATGATTGAAATGACCAAGTTTGAAAATTCTGAAAATGCTCTCGCAAAACTGAAATTTGTCAAGCTATTAAGTTGTTATAGAGGTCGACAGTGTTTCTAAAAATGTTTAGTCTCCCCAACGTCAGTTTCTAGATTAAAAAAAATTAGTTTGAACCATATATTAATTAGAGTTTGCTAAGGAAATTCTTGGAACCCTTTTTCAAAAACAAATAGGATATAGCTCACATCACCATTCTTGTCAACAGTTTCAGAGATGATTATACGAAGCGCCTACATGCTTTATTGAAACTCTAGGGAGCTCTAGCTTTCCCTCTCACAAATTCTAAGGATTCAACTACAACTGTCAGTTTTTCCCTAATCCTAATGTAATGAAGCTGTTCGTCGCACATTTATTCATCTTGGCCTCCTTCTTTTTTCGATTCCTTAATTGTCCTATCCTCCGAATACTCTCAGTGACCTTCATCTACAGTAATTTGAATGTGTCTCCGTCTCTCATCTACCTTCAACTCTCGTTCATTGCGGTTTCGTCCTGACTGCCAAGTACCACTTTTTCCATAGGTTTTCTGTTATTCGTGTTTTTAGAAATGGTTTGTATACCGCTTTGCTTTGCCTCGAAAACCATTTCAAGGGGTCGTTGAATGCATATTTTATAAATTACCCAGACACATTTTCTCGTGTTCTTCAACTTCTTCTCTTTACTTCCTACTGTCTCATGTGACTCTTTTGATGGCTCACTTTCATTCAAATATTTCAATTTCCGGACGGTGAGACAGACGTGTGAATTGGTGAGAGAGAGAAGGTGGAAAAAGTATAAACAGATTGAGAGCTCCGAGAGCAAACAGGAAGGAATCGGGAGCTCGATAAAACAACTTTTTATATCAATTCAATGAAACGAAAAGCCTTTCAATCGTCTTTGTCCAACTTTTTTTTCATTTGATACTCTAGCATATTCAGTAAAGACATTCATTCGACTGTGTCAATCAACGCGTGTTCCTTTATCTTCTCAAGTTCATCTATAGATGTTCAGGCGGATAACCCACTGATTGATTTTAAAGAAAAAGCAGTTATTTTTTGATGAATCTCTCTAGAATCTCACAAAAACCCAAAGTTTCCTTAATTATTCAATAAATAAATCTTTCCAAATTTGCATTTACTCCTCTTCTTCCTTCTTCAGCTTCTTCTCAACTTTATCTCTATCGTCGTTTTCTGAAAGAGTCATCTTTCATTTTCCCGGGGGTCTTATTCGTTTCTATTCACACATGAATTATTATTTTCTCTGTTGGTTATAGAGCTGCTAAAGTTTCAAAACTTCGTTTTGTTGTTTTTTTGGAGCATGACATTCCATGGGAAAGTGCATTGAAAAGATAGGAAAAAACGTTCGCGGGATTCGTCAATTCATCATTTTCGATTCTCAACACGTTTGATTTTTTGGAGACTTTTTCGTGTTCTGAGTTTTGCTCTTCTTCTTTTTTAGTATCATTTTCTGACTGGGTAGTAAAGTTTTGAGGTTTTAACCAGGAAAGCTTACCAGATTTTGTAATCTACCGGCAACCCATCTTTGAAGAACATTCGCTTAACAAAAAAAATATTTTGATATGCGGGAAAAGGTTAGTTGGTGTAGAATTAAGTTTTGAAACTTCGGTGTTTTTTTTCAATAAGTCATATCAATCGGCCCAATTTTTTCTAACCGGAGCGCGAATCCAGTCTATCGACCTACTTCTCTCTCTGCCGGAGCAATATTATCTGCGTCTTGACAGTCTACAGTACTCTCTCTCTTTTCTCTCCGTTGAAATGTTTGATTTTGTCCGAAAAATGGAGAAGGGAAATATAGAAAGATAGAGAAGAAAAGATGGCACATTCCCAGGTCTCTCTCACTCAAAAATATATGGTCACCGTCCATTTTAGTGCAAAAGATTTGGAGAGAACGGAATGGTGATGATAGTGTGTTGGCTTTGAAGATCATCAGATCATCCGAGCTTTTCTTTTGATTTCTCTCATGTTCTTTTTTGAATATAATCTCAAACTTTTCTCCTTTCCCTACCACTCCTTATTTTCTCTCGGTTTCCATAGTTCCCATTTCATATTTTCTTCTTTTCCTTCCTTCACATATATATTATTCATTATGTTGATGTATGCTTTTTCACTTTCTTCTTTTTTCGTTTTTCTTATTGCTCGCCCACCTTTCTCTTTTTCATTATTATTTTTTGGATTCTGCGGAGAAGTTAAAAAAAATAAAGAAGAAAAATCAAAAGAAAAGTCATCCAAGTGTAATAAAATTTGGTCGGAAAGCTAAACGATTCGCCCCGTTTTTCGAGATTTTATCGAGCGAATGAATGCCAATTGCGCAAGAATTCCGATGCTTCGATCCTTAAATTCTTCTCTTTTTTCTGTTTCATTTGCGTCATCACTGACTTTCTTACTTTCGATTATGACGTGGCAAATCACGAGACTGAAAAGAAATCTAATAATATTTACTTATTCAGAAATTTCTAGATTCAAGACCACATTTCTAGAAACCATCAAACAATCACAATCTGTGTATTATCTGTTATTCGAAATGATTTTCCTTTCTAAAAATTATATTCTCAGTAAAAAAATAATGCCCTTTCGTACCTACCTTCCAATACACTTCAAAAATGACCAGTACCTATTATTTCCCGTCTGCTTATTCAGTATTTTCCTCTTTCAACCCCCTCTCAAAAACTAGTAGTCGTTGGCCACACCAGTGTCCTTTCCGTTCTTCTGTCCATTTCCACTCACTTCTATATTCCAATTCCACCCGTTTCGTCGTTTCGATTCACACATAAATTATAGTATACATACACACACTCACTCCCTAAAAACCTCCAAAAATTGGAATTGGAAGACGCTAGAGGACAGATGACTTTTCACACCCTATTCTCGAGAAAATGACAAATTGAAGTAAAGTAAGAGGAGAAATTGAAGACGTTAGAGCACCAGTTGGTGATTCATTCGATTCTTTCTCTAGATCTTTCTAGGTATTTGAGAAAAAGCAGCTGAATAGGAGCTATTCGATTATTTAGAAAATTGCCGTCACCATGAGAACAATGATTTCTAATTCTCTGGGAGCTCCGTGGGAGTAATTCTTATTTTCTGTCCAACGAACAAATGTTCAGTTTATGAAATTTCTACTTCGAGCATTTGCTTCCGAAAGAATGTGATTCCCTTTTTCTACTTTTTTTGCCTCATCTCTATTTCTCTTTTTCTCTTTTTCATTTTTCTCACCTGATATTTGCTCGAGTACCGGTAGTTTCAACATGTACATACATACAGTTCTTCCTCTCTTCTGACAGTTATTCTTCTATTTTCTCTTCTTCCTCGTTTACCTCGTTCTGTTACTTTTTCATCACTGAGCAAACAACCCATTTTAATATTTTCAGAGTGTGAAACTCCCTCTCTCATATCAATCGAAACGAACGAGAACAGCACAAAGATTCCTTCAAAATTGGGTTTCTGAACGAGAATCACGACGACTCCGTCATCATGACCGACGTGTATGAGTCGCCTGCCAGAGAGGTATGCTCTATTTCTCATATTTTTCATATTTCAGCTTTTCAAATATCCTTCTATTTTTGATAAGCTAATATTGACTAATTGTGTGTAAAGCAGAAAAAGAACACTGTTTGTATGACAGATCAGACTGATATTTTGGTGTGTTTTGAGGCTTCTCCAAATTCAAAAAACATAAAAACAACTGTAGGTTTGCTTGATGCTGAACAGCGTTGATCACGAGACTCCGCAATTTTCATGGAATTTCGGATATTATTCTGTTTTTAAAACTTTCATTTCTCCTGCCTTCTTCTAAGGAAGTTTATGAGTCAAGTTTCACAAAAAAGGTGAAGCTAACTAGATTCTATAGGTTGAGTCATCATGATACATTCGTAATTCACCTATTCATTTTCATATTTTACTCATTTCCCTTCATCTCCAATAACTCTGTTCCTTCCTTCCTCTCGAGTACACATTGAATCTTGTCTACCTGCTCATTTTGTCTCAGTTTCTTCTTCTCTAATACTATTTTTCACTCCGTACAAGTAACTTGAGCCTTGTTCACATAACAACAAAAGGCGGTTGGTGGTGCAGGGAAAAGAGCAGAATGTTCGCATTTCATTTGTACTCGACGAGGTGTATAATATCTTCAAGTCATTTCTGTTTTTGTTAGTTTCGTAAAGTGGGAATGGCCTAAATCCTTCTCAAATTATACTTCATCCCTTCTTCCACCACTTATTTTCCACTTTTCACCCACTTTCCGACTCTCTATAAATGACCATTCTTTCTTTCCCCTTTTCTTCTTTTTCTTCTTATTCATACAACAAAAGCAGTCGCTTCCCTTTTTAGTTTTTTTCCTGGATTGGTCATTTTGTCTTTTGTATGCTGAACTAGTGGGCAGAGATCATATCCAAATTGCTGAGCTGTGCTGGAGAATTGGGATAATCGTAGCTTTGAAAAGACCTTCCACAGTCATCAGGATGTGTGGAACAGTCATTGAGCTTTACAATTGTTGTAGGCACCTGTTCACTAAAGAGTCGTAATCTAGAAACGTCATGTTGTGATTACTGTAGCTCTCTTTGGATTATGTATTGAATATTTTGAGAAACAATTTGTTATCGTCTGTTATTGTAATAATCGTTTTCACGACTTTTCCTCGTCGGAAAATTTGTTCCGCTCTGAAAATTAACAATTTCTGCAAAAAATCAGAAATAGTTTTTTTTTTCTGATTTCTGTTTCTCCATACTGAGAATAACATTTGGTTCCTTGTTCCACTATCCAAATCCTTTTCTTTTTCTACTTCTCGAAAAAAAAGTCATGACCCCCTAATTCACTTCCTAATCACTTCTCCTTTTCTTATCATTTCCATTCTTTTGGGTGTGACCATCAGAGAAATTTTCGGTATTTCTATCTTGGAAAACCCGTCAAAAAAGTATCGATTAAGCGTTCTCCATAGAAAAAGAAAATGAAGACGTACAAAACAAGTGAACACATACAAAAAAGAGTGAGAGAGACTATCCAAAAACCGGATTGTTTTCCCTCTCTTCACTGATTTCGCAATTCGTCTGTCTTTCATCTTCTGACGACGTCTTCTTCATTTTTTTGCTTTGAGGGTTTACAACCTCAACCTGATGACCGTGTCTGAAAGATAAACTGGCAAAACGAAACAGAAATCAAGAAGCTGAGAGACGCAGAGGAAAGGTTGAAGAAGGCGGTTTCGAAATTGATAACAGTCTCCCTCGCCTTCTTCCTTTTCTCTTTCTCAATACAGTTTGCCGCATTCTGTTTCTCTCTTTTACTACAACTACTGCATCTACCTTCTGAACTATTGATTCAGTTTCTGTCATTTCTCAAACAATGACCACCGAATTCGTGTCAGAAGAGGAATCCAAGTATGCGGTAAGTACTTACTCTATTGACATTAAATCAAGTTGCGAGAAATTGATTCCAATGGAATTGAGTGATGGACACTTACGAGAGACGGGGAGAAGTTACTCACAACTCTTTTTTTCTGAAACATGATACTTGCAAACAAATCTGAAAACTTTGTTGATGGAATTCAGTAAACTATCTTCTATTCGTCAATTTGTTGAATCTTAGATTATGTTTGGTGGAAGAATTGACCCTTCCCTCACCTAGGATCATTAACTCAGACGATTTTTTCCCAAATAAAGTTATCTTCCAGTTCCCTTCTGTTCCAGGAAGTTCTAACATGCACTTTTCGAACAGAAAACAAAAAAAACAGTTCTATCAATCTTGTTCTGACATAATTGGGTGCATCCCCTTCGCAATAACCTCCCTTTTTTGCCTCACCTGTCAATTTCACTGTCCTTTTTTTAGGAGATTCATAGATGAGTCACTGAAAAACTGTCTTCCCACCTTTTGAAAAGACCATCCTTTACAGTGTTTGCTCTTCGTCTCTAAGTCTGTCATATTTCAATTCTCTCTCTATTAGTGGAAGCTTTTCCAACCACTCGAAAACCGTATTTCGATACACCATTTCTTCTTTCACTCTCTCAGCTGAAGAAGAAAAAGAAGACCAACTGAGACGTTCTTTCTTCTCCTTTTTCTAGCACATAATTATAGTGTGAAGTCAGGGGACAAAACTTCGATTTTCCATTTCCACGTCACGTGTTTCCTCTAGTTCCATTCTGCTTTAGTCTAAAATTGGGAAGTTTTTTCGGTGTTGTTTGTCAAACAACTTTGTTGATGATCTCTGATGAACTGTATCTTTTTTTGAACCAACGTCATAATGAGTCAATCAATTGCCACGTCATAAAAAACTACTTGAAAAAAGGGAGAGAAGCCATCTGAACGATGGTTCAATTTTATTTGTTTTTCGTGGTGGAACAACACAAACAGATAACAGAATGATCATCTATGAAAAGTCGTTGAAGATTCTTTCTTGTTGATCTTTAGAACTGTTTTCAGAGCAATGGTTTTTCAGCCAGAATATTCCAGATTTTGGAGCTAGACATAGTTTTCTGAAAATGTGGAACTCTATCGTTAGCTACCTGACATTTGCCACGGTCTGTGAAATCTACTTTCCTTCATTTTCTTCCTCACATCCATTAATAAAATGGTATGTCTTCTCCTCCAAATTAGTTCTTTCCTCTTATGAAAGTTTCCAGATGTAGTCCGGTTCCATGGATAGATCCCCCCAAAAAACCACTTACCGTAATCTTCACGCACTCTGTCGTTTCCTCAAAAAAGCATCACAAACCATTCTCTTCATGCCGTTGCGCTCTTTGTTATCCACGCTTTTTCGTCATTTTTCTCTTCATCGGTTTTCCCTCCCAAAAACGTTTTGTCTCTTCTGTATGTTTATGTATGTTTTTGTTCTCTTCCGGAATGGAATGGAGAGTGCGGAGAAAAAACTGTGGCGCGGAACGACAAATACGTCGTGTTCCGGACAAGGCAGTCGCTCTGCCGACGCGTCATTCTCGTCACTTGATATCTCTCGTATTGCCCGAGTTTAGTCTCTTTTGAAATAAGGTGAAGAGAACTGAAAATATTCCCACTAGTACTCATTATTTTTTGTTATTTCATCCAAGTTTTGTTCTGATTAGAAGAATATCGAGAAGACGTGAATGCTCCAACTATACGAGGTAAGCTTCATTTCACGCGCCCACGAGATTCTGAAAGATATAATGTATATTCTGTTAGATATATCAATAACACCTTGTTCAGTTCTGCTCAACAATTGATTGAACCATTTCAAAACTTCTATATCTCTAACCCAGGACTTGAATTAGATTTCATAGATCTGAACTCAGAACTCTTTCAAAAAATATTTTTTGACTATATCTGAAGAGTTTAAAAGATATTTTTGAAAAGTACCTACTCACTTCCTCTGTCCGAACTTAATAGATCTATGTGATCCGTTAATCTCTTTTCACACTCTATCTCTCTTTTCGAGTATCAAATAACAATGTAAACGATATAAACGAGAGAGATTTCTGAACTTTTCGACTGATTCACTGGTTGTTTCAGATCTCTTTTCACCGAAATTCTAGACGTGTCAGTTGTCATAATGACGTGGAAATGTGTTCTGAACACAGTTCAATGGTTCCATTATGAGTCAAAAATGATGAAGTGCTCTCCTCCGCCCCCACTCTTCTGAAAAGAAAAGAAAAATTGGCTCATATCTTCAAATATCTGTGTCTCTTATCACTCATTTTCTCCCCCCTATCACCGCCTGCTCAGGTGGCTCAAAAACTTGTCAGAACATGACATGACATGACATTTAACGTGCCGCTTTTTTGACATGGACCAAGTCGTTTTTAGTTTTATTCTTTGTCCTGAAAGTATAAGGTATTCAGTTTCATTACAACACATCATTCATATCAACTACATTCGTTTTCAATTCTGAATCTCCCACGTGCGTCATTCTGTCGCATTGCTTTTTGACTCCAAAGCGAGTATCCATAGAGACGAGAGCAGCTCAGAAAGAAGCTTAAAAAGGGAGAAATATTATAAAAGGAATGAGAGAATCAGAGTTCGGTTTCGCAATCCGCCACTCTCCACCTCCATTTGCCATCTACTTTTTTTCCATATTTCTGCCTAGTCACCACTGCCACTCTATTCAAAATTGAAGACTTTCAGAAAGAACATTATCTAATTGATGTGAGTTATTTGAGTTATTGAGAACCGGTAGCAGGATGAGAGTAGTTATAAAATAGAACATTTCTATTCATTTAAGGAATTCGAAGAATTATGTTTTGTTGTTTTGAAAAATGTAATGGCTCTGATTGGGATGATTCAATCAGAGTAGTCGTCAAATTTAAAATTCTTCTTATTAGAATTGAAATTGTTCTAAAACTGCCCTGTAAGTCCGAAAAATTCTTTTCGATACATAATCAAATCAATTTTTGTTAATCTTCTCACTAATCCAATGTTTTTTATTTTCTAAATGGGAACAATTAATCCGTCAGACCAGTTCATCTATCCCTCTGTCCATGTCAGTTTTTTTTTCCAAAAAAAGAGAATAGTTGACGAAAAAGTGCTTGTAAATACATCATAATGCTCTTTTCCACGCAATTTTCTAACAATAGCTGAGGTACTCTCCATACTAAAGCATTTGGAAAGGCTTCACAGGAAGTGAGCACAATTTGAGCAGCTGTGCCAACCTGGCTTCCGTTTGGACCCAACAATCGTCACCTTTTCCTATTTTTACTTCATAAAAAGAGGAATTCATTTGGAATATGTTAGGAAATGAAACGAAGAAATGGGAGGAACGGAACTAGAAAATAAGAGATTCGAGAATGCTAATTTGATACGGTTTTTCGCTTGTTCCATCCATTTTTCCTTCTTCATTCTTCTCTTCTTCATTCATTCTCAATCAGTCAATCACTTCTAATTTCATTTACATTTTGCATTCTTTTTCAAACAAATTCCATTTTTGTTTCCAAGAAAAATATTTACTAGCAAACTACTGATCTGTGAAAATATAAATATTATTTCAGGACTCGCCTATGCGATTACAAGGCAGCTCGGCGAGCAGCGCGTCGGTCGCTTCCAGGTTATACGGTACAAGGTCTCGAAGAGATAGTCTCGGTGGAAGCTCTTCGGAGAGTGATTTAATTGCATTTGGAGGAGATCAAGACGCTCTAAACGACTTCAGTTCACAAGTGAGTTCAATGAAAATCACGTTCAGTTTTTGACATTATCGAGAATAGTTTTTTTTTCATATTTCATTTCTGAAATAATGGAAAACAATTGTCTACTTGAAATTGTCAGTTTTCATAGAATAATATGTAAGCATATGATTAATTTTCAGATGAATCAATTCAATACATTCACGAAACGGTACTCGGAGCTCGAGGAGCGTAACATGTCTCTTTCGGATGAGAAAACTCGTTTGAAAACTGAGAATTCAGTGCTAAAAGAGAGAATGCACAATCTGGAAGAGCAATTGACAGACAATGAAGATCGATTCAAACAACTACTTTCCGATGAGAAAACAAGAGGAACTGAATCAATGTCAAGATTGAAAAGAGAAAAAGAATTGGAAACTGAAAGTTGGAATTTGAAATATCAAATGCTCGAAAAAGATCTGAATGCAGCGAAAAAAGATGTGGAAAGGTCGAACGAAGAAACGAAAAGAGTGCGAAATGAATTGGAGAAAACGGAGAATAAATTGGAAGAAGCACAACTTTTGATTGAAGGAATGGAAGAGGAGCGAATTCAATTGGAGAGACAATTCAAGAAATTCAAAGAGGAAGCTCAACAAGATATTGATTCAAGCAGTGAGATGGTTGAGGTGTTGGCCCTAGAAACAGAAGAATTGAGAAGGAAAGTTGATGGACCAAGATCTGGAAGCATTTCTGATCATCTTGGAGATATGCACGAAGAAATGGATGCATTGAAAGCCAAGGTGGCAGAATTGATGAGAGAAAAAGAGGAAATGGCTGACCAGTTATTGGCTACTTCTGTTGAAAGGGGAAGGTTTGTTTAGATAAAACCTCGAAATTTAGGCTCTGAATGTGATTGATTTCAGATCATTGATTGCTGATACCCCATCTCTTGCCGATGAACTGGCTGGAGGTGATTCATCTCAGTTACTGGATGCTCTTCGTGAACAAGAGATTTGTAATCAAAAACTCCGAGTTTACATCAATGGAATCCTGATGCGTGTCATCGAGAGACACCCAGAAATCCTCGAAATCGGAGAAGAAGGGGTAAGTCACAAAATGCCTCTCTGTTTCTGTATTACATAACTCATTTTCTCTACAGGAATCCTCTCCAAGTTGACGGTGCGCCGGAGAATCTCAGTCCTCGCCAACATCGTCGTCGTCTCCACTTCCGGAAGAATCCTCGTCACCGACTCTTTCCGCCAGAATCTCTGCTTACCTTCCCTCCTCGTTTCTACGATGGGGATGAGCAGTGATGACGACGTCATTGGCAAAACTTCTTGTGACGTGGCATATTTTAGTTTTTCTTTCCCCAGTCAAACCCTGTGATTTTCCAAATGCTTTACTTTTTCATTGATTCGTTCAAATCCCTCTTTTGTACATCTCTCCCTTCTTCTAGCCCCCTTTTCCAACAGTATTTTTCGCTACGTGCCACGTCACAAGAGATCCCGTTTGCGGGTAGAATACCATCATAATATGTACAGCTGACTGAGATCCCCCTCCGACCCATTCGTCTCTTCTTTCTTTCCCTTTGGAATCAGAATCCCCGTGATAAAACAAAACATTTTCATTTTCAATTGCCCAACGATTTTTCTTCCATTCGCTCCCCATCCATACATTTTGTGATATTTAGCATTTTCCCGATCCAATTCATTTTCTTCAAATATATTCATAATTTATATTCACTTCTCTTTCTCCCTCAATGTTTGTAATTTCCGTTCTTTTGTCTATTCTGAAATTCTTGTCAAATTCCTCTTTTTTTTCTCTTTTCATGGTTAGTGAATAGTTTCCTTTTTTCTCTTTATTTGTGCCCTCTGTCCATCAACATTTTCAACAATCGAGCTTTTTGTGTCACTGCTTTTTCTGTGTTAAGAATAAGAGAAAAAGAAGTTTAAAAGGAAAAGAAAAGATACAAAAACGAAGAATAAACATGCATTTTCGCAAAATCGATGCATTTTAAATGAAAATGGAAACAACTTTCGACAACGAAGAGAGGGACCGGGAGGAGTTGATACATACCAATACTTCTTCATCAACAAAACTCTATTACTCTACAAAATATATTTTTCTATACTGGATAACCTATTCTGAAATATTTCAGAGACAGATACTTGGTTTTGGTAGTTTTGTCTCATTTGGAGCTTAATATCAGTCAGAAGCACCAGGTTCGGGTAGAATGACTGTAGATTAATGGTCATCTTCATTTAGCCGGACGTGTTTCAATTCCTTCCGATTTCTTACCGATTTCAGAATGCCTATTCTCTTTTTCACAAAATTTACCCTTCAACTTAAAAAAATCTCAAGTAATTCGTTCAATTTCACCTGTTGTTTTTCTCCTTTGAATTTCAGTTCTGTCCACATGACTAAAAAATACGGAATTAGGCATAAAAATCACCACCGAAAACGAGCTATTCGAGTAAACAAATGAGCTGAACAACAAGAAGTGGTGTTTTGAATTCTGAGGATGAAGTACTGCTGGACACACTATCAATTATTGAAAAGCGTCAGCAAAAACAGGTGACTTAGAATTAACTAACTGGTCAGTTGAGGATGTATTTTGAATGGAAAGGTCTCTAGTCGTAGTGTGGGCAATAAGAAATCCATAGCATTTCTAGTAGGTTCTTATTGAGGAACGGTCGGTACTATTAAAACATACCTGCACTTCATTTAACTTTTTCTTCCGAATGGCTCCTTCCAGTTAGTTTGTATATCAATCTCTTTCTTAATCTCCAAAAAAAAACTAAAGTATTTCGTAATCAAAGCTGCTACATCCCATCACACAAGCTACTTCATTTTCTCATCCATCTGACCGGTTCATCAACATCTCCTACTATTTCTAATTACCTAAAAACACACTTCCTGATCAAAAAAACAGCGAATCCCATAAGAAATCTCTCGTGCGAATAAGAAAAGATAAAAGATGAAAAGGTAAGCAACACGTCGTCACGGCAACCATTGTCGTCGTTTGTTCGGCTCACCGCTTCGCATTTCAATGGTAATCGTCTTTGAATGGGAGAAAGAGAGAGCAGAAGAAGAGAAAGAGCACGGAGGCACGCGTTGGGACGGACGGACACCTTTTCCCCTTTTGCCAAGGACCTTCATTTCCCCTTTTTCATTTTTAAATAGTTGTGAATTTGAAATTAATAGACATGTTTTATGAGAGAAACCTTATATTTTCTTGATAACATCTAGAGTCCAAGTTCTTGGGAAGGCCTAAAATAACTTGAGCCGGTTTCTCCAATTGACTTCTTCTTCTTCCTTGATGCCTATTCCCCGAGTTCCAGTTTCAGATTTTCTTGAGTTCTTTCTAAACTCACTGCCAAAAATATTCTAATTCTTCACATGATTCACTGGTCTGATTACTTCGTCATTTTCTATTTGTTTCACATCCGTCTCTCTTGATAAAAACTCTGATTTTGTTGAGAGAATAAGTGTTTTCTAGATGCTAGACATTTCCACCGAGGTTCCTCATTCTTTTTATTTGAAATGAAATCTGAAAAATTGTCTTCCTGTTTTGCTCTTTGATGATTTGACTCGGACCTCCGTCGCTCTCTTTTTGGTGTTTGAAATTTCTTTTCGTTCGATTTAACTTCACGTGTTTTTTAGGGTTTTTGAGGTTTTCTCATAACTTTTTTCCCTGTTTTCCATCTGAATTTTTTCTGATGTGAAATCTGAAATTTTCTTAAGTACAGTAATCAAGACGAGGATTATTAATAGATAGGTTTGAGAAAAAAAGGAAATTTTGGAATAACATGAAGATGTTGAGTCAGAAAATGAGAAATATGTAAATATTTATAGAAAATAGGAAGGTGTAGGTTTAGTAATGTAATTTATGGAAATAAATTGCATTGTAAATATAAGTAAATACCTACCTTATGATTTTGAGACAATTATATAAGAGATTGTGACTTTGTCTTAAAATAATACTTATTAGTTCGATCTAGGAATACCAGTACTTCCTGTATTGTAACATCTTTCGATTTATGAAAAAGAATGTTCGGAGGGTATCAAGTGGCCGCAAAACCATACTTCCTTATACAATATGAAAAAAAAAAGTAAAATTTCGAAGATTCTTTAAATATCTGATTATATCTGACCCCAAAGATCTTTCTGTGGAATAATAACAATTTGAAGGCACCCTTGTTCACACTCTCTCCCAGGATTTCCAGGAAATCATCAAGAGATCATGCATGCACGATCAAGATCATGCACAAAAAAGTTCCCGAGAAAGAAAGTTCTAATAACTCGGAATCCTTTCGGAACTACAAGTGCAACTGCAATATTGGAAGCTTCCTGTAAAAAAACATAATGACTTTTGTACTTTATCTAGATTTTATATCTCATACAAATCGAGGAAATGAATGCACTTTCCACAGACATTAATTGTCCTTTTACAACTACATCTATTGTATTTTCAGCACATTCTCATTTTCAGCAGACTTCAATCTCTTTCTTTCGGAGTCAATTCAAATCATTGAACATATTTCTGACTTCCTTCAATTGCTCTTTCGTTACACTTCATTTCATCCAATGCCTCCACGTTTTCTCTAATTAACCAAAAAAAGAAAAGATTTCTCTGAATCCATCCACTTCCTCTATTTAAGGCATACTCTCTCAACTTGTTATCAACTTTTCCTTTTTTCTAAGCTCTCTCAGTCAACCTCACATGAGATTTCAAAACACCTGTCAAAGGTGTCTTACTCTCTCGTATGACCCGGTGCCGACGAGAAGTTTTTGAGCTATAATTGCTTCGTAGGTTTCCGTTTTCACACAATCGTTTACTTTCCTTTTTCTTCTTTACCGCCTGTCTTTTTTCCAAATTCATTCATTCGTTTTTCGACTTGTTACTCTTCCGATTTCTATGGGAATTCAAGAAAAAACGAGCGAAGAAAAAAGAAATAGAAAAAAGTAAAAGAAAAAAGACAATAGTGTTCTGTTGCATTTTTCAAGCTTATCTATAATTAATTCTTCTCTTTTGAGCATCTCTTTTTCTACTTTTTTCTTCTCATAAACGTTTTGTTTTCAGTTGTGAAATGAAACCACCAACCGCCAGAAAACCACCTTCGAAACGTCCAACAACTACGATAGCATGTCCGAAAAGTAAGTTTAAATGAAGAATTTGTGATGAATATATGTTGTTGAAGGAAGTGGATCAGAGTTAGAAGATATTGAAGAAGCACCACCAGATCCTAGAGCAAGAAGTAGAAGTGAAGATATGTATGTTTTTGAGAAGACAAGAGATGAAAACTTGAAAATTATTTCAGAAGTGTTCATTGTTTACTTCGAGAAATTGATGACAAGAAGCTGTCAAATCTGATTGGAGGACACCCCTCAGCGAGATCTTCTGCTCTTATAATACAAGCGTTGAGACAGGTAAGTAGATCAAAATATGAAGAAATATGTGCTGAATTAAAACTGAAAATGATGTGTCACTGCCTCCGCTGGAGACCGTGATGTGTTATTCTTGAACTACGTTCGATTTTCGACTAAGACAATGATGAATTCTCCTATATTTTTTTCAGCAAATGTCTGTTGCCACCCTTGACCAATACGTTCGAGACTCATTGGAATGGATGGTTTCTCATGATGTTCTGATGCTGAAATCCAAGAAAAATGTGATAAAGCTTCATTACTTCAAAAGCTAACTTGTTTCATTTCCAGAGTCTTTTCTCTCGTGTCATCCAAGCCGATGGAGTGGATTCTCGTGAACAAATGGCTCGTCTCATCAACACAATGGCAAGTTACACGGCGGGACGCAGTTACTTCACAGGTTTTTATCAGAATGAGTACAGAATTTCGAGTTAATAATTAATTTCAGTTCATCACAAAACCTTCATTCCTTGCCTCATAGCAGTTCTTCGTGGAAAAAGACTTCCATCAACAACTCATGATCAACTGATTGCTTGTGTACAGAAAATGAGTATACGGTAGAGTTGAAACTTTAAAAAATTATACATTTCATCAATTGTATTTCAGAGCAACTTGTCAGAAAGAGTTAATACAAAATGGGATGTTGGAATGGGCAGTCAATCATTTAGATCAGAAATTGAACAATTATGCATTTGAATATCTAGCAGCTCTCATCGTAAACTTGTCCACAAACGTGAGAAGACGTCTAATTTGCCAAATCTAAACTTATTTATTTTTCAGTCATTGAGCCATCCTCTCATAACTCGACTTGCAGATTCAATCGCTAATTCAGTTGCAAATCTTGTCGTGAAAATGACTCATGGTGTAAGTTTTCTTCTGAAATTAAATGCAACATGAATCTAGAAAATGAATTTAGAAATGTATGAATCTAGAAATTAATCAACATATTCTAGGATTTTTCAATTAAAGCTGAGATGCTCTTCATCCTCATTCCTTTTTCTTTTCTTCCTCCTCATTAAGCATCTCTTCTTCCCAGCGTCTCCTTTTTCTTGTTTTTCTCGTGCCATGAGGAGCCGTGTTAGGAGCCGCGCCCGTCCTCAATGCTCCTTCTCATTCGTTATTCACGAGCCAACAAGTCGTACGAATAGTTGTACATCTTAGATTTCTTCCTTTTCGCTCACATATGAATCCCAGAAAACTCTTTTATTTTTCTTTATTTTTCTTACATTTTTATTCTCTTTAATATGTAAAAGGCTCCTTATTTTTCTAGAAGTTAAATTTTTTACTAATTATGAAATTATTTTGATTGGCTCCTCTACAGTTCTGAATTTCAGCCGTCATGTTCCCTATACAACACTCTTCTACTTTCAATCCTCGCGTGCCCACGAATTCGTCTTCGGGCCAAAGATACAAAGCTTCTTGAGGCGATCCGTATCCGATTGGAGACTCGAAGAACGTGTCCATTGTGTAATCTTCATGTACCATTCTTAATCGCTGTCGTTCATCAAGGTGAGTTTTCGAAAAACAGATGTTAGCATGAGAGAAATTCGATAAATCTGTTAGATATGTGGAGATGAATTCCTTCTTTTAATGAAAGTCCAGTGATCTTAAGAAGAAAACTTGAAAGCCAGAATCGAAAATTTTTAAGAAAAAAAGAAAACACATCGTTCATATAAACTATCTCTTGTTCTTCTTTTCTTGAGGTCGTATTCATCTGGAGCTCCACAGAGCTCAAATCATCCTCGATTGTTACTTTCCCGGTTATTTGACACAAAGTTTCCCTGCCCTTACATTCAAATAACTTTCTCTCTTTTTCCCTTTTCTCCGAGGCGCGGCGCCCATGTTTGTTTTGATTGTTCGTTTTCGTTTGCATCTTTTCCCTCTTTTTCCTCTCCTTTCTTGCACAAATTGAGGTCAGTCGGTCAGTAAACCCCCCATTGAGGTGACCAATTGGTTTCTCTTTTTACTTTCTCTCCTCTCACTCCGGATCACCGAAAAAATGAATGAGAGGGAGAAGGGAGACGAGCGACGGGTGCCTGGACGCGCTGGGGACATTGAGGGAAGAGAAAGAGAAATTTGGATTTCTTTCTCGTTTGCACTCAAACAACAACTGACCGTTCATTTCGAATACTGAGCCGTGCAGAAAAAACTACACATACAAATAGACTAATCGTCTCGATAAGGAAGTCAATGTTGCGATATTGCTCATACGGCGCCAGTGTACACAGAAAAAGGAGAAGAACTACGTTTTGTGGAACAATGGGGAGGTCAACAACTTTATAAAAATGAGATAAACTTTTTGATCTTCTGCGATTCAAAGTGATATGGGTATCCGGAGAAAATAAAATTCATCTAAGTTTTGAGATAAATACTTTCAAGGAAGCAGAGGGATTACTGTAGATTTTCGGTTATTCTCATTGAGTTATGGACCTACCCAAGAAGAAAACTTGCATATTCACGAACGCAAAATAATGCATTGTTATGTCACAAAAATGCAAAGAATGCATTAAATTGCATTTGTGAATAGAATTAAATTGCATTAAATGGTACAAGTTTTCTTCGTGGGTAGGTTCATTTAGAACCTATAAATTATTCTAAGTCAAGCTGTTTTTCGCAATAGTTTACGTTGATTCTCGTATCCTAGAAAACTGTAAAAGCTCCTAACTGGGAACATTCAACTAGTTTTCATCGAAGTCTCAAAATATTTATAGTTGAAAGATATTAAGAACAAAAATAATGTTTGAAAACTTTTTTATCAGTTCCAATCACAAAACTTCATGATTTCATCATTGCTACAGTAACCCGCATAATAAGATAAGCTTCAGTTAAATGGCATCATCAGAGGACTGAAATTCAAAAGTGATGGAGTTAAAAGTGAAGACACTCCATCTCTCTAACAGCACTCACTTAAAATGACATTTTTTCTCTTCCAATACCTGACTGTGATAACCCGGAGGTTTCACTTTCACTCCTCTCTCCAAAATAAAATGCGCCAGTGTTGCGTGTCCAGCCCATTCCGCAATTGATAATAATCTAACTGTTCCCAGCTAATGGGTTTTTTTCCATTTTTCGCTGCTCACGAGTATATTCGGATTTTTTTATATTTTCTCCTAACTTTAAAACCTTTTTCTGTCAACTGATCAACTACCGTAACCTTTCTTTTTTACTCTCAGTTTCCTTTTTTCTACAGTCTCTCACGTGCTTCGGGAGGAAAATATTTGTGTCTTCTCCACTCGATCGACCTTTTTAGTGAAATAAAAAATCATCGAGGAACTGTAGAAAATCATGAGAGAACCAAGAAAATGAGATCGATAGATTTTAGAGATTTGAGAGTCATGAGAAACGTGTGTTCACTGTGTTCCATTTCGAAGAACGAGAAGAGTTAGAGACTGATTAGAGAGCATACAAAATCTGGAGACTCGGGGGAGGCACATGTATGACCAGGGACGCGGCGCCATTGGTGAGAAGAATACTGCCATTGACGACCGTCTACTTCAATTCGATTATTCCTCCTTCTTACCCCTTCTGTCAGCTCCGAAATACCATTAGAATCAAGGAGACCCAGATAAATTCAAGCCACCTGTCTCATTAAAATTCAATTAGATTCAATGAGAAGCTCTGTTACGAAACAGATCATTTAGAGACTGTAGGATTTGAAAATGGTAATTTGAATCGATGATTATTACTTTTATTCCTTCTTCGCCATTTTGCCAACGCAGTTAACTGATAAGCAGTTATGGCGCCAGCACCTTCCCGCCAATCGCCATGATTGGAGAAGGTTTAGATATAAACAGTTTATTATCGAGTCGAAAGTATATTTGAGTATTTCGAAATTATTATTATTGGGTGAATTAAATGTCACATATACCAATGATTTGATGGGGATATTGTCTTCTAGTTGAGTACCTCTCTCTCACACTCTCTTCTATAAATGCCACCTTGTACCAAGATTTGTCACAGCTTTCTTATTCGAATTCGAATTTTCTAATCAGGGATTCTAGATTAGGTTGCTTGAATTATCCTAGAACGGCTAGTACATACTCCAGTTGAATGTTTCAAACATTCCTGAGCCATCACCACTTTTTCTCGTTATCTCTTTTCCGGTTCTTACTGTAGGTCTACACTTCCATTCGCTATCTTCTCACTTTCCTCGTTTTCTCAAATTCTCAGAGTATACTGTAACTTAATGGGATTCCACTTTCTCACCCATTATTCCTTTTCACTTGGTACGCCATTCCTCTCTTAGTAACGACAAATTTCAAAAAGAGAGAGAGTGAGTGCGTACCAGCCGTCGTCCAGTTGAAATGGGCACAGGGGACAATCAAAATTGCACGACCTCTGTTTCGTTTTCATCCTCTCTACACCCATCTACTCCCATCTCCGCACTCGCTCCGCACCGCTTCTTCTTCTTCCCATTCTCTCCCTAAAACAGCCGCCTTTAACAGCTAGAAACCAGGTGAAAGACAATTGGAGACGAAGAGACGCAGTGTTTCCCATACTGCAAGCAAGAGGGGAGCGAGACTCTGCGTCTCTGCGACGACCCATTATGTCTCGTAGGGACGCGTCGCCAAGCGGTGGTGGTGCCAGCCTCACGGAAAGGCTTGCGGGGCGCCGCGCTCGTGTCCCTTCGTGCTCCCTGCGTGTGCCCGCTTTCCGCTTCTCGTCTGTCCTCTCTCTCAGTGCGCGGTGAAGGGGGACTGCGGCAGAAAAAAAGAATAACGACGAAGCGACCGAATGACCCAGTCTCTTCACTTCCCTACTTTCGATCCTCCCATCTTATTTTCTGCTTCTTCTTCTACTCCTCCCATGTTCATCCATCCCGCCCCAATCGCTCCCAGACCCCCGTCGGTCACTCTCTATTAGACCCTTCCTCAATCGGTCGAACTCAATCTACCAACTATTTCCTGGCCTACAGTAACCTAAAGAGTTATCATATTCATCATATTCTAGACTTTCTGAGAAACAGTTTTGGTTGGTTTATATGTTCAGATGCTTTCGGCCTGCTCCCTGAGACCTCAAGTGTGAGCGCACTGTTGATGTTTCACGCCTGAGCTCTCTGGGTACCAGGACGGCTTGAGCAGACATTTTTTGGTTCTGGTTTTGTAGTTTTTTAGGTTAAAAAGTAGGTGAAACAGGTCAAATACATTGTTTCAGAAGTTGAATACAATCGAGTTCCACTAACACCAACTGATGGAGAAACTGATAAGGTGAGTACTTCATACTGTCATGTTTAAGACCAATGAGACGCATGCGTAGTTTCGAGAAGTTCAAAGAATGCTATTTCGTTTTGAGAGCATTACTGACCTATACTCAGACTGAAAAATATGAAATATTACAGTGTGGAAGTTCTTGTGAACGAGAAATCGACTCACTCGACCCATTACGCCCATCGACGAACGAGCTCAGCGGTGCTCGCTTGCTTATACGAAAAGCTTATAAAGAGGCAGCTGGTACTAGCTCCCAATTGATTGATACAAAAGAAGGAATTGGTTCGAGAATGAGTGCGAGAGGTAGAAAAGGAACTGAAAGAGATGGAAGAATTGGAACAGCGACATCTCAACATACATTCGTGATTGAAACAGAAAGAAGGAGACCACTGATGATAAATATTGGATTGAGTGATGGAGCATTGGAATATAAAAAAGTACAAGATGAGATAACAAAGAAGAGAGAAGATGAGGAGAATCGGAAGAAAAGGGAAAAAGAAAAAGTTGAGAAGGAGAAAATGAAGGCGTTGAGACATATTCAATTGACTTCGAGAAAAGCACCATCACTTTTGAAGAAGGAACTGTCTGAATCAACGACTCCGTTGATCGAGAAATTCATGGGAAGGAAAGCGAATGGTTCCAGATTGTCATTGAATAAAAAACGTAAGTGGGATGTAATTTAGGAAATAGTTTGAGAAGAAGGGTAGATCAGATTAAAAGTACTTTCGAGTCGGATACCTATAATTATCAGATCGTTGTCAGCATTCTCTAGACGACTTCGAGGAAGAGACTTAAATAGATTTTTGCTCTAGTAATTTTCTTCATCCACATGAGAATAGTTCAAAAAATTACTTTAAAAACGAAACGAAGAGTCAGTACCGTACCGTACAGTAAGATTTACGAACTAAATCTCTCCAATAGAAAATGTAGTATCCAGAAAATGCTTCATAACAGATTTGTTTTACTAGCCTTTCGATGTTTTGATTTTATTTACGAAAGTAAATTGTTCGAAATTCGGTTTGAAATGATATGAAACACGGGCAATTTCATATTAAAGTATTTTAGTCTCACAAGTCAGGACTTAATGTACAAAAAACAGTAGAAGAATGAAGTTCCCGTAATAATTCTAGAATTTATTTTTTTGGATTTTTGAGATTATGAGGAATGTGCTCAAAGTGCGAAAATTTACCCTAAAAATGGGAGATTTATATTTAAAAAAATTACTGAAGTAAGTTTCAAGAATGAAAGAATACTTTCGTTTTCAGCTTCACTATCCGAAGTTCGTGGCTCTCCACCTACAGAGAAGAATAATAACAATAGTGATTTCAAGGGATCCAATGAGACCATCGTTCTCTCTTCGTACTTTTATACTGTGGAAGCGACTAGGTTGATATTTATACCTAACAATTCCTCTCATATGGCCCATTTTTCAGCAGCCCGGAAGACTACACAGCAGTTTTTGGAAGTCGTCCAAAAGTTGCTCGAACTCCAGATACTCAATCAAGATCTTTCTTTTAAAAACAACGAAAACCTCAGTTTTAATTTATACGCGTACTCTCTTTTTCCAATTTTAATTGCTTTTGTGTTTTCCAAAAACATTTTTGGTTTTATTTGAAATCTGTATAAACTTTTCATACGAAATGGTCGTTTGTTTGATGCGAATTTCCTCAAAATCTCGGAAGATCATTGGAATTTCCAATGCTATTCTAATTGGAATCATGATTTTTCTCGAATCAACGCAAATCTTATTGAAGAGTGATAAGTACCTGGAATTTAAGAAGTAAAACATTTAATTTTGGAAATCATTCAAATGTGTCTTTTTCTAGCATTGGTATCTTGGAATGGCTCTCGGATCAAGACTCTCTGTTTTTGTACTCAAATTTGGTTATATCTACCCTTCTCATAGTCTCAATTGTATTGTTGGTAATAGTGTTCGATGTGGTGATTTCTCAAGAAAGTGACCACTTTCATGTTGGCCCCAGATCTTATTCGGTAAGAAGTACCAATTAAGAATTTGTTAAGTTAATTTTCAGCTGCCTATTTACCTATCATTCATCTCTTTCATTCTCTGTATCCTGAGTTATTCTCTTTCTCTTCGCGTATCATCAGAATTCGATTCAAAGATGACTAAACTATTTATGACTGTAAGTTCATTCCCACAGTAGCCATATCTTTCAGAAAAATGAGAAAATTTGTCAGAACTATTTGAACTATGGAGAGTCGAGAAAAAGTCGACGTCTTATTGATCGTATCCATGTTAGTTTAGCGTTTTCTTAAATGTAATCCATGAGATGCATAATCGTAGGTAGATTACTCGTGCTGTGGAGTCAAATCGATTGATGATTTCGTGGATTTATCTGAAATAGATAAGAGCCTACCGTCTCAAACTAAGTTATGGTCGTGTAATGAGTGGGAATACTGCGGAGTTCCTCTAAGCTGCTGTAAAACTGTTTCGTGCTCACAAAAAGTTGAACTTCTGAAGGAAGGATGGGATCCAGAAAATATAACAAAACAATGGTTCAATAGAAATGGTATTTGAATAAATATGTAGATTATCTCAAATACATTTTTTGACAGGATGCATTGAGAAAATGGAAAACGCCTACTTGTTCCTGAGTTATCCTAACTACATTTTGACAGATTTTGCCATGATTCTTGTTTTGGGTTTTCACATCTGCTCAATGATACTTTCCCAGATTTTAATCACATCTAGTGCAACACTCCACACGGCCCATTTAGAAACTTCTGAAGCCTCATATGCCTGGCTTATCGATGTTGGTCAGCCAGATCCGCTCAGTCTCGTGAAGGTAAATAATATTTGAGAAACATGAGCATTATTTTCTTCAGAAGCTCAATCCCGATATAGATCTATCCGAGCCAAAATCAAGTGATCACAATGAAGAGTATCAAGGTGAAGAAAACGACAATGTAGAAGAAATTATATCGCTAGCTGCTTGTACAACAGAAAAGGAAACAAAAACCGAAATCGAAACTAAAAATACCGAAAGCAGCACAGGAACATCCAGTAAGGGGACCAGTTCAACAGGAGCAACACACGCTTCTGCTGTTTCTGCCAGTGTTATGGAGAGCCCCGGCCAATTTTCTTCCAATGAAGTGATTATTTACGATTCGGATACGGGGGTAGCTAAAAGAATGCCTCAGAAGACAAAAAAGACAAAAGGAGATTCGAACCTCAAGAAAAACAAGCCAAAAATCGCGAGAAAAAACACCGAAACCAAGCGAAAACAGTCTAAAAAGCCGAGTGGTACAAATAAAGGAAGGAATACGAAAACGAAGAAAGCGCCTAACAAGAATCTGAAAAAGAAAACTACTGCTAATCAGAAGAAGAAAAAATAAAGCATTTTTGTTTCGTTCAATGTCTACTATAAGTTCCAGAGTTCGAGTTGATTTCCATCAGAACTGTCAGAACTGTCAGATTTCGTAAAAATCCATATTTAAATATTTCTCATTTTGAAGCTCATTTTCTCGTAAATCCACAAAATACAGTATCTCGTCTCCTCGTTTAGAGACCCTGCCACGTTGTCATATGTGCCTTTAAATTGTCTGTTTTTAAAAACATGATTTCAACGCATCTAATTTCGAGATCTTTTCATTTTTCTGTAATTTAAAATCGTCTTTCCTGCCAAGTCTCGATGCTTCTTGTTCAATTGAACTCCATTCCAGATTCGCCAATTACATTGAGCGAAATGGACTGGAGACAGCCCTATCCCGCCAACTCAAACTTGAGAAACGGGCTGATGGACGGCCTGCAAAGAGATGGAGAATACTATCCAAGCAGGCCAGGACCATCGGCTCAAGAGGTATTTGTATGTTTATCTGAAAATTGTATGTCATAATGTCTTCAGGAATTTCCTCCAAGTGAAAGCTGGTGGAAAGAAACCGACCCACGGCAGAACTGGAAACCACTGAAAACTGACAACGAACGCCGGGAAAACTGCCGAATTTCGCGTATCGAGTCGCGAAATGAACTTCAATCGAATCAACAAGAAATGGAACCGAGGAACGAAGGTGGTTACAGCGCAACTCATCAATTGTATCTTATTTTTCTTTTCAGACGAATGCCTCGAAATCGTAGTAACTTCTACGAAGGTGTATTTCTCGAGATGCATGAATACCATGCCCGGCACTATCATCGACGAGAGAACATATTTCTTGAAAGGAGACATCCCAATGATCTACTTCGTCAATTGTAGTCCCGGTAGGATAAAGCTTAAAGTGTGTTGTGAATCGTAGAATAGCTGATTCAGAACGATTCGATACGCTGGAGAAGTTCTGCAGGGAGGCACTACACATCGAATCGAGTAGTTGTGATCAGGGTTCGTAATATATTGTACGAGGCATTATTGTAAATTTTCTTTCCAGAAATATGTAGAGATGGAACGCTCATTGCTACAAAAAAGAAGACAGTAGAGCGAATTCGCGACGGACAATTTCAAGAACGAACCGAATATACGTATAAATTTCACAAGAGTGCTAATGTAACCTTCTACGTAGCCATGCGTGAGTTATAATCTCATCCATATGGTTTAACCTGGCTGTAAATCTTCAGATTCCGACCACACATAAGGCGTCAATGATCGTCGAGAAGCATTATCTGAAACCATCTGAACCTCCAAGTGCTTGTTTAAAGTATTTTACATGTCCCATTGCACCACTATAATTTTTACTCGTTTAATATGTTCCGTTTTCAAGTTTTAATTGTACATGCAGCTAATATCATTCTACAAATAAAAAAAAGAAGCATAATTACATTGTTCTTCGGTGATTCATGTTTTTTAAAGGTTTTGTCTCTCCTGTGCATTTGCGCTCTACTGAACAAGAAAAGTATATTTCGACAGCAAATGTTTAGTTTCACTGCAAGTTCCCAGCAGTAGTCACATCAAGTGATGTTTTTATTTTTTCTATTTCAATTATTCAGTCTATCGATTTTGTTTTAACTCGAAGTTTTTCAGTATACAAAATGTACGACAATCCGGGGAATACTACAGATCAGGAAAAATTCTTAGATCAGTCGATTCGTGTGGTAAAAACCGAGTCTTTTGAGATGAAAAGATGTCTTGACAAGGTAAGGTTAATCATCAAATTTTTTCGCATAAATCACCGTTCTGAAAAATCGATAATTTTACCAGGGCAAAACAATGGATGCTTTGAAGCATGCTCTTCAGATGCTCAATGAAATGAGAACCGCTGAGCTATCTCCGAAGTTCTACTACAGACTATGTAAATAACTATAGTGCACTTCAAAAGTCAAATGAATTTTTCTCAGATATGGACACAATGCACGAACTACAATGTCTAGAAGTCAGTCTGATTCAAGAGTATGCTCAGGAACCAGCCAAGTTGGGAAACCTTTATGAGTGTGTGCAATACGCGTCTGCCATAATTCCTAGATTGTGAGTTGAAATAGTTTGAATGATCAGAACGCCGAACATGTTCCAGGTACCTCCTCGTTACGATTGGTGGCGTTTTCATCAAGTGCGGATTGGGGTCACGTAAAGAGATTCTGAAGGATCTTGTTGAAATGTGCAGAGGTGTTCAACATCCACTCCGTGGACTTTTCCTTAGAAACTATTTGATGCAATGCACTCGTTCTGTGCTTCCAGACTTACCAGAAACAGAAGATATGCTTCTCGCGCACAATAACACCCTTCCTAAAGGATCACCTGCTCTCAAGCCAAGAGATGGAACAGTTGAAGACACTATTGACTTTGTTTTGATTAACTTCGCTGAAATGAACAAGTTATGGGTGAGAATGCAACACCAAGGACCATCGAAAGAGAAAGAAAAACGAGAGAAGGACCGATTAGAGCTTCGAATTCTAGTTGGCACTAACCTTGTACGTCTTGCACAATTGGAAGCACTTACTGAAGAAATGTACGTTAGAGATGTTCTACCAAGCATATTAGAGCAAATCGTATCATGTCGTGATACTATCTCCCAAGAATATTTGATGGAATGTGTAATTCAAGTTTTCGCCGATGATTTTCATTTGGCAACGTTAAACGAGTTCTTGAATGCTTGTGGTCAACTACAACAAGAAGTTAATATCAAGATTCTTCTCATCGCCCTTGTTGATCGCCTCGCTCTTTACACCAATTCTTCCATCGAAGGACAACCTGCCCCAACAAAAATGCAGTTGTTCGAAATCTTCAGTGAGCAAGCTACAAGCCTGATAAAAAATCGTCCAGATATGCCGATGGACGACATTGTAGCTCTTCATGTTTCACTTGTATCTCTAGCTGTCAAATGCTATCCAGATCGCTTGGATTACGCAGATATGACATTCCTTGGTTTGAGACAAGTTATTGAAGAAAAGGGGATTACAGAGTAAGCGAATCTTTCTATTAATTGCAAAATGTTTTTTTTAATTTCTATAAAATCGGAGGTTTGCATTGTTTCATTCAAAAATTTACTTTTTTAGCATTGAAGCCTTCGGAAAAGTTGGACGAGAACTCACGAAACTTCTGAATATTCCCATTGACGAATACAAAAATGTGCTGCGCCTTTCGGAACTTCCCGAGTATATCAAAGTCATGAGCTACTTTGACTACCGTGGACAATGCAACATCGCTTCCTACATGGTTCAAAATATGTTAGAAGAAGAGACCATTCTTCGCCATCAAGAGGATGTTGATGCAGCCTTCTCACTTATATCATCACTGCTGAGAGATCAGGAGAAACAACCAGATAACTCACACGAAACCGAAGAATTTGCGGATGAGCAGAATTTGGTTGCAAGATTGCTGCATTTGATCAGAGCGGATGACGTGGATTCACAATTTTTGGTAAACGAATTAGAAACACTTATAGAAATGCAATTGAGTATTTACAGCTTCTCAACAGTGCACGTAAAGTCCTCGGTGAAGGTGGACGTCATCGTCTTCGTTACACACTCCCACCTATTATTTTCGAACTTTATCGTTTGGTTCTGCAGTTCGCAGATATGAAAGATGAAGATGAAAAGTGGGATGCCAAAATCAGAAAAATGTTTGTTTGTGCTATGGGAACAATCGGAGCTCTTGTCTCTACAGCAGAATTGGCCGAATTGCCAATGAAGTTGTACCTTAACGTAAGCTCTTTTTGTAAACAACATTCTATGAAAAACTTTCAGGGTGCCATCACTGCTGACCGTGTTCCATTTGAGGATAATCACACAGTTGTTTACGAGTTTGTATCAAAAGCATTGTCAATCTTGGAAGACGATGTCGTCGACTCACGTGATCGTGTAAGGTGCCTTCAGTTGACGGTTGGCACGTTATTGAAAACGACCCACCTACCTGAAGAAAACTGGCAGCCATTAGCGAATCAAGCAGTTCTTGCTGCTGCAAAAATGTTCAAAAAGCCGGATCAAGTGAGATCACTTGTTACAGTTGCTGCCTTGTACTGGCACGGAAAAACTTTGGAAACAAATGGCGAGAAATTGAGGAACGGAAAAAAGGTGGTCGATATTTTGAGGAAGTCCGCAAAAATTGCAAAAGAATGTTTGGAGCCGTTGGTTCAACAACAACTTTTCATCCAACTGCTTTCCGCTTACACCTACTACTACGAGGATAACTGCCCAGAGGTTAGGTGTCATTTTATATTTTCTAAATAATACATTTAATTCAGATCAATGTCGATCACATCGAAGAGTTGATTTCACGAACCCAAGATAACGCGGTTCAGCTGGATGTTTCAGCCGAGGCTGATAGTCTTGAAAAACAACTTGGAGAAGCGATTAGACGTCTTCAGCTAGCTAAACTTGATGTGGCAGCGTCACAAGTTTCATCGGCCCGAGCCGAGCCAGATCTCCCACAGCCTCCATCGGAGAATGAGGGGCTCTAGATTAAAAGTGTCTTATATTTGCCTAATTCATATATTTTCTGATGTAATTATAATTCTTTCGACCTTTTTTGCTACCCCCTCAGTCCCTCCTGAATTTGTGATAGATTTCCGTTTATGATGTCTCGATGAAATTGTGATTAGGCCCTTCTTCTCGTCGAAAATTAGCCAAGTTTTCCGGTTTTAAATAATTTATAGATACAATACTTTGTGTGCACACACCTTGCCATATCATGTCTATTATTCTATTTATAATATATGGAAATTACAAGAATTGGAAGTTCTTTGTAAATGGCACTATAGCTTTGATATTCATCCCACCATTTTTGAGGCGAAGTAACAATTATCGTCCAAATACATTGCCCTATTTTCCCAGTTCATATTATTGCATCCCGTTCATAACTTTCTTACATCATTATACTTATTTATTATAAAAACTCAGATAAACCATTCAAAAGAATTATCTTCTCTCAAAATGAGGTTTAAACTGTTGGTATGCAGTTTACACAAACTATTTATTCGTCTCAATATTTTGTTTTAAATCTACAAAACACGCGTTAAACAGATCTAGAAGGAGCGCATGAGAGGAAAGCTGAGTTCCGCACGTAGAAAATTTAGTCTCAAGGTAAGTAACTGTAAATATGTTTTCAAAAAATGAATGTGATCAAAAAGAAACATTCACATGTTAATTGTAGTTTGTTTATTGTAGCTCTTTACAAGTCATACTCCAAAAAGTTCCCACGTCATTCTATGAACGGTCTATTTGTCTCTGCTCTGTCCCAACTATGTGTATCTTTTCGTGATTTCTGCTGCTATCTCAGTTGCTCCTTCCAAAATGACTCATTCATTCAGTGACGAACAAGATAGTGAAAGAATTTATTAAGAAATAAAAAGACAAGCATAGTATATAAAAGATTAAGAAATTCCGAAGAATCTAATAATTTGTTCTCAATATACAGTCAGATTTGGGAATGTTCTTGACCAATTCGTTCAAAAAAAGTTTGACTTTTGAGTGACAAAAAGACATGGCATCACGCATCACCAACTGTATTGAATACCTCAATCTTCTTTTTTTCTTGACTACATTTTATGTTTGCGTTTCAGTTTCATTTATTTTCTTTTTCCTACTGAAAGATTGTAATTTTGTGCCATTACAAGTCACAAACTTGCTCAAAGTTCAACTGGGAGCTTCGTTTAACCTCTTGACATAACATCAACTGAGCAAAAAAAGATCACAAAATAGAGAAAGTTCATAGGAAAGAACAAAAAGATCATAGAAAAGTCATATGTATATTTTTCGATCACAAATGTCTGCAGAGCATGGTGGCAATATAAACAGAGTTGTCTACCACTCCAAACATTATTCTTCTGAGCTCTTGCGCACTTTATGTTGTTATTCGGTGAATGTCTGTTGATGCGTGATTCACGACCGTATTTTCTCTTTCTTTCTCTATCTCCTTTCCCATTTCAAAATGTTTACATATCTACTATATTTGCTCTTTTCACTTCGATTTCTCTGTTTTTCTTCTCAACTCTTCTCAACTTTCTCAAAAATTCTAATTCTCCACCCATTCTTTAATGCTCCTTCAATTTTTCGTCTCCATTTTGTTATCAGAAAGCTACAAATGACACCTGAAATGGCGTGGTTTTGTTGGTTCTCGTCGTCGTTTCGCTTCGCTAACTATATGTTTTCTAACTAAAAATTATAATATGACGGAGTGAAAATAAAGAGAAAGATGAAGCAAAAAATTGTTATCAGAGAGAGACGCAGAGAACTTGTGATTCACACGCTTTCCCTCCTCTAACATATTACTTTTCCTATCGGAATACTAAATAGCACGTTTCGACTTTATTCTGCACGTGAAATAGGTGGAGTCGAGATTACTGTAATTGAATTAATTTGAATAGGAATGATCAACTGAAAATAAAAACAATTAAGTTAAATAAAAGTGATTCAACACAAACTTCTTACATATTTTTAATAGAATTTCCGTTTCTTCATTAAAATTTTCATTTTTCAGACCGACACAATCCAATTTAATCACCGAAGAAAATCTTTCTACATCAGATGGAAGCTGCAAGATCAGTAGCCACGGATCTGAGCACGACGGCCAACTCGACAGTACTTAGAAGTGAGTTTTACGAAATAATTATACAAATCCTTTTCGGCCCCTCTTCTTAATCTTTCCCCAAAAATTTCGTTATTCTCGTTCCCGAGTTCTTTGTGTTGCGATAGGAACCATGGAGGTTTAGAGATCTAGAGAAACTAACAAACAACGGCTACTCCAAAATGAGAGAAAAAGAGAGTGAAAACGTTTTTTTTCTGAATTTTAAACCAAGATAATAAGGTTTTTCTATTTTTTGGCATCTAATTTTTGATTTTGGCTGTTTCTGAAGTAGAGAAAAAGAGAGACGCAGAGAAAATGAATAAACAAAAAGGGGAAATCCGATAAATTAACTGGACACTATGAGAAGCTCACTTGAGAAACGTCTCGCTATGTCTCTGCCAGCTTTTCTCGTTATTCACCACCGAAAATAACTGGTCTTGACCGTTTTCACTTTTCAATTCTCTCATGTTTTCATCTTTCTATCACATTTTTTAAACCGTCTCTTTCAATAACTTCCACCACTAAAAATAGGTTTCAAAAACTATAATTCCAGGCTGTAGTCAGTGATATTGCATAAATTGTGCTATCCATTTTTCTGTTCCTTCTTTATGTTTTGTACCGATTATCGTTTCATGTCAAAACAATAGACATTCAGAATAACTAGTTTTGCCAGCGTTTCTTTTTTGAGAAACGTTTTTTTCTTCTTTTTCAGAATGAACGTTTCGATTTTTCAAAGTCACAATTGAACAAATGGCTTTTTTCAACATCGCATTTGCATTCGGCATGGAAACAAGCATATTCTATCTATTTGTGCTCTTTTCTCTCACTCATTTATTATTAAATTTTCCGCAGAGCAACTTGATTACGTTGTTATGAAGAGTCAGTACACATGGTATTATTCAGAGAGAGACAGACTAACAGAGAACATTTTTGTTGATAAAATTTATCCAGCTTCAATTAACTCTCTCAGAATTGTACAGTTGCTACCTCTTTTTTTTATTTTAAATTAAGGTTAGATGGGTATCTCTGTCATTGAATCCTTATCTGCAATTTCATCTCTTCTTCCGAAATTAGGGCTACCCCACTAAGAACTTATATCTATTGACGGCTTTTTGAATGTATGAGTTGTCAGTTTTATGGAGCGATGCCCGCCATCTCTCCTGATTTTTTGAATCATTTTCCCGTAATCTTATCATTCAAAGTTTCGCCGATGATCGACAACGCATAGTTATCATTATCAGTTCCACATCTTGTAGTTCTCATTTTCAGCTCTATTTTACTGTCGACATTAATCAATAGGAGAGTCTCTATGTGAGGTTCTTTGTTCTCTTCTTTTGTCAGTTTTTCATGTGATAGCCAAACTTTGAAGTTGTCGTCGTTAAAATGGCGCCTTTTCAGTGCAATCATCGGGTGTGTAAATAGAGAAAAATCAAACTTTGAAAGGTAAAGGGAATGTAATAAACCGAGTGAGAAGGAAGAACACTTTTTCATGTTCTTTATCAGCCACGATGTTCTCTTTTTTTCAAATATAGAACATTCAATCTATACTTTACCCATGTCCTTTTAATTTTAATGAAACTTGGAAATAGTGAGAAGTTTTCCACCTCTACTTGCCTATCTAGGTTGTGAAAGACTCGATAAGTTGATATGCATACATTGATCAAGCACAAATAGTTTCTGTCATTCAATATTTGCAAGAATTTTTTTCATACTGATTATTCGATTTTTTCCTGTCAATATTTTTCCAAAGATCAATAAGAATGAGTTTGTACATGACTTTACCGAATTGCAAATTAGCATCGATTAGTCTGTTCAGAACATGTAAGGTCTGAAGTGTAAAATTTTAAACTCATTGACCCCATTTCCCCTCTCAAATTTTTAAGATAAAAATTTTCGCTCATTCATTAGTAACTCCTGTCATTTTTAATCAGGAATCTGAAGTTTCAAATGAGTTTTATTCCAGCCGTGGCGTCATCAACATCGTCAATTATTGGTGCGGCGGCAGCAGCAGTAGCCGAGGCGCAGCCGTCAGCCTCTACATCCAGCTATTCATCATATCTGCTGCTGGAATTACCGTTCCGTCAATTGTTACGACTACAACCTCCGCCGTCATTCATTGCCGGTACAAGGCGGATGGCCTCTCATCTTGATTTACCCACAACTCTTGCCATTATTGGCTTCGTTTTTGTTTTTTGTCTCTACCTTATTCACATCATTGCACTCTCATACTCGTAAGATTCCAGTAATTTCCAGAACGATCTCATCTTTCTTATTCCAGGAAATACCGATTACATCACAAAGTAACACCAAACTCATCACTTCCCGGAGTTTCCATCATCAAACCGATCGTTGGAACTGACAAAAGTCTCTATGAAAATATTGAATCCTTCTTCACGACGCAATATCACAAATTTGAACTCTTATTTTGTTTCCATTCAAAAGATGATGAAGCTGTTGATGTAGTTCAAAAACTTATCGAAAAATATCCAGATGTCGATGCGAAGTTGTTCTTCAGTAAGTTTCTATCTTGTTCTTCTCAATGTCAACACTGTTTGTTTTTATTGCAGAAGGCGAAAATGTTGGTCTCAATCCAAAAATTAACAATATGATGCCTGCGTATAGAGCTGCTCGTTACCCACTAATTTTAGTCAGTGACAGTGGCATCTTCATGCGTCCAGATGGAGTTCTTGACATGGCAACAACAATGATGAGTCGCGAAAAGATAGCATTAGTTACACAAGTACCGTACTGCAAGGATCGTGATAGTTTTGATGCGGCCTTCGAGCAACTCTATTTTGGAACATCACATGGCAGAATCTATTTAGCTGGAAATTGTATGGACTTTGTATGCTCAACAGGAATGTCATCAATGATGAAAAAAGAAGCTCTTGATGAATGTGGAGGAATCGCAAATTTTGGAGGTTATCTTGCTGAAGACTATTTCTTTGGTAGAGAACTCGCAAATCGTGGTTACAAGTCAGCGATCTCTACCCATCCTGCTCTACAAAACTCCTCATCAGTATCAGTTTCATCTTTTCTCGATCGGATATGCAGATGGGTCAAGTTGAGAATTGCTATGTTGCCACATATAATTCTTGTGGAACCACTACAGGTACAGTATTAAAAAGGAAATTATAATATTTTCAATTAAATATTACAGGATTGCTTCCCGTCTGGTTTAATCATGTCGTACAGTCTGAATTATTTAATGGGCTTCAACGTGATGCCTACATTAATACTTCACACGATATACTGGATTAGTATGGATTACTCACTGATGACAAGTATGCAGGTAAGCATGAAAAAGTACAAACAGAACAAACAATAATTAATTTCAGAATGGCAATCTTGGTTTCTCTCCACTTCGATTCTTGTTGATTTGGCTGCTTCGAGAGCTTTCAGCACCTCTCGTATTCATAAAAGCGCTGTTGGAACCAACCATTCGATGGCGCAATAATGTGTTCCACTTGGCATGGGGAGGACAGATTTTGCCACCAAAATGTTAATAGTTGATACTCCCTAATATTCACTTTTTTTCCAAAAATCCCTCACAACACATCGCTCATTTTCACTGTGATTTTGTTCCCAACATTATCAACTCGTTCATCCCTCACCACATCATCTAAATCTTCGAATTCCGGGTCATTTTTCAATCAGTTATCTTTTTATCTCTTCTCTTCTTCTCTCCTTTTCGTTCTTACTATCATATAGTACGGGTATCTTGAAATCTGAAATACCATCATCCAAATGTTCGTCCTGTAATAAATGTAGAAGTGCTTTATAGCCTCATAAATTAATAAAGTTCTTTCAATAGTTTCGTTTTGTTCGTGTTTCAGCAAAGGTTTCAGAAATTCCCCATATCATCAATTTCACAAATTCCAGCTTTCCAAAATCATTTTTACAACTTTAGATGCTTTCAAGCATTCTACGAAATCCATTAGTACGCCGGACGTTCTCAGCCAGAGTGGTCAGTCAAAATGAATATGAAACAGCCGCTGATTCAACACTAGAAAAATTATCCGATTATTTCGATCAAATTGCGGATTCGTATCCAGTTTCTGATCAATTTGATGTGTCCCATGCGATGGGAGTGCTCACAGTAAATGTTTCCAAATCTGTTGGTGAGAACATGCGAACAAAAAATTTAGTTGTTATAAATTTTCCAGGAACATATGTGATTAACAAGCAATCACCAAATAAGCAAATCTGGTTGTCCAGTCCAATGTCTGGCCCAAAAAGATATGATCTGGCAGAAGAGGACAGGTTGGTTCTTTATGGGATCAAATATATCAATCAAAATATAAAATCTCAGCTTCAGACATACTAAAAGTGAAATATCAAATTTACAAGTCACATTCACTTTCTTGAATTTTTGAACTCGATTCTGCCTTCTGAGTTGTGGCCAAACGTACAAATCCACTAGACCGAAAGTGGTCTTAATGATCATTAGACGAAAGGTTTCGCATTCATTTTTACATGTATCCGTTTGCAGACAAAACGAGAAATGAGATTAAAAAAGAGATGAGTAAAGTGTCTTCTTACGCAAAGTGCAAAGACAGGGCGGAGAAAGACAGAAAGGCATTTTTGACATTAGTGAACGTTTTACAGGTGGACGTATTCTCATGACGGAGAAAAACTGGACGAACTTTTGAATCGGGAATTCAGAAAGATTCTCGGCGACGACCGAATCGATTTCTCGCGACACGTCTAATCCGGATTTCATATCATGTGATTTGTCCTCTCTCTCGATTTTTCTCTCGTTTTCTTGCATATTTGATGTATCACTTTTTTCTTGTAACGTAGATTCTACCCTATTTGATATTTAGTGTGTTCCTTTCTTAGATGTTCTGGTTAAATGTTCTTGCCCTTGAAATTCAAATAAAACAAGAAAGACAGAACAAAATCTCCGATCAAATCTTAAAACGCACGTCAAAGTCACGCACTTTTGCGCCGACTAAAGTTCCTTTCAGCGTTGCCGCTAAACAGGGCGCTGGGCGTCATATCGGAGTTTCGTTGTAAATCCGAATATTCACATGCGATCACATCAAGCTCCTGGCGGCTTGTTTAGCAGTTTCTTTCTGTTATTTTTACTCGCAAATCACATAAATCACCAAAATTAGTTTTGAATATCACATATTTTCTTTTTTTGTTGCACTTACGTTCCTCAATTATGTTTTACGACTCCACTAAAGCAGTAAAATTCAGATTCATCTCGCCCATCTCGAAAAGTCATCCAGTGTTTTCGAAGTTAACAACTCAATCAAGCAAATGCCCCGCCTAGCGCTGCGGTAATCAAAATAACAAAGAAAACTGATTAGACATTAATATTTCAGACAATACAGTTACTATTACCGCGTTAATGGTGAGAAAGCCGAACAGCTACTGAAGGAATACGGCCACGATGGAGATTTTCTCGTTCGATACAGTGAATCAAATCCACAAAACTTTTCCATCTCTGTCAGGTTGGTTGATGAAAAAACAATTGCATTGCTCTAAAAACTATTACCTTCGTAATAACTGCTATGTACGTACTTATAAATCGTTTCCAGAGTGTCCGAAGAAAAGATTCTTCACATCAAGGTGACAAAGTACGAAAATGACATGCTAAGCATCTTCGATGATCAACGAACTACGAACGAGTTCGGCTCAATCACAGAACTAGTCGAGTTCTACATGGAATTCCCTGAAAAACTGCGAGAGAAGGATGGCATGTTTCTTGAACTGAAAAAACCTGTCCATGTACCTTACCAATTGGAAGCATGTGCCGAAGAGCAACGACGGACTCAACTCTACCGTTGGTGGCACGGAAATCTGCCGGCAAGCAGTGCGAACAAATTGCTTCAGACCGAAAAGAACGGAACATATTTGCTACGAGCTAGCCAACACATTCCGGGTGCTTTAGTGATATCAGCGAAAACAGAAGGACATGTGGTACATCTGACAATCTATCAAGACCCTACGACTGGAAGATTCAATATTGATGGAGATAGAACAAAGTTTCAGTCTGCATGGTTGTTGATTGACTCCTACTCAAAGAATCCCATTGTCGAGAAAGGAGAGGCAAGCAGAGTTTTGTATTTGGAAGAGGTACTTGAGTTCAGTTTAGCTTTATTATCCAAACAGTCATTTTTATAGCCTTTGTTCAACACATTCATAGAAGCAGATCTCTTTGTTGATCGTTATGAAATCATCCGAAGGCCAATCAATCCCAGAGAGTCGATGGAGAAAACGGGAATTTCGGAAGAGTTTGACGTATGCTAAAATTCACGATTTCATTAATTTTCAATAAAAATTTGCAGCGTCTCTCGCAAGAAGCCCTCCCAGCTGAACAATACCTGTCCAAAAGAGAAGGACGACGACCAATTAATGCTGACAAAAATCGTTACAAGAATATTGTTCCATTCGATCACACTCGAGTTATTCTTAACGATCGACCAAATATACAAGGCAGTGACTATATCAATGCGAGTTATGTCAGATTTGAAAACAGTCAGAGAACGAAAAACGTAACGTTCGCTTGTGAGAAATCATTCATCGCCACACAAGGATGTCTAGATACAACGATTGCTGACTTCTGGAGAATGGTTTGGCAAGAAAATTCTCGTGTCATCGTTATGCCAACAATGGAGAATGAACGAAAGGAAAAGTGTGCACGGTATTGGCCAGCCGAAGTTGGTAAACCAGAAGCCCATGGAGATATTTCCGTCAATTGTACTCTCGAAAGAAAAGTTCAACGAGTTGTGTCTGATGAGGTTCGAGCTGAATTGGAACAAGAGAAAGCTAATCGACTTGCCAAAGGGTTGGTGCCTGAAGCGGAGCTCAATGGTGATGGTGTCAGTTATATCTTGCGAACTTTGGTTATCAAGAAAGGAAAAGATAGTCGAGAAATACGTCAACTGCAGTACTTGACATGGCCAGATCACGGATGCCCTCTACATCCTTACGCTGTTCTTAATTTCTTAGAAGACGTGGATCGGGAGTATGACTATTTCAATGCTCAGCCAGTGACTGCTACACTTCCACAAGGTCCGATCGTTGTTCATTGTAGTGCGGGAATCGGAAGAACTGGAACAGTTCTCGTTCTGGATGCGCTTTTGACTCAGGTCAAAAAAGTTGGAATGCTTTGCCCAATGGATGTGTATAAGATGGTGAAATACGTCAGAACTTATCGATCAGGTCTCGTTCAAACAGAGCAGCAATACCAGTTTTTGTACAAAGCTCTGGCGTTCTACTTGAAAACTCATAATCCGGTTAGTTAAAAACAATTGCGAACATTTTGAATCCACCATTAACTCTGAACTTTTGCAGTACCCGGTCAAATCATTTACTGCTGGAGATGCTGACAGTTTCGATTACCCAAGACGTTTACGTTCACTTCAAGGATCTTCTCGTCCATCTTCCTCCCGACAAGCAACATCTTCACGTCCTTCCTCCTCAGCCTCTTCTCGTACTTCTCATTCTCGTCCAAGAACAGGTCCATCTGAACATCTACCGGAACGCAGTGTTTCTTCCACATCTTCACCTTCCACCTTACTCAAGTCTACGAAAAAATAAATCACAAATGTTCCAATTTCTAGCTATAATTCTTTCAATTCGATTATACTATTTTTCCTAGCTCTTTTCCTCTTTTATCCGTTTCATAGTTGTTATTCTTTCCTTTATATCTCTTTCTCTTATCGCCTTTCTGAGAATTTATCCATAATCACCAGTTTTGTGTTAACATCTCCATTTTTTTTCTAATTATCTTTTATTAACTTCAGTTCATATTATGTTCCACTCTCTCTCAGGGTAGAATCAGTTTGTGACGCTCCATGTTTTCCTACTTTTTGTTGTTCACTGTAGTCAATACGAGATCCACCATTTTAGATCCTCCGGTATAGATACTTCGGTATTAATTTCCTATCAGTATGCCATGCGCCGTTTTTTTCCATTTTCCCTGTTTTTACTAACCCGTAGTAGATTATTTTCGTTCTACCTGTGAATCCATTTTTTCACCGAATCTTCAATCATTGTTATTGGGAACTATGTACTATTGCCTTCACCTTTTCGAATTTTAAAACGCAAAATCACGTCTTTGCCCTACCCCAACAATTCTCTCAACCCATATCTCTTTGAGATGATAGAAGAGAATAGTCAGTTGTTATTTCAGAGTTATATGCATTATTGAATTTTTTCCATTCAGCATCTTCATCTGTAATAAAAATTGATATGGGTCCAAGAATCTCCTATATGAGATTTTTCCTAAATTATTTATGTTGATTCCAGAATACAATAACATGCTTACGATCAGCTACTGGGTTTGTTTTGAAACTTCTATACGGAACTTATATCAAGTATGAATCTTTCCAGATTCAATATACTCATGTTTTTTTTTATTAAAGAGCTCGTGCATAAAAATAAATAACACATTGGTAAAACACAAGCAACCTCGCCCTTCTGCACTGTCCAAAAAATCGCGGGCATTTAAACTGGTCGAAGTTTTCCTTCATTGAATTTCGTAAATTTCGTCACAAAATTGATTTTTATTTCGAAAAACCGAGAACAGGTTGAATAAGTTCCCAGAGAGAAACCCTGGGCAGCTATTGTACTACATAAATATATTTTTTGAACTTCTCTTTATCTTCGATTTTATCTTGACTCGTCTGTCAATTAAATCATTTTACAGACTCAGTCTGGAAAAGATGCCACCTAAAAAAGCTGCACCCAAGAAACTTCACGAGTTGGCACCAGAAGTGCGTGTTGGATTCAAAATCGATGATATCAGCAAGAAAACTTATATTGTTGGAAAACAATTCGCCACCGGTGGCTTCGGCAGGATTCACACATGCACTGAGGAAGGAAAATCTCATCAGATGGTTATGAAAATCGAACCTTCGACGAATGGACCGCTTTTGACAGAAGTCGTTGTGTTCAACAGGATTTTGAAAAAGGAAATGATTGAGGCTTATAAGAAAACCAAAAAGATTCCGTGGATTGGACTTCCCTATATTATCGCAAACGGATACTTCACCTACAACGGAGACAAAATGCGTTATATGGTAATCCCAAAATACGCAACTTCTCTGGAAGCAACGAGAGAGTCAAATGGCGGAACTTTGTCGGTCAAAGACTCATTGACTGTAGCCAATTGTGTTCTCGGAGCATTGGAATATTTGCATGATTCGGTTAGCGGAATTCTGAATCTTTCTTACGAGACTATTTTGAGTTTTGCAGGATTACGCTCATGCAGACGTGAAAGCTGCCAATATTCTTTTGGAGAAAGAAGGAGTCTACTCAACCTCTGTTCTTGTCGATTTTGGTTTGGCTCATCGGACGACAAATAATGTTGATAAACCAGACAAGAAGAGAGCTCATAATGGAACCTGTATCTACACTTCAACTGATGCTCACCGGGGAAACAATCCATCGTTCCGTGGTGATGTCGAGATTCTTGCGTACAACTTGATTATGTGGATCACTGGAACTCTTCCATGGCTTGTATGTTATGTTAATTTTTTTAACTAACACATTATCTATTTCAGGCTCTGGAATCTTCCCCTGACAAAGTTTTCGATTCAAAACAAAAATTCATTGCTGGGTTACCGGGTACTCTGCAGAATGTACTCACGGTTAGTTACTAACATCTTCCACCCCATTACACGCCATTTCATGCCGTGCCTACGATAACTTTACGGGCTCCCAAGTCAAATTATGGGTTAGAAAACTAAAAACCGAATGTGAATGTATACACGCAACCTATTATCCAATTATTTTTTAGAGCCAGTCACCGGCGGTTGTTGGATGCATAAACACCATGTTCAATGTTTCGATGAAGACGAACTACACCGACAAAGTAGATATGACAAAATTGAAAAAGTTGGTCACAGATACTATACAAACTTCAGTTGGAGAGGCTAAAAAAGCACAAGGGAAAGTGAAGAAAGCAACTGAAGATGTCTCAAAAGCTGCAACTCCGAAAAAGAGCACCCGAAAAGTCATGGCCATCGTTGAAAGTGAAGATGATGACGACAATGTTGTGGAAGTTGTACCGAAAAAGAAAGTTGCCAAAGTTCAGAAGCCACGCAAGGTTATGGAAGATGAGAGTGGTGGAGAAGAAGAAGTGTATATTCCGAAATCTTCAAAATCTCGTAAACTAAAGCCGGAGCAGGACAATTCTTCTCTAGGATCGTCAACTAGAAGTCATTCTAATCGTCTCGGCGTGACATCTTCCGCAGCTTCAACTGTTAGAGCTGCCAGAAAGATAGAGCAAAAATATAAGAGACTTTCAACGAATAAATCTTCTCTTGTTCCTGTTACAGTTGGCGATGTATCTGATGATTCTCAAGACGACGGGGCTGGGACTTCTTCTGGAGCACGAACTAAACGGTCCTCTGACGAAAGCGTCAGAAATGGAGTTGAACTGAAGACACCAGCATTGGTTGCTCCAGCTGTCAAAAGTAATCATAATGCTAATGAACGACTCAATTACTCATGTTTTTCAGAAGCCAAGTACAAAAGCGGAATTTCATCAGCAACTAAAGCAAGCCCGACAGAATTGAGAAGAGTTCCAGGAGTACGAAACTTCCCGAAGGGAAGGCGTTCAATGATTATCAAAGAGGTAGTATTTTCATTTCAATTTTTCTGACAATTTTATCTTTTTCAGACCGCTTCAAAATATAAGGAGAAACGGGCAGCTCGCGAATCTAAACCAACATTCGATGATTCAAGTTGCTCTTCTGAGTTGTAAACCAAAGATGCCACATTCTTCAGATTCTTATAATGTTCTATCACAGTTTCCCTTCCTTTCTCACTGTCGAAGCTCTCACAAACACCTGAAAATCGTTTTTAGATCTCCATTCTCTTCTTCTTTTCACTTTATCAAATCTATCTATCTTCATTCTGTTTTGATGTATTGTCTCTCTCTCTCTGTGTTCCCTTGTTATATATTGCCCATCTCTTCGTCCCTTTGGCTTATCATCACTATCATGATGTCCACCAATGACGAGTTCCTTTTTTGTCGATCCCCACTACTTCTTCTATGTTCCCTCTTTCACTTTTCTATCATTTCCTTCTTCCAAATGTTGTTTTTTTTCTTGAAATTACTGATCACATTGATGAATTTAACCGAACTGTCTATGTGTGAGCGGGGATGAAACCCAACGGAAAGTGGAAGTAATCAGGAAATTAACATTGTAGTCGGGTCTTCTGCTGGAAACAGAAACTGGTTCTTTGTTCCGGTTTCGTCTCATCTTCACAATTTCTTTTCCGATTGACGTAAATTCGAGTGAGGGTGGGGGAGCGCCGACAGCTGAAAATTGTTATAGGATCTGCTGCTCCTGCTGCTCCGACTGCTTCCAGTTTTATATTTGGCTCTCCTTTATTTTTTCATTTTTTCTCATTATGATCATTGGTGACCTCCTACAATAAACACCAGACAAAAGTGTAAAAAGTATCGAAAAACGGGAATTTCATAGTTTTTTTTAAATACTATCCATTTTCGTTTTCCACTGTTTTCCGACAGTTCTTCGTCAAAAAAAAACAAAACAGTGATTTGTTGAAGAAGCGACAATGATTTGATTACTGTAGACATTTGATGAAAATGAGAGAATTAAAGAAATAGAGAGAGTGTTCCACCCGGCTAATGATGAAACACTTCTCCATCTCTTTTTCCGACAATTATTCAACCATTTTTCGTTGGAAATCGAGTATTTCTTGACAGGTTCACTTTGTTTTTTTGTTATTCAATAGCTGGGTGATTCAAATATTGTAAGAGTACATTTAACATTCGATCGCACTCTCAACTCCTAATGGATTTTGATTGAGTTTCTGCATATTGATGTGAAAATCTTACTATGGAATATCCTTGACGTGAGTTGGATTGTGAAGAAGAAATCCAGAATGTTAGAAACCCGAACTCGTGAAGATTCTGAGAATTTGAAAATAGTTTTGTTGTAGTTCATAGATTTCGGATTCAGTGGTGATAAGTGTTCCTTTTTTGAGTTCCAGTATTGCTTCAACTGTATTATCTTTTCCATTCTGTAACCGAACGTCGTTTAGTAACTTTTTACAACTTGAATCTTGTCTGAATCATCTGTGAGCTGACTGAATATTGCTCCGAGTTACTGATTTGAATTACTATTTATGAATGCAGAGAACAAAGATGTGATCAACCGCTATATTATCTGAAACGGTTCCTCAAAATTCACTCTGAAAATTCGAGCAAGAAGCTTCCAAAACCCTTCCACAAACTCTCACTCTATCTATCTCCATTCCTCTATCTTTTCCCAATCTTTTCTTCTCTTTTCGAATTTCAACTGTTTGTCGTTGACAAGAAAAAGCATTCGAATGGTTCATCAGCACATTAAAATTTTTGAATTCCTTGTTCAAAGCGATCATTAAAAGAATCGAAAACTCGAGATGCACCACGATGATAAAATCCCCGAAAACCGATCATAAACGGGCCGAAACAATAAGACGCCGCTCCAAAACTATACCATCCCCTGTGTTATTTTTTAGGTTTTCTTCGTCTTCGTCTTCTTTTTTGCTTGGTTTGTGGTTGCCTAGGTTTTCTGAGGTGTGCTCGGGTCTGTTAAAGATAGATGGGGGGGAGATATATACATATATTCTATTTCCGAGTTATCTCTATTGTATTCTCTCTCAATCTCCTAATACTATGTAGTTGAGCTCATTCATTTATCCCTAGGAATTTAGTATAGATGTTTCGTTTTTTAAGATCAGTTTCCAAATTGACATGTTTAATATAAGTTTCCGGTACTACAATTCGGGCTTTTACGAAAAAAAGCTATAGGCCAAATAATTTGTGAGCTATCAAAATGGTCCTAAAAATTGTATAATTTCTTCTGTCCGTACTGCCAAATTTATCCAGAAGTGTCCATTTGTGAAAAATGGAACAAAAAATTGAATGTCTACGTGTTTCTTCAATTTCCTCCCATTTTTCTGAATGTTTTGACAAAGAACCGTCTCAATCTATCCGTCACAATCTTCTATATGCAATACAGTACATGCCAACACACAAAATTTTCGAAAACAAATCGTCACAGGAACTTTTCAATTTCGTATCATGTTTCGCATTTGTGTTTCTCTTTGATTTCAATGATATTCATTCTTTTCGAAACGGAAACCACAAAAATAATAACGGAGGGGGGAACCTACAAAAGAGAAAACGCGATTCTTACCGTATCCTTCGGAAACATATAATTTTGGAAATTTGGTGTAGAGCAGTGGAGATGGCGGCTCGATTCGTTATAACTGGATGTACTGCATTTGAAAATTATAGGGGTTCTCCTTTGAGAGCTTTTGTCCCGTTGGATGATAGAGTAGGTCAAACGACAATGCGAAAGATGGGCGGCTCTGAAGTGTGGAGAATCTGGAGTCTCATGGCGACACACACTATTTCTGTGAGTCTACGGTGCCAGTCCATTAGAGAAAAAGGAAAAAGGGCCCATGAACGGAATCCACGGCAACACTCGCACGCGCCACAATCGTCACCACGAACGCTTCCAATTCCGAATATTTATTCCTGAATCGAGGTTTTTGAACATTGTGATGACAGCGCAACTTTCGGGAGATTTGGATGATCAGGGTTTCAGAAAAGATTCTAGGAGTAGAGATTCTAGGAGTAGAGAGTAGGCAAGTATTCTAGTTTCCAAGTCGTAGGTATAAAACTGTGAAGACATAGAAAACTGCACTGCGTTTTGAAGATTACAGTTTGAATTAGACACTAACTCAAACTCTTCAATTCCAGAGTTCGACTCTAGAAGAACGAAAAATTCGACGCGATTTTTTCGATATATCAACTTTCCGATGCCTTTCAGCTACTAGTTTTTAGAATTTCAGTTCTCGTTAGAGATGGATGCGAAGAACCTTGTCTGAGTTCCAAGAAGTTTGCTATAATTTCTCTGCCCCCGATTCCCCTCCAGTTTCATCCCATCACGCCTTCTGTCATCTACCGTATACCTCCAATGCATGCCTCTCGTTTCCTTCTTCTTTTCTGGAAAATGGGCGGAGCCTGAGTGGTCGATTCCAAAAAAGAAGGGCGGTCTCTTGAATATGCATAACGTGTTTTCAAGCTTTGGAAGGAGGAGAAGAAGGACCACCCGCCTCTCACTATTTTCTGATTTTTTATGCATTCGATACATATTTTTATGGACACACCTTCTTCTCTTTTCTTCTTGGAAATATACCTTTCTTCCATACTTTCTCAACTATATTTCAGACTGGAACTCAACGAAACTACCCGATTCAACACCTTTTCAAAATGTCATCAATCTTCCCGAATTTACTGTCTTTCCCATTTCTGGTAAGTCTCTTTTTTGTTTCTTTTGTATAGTAATAGTTAATTGGAAGGCATCGAAAACGTTCAATTAACGGGGGAAGAAATGGAACGGGGCCAACGTGAAACGCACCTGTTCTAAATAGCTCTCCGCTTCTTTTTCCACACCGATCGTCATCGGCTTTTGTTGAAATTGTGTACATTTTCGGGAAACGGGACGAAAATGAATTCAGAATAGAATGGACTGTAGGTTAATTATATTAAATGAATAGCAAAAGTATATGAACTTTTGATGTTACGGTTTTGGATACGATCACTTTCGGTCGCAGTCTTGGTTTTTCTAGTTTTTTGAACGAATTCGGAATGGTAGATCCGTTTATAGTAATTTCCGGATTTCTCTTCTGCAAATTTCCAACAGTCCATTCAATCCCCCTTTTAGATTACTGTAGCTTAGATTACTGAAAGAAAAGAAAAAATTTAGATTACTGAAAGTTTCAATTATTAGTATAATTAGATGAACTATTGAAATATTCGAGAGTTCAATTAGAAAATTGAAAAAAAGGCTACCTTTTCAATCTGTCTATTGTGTCTTTTTAATTCTTGGTTCCAGTTTTATGTCTCGGAATTAATTGATCAAGCTTCCAACAAAACCAGACATAATTAATGACGGAGCACCCAGTTCAAATCCTTCCATCGCGTATATAGTTGCAGTTATCCATCATTGAGTCTCATGCAAAATCTAGGCAAAAAAGCATCAATTTCCTTCGTTTTGAAATCTTGATTCACCTAATTCTATGCAGTTCTTCTTTTTTTCTTTACAAATTGTCCCGATGTGTGCTCACCGAGTGTCACTTGTTCTCTCATATTTCATCTTTCTTTCCATTTCCTCTTTGACTTTTTGACGAGTTAACATGACTCAACTAACGAATCGAGAGTTCACAATAACTTCTTAGCACTTTCTATACCGGATCTCAACTTAAAATCGAGTCTTTGTCGGTTGTTTTGCTCGTTTTCAGCTGTAAACCATAAATTTAAACAAGTGCTTGGTTTGCTTTTTGTTTAAAATAAATTGAAACTCGAGCTAGATCTTTGAAAATGACAGCGTGAGTATATGTCTTTCAACTCAACAACGGTTGTAAGTCTAGCTTAACGGCAAAGCTCAATCTCGAAAGCTTCTCAACTTCAGCAGTAACTAGAATCCAAAAGAATCAATCCAGAAATTTGACCCAGATTCCGTGAAAATGTGGCCATTCAAACGCGTAGAATGGAAGTTTCAAGCTTGAAGTTTCTCGTTTAATATTTGATTTTTCTTTTCTTTTTTCGGTTTTAAATACCTATGACCCAACTTGATTTCTCCATTTTCTTCACTTTCCAGATGCTCATTTCTTTCCAAAATGCATAACTTTTTGTTTTCGTCTGTCACAATTTTGATGTTACCTGCTCCATTTACTACTCTTTTTCTCTCCTTTTCACAATAATCATTTCGATTTTGGAAAGGCACACGGACTGCCCGGAGACAAACACTCTTATCTCCGCTAGCTTCATCATCACCATCTCTATTTCTCAATTTCTCCTTTTTACTTGTTCGTTTTCCTGTTTCTTTTCCGAATTTTCCTAAAATTTTACAGTTACGAGTAGTTAAATTAGTGATTATTATGTCATTGTCCATCGTTGATAAGAGAAAAGGATGGCAAGTAGGGAAAACAACTACGGTTTGAAATATTACCGGCTCCTTTTTGAAGAAAATATTGCATATTTTTCCTATTTTTTTTTGATTTTACACACGTTTTTGTGATTGTGCGAACGATGGAAACATTCGGTTCTTCTATTCTGCCACACAACTTTTTATGAGTCATTTGACAATCGAATGTCACTTCGAAGCGACAAAGAAACAAAACAAAAAGCACTTGGAAACATCTGAAGACTGCTTTCGTGACGAGTTTTAGATTCTCTTGAACAGCTTTTCAAGTTGGCTTCAGACTTGAATTTTGAAATAATGAGTCTGAAGGAAATTAAGTACTAAAAGTATTCTGGCAGATGCGTAACTCATCGGGCTTCGAAATTCAGAAACTGTTCTACCGTAATTTTAGAATTATTTCAAATGTGTTACGTGTAGATGCCTAAAAACTGTAATACGTTGGAGAATCATCTTCAGAATGTTGATTAGGTTACTGTATCACAATTACCTCCCTGAAACGAACATCTGCAAAACAGTTTTTCCTCATAGTCATAGAGCTCTTTGAAATTGAAAAACAACCGGAATCCTCGAAGACCTCCCTGATCAGATAAGAGAAAACTTCGGTGTTTTCTCAAAACTTTCAAAATTTGTATACTGAAAATTTGGGAAATTTTCATCCTAATAGTTTATAGCTCCTTTGACGGAGACAGATTCCTATTCGGTGCCACGCCCTAATTAGAACTCATCTGTCCAATTTCTTCATTTTTCTTTGGCTCCTTGATTCTCAAGGCTGTTGGTCACCTGCCGATTCGGTACTTGATCATTTCAATTCGACAATAACCTACATTTTTATTTTAACCTTGCATGAAACAGTGGCATCACCTGTTCTTTTCAAGAGAGAGCCAACAAGTGTTCCTCTTTTCGAAAAGTCGGGCAACCCAGTCAGTCAGCAACAAATGAAATGAACAAAACGGGTTTCGAGACGAAGAAGAAACTGTTGGGGTGGTGGTGGGTGACTGTAGTCTAAGTCTCTCTATCGGTTCCTTCACTATTTCTCATCACTGACACGCTCCCGGGGACAGAAAATAGAGAGAGGTAGATGGAGAGAGTGTTTCGCAAAACATACACAATCGTCGTCTTCTTTTCTCGGGGTGGTCTTGACTTTAGACACTCTTTTCTCTCTACGAACGACTCACTCTTTTACCTACCAGCATCCTACATCCAAAGAGGACATGCCCCTGGGCCCTCCGACTTTTGTCTCTTTTTGTCGCAGCGCCAAGAGCACAGTGTTGCCTTTTTTAGTGCACAGAGAGGGGAAGAACCTGCTCTGCAGAGAAGCTCTTGAACTCAATGAAACCAACTTGGATTGGGGAGTCTAGATTCATTTTTGAAAATGTCTTGCTGCTCTCGAGTTAGTGTTTTTGGGTCTTTATAGGCACACCCCTTGTTTTGAAGACCTACCGTAACCCTCGTTCTTCTTCTTTTTAGAATTACGCTCTGCCCAGGAACTTGTAGATTATTCTTAAGAGTTCTTGTGACTTCATGAAAGTTCACAGACTGTTTTATGAGAACTGGATGGTCTTCCAACCATCATATCTTTAAACCAGCATCATCAATCATTTGTCACTTTCCAAAACTCCCAATTCTTATCATCCGTTCTGAAAAAAAACTTGAAGATTTCGCCACTCTTCTCGTGCAGTTTCAGTCCGACTGAACTCTTTTCCCATCGAGACCAAAAGATTGTTTAACTGTGAGGAGTGTGTACATGAATGACACGAACATGACTTTTTCAACTGTCTTCTTTCCTCGTTTCACCCACTTTCTTCCCACACTGCGTCTCCGTTTCTCTTCATTTTTCTTATCACTGGTAAATTTGAAAAGCTAATTGATCAAATGCGCTCCATTGGATCTGAAGGACATTGATGACATCATCACTTAGTCACCACTTGATTCTTGGCGTCTTCTTATTCTCCTTGCGTTTTTAAAGGCATGATGATAGAGAATTGGTTTGAAGTACTTCTTCATTACCAAATTGGATTAGTTACAGTACAAATGGTTTCTGTAACTATGTTTCATCATTCCGCAATTCTTCAATCTTTCGATTCTACAATATTACACTTTCGTTCTTTCCAATGGATCTTATCTTCTTTCTATCAGACATGAAAACAAAACGGAGCATCGGCAGAAGTGAGAAAAAAGAGTTCGCATCTTGAGACGACGAGACGTCACATCTCTTGACGTGGATTGATTGAGAAATTGAAAAATCAGAGAGGAGGGAGTGATAAGAAAGTGAGAAAAGAAAAGAGAAGCTTTCCGTCGGCCGCGTGATGACCTGAATTGATGAGAAATTGAGAGGTGTCTGTGTTTAATGAGTCTATATTATTCTGATGATCTTTGTGTCAAATTACTATTAGTTGGGTGATCCGGGGCAAAAAGAAATAAAACCGGTGGCAGCAATTTCTTCGGGAGTATTTAGCATTTCACTAAGACTTGGGCAGATTCGCTCAAATTACTGAAGCCATCCAAAGCTAGAACGATCTCGCTCAGAGTCTTTCGAAATTTTCTGAGATGAAACCCACAAATATTGTAGAATAGTGCTTCCGGTACCCACAATACCTTCCCCACACCTGCTCCGACACGATTTTTATGCCGTGTCCCCTTTTTCTTGTTCTCACCTCATTCAGTTTATCAAAGAACCCGTGAACCCGAATAGCCGGTGACTGGGGTTAATACAGTAATGTGATAGATTGTATGCCTGCCTATGCACATACATCAGCATGTGCTCTCCCCTCTCCTTCATCCAGTATTCTCTAATTCTCCTCATTTCATACACTATTCGAATATCCACTCCATTCGAAAACCATCTGTCCGTTTGTGTCCGTCCTACCGGAGCGCGGGGTGGATTGACCGTAGAAGGGACTGCCATCTGCATTTCTTCACTTCCCCTCTTCATACATTTATTCTGCATACCATTCCATTATTTCCTCGATTCTCTTCCTCGCTTTCGGTCGGTTTTCCCCATTTTCCCCGGGAGAGTAATTCTATGTTAGAATGGAAACGTTGAATTTTGGGGTTTCAGTGGTTCTCAGAATTTGGAAAACTGGCTACCGTATCGAGAAAAGAGTAGTTTAGTGACAGCCTTCTGTCAAAGAGAAACTCAACTTACCGACTAATTTGAGACAGCTGAAACTCAGTAGACATTCTCGAAGCATTTTTAACTTTAGTTAACACAAAGGAGTCCACGTGATTCTGAAACAATACTCCCACGTTGCAGTATTTTTCGTTGAATGACCTGTCACGTGACTTATTTTTAGATGAAACCCTCTCATTGTTTTGAGTGATTAATTTATTGTAATAATATTTATCAAGAACTTTTGGTTTAAAATATATCTCGGTTAGACAGGTGCTTTTTGTCTATTTTAAAAAAAAGTACCGGAAGGAACTTTTACGTACAATTCAATTACCAATCTTTCGTAATTAGCACTTCTCATCCCTTCCCATAAACATACTATCTCTTCTCTCTTTACCTCGTCTGATTGCATTTCAATTCTCGAGTAATATCTGTCAAGGTGGGATGCTGAGGTTCCTTTTTCATCCAAACAACAACCACTTTATGATGTCTTTGTCCATCCGTGCGTACTATTTCCAAAGATGAGACAACTTGCCCGAGATGTCTAAGTCTCTCTTAATTCTTGTACTGTTTCTCAATGAAGGTCACTATTTTCGGGGAAAAGAAGAGTAAAAGAAGAAGACGATTGGCGCAATATCACCGCAGTGTAGACCCCCTAGTTTCTCGTCTCGTATGACAAATGAAAAAGAGTTTCCGTCTGACACTCTAAGTCTCATGGTCCTTTATCACTATTGATTAGTCGAACAGCTGGTTGATTGTCTCTATCATCATCTTATCCCGTGTTTTCTTTTCTCTTCCTTCATCCATGAATCCTCTCTTTCCTTCAATTTCATTCTCTTCATTTATTCCAAAATCTTCTTCTTCCTCTTCTTTCTCTTCTTCTTCTCTAAATCCTAATTTGAATAACTGACAACTGTAAAGAGACCTCAGAGAGCACCAATCCGAGAGTAATTAACCTAGGAAAGAAGCGAATAGTCAATCAAAATGAAATGGGAGAGTATACAGCTTGACATATTTTTTGAACACAACCCAATCTCGAGTGAATATTTGCATAATTAGTGGTAGAGACAGACAAAGAGAGAGGAAGAGTTCATCAGATTTGTAAACATTATGATAAGTTACGGGGCAGCAGCAGCAGATGGCCGTTAGAATATTTCATAAAGTAGTAGATGTGGAACTATACAAAAATATTCTAGATGATGGTTTTTTTCTGAAATATTGCTGACTTTTTTTTTGAGTTTTATCCCAAAATGAAACTGAAAATTGTATTAATTTTGCTTTTTTCCAATAAAATTTAATAAAAGTACAGAGACTCTAAATAAATATTCATTCATCAGGATTCGGGTTCTTTGTGATCTTCCGTCAGTTTTTACCCCAATAAACTAACTAACATTGTAATTAACTTAACAATATTTTTTGATTGCTCGGCTCATATCTCTGTCTGAAAATTCTCTTACCATCTCTATTTTCCCAAGCTGTCCTATTTTCAATAGTAGGCTACGCTTTTTCAAATGACCCTCTCAGATCAACTAATCTTTTTCACCCCAATACTCCTCCAAGTGTCTATAAAAACTCTTCACGGTACTGATCCCTTTTCGCTTTTTTCCCGCGTTCACCCGTTCGTTTTCCATCGTTTTTCTATTCTTCACTTCTTTATCTTTTTCTCATCTCTTCTTCTTCTTCCATTTTCTCTTCTGTCGATCTGGACGATCCGATGCGTCATCCTTAACGCTTTCCTCTTCTTTTTCTTATTTCAAAGCATCATCTCTATCTTTTTCTTTCTTTTCCTGATTTCTACTTCTTCCTTTTTTGGTGTTCACTAAGTATCACTAATTATTCCATTAGTCTTTTCCCACCTGCCATCGTTTTCTTTCTTTCTCCCAAAAAGCTTCATTTATTAGGTTGTCCCAAAAGTTTTCGAACATAGTTTTGTTAATTTGCTATAGGACAGAGAGCAAGAATCAAACCAAACAGTGCATGTTTTCCATTATATAAGACGTCGGGTGTATTGACTATAACATTCATTTCTTCTGGCTGCCTTCTCTCAATGAACGCGGTACCAATCTTTGTCCCCGACCGACTTCATATTCGTCATGTCATTTTATTTTTGTTTCTATCTAACTCCAAGATCACTGAGATTGAAGAACATATGGTTGAAGTTTATAAGGATAATGCCCCTCAACGGTAGACAATTAGCCGTTGGGTCCATCGTTTCAAAAATAATGATTTTTCTTTGGCCGAAGAAGCACGTTCTGGAAGACCAGTGGAGTTCGACATTGACAAGTTACGGGAGGTAGTGGAAAGTGACCTATTTCAATCCATTCGTGAACTGGCAACAGTAATGGGCTCTACTCACTCTGCGGTAGAAAAAGGACTGGGAGCTCTTGGCAAGTTGAAAAAAATGGGAACATGGATACCACACAAATTGTCTAACTTTCACCTTGAGCGCCAAGTGGACATGTCACTGCATCTTCTAACCCACCATCCTAATTTCAACTGGCTGGATCATTTGGTTACGTCGGACGAGAAGTGGGTCTTATACGAAAACCACCACAGGAGAGCCCAGTGGGTTGATGCTGATAAACAGCCAGAGGGTGTCGTCAAACAGGAGCTACACGCAAAGAAAATAGTGCTCTCCGTCAGGTGGTCTGTTCATGGAATGCTTTATTGGGAACTGCTTCCCGAGGGAAAAACTATCACCGCCGACTACTATTCTTCTCAATTACAAAAGGTGAAGTCCAAACTGAAAACCTCCCCTCTACACGGTCACAGAGTCCATTACCTCCATGACAACGCAAAACCACACACCGCAAAGACGACCAAGTCTCTCCTGGCTACATTCCACTGGACAGTCCTTGTTCACTCTCCGTAAAGCCCTGATCTCGCTCCTTCGGATTACCATCTGTTCAGCGACATGCATCGACCCCTTGAAAGCCAGGACTTCAAAACAAAGTCAGAGGTCGAGAAATGGTTGAAAAAGTATTTTGACTCGAAGCAGCCTGAGTTTTGGCGGAGAGGTATTGAATCTCTACCTACTAAATGGCAAACAGTCGTGGATGAAGGTGGTCACTATGTTTGATTTTTGTAATATTCTGGCTTTGAATAAATTTGATTTCAATAATGTTCGAAAACTTATGGGACAACCTAATATTTAGTCTGGTTTATTTGTTTAACAGAAACGACCTGTCAGAAAACCATGTACGTTCTCTGCCACTTTTTTAACCAGCATGGTCTCCTTTTTCCGATTTTCGACTCTTTAGGTTTGAGTGAAACATTGATGCCTTCTCTCTCCCATTTCATTTTTTTCAGATTTTTTTTTTCAAAAAATCGTGTAATTTCATAATTTCAAAAATTTTATAGTTTCAGCCTAATTCTCGTATTTCCTAACCTCGTCTATAATTTCTTTTTCTTTCTCTTCCATTACTCATCTTACTTTCTGACACAATGATGACCGTCTGGAATGAAACAATGAAGCATCCTCCCCTTTTCTTTTTCTTTCTTCTATTTCTTATGTCTATTTCTTCTGAAAAACAAGAAACAATTCCTTGATATTCCGTTTCTTTCTTTTCCTTCTGTACCATGTTTCTCCAGTTTTCAAGGCTTTTTTTCCTGCAAAATGGTTTGATGAATCAGACACTTCATCGATTATTTCCATGCCCTCGATCACATTTGATTTGATTTCCTATTTCCTCTGCTCCTCAAAAAAACGCACAACACAGTTACCCACTCTCCTTATCAATTTCCCTTTTCCGTGTCTGTTTCTCTTCCTTTTTTGAAATTTGTCACATGACAAATTTTCAGTACTCCGGACATTCCACGTCACGATCCTACTAGACATTATCACATTTCGCTCATCTTTTGAGACAAAAAAAGCAAAAGATGGGGAGCTTTTCTTTGAGTTAGATTGTAATTTTAGATACCGAACGAATGGAAAAACTCTCTTTTCCCTTTTTCTTATTTCCATATCTTCCAGCCGCCTGCCAGTCACTTTTTTGATGGATTACGGTAGATTTCACTCTCAACTTTTTTACATTTCAGATGTCGGAAGACGTTGCAGTCACTGCACAAACTATTCTCAATGGGTGAGTTTTCTTCTTTTTGAATCTTCCTCCAAAAAGGGGCGGAGCTTCACTTATCCTCTGGATAGAAGGCGTTAGAATAAGAATAGAAAGAAGAATCACATCGAATTCGAATCTTTCCAGAACCCCGCCCCATAATCATTTTCGGAAAGAGTGGCTCGCCGGAGCAGCAGGAACGACAACGCCCACGACGACCTCTGGTGGACAAATGATGACGGTTTGTGATAAAACAATTTTGCTTTTTTTCCCATCGAGATTTTATTTACTTAAGAGCTTTATATAAAACAAAAAAAAAGACAAAAAACATTGTTATTTCGATTTTAAACATTTAAATACACGTACTGCTTACGAAGTTGGTTATATCTAGTTTGGCAAGATCTGATGCTTTTTATTCATATTGGATTTGATTTGAATAATACAATAAATTACAAAAATTCCATGAATATAGTATGTTTTGATATTATTTCTATTTTGCACAGATTGTTTATATTATCCAGCCCCTCTCAAATCCAAACGTCCCACTAAATTTATTAAGATTCTCTCTTTTCCAGCTATCCCCTCCCGCCGGTGACGGACCAGGATCTGCTGGCTCAATGGCTCCAGAATCAACGTCTTCTGTATCAGACATCTCCGGAGATGCTGAAGGTGTATGGAGTGTAGATATTGATCAAGCTTTTCAAGAAGCTTTAGCCATTTATCCACCATGTGGACGACGGAAAATCATCATAAGTGACGAAGGGAAGATGTATGGTGAGTAGAGAGAGTATGAAGTGTCATAATTAGTGAAAGAATCATCAAGTGGTAGAGGGAAAAATGAATTGAGACATTACTGTACATCTGCCATTTCTATAACATCTGCTCATTTTTGGAGTTGTTTCTCCCAGCGGGATAGATCCGAAACTTCTCTTTCTTCTTCTATTCTTCCTCCTTATTTATTATGATGTTATGATGTAAACGGATTGTACACCAGACCCAGAAACCGACAAAAGGTAGTGAAGGATTAGTGAAGACAGGGCCATCCCTTTCTATGCCACCATCTCTACTTATTTCCTTTATATTTGTTTATTTTCGCTGCGGGAAACCACACGGGCGGCTCTTTCTTTCTCTGAGTCTTGACTTTTTGACCCTCCTGCGCAACTTAAATCAACACAAAACTCTATTGGATTTGATGTTGGAACATACTTTGTTCGAAGTAGAACAGGGGGTTGGCAGGAAAAGTTAAATTACACGAAATCAAGAAACCAGACACACCGGCTACTTTAAAAGCTGAATGAGAAGATAATGATAGCCCACACCTAAAAATGACTTGACTATTGTTTCAATCTCAAAACTACAGTCTTTTCATAAATGATCCCTCTGATCCAGTTTACCAAAGGTCTCTTCCAATAGGCGTCGTATTCTGCCACGTCACAAAGCACAAAAAAAATCATCATTTCAAAAATGAGTTGTCTGGCGAAAATGGTAGCGCGACAAACAAAGAAAAAAGTTTGCACATTTATTTGACTTTCCAAAAAAACTTATTCTACTGTGGCGGTGACAACTAAAAGTTACACGGAAACTTATTTGGGATACTGTAAAACAGCAATGCTTTTCTACTTTCACGTCACTTTCTTTTACCCAGACCTGCTGTTTTCTGCAGAAATACAGAATATCACCTGTTGAGTTAGAATCTACTGATTCACCCACAAAAAACTATGAATTTTGAAATCTGATTCGTCTGAATTGACGTCAAAAATGAGGTATTCTCACGTCAACTCAACCCGTTTTCACCTGAATCTGCTCCTCCTTCTCTAATTCATCAGCTGTTGATTTCTCAGCTGCTCCATGAGCAACATTTATTTATTTTTGACACAAATATATTTAAACTCATTCAGGAAGGAACGAACTAATCGCTAGATATATCAAATTGCGATGTGGAAAAACAAGGACTCGAAAACAGGTTTCATCGCATATTCAAGTACTTGCTAGAAAGAAATTGAGAGACGAACAAGCAAAGAAGAAGGTATGTTGGGTTTGTTAATTGTCTTTTCTTTATTTCTTATAATTTTTAATTTTAGGGTGATATTCCGAGTCTTCTTCAACAAGCATCCCCTCCTGGTGGAGTCAAATCTCCTTCTGCTGTTATTCTACCTCCATCTTCTGCTACTGTTGTTGCTGCAGCCGCCGCTGCTGCAATTGCTCCACGAAGTAATTATCCATCAATTATTCCTAAAGTTGAGCCGGAACAGTTGACGCAACAACTTATAATTCAATGTAAGAGAGTGAAACGTTTCAGAACAAATACAATAAAAATCATCTTTTAGCCCTGCCAAATCTGTGGCCATCCTTCCAAAATACTGGCTTCCCATTCGGAATGGATCTGAATAAACTCGTTGCTCAACCGAAATCAGAGCCAGCTGCTTCACCTGAAAAAGCAGAATTAGTTGTTGATCAAAACAAGGAAATCTCATCATCAAAACTGACTCTTCTCGGATTTTCAGCATATGTACATTGTAATAAAACGAATGTGAGGACAGAATTAGTGAAGATTGATAACACATTGGAGAAGGATCACATTGATATCTCAGTATTCTATGAGAAATATCCAACATTACTTCGAGAATTATTTGAGAATTCTGAGAAGAAAGATGTATTTTTCCTGGCGAAGTGTTGGGCGAATATCAATGTGTCGGATGATGTGCAGTAAGTTTGAATTTTGAAAAGAAAAACAGTTTTTTTAACTGAAAAATCATCTCAGGAACTGTCAATATGCAGTTGATTCTTTCTACTCCAGCAGAGAAAAGTTTCAATTGAAAGTTTCCACAATGGCGTGTTCATTCGGATCTCAAGCTGTAGAGAAGATTGAGGTTTGTCTTCTTTTTAGGAAAAAAAGAACGAATTATTTCATTTTCAGCAATATTTCCCAATCGAAGAAGATGGATCATATTCATTCATGCTCAACAACTCCCCAATGTGTGACTACATGGTCAAATTTATTGCCGAGTTGAAGAAGTTGAATGCCATCGAAACGATGAACAATGTACTGGAGAACTTTACAGTTCTACAGGTAATTAAAACTGAGATTCTGAACAAATTCTGATTAAAAAAAAATTTCAGATTGTAACAAACAGTGAAACAGAAGAGTTATTAATGGTTCTCTGCTTTGTATTTGAAGTATCTCAGGAACCAGAACCATCATGTTCTGTCTACCGACTTATAGATTCAGACGATTGTTCCGATGATTGAATTCAAACTGCCATATTTGTTCTCCCCCTTTAATTTATACATCCATTTCATTCCTTTTCTCAATTCTCTCTCCATTTAATTCGGTCACAAAACTCATTTGAACTTAGGAATATTTGTTTCAGTCATTCCTTTTTCAATACAATTTTCACTAATAAGAGCATTTTCATCTAATATCCCAACCCGATTTCCCGTGATTTCTCCCATCTTTTTTATAATTGTCTTGTGTCTCATCATGTGCAACCAGAAGAAAACTCGTCGAGCTTGTCTTTGGAATTCTCCCCAGAATTCAATCAAATGTCTACAGTGTTTAGTACGAGTTGTTTCTCTTTTTCTCCTTTCTCAAATTGTTTTTTCTTCAATTCTCTCTTGTTCCGATTCAGTTCATCAACCTCTTCTCCCCCCCTCCTTCCACAAAATCTCAATTCTCATTTTCCTCCCATTTCATTACTGTTTCAGTTATGATAGAATCATAGATCCAATTCTCTTCTCATTCCCCTCGAATTTTTCTTTTTGAAGTTTTTCAAATTGTCAAATTTGAAATAAAGAGAACATCTTTTTTTATTCGAATTGTTTGTCTGCAAAGAAATAAGAAAGCTTAAATTAAGCTACAGTGAAAAAAATGAGAGAAAGATGTGATGTTCGTTATAAGCGGTATCTTATTCACTTCTATGAGTTTTTACTGATTTTAAAGCATTAAATCAGCTTCAGGTTGTATCTCTTCGTAAGGAGTCAACCCTAATTAGAAGCTAGCGTTTTCGCGGATTCTCTCTTTCATCTCCACAAAAGTTTACATCTGTTGCCGCTCCAAGATGCCCATCTGGTAACCTCTTCTCGTTGGTTACCGCTCGCTGTCATCAGGACATTGTAAATGTCTTCACGCCGACGTCGAGTAAAAAGAAAAACCGTGCTCCGCCAAATGAGCTCTCTTATAAACATAACTGTATCGGGTATCAATGGGCGGGTTTATCGGAGCTACTAATTCTCTAAACGCCTATTATCGGTTAACTGTCATTCTAACTGTACCCACTCCCGGATAACTTGTATCTATCGACTCTCATAATGCCATCTCACTCTCCTTATTCTCCTTCTGAGACTTATCGCATTGCCAACAGCTACAAAACTCGAGTTATGAAGTTGGACACTAGAAGGGTTCTTTTGGAAACTCAAGCGGCAGTTCTTGACTTACAAATAACCGAACAACAAGCACTGTGTGCTGTTCTTAAAAACGTTGATCAGGAAAGATATGTCATATTCGTCCGCTCATTGAAATATTTGAGAGAAATGGAGAAAGGAGTCAAGGAGGAACTCAAAAATTTGAGACTTCAACTCGGTCATCAGTGTGAAATTCTTAAAAGAAGAATCTCTATGGTTAAAGAAAAGGTACCATTATTCTACACTAAAATCTCTGTTTGATTTAAAATCGAATATATTTTCAGAAAGGAGTCTTCCCACTTTCAAACATCTTCAATAGAGCTGAATTCAATAAGGAAAAATGAAAAAAAAACGAAAGTATGAATTTCTTGTGATTACAGAGTTCTGTTCTACAATCAGAACTACAGGGTGGCGAATAAGTATACGACGCTCTTAATTCTTCGATATCGGGGAGAAAACGCTTGAATCAACAAAAAAACGTTATTAATAGTTGGAATGTTCAAAACAGATTTAGTATACAAAAGGAATTCGAAGTGGGATACTTTGGCTTTGATACAGGCCATCAGACGTAAGACGCCAAAATCGCCTGTGCGCCGCGTATCGGGCGTGATCTGGACTTATGATAAACATTTTATTATTGAACCTTTTTCCAACCGTCAAAAGCAGAAACTTTTGTTATCAAAAGGTGATAGTAGGTTCCCTTAACGTTACCAGGCCCCTAATTACCTTTTTTCTAAAACTGTGATGGTCTGGGCCGCGGTGACATCTTACGGTAGAACTTCGTTAGTTTATATTTTTAAAAAAGCGAAAATCAACTCGGGGTCTTCCAAAACTTGGTTTTGAAGAATGTTTTGTTCCTCTGCACAGCTCAACACTCTACTGTACTCTTTTTCATCTTTCAACAAGATTGGGCTACGTCCCACAGTTCCAAATCAACAAAATTCATCATCTCTCTCATTTTCCTGGCTGCTGGAACAACGACTTTAGGCCTTCCTCGTCGGCGGATCTCAATCCGATCGATTTTGTCGTATGGGAATATTTGGAGAGCGAGTTATCAGGAATCTCCTACAACCCGGCCGTTGCTCTCAAGACAGCCCTTCAGAAGATATGAGACGAAGTCAACGTCGACTACCTGCGGCGCACAGGCGATTTTGGCGTCTTACGTCAGGTTGCCTGTATCAAAGCCAAAGTATCCAACTTCGAATTCCTTTTGTATACTAAATCTATTTTGAACATTCCAACTATTAATAACGTTTTTTTGTTGATTCAAGCGTTTTCCCGCCGAATATCCAAGAATTAAGAGCGTCGTATACTTATTCGCCACCCTGTAGATTCTTTTATGTACAGAAAAAATGAAGTTTTGCACACCAAAATATGATTCTCATTAGATTCGCAATAAAGAAACATTATTTTCAGATAATTCTATCCGACACGTCTCTGATTCGTCTCACATGCGTGACTTCTTACTCTTCACTGCACAGACACACAACGGCAAACCTCTACATTTGTAATCCTTCATTATCAAACTCCATACTGCTCTCCATTTCGTTTAGCTTCCTTTCTCCAATTCATTTTTACTCTCCCCATTCCCTTTTTCTTGGATTCATTTAATCAGTCTCAAGTTTCAATAACATAATCAATTGACAGTAACAGTTCATAAATAGGCGACAACTGACTCAATTCATTTAGGAATATGCTATATATTTATTATTTATGATTTGTTTCTCCAACTTTTTTGTTTTTGATTTGATTATATCATATGAAATGGCTGTACCAGTAAATTACCTACCTCGTCTTTTTCAGATAATCTTACAGCCAACCAATAAGAAAAGAAGATAAGTCTGATAATCCAAAAATATTAAGAAGAAGAAAAAATCAATTTTTTGAGATCACGAGATCTGAATGAATTCATGATAAGAAGGATTGTTTTTTTTTTATTTTTTCAGAACTTTCCAGTTGGGAGTTTTATTATTATGAAATGCATTCGTCTTGAAGTTTGACCTACTCCAATTTACCCGAAATATTGTTCAAAGATACAAAGAGTAGATCAAAACATAGATAGCATCTAATTCTGTTTCAAAATCTAATACTGTTTCTAATTTTTTTCACATTATTCAAAATATCAACAATCAGTTTCATATCAATTTCATCCTCCAATCAGCTTGCTAATCTATTCAAAAAGTCTTTCTCTCTCTCACTTCATCATCGAAATCATATTTCGAGTCGCCTCTTCATATCTCTACTACTTCTCTACATTCATTTCTTTGCTCTTCTCATCCCCCTCTTCTCCCTCGTCACATCTCCATTGCAGGCCGGTGAGCGTGCGCTCCTCCGCTTCTTCACTCGTTTTCGTCCTCGTTCGTTTTCTTTTTCTCTTCTTTTCTTATTCTATTTCTGTTTTTTCCCTCCTCTTTTTTCTTTACTTCTTATTTGTTTCGAAAATACAAAGATAACAATAATACAAAAATCTTCCTTTTTTTTCAGATAGGAATCGGTTTTTTGATAAAGAAGATGGAATTTGGTGAAGGGCCTCCTCCATTCGATGACGAGTGCTGCCCAAGTGTGAGTTCTTTCTTTAAATGTCAGGCAGGGTGACGTTAGATTTCAGTTATTTATTTATTTTATTCTTATTTTTCCAAGAATAAGGGACTATAAAAAAGTGAATGTGAAAAATATTTTTTTTAGTGTTTTATACCTGAAACGTCAAAGGATTTGAATGAAGACTCATTAGTGATAAAATCTAAGAAGTAGAGAAAGACGTCTTGCAAGTGATGTTTCATGTGAAATGCGACGGAGCGCGGTTGTCGACGTCGTGGCGTATTAGTATAGATTAATCATTCACCATATGATAATGACTGGTAGTTTTCTGAGATTCTTCGAATTCTATTTTTTGAAAAAAGAAAACTTTCAAAGTTTTATGCTTTCCGTCTACGGATTGGTAACATAGAAGTCTGAATTTTAATACTATTTTCATTAATTTTCCTTTCATTTGAGTGCCATCGCTAGGGCGCACTTGTTAGATAGATGTATTCAATTTTCTGAAATTGATCGTGTGTTGAATATGCGTCAATTCCAGTCGCACTGAAAAAATACAACATTCGAATTTTTTTTCAGGTTCTCGGCAAGAAATTGTGGACTCTGATCGAGACTGAGAAGATTAATTATGCGGAAGATTATCATGGATGGTGTCATAAATTCAGAAGTGAAATGGAGACGATAGAAACATTCGCTAAAACGAAAGATGAAGCAGCAAGAAAATGGATGGAAGATACTGATTTCGCGATTCGAATGCTTCGATGTGTCAAGATTGATGAGCTCTCTGCATTCTATATGGAGCAACTTGCGGCACAAGGACTATATATGGAAAAACTAGACAAACGAAGAAAATGTTTAGCTGATTACATTGACAAATTCACGATATTAATGGCTGAGGAAACTCGGAATAAGAAAACCGACGAGAAACCGAAAAAACAAACCAATAAGCAAAAACATGGAAATAAGGTGAGAGATCTTTTCGCTTTTGAGAAGAACACTTGTTATCAAAATGAATTTTCTGGATAACGAATAAGTTCTATTTTCAGAATTCCAAGAAATCCAACAGAAAGAAGTGCTATAGATGATCCGCCGAATCGAATGTATCCTCATTTTCACTGCATTCAAATAATCCATATCTCTCTGTTTAAGCTTGTAATTATGATTTCGAATTCCATTAGTTCATTTGTTTAACTTTAGTTTATTATATCTTCCCAATTGAACTCTCAACATATCATGACAGTTTTCGCATTCTTTCCGATGACATTCCCTCTTTTTATTAGGACGTATCACATCTTGCAATAATGATCTTCTTTTCTTTGTCTGTGTTTTTTTTTCATGAAATTTCATTCAATTTAACGTTTCAAAGTGACATTTGTTTCAGGATAATTCAGTGGGGTCTATATGTTTTTGGTTTCACAGCAAAATGGTCAAAAAGTAAAATGAGAAGAAGAGGAAACAAATGCTCCAAAGGAAACGGAAATTGCAAAAAAAGTTATATTTTCTGAAATATCCTTTCAGTAAATCTCAGTCTTTTTATTTCGTTCAACTTTCATTGGGAAAGTATTTTTTCCGGCAGAACTGATGGAAAGTGGGAGTTCCATCTAATTGTGTGATTGTTCCTTCTACTATCCAATGGTATTTTTGAGCCAACGAGTTCCATTATGATCGAGATAATTCTAAAAATTTTCATGCGGATGTTATCTTGAAGAAAGATGCAACAAAGGATGATTCCCTTTAAACTTTTCTGGTAGAATGATCGTTGAAAAGGACAACTATCGTGCACATCGTCCATTCTGTAACTGTATTACAAGTTTCAAATGATTTTTTCTGCTATCTTCGGCAATCCATCAAATTACTTTTTGTTCTTTGTTATTTTTTCATTCAACTAATTTGCTTTTCTGATAGTTTGTAAATTGGACGGTCGTACTTTATTGTTGACAAAAGAGGAAAAGTTAAAAGGGAACAGACTAGAGAGAGGAACGGGGAAGGAGCAAAGGAAAAAAGGACAGAATGAGAGAAGTTGGAGAGAGAGAAACGGATTTTTAAAATTTTGAGTTTTTTAGAAATAAAAGTTATTACTTTTTAGTTAAACTTCTTGGAGAGTATTTCAGCTTGTATCAATATATGTGATGTAATCAACAGGGTGTGTGGAGAGGGAATGGAATTGAAGGAAAATTAGTTAAAGACTCAAAATGTACAAAATATTTTAAATATCTGGAGTGTGTGTTTGGAAGGAGAGTTGGGGGTCATGAATGAAAAGTAAAGAGATCGATGGGGGGAGGAAGAGAATGGAATGGCTAAATATAGTAACAGGAAGGAAACGAGATGAATATGATCATAATTTAAAGGGGGAAGAAGGGGAAGAAACACGAGTTAGACACGATAAGAGCGAGCATTTGTTGAAATGGCGTCTTCATCGTCCCACTCGAGACCTCCAACGACGCGTTGATTTGCATCCATGTGTGGGAGAACTTCAGTTTGATCCTCCTCGTCTTCCGAGACATCTTCTTCTTCGTCACGGTATGAGCACTCGCTGAAAGAATACGATATTTGATACTTGCTAATTACCCACGCTAGCTTGCTTTCTGTTTTTAGAACATGATTCATAGAAGAAAAAGAGTTTTCCAGACATGCTTTAGCTCTCAAAGTGATTTAGTCATCTGAACTTCCGGTTCATTAGAATCAGTTTTTTGAACAGAAAGCTACAACATACTCGAACGAAAAAATTATTTCTTTCCAAAAAGAAGAAAAAAGAAAATCTAATAATTTTTTGTAGAAAATAAATAATTGTTTACCTCTCTCCATCAGATTCCTCTTCCTCTTCCTCATCACTGAACTCATCGATGACTCCACCATTCTTTTCGACATCGTCCAATGGGTTCACAGTAATGTTCATTCCGCTATCATCCCAATGCATTCCTCCGTCACTCTGAAATACATGACGCCGTGAAATTCAATTTCCTTTTAGATGCCTTCGCAAGAAGTCAAAGTACATTCCCTTCTCTATTTCGGATAGAAACTTATCCGATTAGACAACGGCAAAGATAACTAGATAATTCTGCTGCTGACCAAAACGATCAAAAAGTAGTTTTTGTTTTTATACGTTTTCAGCTTTTCGGAATGACTAATCATATATATTTCATGGGAAAAGGAGGAAAAGTGATTTCTGATGTTGTAATACAAATGCAAATTCCTTTTTGATCTCTGACATCTTCTCACCTGTCTCTTCTGTCTCCTTCGTCGTGGCATCGGTGTATCGCGCATTTTGAGCACTCCGATGACGAGAAGAACCAGCAGGAAACCGACACAAACAACGACGACGACGGCGACGGCGCCACCTGAAAATTCATAGAATTGACATATTTGAATCATTGGATGATTGTCATACCAGCGATCGCTCCTTGTCCGACATCGTAACCGTGGTGAGAGAGCAATGCTTTTGGACGTGGCAGGTCCATTTCCAGAATGTTCTGAAAATTATTGGGTTATAGTTAGAAAAAGGAAATCTAATATTTTTCAGAACCAATAATTATATCAACTTATCACCTGGATTCTAGACTCATCAAGGGAATACATAGAATGCCAAAAGGCCATTCCGAGAAGTTGTAGAAGGAAGAAAAGTGGACGAAAGAGGAATTGAAGCGAAATAGGAGAAGAGGTGGAGGAGAATGGTTTGATTAAATCAGATTCGGATGGACGGCAACTTAGAATGCTCCGTGTAGCAGCAAGAAGACGAGTGAGAAGGCGACAAAAAAGAGAGAAGATGTTTTTGTTGTCAACTCTTCTTCAGCTTTCTTCTTGCTTCTTCACACCGTCGTTACGAAAATCAGAATATCAAAATGTTGTTTCGTTATTCTTCTTTTCTCTTTTTTCTCGCCTCGCTTCACTGGGGCGTTCCCTCATAAACATCTGGCGAAATGAATGATGAGAGCGGACTAGTTACTGAGAATGATAGATCCCTCGTGACAAAGTTTCAGACTGCCCCCGGAGGCATTTTGAGAAAGAGAAAAGAAGGGGACGGATGCCAGGAAAAAACGAGTTGAAAAACAGGAAATCGCACGAACTAATTTCCTGGCAAAAGATATAAAAAGAGGTGTTTGAATAGTGGTTTGACCTCCTCTTTCAACGATCACATTTTTAAATAAACTACGTGGTAAAACAGAAGAAATAGGAAAGGAAAGGAAGTGGTACAACTCTGAGGGCCGTCTCGACCAATCGAAGAAATCTGATGCGCGAGCGGCGCCATGGCGAATGAGAATGAGCTGGCCCAATTTGTGCTGGTAGATCATATTTCAGCACGTCGCCGTCTCTAAGTTGAAGAAGAAAAACGAGTAGAAGACGGAAGAGATGAAAACTAAACTTGTGTGGTCAGCTGGTAGGGGAGCTCAACAACAGAAAAGATGACATACATTTACAATTATTTTTGGTGGGATCAGACTTCTTCTCGGCGTGACGACAAATTTTACTTTCGAATGAATTGTTGAGTACGATTGTAGTGTTATGTATAGTTTCCTTGTAGAGATCAAATTTTGATAGATGATTCAGAAAAGGAAAAGGTTTGGGGAACAATTATAGACCATTGTTGGCTTCTCCACCACTGAGAGCTAAGTACTCATACTGATTACTGTCTTTCAGATAGAGAAGTTTTCGAGAGGATCCTTGAAAACACTTACCACGAACATTCTGGAATACAAGTCTTAGCTTCAGAATTCTGCTCTGAAAAGGGGTCTTCTTGAGATGAAAAAGGTGAGTGACGAGAAGAGCTTCTTCTGGAAGCAGCTCGTCGCTCCGGGGCAGATGGAGGAAGGAAGAGAGAAAAGTGGCGCTGCTTTCTTTTTCTCGCGCCCTTCCTTTTTTCTTCTTCTGGCTTGCGCCCTCTTCCTCCAGTTTTATAGATTTGGTAGGAGTCTCTCTCTCTCTTTCTATGTATATGGAAGACTCTTTGCCCCGTTTCTTTGGCCCTCGTTGAAGTCGAAAGAGTCCGTACGGAGGTGTCTCTGCGTCTCGTGATTCAGAATGTTCATGTATTGAGGAGAACAGAGATTTCATGAGAGAAAAGAAAGCGTGTTTTTCATAGTGATGGTGCTCAAGAAAAGGAAAAGAAACACCACAAATGTTTTACACATTCACAGGGAATAAGAAAATAGAAAAAAGAGGATAGATGTACTTGCGGAGACTACGAAAGGTTAATGAGGAGGCCAGCTGATGATCAGAAATTCTGATGGATTCCAACTAGAGACCAACGGTTGGAAACAGAAGTCCTGGTGACGTCAGATGACATGGTTTCAAGATGTCAGTCAGAAGAGAATTCAGGTGTTCTCAACTAGAACGAATTGTATTTATTAACTTTCGCAAAAGAATTCAACTCTCTCTCAAAAGACCAACTTTTCAGAATTATTCTCGATGATATGGATCACTGAAATTTGCAGAAAACTTTCATCTTTTTTCTGCAAATAGTTTCTTTATATCAACCAAACCACCCACGCCACCATGTGGAGGACCCAAAGAGAATTTATCCCAAGAGAATTGCAACTTGTCAAAACGTTTGAAAATAGTATGCATGTGTGTTGATCTTTTGTTTTGAACTTCATCCCGAACTATTCCATCTGTTCTTTTTTCATTTCCAATAAGCGATAAATAGAGAAAGAGTGTGAGCGTATGAGCAGCTCACACTCACAAACTTTGATCACATGATTCTGCTTCAGGATGACGATGAGGACAGGCGACGTCAAGGGAGCAATAAAAAATGAAAGTGAGAGCACCAGGTGGAGCTTTTAGGGAAATTAACACGTTGCTATGAGAAACTAAATGCCGAATGACGTCAAGCGACTAAAAGTGAAAAAAAGAATGTAAAAAGCGCTCGGCTGCAACTGATTTTAAGACACGATAGAGGGACAAAAAAGTAATTTTCGCCACCTTTAATCGAAAAATAAATGAGATCGCTTAACTGAACTGACGACTTTAAGATACAGCAAAACGACTGAAAGAGAGAAAAAACAAGAGCGAAAAATCGTGGCGGTCTCTATTCGAAGAAATTGAAAACGACGAAAAGAGAAGACGAAGTCGCATTTATAATTCATAGTAGAAGAAGAGACATCTCTCTTGAGCTGTCATCATTTTTTATCGAGTTGATGGAAAAATTCTATGGAATTTCATTTTGGAAAGAAGATGAAAGAAAAGTAGAAGACGTCGGTGGGTTGACCGGTAGAGAATCTTCGAGGAATGATGAAGAAGAAAGATGAGTTTCGTATAGTAGAAAGATGGATTCCAGATGACAAGTCGATGGATTCCAGATTGAAAAATCTCATTATTCCGGAAATTGAAAAAAGAAACGAGAATTGTCAAGTTTTAATGAAAAAATAGTTGAAGTGACTCCTCAATTCTCATCAAAACCTTATGATTCTGAATTTAGATTTTCTGATTAAAATGTGTTTTGAACTAGAGACTCAATGGCTTCTTTTTCATTTTCAGAATACAGCTTTATTCTCGTTTTCTCCTCTAAAAAATACTCAACAATGCATGAAGTATTAGGGAGAAAATAATTAACGAACGATCCGGGTACCAAATGAAACGAATTAGAATAAAAAAGAAGAAGACGAAGTGAGAGAAAATGGGAAAGTCCGTCTCCTAGAACTCTTCAGAAGGCGTGCCTCAGTTTGACCTGGTTTTTGCCTGCGGGCACACAGAAGCTGATGAAAAGGAGCACGACGATGACAGATGGTTTGAGAAGAGACGCGTCGGTTTTAATTGAATTTCTGTGTTTCTACTGCTTTCTGCATCTGACGACAACGATGGCGACGTGTGTGTGTGCGTGTGTGTGCTCTCTTGGCTCACTTCACATGTTTTTGAAAGAGATAGATAGAAAATGAGCACCGATATTCGCGGAACAAGGAAGTCGGTCAATTTTCAAAATTCAAAAAGAAACAAAAGCTGAATGTTGGCGAAAGAATAACATGTGAGAGCGGAAACTTTGATGACCATATCCGCTCTAAAACAGGGAAAAAGAAGAAGTGCGTTGAGAGGAAACGTCCAATTGGAATAACTGCACTAGTGACAGGCAGAAAAAATGAAGAGGAGAGGAAAGGAGGGAAACGAATAAGCAGGCAATATGAAAAATGAGAAAATGAAAAAGGGGAAACGAGAGCTCATTGGCTCTCTCTTTCTCTTTTCTTCATAACTTTCCCTTTTTCCTCTCTTCTTTTATTACTTTCCACCCACCTCTATTGTTCCCCTAAGATTTTGAATTCAATCCACATAACTAACCTGAAGACGTGAGCTTCCAAGTTGATCAAATGCTGGCTCGAAATGACGCTCAATGAGTTCCAAACTGTCAAGTGCAGTCTCTCCAGAGTTGAAGTTGAACTGAATCGGATCAACTGGAGCTGCAATTGGAGCCTCCGTTGTTGTAGTGGTTGTAGTGGTAACTCCCTCGATGGTCATCTGAAAATTCAAATATCTCGATCAAAACAAGTACCGTAGTCTCTCTCTCTTCTTCCTGCTCATATTCGATGTAAACATGAGAAGAAAAATAAAAGAAAAAGAAGGAAATGTGTGGGTGTGAGGAGTCGAGGGATCATAATTATGCCAATTAAGATGCGATATTCTATTTTCTATCTGAAATTCACGCGCACTTCTCATCTAGAGATTCAGATGAAGATGAGATTCATTCAGGATCAAGATGAGAAGAAGAAAAAAAGAAATAAGAAGAAGAAGGAGATGAAAAATTAATGAGATGTTGAATCGAAAAAGGGAAGAAAAAGTGCACGATGAATCAGTGGAGAGTAAAATAATTGGATTCGAAGAATTTCAATGTGTGAGAAAATCAAAATTCGGTCATTCTCAAAGAAGACTTTGCATGGGAAAATAATGAAGTGCCGACAAATTGTTTGTCTTATAAAAATTCAAATTTCTCTTGGAATTCTAATTTGGACTGACAACAGGGACCGTCTTGCTACACGGTTCATTGCAAGAATGTGAAAAATATAACACTTCAAATGTGTAGAGAAAATATAGAGAAATTGAACTTTCAAAGTCTTCTGACTAGTCAGAAAGTTGCGAGAAACAAGTCTCTTTCCTTCTCTTAACATGTTGAATGTATCATCGCTCTCTTGGGAATAGGCAAAGTAGAGCAATTATGGTTTGAGAAATGTGAGCAATGTCTCTAAGAAATGCGCGAGTTCCGGTAAGTCTTGTGATCTTATCCGGAATTGCCACTGAGAATATAAATGTGGGCGAAAAACTGAGAGAGAGGAAAGGATTATATAGATCTCTTCGTAGGAGATTACAGCTAATTTTTTCTCCGATTTCCAGAGATTATGTCATAGTGCCAGGCACTAAGTTGATGATTTTTGAGACGTGTGAATATGAAGAAAACAACTAGAAGAATCTGACTGAATCGACTACAGAATTTACTATATGGAAAGCAAAAGGACGAGTCGAGTGCGGGTTTTCAGAGCGTTTTTGGTACTCAAATGAGGGCAATTCTGAATAGAAGACGTCTGTCTTCTTCTCGTTTTCTCTCACTCCGAAAACCCATTTCGAGGCGATGAAAACAGACGGGCCAAGTCATTATAGGCTGCTCACAAGAGCAACGACATAAATTGATTTTGTGTGTGCGTAAAGCGCAAAACGAAGAAGAGAGCGCTAAAGAGGAGAATGAATGAATGAGTAATGACTGTGGAATGCGCAAGATTAATGATTCCTTGAGTTATTTAGACGTTTGTCCGATTCCTAAAAGCCTTTCTTCACTGCTTCTGATTCTCTATTCTGTAGTTGAATAAGAATCAGAATATGAATCAGAAGGAGACACTACAAATCAACAGATCAGAAGAAGAGTATTTGATGATCGAGACTAACCGTAACAAACAATTGGTTGCTGAGAACTCTTCCTTTGAGCATTGCACACTGAACAGTGTATGTTCTCTTGGCATACGATTCTGGTCGAGTGTTGAAATAATGAACCTTCGAGAGCACTTCCTTGTACCCTTGAGCGCTTTCCTCTCCACGAAGAAGGATTCCCTGAAACCACGGAAATTGTTTAATTGAAATAGATTCATATCAAACTCACATCTTTGTCATGTTCGAATTCAATATTGAGAGCAGCAATAAGAGAAGCAGGTGAGGAGAAATACTCAACATCCATATCACGAGCTGGTTGGAGATGCATCTTACAGTAGTCGATCTTGTGTGATTGAGTGACATCCTCGAGTTCACCGTCCATATTGTTTTGACTGACTGTGATTGTGAGATCTGGAACCATCGCTTGCCCAACTTTAACCATGTGTTGGTTGCTCTTCAATTGGGATGATGCAGAGATTGAGAGAGTTGGTTCAGCGGCTTGTTGAACAAATACGTATCCCTTGCTTGATGGAAGTTTGACTTTCTTGTCATCTTGCTTGCAGGTCACTTCAGTCTCAACATTGAAGACTCGGTGTCCTGGTGCTGGCTTCTCTTGAGTGTTGACGTATGCAACTCTCTTGAGCATTTGTCCAATTTGTTTTGAGGTTTCAGCCTTCAAAGTGAGAGTGGTCAAGTCTGGAGAAAAAGTGGCACTTTGTCCATCAACAAGCTCATCAACTCCGGTGAACTGAAGTTGTTCTGGGCAGGTGTGAGCACATTTGATGGCTCTCTCACTTTCGACAGCTCCCGCAAGAAGATAGATGGCAGAAAGTTGTCCACGGAAGAATTGAGCAAGTTTCTGTTGACGTCCGTGCCAGCATGCTCCAACCACAATCTTAGTCTTAGTTGCCTTGGTTTTGTGAAGCGGCCAGTCGTCAAGGATCTCAGGATTGCGCTCATCGGCCTTGAAACTCTTTCCGTCGACAATAACATTGACATCATCAATTCCATTGAAGAGAAGAGAATACGAATGCCACTCGTTATCGCACACTTCTGGCATCGACCAACGCCATTCCGCAGCGCGGAAGTCTGCAGTCGCACCCGATTCACGACGGAGAACAACCTCCAATTTGCAGTGACGAATGTAGACAGAGAAGTGATGACGGTTCATGTCTGAAAATTTGATTATAGTATTAGCTCCGCACAGTTCTAACAACTGCGCTCCACCGAAATGCCCTTGGAAAATGTCTCTTTTTCTCTGCGTCTCTCAACTTCTCACACAATTTTCTTCGGTTTCGGTAGAGCGCGGTTGTAAGAAGCGTGCCGTGCTAATATATAACAATGTGGAATTTTAACTTACTGAAATCATCACTCTCGCAGAGAATATTCTGCTTGTTGCTCTGTTCATCCTTTGTTCCAGAAGCATGTTTCATTGAGAAGCTCAATGTGAAGTGATCCGGAATAAGTCCTTGATGAACATCATCAGCAACAGTCAGTCCTCGGGCTCCGTCAAACTCAAGTCCTTGGTCAGCCAAGATTTGATTCTCAGCGGAACTGGTAAGTGCTTCCTCATTGAGCAATTTGACAGTGGCAGTGGAGAGTCCGCATGATTGAATTGTCTGATTGTCATAAACTGTATCTCTTGCACATCCTTGAGTGACGTGCCCAGCACGAAGCTCGATGATTGATTGAACACTCTTTGGTTCACATACAGTTTCCTTTTCACAGAATTCAAGAGCAACATCCGGAAGAAGAAGTTTGGAACCAGTTCCAGCAGCATAGTTGACTCTCTCGTTCATTGCAGTGATACCTTGAACACATTTCTCGTCAACATGGACAGTCACAAGAGAGCTTTTGCTTTTTCTCATGGCACAGTCAATGGCAACGACAGTCAAAATGTATGACTTGGATTGGGTGTAATTGAGTGGTTGGGTAGTACGAAGAACTCCTTGATTGTTGATTGCAAATGGAAGTTCTTTGAGTCCATTGGTGATTTCATATTCACAGATTTCTCCATTTGGATGTCCGCAGTCCTTATCTGATGCCTTGAGAACACCGACTTCCTCAACGACTTTTCCTTCTTCCACGTGGAATGTGTACCATGGATTCTCAATTTCTGGAGCATGGTTGTTGGTGTCCTTGACACGAATCTTGAGAGAGACGCCCTCGCTTTTCACTGCATCATTGTCGCACTTGACTGCTTGAACTTGGAGATTGTATTCTGGTTTCTTGCAATCAAGAATAGCAGAATCCTGAAGAAATGTTATTGAGTTGGAATACTTAGAACTACTTTAGACTACAGTACTCACCTTGACTCTAAGGACAGCAGCTCCGGTGTACTTATCAACGACTTGGATATCAAATGGAACTTGTTCATTGTTTTGAGAAGTAAGAATGTAGTTGCAAACTGGTCCTGAAATCCCGAATGCTTTTATTATTTTGTGTCCAATTTCTCAATAGCATTTTCCTCATATATGTCCCCTCAATTCATGTTCTCTCGAATCATCATGTCTGTCATGTCATGTCACATTTAATCCCTCTTCTTTTCTTTCAATCCCTTCATGTTCTACATCAACGTCGTCGGTGGCTCCTAATCCCGTGCGTATTTGGAGCCAAGCTGACACCGACATCAATGAAAAAGAAGGAAAAAAGCAAGAAAAGGAAAAAGAAGAAGAAGAAAACGAAACAATTAATGAGAAGCTGCATTGCTTTTCCGATGTGATTTTTGTGCAAATGAGGTGAGGAAGAAGAAGGAAAAAGAGAAAAGAAGAAGATAGAAAATGTAAATGTCATGAATAGTAATGAGCATGATTATTTGAGAGGAAGTGAATGAATTTCCAGATTTCTTCTTCACTAATTAGTCTCATAAAGTGGAGATTCGAAGGAAATGAGTACGCGAAGATTCTAGTAGTCTTTTTTATTCTATAGAAGATGATGAATTCTTACTTAAATAAATCCCATGACTTCAATTTGTGTGTTTTGATTATTCTAGACTAGGATGATGAATCAGACTTTAATCTATCTACAAAAATAAGACAATCTTGAATGATCCGAATCGAACACTCACCGGTTTCCGAGAGGATCGCAAAGTCTGGCACCGTCGAGATAATGTTCTCATCTTCACGTACAACAGCCACCAACTCTTCGGCTCCTTGCAGATTTATTATTGGAGCTGTAAATAAGAAATCATAGAAAATCACATGTGCAGATGAAGTTGATCACCTCGAGCAGCATGATGATGTTTGGCGTACGAGACGCCTAGAAGGGCGCCGACGAATAGAAGGTAAACAGTTCGCATAGGACGTGTTGAGTAAGAGAGCCTCGTTGGAATATGCGTCTGAAATATTGGAAAGAATAGAAGAAAATTCTGGAGACAATGAGGACGAGTAAAAAGAAGACGTGAATGAGAAGCAGTAAAAGAAAGAAGAAGAAAAGGTGTCAAAAACAAAAAGTGCATGTTGAGAACAATGTCGAAGAGTGAGAGAGATGAATATCAATGATTTGACAGAAGGCAAGAGATTAAAAACTGAAAATATCGTAGTCTTCAAAATATTCGAGAAAACATAATTGTAGGTTTCTGACTTGGGTTTGATTTTTTGAGTCTTTGACTATACAAAATGCGGCACACTGAACTACATTCTCTCGGTAGCAATCCATGACTCAATCGTTCATTTTTCTCATTTCCTTTCCTCACCCACGTCATTTTTCTTCATCGTTTTTCTTTCAAGAATCGTTTCAGCTCCTGGCACTGGTCACGCCATACTTTTCCGGTTAGCCGTCAGGCACAAACATTTCGAAATGAAATGGTGGATGGCACGAGACGACCGAAGAAGCAGAAGAAAAAGCAGAGAATTTTTCAATTATGTGTCAAGAAAAGGTTTGTTTTCGTTGTCGCATCCCCGCTGTTGCTTTCTAGAGCTTTTTCTTTTTTGCTCAACTATAAATAAATGAAAATATTGGATGAGAATTCAAAGAAATTAAGGTATCATTCGCCTTCTTCTCAAACATCAAAAACACCGTAATCTAGGGACCAAAAAAATATCGAACGCGACGAGAAAAGAATAAAGATTTCTTTGAGTCTAGAGGGTTGAAACCCCCAGGAAATGAAAAAGAAACCTGACGTTGATAAATGAATGTGTTCATAGAAAAATGATGGAAAAAAGAAAAATGAAAGCAAAGAAGAAGAAGGAGAAGAAGCAGGAGAAAGTGGCTGGAAGTGAGGCTCTCCGAGGCGAGGCGAGTGGCGCGAGAGTCAGCATTCTGCTCCTCCTACTCATACCATCTAATCTCTTCCACATATCCGATTATCAGGAATCGAGAAAGAAATATCGAGAAAGCTGGAGAGAGACGAGAGATACGAGTTGGTTGTCATGGCTGCTGACGGGTGGCTCGGTGAGCAAATGGGGGAAAACGAAGAAGAAGAGAAGAAAATCTGAGAAGAAAAAAGAGAAGACAGAAGTTCTTCTTCTTCTTTCAAGCATGACATGTTGGCTTGAATTGAAAATTAGGTAGGGAGGCCTTCAACAAGGTCCGAACATGCAAAAATTGAGGGGAGCGAAAGAAGAAAAAGAAGTTGAGAGTTGAGAAGCAAAGCATGTATGTGTCAATAGAGGTGGAGCATTCGGGAAGACGAGGCAAACGGAAGGAGGAAGAAGGACGGGACGACAACGACGGCGACAACGACAACGAAGAAGATGAAGAAGAAGAAGAAGAACACGAAAAAGTCAAACACTTGAAGATATAGGAATGATGAGTCAGGGAGACAATAAAGGTGGATCAATTCTAGATGAACTACAGGTGGAGAACTTCAGCTGTCTCTATTACGTAACATGTTTTGAATCGAGTTGTTTTTTGTATACTCTGATGGAACTTGTCTACGTTATTTCCAATCCATTGATTCCTTTGGGAGAGTATAAAACAGTTCCTCAATGTCTGGCGGATAACGAAAACAGGTAGATGATATTCGATATGAGGAATAGAACAGATGGAAGGAAGAGGAATACATGCACAATAAATATTATTCCTCATTCATAATTTATCAGCTTTCACACAGAGCCAGAAGCGGACGAAATGGGAAGAAAGAGAACACAATCGGTAACCTAAACATTTGACTGAATAGAGTAGGTGTGTTGTTTTTGAGAATTGCTTCGAATGAATCAGATTTTGAGAAAAAAAGAACTGAGTAAGCTCGTTGGGAAGAAGGAGAAAAAGAACTTAAAACGAGAAGAAAGTCATAAGATTGTCCATTTTGCGGACAACGATTACCACGGGAGCGGTGCCCTCGTTAGTTTTTACGAGCCGCTTTTTTGTAATTCGATTATCGGATTATGAGTGTGTGTGGGCAGTCAGCAGCATTAATAGCCATGAGAGAAAAGTGCGAAGTGTCAGTAACAGATGACAATGATCCAACTGGTTTTTTGAAAGAAGCAACGGATAGACGTTGATGAAATCCAATTCAAATTCAAGATGACGTTGTGAACATTCTGGAAAAATTGAGATTTGAGTTGGTTGTTGAAGAAAAATGAAAAGGAGAATGGCAGGAAATGAAGAAAAGAAAAAACGAGAAAGAATTCCTCATGAGATCGGATTACGAGCATATTGTCATGGTGATATAAACGAAATGAGAAAAGGAAAAAAGGAAAAATAGAGAAAGGAGTGGGCAGATTGAAGAAGTACATTCTCTCTTTCGAATTGATTATGAATTGTGAGTTGATTGGAAACGAGAATAAGACTTCTAACATCAGAAGTGAGAGTACAAAATGGTTGAGTCACATGTCTTCACATTCAAATTGGAGAGAGCAACGAACGGAAGAAGATGGAAGAAAGCAGAAGACGTGTGATAATCAGGTTAGTCTGGAGCACCAAATGTCGCTTTATTTGAGCGCATTCAGTTGACCGAACAGTCTAATTATTCAAGGAGAAGAAGAATATGAGGAGATTATGAGAATGCTCAAAGTGTATGTTTTCGTGCGAGTTGTTATTTTTCACATATGTTCTCGGATATATGAAGTGAAAGCACGAGACAAAAATGACTTCCGAACTTGAGAGGGAAATTAAGTTATATTTTACGTGTTTGGCTTCTGTCTGGAAATTTCCGACGAATGGACAAATTAGCTACTTTAGGGAAGTATTACACTGATTGAGTTGAGTTTATAGATAGAACCAACGTATTTTCCCTGATTTCCGCACTCTGACTTGTCAATCCCAAAGGTGGGTGTGAACATATTCAGACTTAGAAAAAGTGAAAGCAGAAATAACAGAAACTATCAACTATACACTCCCAGTGCTCCCTTGACTCCTCCTATTTTCAGAGAATGAGATACGACGGCATTCATATAGCTGATATCTGCTACAATTTGAGGTCATCGTCAAAATAATCCTTGCTGATAGTTTCACAAAGCAATACTGAACTTTGCTGAAATCTTTCAGTCAATCTTTTCTCCACCGAAATCTCATGTTCAATTCGATGTAATCCTCTCTAATTCCAGTTAAGACGTGGAACTACGTCAAAGATGTTATTGTGTATTCTCTCCAGGTGATGATGGTCTTACTGATTGAGCCAGAAGAGATGTGACAAGAGAAAGAGAGAGTAACGTCCCGTAATCGCGTGTGTGAGAAACACAAATTATCGCCTCGAGGCGTCAAAATTAGAGGCTTTCGCTCGTTGCCCGATGTTGACATACAACAACGTGTATATGTGTGTATGTGCCTGTGTGCTACTTGGCTTCTTCTTCTTCGTCTTATTCCATCGTCCTTCAAACGATCACAAGAAATAGAAGGTTGTCTTCAGGCATGCCACAATAATTGTTAGCACGGGACACGGCAAGAAGAACAAAACGAGAGAGAGAGAAAAGGACATATGAATGAGGGATAAATTGAAGAAAAAGAACTGAGAAAAACGAGCAAAAAAAGGTGACAAGGGAATTGTCAGGCATCATGGACCAATTGGAAGAATCGCACTTTGTTGAATAAAAACTTTCGGTATGATCTCAGAATTCTATATCTCAAGATAAGCATACGATGGTGATCACATAAAGCAACAAACCAATCCTAAAATCGAAGTTATGTGAGTAGGTGAAAATCCAGGAACTACTGATTTCCTATTGACGAAATCATCTATTTAAACTGCAATTGTGACCGGATCGATATGATTAAAAGAAAGAAAGACGTCTTCTAACCATCTTTTATCAGATAGAAAATACGAAACACAAAACAATATCTTCACGAAGATAAACAAATTATCGGTATGACCAGATGATTTGTGACCAGGTGTTGCAAGATATCAGAGAATGAAATCCGAATATGCTAGAGATGAAGAATTGATACCCAGTTGGATACTGTATCTATCCTATCCTTCTATCCCTTTGTCTGTCTCATAATCAGTTTTCCATACTCTCTTCTCTACGAATGCCAGTCCGCATTCCCTCCTATTCGCTTATTTTGTTTCAACTATCATTTCTCCTTCTCCTTCTTCTTCCATCTGCTTCCTTTCAATTTTGTCGTTTTCCCATGTCTCCAAGACACTGACTGTCCATTTTTCACTTCTCTCGTCCATATACATACTCTCTCTTCTTTGCTCTCTCTCTCCAAAACTATCTATCGATTTTTTGCCCCAAAGGGTCGCTGATCGTCACTCTGTGTCTCCTACAGCGTGTGTCAACACGAGTTTTTCGAATGAGTGCGACGACCCGCGAAACAACGGAAATTCGAATTCTGGCCCCCATTTCTCTCATTTTTTCATTCTCATTTCGCGTTTAACTGACTGTTTCTTATCCATTAAAATTCGTAATTTCAGGTAATTATCATTGACACAATGGCCCCAAAAAGCAGCAACAAGAAGAAATCGGCTTCGACTGCCGTTCCAACTGCGGTTCCAGCTCAACAACCAGCCGAAGCTCAGCCATCGACATCTGGATCCAAGAAGGGTGCCAAGAAAGTAAGTTTCTTTCTTAATAATTGAAAAAATTCTCATTGGAATAATTTTCAGCGCGATGAAGCCAGTCTTCTCTCAATCGTCAACCCAAAGTTCAATCTGTTGGACAGAAAGACCAAGAGAGCCGTCGCTGCACAGCCAAAGGACTACAAGCTCGGCAATGTCTCAGCTCCAAAGTCAAAGAAGATTGCAAAGACTGGCCAGCCGAAGGCCAAGAAGGCAACAGTCTCGAAAAGTCAGAAGAAAGGTCAGAAGAAAGAGTAAGATAAATGACAATTCTGATTGATGATTTTTCCTTGTTCTCATGACAATCTTTTCAAAATAAAGTATTATTAAACAGAAGTAAAGATCTGTTGAAATTTGAAAGAAAAAATGTTGACACGAGAAGAAAGTATTGAAGAAACGGAAATAAGAACGCGAGAACATTTTCAGGTAATGTGTTCGGAAAAAGAGTTGAACAGAGCAAGTGGAAACAGCCATTTCTAGATACGTGTAGGAAAATAGTTGAATAGAAAACAGAGTAAGAAAGCAATAGAGCAGACATATTATTTCGTTGAGGAAATGTTTTCTGAGAATGTCGTTTCGATAAATAATATATTTCTAAGAATTCAAAACTTTAAAAACTTTTCTCAACTAGAAATAAGTATGATTTCAGTGAACTTTTGAATAGCGATGTGATTCAAAGTAGACGAGAATGATAGAGGAAACTTCTAGGGCATTTTCCTTCAAATTTCATAGTGAATCATGGAATATTCATGAGCTAATCTTCCTCTCGTTCGAGTCAGTTCTCAATTTCCGTTTTGATTCGAATGAGAGCACACCTGGCATTTTGAGAAGAGGAAAAACGAGAGATGAAATATGGTGTTCTATTCATCGAGAGTTGAATAGCATGACTGACTCATAGAACCGGATATGCTCACTCAAACGACGATCGATAAAAAGTGTGAAGAATGGGGGTAGGGACCCCGGCGGGGGGCGTCAGAAGACTTGACTCCTTTTTCTTCTTTTTCGTCTTTGTCAGAGGAAAATGCGACATGGAAAAAAAAGGAAAAAAGGAGGAATAGGAATGAAAAGAGCAACATGTAAGACATAGACATAGGAATGACGAATAAGTGTGAATTGAGTTAACACGAAGGAGTCTGAATTTACATTCTCTCATCATTCAGTTTTATTCTTTACTGATGACCCCTGATAGATAGTTATTGCCCTTTTCAGAAGAGACGAGCTCTTTTTGGATCCTTTTTCCTAGGAACACATACATATTCTAGTTGTAACTTGACGCCGATGTCACTGGGAGCCAGTAAGTGTGCCACGTCAGCATGATGAAAGAGAAGAAAATGGAAAATGAGATGTTATTTTGACGTCGTCCGTTTCCGTCGCGTCGATTGCCGAGGCGTTTAATTAACGCTCTCGGCTCTTCAGAGAAAAAAGAAAAGATGAAGACGTCTGAAAAGAAGAGAAGAAGAAAATAGAAGAGCACAAGCCGAGGTAAGTTGAAAATATAAGAAGAAGAGAGGAAATAAGGAGTGCTCTCTTCGGAAGTAATGCTCGTTTTGGATGGATAATTGCCACAAACCATCCATGAATGGCACACGAGGTTTTACCAGAAAAGGAGAAGAAAAAAGAGAAATGGAGAATTGATAGTTAGAGAATTATTGAGAGCTTTTGAGTGTCAGAAGTGAAAAATGAAGTGGGAGGAAAATTGAAAAAGAGAAAGGTCAGTTTGTTGTTTGATGAATTGGATCAAAAACCGAAATGAGATAATCGAGTGGGCGGAGTCTGCATTTATAAGATGTTCCTAAATAGATTCCCAATTATATCATCTTAAAACTTGATTATCTTTGATTCGGAGGTGGCTTATGAACACAAATATTTCTAGCCTTCTCTAGAATTCTTCGAATTATTAGTTATATGGATTCCGTACTGAAAATGTCAGCTCTGATTATACATTGAATGCCATATTTCAATTGGTAAACCGAAGATGAAATATTCGGGGAAAGCAAATTATGATGTGATCTAGAGGAGTCTTAACAATCAGACTAGACAAGATGACGTGGATGTATTTGGACTTGGTTCGAAAACAAATAAAAACTAAAAAGATGAGCTTTTCAGAACTGTCGTGTTTCAAGAAACCATCTCTATTAGAAAAAGAGAACTTAGACAATAACTGCATCGAAAAAGTATCATTTCGTTCTGTTAATCCACAACGCTGCTGAGCTATATGTCTGATCAGTTAGGAAAATTCTTGTGAGAAATATCAGATATCCGCGGGAATTTGAAAAACAACAAGGATCATTTCGGAATTTCCCACAAAAAGTGATTACAAATAAATATGAGTTATGTGTTGTGTTTCCACCATTTTTCTCTTTTTTTTCCAACACATACATCAATAATATGAGTAGTCTCGGTTCGTTCTTTTTCAGTTTTGTTCACTCTTGTTCGACGAACGAGAGCTTTCTTGGTGTCAAGTATTTCATCCATCATAGCGCATATCATGTGTGTTTTTTTTCAAAACCAAGAAAAAACTGAACAAGGCAATTGACTAGACCACAACAAAGAGAACAAAACAAAACGGAAAATAATGGGCACGTTGAGGATAGTGGGTATAAGTTCTGTGAAGTGTTCTCGAAGGAATCGAATGAGATTAAACTGAAAAAAGGAAGAAGAAGAACACGATGGAAACTGAAAAGCACTCTAAAAGATGGAACAATGTAATCTCGAAAATGAAATGCATTGAACTTTGTGCAAGTTCTCTTTTTCATTCTGTTGACTTCGTCACGCAATCCCTGGGGGATGAGATGGGCGGTAAACGGAACTCAGCCAATTGAAATAAAAACACACCTGCGTCCGAAGTTTTGTCTGGGTACTGAAGAAGAAGAAGACGTCAACGAGAAAAGAGACTTTGTGACCGTGGGAATTGCCACTATAGTCTCTGATTGAATAAAAAAAATAAGAGGGAGTTTGAAGGAATTTGTGGGAAAAGATGGAGATCAAGAGGCGATGGTTCAGTCAACAAAAGTGGGGATTTCAAAAGATTTCTGAAAAGCTAATCGAGTAGTAAACTGCAACTGCAGGTTTTTTACTAATCTGCATCAAGACTGGTCGGCAAATGTAGGAATTTGGAACCTCAATATCAGATGAAACTTTTGCAGCTGGACGAGCTCTTTGATGATTTCATTCGACAGACTTGCAAATTACCCTAATAGTATTCACGAAGTTACCAAACTGTAATATACATTTGATCCGAAAACTTTGCATCTACCTGCTAACCAAAAAAACTACGATCTCCAAACATTTGACTTCGATAAATGACATCGTTCGGTCTTGAATTTTTGTAACTTGTTTCCAATACTAATAAACGAAAAATCATATTTTTCCCAAATCACGAGAACCAATAAAACCACATTAGATTTATGAGTTCTCTCAAAACCATGACAAGGTAATAAATAACAATTTTTGGAGAAAAGTAATGTGGTGTATAAACTTTTGATATGAATGTCACATGATTCATTCCTGTCTGAACCAAAAAAATTACAGTGAAGAACAGTGACTGGAAAAGAAGAACTATATTGAATGGCAAGCACTTCCAAAAGATTTCTCAATAATTGGTACCAAGTTTGAACAACAAAAAAGAGAAAAATGTGCAAAAAAGTGGGTGGTAGAAAAGAAGAAATCTCTCACATTCGCCCTCTCTTTCAATTTTATCGCCATCGCAAATCTCAACGACAAAAACGCGTTGAAGCTCTTTCTTTCTCTCTGTCGTTTTTCCTCAACGACTACATTTATTCTGTGTGTTGCTTTTTATGCGCCTATAGTCCTTTGGGGAAGTTTTGTGGAAAAGGGAGACCGCCTAAAGAATCGTCGAGCTGGAACAAAACTGGCACGGAAAAAAACGGAGAGAGAAGAGGAAAAAAGAGAGGACCATCCGTTGTTATTAAGGCTCAAGAGGCTCTCTCACATACAAGCACACCTATATAATTGTGTAGTCATGCATACTACCTTCGGACCTTTTCTCTTTTTCTCCCATTTTTACTCCATTCACTTTTTGAGCGATGGGAGAGAGCTAAACGAAAGTGAAAGAAAAAGAAGATGAGGGGAGGAAGAAGAGAGGTCGTTTGGTATTAAAATAAGCTCAATTACAAGAGAAGACAGCTATCGGCTCTTTCCTCTCGGGCTCTCGGAGCAGTTCTATTTGAGTTGGCTTATTAAGGGAAAAGTTTGAAAAGAGATGTGAAGGGATCGAGTGGATATTCGAAATACTACAGCACTTGGAAGCAATCAAATTTAAAATTGAATATATTCCACTAGTCTAATTGTTTCCGTTCACTTCTATTCTATCAAATTCTGAATGTTCAATAATATTTTTCGGATGGATATTCGTAAAAAGGCTTCTCGTCGATTTTGTCTCGCTCAAAAATCAAATCAAAATTCGCGTTTTTTGTGTTGTGTGACTAAACAAAGAACTAAAGCTTCACCGCCGTTTATTCATAACTTTTCACTCAAAATCTCATTTTGTTTTTTCGATATTTTGAAGATGGAAAGAAACGAGATTCTTCTCTTCTGTTTACTTTACACAAGTGGATATATGAGTTCTCTGAAAATAAAAATGGAGGTTTTTTCATTGAGACTCAAGTTGAAAATATTAGTTTCAGAGACCTAGATATTCAAGTATTTGGAACATCAAGAAAAAAGGATTTGCAGAAATTATCGAATTCCAGATATAGGATTTTCAGATAATAATATTATTTCTTGATAACTTACGTCCAGATTCACATTTCAAATATTTCAAAAGAAACAATTATTTCAACAAACAAATGAGAGGCAGATTTTAGTAACACTAAAAATGTTGTATTCCAACCAAAAACAGATCAATCTTAACTACTAATACAAACTGAAGGATATATGAAGAGAGAAAAGGGACCACCAAATGCGGAAGAGCACAAATAGAAAGAAAGGACAAATGGGAAAAGGTTTCATGGCTTTAGAAGAAGAAGAAGAGAAACAAGAGTGTCCAGACACATACGAATTCGCGCACGCATGGACGACGGCTCCGGATGTCAGAAGAGAGCACGAGACACAGACAATTGGTTACGAAATTTGAATAAAAACAGTGTGCAGGAATGAGAGACGCAGAACGAGCCGAGTTGCCAAGGGAGATTTTCGAGGACGTCTTCTGTCTGTTTTTTTTTTGAATCTCGGCTATTCGGATGAAGGTCGGACGTTGGAATTCCAACAAATAAAAAGAAGTCAGTTTGATTGGGTTGTTCTTCGAAATTCGAGACACTTGATCTTTTTTTCTTGAGAAGAGGTCAAATTACATTATATTGCATTGTGAGGGTGGAATGAGTCGATTATTTTGACAAAAAATGAGAGATCTCATTAATCAAAATTTGATATTATGACATAAGTATATCAAATGATTCAGTTTTATTGACACGATCAGGCAATATGTGTTTAGAATTATGCAACCGGGATGACGGACAGTGTATGTGGGAAGGTATCGTACAGAAATGTAGAGATCAAACCTTTTTGGTGAACAGAAATCTGAAAAATGTACACTTCTAAATGTTAAGACATTTCAATTTTCTCTAAAAGGTCCTGTATAATTATGAAGGCGTGAGAAAATTATACTGTTCCCACTAATCACTCTCGTACACTTTGGTTTCGATCGCTTTAGTCGAAAACAAGAATTATTCAAATTCTCGAGAAAGGGTTACACAACAGATACCTCATCCATCTTTGGTTACTTTACTCGCGAACATCGTCTCAAGGAATAAACGATGACAGATGGTCATGCCATTAGGATAACATCGTAAGAGGCGTCATAACATGAAATGCTTTTAACTTTATCGGAGACAAGGGAGAAGTATGTGACATCAGATGCACAATCGCCAGATAACAACCATTCGGACACATCATTCTCTGACACGTGTCAGCGGTCCTGTAGTGTCTAGAGGGTATCAGTGTCTAGAGGTTATCAATTCTAGAGGTTATCACGTCTGCTTCACACGCAGAAGGTCGCCGGTTCGAACCCGGCCAGGACCTAGTTTTGGAAAAATGAAACTCATTTTAATTATCAAACAGCATGTTTATTTTGTAAATACAATAGGGTTTTCATAATACATATGGCTTGTTGTATGCTCTTGGATAGGAACGAGATAAATGGTATGGCTACGATATATATATATATATATATATATAAATTACCTCTGTAACAGAGGTAATTTATTCTTTTGGCTCTAACTCGTACTAAATAATTACTGTTCGAACAGTCGAAAAAGAGCTCGTGTGTAGGTTCACATTGCCACGAATCTCACTCATCTCACCATAATGAAATAAAAATTGGATTTCCGTTGGTGATGTTTGAAAGTAAGTGGATGCATCTCGGTTTTTCGTCATCAACCTCTCAATGTGAACGATCATTTGATTAAGCCCAAGTTTTCAACAGTTTTCTGTTTTTTTCTGACACACGTTCGATGGATCCGAAAGTATTATCGAAATGATCATAAAACCAAAACAAACTTCAACAACTTCCAGTATTTCCAAGCCAAATTTATGCAATACCTCGTGCTTTCAACATCTCAAACATCCACCCTCCTCCCACCAATTTCAAATTCCTTTCCAATCTTTCTCGTTGTTTGTAAATGCAAATTGGGCTAACAATACAATAGGTGTAAAATGGCATCAGAAGGGGGCAGTCTTCTTTTCCCTCTCGTCATCGCCTTCTTCATTTCTCTTCAATCGGTTTCAGTCTTCTATCGTGTCCGCATTTTCGAGAGGTGACCAAGGTCAATTCTGCGGTCCGCCTTTTTGTCGTAACATACTCTCACAAAACACCTTTTGCCAATAGTGACCAAATGCTTTTACTCTCTTCATTTTTTCTCTTCATTTCCGATTCTTAAACAGTTCGTCCAACTGAAAAACCATTTCGTACTACTTGTCTCCATTCAGACAACTAGTATACCACTTTCCCCCATTTCTACTATTTCTTTCCTTTATCAAACTATTCTGATTCTTCTCTTCACACAACATAAGTACTCCTACTTCACTCCTTCACTTCCAACTTCGTATGTCATCATTCTTCATTTTCAGCCCAAAATAGAAATGAAGTCAACGCTTCTACTGTTATTGTTATCAACATCAATCAAACAAGGTACGTGTTCTCTTACTATACCTCACCTCCCGAATCCTTTGAATCATCATTGTCTTTCATTCAAATGACATCATTTTATATAAAACAACAGTCACGTTATACACTATTTCTTAACTGATGCTTTTCCATCTGAAACCACCCTGAGAATTCGAGAATTCATTCTTCATTTGTTTGAAAGTATACAGGGGGTTGTAATGAGTCAGGGCACTCTCGAACAATGGAATAAAGAATTAAATGGAGGAGGAAAATTGATGTGTAACAGGAAAACGATGACCGTAAGAGAGGGCAAAACACATGATCAGACAAAAAAAAAGAGAAGCAGAAGCAGACAGATTGGCGTGCGGGACACAGACAAGTAGGTCTCACATGTAGGCCATCGCTTTCTAGAGATTATCACTGTAATTTTTGAACTGAGAAGAATTTTATCACTCGAAATCGTTCGAAATTTGAATTCAAACTATGATGAAAATATTTTCCAGGTCTAACCCAAATCAATCTTGGATCGTTTTTCCTTCATCCTCAGAATGGCGGCGGATTCGATATGGGAATGGGACAAGGAGCCAACATTCTAGGATTTGGAGGTGACCGTAGCTTTAGTTTAGCTGGTAACAGAGCTGGATTTGCATTGGGATGTAAGTATTAACACTAAATGACACAACTAGTATTTCAGGTGAAGTTTAATTCAGTCATGGTTTAAGGATAAGGAAAAACATTCAAATAAGATGATTGTAGCTCTAGATGAACTTCTAAATCAGTTCGATGATACAATTTCTCAGAGCTGTTCATCTTTAGAATTCTTCTTGAAAATTATGGGCTTTGGCCTGCCAGAAGTAGGTGAAACTTGGAGGACGATCACGTTGCTCAGTGAATCTGCAGAAATCCAACTTTTTAAAAATGGATTCTCATAAAAGTATATTTCCAAACACTTATAGTTCTAAAGAAATAGTACTTTGAAGACGTATAAATATAATTTTAGATATTTTTTGTGAGGAGGAACTGACAGTGAAGGTATCAAATTTTATGGTGCTAAAAGTTAGATGAAAACAGATATGATATCAAAAATACTGTGTCGCTAACCCACCACAACTTGATTTTCATATTCAGGAAACTGATTTATCTCTAATCTTAATCATTTTAACTCGTGTGTGAATACTATTTTTGTAGAATCGTAGTTATTATTAACAGAGTGAGATTGAAATAACACAATCCATCTATTCTAACATTCAATATGTTTCAATTTCAGCCAACAATGGTGCTCTTGTTGGAGGTCAACGTGTTGGAGTTGACGGGGGAATTGGTGGAGGACGTGAAGGAGTTGAGATGGGAAGTCAGGTACAATTCGGGAATGAACCGAATCCCGGACATCCCGCTGGACAATTCGGAAGTTTCATGGACAATGTGAAAAACTTCTTCTCCTTCCTAGGTATGGAGGTATTTCCTGAGAAAGATGAAATCATATGTTTCGTGTTATCTTGATCAAGAATCATCATTCTCTCATTCTTCTCCTTTGTTGGTTGCTGCATTAACAAAAAACACGTACAGGACATGAACTTTGAACATTTATTCATGAATAAGAAACTGTGTACTATTCAGGTCGTGGAATGCCGATGCCACCTCAACAACCACCACCATCTCCACCATTTACATTGGGTGGTACTCGTCCACCAACACTGATCGGAACTGAAGGATCGGAAAGTGAAAATGGAGGTAGACATAGACGTGAGTAGAGAAATCTGTGCAGTTTCTGATGGTTCAAGAGACGTTTTAAGCTCGTCCATGGTTCCCAGAAGGAGAAGAAAGACCAGAAGAGACTGAAACTGAAATGAGATCGAAAGAAGGAGAAGTTGCTCCACCTGCCTCGTCAGGAGAAGCAGAGATAATCAGTCCAAATAATGGGGATGTTCTTCCATCAAAATCAGTGGAATTCAGTATTGACAAGGAGCCATCCGAAGAGTTCACAGAAGATCTTTTCACAGCTCAAACAAGCAGACCGAGAGAGTTACCAGGTCTTATTGAATTCGCCTGAATATCTGAAATCCCTTGTAATAGTATTAGACTCATGAGATAACTCTACTAATCTTATGAGTGTTATCACTCCAAATCTCATTTCTCAAAATACATTTTCATGACTTCAATCTTTATTATAATACGGGTTTTATGTATGTTCAATGACCCGTTTAGCTTTTTCTATCGTCATTTTCTCATAATTTATGTAACAATCATGTATTTTTGCTGAAGCTTTATGAATAAATTTTGATGAAACCAAGAGAAAAAAAAACGCACTGAACTATGAAATGATATTGAAAGAGAAACACATTGAATGTGGAAATGGGAATACGGTAGAATATAAATATTCATGAGTAGTTTTATAGGTCAAAATGAGAAAAGAAAAGGACCCGGTGTTTAGTTGTACAAATATATCACATGTTATATATCAAAAGTACATAGAATAAAAGTAGAAAACTACGCGGAGGAAGAAAAATTAAACTAGAATTTTGGCGATTAGAGAAAATGTTTGATGCATTTTCTGTTGATGTTCGCTTTTATGGGTAAAGGATTTCTTAACGGCTTTTCGGAGTTCTGGATTGCAAAGCTGTAATAATTATGTGTTATCTTGTATTCCTGTTTAGAATTAACTTACCATATAAATGGGAAGACGAAGTGCACAAGCAGTTACAACAAGTACTGATGATAGGTCAGCAGACAACATGTACTCTTCCAAAAATCTGAAATTCTCTATCTTTATATCGGCCTGCTCATTTTTCCCAAGTGATCACCTCGTTTGTAATGACTCAATATCCACAAACTCCCATGCTGTGATGAACACATTCACCACATTTGATATCAGATAAATTACACATATGAATAGCATTGTGGCGGTCGCCTGACGTACGTTTGTCTGAAATAAATTGAATATCTCCATGGAATAACATCATAGTAAGTTTTGAAAGAAATGGCTCACCCGACTTTGCATTCTTAACGAGAAACGTCTTCTGGATCTGTTTCCAAACGCATGTTGCATTTGTGATCGGAGTTCCAGAACTATTCCAAGATTGATTAATAAGAGAAGGAAGAATGGAAGGAATACGGTAGCGATATTACGGATCCAGAACTTGTAAATCGTCCCGTACCATACAGATTTAGTGACTTCAGTTACATCCACAAAGTATTCCATTACGGTATTTTTACAAGATTCATCTTCACTTGGAAATACATCTAATTCGATTAACATTCCTCCTTTCGTTAAGATTCCGATAGCAAGACAAGCTGAAAATTGGAAATATTTTAACCATTATCATTGCCCCATTATTATACAAAATAATTTTCGTATTAATAGAAAAAAGTTTCTAGAAAACTCTACGTGGTCCCGATATAGAAACCTCTGAAGTAGATCTCAAGACCCAAGCTCATCAAATGAGGAAACAGAAAAGAATATCTTTTTCGCCATTCACTAAGACTCGGGTTTGCGCACCATGAGGACTCAGAGAGGCTATAAGTAGCCAAATTTGAAGAAGTTTAACTCACCAAAGCACCACCAACTTCTTCGTTTTTGGAACTGCTTCAACATGTAACTTCTCACTGTTATCAAATATCTCTCGTATGCAACCGCTATCAGAATATAACTGAAATTTTTGAACGATTCAAAGAGATGATTGATATTAAATAAGTTACCAAGCGCTAGTCATACAAACATGTGTCATTGCCAGTCCATACACAAAAAATGGCCACCAAGCTCTGGCTAGTTCAATCCATTTCGTCCAGTCTTTAAGAGAATCCACGAGAATAACAGGCATGTAACAGACCGAGATGATGATGTCGAAGAAACAAAGGGCAAGAATGAACTGAAAGAAAAAGTAGAAAAAGATAAAATACGACGGGAACTGACATGAAAATAACATTTGAAGCATCGATTGTTCCTGATGAGTGAAATGAAAAGAAGAACATTATTTGAAATTGAGACGATTGAAATCACAGATCCTGAACAGTTTACTATATTCACTTTCAGCCAATCAAATCATCCAAAACTTACTCACCCGCTATAACCATTGCAAACGAAATCGCTGATTTCGGACCATCTTCTTCACACATTTGACCTTCTGAAAAAGGGAAGATGAGAATTCAAAAAATGAATGATGACAGAAGATAATGACGGAAGAAAGTGGGCGTATTCAAATGCTCGAATTCCAAATTATGAATGTACTCTATACAAATAAAAATGAGATGAAGACAATCGACATTCCGTTTTTTTCTCAATTATTCTTTCCTCATTACAAAAAAAGGCGGCGCCGGGGAAAACTGAAGAAGGAGAAAGAGGAAGGATATGAGAGAAGGATTTTGTGGTAGTGTGGGATTAGGTATGATTCGATTTCGAGGATCAGAATACATTTTGAAAAAATATACAAGAAGGATTAGAAGGTTATGTGGCAAGGACAAGGGGATTCTAGGGGTTTTTTTTAGATGAAAAACAAAAAGAATTCTGATACGAGTTGATATTTTATGCGATAATACACAGTGCTTGTAAAGAATTGAAAAACTGAAACTAGTGAAGGACTACGAAATGAATTACATTTGCTTGTAGAAAGATAATCCAGTAATACCATCAGAAGGGTTCATTTATATGCTGATAATTTCCGATCGATTTCTAAAAATTTGGGCAATAATGAGTGGAAGTTACTGACAAGAAATCCTGTTTTCTCAGTTAATGACCGAATTCCAGATTATCAGAATACAATAACTATCAAAACAAAGAATATTTACTTGAGAACTAGCCCTTATTCGGATAAGATTTGTCTCTTAAGGACATACCAGAATTCACTCAATCCATATAAAGAACTAAAATAGAAAATGGAACAAACAAGATCATTTAACGTGTCAAAATAAAAAGGCACCTGCTAACAGAACTCAACTCATTGTGGAAAAGTGAAAGGGAAAATATTAAAAAGATGTCAGTTGTTGTCATTTTTCTGTTTGACAGAACTAAAAGAATGTCGAAAGAAAACCGAGTGGTGAAGGAGATATTTTCTAATTGACATAACCTATGAGCTCATAAAATCGGGGTAAATGGGTAACGACTAGTGTCTTTCGGAGCAATCTTTTTTTCAAGATGATGTTTTTTTTTCTTCTTCTAAGCTCCATCTAAAATAAACGATTTTCAAGATTACTTCGAGGAAAAATAAACAAAAACAGAAGCAGAAAAAGTAAAGGATTGGATTGGTCAGTCATAAAAAGTCTGCTCATTTAACAAATTGAAACAAAAACTTGTTGAAGAGGAGAGAGAAGAAAATTCGAATTCCAGTCACATAAATATCCGAAGAATAAAGGAAAGAGACCCTCCCGTCAACTATTATTTTGTTGTGCGCACTTATACTAAAAAGGAAAAAAAAAGAAGATTGTGCCGTGTACGTTCAAAAAAGTTATGAGAGATTCTTTTGATTGTTGTGCTTTTTCTTTTTATTTCAAAAAGAGTGTTTCCGGGTGATTCACATGAATCATTCACGATGAAATGACAAAATGAATATTTTCTGAACATCTCGTGTCACCAACGTCTTCTTAATCTTCTGAATACCGGCTCACCAGTCTGAGTGGATGAAGAAGAGGAAGAGGATGGCATAAAGGGAACCAAAAAAAACAATAGAAAAAGAGAAGAATCTACTTGAGAATACATTTTAAAACATTCAAAAAATGACTTCCCTCTTTGTTAAAAATGATTAATTCAGTGGGGGAGGGCGTTTTTTTTGGGTAAATGGATTTCGGGATCGAGTCTTATAAATAAATAGACAAAATAAAATTATCGGAGAGACGAAATAATTGAGGAATGTACTTGTCTACGGAGTGATTGAAAACGGATATTCCATGAAACAATTTGTCTTTTTTTTTTGAATGACACGTACATGTTCAATTATGGAATCAACTGAAATTGTTTCCTTTTTCTCTCGGACAGGTTAAAGGTTATCCAACTCCGAGAGTTTAGATCAACATTTTTTCTAAATTGGACACTGAAAAAAATGTCCAGACAATTTAACTCACATAAATCTTATTGAGAAAACTGTCACGTATTCTAGAAAATTTCAGTTAAAAATGAAGCAAAATACACTGACGTAAGTGAGTAACATTATGCTCCAGGAATCTTTTTGAATTCTAAAAAAACTACAATAATTTAATAACTATTAGGTTGGTAAATAATTTTCTGCAATTTTCGAGCTTGCCGGTTGTCGTTTTGTTTTCTCGGCACAGGAGTAGTTTTTCGATGTGGTTGTTTTTGTGTTTGGTAGACCTACTCAAGTACTTGTTACAGTGTCAAAGTTTTACTCCTCGCTTTTTTTTCTCGCCGAGAACGGAGCTTTGATTTACACGCAACTTTTTGCGTTTTTGAAACATCGTTTTGTTTTTAATCGTTTCTGGTCTAAAAATTATGTCATTCAAAAAGAAGTTGCTGGTGTATGTTAACAGAGGTTTCTTTGTTTCAACGCAAATACATTTTAATTCCAAAGATTCGACAAAAGAAACTTGGTACTGACTGAAAAAATTCGTCTCTTTCAGCAGTCAGTGCTAGATTTGGAGTTATAGCAGGGAATCGTTGAAGCGGATCTGTATCAAACCACCCTTAGGTTGTCAACTTCTTTTAGGGTGACTCATGTAACTGTAGTTCATGGATGGAAACAAATTATCGGAATGAGAAAATTCGTCGTTACATACCACACGTTTTGAAACAACATGAGATGATACATCACATGGACCTAAGTTGGTTCTTAGTACTTTTACACCCAACACACGTATGGTCAAGCTATTTATTTATTAGAAATAAATAGTTGAGTTGTTACTCTAACGATGTGAGGAAAGTACAGTGTGTGGACTAAGATTTGCGCGTTCTGGATGTTCTCAAACCGAAAAAAGTGGTTTTTTAAATCTGGTACTCAGTACTCTGGGTGGAGTAGTGGGAACTCCTGAACGAAGACAGGGAAGTAACATCAGATGTTTACGTTTCTTATTTTAATAAATTCAAAATCATGTGACTTCAGGACGGGGAGATATAACAAAACGGCGTTTTCAGTATGGCAAACCTTTTTCATGTGTTGGGAAAGTAACCCACAACAAATTTTTGCCATCTGGCTGGACAATACTTTTTTATTCATCGTATTAATCCAACCTTCTTCTCTTTAATTACAAACATTTTGCCTGACTTCAACGACATTTTAATGGGGAAGAATCCAAATAAAAAGGGGATATCAAAAAGAAGCAAGTTTCCTTTTCCAGTGATCTCGAATAGATGGTCTACGCAGAGAGAATCAGTAAGCTACCAAAATCTTGTCAGAAGACTACCAATGCTGATAAACAGGTTTTTGAATTTTAGAAATCTTTTTGGATTTGAAAAAATAAAATCAAAGTTTTATCGAAAAATTGCAGAAAATTATTTACCAACCTAATACAATGATGGAATAGTTGAAAAAGAGAAATTAATGAAGAGTGAATCCAAGTTTCTTTTTCTTTTCAGAACACTTGTACGCACCGCCCAAACCGAATGTTATTTCTCAAAAAAGCGTGTAGTACATCCAAATGATAAAGAATGATAGCTTCTTTCACTACAAATGATGAATGTCTTGTTATTGAAGAGAAGGTCCATTGAGAGATGAACTAGTTGCTCTATGATATCTCTGATATCTAACAGAAAGAAGTCCAGTCGGGGGTGACGCAAAGAGAACATGACATGGCGGAAGAGTTTGAGAAACTTTTGAGGAGACTAGTACTCGTCAAGGAAGCTGGATTTACTACAGAAAATTTGGAGTTTGGTTAAAGATGTGTGGATAGTTATTACATCATAGTATAGTTCAAGAAATACATTCAATACTTGATACACTATTTGGAAACTTTATATTTCTAATAAAAGTTCAAAATGTTTCTGTTTGGAAACAATTGAATGAATAGAGCAAGAATTGAAAACGAAGATCATAAAACAGTAGAATTGCAAAAGAAAAAAGAAAAGAAACGAAAAAAGACGATGGAATTGAATATCCGAAGATGTCGTTTCTGGGAAGTGTCACGTAGTTTACTCCCCTTGTTACGGTGACCCGATATCTCTTGGAAGGTATCATTTACAATTGACTATTTTATTTTTCCGGTCAAAAGTCGAACTTTGGAAGAAGGAAAAAGAGAGATCAAGTACTGATGAATGTGACAAAATGAGCTGTATGTCGTCCCCCAGAAGGGTGCTAAATCATGACACGAACTCTGTGGGTTTCCCCAAAAAAAAAAAGGACTGAGTCTCTTGAGAGAATGAAAAAAGAAGAGAGAAGACAATGAAGTGTGTTCTGACGGAGTTTGCGTTCTGTAAAGAGAATAGGGTCCAGTGTGAAACGAGGAAGCGATTAGATTGGAGTGCACCGCCCGTATGGCACGTCAACCCCGGAATGACTCCCTCTCATCAATTTTCAAAGAAATGAAGGTCCTGATTTATATTTGGGAAAATAAGAGAGCTCGTCATAAAGAGACAGAAATCTCATTTTTCAAAACTGTTTACCCGAGTTGCAAGAGTCTGATCACTGACTTCCATATTCACGAATGAAATCATCAGGAAGTACGTGATAATCTTGAATTCTAGAACTATCAGTTTGTATCCATCAGACAGAACAAAGTGATCTCTCAACTGAAGAGAAAAATAGCTTGTTTTCGAATGAGATATTGTAGCCGGATGAGGAAAAGTACAAAAACTTGTTGAGTTAAAACTTCTGTGAGCTGAAAAACAATCTCAGTTTTTATTGGGTTCGTGGATATTAAATATAAGAAATAACAAGGGTCAATGAATTGAGACCAAGAAGAAAATGATGAAAATGCTACTTCAAATTGTACTGATTCTATGAAGAATACAATCTATAAAAAACTTGATGGAAAAAACGATTCTTCGTGATCATTAAGCGTAGGCATTTTCAGAAAAAATTCATAATGCGTGTTCGAAATCTGTGCTTTAACTTTGCTTCTCTGCAGTTGCATAAACCCGCACAAGGGTCTACAAATGCTTCATCATCTTGGTTTGTTTTCTGACAAAACCGAACAGCATACTCACTATTCATAACTGCCAAAGGAGTTAGAAATCTAAAAATTCTGAAACTGAACCCAAACAATCAGGAACCAAAAAACGAGTAAAGAGTGAATTCTCGTCTGTAAGTTAGTGACAATCGGTGTCTCTTCAGCGGAAGTTCGTCGGAAGTTCGGCGGAGAATCTAGATCACTTCCATCATCTTCTTCTTTTTTCTTTATATTTTCTTTTGAATGTTTTTCTTGTTTTCGATTTGGAACGAAGATGAGCGAGATACCAGAAGTTTCTCAACTAGACTAAACCGATTCTAGTGGGAATGACAGGAAAAAAGAGACAATCAAGAAAAACAAACTGAAATTTCGTGGAAAATAGAAAATAGGTGAATGTGTAAATGAGAAGAATGAATATTTGAGGAATTGTTATCGTAGTATTATCAATATCACGTATGTATTCTAAAAATTACAAAGAAAAAGATTAAAAAGATTAGTGACATCGTAGAATTACCTGAAATCTTTAACCTCGATGATGGATTGACACACATCATTCGACAGCTGGTTTTATCGTTTTTTTCGGGAAAGGAAACTACATTTTTTCTTGAAGTTGACTCAGAAACGTTTTTTCACACAAACTTTTTAGTGATCTCCGCTGAAAATCTTTTTTCAGCTGAATATTTCCAAAAGGCATAAAAACGAGACAGACTGAAGATTCCGGGAGCAAGTGATGATGATCCATTCAAAAGGATTACAGTTGGTCATAAAAGAATAATGAACATATCGGATGAATGAGCATCTTTTCATTCTGGATTAGAAAAGTGCAATGCATTCGATTCGAGATTTTTACGAATACTCTGAATTTTTCAATTATTCATCAAATGATTCTTCTAGAGACGGCTTCATTGGTTCCTGAAATTTCGCAGTGTGCATGTAGCAGAAAAATTAAACAAATCTGAGGACAATGGGATTGAAAAGGTCAAATGTGCTTTGGGGGTTACTGTGGTTATTCTTCTTCATCACGTTTTGCTTCTGTTGATTCATATTTAATTTCGATTAGTTTTTGATTCTGATTCCCGGAAAACTGTATAACGACAGCATACCTTTTGATTCTCCGACTGTTGGAAATGTATTATACTATGTGAGTTAAACGATGTTTTCATCTGGTCAATATTTCCGTCATCACCTTTTCTGAGTGTTCCTTTACTTAAAGAATCAATGGTCCCTGCTCATCTCGGTTTGCATAATAATTCCTGAATGTTTACGTGATCAAAATTCAGTCTCAATCGTTTGTTTGTCCGTTATCACCGCTTGTCTGAAGATTGAATTTATAAATTTACACTTTATATCTTTCTCCCCGAGCATCTTTCCCTCCCGAAATACAGACATATTACAACTTGCACCCGTGGCGATGAATTTCGATCTCTTGTCCCTTAGCGTTGCGTTCTTCGTTGCTCAATCCATTGGAACATTCATTCTGAGAAGACACGTGGTTTATCTCCCCAACTGTTGCTCGTTTCTCACTTGTCACTTTTCATTTCAAAAAATCGAATTGATGAATGATTCAAAGACTACGAAATCTTTACCGGAAGTCACAAAAGTATGTTTTGTGATCGAGACATTTCGCACTATTTTCTGAGAACTTGGCTGTTTTCAGTCTCAAGAGAGAATATCGTGTTTGTTTGATTTCCCAATGAAAAAGGTCAGATTGTTTTCGAAATGAAAGTATCTATTGCACTTTGATTATAGTTTGCTCCAATACGTTTACGGAAGTAGTTTTCTATGACGAGTGGATACAAGGAAATGGATAATTTGTTTAGGTGAGACATCAGTTTCAATTATAATTTAGAAAAAAATGACGAGGTCGGAAGAGGTTTGGCAAATTCCTGTGACGTTGAAAATGAATCAGCAAATCGAGGAATTTGAAGACGATGAACGGTACATCCAAACAACAAATAACCGAACAGGCGAATGCATTTGATTGTGAAAACCGAATGGTCTTCAAAATTGTTGTGACTGATTTTCACCAGATAGTATATTAATGCGATCGAAAAGGAAACAAGTCAAGGAGAGACAGTATTCCCTTGATTAAAAAACTGATTGAGCATCTCAGGTTCATGAATTTTTGTACTTGATATTGCGTATTTCAAGAAAAAATGTACGGTAGCTCTGATGTGCTAAAAAAATCTTCACTTGTTTTTGAAGTTTATCTATTTGAATAATACATTTTGAAATTTGAATATTTTGTAATTTGTTTATTAGGTTATGAAGTTTAGAGTTTTCCGCTTCTTTATTTGTGTGCATCATTTTGAAATTTAGTCGATAAACTCTTGTCTCCATCTATAATGTGGTCCCTGCTCCCGGTCCTCTTCAAGAAGGAAAGGTTCGATAGTTTTTTGAACAGTTGAGCAATTCCTCAGAATTTTATCCCAAGTGACATCTTATTCGCTTCTAAATGTCTGCAATTATGTACCGACGTCTGCGTTACTATGACTAGTAGACATGTACGTGTGATTTCGCCGACTAAACTGCCGAACTATTCGAAATCACGAATGAATCTTTGATTTCTTCTTCTCAGAAATGTAAAAAGAAGTTTCTAGTTTGATAGTGATTACCAGAAACTGGTGTTGATGTGTGAACAAAAAAGAGATTTATGGAAAGATAAAGAAACGATTAGACATTGTTAAAGAGAATAATGAGAAGAGATACGGAGAATTGAAATTTGTGTTTTGATCGTGTGAAACATACGAGATAAGAGGTATCGAGTTCGTAATGGTGCCCTACAATTTTCAAATTACTCGGAAGAACTGTTGTTGTTGGTCAAAAAATAACATCATTGAATCATAAAAAATATGATAAAAAGTAATGAATTTTTCAAGAAATGTTCAAAAAACGAGACAACATCATTTATAGTAACTGGAATAGTTTTTATTTTTAATGAAATCATCAGAAAGCAAAAAATAAATGTATCATTTTGAATAGAACATTGCTAATATAGTCAACTAATGATATTATTCGTGGCGATTGAAAATGATGAATTCGGAAATAATACTATTTTGGGTTCGTTGGCCTGCATACGGTACAAGGAGTTTAGTTTGAGATACATTGGAGAGTTTGGTTTTCAAAAAATAGTGGCGTTTTTCCAGTTACTGATTGAGAAATAATGAACGGTAAATAGCTAATTGGGTAAATATCTAATACGGTAAATAGCTAATTCGCTTAAGCCTAGAAAATTAATATGAGTAGTTGTGAGGTTATGAGTCTTCCCGATCAAGGCTCTTTAAACTTTATATTACTGCAACTTCTTTTCCTGTCCTCGTTTTCTTTCATTCGTCACAGATTCTACGGACAACACATCTTTAAAGTACAGTAGTTTTGAATGAGTAACTTCAGATAATTTTATTATTCTAAATTGAATTAGATGCCACCTTTCAAAACAATTCCGATCGAAATTCGAAATTAGTTCCTGAATGCAAATGTTTCCACTTTACCTAAAACATCCGTCTCGATCCCTTTTGTAAATATCTTAATTCGCCACAACTTGAATTTCAGTGTGATGTCTCGAATTTCAGAGTTCCGGCTTTTATGTTTTATGTTTTCAAAACATCAAACATAACGAAAGGGTTTCATCTCTTAATTAGTCACAAATATCTGAAATGTACTTTTAATTTTAAAACAGAAATCAACATCTGGATGTTTCACAAAAGGTTTCAATTGCTGTCTGATTATTATTACGAAACGATCGGAGGCGTTTGGCGTGACTATCATCTGATCGTTTTCAATGACTCAACAGATGGAATTTGAAACGAGTATCCTTTCAGAACATGCCAATTATATGAAATTCAACCAGAAAACCGTAGTCATTGCACTTTCCACGTGACTTTCCATCCCAAGAAATCTCGAAACCCCTTCATTTTTTCTCAAAGAAAATGGTAAACGAATGTTGAACACGTCATTGTTCGAATTCAGAAGGATCTCGAACTTTGTTGTCTTCATCGAAATATGTGACGTTCGATAGAAAAAGAGCTAATTGCAGTGCAAATGTGCGTTAAAACTTAGACGGATGATAATGCAACTCTGAACTTTGATGAAATAGAATGTGATCAGTTGAAATGAAGTTCCTACTTTTTATCTTCATAGGAATAGAAGCTTCGAATGGGTACTTGAACATGTTGAACTCGGTTGAATAATGTCTGATCACGTTTTGCAAGGAAGTTATGGTTATTGACAAGAATTAAAATGAACACTATAACCAATTGAATACAGGTGACCAATGATTTCTATATGAACATTGACAGATTTGCAGAGAGTTTGTTCTATAGAGTAAGCAAAATTTCTCGAAAAGTTGTAGAGAAACTCAACTAGTTCGATTCCCATCATATCCAGCTTCTTGGTCCTGTTGCAAAAACCTCCCTGAGTTTCAGATTTTCTAGCAAAGTAGTTTCTTTCTGATCTCACGATTAGGCTAATGTTATACGTAGTCCTCTGAATAAGAAATAACTATATGACATTAATTTTTGACGTCTTCTGATTTCCTGCAACATTTCTGTCATAATCCGTCAGATTAGTCTGGAAACTCGTCTATATGAATCTTTCACCTTTAGAAAAGGTCGTTTCGCTGGATCGCACATCCCTGAAACACTTCAAGTTCCCACTTTTTCTTCCCCATTCTCCATTTCCAATATTCCGATGACGTGATTGAACGCTCGTTAGACCGTGAGTCCCGCAATCGCATTTTAAATGAGGAAATTCTGAAATGTCGAGGTCGCATTTGCAGCGAAGAGAAACGTTTCTTGTAAAGGAAATTGTGCATTTATTCAAATCAGAAAAGGATTTGTTTGACAGGATTAGCTGTTTTCAAACCGAAAAGAGCATTCTTAATCCTTCTTGTTTCTGACTGTTGATTGTTGTTGACCAATTGTACTTTTCCAAGAACTAACATTCAAAAAATATCAAAATGAGAAACTCAAACGGATCTTATGATGTTAAAATAGCGTCAAGGATCAACAATCTTTCTCACACTCAGTGTATGTCAATAGATTTTTTCTCTTCGGTTGTGTGTTGCGATACAATTGTGACGTGAAAATTCATGATTAATACATACGTCTACTAGACATACACGTATCAATAATAACTGGTTATCAGAAGGATTCAATCGAAAAATGAGAAGATGAAGCAAACTTGCCAAACGAAAACATCCATTTTCAACAAAACTCATTAGTCTCGCATCAAAACAAAAAGGAAAGACACTTTGAATCCTTTCTGGATTTCCGGGTTTTCGGAAAGAACCGGTGGGATATAAGGTCTTCGATGGTTTCGAGAATACATCAATTACCATCTTTAGCTCACTTCGGCCCATCGGTATTACGAATATTCAAATTCGCTATTCACAGGTCAATACACTAATGGGCAATGGGACCGTCTCGAGGAATTCAAATCCAAAAAGAATCATTTCATTTGCCACCTGTGCTCAGTTTATCCCCTGCATTCCACCTGCCCATCTACCAGCTATTGCGCAACTAATCGTACAGTCTGTCGCGCTGTTACGCCTTGTATTGTGCAACGTCTTCCACCTTTAATCCGAGAAGGACACCATGTGCCACGCCCACTTTTTCTGTTTGAAAACAGTATAAAAAGCAGAGTAGCCAGGATGTTTTCTCTTTTCTGTTCTTTCCAAAATGAACATCATCGTTATTTTCCTTCTTTTCGCATCAACTGTTGCCACGAACTACGATATTTTGGAGAGCGGATTGAAAGAGTTCAAACGAGATGACCATTTGGTAATCAATCAACTGAAAGACAATGAAGTGGAGCATCCGGAACTGGTAATGCTTCCAACTCGTGCTGCAAGAGTTCGCGGAAGCAAGAAACATTTTTGTGGAAGACGTCTCGCCGGATTCATCTTTGCTACTTGTGGAGAATGTGAACCAGGTAATTTATTGTTTTCTTCTTCAAAGATTCTTCTAATCTTAATGTCTTCAATTTTATAATTTTCTAGGATTCAATGAGGACATTTCACTCTTATGCTGTATCAGACAATGCGACATTCAAGACGTCATCGAAGCATGCTGTCCAAATATCCAATGAGTTCAACTTCTCAAGATTCTTCTAAGTTACGGTTTTCAAATTTGCTTTATTTTATTCTCGGTATCTATTCATGTTCATGTGCTTTTTTTCTTTTTTTAATCAACGACGACACCAGTTTATTATTATTGTGTTTATTATTGTTTGTCTAATGACTTCTGAATCTTTGCTAAATAAAATTTGCATCGGAAATCCATTAAGTTTCTTAAGATATTTCAGAACAGAAAAACAAGATTAAAGTTTCATCAACAGTCTCCTTCATGTTGTAGAGTTTATTTATCTTCTTACTACACTTTTCATACTATTTTCATTATTTCAGAATTTTGCGTTCTTCGAATTAATATGAAAGAAGTGGGTGTAGGAACGTCTGTTCTGTGTTTTCTTATCCGGTTTCATTCAGTTCATATTATGTTTATCTGCCACTTATTATCGTTTTCCCATAATATTATCATTAATTCCGTTTTCAAAAACAAGGATAGACGTGATTCAAGAGGTTGAATTGACCAGAGAAAGAAGCCTAAAATTAGCAGAGCCCGCAGATTCTTGATGATTCAATTGTTCATGTGATGCTGTCTTTTTGTGCTCCAAATTGTCACACAGAGCAGATGTCTAGTTAGTCATCTGAAGGTGTCATGAGCTTCTCACGACAAGTGATAAACAACGTCGAATTGTCAAATTACTTCTATATTTGAATCGTGGGAGCGTCGTCGTCATATCTAAAGTCTTTTGAGGAACCAAAACGACTCCGTAGTTGTCAAGATACCTTCCCAGAAGACTATCATACTGCCAACAAAATAAATGTCCCATTTGAAAGCAACGTCATTATTTTTATTATTGACACAAATAATAATTAGAGCACGATGGAAAAAAAGAAGACGGGGATGAAAACGGGGATGACGGGGGAAATCAACAGCGGGGGAACACGGTAAGAAAAAGAAAAGAAGACGTTGAACTCGTAGAAGAGTAAGAAATTGTTGGCGGTGGGAATTGATCTAGAGAAATGTTTCCCTATTCCATCCGTTGTCAACTCAACGTCCTGGGCAACACAAGTCTCCGATCTCTTCCATTGTGCACATTGTCTCGCAGCATGCAGTTGCGATGTTCACATCGACAGCTGAAAAATTGAACAATGTGAATTTCAAAAAATTAGAAAGAATTGGAACTCAAGTCTCTAGAAAGCAGAATAAACGAAACTCACTTGTACACTCTCCACCGCATGTCGCCATGACCATCTTCCACACTTTTCCTCCGCACATCTTGATTTTCTCTCCGCGTCTTGATCTGGCCATCATGTTTGGATGCATCTTGTTGATATCGAAGACTTCTTCTGTATCCTCCTCGACTGGAAAGCGACTCTCGAAATCATGCATCCAGTTTCTCATGAGGCTGGTTGCAGCGAATTGAACAAGGCAGAAGAGAGCGAGACCGAATAAAAGTTTCATTGTTGAGAGAGACGAATGAGCTGGTTAACTGAAGTCAAATCCTTCTTTATATTGTCGAGCTAAAAGAGGGAGGAGTGACTGACGATGTTGATTGTGATAAATATACAGAATGTGGGCGGAGTCGTGTTGAGAATGGCTCATTCGAGGGAATATCAAGGAAGAAATCTCGTGTTTATCAGGTGACTACCGTAGCAAATGTTGATGCATTAATGCACTTGTTGACTAGATTAGGGCAGTTGTTTAAGAGTAGCAATTTGAAATAAGGCAAAGTGCAATAACATAAATGTTTATGATTTAAGAATTTCTAAAGGATAAGGATATGTTGTGTGCAAAATATTTCAGCATCATAGCTCAACTACATTATCATTTTGTTCCCAATGTAATTTTCGTAGTTTCAGTGTCAAAAAGCTTAAAAGTCTGTTTGTGAAAGATGAAGAAGAATATTTAAATGGCAGAGACTTAATGAAAGATCTCAAATGAAAATTCAAAAAAAAACAGATTACCTATCCAACGAGACGGCTCGGAACCCGATTCTCTGAACCAACAAACAGCTCATTTCCGCCCTCATCTGAGAATTCATTCTTCAGAAAAAGTATACAGGAACAACAGTTTTTATAGTATTCTGACTAGCTGCTCTTTTTTGAGTTGTGAAAAGTCTTCACCTTAAGATTTAACAGAGATTCATAAAAGTTACTCGTTTATATTCTGAAAACAGATGATCCTAGACGATGCATGAACATATATTTTACCAAAAATGTCAGACATGAAAAACAATTAGAGCTGATGAATAGTAAGAGAAAATAAATGAAAACGTAACATAACCTGAAGGAGGAAAATCCTTGAGTTGTAGAAAGGAAATAATTGTTTATCACTGGATAACTACATTTCAAACAGCCGAATATTCTGATGTGATACAAATTTGAGAAAGCTAACGAAATGTGAACCCTTTTATATGTCGAGGGCTTTTGAAGAATGTATAAGTGCATGGAATAAGTTATCGATTTGGTATCAGGTCACACGATTTAGGGATAACTGAGCGATGAAAAGTCAAAAAATTCTTAGATGAAGAAATACATTCGGAACGTTTCACAAGTGTCACTACTCAATATTATCAATACATCTGAATCCTGCAGAGAACCTTTCAAATACACGTTTCTTCTCAGTTCTCGGCTCTCCATTCTCCGTGTTGAAATCCGTCTTGATCGCTTAAAAAGTAGACGTGTACCCGTAGGAGGCTACGCACGAATCCACAAAAAATGTTTCTGCTTTCTAATTATTTATTCTGAAATGTTTCTAAATATTCACAATATCTTCTATATATGATTCACACTGAACTTTGCTTCTTTCGTGAATTTTCATTTGATATTCTCAAAAAAGGGGTTCAAAAAGTGTCTTGAAGATAAATGAAGATTCATGGGAAACGTTTTCTCATTGGGACTTTTTTGGAATTTCGGACCCGGAATTTGAAATAAAATTGAAAACTGAAAACGATCGAGATGAGCTTCAAATTATCCATCATCCGGTATCCCATCATCTGGTGATTCGAAATATGAAATGACAGGTTGAGAAGAGCTCTGAGTTCCTGATTCCCAGGAAGTCTGAAATGAGGTATACGTGAATCTGACAATAAGAATTAAAGTGACAAGGAAGTTGGCTGGAACTAACGAAAATTGTGTGTTTTGTTCGAAGTCTGGTTGAAACAGGGAGCAGTTTAAAAAAGGGAGCAGTTTACTGAATTCAAGAATAATACGAAAACTTCAGAGCTGATATTGAATCAGCTTGTTGAGAAACTCGATGCATCGAAGTTCCTAAGACTCGGCGCCTAAGTATGTTTCTGTAACATGATTGTCTTATACCTAGGTCAACTTATATCAGGAAAGTTATCTCCAAACTTTCAATCTCTGTTTCTTTCAACAGTCTTCATCGAGAGAAACACATTCCCTGGTTCCGGGTACCAACAACTCCCATCTTCATCCGCTTTGAGAATTTCTAGCCTATTAAGTTTCTAGTGATTTTCAGCCACTTTTGATGTTACAAAATTCTCTTTTTTCTCCAATGATCAAAAGATTGCAATTCCTTGTTTTCGTGAAGACATGAGCTCCCTCTCATTAGTACTAATTTTATTTTTGCATTTCGATTGTATAATTCGTTCAACGATTTCACAACCAAACCCCTTCCATCTCACATGGGATATTTTTCGAGATTCTTCTCTGAACTTTTGGACGAGATCAATTCGTATAGTTGGACCCTTCCAGAAGTATTCGACATCATCATCAGATTCAACATAATTAACATGAATCACGGTTATTGTGAATACGTCAACGTCTGTTTTCTGGGTGATGTGCGAAGAACAACTTATGGGAATATTTTGACTGAATCCGTCTGAAGACGTCTACTTAAACCATGACGTGGCTACATTTAACTGGGTTGACGTAACCTGTTGTTCTGACTGAAATGCAAATGTTCGAACTTTCAATTGTCAGTTGCAAAAGAAATGTCGACTAGGAAAGTTCAGTTGTCAGAATGAAACTTTGTTTTCAGCTCTTTGCAGAAAGTTGACTTTTTAGACACTTTCTTAGTTTCCCAGGACGTCTATTAAGGTTTTTGGTTTTTTTTAAGTGTAACCCAGTTCAGAATACTTGAACGAAAGAAAACAAAGCGACAAAGAAAAACTCATGACAAGGTGCATACGAGGTGGGAACATGAACAGAAACGGCAAAACCATTTGCTCCAAAATTAGTACAATTCACGGGTGTGGGAGAAGAAGTATGCAAAACCGAGAGAAGTGTAAGTTCTGTCCGACAGAGATCATTAGGAATACAATGTCTGCATATGCAGTTCAATTGTTTTAAAATTTGCATTTGGGAGTGGATGGACGGTCCGGATTTTGGAGGGAGGCAAATAAGAATTCAAGTTAATTCTGAGAGTTACGGAGCTCGGAAGATTTTTTCGCCCACGTCTATATCTCTATGGCTCTTGAATTTTCAAAGAAAATATTTTTCTGAATTTTTTGCTCGTAAAAAACCCTAATTTCTTTGATTTAGAACAGAACTACGGTTCGAAAACAAAATTTTTCCATAGGCGCCTCCGAGTCGTACAAAAAATTCGAAGGATCATAAGTTCGAGATGGCAGACTACAAATCATGTTAACAAAAGTACTCGATCAGCTGATTAACGGAACGTTGCGCAACGAATCCAGTTCAATCAGTGACCTCAAAAATGAAACAATCGCATAACTTCACCGACAATCTGTAGGAAAAAGAAGGCACGTGCAGATGATTGTCCGTTCTTCTGAACATTCAATGAACAAATTGTGAGGAAATGATTAATCTATATTCATATATCAGGTATTTCGGGTATAGTTTCCAGTATTTTCGATGAGGAAGAGGTACACAAATAGCTAAACCAGTTCTGAGAGTGTTCCACTTTCTGCTAATCAATCTGAAAACATTGTCCAAATCTCATCTTTCATTTTTGTTCTCTTAGTTCCAATTTAATGTATATTTCTGTGCTCTCTTCACCCTTTCTCTCCTCCTTTTCCAAATACGTCCGAAACTCTCCTCGTTCTAAACTAATCTCAGTTTCAACATGCGTCGGCCGTTTTCCATCTTCATTCGGCGCCACGCCCCCCATCCCCCAGCGCCTCGTAATCATCATCATTTTTTAGGAGTGGCGAGTAGCTCCTCCCATTTTTTCCCATTTTTGACTAGTATAAAAGCCGCACAAGCAGTGCATAGATAACTTCATTTTGAATTCACCTTCCCACCGACCATGAAGCTTCTTGCTCTTCTTGTTCTCACTGTTCTTATTGCTTCCGCCACTGCCTCCTATCGCAACATGGATGCCAATGCACGTCTTCTCAAGGAGATGGAAATGGAGATGGAACTCGAGGACGAAGTCAAACAACTCTCTCGTGCTCGCCGTGTTCCTGCTGGATCCGACACACGCTCATGTGGACGCAAGCTGGTCATGTATGTTATCGCAGTCTGTGGAGAAGTCTGTAATTCAAGTAAGTTCTTAAACTCAATAAGTTGTGACATGATTCATATATTTTTTCTTATAGAGACCGGAGTCGACATCGCAACTCATTGCTGTGGCCAACAGTGCTCCGACGACTACATCCGTACAACCTGTTGCCCACAATAAACTCCGATTCTCCGTCTATACCCTCGATCTCCATAAAGCAGCAATCATAATTTTCTCACAAATATTCACATGTGTAATCTTCAAACCCTGTCCCCTAGATCTCGCACCTTTTCGTCTCGCTCCACAAACCAGTAACAATAAATTCTTGTGATGTATGACGACTTCTCGCGTTCATTATCAGATGGGATTTCAGAATTGTAGAGAGGGAAACACGGGAAGAGGGAGGGCCTATTACAGATAAAAAATGGGAACGGCGGACCAAAGGAACCTGAAATAAAATTTATAGATTAGATATTCCAAAGAAATTAAGAATAGAGCCCAGTTAGAAACGAAATTTGCAAGAACAGAGAAGACAGAGTCAACAAAAACAACGATGTACATAGAGAGATTAATAAGTTAATAATCTGAATTTTGTTGATCGATACCTGCATGATTGAAAGTGGAAGGCTCTGGTAGAAAGAAACCAACGATTCTGAAAGGGAAGGGGAGAACAAACTGAATTATGTTCGAATGCAGAACGGAGGAATGAAGTTGATCAGGAACATTCGACCAGGGTTATAAGTTCTTAGCTTATAATTTTTTTTTGATTTGAAAGAAGTTTCAAAAAAGCAATATCCACCAATTTGTAATTTTCATTCTGGATTTAGAAAACAACACAGCTAAAAACGGGACCAGTGAGGACAATATTCAAATCGTGAAAATGTAAATTGTTCATTCGGGAAATAAACAACTTTTTTGATATTTGTTTCGATTCGATATGTTGATTTGTGTACCAAGCGACGGAAATTATTCGAATAGCATAGTACGCTTCTTGTTTTTCCATCACTTATCATTATCCTTCTAAAAAATCCTTCTCTACACTGCGTATGATTCCCAACGCACTATTTCTTCGCCGTTTTCTCTTTTAGGTATGAATCATCATCAAACTTTCCTCGTGAGCTGTATTTCAATCTCGGTTACCACTTACTCATCCAGACTCCGCCTTCTTGCTCCGTGAACATCATTTTTAAAAAGGGCGTGGCTTATTTCAAAGGATGAGCCTATCAATTTGTTGACTCCTCCTCATCGGAGCAAGAGTATAAAAAGTCGGAAATAGGGTTAATTCTCAAAACAGTGGTCCGAATCCACCATATCTCTTTCATAGTCTAGCCATGTTGCGAATCTTCACTATTCTCTGTCTTTTTGCATCTATCTACATCACCTCAGCATCTTTCGGACGCAGCTTCGATGTTGATCTCAACAATGCTCTCTTTAATCAACTTCAGTTCGAGCACTTGAGAGCTCCCAGAATTCTCTCAAGACATCGTCGTGTTCCAGGACCAGGGGATATTCGTGCCTGTGGAAGGAAGCTTGTTGCCATGGTATTCCACATTTGCTCTGAGCCTTGCAATCCTAGTAAGTTTCTTATTGGGAGGACTTTGGCTGCTTCGGATAACTTTTATAATTTCAGAAGAAGGCAAGGACATCGCCACCGAATGCTGCAGCAACCAGTGTACCGATGCCTTCATCCGCTCTGCCTGTTGCCCAGACACCGTCTAAACGTTTCTCTCAATCCAAAACTGTTCTTACTATAATTGTCCAGATCTCTCGAAACTCACTTCTAATGTGATTCCTTTTTCCTTTTCCCGAGACTCTCCTTCTTGTCCCCAGTGTTGTTTCGTTTAACACAGACCATAATAAAGTAATTGTTGAAAAGTTGTTTACGGATGTGAAACAAGTCGAAATGTATCAGATTCTTCAGAAAAGCAAAAGAAATTCAAACTAATTGTGCTCTATTTCCAAAATGAGTCGCAGCGCGTTCTCTTTCCTCGTCCTTCCTCTCCGCTTCCCTTCCGCCAGACTCTTGCTCTTTGAAGAGCACACGTGACTTTTGAGCAACACCTGTCAGACGAGGCGGCCAGAAATCTAATCATTTGCATCTTCCGATTGTTGCCGAGTGCAATGTGTAGTGCAAAAAAATCAGAATCAGTTGACGGGACATTTGATTGATGAGTCTAAAGCTGAAGCCGCCGCACCCGCATGATGCTCCGGAAGTCGGCATTACCATTGTTGTCGAGAATGGTTCCGATATTTACAGATGCGCACAACAACTATACAGATAAAAGGAGGCTTTGTTCTGTTTTTTAGTTGTTCACAACCAAATTATCAGTTTTCTTTTCTTTTATTTTGATTTCTTCGAAGTAGTAACAGAACACTCCGATGCACACTTGTAATTATGGTAGAAAGGACGATGGTGGTTAGACGAGGGATCTGATTTACAGAGAATGAACTTGGTGGATCATCAGACACCTGCCAAATGGTAAACCACCGTATTTCAGGGTCTACATTGGATTTGTCGTCGCCAGGACGGAGGAAGACTCAGAAGTTGTATCACTTCCAGATGGGACATCAATTCGGTATTCTCAGGTTCCGTTTCCTAGCAGTTCAGAAGCTCTTCTTACGTAACTACTCTCTCCAGATATGTTTGCGTATGTAATAACAAAATGTTTCATACGTCTACGGACCAACCGTGAGAACTTGCAACGGGCGACAACAACACATAAGTTCCGACAAGTCATTTGAACTTAGAAGTCCGCATCGACAAGAATATTCTTGACTTTCTGAACTGGGGATCACTTGAAAGCATAAGACTATTGAACACATTTTCCAAATTATGAAATTCAATTTGCTCTCTACGAACTGAAATTTGCTACTTCCGAAGAGAGAAACAAGTGAAAGAAATCTCGTGTCAAGACGCTTGCACTTGTTTCTCAACCCGAAGGGCATTGCACTAAAAGAGTTTCTCATGGAATATAAAAAGAGAAAACGTCTTCGATTCAGATCATTCTTCTTCGGAAAAGAAGCTTTCAACTTTCTTTTTTGTTAATTGGATTTGTTGTTTTTGCTGTGGATTTTCACTCATCATTATTGAATACTACTGACTAACCCACGCGATATCAATTTACTAGGTCGCCGAAATAATCCCTGAGCACTAATTAATCATAAAAATATTTGAAAGGAATTTCTCGTTTCATGGTCTCTAAACTTTGTCAAGAATTATCCAAAGTTTCGTACTCATGAAGAAAATTTCTATTGGACGACGCAATGATTCACATATATTTCCCAGATGCCGAGTTCAGAAATTAGACATTGTTTACCATGTCCTCTGCATATAATTTAGCATATAACTTTAACTACAATTCACCTATTAGATACAATTCTAGTCAGAAAAACTTCTGGAACTGTGACGCTGAACTCCAAAACTTTCTGATTGTCTGATGAGTCGGCTACCTTCAATTTCTTGTTTTCTTGGAGCTCTGTTTGAACTTCCACAAAGACTTCAACAGGGGATAACACATCAAAAAACCGAATCGAAAAATCATTTCGAATTACGAAAAAGTACGTCAAGAGTAGTGATATGCATAATGTCTCCTGGGAAAACCACGTAGACAGCGGTTGAGTCTGCGATCAAACGGTGCACATTGACGGCTCAGAAGTCAAGAGAAAATAGATTCGATAAGGAAACTGAAAGTCTCGAAATCGGAATGAACCTACTTAATTGGGGAACATAAGAAATATTCTGAAATTGAGGAGCTCATTAAGAAAAGTTTTAAAAGAGCATCTCTTTTCATTTTTCAAAGCTAAACTTTCAAATTTTGCAAACAAATTCACAAATCAACAGGACTGTAATGGGTGTTTCCGAGAGAAACAAAATTAGTGTTGCAATTAGTCTCTCTCTCTTTCGTTTCATCAGAACTTTATCATCAATGTTCACAAATAAATGTCCGAATTAGTTAACATCAACTTTTCTCAAGTCGGAATGAACTTGTTGTCTAGTTTCGAGTAAAGTAGAAGCGGTGCCTGTCTACCAACCTTGACATCGTTCTTCTTTTCTTTCTGCGCTTAATTGAAGTCTTCTACAAATGCATCATCTCTCCTCTTCTTAATTCTTTGTCTTTTTCGGAGATGTTTGCAGTTCAAAATAGTGCATTTTCACAGGAAGAACTATCATTTCGGAATAGTTCATTCTCGATTTCTTCTTTTGATATTCTCTGTGATGTTTTGAACTAGTGACAGGAACCACTATCATTATGTCTGGAAACCGCAGAAGTACGAATGCGAAAAGTAGACTATCATCATCACCCGTCTACGATCTTTCACGTTAAAAATGTAGGGACTTGTATACAAACGGAATATGTCAAGTGTCGTCTGCAATTCGAAGTTGTTTTGTGCACTTCTCTAAGATTATGACTAAGTTGAAGAATGTGTTTTGTGATTTTGACTGAAATATCTATAAATGGATAACATTAGGAAGTAGATGATTATCTTTGGGGCGAAAGGATATAATCTCTCGAAACTAGAAAACATTTGAGTGTGCACTTCGTAACAAACAAGTCACTTATAGACAACGTATCTTAACTGATCAATGCACAATCCACCCGGAAGTCATGGAAAAGAAGAAGTTTTGCACGTGTAGGAACTGATGTAATCCTCATTTCTGAAGCATCAGTTCCACTGAAACAGAAATCGGAATCAATACACATCTACTGAATAGTCAGTGAGCATTTCGAATTAAATATAAATCGAAAACTTTCATAAAATATGAGCGTGGTAAAAGTTTCAGAAATAAGATTTATTTTAATCTCAGTATGACAACGATTTTATAAAGTCCGAGTTGGGAAAAATATCGTTCAACAGGGAAACTATTGAATCGCCATCTGGAAGTAGTGAAAAATATAGAATCTTTAGCTGAATGAGATGAAAATCCGGGGAAATCTGGATATTAAAAAGATTATGAAACCTTGAACAGTCGAGAGTATATATTTTTTTCTTTATTTAGTCTCACAATCAGAATTTTAGCTAACAGTCGTTTATTGCAAGCTTGAAGGAATCGTTGTTAACTTACTTCGAGCGTAGATTTTGTATAAATCTGTGCATAAACTGTAGAGAAATTGAAAATTTTCACATTTCAAGCTCCCGAGAAAAGTTATTGATAATGAGTGAACTAGCTTGTTTTCAATCAAAATTTATACTTGTGTTAATTTACAGAAAGTCAACCTTCCTGAAATTCCACTACATCTGTCATTCCATCGTCAAAGCCGATATTTTCAGACTTTGTGTCTTCTTGATGAGCTTTTATCGTTTCTGCTCACCTCATCGCAACATAAACACTAGACCAAATATATACATTTGCAAAGGGAAATAATTAAAGCATGATCCTCTGGAAAAGGAAATAAAGAATATCACAAACCAATTATTTTTCCATCATAAATTCTAAGAAAAAAAAGTTTCGTTTATGCTTTTACAGTATTTGAATCAACTAGAATAATTTTACAGCGTTGAAATGTTTGTACCAGAGTGGTACGGTTTTCAATCGTTCGCATCTAATTCAACATTGAATATTACTCATTTGTTTTTGACGTCATTCCTATAGTCACCGGCATTTGCAGTTTTCTTTTTCGATTTCTAATGATAGCCAAAAAAGCCTTTTTGGCAACAAAGATCAAATTTATACCTAAAATTAACTCTGTTCCGTAGACATCTGTTGTCCTCGTAAAGTTTTCTTCGTGATCACATCTTTCATAATTATACATATTTTGAACCTTTGGGACTGATGTGACACCATTTTGTTTGTTATTTCTTATCGTCACACAGAAGAATGATCAGAAGGTGATTGAATAGAATCTCATTGATGTAATTAATTTTAACTCGGGGACTGACTTATTCTAATGAGGTGCTCGGTTTTGAGGAACCAATTTCAATGACGTCATGGTTGAATTGCTTTTCAATATCACAATACATGTACGCATCATTTCCAATTTACTTTCAGGCAACTAGTTGTTTCAGATAACAACATTTACATTCGTGCTTAGAACGTATGCTTGAACAATATCGACATTCCAATCCAGAAATTGGAGAATTGATACATTTTTCAAGAACTCAATGATACAATGGAATTCGATTGTTGTAAAGTATCTCTGAATGTATTTTGATAATTAATCCCAACTACAGAGTTTTCACAGTACAGGGAAGTACGAGTACAGGGTATCAAACACTGTGTCGAAAATCAGAGAAATGGAAAAAATTCGATTGAAACAGAATGAACATCGAAAATATTCAGTCAACTTCTGCAACAACATTATTCTCTGAGTTCAGACGCAGTGCGCTGATTCAAATAAAATCTTTCTGGACATTTATTGAATTCATTTTAGTTTGAAACTGCGAACCGAATTGAAGAGTGCAGGAATCAAAGTAGAACATTCTAATATGAAACTTCTGTTTCTAATTTAATTATTACGCTAAAATGTTTGAATCGAGTGCCATCTCAGATATATCGTCAAACTCTAATGTTAACTAATTGTTTTTTTTTGCATTTGAAATCTGCTTCAATAAATTGTTTGCCGTTTCTGTCTTTATTCTCCTTTCAATTACACCGCCAGGATCTTTCCGAACGAAACATTTATTCGTCCTTTTTTGCTGATAACTATAGTTGACGTACTCCAATTTGACTAATTTAATTTTCAAGGTACAGTACTCCACCGTAAAAATAACTCGCCACATATTAATTCATTTTCATAGTACCTACTCATCAATTTGTTCAACATCATGATTCCTCGTGACTGTTGACCCCAAATTGACTTCTTAAACTTTTGGCAAATTTTATTATTTTCTTCATATCACGCACATTACCAGTATTTACCCTTGAAACTTTTATCTCCTCTACCTGTTCTTTTCTCCATTCCTTTCTACCATATATTGATGGGCGGAGCTTCCACAGTAACTCCTATAAAACATCGAATAACAGAAGAATCACGACATTCATCATTCTTATTACTCGGAGAATGGCAGCAAAACTCTTTATTGTTTTACTTTTTCTCTTGCTATTGGCTGCAGCTGCACATCAAGGAAAAAGCTCGGACGAGTTCGAATATCCCACAGAAAACAATGATGGCAGTCTCACCAAGGAGGAACTAGAAGACATGGTAGCCGAATTCATGAAGAAAAGGAATCACCAACACAAGAGACGACTCATTCCCCGACACAAAGGATCTTGCGGAGCAAAGGCGGTGCGCAAAATTGGCTACATGTGCCCCAAGTATTGCAGCATTAAAGATGGTATATTTCAAAAGTAGAATACAACTGATTTTCAATCACATTCTTTCAGAGAGTTTATTGTTCGACTTGTGCACAACTCAAATGGAAGATGATGAGATTGTGAAGAGGTGCTGCCCTTAAACGGATGTAGCCAATTGACGATCATCGTGTTCTTCTTCTTCATTCGATCTTTTATTATTTACTACCTCAAAAATTCACATTAATCTCGAATAAACTTATTAAACTGTTTTTAAAAACAACACAATAGTAACAAAATCAGAGGAAAAGGCTATCCGAAACTATTAGAAAATTTGAAGATGAGCCAAGGAAACATCAGAACCAAGTCAGAACTTGTGTCAACTTCAAAGCAAATGTTGCTTTTGTAGTGATCTGATTCGAAATTATTCGTCAAATAGTGAAGTGTTTACATCAAGAAGGAACATCGATACGAAATGTAAAATGACCGTATTAGTGTAAAGGAGTTATTGTGAGTCATAACCGAATGGCGCCTGGGGTTAGACTGTCCATCTAGTTTCAACTTGGAATCATGTGATCCATATTGTATGATCTCTGACGTTGGTTTCAATTGTTTTTGGACTTTCCAGTTTTCAAGTATGCCTGGAATTGTAGTCTACAGTTCTCATGATTTGTACAGGTGGTCTTACGTGTCAAAGACAAGATCGAACCTGACGAGGAAAGCAGAAACTATCTAGAATAATCACTAAGTCGCTTCTGCTATTTCAGCTAACTTTTGTGACTCAGCATATGCTCAACGGAAAGCTAAAATAAATTAATGTTCTTTGAGCACTTGGGGATTATTTCGTCTACCGTACCCCTATGTGTCATAAATCCCGTATTAGTATATTAAGATGTATGCTGCTAATTCTGAAATATAATCTCGACTTATCGAGACATGCAAGTATGTCTTCTCTTGTGAAGTTCAGACGTTTGATTGGAAACTTTCTGTACGTAATCAAACAAACTCCTCCCACTTTTCTGACGCTCAAAGAGGAAGAAGATGTTCACAAGTTGCTGGGTCTTTGAACAGGGGACTTGTGAATCTGGAGACATATAATTCAGATAAAGTGAAAAACTACGAGACTGAAGTGTTGCTCACGGATGTTTCGAAACACAATAATTGGACAGGAAATCTGAGATTAGAGTTATATGATTACGGAACGAAACAGAAGCAACAAATTTAACGCAACATGTTGTAAAGCAACTGATTTAGGGAGCAATTGAAAAGATGTACTTCTGACGGAATTTAGCCCGTGATATATCGTCATCACAATCATCAATTAAAACGACATATCGATACAGTTCCTTATTCTATATGTTCACTTTTTAAGACTCGTAACATTATTTCTACCGTATCCATTCCTTTTTAGAAGTTGTCGTTGATGTCTGATGAGAAATTTTTTCTATACTGAGAAATGTTAACAAGATTCGGAAAATATTTCAGCACAGATCCAAATCCCACATATTATCCTCACAACTCCTTAGAAGATTATGATCCAATCAGTTCGCGCCTAGTCACCAAAATTGTTTTTTTTCAGATAGGGTAAATAGTTTTCAAGTTGCACCTTAATGATGAGAAGTTGGTTTCGATGAACCAAATGTTCCGGCGGTTTCAAAAAAGTATTTATTTATTTATTTATTTATTTGAAATACGATTAAAGGATCGTGAAAAGGAGAATTAAATCAATTACAACCGAGTATAGTTCAGAATAATTAGGGTAGATGTGGTAAGATGATAACGAGTTCACAATAGATGAGATGCGGGTGACGAAGTATTGGACATTTATACGAATGAGATTTATGGTACATACATGCATATTGGTGAATTTTGTTCAAATTTGGCAGAAAATCTTCTGTCGATGAGAAATGTGATTGAACTTTTGCAGCATTCACTTTTCAGGGGAAACTATTTATTGAGGGACCTCTGATTGTGAGTGTTGACAGAATATTTTCGTAACTGCAACGAATTTTGAAGAAGAAGTGAAAGAATTTATAGGGAATCTATAAACTACGTGTTCTAAATACATTACAAAAATTATTAATTTCACGGAAAAACTTTGGCACTACGTGGAAGATTTTCACTGAAATCTCTATTTCCGATTCTTAAAATCCATCAAAACGATAAGAAGTCAGCGTAGGAAGATATCACTAAGTGGTAAAGATCTACGTCTCTTTCGTATCTTTCATTTCTTCCGTTTCAGTTAATGACTGGAATACAAGAAGCCGTTCTTCCAAAATGGATCGTCCTCTGGCTTTTCGTTTCTGGAATGATTTGTACCTATGACGTGGCATACACAATGAATCGTCCGTTCACTAATGATCCAGCCAGTTCGAGAGCGAATTTGTTGTTTGGCGGATGTAAGGTTTCATCGGGTTCCAAGGTCAAAACCATGATTGTTTTCGAAAAAAATTTCCCATTTTTCTCTCTCAAAAATGAAACATGCAATAAGTGCGACATTGATAGGCGTATAAGATGCGTGCGACACATTTGAATTATGACTTCACCGAAAGAACACTTATCAACCATTCAGTTTACTTGATGTGAAGTCTGTCTCTTATGAATTTCTCGACGAAAGGATATTTTGTTTTAAAAGAAGATATTGGGGTCGAATTGAGAGACACTTGCAAGACTTTGTGTTGTGATGAGTTTAGTGGAAAGAGAATAGAAACTTTCAAGATAAAGTTGATAACAATTTTATCGAAAGGAAGGAAATGGAAAAAAAATTGAATGAGAAATGTTCCAGGGGCACTCTACTCATCTGTGGATCGTCATTATCTCACTACAAACGACGTTTTCACTTGTTCGACAGGCCGTGTGATGCTCCTAGAATGTCTTCTGAATTTCATCGCAATCGGTTTGGCGGCTGCTCGTAATCGTCATGGTCTCCTCCTTGCCTTCACTTCGAATATTATGGTTCTCTGGAAGACGATTCTATTCTTCTCTGTCTTTTTGGCTCAGCCCGAAGGGCACTTGCCTCCGATGAATCCAAACAAATATGTTTGGTCGAAATTTATGATTTTCTGGATTCCAAACGGTTTGTCATATTGATATGTTTATTGAAATTTAAGCATTCTCTGGGTTTCACCTTTCCATTGAATTGTTTATATGACTGAACGTGAATGGAGCAGGTGGATAGTTTAGAGAAAGAGAGAAATTCGTATAAAAGAGTACCGGAACTTCAGTCACTTCCATTCATCAACCACTCCCTATTCCATTCTTTCACTCTGAGAAATAAAGAAAGCCGAGAGTTTATCCAGGAAAGCTATCGGCCGAGTACTTAGAACCGAGCTGCCCTCGGATAGACTCTTGGCGAAAATCAACCATTCACAAACAGGTAATATTCCCATAATATGTGATTTCAGGTGTCTGGATCGTCATGCCGACGCTTGTTCTCTTTGCTCTTTGGAATAAACTTGCATTGCCACCGAAAATATCTGAAAAGTATTGGGAAGCAAGTAACAAATGTCGAGGAGATCTCAATTTTGAAGACCAGAAAAAGATTGCCCTTGATTGAACTTTCCTATCAAGATCTTCATAAATTTTCTTCTTTTTTGCTGTTTCACTGAAATAAATTCGTGTGAAGATTGAAATCTACTTAATATTAGAGATCTATGAAATGAATCTTGACGATTTTTATTTGTGTAAAAATTTATGAAACTGTAAATTGTCAAGACAATTATAGGAAACTGGAATACGAGGTGGTATCATAAACACGATCACTGAATACAGACTGTTGGATTTCTTTGAAAATGTAGCATAATCCATAGAACCTGAAAAGTTGAGAGAGAGAGGCGTTGTTAATCTGTAATACTCAAAACCGTCTGAAATAAGAGTTGAACATATTGGCAAAATATAGATCTTTTCGACTTCATCATTTCCACATCAGCCGGATACTATCTGACACAACGCTTCAACTTTTTGAGTAAGACGGAATTCACTGATTTCTCGAAAGTGGTAATGTACTTCAGGAACCAGCATACGTCCTGTCGGAAAGATACCTATTTTGAACGGTCCTTGAACTTTTACTAATATCTGAATAAGATTATCAAATATTGCTTCCCCAACCCAAAAGTGTTTTGGCTTGACATTTCGAATGCCTGTTCTTTCCTTATTCGCCAAATATCCTCAGCTTACGTCACCCTAGATTTCATAGACGATCTTTTAAAAATCCCTTTTAAAAAAATGTTCGAAAATCCCTTAATTTCTACTTTTTTCCAGAGAAAAGGCCAGCCATTCGACTGTTTGCGGACCGCCACAAAAACAGTTTCAATTAAAATAGATTTCAGACGAAGATAACCGTGTAGGCGGTAAAATTGTAAGAAATTATTGCAAGATTCTTATCGAAAATCTGAAATCTGAATGAAAACTGTGAATTCTGAAAAGAGAATCCGAAATGAAATGGGTACACAAACAAACACATAAACTTAAGAAGATGATGAAGAAGCTGAACTTGTTGTTCCTTTTTCACACTTTGGAAATAGGGAGAGAATTCTTAAAAGATGGACATTGATGATAGTAATTGAACTGGTTCAAAGAGCAATTAACGAAAGATTCTATCAATTCCCCTTCCCTTGTTCTATAGTCCTTTTCAATATGTTAAAAAAGTCAAAAGATGTCATTCCGACATTGAAATCACAATAGTTTTGCACGGGTCATATAACTCAATGCCCTCTTTTCCACCCACAACCTTTTTTTCATTCTCCTCTCACTTTTCATCGCAACTTTACAACAATCAGAAGGAGTTGACAATGAAGATAATGGGGGATCCATTTCCTCCAAAAAAACTCAGAGTACCCAAAGAGGCGTAAATTATGCAACATCATTTGAATAGGGGCGCCTCGTATTCAAATCAAGATTAGGAGGCCGGAAAAGGGGGGTGAAAATGGTTTGTATGTATATATGGCGTATGAATTAGAGATGAAATGTGAGTGTTGAAAACGTGTGAATACACACACACGATGTACATACGGGCAGAACGAAGATAGTGTTGAAAAGGTGTGAGAATTTGGAAGAATGTAAATGAGACACAACAAATTTGATTTGTTAGGTGAAAAGCTGCCAACCGGGGTCAAGTACCCTTTTTCCGATGACGACGGCAAAAGTCTGCGGAATTTGTAGTTTGTGGGAATCGGTGGAGGCTAGCTATTAGCAAAGAAAATATTCAACCTCGGAATATTTAGGAAATTGGTCAAATTATGTTGCATTGTGGTGAGTGGTGTCATCTCGCTTAAAAACGACCAAGTATCTCAAGTATCTCAAGGAATCTGAAAGTCGATTCCCTTTGTTTTCGAACAAGAAAAAGGTTGGCATCAATGGAATGCAGAGTAAATGTATACATACTCTCTTGATTTTTGAATCTTCGAAAGTGGGAAATGTTCATTGTGTTACGTATTCTTTACAGAAGTAATTGACCACCCAAGGAAGAAAGTTTGAGCTAATTGAAGAAGCTAGGAAGTCAAAAAACTTTTCTGGAGTTTAGTTGATTTGAAGACGTTTCTTTTCTTTTCGCAGGATTTTCAGAATTGAACCTCACTTCACATACGATTCCGAACCTACAGGGATCCAAAAACCAATATGTTGAAATCTGAATTGAAGTGTTACTATTCCATGAACAGGCCTTTAATGTAACCTACTTGAAACCTTAACCTGAACTAATGAGTCATCTGAAATATCTCAATTTCTATCGTTTTTGCCTTTTCTGTGTTGTAAAATCTGCCCTGACTCATTTCTTATCCAGTTCTTTTCTAAACACTCCCCAACCAAAATCATTGCTTCATCGGTCAAAAACAAACAGAAAACAATGAACGAAATCTCGGGGAAATGCCCAAAGCGTTACGTAATCCGAACGGCGCCCCCCCCCCCCCCCCTTCCGATCAACATCTTTTCGTTTCGATCCTATCTTTTCCTCCCTCCGTGGCAATAAATATTAATGCCCGAACCGTGCCCGGCTTCTCCTCCTTTCCTCCGTCATCCGCACTTTCTTCTTTTGCAGACGTTTTTTCAGAGTGTCGATGGCACGTCTCTACACCTCATTTGCATACGGAACACACGAAAGAACGGGTTTACTCTTGATTAGGTTGGAATGCGGCATCACCTTAAGAATCGAGGACGACACCTTCTGCCACGTCATGAAACCAAAGGAATTCGAAAACGGTTTATTATGATAGCAAGAGAAGAGGGGAGGAGAAGCGATAATAGCACACACAGAGACATACAGAAAACCTCTCTAACTAATCCAGAAATACACCGTTTTCTTGCGAATCTACTAGCCGCACATCCACCTATTATCATAACGATGTTCACCATAAAAGGCGTTATGATCTGGATTCGCTTGAGAAAAAGAGAAGAAAAAGAGAGAAGAAAAAGAACAAACTCACAATGACTAATGATTGTGGAAGGCTATGAACAGCACTTATCCCTCCCAACCACCAGAACACCCACTTTCTATTTCTAACTTTCCATATATATCGAAAAAATTCGGAAAACGTCGGCATTGAAGTGGGGGGAGAAAGAGAGATGACTGATTAGTTCTTGAAAGGGAAATCGAAGGTTTCTCTGTGAATATATGGCACATCGATATGAGATGAATGGCACTATTTGACCCTGCAGCAAGGTGATTTGGGAGTTGTCCAATTACAATTTGTATTCCATTTTGTTTCGCTCATCATGGGAGAGAGCGACAGTTTTGGAAGTAAAAACGATTGAAAACATGAAAACGGATGAGTGACAAGATAATCGGACATACCTTTTAGAGAAAAGAAAATTGGAAAGTGACCGGTCCATCATGTGAGAAGATTCGCTTTTTGAAAGTTATAAGAAAGACTTTGCTTCGAATATTGGGAAAGCGAGAGGAGAAGAACGGAAAGAGCAACCAAGTTAGTTACAGTCGTATGATGGATAGTATGGTCACCGTACTTCTAGACAACAGGCTGAAAAATAATAATTCATCTTCAAGGACACCAACTAACTGACGCCTAAAATTTCCCAAAGAAACATTTCCAATTAACAGTTACTGTTTGGTCTCGATGTACTTTTATTAATTCACTCCTCTTTTTCTTCTACTTTTTCCACTGTTTCCGTTGATGAAACCCACGGAAACCCTTTGTCATTCCAGCATGTTCCTGTGTCCGTCGTCAATTGAAACCCTCTTGAATTTCGATTTCATTTAGCATATATATGTCATCAGTTTCTTTTTCTTTCCCCCTTTCTCTAAATTTAGAGAAGCATTATGTTTTTCTGCTGCTGCTTCTCCCTTTTCCCCTATTTCCAACCTTAGCGCAGCTACCATTTTTGTAATCGTATGTACTCCATGTAGGCGTGCCGTTTGACGCCGCCCACATTTCTGCCGACGACACACACACGACACCCATTGCAAATGTGCCTCTATAAAAGGCGCTGAAGGCGTAAGGCGAAAACCATAATGCTTCTGCCTAAATCCTCCTCTTTCAAACTTCTTTCAGTGATTCGTTCCTTCCATTTCTCTCCTCTCTAATCTCATTTTTCATCTTTCTACTGCTTCATCATTTATTGTTTTCGTCGTATTACATAATTAAACTTACATAACTTCGAATCCATTTTCATTTCTTACTGTTTGTTGTTTTCAGAATGAGATTCTCATTCGTTTTGGCCATTCTAGTAGTTGCAATTTATGCAGCACCTCTTCCGCTTGTGTGAGTTCATTTTTCATATTTTCTTTTAATAATTTTTGATATTACTTCAGAGAAAAGATTAAACGCACTCTAGATTTTCTCAAAAAGGCCAAAACAATAGGAGAATATGCTATTAATACGGTAGGTCATTCTACACATGAACTTTTATTTTCATCAGCTTCTCAATACCTATTTATATGATTTTAGCCAACTGGAATCTATCCAATCAAAGATATTAATGATGATAACTTTCTCGATATCTTCAAATTCCGCCCGGAAATTGAGAAACTGAGACAAGAAGAAAAAGCAAATGCAGCAGCTGCTGCTAAATCCACTGATGCTGCAGTCAACTCTGCTTCAGTTGATACTGGATACGGTGGTGGTGCCATTGCTGGTGAGTTTTTCAATATCTTTCTGGTTAGAATCAAATTTTTTAAATAGATTCTGCCGCTGCTCCAGCCCCAGAACCAGCTCCATCAAGTGCACCAGAACCAGCGCCAACAGCTGTTGAAGGATCAGGATCTATCGAAGGATCTGGAGCCCCGGCTGAAGTTGCCACTACCGCTGCTGCTGAAGTAGCGAGTGGTGACTCTCTGGCACCAGACAACACTGTCACTGAAACACTGACTGCTGAAACTGAACCAGCTATTATTCTTCCTCCAACTCAAGCTCCAAAGAAGTTGTCTCCACCGGCTAGTGGATACGTCACATCAGACCAAGAGAAGGGTACTGATGCTGCAGCACCAGTTCCAGTTTCTGAAGAGACTCCAGCTCCAGCACCAGCCGCAGAAGAGACTCCAGCTCCAGCTCCAGCCGCCGAAGAGACCCCAGCTCCAGCTCCAGTGGCTGAAGAGACCCCTGCTCCAGCTCCTGCCGCGGAAGGTGCACCAGCTGGATATGTTGATGGAACCGCAAACGCCGCTGCACCAGCCGCAGAAGAGACCCCAGCTCCAGCACCAACCGCAGAAGAGACCCCAGCTCCAGCTCCAGCCGCCGAAGAGACCCCAGCTCCAGCACCAGCCGCAGAAGAGACCCCAGCTCCAGCTCCAGCCGCCGAAGAGACCCCAGCACCAGCTCCTGCTGCTGAAGAGACTCCCGCCCCCGAAACTGTTTCAGCAGCTCCGAACTCTGTTAATCCTTATGATGGTGCAACCGGTGGAGAAGCCGCTCCAGTTCCAGCCGCAGAAGAGACTCCAGCCCCAGCTCCAGCAGCGGAAGAAACACCAGCTCCAGCTGCTGAAGAGACTCCAGTTCGAGCCGCCGAAGAGACCCCAGCCCCAGCTCCAGCAGCGGAAGAAACACCAGCTCCAGCTGCTGAAGAGACTCCAGTTCGAGCCGCCGAAGAGACCCCAGCTCCAGCTCCAGCAGCGGAAGAAACACCAGCTCCAGCTGCTGAAGAGACTCCAGCTCCAGCCGCCGAGGAGACTCCGGCTCCAGCTCCAGCTGCGGAAGAAACACCAGCTCCAGCTCCAGCCGCCGAAGAGACTCCAGCCCCAGCTCCAGTAGTAGAAGAAACCCCTGCTCCAGCTCCGGCAGCCGGATCATACGACGCACCATCTGAACCAGCAACCGAAGCTCCATCTACTGAAGCAACCGCCCCAGAAGCAGAGACCGCTGCACCAGTAGCTGAACCTGCCCCAGAGGCACCAGCTGAAACAGCCACCCCTGAAGCTGCTGGAGCTCCAGAAGTAGTAGCACCAACAGAAGCTCCAGCGACTGATGCCGCCGCTCTTGAATCTGCTCCAGCTCCAGCTGCAGAGCCAGCACCAGCCGCTGAAGCATCTGCCGGATATGATGCTCCATCAAGTGGACCAGAAGAGACTCCAGCTCCAGCTCCAGCCGCCGAAGAGACCCCAGCTCCAGCTACAGCCGCCGAAGAGACTCCAGCTCCAGCTCCAGCTCCAGCCGCCGAAGAGACCCCAGCTACAGCTCCAGCCGCCGAAGAGACCCCAGCTACAGCTCCAGCCGCCGAAGAGACCCCAGCTCCAGCTCCAGCCGCCGAAGAGACCCCAGCTCCAGCTCCAGCCGCCGAAGAGACCCCAGCTCCAGCTCCAGCAGTCGAAGAGATTCCAGCTCCAGCTCCAGTTCCAACCGACACTGCTACAACGGCCCCAGAAGTCTCTGCAGCACCAGCAGCATCTGGTCCATACGAAGCTGCTTCTCAGTCAGCTACTGACGCACCAGCTGCCGAGACTCCAGCTCCAAAAGCCGCTGGAGCACCAGAAGCCGCCGCCCCAACTGATGCGCCTGTCGATGTCGTTGCCGACACCACTGCACCAGCTGCTGAACCAGCCACGGCAGCTCCCGCTTCTTCAGATGCATATGCTTCCGAAACCGCTGCGCCAGAAGCTGCTCCAGTAGCTGAAGAGACTCCAGCTCCAGCTCCAGCCGCCGAAGAGACCCCAGCTCCAGCTCCAGCCGCAAAAGAGACTCCAGCTCCAGCTCCAGCTGCCGAAGAGACCCCAGCTCCAGCTTCAGCCGCAGAAGAGACTCCAGCTCCAGCTTCAGCCGCCGAAGAGATCCCAGCTCCAGCTCCAGCCGCAGAAGAGACTCCAGCTCCAGCTCCAGCCGCCGAAGAGACCCCAGCTCCAGCTCCAGCCGCAGAAGAGACTCCAGCACCAGCTCCAGTAGCCGAAGAGACCCCAGCTCCAGCTCCAGCCGCAGAAGAGACTCCAGCTCCAGCTCCAGCTGCCGAAGAGACCCCAGCGCCAGCTCCTGTAGCGGAAGAGACCCCAGCACCAGCTCCAGCCGCTGAAGAAACCACAGCACCAGCTCCAGTAGCCGAAGAGACGCCTGCCTCTGCTGCCGCACCAGAAGGCGCTGCTGCTCCATCTCCAATCTCATCAAGTGGATATGATGCAGCTCAAAGCACAGATACCGTAGTTGCTTCATCTGCTCCAGCTGCTACTTCCGATGCATCTGGTTCCACCAACTATGCAGGACAACAATTTGCCATTCAAGCCGCCCGTAAGAAGGTCCGTCGTGCCGCTTTTGTTGGATGGGGTCGTGCGTGATCATGTTTTGTTCAACATCGCCGAATCTCTTTCTCTTCCCATCTCACTCATTTTTCTTTCCACCCATCCACGCTCATTCTTTTTGTTGTACATTCGTTGTTCAAATAAACTTATTTATTTTTTCTAATCACAAACTTCTTACTTTTCGTCAAAAATTATAAACGGAAAAAAATCCGGATCATAATGAAAGCCATTCAATTAAGAGCATTGCCAATACAATAAGTGATTAAAAAGAGGAAAGAAGAGCAGCACGGCGATTCGGTTTTCAATTCAAAAACCCGTCAGAAAAAGACTAAAAATTATAGAAAACAAGAGTATTCAGTTGTCTAGTAATTTGTTAGATGTTGCATTTATGTAGTCATCGTCATCCTCTTTGAAGAGTTCTGAAAGCAGAATGTTCCATTTTTTGAACTCTGGAAAGTTGATAACTCACGTTTATTGAAGAATGGCAGTGAAGCGAAAACCAAAATGTGACCAGAGAGATAAGCGAAAAATAGAATGTCCAGCCATGTGTGCGAGATGAATGTTTTGTTGACCTTCTCCCAACACATCTGAAATAAGAAAAATGAGAATTCAGTCAGAAGTTGATAAATGGATTATCAATTCATCACGAAACATCAAAAACACCAATCATTCAATCACTCGAAACATGCGTCAACCACAATAAAGGGAAGTAGAATGGAGAAGAAGAAGATGAAGAAGCACGAGCAAATTATATCTGAATTCAAAGAAAACCACAACAAAACATGCTCACAGTCACTTCAGCAACCTCTTGATCGTCGTCTGATTCACAATCAAACGCTTCTTCAAGTTGTGTGATATAGATCTCTTCTTTTTCAGCTCCTTCGAAATGCGTGTGGAAGTGTTTTGCAGCTGCTCCACCGTCTGACCAAGCCCAAACAACTGCTATCCCCAAAACGATAATGTAGACAGCTACGATTATGAGCATTACCCAAGCGAGCTTCTTTCGTACCAGACACTGAAAAAAGAGTAAATAAATACTGTTGTTTGGAGCGAGATACAAAATGTTGCAATAGGAAGTTTCAGTAACTGTCAAGAAAAAAGACAGGTGTTTCTATTCAAAAGTTATTTTTTCTGACATTAAGCAATGGTTTTCTGGGACCTTGAGTTCTTGAAATCTTGAATTTTTGCGAAGAAGAGTTGAGCAGGGCCTCGCGCAGAGAAATAGACGTCAATGTTCGTTTTCATAATAATCTTGTCCCAAAAAAAACAAACTTACCAAATGACTTGGGTTTCCTTTCTTGTCATTGAAATCGAAGAACTGCGGAATCATTACAAAAATACAAAGAATCACTCCAATTGCTGAGATGACCCATAAGAATAGCATTTGTACTTTATACTGAAACATTGATAAGTTTAGAAGACATGGAGTGAATACAGATCTTACCACTTCGAGAATCTCTTTTTCTTCCGGAGACCAATCGAATCCCGGCTTGTTTTTCTTGACTGTATCATCGAAAATCCTGGAAAAAAGTCTTCATTTTTGATTCAAATACGCTGACATACCTATATGCAATTGGAAGAATAAGTGCAGCTGATTTGTAGTAAGCTTCTGATATGGCTAGAACGAATGCAGAGTAGACAAATTCACAGAAAAGAAAAACCAACACTGGATATTTATAATACGGTGGGACTAATTTTGCAAAGTATCCCATTTTGTTCTGAAATTGAAAAAGTTTAGAGGAGAGTGAGGGTGGAATTATCAGAATAATGAGTTCGGAGTATTCAAATCAAAAATGAATTGGAAACGAGGAAGAGGGAAAACAGAAAATAGATGCAAATCAGACAAAACGGAGAGAGAGAGAAAAGAGAATTGATGATAACACCGGTGGGAAAAACGGCGGAAAAAGTGTGTATGATGTATTTATGTACACAAAAAAAGACCGAATAACATACTGATGTCCAATTGATTTCTGAAGAAAAGAAGGTGCACAGTTTCAAGTGTTTTATTTTCAGAAGAGGTATACTTATTTTCTATTAGAAATGAGTCCATAAGTACAATTTCATAAATGGAGGGTCGTTATCAGGAAAGAAAAAGAACTGATAAGAGGATCAGAAAGCGGTTCGTAGAATTTTAATAGGTGTATGATATAGATCAGGTCAAGAATATTTGTTGTATATTTACATGGCATTATTGAAAGATTTTGAGTCGGAAGTGAAGACGAGTGAGCTTATGAAAAAGACAAAAGTTTGTAATTGGGTACTACTACTGTACGGTTTGATAAACTGATACAGTGATTTTCAATTCGACAAACAACATATTGACGACAGTCTCATCGATCTAAACAGTCATGAAAGGGGTAATCGGGAAAATGAAGAAGAGATGAAACAGTTGAGAAAAGTGAAAAGAGATAGAGGATGGTCATAATTGTAGACAGCAACAAAAACATGGGTTCATTATTGGTTCGCAGGGAGAAAAAATGATTCAAATTCAAGAAACAACTTACAAAAAATTGGGGAAACCAACAATAAAATGTTCAAAGTTTCAAAGTTTCCTGATTGTTTTATGGAACTTTGGAGGTAGTTTGTCACTTTTCCACAATTCAAACTGAAGATCTTCCAAGTTCAAAAAATATATTGGTCCGGGTAATGAGATTCTTTATGACTTTTCGGTTGGTGGAAGAAAAAGAAAAATTTTGAAGAAGTTGAGAGGTTCGATGTTTGAAACATAATCAACTAAAGGAAAATAGTCAACATAAAGGATGATATCAATTCAAAAATTTTATTGTTATTTTCAACCAACTAATGGTCATTACTATCATTTCAATCGTACTTGTTTTCTCTCTCATTTCCTTTTTTCCGTCAACTGTTATCATTCAGTTCTAGAAGTTAAACCAGCTCACAGGCACACTGATAACTGATAAATCGAATCGCTTCTCGTTTTGATTCGAATTGTTTCAAAGTTCAAAGTGTCATGTTAGGAATTGAAGAAAAGAAGAAAAAGAGAATGGAATGAGAGAATGAAAAACAAAAAAACCGAATGAAACAAACTAATAAATGGGAAAAAAAGAAGACGTCGCAGAAGAAAATTCATCGAATTTGGGCGTCGCGAGTTCCGTTCTTTCAACCTAATTTATTGTTTCGGGTTCTCTTTTTTTTCATTTCCAGACAAAATCAACAGATTGCAGGATGTTTTTGTTAGAGAAAAATGAGAGGAAAAGGAAATCTGAGGCTTCTTTTTTGAGAGCTTTGGGGATTTTTCGGATTATTCTCTTTTATCATAACCAAAAGAAGAAGAAAATGAGACGCAGTCAATCAGAAACTAAATCTATGTATAATGAAATGTGGGGAACCGGACAAAAAGTTGAGGGAGTTAGTGTTGTGATATCTTAGCAACATGGAAAAAGAGAGAGAGAGAGAAAGAGAGAGTCTCTCTTTTGCTCTCCACCCTCGCTTTCAGCAGAAAAAGGGTGTTTTGAGTGTGTTTGATAAAAAAAAGGAGTAGGTATAAATCATGTGACTTCCGGTGAAGTTCAAAGAGGGAAACGGGAGAAACGAGATGGTTATTAAAATAAATAATTTCGTGGGTTTTGTTGAGGAAAAATAGTTTGAATTTTGTCTTTGATGTATGTTTTCAAAAGTTTTGTTATCAGAATCTTGTCAACTTTTTTCTAATAATATAAGAAGTTTTGAAGTTGAAATTATTATTATAATAATTATTATGAAAATTACGAACGACGTTCGCTTCTGGAATCTCAAAGAGCAATCGGGATGAAAAGTTTGAAATGTCTTGGAGCCGAAGGTTGGGAAAACAAGGAAAAATTAAATCATTATGTTCAAAACTCTGAAAATAAAACATGCCTATTCTATCATTTTGGAATTGTTTTTCAAAATGTTTTGGAAACTTTTTTTCTTACAGTACGAACTATCCCCGGTCGATCACTCAAGGTACAGAAGTTCTAGATCACAGTTCTCATAGATCAGAAACAATTCAGACACATGTCGTCTCCAAGTAGAATAGAAACGGAACACAAAGAAATTTTCTGAAAAGGAGTACAATGAAATTTTCATTTCCAAAAGGTATAATTTCAAAAGATCAAAAAACCGAAATGTTACCAAAGTTCGATTTCGTTGGTAAGTAGTTTCAAGAAACAACATTTAACCGCAGATTATATGGTTGTTGGCAGCATAGCAAAAACGTGCAAACAATCCTTATTTTTTACACCAGAACATAAACTGTTAGAGCTCTTCTTCTTCATTTTTTGTTTGTCCAGCGGATGTCTCCGCCCGCTACTCTCCTCTCAAGTACACAAAGTTTTGTGAATCTTGAACCGTAAAAGAGTTGAAGAGACGCAGAAAACTGAGACTCAAGAAACCGATTGGACGGATCATGAGATTTACAACTGATCCATGTCTGCGTCTCTTACTCTACAATGCTATTTCGAGATTCAAATGATAAGTGTCCTGGACGGAAGCAGGTGGTGATGATGAGCCTTCTCTGAGAAGAGAAACAATGAATTGATACGTCCTATCTCTTTTTCAATTTGTTGGTGGAGGCGGCTCCATGACCACGTGTGAGTGCAGAAAGAGACAAGAACGAAAAGATTATGATGAAGAATAGGAAGAGGAATGAAGAAGAAGAAGCACCTTTTCGATGGTCACATCATTCCACCAATGACGTCTTTCATCTTGTACTTTTTATATGACAAATTGACAAATTGGCACAATAGAAGTAATGTCATTTCGTGGAATCCTAAATGAAATATTTTCTGCAGAGTCAAACTGAAAAGTGGAGGTCTTCGAATTCTGAAACTTGAGTGAAGCTCTTTTTTTGAACTTTTTTGTTTTCTTTGTTTTAGAAACAAATGTCAAAATGACAAACAATAGGTTGGATGATTTTTGAGAAACGACTTCCGGATAACCAGCTTTTCCTGAATAGAATACATATAATTGTTGAATTTTATATTCAAACGAGAAAGACAACACAACAAAATAATCTAGGTCAAAATGTGATATCACTGAACGAAAAACCAGTTCAGAAAACAGAACGCTTCTGTCACTAAAGAGAATCATTCATGTTCTCTTTCTGATTCGACGTCTTTGATTCTACAACTGCGTATTTCATCGCATCGGTGGTTCAGTGGTAGAATGCTCGCCTGCCACGCGGGCGGCCCGGGTTCGATTCCCGGTCGATGCAATTATTTTGCCAAATGAAAAGAAAGTAGTAAACTTTTTATTGAAATTTTTATTGACCCGTCATTAAATTTCTGTGTTGTTTGACGAAAACCGGGAACAGGTATTAAAACAATGAAAAGAGATTATTACAAAATCTAATTAAACACTGGCTGGAGATTTTCGTGTTTTCACTTCAGAAGTAGCTCCAGATGAGTTGACAGGCAAATAGGTTGAACATTTCACATCGTCCGATCTTGGACGACATCTGAAAGAAATTGAATACATTTGAATTTTAATGGAAGGCGTCACTAGAATTTAATCTTCAACGTGCAAAATTGCAAATTGACAGGTAGGATTTTGATTTATGTACCTGATGATATCATGGAAGATTGTTCGGAATTTCTCCGAGAATCCGTAATAAATGAAGAAAGTGCTCGAGGTGTGGAAAATAATCAAGAAAATAGTGAATTCAGCAAACACTTCCCAATAGAAACTCTGGAAAATGGATGAGTTTTGATCTAAAAATATTCATCTGAATGACTCACTGTTTGGGTAAGAAATCCTCCAAACATGCTCTCGGCGAGTTTCAAAAACATTGAAAACAAGTGACAGAAAGCAAAGAAAATAGTGACAACCAATAACATAACTGTCGTTTTTTGATCTTTTCTCTTCTGAACCGCCAGTCCAGTTATGACTTCATCGCTTTCTTGAAGTGCTCGGATTACGTGATAATTGGCAATTGTCATAATAAGAAAAGGAAGGGCGTAGTCGAAAATAACAGATAGAATAACGAAATAGAACATGAAGTACCACCAATGTTTCTCAGTATCCAACATCCACATTTCAGATAAGTATCCATCTCTGAAAATAATCATTGTGAAATGATTCCCAAAGTCAGGGAGATGTAACTTACCCAATTTTGTAGTCAAAAAATCTAGGCGCGTTGAAAACAATTGAGAATATTATGATAAAGATTCCAGCTTTCAGTGTGTTTCTGTTCGTGCACAATACCTTTGCCTGAAATTCAAAACTTTTATTCAGGTATCTTAACCCAATTAGATGTACCTGTAATGGTCTGCAAACAGCAATCCATCTTTCAATTGTAATCAAAACCATCAAGTACAAACTACAAGATTTTGTCATCATACACAACGGATAGACATATCGAGTACTGTAGGCGAAGAAGCTCATATGAAACGAATACTTTTGCCATTGGTCCTCCCTGAAAAGCTGGTGTTTGATCTACTTAAAAACATCCCGAGGGACTCCCGGAAAACTAGAGAAATCTAAAGAAAACTAACCAGAGTGGCAGAAAAACAAGAACAAAAATGGGAGTTATCAGGATGAGTAGAAGGATGTCAATAAGTGAGAGAATGAGAAGAAGGGTGCCGACCTGAAAACTTTTATTATATTTCTGTTTCAATGAAGTTATTGGATTACTGTAGATTTTCTCATTGGTGCCGTCCGATAGACTAAAAACGAAGCGAAGTTTCCGAGTAGCCCAACGAAAATGACTGGAAGATACAGCCATGATTTTAGCTCGTAGAACTCGTACCGATTCATGATCGAATGTGTTCAAAAGGTGAAGATTCTGAAAAGAAAAGGAAGAAATTTGGGTGGGTGGAAACGGAAATGGAAGAAAAAAGAAGAAACGGATAGCGCTTTAGAAAAAAAAGAGAGTGGGGGGATAATTTATTTTATTCATGGATCCACAGGAGGTGTGAGTTGAAGAAAAAAGAAGAAAAAAGGTGAAACTTTTGTACTTGAAAGAGGGGGATAAGAAATTGGAGAGAAAAGAGGATGGATTCAATTTGAGAAGAAAATGACGGGGCAGATGGAATATTCAGAAAAAAGAAGCACATGGAGGGGGAAGTTCGGAGGTGGAGATAGGAGACGGGTTGACGTGTTCAGAGGGGTTTGAACTACAATTATTCATTTTGTACAAGTCTGGAAGAGTCATCAGTTGCTCTTGATATGAATTTTATCAGAGAATGGAATTGACTCGTCCCAAAAGGAGTTCAAGGATATGAGAACTGTTCACATTATTTACCAGCACGGAACAAACTTTGCTTCTTCAAGTGAGAGGAAGAAACTCTTCAGAACGTTTTCAAGATGCAAACTCCTTGGGAATGTCTCACAACTTTAAGATCTTTCACTTTGCATATTTTTACCGAAAAAAGAAAAATTTAGCAAAGTTTGGATGATTGAATCTGTACATTGGTCGAGGTGTACTCATTCTAAAAATATTCTTCCTGAAAATAAAAATGAAAGAGAAATGTAATTATAAGAAAAGGGATCTCGGTACTCCAATTGAATGGAAAATGAGTCTTATGGAAAGATAGAGTCAGATCTTAACCTTTTTCATGATGAACGATCCAGTCGTCAGATTCTTCTTTTTTTTATTCATAGATATGAAGAAATCAGAAGACAATCCCAACAGAATTCGTAAGATTTCTGTGAACTTTTGAGTCACTAAAACACATCCACATATGTTTTTCTCACGGAACTTAGTATTAGTTTTGACGGTTTGAAATGTTTTGAAAATGAGAAAGACATGGAGGTTCGTCAACTTTAAATACTTATGCTGTCGTTTCTTTTGTCTGGTTTTCATTTCTAGCTCGTAAAAATATAGCAGATGTGGAATGAAATGAAGGAAGGAAAATGACTGAATGGGAGGAGTGCATAAATCTTTCAGAAAAAAAATAGGAAAGGAACATTTGAACATTGACGTGTTTCCTGAAGTGAATGCAGAGCCGGAGGGAATTGTAGACGTGAAGAGCTGTCACATAAGGAAATAAGAAAAAAACCAGAATCTGAGAGGAGAGTGATCGGAAAAATAAGAAAAACGATTCAGAACCTTTTTGCTAGAAGAAGGAGAATTGGACCAATATGTCAAATTTCGATTTGCAATGGGAGGAGGGCGAAAAGAGAAAGGGGAGGAGCCAAAAGCTCGAGAGAAAACTGAGCAGGTAATTAAAATGAGCCAAAGAATTATTTATTTAAAACCAAATGGAACCGATGTTCTTTTGGTTTCTTCTTCTCAACTCATCCATCATCATATTGTTATTTTGTGTTTATTTGAATTGTTTTGGTGGGCGAGAGTGTTGGAGTCAAAGTCTTGAGAAAAAGATTAGATTTGTGCCCGGAAAAGGGTAAGAAGACGATCAAAAATCGGTAAAAACAAAGAGAAACATTGATCCTTGTCTAGTTGACATAAACCACGAATTTCAACCTGAACGAACGGAAAACCTTAGAGGTCAGTCTTTGGTGAAAAGGTAATAAGATATGATGGAAGAGTCTAAAGTCTAAATATGATCTAGAAGAAAGATTATTCATAAGGATTACTTAATTCTTAGAAATAGGGAAAATGTTGAAAATGTTCTTGAAGATTAGAGAAAAATGAGTTATTATCATCTGAAGTCTGCACTGAAGATCATTTTTTGAACCCATTATTTGTTCTTTAGATTCAATTTCTCAACTGGAAATAGAGTCAAATCACCGGGAGAAACAAAAAACTCAATTAACTTAGATTTTTGATTTTCAGAGCTAGTTTCAAACATTTTGATCTATTTTCAGATTTGTTTATTTCAAAAAAAATTCGTCAAGATTATTATTCAACTTGGCAGCTTTGCTAGACAGGTGAGAATTACCGAAGAAGTCGTCTTTTTGTAGTCTCCTACTAGAAGTCGTCATCTGTGAATTCGAGAAATTACATCGTGAACCTATTTTTGAGACTAACATCCGTGTCACACCTATACAAGAATAATACATTTTGAATTCTGCGAAAAATGGAAAAAAAAAGAAGAAAGAGGTCCAATTTCAATTGGGTAACATTCCATGAAAGCGATGTGATCTATGTGTAAAATAGATTATTTCTTATTATTGTATCAGCTAACATCTTCAAATCCACTACGTCTTATCTGAGGGAGAGACCCACAGTCAAGTTTTTAACTGACTTAACCAAAGAAAATAAAGAATTGATATGCTGGGAGCTGAGAATAAATGATGGGAGGTATGAACAATGAATCTTTGTGTTTTGAGTTTTTATACCGAATGTCACTTATGATTCAACCTTCAGAAAAGTTAAAGATGAACGAAGAACAATTTATGATAAATGGACAGAATCCATGATTCACTGAGTTCTAGAACTATGTCACGAGGTCAATATTAAAGGGAATCCATTCTTTTTATTGTAGTTATTATTGTGTTCACCTCTTGTTGGAATGATCCGAAATTTGAAAATCCAGAAAAACAAGCGACCAACATAAAAACATGCTCTTTTTCTGTAAAGTTTCTAGTTTTGTAGAGAGATCTGGAAGTAGAAAAGTCACTGAAAATTACCTTGAAAAATGTCATTGCACCTGGTAAACTAACTTCCAGACTGAAACATTCCCATCATTCGTCTGGAAACACAAGATGATTGGAGTGATTGGATTTAGGAAATTGGATTTATTGGAAAACTCATGAAAACACGTTATCACTGCTTACTCACATATAAATTTCGTAGTTTCTATCAAGGAACTATGGTTAGAAATTTCGTAAGTAGGACATATCGGTGACAACGTTTCGAGAAAATTTAGCTGGGTCGAAAAGAACTAGAACATCTGACCAGATCAAACCCCAAAATCGTACCAATGACATGGAGATTAGGATAATCAATGGAAATTGACATGCTTCCAAAACACCGTCTTTCCAGTATTTTTGTTTTCTTGTTATTTTTGTTTATCGGGTGTCCATAAATACTTGAAATCTCTCAAATCATCATCTTCCTATTTTTGTGAAAAAAACTGGAAGGAAAAACGTTTTCCAAAAAAAGTTTGCTTAACTGATTTTTCTGACAACACACAAGAAAACTGTTTTTACCAAAAAATAATTTATCTTTGAACCAGAAGTTCTCTGAGTTGAACTCTAGCTGAATCCAGAAAGAGAAAGAAGTTGGATTACGTCAGAAACATGAATTTGCAACAAAAAAAGAAAAGAAGAGAGAAAAAGAAGAAGAACCAGATAGAACTTATCCCGGATGTCTGGAACGAGAGAAAAAGTACATATTTTTGAAAAGACAGACTGATTGGCACCCTGAACGAAGACGACGTAAAGTATTCATTATAATGTGAATATTTGAAAACGGATGTTCTTTTGAGAAGGACGTGAAAACTGGAACTCGGTGGTAATCACAACAGGAATCGTTCTTCTTGACTGAATGAGTTACTGGATTTCTAGTTTACGGAAACTATGAAAAATGAATAAGAGGAAGTATTCTCGGATCTAGGAAGGACAGGACATCATTAGGGCAACCGGGGGATGGGAAGAGGGGCAAGTGTCGAAATTTGAGAGAATGCAAATGTGGGTGGACAGAGGGAAATGAGCTGTTCTAAAGGCATTTAGCTCATTAGTTGATTGGAGAAGTAAGTCAAAGATTCCGTATAACTCTAGAAAGAAAACGATGATGACGATGAAAAGAATCTAGAAATAGATCATGAATTCAAAAATCATAAATTGAAGCTAATTGGTCACAAATCTAACAGAATTTCAGTCGAAAATAGAAAGTT